>NC_069387.1:14507500-15948125 GCF_027475565.1 Acinonyx jubatus | reverse complement strand
GGCCAAGTTGTCTTGGCTCTATAATTTTGGCTATAATACAAATCTGGTTACATGTATATTTTAGCTACATATCCACAAGATGTTCAATAACATTGAAAAGTCTTAATGGAGTAATGAGGTGATAAAACAACAGGTTACATCAAACATGTAAGGTCGTTATCAAAGTATCCTTTTTTTAACCTCGAGAATCAACCCATTAGAATCAGGTGCCTTTGAACACAGGTGGGAGATGGGACTCATTCAAATATGAAACACATAATTAAAGGAACATTTTCCAAGGGAAAATTAATTAAGATGGGTAAACATATGGCTATCTCCTAACTTAAAAGGGAAATTACCATTGACACATCATGTAAGAGAATAAGAGAATAAGAATTCTGGTTTATAACATATGTGAGTTGGAACTGTGCAGGGATCCATGTGTTTGGCATGGAGCCAGGCTAAGCAATTCAATGAATTTAAGAGATTAAGAAAATGTTCTCTTAAGGAACGGCGACTCCAAGGTAAAATAGTAAACAGGTGTCTCCTTACCAATTGTTCTTCTGGGGAAATGCTCTTTACATGTCTGTTTATAACAGAATGGAAAAGATAATAACAAAAAAAATAAGAGGTCTGAAATGGAGTACTGTATTCATCAAGGATTTGCTTAATTATCAAAATAGTTTTGGCGTAACTAGAAATTCCATTGCTGTTCAGGTGACTCTAGTTTTAAAAAAATGCCTCCAAACCTTAGTTTTTCATCTCCTGCTTTAATAAGGTATGGAAGAATGATATTTAATTTCCGTACTATTCTCTAATCATGATAGTACTATTTGTTAATCCCCATGACTACCTTTGATTTTTTCCATACAGACATCCAATTTTTCACGTTGGCTTTTGAACCAATTAAGTCTCCTGTGTGACTGTTTGATTTTCCCGAATTGTGCTTTCCTGGGATGTCAGGATTGCTTTTTTAAAAAAATTGCTACTGATCCAAGAAACCTGTTTTACCCATGGAAAGAAATGGTGAAATGATCTTTCTTTGGGATTTGAATAATTCACAGTATCTTTTTAGAAAAAAAAAGTAAATATTTTATATATTTTATGGTAAATAAAACATGTATTTAGAAGAACCACATGAATACTTGATAGGTACCTGGGCCTCTGGTACTTTGGAATACCTTTACACAGCATGAGTTATATATTTAGATCCACAATATATTTTATTTGTTTGCTTCTAATGAATATCCAACGCAGACTGGTAAGTCACAGTGGCTTCTGCCTATTACTACTTATTCTGGGTTAATAGATTGTTCATTTCAAAAGACCCTTGCTTTTGGCCCTGTGTTCCATTTTTCCATTCATAGAGTGGAAAAATGAACAGGTGGGCAAATATGCTATTGATTTAGAGACTCGGTTGGTGAAATGGCTCATGGGAGCCAAGGGTACAGAATTACGGGCAGACCTTAGCAGGTGATGGTCAATGAGTTAGAGGACCTGTCACAGACAGTGGTTTCCCGATGGGTAGAAATGAGGGTTATTCTACAAGTACCAAAACATTTCCCCCAGTTTTCAGAATTATTAGCTCAGACTGGACCACCTTCACCTTGTATATCAATGTTCAGAATTGGAAAGTGTCCAAGTTGCTTTTTCAATATTTAATGTTTATTTTCCCCCTATTAAAAATTGAACTGTTATAGATTGAGGTATGATCTAAGAACCTTCAAACTTCATAAGTTTTCTTGAAGATGGCTTAGTGAGACATCAGTCTCAATAGGATATGGGTTCAAGTTGTCTGATGCCCATTTACTATATACATGGAAGATTTACACACACACACGCGCACACACACACACTCATACTAAAGTACATGTGTGGGCTCCTTCACAGTGACAAACGCGGTTTACACTAGAAGGTCTCCAGATGTCATATGCTAATTCAGATGACTGATATATGAACTCTTGCAAAGGGGAAGGGAGCCCATATAGGGTGGGTTTTCTTAGCGACAACTTTGTAAAATAGATATTTTGTGTAATTATTTAATTAATGAGAAGAGATACAGTTCATACCTCGTATTTAAATCAAACAAGACAAAGGAATATACTATAATGGAATGTCTCACTCCTCTTCCTTCCCGGAAGGAACTACTGTTTCCACTTCATGCAGATATAGTGATATTTGATGACTATACCACCTGTGCTAAAAAAGACAAATGGGACCATACTATACACGTGGTTCTTCATCTTGCTTTGGACATTTAATACTGAGAACGGTATTTTATTCTAATTTTTCAAATGAGGAAATTGAGTCTTAGAGAGTTTAAGTTGACTGAACTTGAAGGTGCCAGGACTGAGAATTCATGTCTGCCTGACTTTAAATCTCAAGTTCATCTTACTTCTCCTTGTCACTTAACGCACTGGGACGCTTTTCCATCCGTAAATGGCGATGACTGCCACCAAGAAGCCTAGGCAGATTTATAAAACACCTGCAACTTCTGTCCTCTCCTGTCACTTAACAGGTGCTCTTTTCCCACCTCCTAGAGTTCCCTCCCAGTCCTGAGTGTCCACTGCCTTAAGACAATTCAAAACACTCAACTTCAGCTTTGTCCTCATTGTAGAGCTCTATTTTTGTTATCTTCTCCAGAAGTGCCTACTGCTTCCCTCCAATTCTCTCTCCTTTATACCTCCCCCCCACTCACAATCAGAACTCAGAAATTCTTTCCTAGGGGCCCCTGGGTGACTCAGTCAGTTAGGCGGCCGACTCTTGATTTCAGCTCAGGTCATGATCTCATGGTTCAGGAGTTCGAGCCCTGCTTCAGGTTCTGCATTGGCAGTGCAGAGTCTGCTTCAGATTGTCTGTCTCCTTCTCTCTCTGCTCCTCCCCTGCGCTCGCTCTCTCTCTCTCTCTCAAAATAAAAAGCAAATAAAAAAAAAGAAATTCTTTCCTAAATAAAATAGCTAGATATTGGGTCATCTATGTAAGCAAAGTACACCACAGGGGGGGCAGAGGGAGGACAAAGACTCTCCCTCCAGGCCACACAAGTGGGCACTTGACCTCCGTGAGACAGTCACAACACCTTATCTATGTTATGAGAAAAGTGAGCTCATGACCCAAAGTGGGCCCTGCTCTGGAATTTTTTCTTTAACTGCAGCTAGGGCAAAAGCAGTCTCTTCATGAAACTTAAGGACGTCAGTGTGGTTGTGCCTCTAGCTGTGTTGCATGCTAGTTGAGGGATCCTCTGGCAAAGGGAGGGAAGGAAGCTTATGTGCGGGGGGGGGGGGGGGGGGGGAGGATTTTGGATAGAGAAAAGCAAGCATGTCCAGAAGCAAGAGAGGACACACCCTGCTAGCCCAAGGGCAGGAAGGGACGTGTGGCTAGGGTGTAAAGTGAGAAGCAGCAGCCAGACAGGTGAGCGGTAGTCGAGTTCAAAAGCAGTTCTAAGGATGGTGGGGGTGAGTGTTTCATGATGTACCAGGCGGTGCTCTTGGTTGCCAGCATAGGTAATTGACATGGGCAGAACTGGAATTTAGGGGAGGGAAACTTCTTGGGTAGTTCTGGAAATACCAGGAGACCTGGAGAATAGAGCTTGGAAAATGGATCTGAATCAAAGGGGACCAGGTGACAGGGACAACAAGCCTGCCAAGGCTTTGTAATCTATACCTCTCCATGGATGAACACCACTGAAGAGCCACTGAATCCTCGTGGATGATTGGCCGTACCTGGATCACAGGCCCATGACTCAGCTGCCAGAGGGTTGTGAGATAGAACGTCTGACTCCTACAGACTTTGATAGTGGGAGATTGGCTTTTTTCCTGCCCCAATTCAGAAAATGTGGAATTCTCCCAGAACATGGACAAAGGTGGAAAGAGGGATTAGAATATTAGACTGCCAGGAAAAGAGGGAAACGTCTGCTGCTCCTTCTCATGTGTGCGTTTTAGAGTGATCTTTCCTTCTGATGTGTGGGCAATGGAGGGGAACTGGTTATGGTAGAGGGGAAACTGTCTGCTGTAAAATCAGCTAAGAGATTGTTGCAATAACCCAGAAGAAGAGCGGCGATGGTGATCTGGGCCATGGAAGTGGCAGATAGTCGTGTGGATGGAGAGCAACGAATGAATTCAAGATGTCTTCATGGTACAGAACGGAAATGGCTTATTGATCGGGCAGATGTGGGGTAGTGGTGCGGAACAGGAGGTGTGGGCAACTTGCAGACTCATGATGTCCTTCACCTAGACAAGCCAGGAGGCGGAATTGAGTCCGGATTAGATTCATTTTACTTCTGCTTTGCAGATGAAGAAACTTGACGAGGTTAAATACGCTTACGGTCACACCCCGTGAGTGGCTGAACCAGGACACACGCCAGATCTTTTTGAATGAGAAGCTCACGCTCTTTCTCTTACAACAAAGTACTCCAGTATCAGAATAGGAAAATCAGGGAGTAATTTATTCGAATCTTAGTTCTACAATTGTACGTATGTATCACCTTTTCCAAAGAAGTGTTTCCAACTGACATTTTTAATGGGAAAAAATATTTTATTTTAGAGATATAGAAAGAGAGCATAGTGGGGGGAGAGGCAGAGAGAGGGAGAGGGGGAGAATCTCACGCAGGCTCCACACTCAGTGCAGAGCCCAATGTGGGGCTTGATCCCATGACCCTGGGATTATGATCTGGAGTGAAATCAAGAGGTGGGCGCTCAACTCACTGAGCCACCCAGGCACCCCAGTGGGAAAAATATTTTAATAGGGAAACGACTTGCTAGACTTTTCCAGTCTGTAGCTAATACAATTTCCTGGTCTTTCATTATACTTTATTCTGCATTGTTTAGGGACTAAAGCTTCTTATATTTGCTCTCGTATTATTACTGTTATTGTGCCCAGCATTTCTAAGGGCCATTCAGATTTCCAGAGGAAAACCAGTATTTAGGTTAGCTACAGAAAAATAGTGGTTGTGTATCCTAAACGTTCTAGAATTTACATGCATTTGTATATTTAACAAATATTTATTTTGTAGCTTCTATGTGTTCCAGGCACCGGGAATGCAGGGATAGAGCAAAATAGACAAAAAATCTGTGCCTTCACAAAGCTTCCATTGTAACTGGGAGAGATTGACAATGTACAAATAAATATATAATGTGCTTGGTGCTGATAAGGGCTATGGAAAACGTATAGCAAGGTAAGAAATTTTGGGCACCTAGGGTTGAGGGGGAGTTCTCATTTTATTAAGGTAATATTTGGTCAGACTGAGGAAAGAGGGAATAAGCCCTGGACATATCTGGAACAAGAGAATTTCTGGCAGAGGCAACAGGATTGCAAGCTCAAAGCACTGTGACAAAATAATGTGACCTCTTGTTTCCCGTGTGTATTGTATGGTCCCTTCCTCCTCGTCTGGGAGAAAAGAGCTAGAAAGGACACAAGAAGAAAATGATCTAAGTTTATTCCTGATTCCAAAATATTTCTAAGATGTTCGTCTTCAATTTTGAATTATGAGATCATGTTCTAGAGATACGTCTGGAAGAAAGGTGCCTTTAGGGATTCTGAATGGCCAGTGACAACAAAAGGTGAATTACTTGTGCTAACAGAGCTCGCAACTTTCTACTGCATCTAAAATCTGCGTTTAGGGAGCGCCTGGGTGGCTTAGTATGTTAAGCGTCTGACTTCGGCTCAGGTCACGATCTCGCAGGTCATGGGTTCAAGCCCCCCATCGGGCTCTGTGCTGACAGCTCAGGGCCTGGAGCCTGCTTCGGATTCTGTGTGTCTCCCTCTCTCTCTGCCCCTCCCCTGCTCATCTCTGTCTCTCTCTCTCCCTCTCAAAAATGAATAAACATTAAAAAAAAATAATGCAATCTGCATTTAGGTAGGGATCAAATCGATCACACAAATGAAGAGTGAGGAATGTTATTTGGGTTTATTGCTACCAGCGGTAAAATCAGGCTTATTTTCTTATTTTCTCTTCTCCAGTTTTAGAGATAGCTATAGAATCAATCCTAACATTGAGTCTTAGATATGGAAATAGAACATTTGGGGAATGCCTGGGTGGCTCAGTCAATTAAGCGCCCAATTCTTGATTCAGGCTCAGGTCATGAGAAGTCTCACAGTTAGGGGATTTATCCCCATGTTTGACTCTGTGCTGACATCATGGAGCCTCCTTGGGATTCTATCTCTCTGTCCCTCCATACTTCAGGCTCACTCTCTCCCTCTCAAAATAAATAACATTAAAAAAAAAAGAAATAGATCATTTGGCAACTTGCAATTATACTGGGTCTTGAGCTATGGATGAAAGTGTTGAGTGTTTTTACATGGTTCCACTTGGGCTTACTTAAAGCTTTGAAACTTCTTTTTAGTGTGTTGAGTAGTCAAATGCCATTGTCAAGAACCTGCTCAGGACCATGGGCACACTTCATGTAACAAATATTTATTGAGAGCTCATCTCATTCCTGATAGACAAATTTTTATCAATGAAACACGAGAAGCCTTTTGATTTGAGATGTTTATTATTTTTTTATCACTTTTTGAAACCACTGTCAAATCCTGTTTTACTAAAGAGTTTCTAAATCTAAGACAATGTTGCTTAAGTTTATTAAATGCCTTTTTATTTTGCTAGGATGATTGCGCTTTTCTGAAACGATCAGGTAATAGGATAAATAAAATTAGATTTTCTCGTGTTAAAGTATCTTGGCATCATGAGAGTAAATGCTAGTGGTCCTTTTTTAAAAGACTTAAAAAAAATTATTTTTTACCGTTGTTTTAGATTCGCAGAAAAGTTGAGCGAAAAGTTGAGCAAAAAGTTGAGCAAAAAGGCCCCCTACCCCCACACGCACAGAACCTCCACTATTATCAACATTTGTTACCAGGGATGAACCTGTATTGACACATCATTATCACCCAGAGCCCATAGTTAACATTAGGGTTCCCTCTTGGTTTTGTACATTCTGTGGGTTTAGGTGCAGGTGGGGCACAGATCCGCCATAATGATATCACACCAAGTAGTGTCGCTGCCCTAAAAATCCCCCTTGTGCTCTGCCTTTCTCCCCACCCCCAACCCCTGCCATCAGTGATCCTTTTATGCCTCCATAGTTTTTCTTTTTCCAGAATGTCATATAGTTGGAAGCATAAAGTGCTAATGGCTCTTTTTAAGGTAGTTGTTGAGATTTCTGGCCTGTAGCCTTGTCCATTCATTTTAATTGCTGAATGAATGAATAAGTGACAAAATATTCATCATTCTCCTACTGAAGGGCGATTAGGTAATTTCTACTCAGTTCCTTGGTATAAAAATTCGAGATTGGAAATAATTTTGCCTCAGAAGTTGGAAGCTATTGTTCCATTGACTTTCAGCTTCCATTGTTGCTGTCAAAAATGTAATAGCAAACATGTATATGGTGTCTATATGTTGGCATCCTCTTTGTATAAAATATCTCATTTATTATGTACAAAAGCATCAGGAGAAAGATACTATTATTAGTCTCCTCATTTCAAATATGAGGAAATTGAGGTACAGAAAGCGTAAATCTCTTACCCCAGATTCTATAGAAGGTCTGCCTGTAAACCCAAGTAGTCTACTTTGTGAATTCCTTCTTGACTGCTCGCTTGTATCACCTCTTATGATAGTTTAATTCCTGATCCTTTGTACATGATCGGGTTTTAAATCTGGTATCCACTGCTGAGATTTCCATATTTGTGCAGGCGTAAACTTTGGTTGCTGTGTATATCTCCTGCTTCCTTTCTGGGGCTTCTCCGATACCATTTCTTCTCTGATACTATTTCTCCAAGAACCCACTGGGTCCTCACTCATGTGCAACCTGAAAGCATGAAGGAGTTTGTAGCTCAGAAGACAACCCTTGACAGATGGGGATACGAGCTGAGGAATAAATCTTCCTCCTGACTGGCTGTCACATGAAAAATTCTGAGGTACATTCTCCATGGTTCCTTAGGAGGTGCCTACTGGGACTGAGCTCCAGACTCCAATGGAATGATTTATTGTTCCCATCTCTCAGTCCTACTTCTGGGGATCACTTCTCAAATCAGTTTCTACTTGCAGCCATTTGCCTCAGCTTCGCTTGGGGATGGGTGAGTGGTGGGCAGGTCAAAAGCTGGTCTCATAATCAGCCCTACAAAGCAGAATCTCAGGATACAGTTCTGGAACTGAACTGCTTACCAGTGAGACCACAATGAGGACCCCATTACTGGTGGCAGTTGGCATGGTGATATCCCTTGACATCATAATTACTGAGACTCTCACTGAAGTGAATTGGGGAGAGGTGTAGGTGAAAATAAAATGCTCAGTTGGGAGACAAGCAAGGCCTTTGAACGGTGTGGGGCAATGGTAATGGGAAGGATCAGATTGGCTGGTTTTGTTTAATGCTTTAGAAGCTGGGGCGCCTGGGTGGCTCAGTCAGTTGAGTGTCCAACTTCAGCTCAGGTCATGATCTCGCAGTTCGTGAGTTCGAGCCCTGCACTGGGCTCTATGCTGACAGCTCAGAGCCTGGAGCCTGCTTTGGATTCTGTGTTTCCCTTTCTCTCTGCCCCTTCCCTGCTCATGCTCTGTCTCTCTCTGTCTCTCAAAGATGAATAAATGTTAAAAAAAAACGTTAAAAAAAAGAAGCTTAAAATAAGAAAATGACAGTCTCGAGTTGAGCTATCAACTCTAACTAAGCAGGCTTTGGAAGCTGGAAGACCCGTGTGTCAGCACTTACAGAAAGTATCATCACTTGGGGCTGCAGAATATTCGGGCTCAAGATTGAGTTCTGTGGGTTGCAGTGCTACAAAGAGGATTAAATCTACAGCACACGCCAAGGTTATAAGAGGAAAGGGGAGGGCTTTGAGACCCGTCATTGGGCCATTTGGGTAAAGGAGCTGGAGAATCTTGAAGCCCCAGTTTCTCCTAAACTCTCCAGACTGGCCCAAGCCATCCCCTCCCCGTTTTCCCACCACCCTGATGAGGGAGATCAGCTTTACCCTGCCTAGATCTTTGCCCTTAATAAAGACAGACACTTCTTATTATCATGTCTTTCCTCCTCAAGATCTGTCTCTCCTCTCATTGCCTCCAGACTAATTACCAAGGTCAAGTCACAGCATGGCACAAGCAGGAAAACATAGTCTATATTCCTGGAGGAAAGAGAATACACATGAAATATACTGCAGTACCTGCTGGCAGAAACCAAGCCGCACATCCGGTTGTGGATCTTCAAAGCACTGGAGCAGACAAGGTAGAGTCTGCACCCGAAGAGGGGAGAATTCATTAATAAGGGAGCACTCTTCTGTGATTTGAAGTCTGATGTGGGGTCATGGTCCCCCTGCAGGACACCTGCCACTCATTCTCGTGCAACCTGAAAATGTACCTGGGCAACAGTGGAGATGGGGAAACGCCATTCATCCTTCAGGCAGACCCTGCCGAGGCACATTCTGTGAGGTTCATCGGAGAATTCTGGGTGTAATGAAACTCAGTGTCCACAGGAATGTCCAATTCAATGACATGCATTCGTGCTGGCTTTCTCATCTCTGCTTTACTTTCTTCAGTTTTGCACTCCTGCTCCTGGGGATTTATTTTTAAACAAACGACCTGCACAAAAGCCTTTGTTCAACTTTGCTTTTGAAGATTGAGTGGGAAGACCTGGGCTCTTTGGATAATAGGATCCTTGGACTAATCTCCCATTTGTCTTACCTTATCATGCCGTTTTTGATATATTTCAATAGTCTTTCGCTTTACCTGGGTTTATTTCCCCAGCATCTCGAGTTGGATGCTTAACTCATTTTCAATTTTTAAATGAAAAAATAATTTTTGTAATGTTTATTTTTTGAGAGAGACAGAATGCAAGTGGGGGAGGGGCAGAGACAGAGGGAGACACAGAATCTGAAGCAGGCTCCAGGCTCAGAGCTGTCAGCACAGTTCCCAAAGCGGGGCTCAAGCCCACAAACTGTGAGATCATGACCTGAGCCAAAGTTGGATGCTTAACTGACTGAGGCACCCAGGTGGCCCAATTTTTAAATTTTTAAAAAATACATTTAAGGCTCTACACATGTCTGCTTTTACTAAAGCCCACAATTTGATATGCTGTCTGTTCATTATTAGTTTTGTCTTAAATATTTTCTAAATTTAATCAAGATGACCTTTTTGACCTATTAATTATTTGAAAGTATGCTTAAGTATGGGAATGGTTTTATTAATTTTTCTGTTATTGGTTTCTGATTTCCTGCTTTGTGATCAGAGAATACAATGTCTATAATAGGGTTTTTGCAAGGTTTGTTGTGACTTGCTTTGTGGAGTAGAATATGCCAGTTTTCAGAGGGATATCAGGTTAGCTTGAAAAGAATATTTCTTTTGAATTGTGTTGTGCAGTTCATGGATTTTCTAATTTTTTGTCTTCTTGAGAGAAAGCTGCATTGAATCTATCAAGTTTGTTTTGTACAATTTGAGGTTATGTTGTTGATTGTTCCCTACAGATTCACGGTTTTTCTACCTAGTGCATTGTGCCTTTTATTGTTATGAAATGACCTACCTTGTTTTCAATAAAACTTTCCACCTCCCTGTCTGTTTTGTCTCATATTGTTGTAGCTTTCCTTTTGGCTAGTATTTCTTTTTGTATATGATTTTATATACTTTTATTTTCTTCTTTTCAATAACATTTTGTTTATTTTTATCTAATCTGTGAGTTTCTTTTAACTGCTGAGTTTATTTGTATTCACTATGACAAAGAACATAACTGCATTTATTTATATAATCTTATTTTATGCTTTATTTTTCAATTCTTTTTTTGTTAATATTGAGCGAGAGAGACAGAGTATGAGCGGGGGTGGGGGTGGGGGCAAAGAGCAAGGGAGACACAGAATCTGCAGCAGGCTCCAGGCTCTGAGTTGTCAGCCCAGAGCTTGATGTGGGGCTTGCTTGAACTCATGAACTGTGAGATCATGACCTGAGCTGAAGTCTGGTGCTTAACCTACTGAGCCACCCAGGCGCCCCTATAGTGGATGTCTTAACATTTAAAAAGTATGTATTTGACTTAACACTATATAAAGGTAATTATTATTGCTACTGGTCTCCTGAATAGACCAAGGGTCTTTGTGTGCTTCCACTCTGGTAGCCACTGTTGTCTTTCATGTTATTACTATTATTTTAGTTTGATCTTGCTTTGTGGTTCCCTTCATAGATCAGTCATTATTTTGTATTATATAGCCAGTGTCAGTTTACCATTTTCCTTCTTCACCTTTTTTCTTGCATTTCACTCCTTCCTTCTGGAATCCATTTGTTTGTTCCTGGAATGGACCATTTATAGATTTTCTTTTCAACAAGGGTCTATGGGTAGTAAACATTGTTAGTGTGTGTAAACACTTTCTAGTTTACCCTCACATTTGTGTGATAGTTTAGCCAGTTATAAAATTTAATAATGATAAGTTTTTACCCTGGCTCTTAGAAGATTTAGTTAACTTTAGGGCTCTACTTTTGCTGATGAGAAATATACTGTAATCTAATTATCATTTCTTTGTAAGTTACATTTCTTTCCAAAGGCTTTGCTTTGGAGTTGCATAGTTTTATTACAGTGTATCTAGAGTTGGATGTATTTTTTTTAATTTTTTAAAACATTTTTATTTATTTTTGAGAGACAGACACAGAGCATGCATGAGCAGGGGAGGGGCAGAGAGAGAGGGAGACACAGAATCTGAGACAGGCTCCAGGCTCTGAGCTGTCAGCATAGAGCCCGACGCCAGGCTCAAACCTACCAACTGTGAGATCACGACCTGAGCAGAAGTTGGATGCTTAACGACTGAGCCACCCAGGCGCTCCCAGAGTTGGACATATTTTTATTCATCCTGGTCAGGACTTGTTGTCACTTTTAAATAAGGTTTCAAATCATTCATTAATTCTGAAAAGTTTATAGACATTCACTTTTCAAATATTACCTCTTCCCCATTCTTTCTATTCTCTTCTTCTGGAATTCCTGTTACACAAATGTTGGATTGTGGTAGGTTAAGATAGCCACACATTATTTATTGTTTCTCTTAGAGAAGGAGTCTAATTCCTCTTCCCTTAAATATATGCTAGACTTAGGGACTTGTTTGATCAATAGAATAGAGCAGAAGCAGTGTCCTGGAATTTCTGTCACTAGCTTCTAAAAAACATGCAGCTTCTATCCAGGTCTGTCAGAACAGTGTCACTGGGAATGCTGAGCTTTAATGTAAGAAGTCTGAGCACCTTGAAATCACTACCATGGAGAGTTCATGTGTAGGCACTCGGGTTGATAATCTCAGCTTAATTTATCCTTTCAACAATCTCATCAAAGAGCAAGGCATGAGTGAAACCATATTGAACCTTCCAAATCACATTTGATAATATGTGATATATCAGTATCACCCAGCTGGGTACTGTCTCAATTCCTAACCCACAAAATCTTTAGGTATAATAAAATGTTATTGTTTTAAACCAGTGGGTATTGGGGTGCAGCAGTAGATAACAGGATGGATTTTCCTCTTTTCTACAGGTCTTTAGCCATGTATTCATATTTTCTATCTCTTTATCTTTCAATGGATAGTTTTCTCAGATTGGTTTTCTGGGTCATTGATTCTCTCTTCAGCCAGGTGTTATCTTACCACTTGACCCATCATTGACTATTTTGATATCAATGACTATATATTTGTTTCTCACAGCTCTGTTGGTTCTTTAGGAACTCTTCTTTTATTATCATTCTTTCCCCACTGTGTCGATTCACCCTTCCACGTCCTTAATGATTTTAAACTTCATTGCTTTATGTTGTCTTTCTGATTACTGGTTTAATGATCCTTCCATTAGTGATAACTGTTGGGACATACTTAAAGGTTAATTCCTTAAGTATTTTGTAAGAGTAATATTAGAAAATATTTTTGTCTTTTGAGCTCATTTTTAGTGAGATTTCCTTTTCTTTGAGATTTTTTTTATGGAACCAGAATAATGAGCAATTTCCTGCTATACACCTCAGAACTTCATTAGCCAAGGACCAATCTTTATGTCAGCTTGAGAAAAAACTTGGGTGGGATAAAATTGGGCCACAAACTCAAATGAAGCCAAAGTTTTAGAATAAAACAAAATGCTTTCACCCGGAGCTCCGATGGAGACAAACAGTTGTCATTGTGAGGTGTGTGGATCTTTGTGTCTCTAGGTCACATATTTTGTTTTTAACACGAAACAAAGGTTTGCACAGAAATTTTAGTTCTAACTCTTTCTCCCTGGAGTAGCCAGTACCCCCCTTTCACCTGCTGAAAAGATGTTAAAAGCAAACCTCCAGGGTGCCAGGACAATCGCGTACTCCAGGTGAGTTCCTGGTCACATCGCACACTCGCCGCTCTTTCTTTTTTTTTTTTTCAGTTCTTTCCTCATTTCTGGTACCTGGGACTTTTCCTCTCTTTATTGAGAGCTCAGCTATGCATTTTCTTTTTTGGTTATATTTTATAAAACATTTCTAGGTGTTTGTAATAGATCCATGTATTGTGCCAACAGGTATTTCTATCCTTAGCTAAAAAAATCTGAATTTTCTTTCTTTCTCTCTCCTTCGCTGGAAAATATTTATATATTTTTTATCCTTTTTTGGTAATAAGACAATTATTACTTTTTAAAACATAGCTGCCTTGTGATGATTTGATTCTATATATTCACCCTGAAAGGTAAGGAAAGTAATGTACTCCATCCTTCATTATTATTCTATTTCATATTTCCCACTATTTACTGTGAACTAGAGATTTTCCTTCCCAGATTTACTGTGTCAACTTCTAATTTTATATTTATGTAGTGATTTTTAAAGAAAAGGTAACACATTGTGAGTCTATCATTTAGACTCAATTCTATTTTTAAAATGATCTATTGCTCCTCTGAATTCCTTATGATCCATACTTCTTCATTGTGAATTCTTTATTTTGATTTGTGTTTTATGGTTGGATTATGGCTCCAATCGATCTTTTTCCAGGATATATACATAAGGAACATATATTCTGTTATTTTATTTTAATTTTAGTTTTTATAGTTTATTTATTTTGAGAGATAGCATGAGTTGGGGAGGGGCAGAGACAGAGGGGGAGAGAGAATCCTAAGCAGACCCTGCACTGCTGGCACTGAGCCCAACACTGGGGGCTCAGACTCACAAACTATGAGATCCTGACCTCAGCTGAAATCCAGTTTGATGCTTAACTACTTAACCTCCTAATTGACTGAGCCATTTAGATGCCCCTGTTTTTGTTTTTTGTTTTTTGAAAACATCATATGTAAAAATATTTGCTTTGGGGCGCCTGGGTGGCGCAGTCGGTTAAGCGTCCGACTTCAGCCAGGTCACGATCTCGCGGTCCGCGAGTTCAAGCCCCGCATCAGGCTCTGGGCTGATGGCTCGGAGCCTGGAGCCTGTTTCCGATTCTGTGTCTCCCTCTCTCTCTGCCCCTCCCCTGTTCATGCTCTGTCTCTCTCTGTCCCAAAAATAAATTAAAAAAAAAACGTTGAAAAAAAAATATTTGCTTTCTTTATAAAAGCTATCTTAGCTGGGTATAGAATTTTGAGGTCACATCTTTTCCACTCAAAAACCCTAGAAATATAGTTTTGTTCTCTCTGAGTCCAATGGTGCTGAGTCAAAGTCAGAAGTAGGATTAATTTCTACCTGTTTCTTCTATCTTTAGGCTCTTAGGTTTCTTTGTTTTTGAATAATCTCTGCAGGAGAATAAATCATGAAGTTAGTTGTTTTCTGTAAATTTCTCTAGAACATCATGATTTCACATGAGTTCAGACAATGAGAACACAAAACATCTGTAGATTTATGTTATTTTATTTCAGTAAAATTTTCTTCCATTATATCCTTAATCGTTTTTAATATTTCATTTTTGCTTTTAAAAATGAACCCGAATGCTTACACTGTATATATGTAATATCTGTCTTTGATACATACAATTGTTTTTCTAATCATTGTATTTTCCTTGTCCCTTTCCTTTGTGTTTTCTGTAATTTTCATCAGCCTAATCTCCTTAACACTGGTTCAGATTTTTGCCATCCAAATTCTGCTCAGGCTTCTAAGATGTAAGCTCTGCAATGGCTTTTGTTTGTTTGTTTTTTCTCTTGTTGTCAGCTCACTTCTTATACTGTTGCTTTGCCATCTCTTTTTCCAGTTCTTATTTCTTCTTTGGGTTTTTCTGTCATCATCTTTATATGTCATTTCCTGGTTAGTATGAAGTGATAGTTGCTTACCTTTTCTGCTGTTTCCTGGAATAAGTCTTGTTCCACAGTGCTTCCTTTTCATGTGCCCACTTGTTGAAACTTAGTTTTGCGTGAAGGGCTTCCTACTGGATATTATTTAGTTATTTTTCTGCTTACAGTTTAGGTGGTATACAATGAAGCAGTGGGGGAGAGAAGTTGAGGAGAGAATATGGCAGTTTTAGGTATATTATCTCTGTACCTCCAACTCCCATCCTCCAGACTTTTGAAATAGCTGAGGTTCTGCCTGGTCTTGCAAACTCTGGAATTAGAAAGGATATTCTGGGAGAAGCCAATTCAGTATAAAAACCAATGGCTTGAGGACCTTTTGTTTATTGGATACATAGAAAAGTACTCATTTTTCTTTGGTAAGTTAATCAGTAGCTATATATATATATATATATATATATATATATATATATTTTTTTTTTTTTTTTGCACTATCTCTCTTCAAGATAAGCATTATCTCTAGATCATCATTCCTCTGCCTAGAAAGCTGTATTCACTGGAAACAGAAATATAGGTCACCATCTCTCTTTTAACTCCCTAACTCTGGCCATTTACACTAATTGCTACTCATTTTTGTTGTGACCTACTCCCAGACTTAGCTCTTCCAAATTGTGTGTTAGTAAGGCCTTCAAAAACTTTTCCATTCCCTCCACCCACCACAAATTTAAGTTCATAAAGAGGGTAGATGAGTCTTGAACATGGTATTCTTGGCATTTGGTTCACCCTTCGCAGATATTCTCAGGAGTTTGTGGAATGGGATTATGGCCATTGTATTATACTTTCAGGATAAGTAGTTTCCATTTCTCTTTTCGGTCCTTGATGATCTTTTAGGTGGATTTCAGGGAGAGGAATTTTAGAAGTCTGAATGTTTTATACATTAAAAATGTGTTTCACACTGTGAATAATAGCTCTTATTTTCTTATTCTGTAATTTTAGTTACACGGCAAATTGGATGTCTTATATATGTAAGACCCTATATGAAATTTGTATATCATCTTTAGATGATAGGTGTTCTATCTTTAAAGTTAAAACTACTTTATGCACAGAACTGCATCAATGTCTTATATTCAATTAGCAGTGGGAAAAATCTGTAATAAAACATACTTGGACACACAGCTCCCTCTCATACAAGGTTGCTGATTTCTTGAAGTGATTTCTACTTTTATTTATATCTTATGACTTATTGAAAATATGTAGCCTTGGTTATACTATCCTTATGAATTTCCTCCTCTAAGGAATAGTTTAATATTTATGAACATGCTATATAGTAGCCTTCACAAATCTCTAATATTACTAAAACCAATCAAGCTGCTTGAAGACATTAGAAACCACCCTTTCTATCAGGGAGATAAAAATGTCACCCAAATGAAGGAAAAGAATCTTGGGTGCATCAATTTTCTGTGTTTCTCTATATTGAGAGTTTCCACTCATGTATACCAGTGGCTACAGTAGCCATTTGATATTTGGGATTCTTCTTCATGCGTCCCCAAATCCGTGCACATGGAAATCTTTAAAACCTTACCCCCAAAATGAGAAACCCCAACGTCCAGGAAAGGTTTTCAATTACTTGGACATTTTTTATATAGCCTTACTTCCCAACCAGGTTTTAAAACTTATTTTAGGAAAGTAAGGGCATTCATGGTGATAAATCAAGAATAACAAAGGCCAGTGAGAGGCAAATGCTGGGCAGACTGGGTGAGCAAGGTAGGTCACACCCCTGCTTGGACTTGTGCACAACAGCCTGAGTTTCTGTTTAGATTTTGGGCCTCAGCAGATTACTCAAATTACCACATGGCACAGATCTTTGAGGTTGCTGGTCAAACCTCCTAATCTTAAATTACCAAAGACACCGTTTTCCAGTTTGGGTTCTATGGCTGATAATATTTAAGGACTCATGTTTTTGTCAGTTTTTTTTTTTTTTTATCTCTCAAGGATAAGCAGGATAATTCATATTTTACCAACCCAAGTCTTCATTTACAAAGCTTGTGGTAAAGTTCCCTACTGTCAAATTTTAACACTGGGTTCAGAATTCCCATTGCAAATTTACACTCAGTTTTCCAATTAAAATGGGCTTTTGTGAGTCCCCTGCTGATAGCCATTGGCTTGATAAAAAGTAACTTCATTTACAGCAAGGGTGTTAAGGGAGCCCAGTGCAGGCTGCCTCTTCTGCTGTTGCCTTGAGCCCAGCTGTGCTGAAATATTAAACTTTAGTAAATTAGGTGAAATTGCAGCTTCCTGGCTGATACAATAATGCCCTTTTCTTTTTCTGCAAACCATCTCCAGTATGAGTTGTCTGCACAATTCTGCTCTAAGAGAAATAAAATTCAGACTATCTTCCAAATCCAGACAACTTTTCATTTTCAGGATAATTGTGCTGTCTCCTGCTTATCTAACAGAATGCTTAAACTTTCAAACACGTAGTAATGGATTTCTTTATTGTTTTAGCACCACCTGAACACAGTATTAATGTATCATTACCATACTCAGATTAACAGCCATATTCCTAAAAACGTCAGTCTTACGTAAAAAGGCGCACATTTTTCTTTACTGATTGGTACATATTTTAACAGTGAGAGTGAGCTATGGAAGGAAACAGATTTCCGGTCACACCTATTTTCAGTGTTTTCTCCTTTTTCTCTTTAAGAAAAGTATTAGTTCCTAGGTGTTTTATTCATGGACCAAACATTTATTGACCGACTGCTATGCGCAAAGCTCTGGTTTGTTTTCAACTAAATATTTTTAATGAGAGTAAATGCAGGATTAGCAGAATGCAACTAGGCAGCCCCTATGTCTTTTCTTGATATATGTTATTTTTTTTTCAGTAACAAAATCCCTGGCAACAGCTTCGTTGAGCTGTCTGGACAACTTGCTCTCCCAAAGGTTCTCACGTGGGTCTTCCACGTTAAGACCTGATGCCTCTAGGAGACTCCAACTGAAATACAAATATTTCTGTCACTCGGGAAAGCTAACTCATGAAAGCCTTTTCAAAAGTTTAAAAGCCTTTGCCAAATAACTTATCGAGGTATTTGCAATACGGTAGAGTCCAGGGGTCGCTTTTGGAAAAATCTCAAATCTATACAGAACTAGAGAGAACGGTCTAATGAGTCCCCACATAACAATTATGGGGTTTGTAATTTACTGAAGTTCCTCAAGGGTTGAGTCAGGAGCAAAACTGAGTTTGCGCAGCTGGGGGTACTTGGGCCAGAGACACTGAACAGAATAGTTTGGGGCTGGGAGAGGAGAGCCAGATTCTATCACACTGTCACAGAATCATTTTCCTACAATGAACGAAAGAAATACTAAGAAATGAGATCTAACCCATATGATCTAGACCAATAGGATTTAGATCAGGGGTCTGCTATTATTATTATTATTTTTTCTGAAAAAGGGCAGAAAATAAATACTTTAGGCTTTGTGGGCCAAAGGATCTTTGTCCCCACTACTCAACTTTGCCCTCGCGACTCAAAAGCAGCCACAGGTAACACGGCCATTTGCAGCTATGTATAAAACAAAGGAACGGGCACGTAGGTGTTCCAAAGAAAACTATTTACAAAAACAGGCTGCGGCCCAATTCCGCCTTCGGGTGGTAGTTTGCCAACTCCTAAGGATTGCCCGGCCCCTGGAAATCCATTCTGTGTGCCTCTGAATCTGCATCGCAGCAAGGGGAGGGTACTCCTTCCCTCGGGTACCAGGATCTACCCAACAAAACCAAGTCCCTAGCGACCTTTGCGTGGGGCGGTCCAGCTGAACGACTACACAGTTTTGAAAGTTTTGAAGTGGGCCCTTTCTTCTCTCCTCTTCCACCCCCTCCAAGTCCTCGCTCTGCCCCGCAGGGACGCAGAACGAGTTGTGGTGTGCTTGGGCGAGCTGCGTGGGCTCCGGAGAAGAGCCCGCGGGCACCCGGGAGAAGGCGAGGGCGCACAAAAGTTGGAGCCCAATCAGCACCGAGTCCAGCTCGCGAGTCCCAACCTTCAGGTGACCCCGCGCGGCGGCGGCGGCGGCGGCGGCGGCGGCCAGAGCCCGCAGCAGCTCGGAGCGCCTCCGGCAGGAGAGGAGGCGAGCGCGGCGAGTCGCCACCGCCACCCGAACGCCGAGCTCCGCGGTCCGGGGCTGGGCGCCAGAAGGCGAGAGCCGGCACGCACGCCCTCTCCCTTTGCCCCCGCACGGCGTGCGGGTTGGGCCGGGGCGCCGGAGAGTGCGGGCCCGCGCCGCGCGCCGTCGTCGCCCCTCCCCGCCGCCTTTGAACACTGGAGGTGTGCGCGGCTGCGGCGGCGGCGGCGGCGGCGGCGGCGGGAGCGGCGAGTCGGGCCGGCCGGGCTGCGCTTCGCCGGGGCAGCCGCGGCGGTGGCCGTGCGCGGGGATCAGGATGCGGCCGGGGGGCGCGCTGCTCGCCCTGCTCGCCGGCCTGCTGCTGTCGCTGCTGCTGCGCCTGCTCTGGTGCTCCACCGACGCGCCCGCCCGCTCCAGGTACCCCCACCCGCCGCGCCCCGGGCCGACCCCCGCCGTGCGCGCGCGCCCAGCCCCCTCTCCCCCCGCCTCGGGGACCCCCGCCGCCGAGCCGCCCCACTCGGGGCGCGGACTCTCGGCCGCCGCGGAGGGCAGCCGACGGGCGGCGGCCGCACGAGGGTGGGCCGGGAAGCGGGGCGTCCAGGAGGCAGGGCTGGCCGGGTGGGGGTGACCGAGGGGCGACGCTCGGACCGGATGGGCACCCGCCGTGGCGGAGAGGGTTGCGAGGGCTCCGGCGGGCGTCGCCGCGGAGCGGGACCTGCCGTCGGGTCCCCGGCAGTGTCCCGGGCTCGCCGTTCTGGTCAGTGCTTTCCCTCCCTCCCCGCCCTACGCGGCTTCAAACTCCGGGGCTTGGGAGCCGCTGGGGGAGCCGGGGCGCGCGGGGACGCCCCGGCCAGGTGCGAGCGCGCGGCCGCTGCCGAGCCTGCCAGCGAGGTGTAACAACTTAGTTTTCTTCCCGGCTGTGCAGGCTCTCGGTGGAGGAGAGCAGGGACGCCACCCGCGGCACCCCCGCCGCGCTGAGGACGCTCCGGAGCCCGGCCACCCAGCTGCCGCGCCCCACGAACAGGTACCCGCGGCGCCGGGCGGGCGGGAGGGGGCTCGGCGGCTGCGGGGCGCGGGTGGGGCACGGCTGCACCCGCAGGACTCGCTTCGAGGTGTCTGGCTGGGACCGCAAGACTGAGTGGGTTTGGTCGTGTGTGTGTATGTGTGTGTGTGTGTGTGTGTGTGTGTGTGTGTCCCCTCACACTCCCTCAGCCTCCTCTGTAAAGACTGTTCCTCCGTGTAGAGGTTCTTGGAACCAAGGGAGATGCTCAAACAGCTGCACTTTAAAAAATGGGTGCCCGGGCCCCTTCTGCATAACCGTGTGTTGAAAACCCCCAAGAGAGGCAGCTCAGCCTGTCTATAGAGGGATTTGGTCGGTGTGCTTTTTGTCTTTATGCTATCCAGTGCACCCGGGTAAGATTCACGTTTGGGGAATTCTGTGCACAGCGTTGAGAATGTTTTGTCTCCTTAGTGAATGGAGACTTAAAATTGTTCTTTTTCACTTCGAGGACTATTTATCCGTGTGCAGTCATTTTTTGGTTTAAATCTTTTTTTTTTCTGATTATAAAAGTAATTCATGCTTGTTGCAGAAAGTTCGATAAAATGAGAAATGTATTAAAAAATATTCACCGAGAGCTCTGCCACCCAGAGATCATATTAAGGCTTTGGTCTGTATTCTTCCAGGAGTTTTTCCTCTGTAGGTATATTTAAAAAATATACTGAAGATTATACTTTATTGTTTGTGTTCTGCCTTTTTTCCTAAAAACCTGGACACATGCAGTACATTTCATTAACCCCCCCCACCCCCCACGGCAACATTGCTTCTGATTGTTGCATAATTCATCATATGAATGTACCATCATCTGTTTAACTGTTTGTGCTTCCAGATATTTAGATTGTTTCCTGTTCTGTTTTTATTTGCTGTTAATAATTCTGTTAAGTGTATCTGTGTATGTAAATCTTTATCTTCATCTTAAATTCTCCAGGATCGAGTGAGAGAAGTTGTATTATTAGGTGAGGGTATGTACATTGTAGGTTCCAGATACACATGGCCAATTACATCCTAGAAGAGTTGATTCAATTTACATTTTCACCCGAAGAATGTACTGCTTTGGGCCTCAGCATTGCTATTATTACTTCAATTTTGTGTCCTGTCTCTTTTCCTCTGCTTATCTCTTGTGACTCCCTTTCCCTCTGTGTTTCCTTCTGTATATTCTTGGCTCTTGGACCATCTGAATCTTCGGATTGCATGACCCCAGACTCCTGTGTGGCTCCTGCACGTCCGGAGAAGGGTTGGGGGTGGGGGAGGGGGAGCCTGGAAGAAATCTTGAAGTGCAGAAACAACCTCTCACAAAATTCCTGTGCTGGAATTTTACAGCATGTTAGAGGCACAAAGAAATCCTGGAGTCACAAGGCTTTTGAGAAAAATGGTGGCCTCTAGTTTTATGTTTTGCAGGCTTATATACTATAGATAGCATAGCTTTCCAGTGATTTGGGGAACATTCCATCTCTTTCCAGGCCTTAGTGCTGTTACCCATTTTGGCGTTTCCCCTTGGGGAAATTAGAAAGAATGCACTAATTGAATTATCTGGTCCTAGGCCTTTTTTGAGGTAATTCTTTGATGAATTTTTCAGCTTCTTTTGGCATACTTCTTTTCTACTTTGCATACTTCTTGAGCTAATATAGGTAATTCATATGTTTTCTCTGAATCTGGTTCAAAGATTCTTTAGACCATTCTGTTACATTTTTTAAAACCTGTCTGGTTTATCTCCCTTTTATCACTTACGGTTTTGATTATTTATGTAGCAGGAGTACGATTTTTAATTTATGCTACTAGATTATGTAGGAAATTCCAGTTTCTTAATTTTTCTGTAGCTAATCTGCTTGCTTTTTTCTTCATGAGCCCCGCACTGCAGGTAATAGGTAAAAGTTATCATATAATAGTAATGCTAATAGCAGTTAAGGATGGCCAACACTTACTGAATGTTTTAATGGACCAGATACTGATATAAGCACTTTACATTTATTAGCTCACTTAATCCTGAAGAAACACGGAGAGAAACTATGATACAACCTTCATTTTATCATTGAGGAAACTGAGGCACAGAGAGATTAAGTAAATTGCCCAGAGTCACAGAGTTGGCAAATTTGTGGAGCCAGGAGTCAAGCCATGTGGATCCAGAATCCCACGCTCTTTTTTTTAAAATTTTTTCATGTTTATTCATTTTTGAGAGAGAGACAGAGCATGAGCAGGGGAGGGTCAGAGGAGACAGAGTCCAAAGCAGGCTCCAGGCTCCGAGCTGTCAGCACAGAGCCCAACGTGGGGCTTGAACCCACAAACAGTGAGATCATGACCTGAGCCGAAGTTGGAGCCTCAACCAACTGAACCACCCGGGCTCCCCCAGGATCCCTGCTGTATAGCCTTCCTTAGGTGCGTGTGTATGTGTGTGTGTGTGTTTCCAGGTTAAAGCTTACTCAAATGTGACAATTTAAGCAACTCTTTCTGGTAATATTAATTCTTTCTGGGAGCAAATACTCAGCCTTTCATATGGTTTCCACCATCTGTTCTTACTTAAAGATGATGCCCAGCTATAAGGGGAGAGGGCCTTAGGTGATGTGTAGGTACAGTTGAGAGTTGGGCTTCATGATCATGGTACCCTTTGGCTTCGCCAGTCTCCAGGATGATGTCCATTTTCCATCTGATGGCTGGGTACTATCCTGCAGCCAATTGGGAAAGCTGCAGCTTGTGGTTCGTTCTTTTTCCTCAGGTGTTCTACCCTACTGGGAGCCCGCTATATCAACCTCACCTGAGTGAGCTTCTGATGCTCCCTCTCAGGGATCTGGTGAAGATTCTCTTTTAGTCCTATCTTGCATTGTCACTCTGCGACATTTGCTCTGATGCTCTCCCAACTAGCTCCGGCCAGCTCGCTTCACAGCCAGTCTTGGCTATTTCTGGAACCCATCTAAACATAGAAGAACGAAAGCTGGTTCAGGAAATTAACTATCAGGGCCTCCCTCTACTTGCCCCATGCCCTACTCTAAGTTAATTTCAGGATGGGAGGTGGCCCAAGAGGTGATCTCTTTGCAGAGTCCCCGTTGGGGGAGGAGGCCAAACCCCCTCTACCCTTTGTGGTTACCCTTACCTTTCTGTCCCCAAGCCAGAGCTCTCCTCCTCCTTTTTCTGTCTTCTTTCCACCCTTGCTCCCAGTTAGAAATGTGCAGGTTACCCCTGTCCTTCCTATTTTCTTTTGTCCTGACTCAGACCTCCAGGCCCGATTCAAACCTAAGCCTTAATGGTGATTTGTGGGGACCAGGAGTAAAAAGGTTGAGGAAGCTCCAGGAGCTGTGTCTTCCAAGTAAGATGGTTAATTGCTAAGAGGCAGAATGAGAGGAATTTGGAAAATCTTTTCTTGGGGCAGTAGCATATCTTGTTTTGCTTAGCTAAAGCTGAATATCACTTTATGCTTTCTCTTTGCATTTTTTCAGTAACAAGTCTTTCTCTCTCCAGAATCCCCCAAAGGATGCTTTAAAATGACTTCGGGAAAAGTCATGTCAAAGTCAGAAAGACAAAAGAGAAAAATTTAATAATAATTCTCAAAATATAACCCCATTACAATGGATGCTTTCTCTTTCTAATAAGCTTTGCCAAAGTCTGTCATGGGTTTGTTCATACAACCAGCTCTTGGATTTATTTGTCAATTCTGATATTTTTTTCCATGTTGTATTTCCTTTGTGTTACCTTTTTTTTTTAAGTCATACCTTTTTTTCCCAACTTAATGCCTTGAAGTGAATGCTTTCCCCCCCCCCCATTTTTCTTTGTAACAGAAATATTTATTACTAAATATTTTCTACTAAAATTTACTACTGTGATTTTTCCTTTGAATACAGCTTTGGATCTGTTCCTTAAGTTTGGATACATAGTGTTCAGATTTTTAAAAATATATTCTAAATTGTTTATAATTACATTAAAATTTTTTTAAGATTTTATTTTTTTTTAAGTAACCTCTGCACCCAATGTGGGGCTCCAACTCACAACCCCAAGATCACGAGCTACATGCTCCACCCACTGAGCCAGCCTGGTGCCCCTATAATTACATTAAAATTTTAAATAGTTTTTATCTCCATAGTTATTTAGGAGAGTGCTTTTTAAAAAACTTTTTTAATGTTTATTTATTTTTGAGAAAGAGAGAGTGGGGAAGGGACAGAGACAGAGGGGCTCAGAGGGGACAGCAGAGAGCCCACATCGTGGGGCTCCTAACTCACCAACCGTGAAATCATGACCTGAGCCGAAGTTGGACGCTTAACCGACTGAGCCACCCAGGCGCCCCAAGAGTACTTTTAAATTTACAAGTCGTTGGAATTAAAAAAAAATACTATTTGAATATTCTCTTCTTTTTGAATACTTTTTTCTTCATGTTAATTTCATTTTTTGATTATAAAAGAAGTCCAGGAAAATGTGCTATAATGCCATAAAGTTCTCAAATTAGGAGAGGTTGGACTATGGCAATGTTAATCACGTGGCCAGAGCAAGGCTCTATAACTAGCCGGCTTGGAATTCCAGGGTGCCTCCATGGAACGATCCAGGTGCCTGTTGTGGCTTGGCACCTGTTAGTGCAGCGTCCATTCTGGCCTCAGCATCCGTAGTGGGGATTCAGGAGCTGTGGCTGGCTGGGCTTTCCTGGGTAGCAGCAGCTGTGCTTTGAAAGTCCTGCTTGTTGTTGCCCACGTCAGTGCGCCATCTGGGATGATAAGACTGTGAGTTTTCCGGAGATGTGGGGACCCTCCTTCTACTTTTCTGCTCTCTCATAGAGCTTCACCTGGTTGTTTCCATTAATGGGCTGTCTTCGCACTCCCTGTGACCCTTTCTCCCTGCGGTAGAACTTTGACTAGTCCCTGTTTGAGACCCCGGCTTCCAGGGAGGGCAGACATCAAGTATCAGTTGTGTTATATCCCAAGTCATTACTGTAGGGAACGTCATGCAGAGATTTTATTTCACGGTTTTTTTTTTTTATTAAAAGCTTTTTTAAAGTTTACTTGAGAGACAGATTGTGAACGGGAGAGGGGCAGAGAGAGGGAGACACAGAATCTGAAGCAGGCTCCACGCTCCTCCCTTTCAGCACAGAGTCTGATGCGGGACTCAAACTCACTAATCTTGGGATCGTGACCTGAGCGGAAGTCGGACACAACCGGCTGAGTCACCCTGGTACCCCTTACTTCATGTTTTTTAGATGAACACAGAGGGAAAAATAAAAACTGCCTGTCATTTCAGCATCCAAAAGATGGGTGCTCTTCATATTTTCGATAACTTGGCATACACATACCTGGTAATGTTGCTGTGCATATTTTGGTATGGGTTAGTAACGCTTTTTAACATCTCAACTCTTCTTCACGTCACTGGTCTTCTGCAACATCATCTTTAGAGCATAGTGTTTGAATGTGTGCCTGGACCGTAATTTACATATTCTTTCCTGTTGCACAGTTGGGGTATTTATTCTTTTCGATTTCGATTTATACTCTAATATGAACCGCTTTGTATCCTTGCACATATTCTTGATTATTCAGATAAATTAATAGAAGTGGAGGGGCTTGATCAAAGGATATGTGAAATTTCAAAACGTTGCTGTGACTCGTCCAGCAATAATAGTTGATTCCAACTTTCACTCACGTTAGCAATGTGTGAGATTGACCACTGACTCCAACTCTTAATTTTTTTTTTTTTAACGTTTATTTATTTTTGGGACAGAGAGAGACAGAGCATGAACAGGGGAGGGGCAGAGAGAGAGGGAGACACAGAATGGGAAGCAGGCTCCAGGCTCTGAGCCATCAGCCCAGAGCCCGAGGCGGGGCTCAAACTCATGAGCTGCGAGATCGTGACCTGAGCTGAAGTCGGAAGCTTAACCGACTGAGCCACCCAGGCGCCCCTACAACTCTTGACTGTATTGTGTATTCGACTCTCTTCATCTTTCCAGTTTCTTTCTCAAGAGATAATCATTTTATTTATGTCTCAATTTGTATTTATTTGTTTACCAGTGTGTTTAACTTTTAAGATGTTTTTTATTTTATTTTTTTCTAAGTTGGCTTTTCATACTCTTGGTATTCATATCAAGATGCTCTGTTTTCTTAGTGATTTATAAGAGGTTTAGGAAGACCAAAAATAGAAAAGTTATTTACCGTGCATTTAAATTGATTTTCTAATTTAGTTAACATTTAATTACATCTGTGGTTATGTAATCTGTACAAGTTTTCAAACTTTCTGTATTCCTGTCATTTATATCTACTTTTCTTTCTCAATTCTGCTTCTGAATTGATACTTACTGATCATTTATTGATGTATTTGTTATGCTAAGTGTACATTTTAAATGCACTCTTACATATTTAAACCTTTACTCCCTGTACAACTTCTTTTGGCGTGTGGCGAAAGGGGTGAGCTTTTATTTTATTTTTTTTAATGTTTATTTATTTTTGAGACAGAGAGAGACAGAGCATGCGTGGGGGAGGGGCAGAGAGAGAGGGAGACACAGAATCAGGCTCCAGGCTCTGAGCCATCAGCACAGAGCCCGATGTGGGGCTCAAACTCTTCTACTGGGAGATCGTGACCTGAGCCGAAGTCAGACAGTCAGACGCTCAACCGACTGAGCTACCCAGGCACCCCGGGGTGAGCTTCTATTAAGCTATTATTCTATCATGTGCTTTCTCCTTTGAGAATTCTTTTTCCTAAATTTGAATTAAACTCTTGCTTACAAATCTAGATATACTGAGTATAGATTCTTTTTTTAAAATTCTTTTAATGTTTATTTATTTTGAGAGAGAGAGACAGAGACAGAGAGAGCTGTCTGGGAGGGGCAGAGAGAGAGGGAGACACAGAATCTGAAGCAGGCTTCAGGCTCTGAGCTGTGAGCTCAAACCCACGAACCGTGAGATAGTGACCTGAGCTAAAGTTGTATGCTTAACTCACTGAGCCACCCAGGCGCCTCAGGGTGCAATTGTTATTTTTCACATATAAGTACTGAAATATTGCATCCTGACTCCACTGTTGTTGGTTTCTGTCGTTCAAATTTTTTAAGATTTCTGTTCTTCTGTT
Source organism: Acinonyx jubatus (assembly GCF_027475565.1). Taxonomy (NCBI): domain Eukaryota; kingdom Metazoa; phylum Chordata; class Mammalia; order Carnivora; family Felidae; genus Acinonyx; species Acinonyx jubatus. The sequence goes on along the minus strand of NC_069387.1, from coordinate 15,920,820 downwards.
GTCTGCCTTTTAGGGCCCTGAAAAACAAATAGGAGCAGTCTTAACTTTCCATTTTTCTTTTCTTAAATTTATTGATTTATTTTGAGAGAGGAAGGAGAGAGAGAGGGAGAGAGAGGGAGAGAGAGAGAGAGAGAATATCCCAAACACAGGGCCCCATGCAGGGCTCAGCCTCACAAACCTTGAGATCATGACCCAAACTGAAATCAAGAGTCGGATGCTTAACCTACTGAGCCACCCAGGCTCCCCTTAACTTTTATTTTTTCAAAAGTCACCTGTTTGATGATTTGTTTTATGGATCCGGAGAGGATTTTTCTTTCTACTTAAAAATTGTTAACTTTCCAGTGATATGTCTTTTGGGTGACCTCTTGCAGTTAATTTTGTCAGTAAACTTTTTTAATCCACTGGCCTATTTATTCTCTTTTGTGTCCTATCATGGATTATTTGATGTGTTCCACACATTCTGACTGTATTCTGTGAATTGATTTTTCATTTTCTGTCCTGCATTGCTATACTTCTTCGCCACCATTGCCTTTCCATGTAAACAATTATTATTTTTTTTTAGTTTGGTTTTCTGTGTGTGTGTGTGTGTGTGTGTGTGTGTGTGTGTGTGTGTGTGTGTTTTCCCTCTGCCCTCTGGGAAGGTTGCTCAGAGCTGTCCTCTACATTACTGAATTATTTCTCTGTAGTGTCAATTCTCTGTTTTGCCCTGTCTAAAACAGTAAATCTATTACATTTTTATTCTTTACAATTTTTTTCTCATCTTAGCCTGCACCTTATCACATCAATTTACTTACATCTTAGAAAGCATCTAAGTAAACGTTTAATAAACCTCACCCTCCATTTCTAACCTCAAGTTTTCTTGCATTTTATTGAGAACACAAAGCAAATGCTTTCTCAAGATTTCTTCTGTTTCTTATAGTGAATATCTTTTAAAAGTATAATTTTTTCTTACATCTTGGGAACACTGTTCTCCCAAGTTAGAGAATATTTTTTTTAACATTTATTTAAATTCCAGTTAGTTGACATACAGTGTTATATTAGTTTCAGGTGTACAATATAGTGATTCAACACTTCATATGTTACCCAGTGCTTATCGTTAAGTGCACTCCTAAATCCCCATCATCTATTTAACCCATTCCCCCCACCCACCTCCCCTCTGGTAACCTTCAGTGTGTTGTCTATAATTAAGAGTCTGTTTCTTGATTTACCTCTCCTTTTCTTTTTTCTCCCCTTTGCTCATTTGTTTTGTTTCTTAAATTCCACATATGAGTGAAATCATATGGTATTTGTCTTTCTCTGACTGACTTATTTTGCTTAGGGTAATACTCTAGCTCCGTCCACATCATTGCAGATGGCAAGATTTCATTCTTGTTTATGGCTGAGTGATATTCCATTGTATGTATGTATCACATCTTTAGCGAGTCATCAGTCAGTGGACACTTGGGCTGTTTCCAAAGTTTGGCTATTGTAGATAATGCAGCTGTAAACATTGGGGTACAATATCCCTTTGAATTAGTGTTTTTGTATTCTTTGGGTAAATACCTACTAGTGCCATTGCCGAATCCTAGGGTAGTTCTATTTTTAACTTTTTGAAGACCCTTCATACTGTTTTCCAGAGTATTCTCATCAACATCAACAGTGCAGTGGGTTCCCCTTTCTCCACATCCTTGCCAACACCTTGTGTTGTTTGTTGTGTTGTTGATTTTAGCATTCTGACAGGTGTGAGGTGCTACCTCATTATAGTTTTGATTTGTATTCCCTGATGATGTGTGATGGTGAGCATCTTTTCCTGTGTCTATTGGCCATATGTGTGTCTTCTTTGGAAAAGTGTCTATTCATTTCTTCTGTCCATTTTTTAATTGTTTTTTGGGGTGTTGAGTTTTATAAGTTCTTCCTATATTTTGGATATTAACCACTTATCAGATATATCTTTTGCAGATGTCCTCTCTAATTCCATAGGGTGCCTTTTAGTTTTAGTGATTATTTTCTCCACTGTGTAGAAGTTTTTGTTTTGATGTAGTTCCAGTAGTTTATTATTTTTAATTTAATTAATTAGTTTATTTATTTTGAGAGAGAGAAAGAGAGAGAGAGTGAGGGCACATGTGCAGGTGAGTGGGGTAGGGGCAGAGAGAGAGGGGGAGAGAGACAGAATCTCAAGCAGGCTTTACACTGAGCACAGATCCTGACACGGGGCTCAGTCGCACGACTGTGAGATCATGACCTGAACCAAAGTCAAGAGTTGGACACTTAACTGACTGAGCCACCCAGGCACCCCCAATAGTTTATTTTTGATTTTGTTTCCCTTGCCTCAGGAGACATGTCTAGTAAGAAGTTGCTACAGTCCACGCCAAAGAGGTTACTGCCCGTGTTCTCCTCTAGGATTTTAGTGGTTTCATGTCTCACATTTAAGTTTTTAATCTATTTTGAATTTACTTTTGTGTATGATGTAAGAAAGTGGTCTAGTTTCATTCTCTTACATGTCGCTGTTCAATTTTCCCAACACCATTTGTCGAAGAGACTTTTTCTCATTGGAGATTCTTCCCTGCTTTGTTGAAGATTAATTGGCTATGTAGTTGTGGGTTCATTTCTGGGTTTTTTATTCTATTCTGTTGATCTCCATGTCTATTTTGTGCTGGTACTGCACTCTTGTGATGACTACAGCTTTGTAATATAACTTAAAATCCTGCATTGTGATGCCTCCAGCATTGCTGTTCTTTTTCAAGGTTGCTTTGGCTATTCCGGGTCTTTTCTGGTTCCATACAGATTTTAGGATGGTTTGCTGTAGCTCTGTGAAAAATGCTGTTGGTGTTTTGATAAGGAGTTCATTGAATGTGTAAATTGCTTTGGGTAGTATCGACATTTTAACAGTATTTGTTCTTCCAACCCACAAGCATGGAGTATCTTTCCATTTCTTCTTAAGTTTATTCATTAATTTTGAGAGAGAAAGAGAGAGAACGCTGGGGAATGGCAGAGAGAGAGGAAGAGAGAGAATCTCAAGCAGGCTCCACACTGTCAGCATGGAGCCTGACGTGGGGCTCGAACTCATGAACTGTGAGATCGTGACCTGAGCTGAAATCAAGAGTTGGATGCTTAACCGACTAAGCCACCCAAGTGCCCCTGTCTTTCCATTTCTTTGTGCCCTCTTCGGTTTCTTTCATCAGCGTTTTGTTTTCAGAGTCGAGGTCTTTCACCTCTTTCGTTAGGTGTATTTCTAGGTATCGTGTGGTTTGGGGTGCAATTAAATGGGGTTGATTCTTTAATTTCTCTTCCCGCTGCTTCATTATTGATGTATAGAAATGCAACAGATTTCGGTACATTGATCTTGTATCCTGTAACTTTACTGAATTCATGTATCAGTTCTAGCAATTTTTTGGTGGAGCCTTTCGGGTTTTTGATGTATATAGGGTCGTGTCATCTGCAAAGAGTGAAAATTTTACTTCTTCCTTGCCGATTTGGATGCCTTTTATTTCTTTTTGCTGTCTGATTACTGTGGCTAGGACTTCTAGTACTATGTTAAATAAAACAGATGAGAGTGGACATCTCTGTCTTGTTCCTGACCATAGGATAATATTAGCTGTGGGTTTTTGTTGTATCACCTTGGTTATGTTGAGGAATGTCATACTTTGTTGAGGTTTCTTACCATGAATGGATGTTGTACTTTGTCAAATGCTTTTTCTGCGTCTGTTGAGAAGATCATTTGGTTCTTAGTCTTTCTTTTATTTATGTGGTGTAACCTGTTGTGTGATTTGCAAATATTGAACCACGGTTGCAACCCAAGAATAAATCCCGCTTGCATGTGGTGAATGATTCTTTTAATGTATTGTTGGATTCAGTTGGCTAGTATTTTATTGAGAGTTTTGCATCCATGGTCATCAGAGATATTGGCCTGTACTTCTCATTTTTAGCGGACTCTTTGTCTGGTTTGGCATCAGGGTAATGCTGGCCTCATATAATGAATTTGGAAGTTTCCAAATTTTTTTGAAACTGTTTGAAATTGAACAATTTTTTGAAATTGTTTCAGAAGAATAGGTATTAACTCTTCTTTAAATGTTTGGTAGAATTCAGCTGTGAAGCCAACTGGCCTTCGATTTTTGTTTATTGGGAGATTTTTTATTATCGATACAGTTTCTTTTCTGGTTATCAGTCTGTTCTATTTCTTCCTGTTTCAGTTTTGGTAGTTTGTGAGTTTCTAGGAATTTATCCATTTTTCCAAGATTGCCCAGTTTGTTGGCATATAATTTTTCATAGTATTCTCTTATAACTATATTTCTGTGGTGTTGGTTGTTCTCTCTCCTCTTTCATTCATGATTTTATCTCTGGGTCCTTTCTCTTTTCTTTTTGATAATTCTGGCTAGGGATGTAGCAATTTTGTTAATTCTTTCAAAGAACCAGCTCTTAGTTTCATTGACCTGTTCTACCATTTTTTTTGTTGTATTGTTTCTGTATTGTTTATTTCTGCTTTAATCTTTATTATTTCTCTTCTTTTGTTGGATTTAGGCTTTTTTTTCCCTTCTGTTCCTTTTCTGGCTCCTTAAGGTATACGGTTAAGTTGTATATTTGGGTCCTTCCTTGCTTCTTGAGATAGGCCTCAATTGTAATGTATTTTCCTCTTAGGACTGCCTTTGCTACAGTCCAAAGGTTTTGGACTGTTGTGTTCTCATTTTCATTTGCTTCCATGTATTTATTAGTTTCTTTTTAAAATTCCTGGTTAACCCATTCATTCTTTAGTAGGATGTTCCTCAACCTCCATGTATTTGAGAACTTTCCAAATATTTTCTTGTGGTTGACTTCAAGTTTCATAGTGTTGTGACCTGAAAATATGCATGGTATGATTTCAGACTTCTTGTAGGGCTGATTTGTGACGCAGTATGTGGTCTATTCTGGAGAATTTTCCATGTGCATTTGTGAAGAATGTGTATTCTGCTGCTTTAAGATGGAATGTTCTGAATGAATGTATTTGTTAAATCCATTTGGTTTAGTGTGCCATTCAAAGCCATTGTTTCCTTGTTGATTTTCTGTTTAGATGATCTGTCCGCTGGTGTAGGGGGGATGTTAAAGTCCCTTACTATTATTGTATTATTATCAATTAGTTCCTTAATGTTTGTTAACTGTTTTATATATTTGGGTGCTTCCATGGTGGCTGCATAAATATTTACAATTGTTAGATCTTCTTGCTGGATTGTCCCCTTTATTATGATATAGTTCCCTTCTCCATCTCTTGTTACAGTCTTTGTTTTAAAGTCTATTTTTTTTGTGTGATATAAGCATTGCCACTCTGGCTTTCTTTTGACATCCATTTGCATGATAAATGTTTCTCCATCCCCTCACTTTCAGTCTGCAGGTGTCTTCAGGTCTCAAATTAGTCTCTTTCAGGCAGCATGTAGATGGATCTTGTTTTTTTTTATTTTTAATGCATTCTGACACCCTGTGTCTTTAGATTGGAGCATTTAGTCTACTTGCATTGAGAGTAATTATTTTTTATTTTATTTTTTTACATTCAGAGTAATTGTTGATAGATATGTATCTATTGCCATTTTATTATTTGTTTTGTTGCTGCCTCTGGAAATTTTCTATGTTCCTTTCTTGTCTTTGCCACTATTGGTCCTTCCTTTCTACTCAAAGAATCCCCTTTAATATTTCTGCAGGGATGGTGTAGTAGTCATGAACTCCTTTAGTTTTTGTTTATCTGGGAAACTCTTTATCTCTCCTTCTATTCTGAATGACAGCCTGGCTGGGTAAAGTATTCTTGGCTGCAGATTTTTCCCATTCAGCCCTTCAAATATATCATGCCACTCCCTTCTGGCTTGCCAAGTTTCTCTTGAGAAATCTCCAGCTAGCATTATTTGTCTTCCCCTGTAAGTTAATGACTTCTTTTGTATTGTTTTTAAGATGTTTTTTTCTCATCACTATATTTTGCAAATTGAATTACAATATGTTTTGGTGTTGGACTGCTTTTGTTGATTTTGATGGGTGTTCCCTATGCCTCCTGGATCTGGATGCCTGTTTCCTTTCCCAGATTAGAGATGTTTTCAGCTATTATTTCCTCACATAAATTTTCTGCCCCCCCCCCTTTCTCTCTTCTTCTTCTGAGACTCCTATAATAGATGTTACTACGTTTGACAAAGTCACTGAGCTCCCTAATTCTGTTCTTGTGTTCCACAATTCTTCTTTTTCTCATTTGTTCAGTTCCATTATTCTCTACTGTTTTGTCTTCTGTATCACTAGTTCATTCCTCTTATTCTCCCAGCCTGCTCTTCATTTCATCAAGTCTGTTTCTAATCTTATTTATTATATTCTTCATTTCTGATTGATTCTTTTTTAACTCTTTTATCTCTGTGGTAAGAGTCTCACTGATGTCTTCTTTTCTCAAGGCCAGTGAATATCCTTATGATTGGTGGTTTAAATTCTCCATCAGACATGTTACTTATATCTGTTTAGCTGTGATCTCTGGCCATGGCCTTATCTTGTTCTTTCGTTTGGGATGAATTCCTTCATCTTGGCATTTTGTCTAAGTCTCTGCCTTCCTCTCTGTGTTAGGAAGCCCATTTGTTTTTTGTTCCTGAAAGTAATGGCCTTATGAAGAAGAGGGCATGTAGTGCCCAGGCCTGGTGCTCTAGGAGTGTCTCTAGTGTATGCTGTGTGCACTCTACTGTTGTGCTTTGGCTGCTCTATCCTTCAAGCCAGTTGTCTGGAGAGGCTCTTCTCACCTGCTGTGAGCAGTGTTTGGTCTTTGGCGTAACTTTTACTAGGAGTGCTCTGGTCTGCTTGTGATATGAGACCTGACACCACTTCCACCAGAACTGAGGCCCCGCAGAACTCTCTGGTCTGGAGACGTGGTGTGGGCAAGGGTTTGTCCTGGTCTTCTGGGGAAGAGGTCTGCCACACTGGGACTGAGGCAGGCTTGACTGAGAAGGGCAGTCCTGTCAGAGTGCAGGGGTGTGGAGTTTGGTGTAAGCAAGTTAGGCAGCCAGTGTTGGAGCTTTGCTGCTTCCCACAGGTGGCTCTGTGTTTATGCTGAGGGATGGGGGAGGGAAATGGTGCCAGCCATCTGCCCTGTCCTCGGAGAGGTATCTTGTGGACTCTGCCTCTCAAGGGTGCCCTCTGTGGAGAGTGAATTATCTCCCCACTGTGTGGCCCAGGCATTCTTCACATCGCTGTTTCCATGCCATCTGCCCCTAGGTTGTTTGCCTGCCTTTTCTCCAGGAACAGGGCAGTGCCCTCAAGGCTGTATCCCAACCAACTCCGCTGACCTTTATTTAACACTCCAGGCTCTAAGCCCAATGGTTGCAAGAACTTCCGAAATTCAGCCCCTTTTGTTTTTCTCCACCAGTGGCTTTGGGGAAACGTTCTCTTTGTGCCTTCGCCTATGTGCTCCTCTCTCTGTCTCTTTCCCTTTTCCATGACCATGGCTTTCTCCCCTCTATAGCAGCTGCGATTCATTTCTCCTCTAAACCACTTCCTACCTTCTTTGATGTGGCCTCCTCTCCCCCATTAGTTGTGGAGTTTGTCCTGTCATCTTCAGGTTGATATTTGAGGTATTCAGAATGACTTGATAGTTATCTAGTTGTGTTCCTGAGAAGAGACAAGCCTAGGGTCCTCCTACTCTGCTTCCATCTTCCAGAGGGATCCAGTTAGAGAATCTTTTAACACGTTTTATATTTTGTTTTGTGGGGTTTTTTTGGCTTCTTTTTGATTTAGATATCTCTGCATGAGAAGGTCTCTCTCTGGCCTTGTGATCGTCAGACAGGGTATCTTAGAACTCCTTTTGGCTCCTACCAGGGGCTGAAAGATTACCCTTCTTAGAGCACACACCAGGTGAGAGGCTGAGCCATACAGCCCATAAACAAATGTCTGTTTTTTTAAAACTCAAATTAAAAATAAATTGTGGTAAAATACAAGTAACATAAAGTTTACTAATTTGAGTTTTTTAAAGACGGAGCCTCAAATCTGTCTCGTTCTCATGTGTTGATCTCATGACTGCCAGAAAGTGCATGTGTTCTGAAGTTATCCTAAACGACCTGGACTTTTGCTGCCGAGAGAAGTAGTGCATGCCAAGTATCACCTGAAATCCAGAGAGGGCTGGGGTCCTGGAGCTCTCCTCATAGCTGCCACCTCCTTTACATTCCAGGGTGTGGTGACTAATTCCCTTTCCTGTCCCATTCCTTCAGTGTTATAATTAATATAGTATAATATAGTATAGTATAGTATAGTATAATATAATATAATACAATATGTAATAATATAGTATAATATAATATAATATAATATAATATAATATAATATAATATAATACAATAATATGCGTAGATATAATCTCGAGAGAATGTAGAAAGGGAATAATGAATGAGTACTTGGCACATCAGCATTCAAACAGCCTCCGCTGTCTCCAGAAGCAGGTCCTTCTTGTGTGGGAACAGCCACCTGATTTTCTGGTTGGGGCAGGCTCTCTTTGCTCAGGTAAAGAAAGGTAGACAGTGGGAGGAAGATCAAAACCACCCTAATTTTTTTCTCCCCGGATCTGCTGATTCATCAGCTGCTGGTAATTTCTCCGTGTGGTTCCATATACCCTCTTGTTAACAGTATTTCTCCCCGGGATCCGACAAATTTCTGAAGCAGCTATCTGTTGCCATCACAATGTGCGGTTGTCATTTTGTGTAGACTTGTGTACTTTCATAAGAATGTAAATAGTCTGGAAGAGAGAGAATCAGGCACGTTTTGCTCTTTGCTGCCTCAAACTGAAAGTTGTAATGATGTTTTATTCGACTTTTTGTTGTTGTCTATGTTCACAAAGGGATCATAATTGTGAGCTTCAGAAATCCAAGATAAGTGTGAACTAGGGCTTGTAAAAGGGCCATAGAGCTAAACATAACTCTGCAACAGCTGCTTTTCACTCTCTTTTACCCCTTTCCTCTCTACCCCACCCTCCAAATAGATGAAGGCTATTGGATTTTATTTTTGAGAACAATATAATTCACTTTGGTATCTTTACTCCTTTGCTTTTAGGAGTAATGATACTGTGTGTATCCTGATTTTAAAAATTGAGTACATTTTAAAGTTGCCTTGAGTCTAGTTTCTGAAATAATTTGAAATGAGGCTTTAAATCTTGTATTCTGCCTCTTTTTCTGCTCCCTCATCCTGTGTCCTAATTGGAGCCGTTCTCTTCAAGGCTTACTGGGAGTTCACTTCTGCTCTGATATTGATCACCTGTCTCCTGACTTCCCTGTCATCTGGTAAAAGCTGTGGGCCACAATTGTCCAGGGGAGCTGTCCCAGGGAGGGGGGATAGGACACGGGCTGCAGGCAGTGTTGGCCTTCCGTGGGCTCCTTGCCACATAGGCAGGAAAGCCGGGATGGGAGGTGGACTTATATTTTCGATTAGGCTCATATAACTCCACAATTTCCTTCTCAGGGCCTTTCTTCACCAGAAGGCTGGGGGTTTCTCCTCCTGCCTTGAGAAGCAACCTCCAGCAGACAATAATGTTCACACATGTATGTCACAGTGAAGGTGGTTCCCCTGAAACAGCAACTAGGGTGGCCCCATGAGTTGTCTGGCCCTTGTATATTAATTCGGTGTGCCTTTCAGAGACGTTTTCCTTGAGCCAATAAGCCTCAGGACGAATTTGAAACACCAGCAGAATAAGTCTGACTTCCTGGTGGTAGGAATGAAGATTTTCTTTAGGAGTTATGGAAAAGAGCAAACATTTCGAGAGATTAGGTGCTAACAGAGGACTAAAGAGAGGAGAAGCCTGGGTACAGCAGAAGGATTTGAAGAGAAGAAAAGGAAATAAATATATCTCTCATCGGCCAGGAGCAGTGATTCTTTTTAGAGTCACTAATATTAGCTGCTCTGCAGTTTCAGGGTGCAAAGGTTTCTACAGCCTCTCCTTTGGGGGCAGAAAAAGAAGCCCTTTAAAGAGCTAGTGATGCCATGAATAAACTTGAGAAAAGTGTTCTTGTGTCTTGATGTGTGGTTTTATAGCTGCTATTGCCATTAAGAATATGATTACTGGGGGATCTGGGTGGCTCAGTCGGCTAAACGTCCGACTTCAGCTCAGGTCATGATCTCACAGTCCTTGGGTTCGAGCCCCGCATCGGGCTCTGTGCTGACAGCTCAGAGCCTGGAGCCTGCTTCAAATTCTGTGTCTCCCTCTCTCTCTGCCCCTCCCCTGCTCATGCTCTGTCTCACCCTGTCTCTCAAAAAATAAATAAACACTAAAAAAAAGTTTTAAATTGTGTTTGGGAGTGCCTGCATGGCTCAATCTGTTAAGTGTCCAACTTTGGCTCAGGTCATGATCTCACAGTTCATGGGTTCGAGTCCTGTGTCAGGCTCTGAGCTGTCAGCACAGAGCCTGGAGCCTGCTTTGGATTCTGTGTCTCCCTCTCTCTCTGCCCCTCCCTAGCTTGCGTTCTCTCTCTCTCTCTTTCTCTCTCTCTCAAAAGTAAACATTAAAAATAAATTAAAAAATAAAAAATATTATTATTGTTTTAGCATATTTATGTATACACACTTAGGAAGCTAGCTAATCTAGGTCTGTCGTGAGTGCGCTGTGATGATTCATGTCTTCCCACAACATCAGCTTTGTTCAGTCATAAAACAAGGTTAACATAATTGTAAAGCAGGTTCAGGATTCCAAACTCAATGACATTTCATTGTGCATTTAACTTGGCTTCATCCACTTCACACAAAGCAAACCCGACACAACGGCATACAACCCACAAGATAAACCAGGGGTAGGAATTAAGCCCAATGCGAAGTCAGTCCGTGAGTGCACAGTTGGACGAGGACTTTCAGAAACTAGACTCCAGATCAGCTCTTGGAGCTTACTGCTTCTTATGTTCAAGTAGTGGATGATCTCTGTTATGTTCAGAGATTACTTGGACAGAGTCTTTGGCGGAAGTGGCCTTTTCAACATGGTCAGATGTGAAAGGCTCAGTGTCTGGAGAGTCTGACAGTTGGCTGCAAAAGTCCTTCCAGGAGTCATCCATCTTGGGCCTTTGCAGTCCTCTTCAGGTTCTGCTGGTCATCATTTCTGGGTGTTGGCCACCCGTCCTGGTTTTGGTGATATCTGGTCTCAGGTGCACCGCTCTTGGCTGCTTACCTACTGCTTGACATGAGTCACCGCTTGACCAGGAGTGACTCCATCTTGCTCTCTGTGAGGACACTTAGATCAGTCTTGCCTGTACTCTCAAAGGGAGTGGTGGAAAAGTTTTCCTTTCTTCCCTTCTGGGTTTCTTGGTTGGTTAAATAATTGATTTACAACAGGTTAACAGGAGAAAAGCAAAAGTTTGGTAGCATGTATATGGGAGAGACCCAGAAAAACTGAGTAACCCTTCAAAGTGGCCAAAGCCAGCACGTTAAATACCATTTTCGGCTAAAGGCAAAAGATGTTGGGGGTGGGGATTCAGTTTTGGGCAGACACTGATCAGGAAAAGCACTATAAACAAGGGTAGGGTTGTGCAGATTTAAGTTGTGGCCTGAGAGTTTCTAGAGATTGAGTTATCCTCCTTTTCTTGCTAGAGGGAGGGAGATACCCTTACAAATGGAGATTTTGTCTTATAAATGTAAATGTCTTTTACAGAAGGGTAACTTGTATTCAGTTTTCTGAGCTTCATCTGGATCTGTCCTTTCCTAAAAATAACCAGCTTAAAATAATATGTCAAAGAGGCATATCTTGGGGTGGCAAAATTTGCTCCCCTTCACAGATTAAGAACAACAACAACAACAGCTTTGTTTCAGGAAGTATGAAGAATGCTTTGTACATGCTTTGGATAATCAGTCAGTAATTCTTGGGAACCTTCATATCCATGGGCGTAATTATTTCTGAAGATAATTTTATAGGGCATAACCTGTGCTTTTTGAAATCATTGTAAAATAATTTCCATTACCTTGTTAGTTACAGTAAGTAAGTATAAAAACACTAAGATTCCCAAACATAATTAAACAATTTTTTCATGTTTATTTTTTATTTTTGAGAGAGAGAGAGGGGGCAAGAACAGAAGTAGGGGAGGGGCAGAGAGAGAGGGAGACACAGAATCTGAAGCAGGCTTCAGGCTCTGGGCACGCATTCAGCACAGAGCCCGATGTGGGGCTCGAAGCCACGAACTGTGAGATCATGACCTGAGCAGAAGTTGGACGCTTAACCGACTAAGCCGCCAGGCGCCCCTTACATATAATTTTTAAACTGGCATTCCAGAAAACTGGAATTGTGAGTTGTGAGGTCCATTAACTTTGAAAATGATTAAGAGCTCTCACTAGTTGCTGGAATCTCAGTTGGAAGGCAAGTGGTGACCTTACATGCTGCCTTGGGGGGGTATATTCAGTGTGCCATATACAGTCAGTCACTTCTGGACTAGCATGGGTTTGAAATCTGTGCATGCACTTATATGCGATTTTTGGATAGTTCTGTAAATATACTTTCTCTTCGTTATGATTTTCTTGATACCATTTTCTTTGATCTAGCGTGCTTTATTTGAAGAATGCAGTTGGTAACCTTCAAACTAAAACTGCCAGTTACCTTATCAGCCAAAATGGGTTTAGTCAGGAGTAGCAGAGAATTGCAACCAAGGACAAGCAAGCCTGCACACCTTAGTTAGGCAAGTCCACTGAACAAAGGAGAAGCATGCCCTTTTATAGAGGAGGGGGTGGAGTCGATAATGCTGTTGTAAATCGAAAGCCCATTGGAGTAAACTGGGAGCTGGAAGTATAGTGGCTTTTCATTGGCTGAGTTGTGACTCTCCCATTGGCTGGGTTGTTGCCAGCAGGAAGAGGTAAGCTTTTCTTGCTCAGGCAGCATAGTAAAGTGGTATCCATGTGCAAAGTTCGTCTCTTCCTGTTGGGTGTGCAGTTGACCGCAGGAGGTAGGGCATGTGTGCTCCCCCTGCCAGCCTCCTATCTACATTCTATTGTGGTTTCCCTTTGTGAATTTCCACCCAGGACATAATACATAGAACATATAAACATATAACAGTTGCTGGACTGTTACCCGTAAGACTTCTGGTCAACACTAGGCTATTGTAGTTAAGTTTGTGGAGAATCAAAAGTTCTATATGGATCTGTGAGTACACAGGGGTTGGCACCCCTAACGCTGTGTTGTTCGAGGGTCAACTGTATTTTTTTTTGAGATTGTATCTCCTGATTTCCTTACTCTGGGGGTATAATGGGTGATCCCAATGATTTGTGTTTTGCTTTGGTATGTATTTTATAGTATATTTGCTACTTTAATATTTTAGGGGAAGACCCAGATTTTGCATGTTTATATTTGTCAGCACAGCTTTACTCTTTGAGCATCAGTTTGCAGACAGATTTTTGTGTCTTTGATTTGGCAATTCATCTCACACTCCCCTTTCATTTTGGGGATACCAAAGTACTCATGTTTTCTGTGTCTAGGGAATATTATTCATGTAATAGATTGAAGTTTGGTGAGGTATGTGCCTTGTCTGTTTCTTTCACCGTGGTATCCCCACTATAATCTGGAACCCCAACGTGTTGGGATTTGAGTCTTCTTTCCTTGTCTCAATAACAGCACTAGGTTTTGGGGGCTATACTTTATCATATTGCATTCTGAGAGAGACACATAGTGAGTTTCACATGGTAAAATATCAGTAATAAAACCTGATTTTATAGTTGTACGCTTGTAAGTATATAAAATAAAGTTGGTGATTAGAGGAAGATGGATTAAGCCTGCAAGATTGAAAACTCAGGTCTGTAATTATTTCATAAATGGGAAATTTAGATTAATACAGAATTTGAATAAACAGACATTGTCTTATGATACTTGTACTTAGGGGAATTATTTCTAATAAAAAATTTAGACATTAGTGATCACATATTCCTGTAGCCCAGCTGAGAACCCCTGCTTCTGTGGGGTTTTGAAGATTCTTTGTAAAGTCACAGAGCACTGGAAACTTTTTATTTAAATGTATATTTCAATATGTAAGGATTTAAAAAAAATGCATGTTCAAAACAAAAGTTCAGGGCTACTCAGGTTTATACTGAGTGGCTTCTGCTGGAACATCCTTTTAAACCGAGATACATAAGAAGAGTGGAATTCCCAATAATGTCCTGTTTTAAGATCCATGTCTACACTGAATGAGTAGTGTTTATTCCAGTCACAGTGGATCATATCTGGGGGCCCAAAGAGAACTAACAGAGTTTTGGTGAGACTTATGATAGTGGTGTCAGCACTAGCATGCGGGGAAGAATAAGCCCAACGTGAGCCCACAGAATTGTTCATCGTTGTGAGGGCATAGTGATTTATGCCTGCAGATTTGGGCAAAAGCCCAATAAAATCAGTTTGCTAATGAGCGAAGGAGCATTCGCTCCTTGAGATGATCCTCATCGGCCATGATCCCAGGACACAAAACGGCACGAAATCACATTGGGAGGTTAGGGTTTTGGCTAAAGCCAGGGGCATGGGGATGCCATGGTATTCAGCCTCATGTTTAAAGAGTCCAAAGGCCACAACGACTGGGCCTTTAGGGCCCAGGGAATGGGGGTACTATATGAATTTACTTAAGAAATGTGAGCTAGTTGGTCAGCTATAGCTTCACGCTGAGCCTTCTCCATGAGACCTTTAGTATTAGGTGAGACACAGCAGACTCTAATTGTGATATGTGAGGTGTGAACAGCTGTATATTCCCAGTGTGGAAGACCCCAGAGGGAACAATCCTGAATGTGAAATCTACTTTGTGCCTGTTGGTTAGACCAAACAGTGAGGCTGTTAGCTACTACCCAAGAGTCTGTAAGAATATGGATAATGAATTTACCTTCATTGAGGGAATCCTCCAGTGTCAAAGTGACCAACCTTTGGATCCCCATCCTTTATCAACTGAGTCTTAGCAATGGGATAGAAAAAAGCAGCCTCCGGTGCATTCCATCACATGTGATGGTGTTGCTCTTGTCCATAAAATGAATGGATTCCCTTTCTCCTGGACTCGAGACCCTGCAAATGGCCAAGAAGACCAGGGAAGGGACGATCTTTCTTGGACCCATGGACTCGGGCAAGGAGATTCTAGAAAACATGAGAATTAGTGACTAGGGCTTCCACAGTATAGGAATCACCAGATAGGACTAGTGGCATTGTTAGTCTTTTGGGTGGCTTCCAGGGCCAGTTGTTGGGGTGGCATTCATTCCAATTGAGATGATTTTCTTGGGACTGCCTTAGTAGGTTTTAATGAAACATGTAGGTGGGGAAGATAATTGCTTCTAGAAGCCAAGTGGGCAAGTCGTTGTTGGGCTTGTTTGAGAGTTCTGGGATAGGGTTATTGACTGGATCTGGTATGTAGTGGCCTTCTGGGGACCAAATGATGCCCCTAAATCTCAAGTGGATCTCTTGGGATGCAGTGACCCAACTGCAGGTAGTTTAAGTACAGACTGCATTCGAATGTCTTGTGTAGTAGCTTTATGAGTTCTCCCCTCAGTAGGATGTTGTCAGTGTAAGGGCACAGCTGGGGTGCTTGAGAACAGAGCAAGCCTGTGAAGATTCTGTCTGCATAAATGGTATGGAGATAGAGTGTCCCCTTGGTAATTTAGTACATTGGGACACCTCAAAGGTGAATGTACAAGTGTCTTTAATGGTGAAGAAATGGGGACAGAATCAAGTACATTAACTAGATCAACCACTCCAGGGGTCTCCCTCCAGGAAGTTATCATCCCCAGGATAATCGTTATAAGCCTTCTTGTCTCAGGAATCTCAGTCTCACTCGTTGGCGTTTGTCACTCTTGGGCGTTTGTTGAAATACTGGGGAACTAAGGAGGATCCATCTTTGTCGGGGATCTTTATATTGGCTCACGAACTCATTGGTTTCCATGTGATCCTTAGTAGGTGGGGAGGTAAAGCGTTCAGGGCTGGTTAGCATTTGAGGTTTAGCTTCTGGGCACCAAGTGTGAATCCCTCGGTAACCCTGAGACCAGGATCTCTATAGCAAAGCAAGGGCAGAAGGAGCCGCAAAGACATTTGGTGCTCTTGGTGTTCCAAGGGACCATTTTCCCTCGGGCGATGGGCTTTAGCAGGCCAGCCTATGGTGATAGCTCTGCTTCCCTGTTTGCCTGGTGCCGTCGAGGACACACTGGGGGTGGAGGTGGTGGTGGAATGGGCTGTCAGGATTGTTCAGGACACAGGCAAGAGCCTTAAGGTTGCTGGCACTCAACCAATCATCAGTGGAAGTCCAAGTGTAACTACTCTGGAAAAGTGAAGGCTTCTCACAATTAAACATAAACTCGTCACGTGACCCAGGAATTTCACTCTGAGATACCTACCCAAAACAAAACAAAAAAAGCATGTGTCCATACAAAGGACTTGCATGTGAATGTTTATGGCAACATTAGTTATAATATCCAGACAATGGAAACAATCCAGACATTCATCAGCCAGTGAATGGATCAACAAAATGCGGTGTATCTGTACATGCAATGCTAATTAGCAACAAAAAGGTATGAAATATGACACCCTGCAACGTGGAAGAAAACATTATGCTAAGTGGAAGAAGCCAGACACAAAATCCTGTAGGACACAGAGGTAAAAACCCCATCAGTGGTTGTCTGAGGGGGGTGGGGGTGGGGTACAAATTAGGAACGAGGGATCTCTTTGGGGAGACAGAAATCTTTGAGAATTGGGTTGTGATAAAACTGGTGGTAGTTTACCTCCATCAAGTTATGAAATGTCATTGAATTGTGCACTCGAAATTTTTTATGTGCGGGAAATCTTGTGAGAAAATGCATGTTTGTGGCCGCTTTGAGCTGTGTAAGCTTTATGCAGGTGTGTGTGTGTGTGTGTGTGTGTGCGTGCGTGTTTTATTTTTTTTTCAATATATGAAATTTATTGTCAAATTGGTTTCCATACAACACCCAGTACTCATCCCAAAAGGTGCCCTCCTCAATACCCATCACCCACCCTCCCGTCCCTCCCACCCCCCATCAACCCTCAGTTTGTTCTCAGTTTTTAACAGTTTCTTATGCTTTGGCTCTCTCCCACTCTAACCTCTTTTTTTTTTTTTTTCCCCTTCCCCTCCCCCATGGGTTTCTGTTAAGTTTCTCAAGATCCACATAAGAGTGAAACCATATGGTATCTGTCTTTCTCTGTATGGCTTATTTCACTTAGCATCACACTCTCCAGTTCCATCCACGTTGCTACAAAAGGCCATATTTCATTCTTTCTCATTGCCACGTAGTATTCCATTGTGTATATAAACCACAATTTCTTTATCCATTCATCAGTTGATGGACATTTAGGCTCTTTCCACAATTTGAGAGTGCTGCTATAAACATTGGGGTACAGGACGCTGATGTATGTGAGGGCTGTGTTACTGGGATATGCAGAGGGTTTAAGTATTTCTGAAGAGCCCCCAATTCAGAAAGTCTTCTTAGGTAATCCACAATATTGTGAGGTAAGGATGACACACAACATGACAAGTTCCCCCTTCGATTGCGGATTTCCTACATTTTTTTGTCATGTTTTCTATGCAGTTCAAGTCAGGTTTGAAATGCTATTTATTTAAGATAGAGAATAATCACCCAAATGTGGGTGCGTGGGATGCATACGGCTCTCTGTCAAGCTCAACAGCATCCGAGAGGTTTAGCGGTTTCTTGGGCTGTAATGATGTGCCCAGCGTTAGCAGCTTTATGAGTCTGACTTCTTTTCATTGTCCCAGCGACGGTGTTCTGCAGGACTGTTAGCATTCCCATTTTACAGAAGGAGAAACTGAAACCCGGAGGGTTTAGGCAGTGGTCCCAGGCCACAGTGCTGGAAGGGGCAGCTGACTCACGTCCCAGGTTGTGCTCCAGGCGGAGAAGCAGGGGCAAGTCGCACTGTGTCCTCGTTAATGCAGGGTGATCTTGCTGGTCATCTAGGGCGCGGTGGGAGAGAATGACAGGGAGCGGTGACGCGTGACTGAGACTTGCTGGGACGGAGGGCCTCGGGGACATGTGGGGGTGGGAGCCCGGGAGGCTTCACAGCCCCGGAAGGCAGGGGACTGGCCCGAGGGTGAGCTTTGAATCCCTTCGGACCCCAAGGTCAGTCTTGGTGAAGTCAGGTGTGCCGAAGCAGGGGGAACACAGAGCAGAGTGTGCCTGGAGAGGGTCGTCTCAGTGGCTCACCAGCGGGCCCACATCTCTGCGCCCCAGGGAGCTGCTCTGGGCCCCAGGGCGCGCTGGGAAAACATCCCTGGGCGGGTGGGCTGTCCTCTGATTGGAAGGTTTGCAGCCCGGCCGGAGGAGAGCCATCTGGATCTGCATGGGTGGGCGGTCTGGGCCCGACCTCAAGGGCTGCGGATGCCTCCGGGTACCCACGTCCTCTGGAAGGCAGCCCTCTCAGGCTGCGGGGAAACCACAGACTGGGCCGGAGGAAGTGCACTGAGACCCCGTTATTTCCTTTGCCCAAGCTGGAACCAACCCACTCAGGCAACTTAGCCCTCCCAAGCTTTACAGAATTCCTGTTGTGCCCACGTGTGCGCCTGTATGCATGCGTGTGTCTCCCCCGCCCCCCATAGTCAGGGGCGTGGGTTCTCTCTCTATTCCCGCTCTGTTGGCCACCCTTGGGAGACTGGAGAGCCTGCCAAGGAGGGCCCAGGGAACACACACACACATCCACCACACCCCCCAGGAACTTCACTGAGAGCAAGTCCCCTAAGAAAGGACTATATTTGTATCTAAACGATTTTATCCTGACTCACTCACAGAGGTGATTTTCTTTTCTTTTGAAAACATTCTTCCCAGCAGCATCGATTCCCACACACAGTCAAAGGTTATTAATGGCTTCATTCATCCATTCGGCGGGTATTTATGCTGCGGGAAACCTGTGCTCTCCTCTTAGAGCTGGGTGCCAGGAGGGGTGTATCTGCGGGCGGTGCCTAATTCGATTTGGGTAAAAACGGCCTTCTTTCCTTAGGGAGGCATTTGCTAAGTTCAGCTCGTGGTTGTGGCAAAGCACATCAATCCTGTAATCTCCAGACATTTTCCGAGGCCCCACTCTGGTCCCCAGAGGCCCTGACAGCCCTGAATAAGCGTCAGTCACTGCTCCCGAGGAGCCCCAGCCTCGAGAGGGAGCCGCAAGTGCCCATGAGGACCACCCACTGCAAGTGTTGTCGTGGAGACATGTCTCCAGGACAGGGTGGTGGCCCAGGGGTGGCTGGACAGATGAGGGTGCAGGAGTGGAAATTCCACGAGTAGGCAGAGGGAAGCAGACATTCATGACATATACCAAGGCTTGGAGACGTATGAACGCGGTGTGCCCGTGAAGCTGAGACTCCAGGGTGGCCGGAGCCCGGGGCGTGAGCGCGGGGTGGGGGACATGGGACCGCAGAGCAAAGGCGTGCTCCTGGCCAGGTAACACAGGGTGCAGGAGCCGCTGAAGGGCTTTCAGGAGGGGGCCACGTGCTAAGCTTTGTGATTGGGAAAGCGACTCTGGGGCCGGTGTAGGGCCGCCCTGGCCTCTGCCCCTTCTCCCAGGGACACCAGGGGTGGCCACTTGGTTGGGCAGGCACGTGCATGACTGGTACCCTGTCTGGCACCAGGCACTTGGCACCTATTTCTGTGTGGATGGGGTCTGTTGTGAACATCCCCCGTGTACAGATGATAGATGGAAAGGGGAAAGAACTGAGAAACCAGTCAGGAGGCCGTCACAGCCAGAAACTAGGATGGGCCTGAGTTAAAAGCCAAGTGATGGGAGTGGACAGCAATGTGAGGAGAAGCTTGAGGAGGCTGAGTCCTCAAGTCTTTGTGATTGAGCGGCGGTGGGGGGGGGGTGAAAAGAGCCTGATCACGGATGTGTGCACTCATGGGCTGTATTAGTCTGTTATGGCTGCTGTAACAGAGTTCCACAGACTGGAGGGCTTACGCAGCAGGAATGTATTTTCTCATTAATTTTTGTGTAATTCAGTTATTGAGGCAAGAAATTGAATCAAGGTGTGGGCAGGGTGGTTCCTTCTGAGGCTGTGAGGGAAGGGTCCATTCCAGGCCTCTCTCCTTGGCTTGTAGGCGGCCATCTCTCCCTGTGTCCTCTCGTGGTCTTCTCTCTGGACATATCTGTGTCCCACTTGCCTCATTTTAACTTAATCTCCCCTTGAAAGGCTTTATCTCCAAAAAAGGTAATATTCTGAGGTACTGGGGGTTAGGATTTCAACACATGAATTTTGAGGGGTGGGGACACAATTCTGCCCACGACATGGACACATCAACAAAACCGGGGAGCCAGTGAAGGTTGGTCATTCTGAGGGATCATATAACGAGGTTTGCCTGTACTTCCAGTGACGTGAATTGATGTGTGGTATTTGTAAGGTGGGAGGGCGTCTTTCATGGAAAAAATCCTAAGAACTAGGTTGAGGTGGCAGATGTTTACATAGTTCTGGAAATTCACATTTTCTCAAGGTGAGTGCAGTTCCTTTGGTTTCTCATAGCTGATGCCTGGAGAGACTAGCTGGGTGTCAGGGGGTTTCCGTGGGATACTTCTGGAGAGCTAGAGTGGCCATCGTCTAATGGTTGCAGCTCTGAATGGGGTGTGTGTGTGTGTGTGTGTGTGTGTGTGTGTGTGTGTGTGTGTGTATTTGCCGTAGCAAAATACCACAGACTGGGTGGTTTAAACAGTGTATTTGCCGTAGCAAAATACCACAGACTGGGTGGCTGTTTAAACCATAGACATTTATTTCTTAAAGTTCCAGATGCTGGAAGTCCAAGGTCAGGGTGTCAGCAGAGTTGGGTTCTGATCAAGGCTATCTTCCTGGCTTGTACGTGGCTGCCTTCTTGCTCTGTGCTCACATGGCAGAGAGAGAAAGAGAGAGGGAGGTAGAGACAGACGCAGAGATAGAGCTAGAGACAGAGATAGAAAAAGAAATAGAGACAGAGGTAGAGAGAGACAGCTCTCTGGTGTCTTTTCTTTTTCTTAAATTTTCTTGAGTTTATTTACTTATTTTCAGAGAGAGAGTGTGCACAAGCAGGGGAGGGGCAGAGAGAAGAGGAGACAGAATCCCAAACAGGCTCCACACTATTAGCCCAGAGCCCGATGCAGGGCTTGAACTCACGAACCTTGAGATCATGACCCGAGCTGAGATCAGGAGTTGGGCACTTAACCAGCTGAGCCACCCAGGTATTCCTGGTGTCTTTTCTTACAAGGCACTCATCCCATCGGATCAGAACCCCAGGGGCATGACCTCATCTAAACCAAATTACCTCCCAAAGGCCCGTCTCCAAAGACCATCACATTGGGGGTTGGGACGTCAGCATATGAGTTTTGGGGAGACATGGGTATTCAGTCCATCGCACCGTCCTAACTGTGACCTTGGGACATTTACCTGCCTTCTCACAGACACCCCATGCCTGCCTCTCCAGGTGGTAGGGGATCAAGTGAGATAACGGGATGTGCTCAGTTCTCATGCATTTATTCTCTCATGTTCATCAGAGCGTGGTGTGGAGGAAATACCCAATCAGTGAGCCCCACAGTGAATCTCGTATCAGAGTGGGGCTCTCAGCAAATGCCACCTCACGCCAGGGTGTCTGTCTGTGGTGTTGCAGAGCATTAATGGTATGTGCTCAATAGGAATTGAACTTCGTATTATAATTTAGAAACCCGTGAGTCCCGTAATTAAATTACCTAGTTTGAGAGCACTGTGCCCTATTTTTAAGTCAATTTTTGTTGTTTTCTAAGTAGTGTATTAAATAGTTAAAAAGCCACAGACTATGATGACATATTTTCTTCTAGAAAACAATTACATCTGTGGCTTAGACTAGTGTTAGTACCTGGCACCTTATGTAAGTGTCATTTATTAGGACTGAGAGACATAATGAAGATTAGCGATTCCTGCCTTTTTGGCCCCCCACCTCTGCGGTAATAACTTTCAAAAACGCATTAGCTGTTTTTCTCCTGTTTTTTTTTGACATTTTTTAACAATGCACTTCTACTTCTGCTTCTTCATTTATAAAATTTAATTAATGTTAAAGTTTAATTTAGTTTTATAATTGAATTTTTAAATTTAATTTTGTATTGAAGTCTGTTTATGGCAGAAATAGGTTTAGTCCCCTTATTCTGTATCCCCCTCTCCAAGAGACAAATAGATGCACACACACCTCACCTCTTCACACCTCGTTACCCCACTTTCCTAATATAGTTTTGTTAATTTTTTTTTTTAGTTGAGAGAGAGAGAGAGAGAACGGACATGAGTGGGGGAGGGGGACCGAGGGAGAGAGAGGGGGAGAGAGAGAGAATCCCAAGCCGGCTTCATGCTCAGAGTGGAACCCAACGTGGGGCTCTATCCCATGACCCTGGGATCATGACCTGAGCTGAAATCAAGAGTTGGATGCTCAACCGGCTGAGCCACCCAGCTGCCCCTAGTTTTATTAATTTTAAATGAATTTGATGTTCAGTTTATGTTGTCATGAGCCTGTAAATATTGCTCATAGCCGAGTTTTATACTGGATTGTGATTACTTCTCCCTTGTTCCTCCTTGTGTGTTTTTTTTCTTAAATATGTACATTTGTAAGGAGCAGTTTTAGATTCATACCAAAATTGAAAGGAAGGTACAGAGATTTTCCATAGACCCGCCCCGCCCCCCGCCCCACCCATGCACAGCGTCCCCACTGTCAACATCCCCCACCAGCGTGGGACATTTGTTACAATAGATGAACCTACATGGACACATTATAATCACCCAAAGTCCACAGTTTACATTGGGGTTCACTCTTGGTGTTTTACACTCTGTGGGTTTCGACCAAGGTACAAAGACCTGGATCTGATGGGTGAAAATGGTATCTCTTTAATTAGAATCTCTTTGATTATTAATAGTTGAGTGTTAAAGCTGTATCTTAGAACTTCATCTAACTTACACCTAAGTCAATGATGCCTGGTGATATTTTTGCTGACGGTGTTCAACAGTTATTAAAGCAAGGTTCTGTGTGTGTGTGTGTGTGTGTGTGTGTGTGTGTGTGTGTGTGTGTGTTTGCGTTTGACAGATTGATGTGGAATGTGTTGTCCTGTTGAGGAAAGGAGAGGATATTATTTTTTAGAATACCAGTTAGTTTCTTGGGTCACACGAAGCGAGAAAAGTTGGGATGTGCCCTGTCTGCCGTCTCCAGTGGGCCATTAAACAGGCTCTAAATACGATACCAATCTAGGGTTGATTGTTTGACATCTTCCTCATCACCCGCAAGCTCATAATACAAAACTCTTTGTTGGCTGTGTTTTTTCCTGCTAGCGTGTTTCTAGTGCAAAGGCCATAAGATGGCAACAGTAATAAGCCTTAAATACATGCAGTGTTTTGAAACTTATCTTTACACACCATAAAATAACACACAGGTGGGGTAGAAAAGGCACATATCCACCGTCCTGCCTGGATCGCTATATTGCCTCCGAACTGGAACCCATGCCCTTCTCGAGTGAAACCTCAGATTCTCAAAACAGTGAGCGGAGTGGTCCTTTTAAATGTAAACTCCATCACATCACTTTCGTCTAGCAACTTCCTGTCTAGCTCCGGAGCAAAAACCAGAGTCCTTTCAATGGCCCGTGCGTCATTATAAAATTTGGCCCCACTGCCTCTGACTTCATCCCTTTCAAGTCTCCTCCTTGCTCCCTGTACTCTGGCTACACAGAACATCTTCCCACTTCTAGAACACGCCATGCTCTGGTGCCTTTTCTTGGGCTGTGTCCTCTGTCCAGACCATCGATCCCTAACCCTCACCCCCAATTATCCACCTGTTCCTTTATTTATGCCCTTTTCCAGATTGTCAGGTCACCTACTCTCTGGTTACCTTCTCCCTGCCTTATTTTTCTCTCTGCTGCTTTTTACCTTATGACCTACCCTCTGTTTCACATCAGTTATTGTTGCCTGTCCCATCTTGCTCAGAAATACACTTCATGTGGGTAAGGAACTCTTCGGCTATTGCATGTGCAGCCGCAATAATACCTGGCACATCGTAGCTACCACAGGAACACTTGCCAAGTCACGTCCTGTTTTACAGCTGAAGAAAATGGGGTGCCAAGAACTGAGTTGATCTGCCCCACATCACAGAGGTAGCAGGTGTAAGACTTGGGACTTGAACCAGGACGCCTTCCCGCGGGGATGTTTCTGTGACAGAAAGGGTCTCAGCACTGGCTTTCTGGATTCCTCCTCTGTGGCCTCTGCTGTCCTTCTGGTTTATGTTTATCATTTCTTCAGTGTATTTTTTCAAAAATATAAATAAATCACAATTACAGTCCCCCGCCCCCACCCCCGCTTTAAGCTCTCATTGCTTACTAAAATGACCGGTTTCAAATCAGTGTAGCATTATTCTGGTCACACCTTGACGTGATGTGCTTAAAATACCTTTAAAACAGCACTGTGAAGAAACCCTTTTATGTAAAGGTTATAAATGTGGTTTAAAATATATGCTCTGACTTTTTTTTTTTTAACCTCCATCTCGGGATGGAATCTACCTGACCTCAGAACAAGGGCCACAAAGATTTCCCCTAATTATGTGGCATTCTGTCAAGTCACACGTCTTCACCGGAATGGACTCAGGAAGCTGCTTGACCCAGAGATCCTGAGAGCCTCCAGCTTCCTCAGAGGAATGTGACAGGGTGAGGCGGGGATGGGGATCGGATGGTACTTCGAGTTTCCCACTCTGCTTCAGTTCGAAACGGATCTGTTTCATCAATTTGATACATTAAGCATCGGTATTAAATCTTATTAGTTAAAAAAAAAGGGGGGAGGGGTTCCATGGCACAAGAGTTTGAGAACCGTTTGCTCAGTCATTTTTCCAGCTGAGGTCCAGAAAAGCTACTTACTCACCGAGCTTCTCTAACCCTCAGTCAAGGCTTCCCTTCACTAGCTCATAGTTTTGTAGCCTTTAGCAGAGTTTTAAAACTGAGAATCATAGGCATAATCAATCACTCGAGGTGCTCACTGAAAATGAGAATTCCTAGGCCCCACCTCAGATCTATAGCATCAGATTCCCTGGGCCTGGGTCCCAGGAATCTGCATTTCTAAAGGAGCCATGTAGGCTCTGGTATTTAATCTGCCTCCTGCACTCTCAGGCTGGTCCCTGGTGTCAGGCTTCAGGACCCTGCCTGCTCGTCTCTGGATCCCGGTAGACCTTCTTTCCCCCATCCCTTCGTCCTGCCCTGCTTCTCCCCTCCTTCTGTAATTTTATATCACTGGGTTGGGGGCACATGCCCACTTTCGTAGGTGTGACCCATGCAACTTCATGCTTTCAAACCCAGGCAAGCTTCTGGGTCCTTCTCCTGTTTTTGTCCAGGAACCAAGAGTATCCAGGAACCCATCAAATCAGACTTCAGGGTGTCTGAGAGGACGTGTTCTTGGCAGAAGCTGTGGGTGTACTAGAGACACCAAACAGTGAGGCCAAGGTTCATTTGTTTACACTTCGAACTGCCAAGTGACGGATCCTCCCACGGTAGCATGGCCATGGGAGGGCTCTCCATTTTCAAGGGGCCACACAGAACAGTGGCCACCAACCAAGTGCCTGCCTGGGATGCTTCCACGAGTGACGCACTTGGGAGTAAATCATCTTTATTTATGTTTTAAAGTTTATGTATTTATTTTGAGAGAAAGAGAGAGTGCGCATGAGCAGGGGAGGGGCAGAGAGAGGGAGGGACAGAGGATCCAAAGCATGCCGTGTTGCAACAACAGAGAACCTGATGCGGGGCTCGAACTCATGAAGCATGAGATCATGACCTGAGCCAAAGTCAGATGCTTAACCAACTGAGCCACCCAGGTGCCCCAAGAATAAATCATCTTTAGCTAGTTCAGTAACAGGTTTACGCTTCTCGCTTAGCAGGAGTCCTTAGGTAGCAGCTCAGACTGGTGTAGCGACTCCCCAACGTCATCAGAGTCCCAGGGCTCCTCTCCATCATTCTGAGTGTGTGTGTGTGTGTGTGTGTGTGTGTGTGGTTCTTTTCCTCATGTCTGCAAATGGCAGCTGGATGGTCTGCATTGCCTAGAAGAGGGAAGGGTCCAAGACAAAGAGCTTTTTCCTAATGAGGCGTCACCTGTATACTTGGAAACAAAACCCCTACCCAGAGATTTGTGCCTAAATCTTTTGGGCCATAATTGTCACACGCCTTGCCTGGCTGCAAAGAAGTCTAGAAAGATCAACCTTCCAGCTTTCCTGCCTGAGGAATGCAAAGGGGCTTTGTGAATGGCTTTGGGACTGTCGATATGCTCTCTGCCACAAGGGGGAGCCCCCAGGCACATTGAGCAAGTGTTTCGTGTAACCCTGTTATAAAGAATATAGATACTTGGAAGGAGAGGGTGCTGCAGAACAGTCCAAGATGCGAAATGAAGCCCCAGACCAGGTCCAGATCAAAGCGGAATGAGCACCCAGGAGTATGTGGAGGTATGGGTCGGTAGTGGGGTTAGTGGTGGTAATGGTTTATCTCCAATGGTTTATCTCCAAACGGCTGTATAAATGTGGAAGAGGTCATAAGCTATAAGGGCAATAGATATACTTCAAAGTGTGAAATACGGATGTAGGAAGACTTTTCCGCAAATACCAGCCATAAGCCAACAGCAGTGCGCCTCTGTGCTTACTGCCTTGTTGTGACCATGACTCCCCGACACGACAGGCGGTGGTGGGCAGGGACAGGGGGGAGGTGGTGCAGATCTGGCCACAAAAGCCATGTGGTATGTTTATGCTCGACTCTGTTTCACTTCCCACGTTGTTGTGGACTGACTTCTGCCCCTGCTGCTCTCTGACTCTCCTTGCTGAGATTCTCAGCAACGTAGCGGACAAACACTTCTTGGTTCCCGTACTACTTACTTCCTCCGATCGGACCCCTCCTTTCCTTTCTGAATGGTTCCCTTTTTGCCTCTCGTGATGCCAGCATTTTGGCTGTTCCTGTCATCCACCGTCGCCTTCCCGTCCTTCATTGTTGCCTCTCTGGCCCCTTTCCTAGCGTTCAGAGGCGTCTCACTCTCTGTCCTCTGTGCCCTCACATTTGCTGTTTCTTTCACTCCCTTGTCTACCTGTGTCATTCCTTAGCTCTTCCCTGGAAACCTAGCTGAGCTGCCTCTCCCCTTGGGGACCGTCCCAGCTGCCTCTCCTCCTGATTCTAACTCCCTCCCTTTGTGTTTCTCTGGAATAGCTCATTATCACACTCCGGTAAATGGACTCTGTATTTGCCCATCCCCTGGGGAGACAGAGAGCTATGCGTGAGCGGGGCTCTGCCTGTCATTTTTGTGTCTCCGGCATTTACTTCAATGTTGTATCACAAATGAGAACAAGTATTTGCCGAATGAATGAATGAAAGTATTAGGGTGTCTAATGCTGTCTAGACTCCAGAGAGAAAACAGTCATCATGACTGCGAATGGGCTGGGGGGAGCACAGAGCGGGGAGGGAGGGATGCGGATTTTGGAAGCTCACACTCAGTTACAAGGAGCCGGGCCCAGCTTGACACTTTTCACGAACTGCTTCTCCGTCAACGCAGCAGCCTTTGGAATACCTGGCCGAGTATTTCTGTTGAAAGAAATGGGCATTCAGAGGGGGTTAGTCGCTCAGCTAGCAAGGGACGAAAACTTAGAGGGATAATGCTGAAAGTTAACAGAGCTTAAAATCGAGTCAAAGCAATGCCTCGAAACGCTCTGACAATAAATACAATGATCTTGGTTCTTGTCTTCATACAAGGAGACGGCTGTGTCTCAGGCAGAGAGAAAAGCCTTCCTGCTGATTCCATTTGTCTTCGGGTCCGCCTCTCCTTTCGGCTGACCTCCTAGAAGATGTCTGACTTTGCCTCCCCAGGGACAGGGAGCAGGAAGACACACACACAGACTGGCAGCCTCGCTCTCGATTTGTATGCGGAATTGTGAAATAGACCCTTCAGAGCCTTCTTTTCCTGCCGGGAGCACCCAGGGCTCCTTGGATCGCCCACCACCTCTAGGGCATTACTGTTTCGCCCTCGCTTTTCGGGTCGTGCATTGGAGCACCTCCCCTAATGCTGATGTCTCACTGCTTCTTCGCACATTTTATACCCCGTGTTTCCCACCACCAGATTGCCTTTTCTGTATCATACCTGCGTGGTTCTGTGCTGAACCATCCGGATTGGCAAACAGGATCGTGTGTTAATGTCCACCGAGGTGTTCCTGTAGGATTCAGGTCAGTATTGGGGTGCTCACCAGGTGTATTTCAGGTCATTGGAAGTCCCTTCAAGACCTCGTACCTCACTAGCAAGGAATGCATCTGAAATGGCAGGATTTCAACTGGATCTCCCTGGGCACATAGGCCCTCGCAGGAGCCTCTTACACCTGTCAGACCGCGTTCTGAATATGCTCTTGTAGAATGCACATTACCTATCACACAGAAGGCACTCAATACGCATTTGAAAGATGACAGTTGTATGAATGATGAGCCTGGCCCTTTCAATAATGGCCGGGGAAGCTAGAGCTTCTGAGGAAAAGCTCCTTTGGGGGCTGGATGCCAAGGTTCAGTAGAGATTTCGGGGAGGAAAGACTTCCTTGTGCTTTGTATCGATACACTGTCTCACATCTCAGCAAGAGCACTGTGATGGGCTTTCCTATGTCACCTGATGGTGAGATTTCAGGCTTTTCCTCTCCTTTCTTTTTAAACAGTAATGGATCTGGGGATAGCATCTTGAGCACTTGAATTCAGAGGCCAAAGTTAAAGGGCTAGTCAGGTGGTCCTCTTTTTATGCGCAAGCGGGACCTTCCGTGAGATCAAGACACTGGGGCTGTTTCCAAAGGCAAAACCAGACTCCTGTCAGACTAGAGGAATAAAGGCAAGTGTTGGGGCGCCTGGGTGGCTCAGTCGGTTAAGCATTCGACTTCAGCTCAGGTCACGATCTCGCGGTCCGTGAGTTCGAGCCCCGCGTCGGGCTCTGGGCTGATGGCTCGGATCCTGGAGCCTGTTTCCGATTCTGTGTCTCCCTCTCTCTCTGCCCCTCCCCCGTTCATGCTCTGTCTCTCTCTGTCTCTAAATAAATAAATAAATAAATAAATAAATAAATAAATAAAGGCAAGCGCAAGACATTTCCTTATCAACAGAGAAGTGCCCAGTTGTCGCCCGGGAAAGAGTGACCCTGACTCCAGTTCTCAATACCATCTCTTTAGGAAGCCCCTGGTCACCCATCATGGAAAAAATGTCCAGGACTTTGTGTGAATACAGGTTTAGCTGCCATCCTTACTGTCCTTACTTGCTCTTACCTGGACGTGATCTGTATAAAGGAAATCTCATTGTCTCCTCGAATTATAATGCTGCAAAGATAAAGCTGCTGATTGTTCTTCTTTTATTTAACCTCATGCTTCGATGGTCCATCCGTCTGTTGAGGAGACTTGCTGTAATGTCATTTTGACTCTGTCACATCCTTATCATGAATGCCAGGTCTCCACAGCTCCGTGTTTGAAGACCTTTGGTGGCAGGGCCCTGGCTTCGGGCCAGCTGTGGTCCCTGGACCACCAGCATCAGCACCACCAGGGAACTTGTTAGAAATGCGGGCTCTCAGGCCTCCCACCAGCCTGCTTGAGGAGAGACTCTGGAGTTGAGCCCCACGCCTTCCAGGTGACCTTGATACGTGCTAGAGTCTGAGAAGCCCCAGCCAAGAAGATGTCGTTCCTGATTGCTCGTGGGTAGAGAAGTGAATTAGCGACTCTATCAGACCATCAACGTTTTTCTTTTTTCCCTTTACCAATCCTCTTTTCTTCCCTAGAGCTTTATTGGTGCCAAAAGATGTGCGGATTAGTGAATTTTGCAGAACAACTTGGGAGCTAACAGGATTTTGGCCAAATGGACCACTGCTCTTTCCCACTGCTCCAGGGGCCTCTGCCCGTACCCCCTCACAGCTGTCCTGCCAGCAGACCCACCTGCCGGCTCTGCATCTCTGCCTCAGGGCTCGCTCTGGCTGGCAGAGCCTCCCCGTGTCTGGTGTGGGAGGTGAATGCCCCAGGGGCAGCCCTCAACCGTACCTGGCAAAGTTAGCTCTTTCAGCACACCGGGTTGGTGTTTCTACTCTGGCCCCCAGAACTCTCGAGAGGGTCTTAGGACAGATACCCAGCAGCTCTAAGTAGTAACCTGCCAAGGCACTTTTCATTAGCTATATTTCCTTCTGTATCTGTTTTAATTTTCTCCTATTCGTCCCCACTGGTGAGGAAGAGGCTCCTGCCATAGGGTGATGGAGATGGCCAGACCCATGAGAGGGACACGGACAATCAGGACCAGCCTTAGTTTGTGAGTTACACGGACTCGCAGCCTTGGAAGAGGACACTGCCTGCCGCGTGGAACTGTACGGAGATCGCACTCGGGAACAGGACCGCGGGACCAGGGAAGGCGTTGTAGGAACAAGAGGGCGGGGTGTCCATTGGTTCTTGCAGGAGGATGTGATCTGTTGGGAGTGATTCTGTGGGCGGGTGGGGGACTGAAGCCCACTACTAAGGGATAGACAGAGGCTGTGCCTGGTCCTGTGACACGTCAGGGGGCCTGGTCTATGGGAGCAGAGTGGAGAGAAGAGCTTGTGGTTAGGCCATTCAGGGCCCTCCTAGTTTTCCCCAGAAGTCAGTGATGCCACTTTGGGGTGGTGGTGTTAGGGAGAAATCTGCTGTAAGATGGCCGAAAGGACTGATAGGGAAATTCCAGACCCCAGCCAAAGACTCCCTTTCCAGGTTCTTCTTCCTGCCCTGCTTGCCTCGTGCGCCAAATTACTACTAATGCGAAATGTGGAAGTAACAGACTATAAATCGTTCCCTCTGCTTATGCTAGGGGCTCAGATCTCTGGAGAGTGATCTCCTCTGAGCCCACCGGTGTGAAATAAACCTCCTGCCTTCCAAGATCTCCGAGTACCGCTTGGCTCTTCTACAGGGTGGTCCAGAGCGGGTTCTGTAACAGTGGCGGGGGTCTGGAGCTGATGGCCAAGGAAGAGTTCTTCAGATGTCTGTGGTACAAAAAGATGATTTTATTAAACCCGGGGACAGGACCCATGTTGCAGAAAGAGCTGCGCTGGGGCTGTGAGGAGTGACTGATAATACACCTGAGAGTTGGCGGGGGGGGGGGGGGGGGGGGGGGGTAAGGAAAAAGGGAGGTTTTGTATGTTAAAGAGGACTCGTAAGATACCCGAGGCCTTGCCTTATTGAGCTAGTTAATTTTCCCTGTAGCAAAGTATTAACATTCAGATGGTAGGGGGTTCCTGGAGGAATGTTATACTCTGTTTTTGCCTCAAGTGTATGTCAACGGGGTTGCAGGCTATCAAGAAATTTAATGTTATTTACATTTTCTTCTTGCCTGTGTTCACCACGTCACTGTGGAGGGGAGGGTGATGTTAGGGCTCCAGGAAACTGAGTCTGTGGGTTTCTGGAAGTTAGGCTGTTGATAAGATTGCCTTTTTCTTGCAATTTCCTAAGATATTTGTAAACCCATGGAGACTCCCGTCCTGCACGACGGTGGTCTCTATCAGTTAACCATTGATGTGCTTTCCTTTCCTCTGCTCTTGGGTGGCCAGGAGTGCCCGAGGAAGGTCACACATATCTCACCTGGGGGCAGGGGTGTCGTTAGGTTGTGCTTTGCCCTCGGCTTGCCTTGGGACCCCTTGTCATCAAGACCCACATAATACAGGGCCTTAATGTGGGGCCTGATGCCACAGCATCTCACTCCCTTCCCATCTTGCCTGAAGCCCTCTTTCAAGCGTGCTTTTCACATTTAAATTTTTGTCTCCTGGTCCGCTTCTGGGGGAACCCGGACTAAGAACTAAGAACACCGATCTAACGGTTGTAGTCACGCAAGCCGGTCCTGCCAGCAGAGTGTTTCTGTGAAGGAAACTCAGTAACTTCCGTGGTTTCCGAAAGTCATTCTGTTTTCATTCCTAGGTTGTTACTCTTAGTTTTGAATCTCAAATAGCTGGTGGCAGGGT
Source organism: Acinonyx jubatus (assembly GCF_027475565.1). Lineage (NCBI taxonomy): Eukaryota > Metazoa > Chordata > Mammalia > Carnivora > Felidae > Acinonyx > Acinonyx jubatus. The sequence continues at coordinate 15,888,994 of NC_069387.1, read as the reverse complement.
GAGGCAGCTCTTTAGATCCCTACACTGCTGATATTATATATATTTTTTCTTTCTAAAAAGAAAAACTGAAAAACAAAATCCATGTCTGATGGGTACAAAGCTATAAGTAAAAAAAAAAAATGGGGATGTTGAAATAACGATGACTGAATGGAATGAGAGGGAATTAAGATGTGTCGAAGTGGCTCTCAAAATGTATCATGAAAATGCAGTTTTTCCTCTTCTGTAATTGACAATAAGGTTAAAATCGTAAGTCCATTAATAGATGACAGGCTTCATACACATGCACCATTGGGGGGTTGCGGTCAGGGCTGCAATATGGTGTCTGTCACAGTGACAGTTAGGCAGAAGCAGAACTTGGGAATAATGCTGTCAAAGTCACTAAAGGTAAGATATCAGTATAAAGTGTGATGTGGGGGGTGATGGAGGGAATGTCACTCCAAAGCCAGAAGCTAGAAAGTGTGAGAACCACCAGAGCTGGACAAAAGAATCCAATGCGAAGGACGCCTGGGTGTCTGTCCGTTAAGTGTCCAGCTTCAGCTCAGGTTATGATCTCACGGTTTGTGAGTTCGAGCCCCACGTCGGGCTCTGTGCTGACAGCTCAGAGCCTGGAGCCTGCTTCGAGTTCTGCATCTCCCTCTCTCTCTGGCCCTCCCTCAGCTCACACTCTGACTCTCTCTCAGAAATAAACATAAAGAAAAAGAATCCAATGGGAAGATGTTATATCTGTGTTCTTGATGTTGGATAATTTCTTAATAACTGGAGCATGGTGCTAGTTAATTAATACCTATGATTATAATACTCCACTAATATCTGTGATTCCTGCTTATCTATAAAGGGCTTGGTGTAGAATACATAGTATTGTTCCGAAGACGATTTTGGACAAAGATGTAAAATTTCCCTTAAGATTATTGCTTATGTATTCCGGGACCCATCACAGGTACCTAAATGCACTTTAACAAGTAGTCTGTTTTCGTGTACACAGAACAAAAGGGGTAGGAGGAATGTGTCCTTTTCCTGTAAGTGTCACATTGTTCTAGGGATGCTGTCTGCTATTGTATTCTCATCAGACTTGGAGCAGAAGAGAGAGTCAGTGTCTAGAGATATGCAAGTGACAACCAAAACGAGGCTGGAAAAATGGAGAAAATCGCTGATGTGTCAAGAATGTCATTTATTCATTTAAAATGTATACGTGGAGCACCTGTAACGTATCATACACAGCACTAGGCATTCAGGGTTCCAGTCGTGGGGTCTGGCAGTCCAGTTGGCGTAGGGAAACATTAACCACAGAACCAACAACATCAAGTTATATGAAGGAAAAGAAATACGGTGCTGTGAAAACATAGGGCAAGGGGACCCACTTTGGAAGATTTGAAAACGTTTTCCCTGGGGAGATGATTATTAGGATTTGGAAAACAGGAACGAGAGGTTGTAAATTCAGTAAATTTCGCAAGCTTCCGCTTACTTGTTTGGATACAGAGGGAGTTTTAGGATGGCAGTTGCTTCTGGTGCAGTTTCAATATTTCTATCTAATTGCTTGTTAATTTGGCTGCATAATATATCAGGCACATATTTTTTGTTGTTGTTACCAAACACTCTCTGAGTGTCTTGTTGGCTCTGGTACTGCCAGATGAATGGCAACAGTATTCTATTAAGAATTGCTTCCGTGCGCATTTATTTCCTGTTGTGTTGAAAGGGATTGTCATCACTTTCCAGTGGGCTGGATTCCGAGTGAAATTAACACTGTCCATCATCCTGTCCGGTCCATACTGTTAAACAGTTTCTAATATTTTCTCTTGTTCCCGTCTCTGGGTCTTAGCATGCTTTGTGTTGTCCATTTAATTTTTTTTTTTTTTTGAAAATTTTAGCCAAATTCAGTGAACTTTATATGATGTTGAATCCACAAAGCCCACCCATTTTCAGATGATTTTTAAGTACCACTGACTGCAAAGACACAGATACAGCACTGCTGTTAGAGTAAGAGAAGATAAATCGTTGCCCCTGAGAGTCAGTAAAATAGTTTTTTTACAGTCCATTTCACTAAGTGTTTAGAATGTGTATTACCTGATTAATCAATGTGTCGAGAGCCATAACGACATCAATGTATTTTCACTTGAGCCCGGGGATGGCGGTAAGGGAGGAACAGAATTATTGACGGCTGTGTTTGCCATGGAGTAGTACATTATCTGCTGTTAATGGTGAAAGCAGCTGTTGGCTACCATTTGGTAAAGAGGAGATCAGTATTGTAGGAAGACAAAAAGTGATATCTAAATTTTGGTTTTCTGATCTTCCATAATTGCTTCGGACTGGCTAAATTGTGGCCGTTAAAAAGAAAAAAAGACCTCTTAATTACTATTGTGGGAGTTGCTTTAGGCAAAATGATAACCCAGAGCATAAACTGAAGGTTAAAAATGGTAATTCGGGGCCCCTGGCTCAGTTGGCTAAGCGTCCGACTGCAGCTCAGGCATGATCTTGCGGTTTGTGAGTTCAAGCCCCGCGTTGGGCTCTGGGCTGACAGCTCAGAGCCTGGAGCCTGCTTCAGATTCTGTGCCTCCCTCTCTCTCTGCCTCCTGCCTCCGCCCCTCTCATGCTCTCTCTCTCTCTCTCTGTCTCTCAAAAATGAATAAATGTTAAAAAAAAATTAAAAAATGATAATTCACAAAAGTTTTAGAATAGTTGACCATTTCAAATGTAAGCTTTCTTCCAAGGTATTTTTTTTTAATACTTTGAGGGTTATACCTGTGGAAAATGTCCCAGAAAGGAAATAAAATTCAGTTTATAATGTGTTCTAACTTTGTATTCATCTTTTTACTTCTTGGATCTTGCTCATTCAGGGCTAGTTAATTGGACAGTTTATACACCTGATACTTTAGCATACTAGTGACAAGCACAGATGAATTAAAGTATATACTATGTAATTTCTACTGTATTAGGGATTGTTAGACATCAGATGCCCTGAAAAGTAGACTCTGGGATGGAGATTTGTGTGCAGGGAAGTGCTCTCAGGAACCACACTGCTGAAGGGATGAGGGAAGCAGAATTGAGACATGGGAGGATTTGGACCCTGATGCACTTGCCATGGAGGCCTTGGCTGCAGATTGGGAAACTGGCTTCTCTGAATTGAGGTAAAGGGAAGGGCACTGATTGGTTGTAGGAGGCATCTGCCTTCCAGGGTATGTGACCTTGGAGGAGGCAGATCCTTTCCGAGTGTTGTTCCTGGGGAAGGATCCAGGTGGGCCCACAGCAGACAGCAGTCCCAGCAGCGGGAAGGGTGGACACCATGGTCCCGACGGAAGGGTTGTGTCGCATTCCGTAGCGTCCTCTACACGCGTGAGCACTCATTTCACAGCACTTGAATATGGAAGCACTTAAATTGGCTCCGAGAGGTATTCGTTCGTGCGTGTTCTCGGGATGACCCTCAGAGAGAGTTCTGCGGGATGATCACAAGTGGCACCAATATTCACATGACTTCACCATCGTAGAAAAATGTGCTCTGTTTTCCAAAGCATTTCAGCTTCTCAGTCATTGAGGTAACAATTAAAACTGTCTATATCATAGTTATCATCTCACAGTCTCATTCCTCTGTTTAGAAAACAGGTGTGTAGTTTAAGGGTTGCCATGTGGGAAGGCCACTCATTCTGATAACTGAAATGCAAATGAAAATTTTGGGAGGTGCACTTAGACTGTGGATGACTGCATGACCTCAGATCCCGGGAAAGGTGGATGGAAGGATAAAGTAAGGGCATTCCGCAAAGATGCGCTGCGGGTAGGTCGCGAAAAGGCTGGAGTACGGTGACCTCTGATGACCTCTGATGTGTTTCCATAGCCATGTGTTCAGCAAGAATGAGAAAAGGATATGTTCTGTGTTTGAGGCCGATTGGATCCTGTTCCCTGAAGGTGGGGAAATCAGAACTCCATTCCACTCTCATTTCCAGCTTCTTTCAAGGACAATGATCTTCCAGTAGGAAACCTCTCACAGGAAAGAAGAATGGAAACCCAAGACAGGTGAAGAGCTGGTCAGAGATCACCTTGTCACTTTAAATAATTCCCTTCTCCAGATGTAGACAGATTATCTGCCAGGAACTTAGTGTTCTTTACACATGGAATTGGATGCCCACTCCTGGTAACGGTTTAGGAATCACAGAGGAGAGGTGATAGAAAACGAAAAATGGAACCGATGCTGTTTCGATATTTGGAGGGGGGATAAAGATATATTTTGGAAAGCATGAGTTGGAGAGCTTGACTTAAATTATGGTGAGCATTTAGAAAGGAAGTAACAGAAGGAGGCCACGTTGTTGATTAGGAACAAGGCCCGTGCACTGAACCTCATTTCTTATTTTGGAAGGACGGAGGTGGCCTAGGCATAGAAACCTGGGCCCTGAAGGCAAGAGTCCTGGCTTCCTCATTTTGCCACTGTTAACTGAATGACTGTGGTCTTGTCACACGATTTCAGAACTTTATTTTCTTCCCTTTGGAAATCATGGGCCTGTGTAGTTCAGCTCCAAACTGGTATTTGAGGAAGCACGATTCAATATCCAAAAAAAAAAAAAAAAAAAAATGCATTCTTATTTTCCTTCCTCTTAAAATACATAAAAAGGGATTCAATTCAGAATCCTCAGCTCTGCTGTTCGTATCCTATTGACTCTTCTCAGTTTTTTTGTCTCTCACTCCTTCCAGAGAGTCAGATTTGACAAGTGGGGAAAGAACTCTCTCGCTTACGTCTAGACCACATGCATTTCCCCCTCCTTCCCATTGCTTCCTCCCCCATCTCTTCACTCAGACCTCTATTCTTTATTATTTTTGACTGACAGCCGATTTCTCCCAAGTTTTTCCCTTCCTAAGCCTTTCAGGTTCTATCTTCCTCTATTAATTCTCTGTCAGCTCTCTGACTCTGATGTACAAAGAGCCCCAGACCAGTCTGGCTGAGAGAGCTCTCCTTAGGAGATAGATGGGGTGGGGACAAATGGAGGATTGGGGAAGGCAATTACGGGTTTCCTTTGGCGTCCTGGAGGAGAGAGAGAGAGTGCGTGTGACCAATTTCATTCTTTCAGTGACTTTTCATTGTATGCCAGTTGTGGGCTTGGTGCTGACGACAGAGCAGGGAACGTAGCATGGCAGACCGAAACTCTCCCCTCTTGGAGTTCACTGTGATAAGCAGTATGAAGGAAATAGAAAGTCAGTGCTGGGGACGGGTGAGGGTCTGCTTTAGACAGGGCGTCGGAAAAATCACTTTGAGGGGCTGACGTTTGAGTTAAGACCTGCATGACGGGCCAGAGTGTTCAAGGCAGAGGGAGCAGTGGGTACATAGACCCTGACCTTGACATGTTTGAGAAGCAGAAAGAATGGGGCTGGGGAGGTGAGGGAGACGGGGCAGAGAAGGAAGAGAGGTCTGCTCAGTTAGATAATGTAGGACGCGAGCCTTGGTGATGATTTTGAGTTTTGTTCCAACGATCAGTGAAATCTCGGAGGGGTTTTGCGTAAGGGAAAGACGAAATATCTGATGTAAGTTTGTAACAGATTCTTCTGGTAGCTGCATAAGAATGGATGGCAGTGGGGCAGGAATGGAAGCGGAAAGACTAGTTAGGAGGCTGTGTGTGGTTCAGGGGAGAGATGAGGTGCCTTGGGCTAGAGATACAGAGAGGGAGGTGGATTTGAGGCCGAACTGCCAAAGACTGGAAGTAGGAGATAAGGGAAGGGGAGAAGTCAAGGGTGATAAAAAGTTGTGGTGTGAGCAGTTCATTGCCATCTACTGAGATGGGAAAGTCTGGAAAAGGGAGAAGAAAGTCAGGGGTTATGTTTTGGATATACCTCATATGACAAGAACATTAGACATCCAAGAGGAGCTGTCAGGCATTTGGACCATATAAATGAGTCTGGAGCTCAGCCGGGAGGTCAGAGCTGCACATATAAATTTGTGTGTCACCGTCAGAGAGGCAGGGAAAGCCAGGAAACAGGGTTGAAATCACATAGGGTTAGAAGTAGCTGGGCAAGAGATGATGATGCCAAATGATACAGGAGCGAGTTCTAGGGCGCTCCAAGATGTAGAGGTTCGAAAGAGGAGGAGAAGCAGAGCAGAAAGACCCAGGAGAGTGTGATAGCATGGCTCCAGCAAGAAGAGAATTTTGGGGGAAGAGAGTGGTCAACTGAACAATTGAGTGAAATAAGTTGTTTCCATTAACTTTTGGAGCATGTTGGGATGTTGTGGAGCTTTTGAGGCAAACAGTTTTAGCCAGATTTGAGTGGTTTTGATGAGTGAAAAAGTCATTGAGGAGAGGCAAGCAGTGATGTAGACGGTGCTTGGGGGAACTGTTTGAAGGGGGGGCAGAGAAGGCAGCTAGGAGATGGAGAGGGATTGTGAGTCCGGGAGGAGCATGTCAGAACGCTTGCAAGAACGACCCAAGGGAGAGAGGGGCAGACACTGGTTGTACACAGGAAAGGGGAGGCGAGTGGGTCAGTGATGTTCGTTTCTTTTTTTTGTGTTCGTTTATTTATTTACTTGGAGCACGAGAGGGGCAGAGAGAGAGAGAGAATCCCAAGCAGGCTCCGCACTGTCAGCACAGAGCTGGACACGGGGCTCAAACTCACGAACTGTGAGATCGTGACCCGAGCCAAAATCAAGATTAAGTTGGACACTTAAATGACCACCCAGGCGCCCCATCAATGATATTCTTACAAAGGTGGTAAGGGCTGGGGATCCAGAGCAAGAGAGGGGGGCCGTTGGCTTTTGATAGGGGCAGAGACATTCTTCTGATGTAATTCATGGTAAGCAAAGAAGATGGTCTCTGATAGGGACTGATTTGTATCTTCACCAGAATTGACATGCTAAAGCCCTCATGCCCAACGTGCAAGTATTTAGAGCAGCAGTTAAGGTTGAATGAGGAAGTAAGGGCATTGCTCTAATCCAATAGGACTGGTGTCCTTAGAAAAAGAGGAAGAGATACCAGAGAACTCTCTCTGCATGTGTGTGCACACAGAGAAAAGGCCCTGTGAGGACACCGTGAGAAGGTGACCATCTGTAGGCCAGGAAGAGAGGTCTCACCAGAAACCAAGCCTGATGCTTGGATCTTGGACGTTCAGCTTCTAGAACTGTGAGAAAATAAATGCCTGTCGGTGTAGCCGCCCAGTCTGAGGTATTTTGTGATGGCGGGCCAAGCAGACAGAGAGGCACAGAAGCCGAGAGGTTTTAGATCTAGTAGAAGGTGTTTGAAAGCAGGGCCCTCTGTGGGCTTCTTTTTCCTCACTGAAGTATGAGGTGAGGCCATCAGCTGAGGTGAATGGAGAGGTGGGGGCTAGGGAGGTTGGAGCAGAGAAGAAATGAACTAATGATTTTAAAAGAGATTGAAATTTATTAGGGAAATAGGACTGCCAGAAATCAATTTGAAGTTTGTAGAGCCAAATTTGAAGTGCACTCATTCACTGGAATTGTGTGCTTTTTTTCTCCAGCAGGATTTGGCTGGTTCGGGGCAGGCCCAGGTGGCAGAGAGTTGGGTCTATTCAGGGCTCTGAATTTTCCAGGCGAGGGCAACGGAGAGAGAGAGGCAAGGGAATTCACAATGCTTTCGGGGACATGAGTTGGGCAGGGAGAGAAATGAAGGCAGGTGTGTGTATTGCAGGGAAGTCTCCATACGATTAAAGAATGATTGCAGGGAGAATACTGGCGTGAGTGAGTAGAACATATTAAAATTAGCAGCAATAAATTCTATCTGGTATATGAGAGTGGTGATAGAAATACTCACTTCACAGGATTATTCTGAATATGGAGTGAAAATACTTGCTACACGGTAAGTGGAGGTATCAGGCTGGTAAACTAAAGTAATACAATGGATATAATGTATCTCGATTTCCTTAAGGCCCTTCATTCTAGCTCTCACACCCATGAGCAAAATCACAATATGTAAATGATAGCACGTAAAATAGGTTTCATGAATGGATGAATTGTTGCATCCAAAATTATTGGTTCTCCTTAGTTTTAGCTGTGTGGCCAACCCCCTTGGCAAAATGGCCCATTTCAAACAACCCTGTAAGTGAGAAGTGTCAGAGTGGGGCATTGGATAAGTAAGGCTCCTGGTGTTTTCCAGATGCTGCAGCAGTGACTAGATGAAAAGATGTCAAAGAACCATAATTTTTTTTTCACAAATCTCAAGCAAAAAGTTAGAGGGACTCTGAAGAAATACATGCAGTCTGTACTTCCTGTGTTCAGAATCGCTCAGGCAGAAGCAGAATGTGATAAGACTTGTAAATCCCAAATTACATTCAATTGTGTCTAATAAAGAGATTTTAAAACTTGAGAAAATATATGTTATTACTGGGAAAGAAATACAGGAGTTGAGAAAAAAAGATAATAAGCAGCTGAATTAGATGGAATCGTTCATTGCCTAAGGAAAAACCCATGGCTGTAATAAAAGTAATTATTCTGAATATTGTGTTTCTTGAATTAAAAAAAAATGCATTCAGTGGATAGAATAAATAGAACAGATTCCATTTTTGATAGAATTGAAAAAAGAGGTGTGTTAGATAACGAAAACGCTAGTACTACATGTGCCTTTATCTGAACTTCTCCTTGATTCTGTGGCGTTAATATGCACTTACGTTGACTACAGACCCATTCCTGTAAAGTTCTTGTAGGCAAAGGCCTGTGTTTGGGGAACATGCAGTTTCGAACTGATGCAGCCTTTTTGATGTTGCAGTGGATGGAGCCCCTGGGCTCACATTAGGGATTCATAGCACATCGGTCCCCACTCAGGGTCATCCCTGTGCGTGGCCTCGTCAGGCCTATTGCTTGACACTTAACGGGCTAATGGGGGCTCCCATGGGCCTGAGCTCCACTCTGTCCAACATTTGGGGCTGCTCCAGAGTCTCACTTCCCACTTTAGCACCCTTGATTGGATTACTAATTTCTCTGAGCCCGTCAAGAGGGGCTGGGGCTGGCTTGGCCACTGGTGGATGGGTGGGATGGTGTGAGGCTCCGGGAGGCTAGAGCTGGGGGTTGGGTGAGGGCAGCTATTGTCCAGGGCAACAGGAGCCAGATGTCAGTGATGTGAGGGTAGTCACAGTGATTGCTGGCCATGGCCGAGAGGGATCCCTAAGGTGAAAACCGGGAAAGGCAAATGGGTCCCTTGGGAGTGGGGTCGGAAGTTGAGACTTGGGTTGAGGGACTTGGGTTGTGGGGACTAGGGAGGCCAGAGGGGCCAGAGCACTGCCAGAGGCTCAAAGCGATGGCAGTACTCAGCCTAGACCACAGCGGGGGCTCTCCTTGCAAATGGGGTTGGACTTAGGGACAGAAGAAGACATCTTTAAAAGCATTTTTTTTTAATGCAAATTCGTTCACTGTGAGGTGCAATACATTAAAAACTCATTAGAACTCATTGCCAGGTATGATCCTATTCACAGAGACTAGTTTTTTTGGATGAGTAGGAAATGGGAGTAGGAACTAGTTAACAAGCAAGAGGAAATAGCCTCCAGAGGGAAGGCACTTTAAAGGAGAACCTGAGCCCAGGGAAAGAGGTCCTCTCAGAAATGGCCTGAAATGGTCCTTTCCGAGTCTGGCAGGCAGCGCCCATGAGGTCTTCCAGGCTCGGACGCAAGACAGCAAAGCGAAAAGTAAACATCCAACCCCCCTCCCCCCAAATCCATACCCAGACGCAGGAGCTCTGATTGAAGCAGGTTCAGATTATTCCAGATTTTAAGTGAAATAACAGCAGCACATTTTATCAGATAGGAAATTGCGAATGGCAGATAGGAGATTGGTAGATTTTAATGTAATCGGGAGTTGAGGTTTGTTGAGTAGGGTTATTGCTCTGGAGGTGCATGGAATGAGACGTGACGCGATTGAGTGCGCTGCGTAGAACCCGGCACCACATTCCAGCAATCGTGTTTCGTCTTTGCAGGGATGATTACGTAGTGCTGTTTCCTTGTCGGATTTCATCTGTAATTCCGTCGCTCCACCTTGAGATGGATAGGTCTCTTGGGATACTCTCCTAACGCTTCCTAATTACGGTTTACCTAAGCTCAGGAAATTCAGTTAGCCAATTCTCTTCCACTTTCATTCAATATTAATAAGAACGCTTGGACAGCATCATTTTAAACACAGTAAAATCTCAAATAAAATGAAGAGATACTAGGTTCTTCTGGGTAATTAAATCTTATAATTAGCTGGGGGGTTAATCAGAAAATCCTTTTGGTTCTAGTTCTTCCTGTTAATTTTTTTTTTCTAGAATTTTCTCTTTTCAGTCTGAATGGCTCCAGAATCCTTTTTTTTTTTTTTTCCCTCCATGAGTTATAGTCTTCTGGTATCTCAGTTTTAGTTGCCATTTGCTCATTCACCCATTTGTTCAGATTTATTAGAGGGGGCCTCTGAGAGATGAGGAAGACACAATCGTGTCAAAGGCCGATATAGAGACGTAATAACAGTGAATCGAGGGCAAATTCTAGAAGTTGCTTTTTGAACAAACTCTAGTTTATAGTTTTTCATCATTGTCTTATAAAACATGAGTCACACAAAACATCTTGATCGATAGGGAGATTCTGTGTACTTCCTGTTGAACTGAATGAAGTAATTTCAGGATTTTGAAAATCATTTTTCTGTGACAGGGCCTTTTGCCTCATTTCACATTTATAAAATTGCCACAGTAAGATGAAATATTCTACTGGCTACTTTTATTTTATTATGACACATCCTTATTGCCATTTTATTTCATATCTAAGGTGCTCCCAAATGTTTGGACATGATTTCGGAAAGACTTTTTTTGCGCTGATTTTCATTATGGTGACACTGACCTTAATTCCACAAGTAAACCCCAAATAGACTTTATAAGATATATCACTATCCACTACGTTTTTTTTTTTAGTTTATTTATTTATTTATTTTGAGAGAGAGACAGTCCAAGTAGGGGCGGAGCAGAGAGAGAGAGAAAGAGAGAGAGACAGAGAAAGAGAGAATCCCAAGCAGGCTCTATGCTACCAGTGCAGAGCCCGATGTGGGGCTTGAACCCAGGAAGCCGCGACATCATGACCTGAGCAAAACCGAGAGACGCTTAACCAACTGAGCCACCTAGGCGTCCCACCATATGCTATTTTTTTAATGTTAAACCAGTAAATTAGGATTTTGCTCACTGCTCAGATGTGTTCAGTGCCTAGCTTTGGGGATATTTATGTTTTCATAGCATATTATTTCCCTGGAGCTTCAATATTGATTAGGCAGCTCCTCCACGTTGGTACCCAGTCTTTGCCGTAGTTTGTATTGAGTCAATTTCTCCTTGCTTCGATGATCAGAAACCGTTGCACCACCTTTGTTCGTTTTGCTTTTTATTATTATTATTATTATTATTATTATTATTAATGTTTATTTATTTTTGACATAGAGAGAGACAGAGCATGAGCAGGGGAGGGGCAGAGAGAGAGGGAGACACAGAATTTGAAGCAGGCTCCAGGCTCTGAGCTGTTAGCACAGAGCCCGACGTGGGACTCAAACCCATGAACCGTGAGATCATGACCTGAGCCGGAATCGGACGCTTAACTGAGTGAGCCACCCAGGCACCCCTGTTCATTTTGTTTTTTAAAGAAGAGTCTGTAAAAGTGTCTTCAGGAGGTTCCTAGTGTTTGACCCTAATGCTTTCCTGAAAATGAATATGAAGTATGATTTTATAAAAATGAACTATGGACCTACAGGTTATAAGGCAGATTTTACTCTTTCATGACTAAGATTATTTTAAAACTGTAGTTGTGGTTCAAATATTTACATATTTAAAATTTTTTTTTAATGTTTATTATTTATTTTTTGAGAGACAGAGAGCACGAGCAGGGGAGGGGCAGAAGGAGAGGGAGACACAGAATCTGAAGCAGGCTCCAGGGTCCGCCCTGTCAGCACAGAGCCCCACGCGGGGCTCGAACTCACAGACCATAAGATCACGATCTGAGTCAAAGTCAGAGGCTTAACTGACTGAGCCACCCAGGCACCCCACATATTTTTAAATTCTTAAGTGTTATCCAGTGGCCATATGGCTACCTCAGACACCACTATAGACTCAGCATGGAATATAGGTAAAAGTTATTTTCCCAGTTAAATTTTTATCTTACTATTCACTTCTCCAAGGTTTACTGACGAAATACTTAGTTGACAGAGAAATTTGTTTATTTTTTGGTTGGGATGAAGAGCTTTGATTGAGATTGCATAGCTCATATGGACACTTAAACATGGATTTTATTAAAAAAAATTTTTTTTAATGTTTATTTATTTTTGAGACAGAGAGCATGAACGGGGGAGGGGCAGAGAGAGAGGGAGACACAGAATCCGAAGCAGGCTCCAGGCTCTGAGCCATCAGCCCAGAGCCCGACGTGGGGCTCGAACTCACGGACTGCGAGATCGTGACCTGAGTTGAAGTCGGATGCTTAACCGACTGAGCCACCCAGGCGCCCCTTAAACATGGATTTTAAATGCCATTTTAGATACATTTGCAACTCACGTCCATTGGCATTCTCTCAGAAAAGGCCATGTCCTTCACTTACCGTCCAGTTTTCTGGAACAGTCCCCATCGGAGGGTTGCGTTTGATGGGGTGGTGGGGCCGAATGGAGGTATTAGTGACAATGGAGGCTGGTTGTGTGTTCTCTGTAGCAGAGTTCCCGGGAGGCTGAGCGCTGTGTCTTGACTCAGAAAAGCAATCATGTTAAATGTTCTCAGTACCATAAATCTCCTCTTAAATTATTTCCCTCCTTGAGCTTTTCATCTGAAAATTTAAAAACCGCAACAAACTCTTGTTAGTGGCATGGTAACTTAGCTCACTTTACTCTTGTAATTTTTCAAATTATTTCATCGTTTTTCCCGCTAACGCTACTGGCTGTGAGGCAGTCCTGCATTTCTTGAAAGTCTTATTCTAGGCTATTAGGAGAAGACAATCAGGGTAGAAGAACGTGATCATCGATCAAGCTTAAGACTTTGTTGGGACACCTGGGTGGTTCAGTCGGTTAAACGTCCGACTTCGGCTCAGGTCATGATCTCATGGTTCGTGGGTTCAGTCCCTGTGTGGGGCTCTGTGCTGATGGCTCAGAGCCTGGAGCCTGCTTCGGATTCTGTGTCCCTCTCTCTCTGCCCCTCCTCTGCTTGTGCTCTGTCTCTCTCAAAAATAAATAAACATTACAAAAATCATAAAAAAGAGTCTTTTAAAAAAAGAGTAAGACTTTGTCACTCAAAGTGCAATGTTTAGTCAAGTAGGATTGGCATCACCTGGGAGCTTGGTAGAAATGCAGAATATTCGGGGGCACCTGGGTGTCTCAGCGTTAAGCATTCAGCTCATTTTTAAAAAAAATTTTTTAATGTTTGTTTATTTTTGAGAGACAGAGACAGAGCATGAGTGGGGACGGAGCAGAGAGAGAGGGAGACACAGAATCTGAAGCAGGCTCCAGGCTCTGAGCTGTCAGCACAGAGCCTGACGCGGGGCTTGAAACCATGAACTGTGAGATCATGACCTGAGCTGAAGTCGATGCTTAACTGACTGAGCCACCCAAGCGCCCCGAGCATCCAGTTCTTGATTCTAGCTCAGGTCATCATGTCGTGGATCATGGGATCAAGCCCCAAATCGGGCTCCTTGCTGACACCACAGAACCTGCTTGGGATTCTCTCTCTTTCTCCCTCTCTCTCTCTCTCTCTCTCTCGCTCTCGCTCTCGCTCTCTCTCCCCCTCTCTCCCTCCCTCCCTCTCTCTCTGCCCCTTCCACCCCATTCTCTCACTCAAAATAAATAAATAAACTTAAAAAAAAAGAAACAAATGCAGAATATTAGGCCCAATGCCAGACCTCCCGACTGAGAATCTGGATTTTAGTAAAATTCCCAGGTGATTCAGAGGCGCATTGCAGCTTCAGGAGTGTTGCTTTAAGAGGCACCCTCAAAAATGACAGTCCCCGCGAGGGCTCCTGCTGAGTCCTGTTTAAGCGAGCTCTCTGTTCCATTTACTGTGCTGAGCGTGTTCACGCATTGTCTCTTACAAACTGCATCAAATCTGCAGACGGTATTATCCCCATTTTGTGCACGAAGCTGAAAGCACAGAGGAGTTAAAGAACTTTCTTGGAGCTAAGTGCCTAGTGTGCCACGGCTCTGAACTGTGGTCTGTTTGCCACCAGAGTGTATCTTCTTGATCAGGGTGATGTTTATTCAGTTCGGAAATGTCTTCAACACTCTCGTTTGGAGTGTTGGAACATAGTTTTGTTAAAAAGGTAAAATCATGCCTCTCATGTAGATAGGAAAATGAACACCTTTGAGAGATTGTGTTTAACTCATCCGTAAAGAAACTGGTAAGGTGTTACAACCAGTTCAAAGGAACAGACAGATTTATAGATCAGGAATATTGAGACGAATGATCAAATGGAGGCAAACCTAATTTTCCCTCTGTGGGGGAGCGTTGTGTCTCCACTGGACATAATTCATTTGTATGCCTGTTGACAAGAATTATTTTGCATTGCTGTCAGCTAGCTGCAATTTATAGAATTGCAAAATAGCTCTGTTAAAAAAAATTATTCATGACACTTGTTAAAGCGGTAAAGCAGACTATAGAGTTCTGTCGGGACAGGTATGGGGGCCACCACAATGGGGTGTTTAGCGGAGAGAGATTGGGCTCAACTCTGGGGACAACAAGGATGTGGGGGAGTTTATAGCTAAGGAGCACATGGGGGCAGGGGTTAGTGGATGAACACTTACTGAAAGAAGGCATCCGGGTAAGGGGGCATTCTGGCTGAACTGGCCTGGCAGCATTCTCCCTGAAGGCAGGCCAGGGTGGTCAGATATCACCTGGGGAACAGTGGGGGATGAGGAATTGGGTTAGATATTCAGGGTGATCACATGTGGAGCGTAAGGGTTTCGGGCCAAACTGACTCAGCAGGATTCTTTGCTAAAATTGGACTCTGAAGGACATGCCCCAGGACGGGGTCTAGTTGAAAAAGCTCAAGGAACCTGACGACAGTTTGATCAAGGAGAGGGTCTTTTCAGCTCCCATAGGTTCAGATTCGGGGAGGGGGGCAAGTGGTGCTTGCTATAGACTGTGAATAGCCCTCCACTGAAGGTAGATTTCCCCCCTATTAGTGGAAGTGGCATCGGATAGTGGTTAAGAACACAGAGTGATAGCACGTGGCTTCAAAACTCCAGTTCTAACTAGCACAGATATATCCTTTAATCTTACCGTGCTGTTTTCCTCATCTGTAAAATGGACAGAGTGCCTACTTTGTATATTTATTTGAGGAATAAATGAGGTGACATATGTATGAAGTGTTTGAAACGACACCTGGTGCCTAACGTCCATGCAATAGATGTTGCCATTGTCTTTATGCTTTACCAGGAGAGCATAGTGGAATTTTTGCTTCAAGGAGTATAGATATTAGTATTGAAAATATACTCAGTTTGTCCAAGATTTTCAAATTCAAAGCATGTTAAGAAAAATCAAACCAGGGGTGCCTGGGTGACTCAGTTGGTTAAGTATCTGACTCTCGGTTTTGGCTCAGGTCACAATCTCACAGATTTCTGGGTTCGAGCCCCGCATCGGACTCTAAGCTGACAGTGTGGAGCCTGCTTGGGATTCTCTCTCTCCCTCTCTCTCTACCACCCCCCGCCCCTGTCTGTCTCTTTCAAAATAAATAAATAGACTTTTAAAAAAGTCAGAATGATTTTGGCTGTATCGTGCAAGAAGATATTGTTGATGGTGGGTTAAATAAATACTTAGAAATGCCACAGTGTGGACAAATCCCACCCGACTCCACACATGTGAGCTTATCTCCAGTCCCCAAGGATCTCACACTTAAGGACAGTGCAGTGAGACACGAATGCTCCAATGCTTGTCATTTGTCTTCCTTCCCAACATGCTTCTATTTTATTTCATCTCTATTTTGACCCTACTGTTGCCCATCTGGATTTGAAGTTTTAATTAATCTCCGGATCAGACTTGTCCTTTTGGTAACTCACTGTTAGTGCTTCCTGTCTGCCTGAAAGGACTCACACCTGCGCCTGGCCAGCCTGTTCTCCTCGGGGCAAGCTGTGGGGCGGAAGGGCTGAAATTTACCAGAAGTGGGAGTCTATGAGGTTCATTACTGTGGATCTTTCCTTCAACATCATAGCGATGGGCAGCGATATTGTAAATGGTCGAGGGAAAATTTTGTGCTTCATTGGTTAAGTTTTCATTGTTCAGACAACGCACCTTGGAGTTATCTGGTCCTGATCCTTTGGGAGCAGTTTCACAACTCTAAGTTATAGTTAACTCAGCAATATGCAAACGATGTCCTACCAGCAATATGCAAACGACCTGGTAGAGGTCCACTTGATTTCCCCACCCCCTCTCCCCTGGTTTTGGACATTCATCCCCTTTGGACATTCATCCCGATATTCCTGGTCTATAAATGTGTCTGTGCTGTGGATTCTCCTTTGAACTGATTCTCTCCTTATGAATAGAACAAAATCTTTAACGCGTGTTCATTTCACATCTGTATAAGATGTATGACTTTGCATTTTTGAAAGCTATCTTTCAACAGTGGTAGGGGGCCAGAATACATTATGGCTACTGATTTAGTGGGAGAGAGCTACCCAACTAATCTCTGTCAAGGGTGACCAAAGACAGGCAAACATTAAGGTGAAACCAAGTTAGCAAGAGATTGTTTTGCAGAAACCTGCATTTTCAGTTGGCTGCAGTGTTCATGTGGAAAAGAATGAAGTTCTGCCTGGTCATTTTAAGAGCATTTACTGTTATTTTGAATTACGTGACATCCGCCAAAACACAGATTCACAGTTCCTTGAAATTAATATTACAGAAAACAGCCAGCGCTCATTCTGCAAAGTCAGCCTGATAAGTGCGCGTTTACCTGTCTGTCCTCCTCACCAGACTCGTTGCTTTAAGGCAGCAAGGACACTGTCTTGTCCACTGTCCTATCTCCGATAGCCACCATTGCCAGTGGCCCAGGCTATGGGCTCCATTGATACATGGCTAACGACTGAACAAAGAGGCAGCCCAGGGTCCGCCCCTCATCTCTGTAAGGTGCCAAGACTTGGTTTGGCCAGTTCCTGTGTGTAAAGGCAGACTTGTGTTAACCAGGCTGCTAGAATAATCAAGCTATGCAGTGGGCTGAGTACTTGGCCTTTGTCTGTCAGGGAAACTATGGCGGAGGGGGGGGGGGGCACATTAATAATTAGAACCTTTGCTTGATGACGTTGAAGTCATAGCATAGGTGGTCACTGTCACCTCTTACACATCTCTATAGGGGGGTTTCCGGTGGTGGTCAGGAGACACTCCTGGCTTATAGCTCCTCTTCCCGGGAGGAGGGAAGGAGCCTGAGAAGTAAATGGGAAAATTCCCATTCATTGGGCTCTTTCCAGTTTTAGGCTGCATTCTCCATCTGTTAAAACATTCTTTCTTCTGAGAGAGTAAAACTGATTAGGTTTTACGCTTTTCATCTAGATAACACCTTCCAGTTTTGCCCCCTTTATGACCACCGGACAAAGGATTTGCATGGTCTTGAAAGTCCTTAGTCACCTATGGACATTATTCTTTGGGATATTTTACTTGTCCAGGGTACAATGGCATGATGGCATTCACTGCAAGTGATGCTCAGAAGGTGATGTAAACTCTGTTTTCGAGGTCCTGGTGGTTGCCCACTGAGTACTGGGCACATTATTTTGTAGGGGTTGAATCACTTTTTTTTTTTTTAAAGAGGTATTTTTTTGCATCCTCAGAGGCTTAATTTTTATCCTCTTGCAGGAGCTGTGTGGTCCTTAAGCTTCCTGCTATTTTGTGAAATTTTGCCAGGTGGCTTTGTAAAGTGATCGCTTTTGACTCAAGGCTGACTTAAAGAGACAGAATTTCTAAAAAGCGGATCAGCCACACAGATAACGATGGCAGAAATGCTTGTTTCTGTGTACGTTTTTTCCCCCCAGTTCTTATTAGTTTTTTTTTTCCCTCTGACATATACTGAAGTGATTGAAGATGTGCCTGAAGTCTTGGTTGCCAGAACCAAATAAACAAATTCTATAATTAAATAATACAAGCCATCAGAATCCATAATGTAAGACTTGCAAGGAATGGAGAATTTGTACCGTTTAGCAGTTAGCAAACTGTCGGTGAAAGAGGAGCCCGGAGTCTTTGGGGCTGCGTCCTGGATGGCTCTGTAGGTCCAGTCAAGAAGTGTGGAGCCTGTCCTGAGGTGGCTGGAGGGGGGGGGGTCCCAGATGGACTTAGCCCAGGGAAATGACAGGATCCAATGTGCATGCGCAACACCACCCCCAGGGGGCAGTTAGGATGGAGCAAAGGGGGAGAGAGGTTGGTTGAGGTGTTTGGAGAAAGCAGGCTGGCCGAGGAGACAAGGCGATTGGAGGGAGTCCTGGGGAATGCTGTCACTGAAGACCAGCCAGTTATGTAAAAGTAACAGGCAGAACAGGAAGAAGAACCCTGAAGAACAGGGAGAGAGGACTGTGATGGGAACCAGGTGCAGCGTGGGGGGTCTGCAGCTCAGATGGCGGGACATAAAGGAGGACTGAAATAACCCCTGGCTTTGGTGATGCCTCCCCAGAACAGTTTGGCGGATTTGTGGGGAAAGAAAAGTGAACGCAGCGGGGTACAGTTGGAAGGCGAGGCAAGGCATTAGGCAAAGGAGAAGAGCAGAATGAGTTTTGTTTGGTTTTGACCTTGAGATGGCAGAGAATTGAGCCTGAGGAGGAGGAGGGGGCAGTGGGAGGGAAAGGGTGAAGGTTCAATGGAGAGCAAAATGAAGGGGGCGGGTCCAGATCTCAGGGGAGACGGGGAGGGAGGGGATGGCAGGTGGATTATCCTTTTGTGGAGCAGAGAGACTTTTTCCTCTAAGAAGGAAAGTAAGGATGTCTGATCCCTAAAGATCAGTTCACACGTGGCAGCGACATTTTTCTCTGAGATGGGACGCATGATTGAGAAGTTCAGAGGGCAGAGAACGGTAAATGGGTAGGTAGCCATTGAGGGAAATGGGAAGAGAAGGTAGCTGGCGACATGTAACATTATCATCAAGGTGGAAAAAGGCTGAACGGATCGGGTACCATGCCTTTATCAAGGCACCAACCACCTACCTGTATGACTTTTTTCCCCAGCAGTCCTGAGGGGTCAGGTGCAGCCATGTAGTATGCCAGGGGCTGTCGTGCTCCATTACTGCAGCTTTGCAAGGTGAAGTGACAGAATGCTAAGGGAGCAGGCGACTGAGAGCACTGAAAGGATGCCACGAATGTCACAAATGAGTAGGTAGGCAGTCTCACACAGTGACTCATGAGCAGAGACTGTGATCTCATAATGGAGTGATTAAAGAGGCATTGGCAGGGTAGTTGGAGCCATCTCTGCTCTCTGATCTGGGAAGCTGCAAGCACTGACTTGATTCAAGGTCTAGTGCCTCTCCAGGAGGATGGCCAGTGTCTCTTCTTCTTCTTCTTCTTTTTTTTTTAAATTTTTGTTTTAATGTTTATTTTTGACAGAGAGAGAGAGAGAGAGAGAGAGAGCACGAGTGTCTGAGCGGGGGATGGTCAGAGAGAGAGGGAGACACAGAATCCGAAGCAGGCTCCAGGCTCTGAGCTGTTGGCACAGAGCCCAACACGGGGCTCAAACTCATGAACCCAAGATCATGACCTGAGCCGAAGTGGGACGCTTAACTGACTGAGCCACCCAGGCTCCCCATGCCAGTGTCTCTTCTGTGACTTGTCTTGGGAGCAAGCCGTGTAGCTCAGTAGGTCATAGGTCGCCCAATCCTGTCTTTACCTAATTCTAGTAAGAAGTGTGTTAGAAGAGCCTTCACCAAAAAATTGAAATAAAATTGAAATTAAAAAAAAAAGTGTGAGTCAACAGAAATAGAATTCTTATTTTGAGCCCGAAAAAGTCTGGCCCCACAGGTTTTGGTTATTAGAGCTCATCTGGCAGCCCTCCTCATTCCTGTGCTTTTTCTCCCTAGACTCAACTGCTCAGACTATGAACTTGAGTTCGTTTGTGGGAGGGGGGCCCTCCATTGATGTCCTGACTTCTGCCTGCCTAGGAACTTCCTCACAGCAGGCTGTGATGTGCTTCACCTCTGTAGCTTCCCTTTTCAGGTTCTCCCTGACACCTGCTGCTTTCAGCTGGGCCGTTCCAACCCGATTGCCGAGAATCCCTTCTGGGTTACATATCAGCCCACACTTGTCTCGTGGCAATCTCTTGCTCCGCCAGGTTGGCTCTGACTCCAAGTCTTTAGAATCCCTACTTGTACCGTGATCATTTTTTCTCTTTTGACTTGTCTGAGAGATATCCCCAAATCCAGAAGTTAGAGAGGACTCAGACGTCTATCTTCATCGGCGGTGGGGACCAGCTTCTCAAATAGGGTCTGTCTCCGGGTCATGTCTTCTCTCAAATCAGAATGGCGAAAGTTTCTTCTTTTACTCTCCGAAGAGCAAGGGACTCTTTTGTGGTTCTCCTAAAGCTCTCAGATCCAAGCCACATCTAACTCTTACTTTTTCTCACAGCAGAGAGGTCTGATGGGCTAGCCCAACCAGATGATCTCACCTTCTCCCTGGAAGGCCTAATGCTCTCCACATCTCCCAGGACTCCTGGTGTCTCTTAGGGTCTTAGGTATTCAAGCATTTCAAAACATGGCAGTTCTGTTAATTTGTATTTCTGTCTTGAATAACAAACATAGTTGAAAACACCATGCGCGAGGAGGAGACTTCTCTAGAGGGCAGCAAAAGGGGCTGTATCGATCAGATGCCTCATGCAGACAAATGTCTGAAGTTCACAGGTTCTGCCTATGAGTATCTTAATGCCTTCCTAGGCAGGTTTTAAGGACATTAGATGAAAAGGAAGAAAACGTATGAAGTCTCTGAATGAGAAGAGGACAGGAAAAAAACAGAAAGCAAAGAGAACTAACTCCGGGGACTTCCCTTTCTGTTCCTCTCACGGTGAAGCAGCTTCTAGGGGTGGGAGAAGTTTCTGACCCCTGTGTTCATAACCATGACTGGTTTGGGGAAGGAATACAATGATGCCTTTAGGAGAATACAAAGGGACCATGTATTTAGTGACTTCTGGGTGGGTTTTGAAAAATTTTTCTTTAATGTTTATTTTTGAGAGAGAGCAACAGAGGGCCAACAGGAGAGGGGCAGAGAGAGAGGGAGACACAGAATCGGAAGCAGGCTCCAGGCTCCGAGTTGTCAGCACAGAGCCCGACGTGGGGCTCGAACTTACGAACTGTGAGATCATGACCTGAGCCGAAGTTGGACACCTAACCGACTGAGCCGCCCAGGCGCCCCAACTGCTGTGTATTTTTATACACACCCGTGTAAGCCCTTGTCTTAGTCTGTTGAGGCTGCTGTAATGAAATACTATAGATTGAGTGGCTTATAAGCAACCCAAATGCATGTCTCTGTTCTGGAGACTGGAAGTCCACGATGGTGGCACCTTCAGATTTGGGGAGGGCTCATTTGCTCAGAGACGGTCTTCCTGTCACTGTAACCTCACATGGCAGAAGGGGACCGGACTGGGCATGTCAGGCTGACTTTATAAGGGCACTGATTGCATTCATGAGGCTCCCTCCCCCCTCCGTGACCTTCATCACCTGCCAAGGGGTCAGAATTTCTATATGCGAATTCTGGGGGGACACAGACATTCCCTCTGTAGCATCCCTATAACTACTCTATTGAGTAAAGATTTTTAAAAAGGAAATGGTCAAGCCTGGCCCTACCGATACTACAGACTCTGTTTTTTTGCTATGACTTTCTACTCTGTCTTCACTTTATACCAGATCCTCTCATTTGCTTTCCATCGGTCTGTCTGTGATTTCAGTTGGGCAAAACTGTTCTGACTTTTTATTAACAAAGATCCTCTCCAATTTAAGGCAGGTTGGAGGATGCTCAACCCTTATTGGTGCCTCCTGGTCACAGTCCCACAATTCAATATTGCAAAGCCATCATAATTCAAAGCACTGTTGGCTGGGTAATTCGCTTCATTAGCGATGCTGCCTGAATAAAATACACAGCGAATTCGAAATAAACAAATCCTTGGAAGGTACGATGATACAATTGGAAAGCACAGAAGGTCAGGCATGGAGGCAGAGGAGGGAGAAGGAGGAAGGCAGCGGGGGAGGGGGAGAAAAATCGGATCAGGATGAAGAGGGATTCTGTGAGCCTCTAAGTGCTCTGTGGACAGTGTTTTTAGAAAGCATTTCTGCACCATACCAGCAAATTAATTATGAGGCTGTCTTGTGTCTATCTTTACCTCCACACCTCCTGCTCCCCTCACTTCCCATATCCAATTTATTCCGAAGACCTGTCCATCTCACCTCCAGAATAGATCTCAAGTCTGTCAGCTCGTGACTCCCGCTTTGCAATCAGGTTGGGCCCGCGGCTGGCGCTGGCTGGGCTAATGCATTCAGGTGCTGGATAGGACTTTCCAGCGCTTTCTTCTCCTGCCACGGCAGGTACTGAAGCGGGTTGTGGAGATGAAGGTGCCACAGGACCGGAGCTGTCTGGGTCCGTGCATCACAAGGAGCACAGCTGCCCAGGGTAGCTCGGTGGGCATGCGAGCGATCGAGGGGCAGACCTTGCCGTGTAAAGCTGGGTGTGTTGTGATCACATCACAGTCCACCATATCCTGACTAGTGACACAAACCGCCCTCCTCTCTCTCCTAACCTGCCCCCCTTTTCAGCAGCCCTATCACCTCTCGTTTCGTTTCTCAGCGAGGTGAACCTCTTAAAACATACATCAGTGTCACATTACTCTCCTGCTTCCCCTTGTTATTAGGATAGATCTGTAACACTCTGGGCTGGCCCCCATTCTGGGGCCTTTGTACCTGCTTTTTCCTCTACCTGGAACCTTCCCCCCACTTCCCAAGGTTCACCCAGCTCACGGAGATTATCCTTTCCATCTCTGCCCTAAGCACCACTGTCTCAGAGGCCCCCTCAGGATGGGGGGGAGGGTCTCCTTGTTACACTCCACTGTCGCATCCACTGCTGTTTTCATGATCCCAGTGACAGTTCCTAATTCTGTATTCATTTGTGTGGCTCTTTGTTTGTTCAGTATCTTTCTCCCTGACCCGAAGGCCTGCTGTGTCAGGGACAGGACCCTTGTCTGTTACAGCTGCCTAAGCATCCTGTGCCTGCCCCTAGCCCATACCAGGTTCTCAGCAGAAATGTTCAGGATGAATAAATAAATGCATTTAATGCTAAGTCAGAACTGTACATGTATTTTGGAAGTCTCAGGAAAGTGATACTGGATATTTTTTTTGAGGATTTACTGTTTCAGTCATGGTACCAAGGGCTTTACATTATTTTCTATATCATGTATATATCATGACGATAACAGAATGGGGGGGGGTGGTCAGACTAGAGACGTGGAAGCTGAGGTCTGGTGTGATTAAATAGCACAGGTTTTCAAGGCTCATGAGGCCGCCCAACTCCATAATCCATTTCCTTCCCTTGATTTTTAATTTGGTTTCTGTCCAACCCCAATTTTCCAAGTTCGTGAAACAATAGCAACCGACCTTTATATCACAGCATTATAAAAATCAAGCGCCAGATTTCCCTTGCTTTCTTTTTGGAGAGACCTACTGATCTCCAGTGTCTGCGTGCTTCCTGCCAGAGACAATGTCTTTGAAAAATGTTTATGTCCTATGCAGTCTTAAAACTAGTCAATAATGTGTTCGTTGTAAATATGAACCACAAAATATGAAAACCTGAAAATATGAAGTCTTCCACAGAGAGTTCATTTCCGTTTGACTTTATAGTGCGAGATTTTTTTTTTTTTTTTTAATTGAGACCCGTCAGAGGTGAAAATACCCATTTCCTTTTCCATGGGGAAATCCATTATGGAATGAAATTCAGACTTCATTTGGGCGTGCTTTATCAATTAAATCTGCATTTCGTTAACAACATCCTATACCTCTCATTTTAAATCAATCTTTTTAAAATCTCTTTCATGAAACAGCACATATCTGAATGAGAAGTCGCTCCGGCTGACGGAAACATGCAAAAGTCTGCAACACGGCTTTGCGACTTTATCTAGCAAAGTAAAAAGGTAAGTTCTACTTTTCACACTTAATTTAATTGTAAAATCGGTTTTTTGCATTCAAAATATTTTACAGCACCTTTGCAACCATTTGGAAAATAAAACTGTGTTCATGCTGTGGCTTGACCTTGGGCTCTGAGAAGCTCTCTCTGGCGAGGAGAGTGGACAGAGCAGACCAGGGTAGCGGGGATTCAACGTATCTGTCCCTGGATCCACGTTCACTAAAACACCATGTAGTTTTACTGGCTAGACTTTTCTAGGCCATCATTGGACCCTATCCTAGAAAAAGGCACATGTATTTGTACTGAATTGCTTATATCCAGAAGGGTAACAGATTTACCCCTCGTCCTAACTGTGGGTCACCTTAAACTTCCCCCCTGCTTCTAATCCTGTATTTTATACCATCTTCTTCATACTGGGAAGGTGGATCTAAAAGCTCCAAGCTTCGCATATGGAAGGGCCCTTGGTGGCCTGAGACTGATGGGGGTGGTATTGCCTTGACTATACCTGGAAGGAGCAGAATCTGACAGTGCTGGGTGAAGGCTGGGTATGTGGGGTAGGGGGGCCTGTGGTTACACCTGTAATCTTCCTCAGAGGAGCAAAGCTGAGTTGGATGTAGTGTTGATGATACTAAAGGGAACCCAGGATCTGTGAGGTAGGTCTCCCTGGAGAGTGGCACACAGACTGTCCCAACTCTTTGGGCAGAAAAGGGAAATGTTTCACAGTGTAAGTGTTCCTGCTGTGTAAGGAGCCCCACACATTTTACTTGGAGACCTCAGCTACTATTCTGGGCCAGAGGAACATATCCAGTGCAGGAAGACGGTACCAGCGTGATCACCCTTGACGTCCCGAGCATCTCTCTTTGTCTGAGCCTCTTGATTGCCTGGATCCTTGAAATTGTTAGCGAGGCCTGATCCTGGGTAAGATCCTGATTTGAGTTAATCAGGTGTGACCATCCAATCCTGTATCAGGTTAATCCTGCTCAGTTAATTACAAAAGGATAGCCCTAATAAAATTTTGGTTTTCTTTTCCTTAAATTCCAACGGATGGGCCTTAAGCTTTCTGGAAAAATCCACTGTGCCTTGTACCTTACATCTGCCACACCTGATCTACTCCTCTCCCTAAGTTTAGTCTGTGCCTTTCTTTGCCCTGGAATGTTGACCAATGAGCACTTCATCAGTATATTCCTTGCTCCTTTTGTCATCTAGTTTTCTTTGGATTTGACCCAGAGGGGAGCACTAGAAGGAGAATGGAAAGAGGGAGGAAGGAAAAAGATCTTACTTGGTGGTGTTGCTTTAGGTTAACTACCTCCTTGACCAAAGGAAAGTGCTGCATCCTGAATGAAGGTCGTGACTTTTGTTAGGTGCCTCTTTGTCCCATTCCCTCTGCCTTCATTCTCTTCATTGGACTCTTCAGTTCAGGAAGAAGCTGTTAACAGTCCCCTGGCATTGTACTTGTGTTTCCCTGCATCCAGCCCAAGCCTTTTGAAAAAGTCCCTCTTTAAGCTCTTCTTAAATGACACAATTGAGTGGGCCATCATTTCTGCCAGGACCCTTGCTCACCAGAGATGGGCCAGAAGAAACTCTTAGAAATGCTTCCCTCCTTGCACAATCGATTTATTGAATTTGGGGAATGGACTTAAAGTAGCACACGCATCACCGATGGTGCAGCGCGTCTCTTTTGGGCATGTTGTAGCTGTTGTTTTGTTCGATGCGTGTGGGGGTTTACAGGCCTTTTTCTGAAACTTGTCCCACGGATCTCGAATCCCAAACCTGCCACATGCTCCATGTGTCGGACTTGCGGCACATGTTGAAAAGCTGGTCCGTGCTCTACCCTGTCACAAGCCAGTTGGACTCCTTGTCTGACTCAGCAAGTGAAAGTTGCCATTGACTTTCTTCAGCGTTCTGTCTGACATGAACTGTTCTTGCTCCCCAAAGTGACAAGAGTCCTCAACGTAAGGACCATCCATAGTTGTGCATTGGAGCAAAGCACTTGAGTCAGCATGGGAGAAAATTCTTTAATCGTGGAAGGTGTTTTTTGTTTTTTTTTTTTAAGGCCAGAATTGAACAACTTTATTACGTGTGTCAACAAGGACGGTTAGCTGCAGTGTGCTAATGAGAATGTCTGTGTGCGTGCCCTTATGTTTGCTCTCTCACTTTTCTATTGTTTTGGATTTGGTGCTAAGACCTCTTCTCTGCCATTCTTTAGGGGGATGCATTTCCATTATGCACACAATTTTCGACTAGCTCACATAATTAGCCTGCGCTGGTGTTCTGTTTGGCAAAGGTCTAGAGAGAGCAAGCATGAATTGCCCATTGTTATGAAAGTGTTATTTTGCACACAGGAGACTAATTTTTTTTCAGCTGCATCGTCTATTGTCAGGAATTGTGTGTTCTGCGACTCGGTGTTATTACGGATTTACAGGGGACAATCGGGAAGGCCATTCAATATATAGTGATAAAAAGTAATTTCATTTTCTTAGAAATAATTATTTAGCTCTGTCTTTTGTCATGGTCCGTTAAAGACTTAGAATCTTCTCATTCTTCAGCCAGTTTGTCTCTTTCAGTTTGCTAAAATAGAATCTAGGAAGACAGAGGCATAGTGGGAGGGAACTTGCTCTTTTTCTCCTTTGGTCTTTAGTCCAGTTTTAAATAAAAGAAAATTAAACAGTTGCCACTTGGAGGACAGCAGGATGAGAACTGTGTACCACAATTCTTTATTGTCTAAGACTATGAGCTCTGGGGATGTGGTACCATCCCGTTGCCTTGCTGAAGCCAAAGAGTGTGGGTGGTTGTAGCACTCATGGGCTCCCTGGCTGGGGCAGGTGAGTGTGAGTGGTCATGATATTCTCCTGCACCCAGCCAAGAGCTGGCATGCACTCACAGACAAGGCGCATCCCACTATTCCCGAAACTCACTGGTGGGCGCACATTGTCAAAACATTTTCCTGCTGCCTTTTTGAAGTCAGCAAGCATGTCCCAACCCCAACACTGGCTGCCCAGTTAAAGCCAGTGGGAATATGCAGTCCACACAGGGAACACCCTTTGATTGCCTGGCCATGGTGGCCAAGGGGGCTGGAGTCCTTAAGCTTCCCAGAAAGGTAACAATTCAGGGGGTACTTACTGGCAGGCCACCACGCCTGGGGCACCACACAGACAGCAGACTGAAAAACAACTGTCATCCTCTGAAAAAGGCCTCCTTCCTCGGCCTGGAGCTTCAGCCTGAGGGACAGGCTTTAGATTCCCCACATATCTGGAGGCTGAGGAAGTGCTTCCAGGGAGGCACTACCTTTGAGCAGCACCCTGGCCTCTCTGCAGCTTGATGAGACCCCCCCAGTAAGAAGGTTATATACTCATCCTGAGCCCCGATTTTTGCACTCTTGCCCAGAGGACACCTCTGGATCTCCTGCATGATTGTGACCCCACAGGAGTGTATATATTCACATACTTTAGAAGCTGCTGCCTGAGGGTCTGGCTTCCAGTCAGCCTGAAACTTGGTGCCAAATGGGGTTCCTGCCCTTGGAACGCTCACAGTTCTTGGCACACTCTTAAAAACAGAGACAAATCAAGAATAAATTGTGTGGTTTAGACAATCACAAAGGTGCAAGAGCTAGGGCCAGGTTGAACAAGAAGGTTCATCACCTACCCAAGGCCACTTCTTCAAGACTGTGAGGGGTAACTGCTTACCTATTACACAGAATCAAACACAGAGTCAAACAACATGAGGAAACAGAGAAATATGTTCCTACTGAAGGAAGAAGGCAGAACCTCAGAAAAAGACCTTCATGATATGCAGATAAATAATCTACCTGATGAAGAATTCAAAGCAATGGCCATCAAGTTGCTCACTGAACTTGGGATGAACACCATGAGAGTGTCAACAAAGAGAACGAAAATGTAAGAAAGTACCAGACAGAAGTCACAGAGCTGAAGAATACGATAACTGAACTGAAAAATACACTAGAGCAGTTCAGCAACAGACTGAATAAAACGGAAGAACAGATTGGCAAGCTGGAAGACAAAGCAGTGGAATACACTTAGAGCAGCAAACAGAAAGACTTAAAAAATGAAGATAACTTAAGAGACCTAAGGGACAACATCCAGTGGAACAGCATTTACATCATGGGGGTCCCAGAAGGAGAAGAGGGAGAGAAAGGAGCAAAATAGTTATTTGGAGAAATAATGGCTAAAAAATTTCCTAACCAACCTGGTAAAGGAAAAAGACATCCAGGTCTAAGAATCCAGAAAATCCAAAATAAGATGTGTCCAAAGAGATCCATACCAAGACACATTATAATTAAAATGTCAGAAAGAGAATATATTAAAAGAAGCAAGAGAAAAGCAAATTGTTATTGACAAGGGAAAACCTGTAAGTCCGTCAACAGATTTCTCAACAGAAAATTTGCCAGGTCAGAAGGGAGTGGCAGGATATATTCAAAGTGCTAAAAGGAAAGAAAAAAAAAACAACCAAGAATACTGTACCCAACAATGTTATCATTCAGAATTGAAGGAGAGGTAGAGTTTTCCAGAACCCAGAAGCTAAAGGCCTACTGCTACTAAGGTGGCCTTGCAAGAAATGTTAAAAGGGACTTTTTAAGCTGAAAAGAAATGGCACTAATTAATAACAAGAAAATCTGAAAGTAAAAATCTCACTGGGAGAAGCAAATATATAGCAAAGATAGTGTATTAATCACTTAAAAAACTATTATAAAAGTTAAAAAACATAGTTAAAATCAACTAAAACTCCAATAATTAAAGTCTACATAAAATAAAAAGAAGTAAAATGTGATCTCAAAAATATAAAATGTGGCAGTGATGGAATAAAAATGTAGAGTTTTAGAATGTGTTTAAATTTAAATTGCTATCAACTTAAAATCTATACATAAGATGTTATATACCTAAGGTGATATACATGAATCTAATGGTAATTACAAAGCAAAAATTGTAGTAAATACACAAAAGAAAATGAGAAAGGAATTTAAATCTAACACTAAAGAAAGTCATCAAACCATAGGGGAAGAGAGAGGAGAAGAAAGGAACTGAGAGGAACCACGAAAACAGCCAGAAGACAATGAACAAAATGACAGCTTACCAATAATTACTTTAAATGTAAATGGATTAAACTCAGCAGTCAAGAGACATAGGGTGGATGAAGGGATTAAAATAAAAAAAGAGCGCCTGGGTAGCTTAGTCAGGTAAGCATTCAACTTCAACTCAGGTTACGGTCCCACAGTTCATGAGTTTGAGCCCCGCATTGGGCTCTGCACTGACAGCTCAGAGCCTGGAGCCTGCTTTGGATTCTGTGTCTCCCTCCCTCTCTGCCCCTCCCCCATTCCCTCTCTCTCTCTCTCTCTCTCTCTCTCTCTCTCTCTCTCTCTCTTTCTCTTTCTCAAAAATAAATAAACGTTAAAAAAAAAGACACATGTATATAGTGCCTACAAGAGACTCATTTCAGAAGGAAGGACACACACAAACTTAAAGTGAAGGGATGGAAAAAGATTTCATGCAGATGGAAATTGGAAAGAAATTTGGTATAGCTGTATTCATATCAGACAAAATAGACTTTACAACAAAGACTGTAATAAAAGACAAAAAGGGGCACTATGTAATAACAAAGGGGTCAATCCAACAAGAAGACATAATATTTATAATATATTTGCACCCAATGTAGAACACCAAAATATATAAGACAAATATTAACAGATCTAAGGGGAGAAATTGACAGTAGTACAATAATAATATGGGACTTTAGTACCCCATTTATATCAATGGGTAGATCATCCAGACAAAATTGATAAGGAAACAGTGGCCTTAAATGACGTGTTAGACCAGATGAATTAAATACATATATACAGAACATTCATCCCAAAACAGCAAAAGATACATTCTTGTCAGGTGCACATGGAACATACTCCAGTATAGATTCCATGTTAGGACACAAAACAATAAAGAAGATTGAAATACTATCAAGCATCTTTTCTGACCACAATGGTATGAAGCTAGAGATCAGTAACAAGAAGAAACCTGCAAAAACTACAAATATGTGGAGATAAACATGTTACTTAAACAACTACTGGGTCATAGAAGAAATCAACGGAGAAATTTTAAAAATAATTAGAATAAAATAAAATCTGAAATATGACATACCAAAATCTATGGGATGTAGCAAAAGTGGTTCTAAGAGGGAAGTTCATAGCAATATAGGTCTACCTCAAGAAGCAAGAGAAATCTCAAATAAACAATTTAACTTTACATGTAAAGGAACTAGAAAAAGAAGAACAAATGAAGCTCAGAGTTAATAGAAGGAAGGAAATCATTAAAGCTCAAACTGGAAATAAATAGAGACTAAAAAGACAAGAGAAAAGATCAATAAAAACAGGAGCTGGCTCTCTGAAAAGATGGGGAAAAAAAACCTTTTAGGTAGTCTCACCAAGAACAAAGAGAGAAGGTTCTAATAAAAGCATAAATAAAAGACAAGTTACAAAAGATACCACAGAAACACACAGGATTTTAAGAGACTACTGTGAACAATTATATGCCAACAAACAGGACAATCTAGAAGAAATGGATAAATTCCTAGAAGCTTACAATCTTTCAAGATGGCATTGTGAAAAAATAGAAAATCTTAATATACTGGTCAAGAGTAAAGGGATTGAACCACTAATCAAAAACCTTGCAGCAAAAGTCCAGGACCGTACAGCTTCACTGGTGAATTCTACCAAACATTTAAAGAAGATTTAATACCTGTCCTTCTCAGGCTCTTCCACAAAATTGAGGAGAAGGGAACACTTCCCAACTCATTTTAGGAGACCCTTTTATGAGACCTTAATGCCAGACCAGGCAAGGTTAACCACAAAACAAAAAAAGTAAAGAAAATTACAGGTAATATCCCTGATGAACATAGATGCAGAAACCCTCAACAAAATATTAGCAAACCAAATTCAGAAATACATTAAAAGGATATACACCATGATCAAGTGGGATTTATTCCAGGGATGCAAGAATGGTTCGACATCTGCAAATCAGTCAATGTGATATGCTACATTAACAAAATGAACAAAAAAATCATCATATGGTATCTTGATGTGAGAAAAGTTTTGACAACATTCAGTATCTGTTTATATTAAAAACTCTTAGCAAAGAAGGTATAGAGAGAATTACCTCAACGTAACAAAGGCCATATATGACAAACTCATAGTTGTTACACTCAAGGGTGAAAACCTAGAAGCCTTTCCTCTAAGATCAGTAACAAGACAAGGATGCCCATTCTCCCCACTTTTATTCAGCATAGTATTGGGAGTTCTAATCACAGCAATTAGGCAGGAAAAGAAATAAAAGGCATCTAAATCGGAAAGGAAGAGGTAATTAAAACTGTCACTATTTGCAGATGACATGATACTATACATAAAAAACCCCAAGAACTTCACCAAAAAACTATTAGAACTAAAAAATAAATCCAGTAAAGTTGCAGGATGCAAAATTAATATACAAAAATATGTTGTATTTCTATACACTAATAATGAACTATCAGAAAGAGATAACCAGGAAAACAATCCTATTTGTAATTGCATCAAAAAGAGTGAAATACATAGGAATAAATTTAACAAAGGAGGTGAAAGACCTATAGTCTGAAAACTGTAAGACATTGATGAAAGAAACTGAAGAAGATACAAATAAATGGGAAGAAATTTTGTGCCCATGGATTGGAAAAGTTAATATTGTTAAAATTTCCATACTACCCAAAGCCATGCACAGATTCATTGCAATCCTTTTCAGGGTTCCAGTGCCATTTTTCACAGAACTAGAACAAATAATTCTAAAATGTATATGGAAACACAAAAGATCACTAATAACCACCACAATCTAGAGAAAGAATAACAATGTCAGAGGTATCATGCTCCTTGAATTCAATCTATATACTACAGAGATTAGTAATTAAAACATTATGGTTTTGGCACAAAAACAGACATATAGATCAATGGAATAGAATAGAGTGCACAGAAATAAATCCACGTATATAGTCCATCAGTTTCCACGAAGAAGGCAAGAATATACAATGAGGCAACGACCATCTCTTCAATAAATGGTGTCAAGAAAACTGGGTACCTTACATGCAAGAATGAAGGTTGACACTATCATATATCATATACAAAAATTTTAACTCAAGTGGATTGAAGTTTTTAATATAAGACCTGAAACCACAAAACTCCTACAGGAAAACAGGTGGTAAGCTCCTTGAAACTAGTCTTTGCAATGTGTGTGTGTGTGTGTGTGTGTGTGTGTGTGTGTGTGTGTGTGTATATGTTTTGGATCTGACTCCAAAAGCCAGGAAAACAAAAGCAAAAATAAGCAAATGGGACTACACTATGCATCTTTACAACAAAGGAGACCCTCATCAAAATAAAAAGGCACCCTACTAAATGGGAGAAGATATTTGCAAATCATATTTCCGAAAGGGTTAATATCCAAAGTAGATGAAGGACTCACACAGCTCAGTGACAAAAAAAGAAAAAAAGAAAAAAAAAAGACAAGAAAGGAGTACTGGCCAGGATGTGGGAAACGGGAACCCTCGTGCACTATTGGTGGGAATGTATACTGGTCCAGCATCTATTAAGAACAGCATGGAGACTGCTCAAAAAGAAAAATAGAACTACCGTATGGTCCAGGAATTACACTATTGGGTATGTATCTGAAGAAAATGAAAACACTAATTATAAAAGATACATCATCCCTATGTTCATTACAGCATTATTTCTAGTAGGCAAGATGTGGAAACAACCTAAGTGTACATCGGTGGTTGGATGGATAAAGATGTGTTACAAACTCTCTCTCTGTCTCTGTCTCTGTCTCTGTCTCTGTCTCTGTCTCTCTCTCTCACTGAATACTACACAGCCATAAAAAAAGAATGGAATGCTGCCATTTGCAGCAACATGGATGGATTGAAGTATTAGGTTGTAAAATAAGTCAAAGATAAATATCACACAATTTCACTTGTATGTGAAAAACAAACAGAAGAAAACCCAGACTTAAAAGATACAGAGAACAGATGGGAGGTTGCTACAGAGGAGGGGGGTGAGCAGGTTGGTTGAAATGGGTGAAGGGGTCAGGAAGTACAAACTTACAGTTATAAAATAAATAAGACACAGGGTACAGGGTACGGTATATGGAAGAGAGTCGATAATGTTAATTTTGGTTGAGAGATGGTGTCTGGACTTACTGTAGTCATTTCTCAGTGTATACAGGTGTTGAATCACTATGTTGTACACCTGAAACTGACATAATATTGTATGTCAACTATACCTCAAAACAAAACAAAGCAACAACAATAACAAAAAACACACTGGTTCCAAAGAGCTTGTTCACATTTTTGTCCCGGGTGCCTGTCACTGGCCTCAGCACGTAGTAGTTGTTTGGTAAATATTTGATGAATAATTAGATGAGTGAATATATTTCTTAGGTCTCCAAAGCATTTTGTATCCTACCTTTCATTTCTAGCTCTTAAAAAATTAGCCACAAATCCATAAACTTGAACTCCTTTTGAAACCAATAGTTATTTTTCTCTTTTCCTTAATTTGAATCTCTAGTTTTGTCCATTTTTTCCTAGGCCATCCTTTCCCCTTGAATATTTCTCTGAGTTTCTCCAGCCCAATCCTTCTCATCAAGTTGTGTCCCAGATAAAATATTATGCTGTACTAAAAGTGCTATCTAGCTATATGATCAATGCTAGTTTGCTCATTTTTCAGTATGGCAAAGATTATGTGTAATGTTTTCTGCTTACATTTTTTGAAAAATGATGATTTTTGTGAATATCCAAGCATTCCATCTTAGTCTCCATTGCTTCAGACAAATGAACAAATTTTTCTAAGAGCAGAAACTTGAGAGCAGCTGACGAGCAGGAGATGAACTCGTTTTTCTCCTTCTTGAGTGTTTCTGACTCTGTTGCTGTGCCTTTTTTTCCCTCCTCGTGCTTCCCTTCTGTTTTGTCAGATGATCCTGGATCTCAAGAAAATGCACACCTACATTTGTTCAGTTTCCTCCATTTGGTCAGGGTAGATGAGCTGTTATAACAAAAATTCCCAAAATACAACATTGTAACACAAAATTTGATTCTCTCTCCTACAACGCTCAGTGTAGAGACTCTGATCAGGCAACTTTTCTTTGAGTACTGACTCAGGGAATCTGGTTCCTTCCATTTTATGAAGAGGATTATAGCCATCTACAATAGAGGATCCCAGGCTTGCTGCTGAAGAAGATGCTATGGACAAAGCACACATGGCTTGGAGGGGACACACATCACTTACAGTCACATTTTATTGGCTAGAGCTGGGCCCACCTCCATGTTTGCAGTCATACAACTAGTTTTGACCAGCTATACACTATAGAAAGAAAGCACCAATCAGTAGTGGTCAATGAGATATTTCTGCCACCTATATATCAAATCGTTCTATTATTCTCATCATTCTATTGATTCTTGGCCTCTCAGGTGTTTCTTTCTTTCTTTTTTATTTATTTTGAAAGAGAGCATGAGCAAGGGAGGGGCAGAGAGACAGAGGGATAGAGAGAATCCCAGCAGACTCCATGCTATCAGCACAAAGTGCAAGGTGGGGCAGGCAGGGGTGGGGGTCAGCTGAGCTCACGAACCATAAGATCATGACCTGAGCCAAAATCCAGAGTTGGACACTTAACCAGCTTAGCCACCTAGGCACTCCTCTTAAAGTGTTTCTTAAAGAAAGAAGAAAATGTAAACAAACAAACAAACAAGCAGCAGTCTCTTACATCCTTTGAACACTTGAGAAGTTTATATAGTATCTCCATGGAAAGAAGAGATCTTTTTAGGAATGCAGTGTAAGCCGTTGTCCTACAACTTCCTGAGTAATCACTGAGGCATAAAATACTCATTTGCATTCAGAACTTTTGGGGGCAGGGTAAGATCCAAATTCTCAGGATTAAGATTTGGCACAACACTTCATTGCATAGGTTAAGTGTAGCTTAAACCATGCACTACTTGGTGATTGCGCATGGTTGATGAGCTATGTCATGCGGTACCATTTAAAATAACTGACAGTAGAATTTTCCGAAAGGTATTGTCTCAATGGGGCACCGCAGAAATGCTAGTTAGAACACACCATTTTGCAAGGTGAAAGGCAAAGTGAGTTGAAGACTGACCCTAAATGTTCTTCACTATTATCTTGGAGAGTACAACATGACCTGAATTGCAGTTTGAAAAGAAGAGGTATAAATTATGGTGGATCAGACTTCAAAAAGCCCCGAATGTGAGCATATCACTTGACAGCCTGCTAACAAAGCAAGTATTTTTAAGTTTCAAGTTGTCTATCAGGAAAAATGATTTTTGCTCCTGTACAAGATTTTCTTGGCATAGGGTGATATATGACTTGTTTCTGCTCAGCTTTAAATCTGTGGTGCTTTCATCGCTTCTTAAAATGATACCCACACTTCTGTCTTTTGACCTCTGACCCTTTACCTTGCCTTTTATATCAGATTTAAGGGCTCCAGAATCTAGCACTGTTTTCTTTCCTTGGTAGAAAGGTCAGAAAGGAGAAGTTGACACAAAACAGCCATTTGTACCAACATGGTGCATTTTTAACATCTCAGGAAGTTTCTCTTGTTAACCAAAGCAGTGCTGTGTTTGTTGATTTAAAATTTTAAGGTGGGGGACGCCTGGGTGGCTCAGTCAGTTAAGTGTTTGACTTCAGCTGAGGTCATGGTCTCGAGGTCCTTGAGTTTGAGCCCTGCTTTGGGCTTCGTGCTAACAGCTCAGAGCCTGGAGCCTGCTTCAGGTTCTGTGTCTCCCTCTTTCTCTGCCCCTCCCCCATTGGCACTCTGTCTCTCTCCCTCTCAAAAATAAATAGACATTAAAAAAAATTTAAGTTGAGGCAGATGAGCTAATATTGAGGCTATGAAAGAAGTCTGTAAAACTTTTTTAGCATTTACGCCAAGCAATTATGCCAGATCTATTAAAAGTTTACTTAACCATCATTCTGGACCTCAGAGAGTACATAAGAAATAGGTAGCATACAGTTTAAGAAATTGAAGAAATAGTCTCAAATTCTTCTAATCCATATACTTTTTTCTGTTCTTACCAAAAGTATGTATGGCTTTAATTTTTCTACAAAATCTATTGCGTTAAAGATTAAGCAATGAGACAATGGCTTGTTTAATGTTAGGCAACCAGTTAATGAGAAGTTGGGAAAATAAAAGATTTTTTGTGTGTGTTGTTGTTGATGCTGGAAAATAATTAACATAATCTTAATCTGAATTCCTTAATTAATACTTGGTAAGAGTTGCTTAGTATATCTTTTTTGCCATGCTGAAGATTGAAACAGTGTGTTGTTTTATTGTATTTATCAGTGGAAACAAAGCTGAATTTGCCCTCAGAAGAAAATTGAAATGCTGACTTTCTAGTTATGCTGCAAAGTTGATTATGTATTCATATCAGAAGGCTTCCTTATACTTGCTCAAATAACTAGTTATGGGAAAGAAACCTTTAATAGACAATGACAATAAAAATAGTGAAACTTCTTTAAGGGCATTAAGAAATAATTGAGATTATTCCTAATTTTAGAAGTGGTACAGAGAAAGAAAACAAATCTATTATGTTTACTTAACATTCAAAAAAAAAATAGAGCAGGTAATGTTAAAAGTATAGTTTATTTATTCTTTATGGTAGCCACATTCTCAAGATGGCACCCAGTGATTCTCTCCTGGTATCCACATGCTTTCCCTTACCTCACTGAAGGGGGCTTCCCTTGTAACCAGTTAACAGTGTAACAGTACTGTAGAAGTAACAAAGTACCCCTTTCAAGGCCAGGTCATAAAAGTCCTGCTTTGCCATCAAAGATTGTTTGCTGGGGGAAGCCGCCTACTGTGTCATGAAGACATGGAGAGGTCCACATGGCAAGAACTAAGGTCTCCTGCCAACAGCTGGCACCAGCTTGTCAGTCATGTGAGTGAACCTTCTTAAAGGTAGATCCTTCAGCCCTGACCAGCATCTTGACTTTGCAGCTTACTGAGGACTAGTGGGCCAGACCCATTCAACTAAGCTGCTGGTGAATTCCTGACCTACAGAAACTGCTTAATAATAAATGTTTCTTGTTTTTTTAAGTCACTAAGGTTTGGGGTAGTTTATTACATATCCTTAGATAACTAATTATTATTATTCACAATCCTTTGTATTATTTTTATCATAATGACAATTACTGCCAGAATTACTAAATAGTGATAATTAACAGCTATTACTTTTGTAAGTTTATGGTATGCAAGAGAATTTCAACGCATCTATAGTCCTTGCAATATTTTTTCAGAGTGGGTTTCAGTATTCTGATTACACAAGTGAAAGAAACGAGGCCAGAGGGTTTAAATGGCTTAAAGAGCATCAGACAGTCCAAACTAGGATTTGGATGAAATTCTGACTATTTTTTTTTCAGCACTCTATGGTACTGCTCTTAATGAGAGCAGAATTACCAGTGACAAACACAAGACTTTATAATATAAAACATTTGACTTTGTAATGACAAGCTACTGAAAAGTGGTGCATCTGAAAAATACTGTACATTTTCTTCACTTTTCAATATTTCTTTCACTTAAGCTTCTGAAATGTAAATAGTGTGGATGTGGCATTGTCTTGCACAGCAGGTACCCTAATTGCAACTTTGGGATCAGTCTGGCTTCTCTTGGTAAGATAAAGGCTGATGGCTAATTATTGTCATAGTTCAAAGTTAATACCTGAAACCTTTGGATCTTTTTGTGTTCCAGTTGCGTAGTAAATTTCAGTTGCATGAACACCCAACAACTTCTTTGTGCTCAGCACTGGGACAGGTACAGTGACAGCTATTCTCACCCTAGAGGTTCACATCAGACTCCTTCGAAGCATTTTCAAAGTATGTGTGTTTGACATTGAAATACCACCTCACACCGGTCAGAGTGTGACAACTCAGGAAACAACAGATGTAGGCGAGGAGGTAGAGAAACTGGAACCTTCTTACACTGTTGGAATGCACACTGGTGCAGCTACTCTGGAAAACAGTGTGGACGTTCCTCAAAAAATTAAAAATAGAACTACCATATGACCTAGCAATAGCAATAGGAATTTATCCAAAGGATACAGGAGTACTGATTTATAGGGACACATGTACCCCAATGTTTATAGCAGCTCTATCAACAATAGCCAAATTATGGAAAGAGCCTAAATGTCCATCAATCGATGAATGGGTAAAGAAGATGTGGTTTATATAGTACTCAATGGAATACTACTTGGCAATGAGAGAGCATAAAATCTGGCCATTCGCAGCAATGTGGATGGAACTGGAGGCTATTATGCTAAGTGAAATAAGTTAGGTAGAGAAAGACAGATATCCTATGTTTTCACTCATATGTGGAATCTGAGAAACTTAACAGAAGGCCATGGGGGAAGGGAAGGGGAGAAATTAGTTTCAAACAGAGAGGGAGGCAAACCATAAGAGACTCTTAAATACAGAGAACAAACTGAGGGTTGATGGGGGAGTTGGGGGTGAGGGGAAGATAGGTGATGGGCATTGAGGAGGGCACTTGTTGGGATGAGCACTGGGTGTTGTATGAAAGCAATGAATCATGGGAATCTACTCCCAAAGCTAAGACTACACTGTATACACTGTATGTTAGCCGGTTGACAATAAATTATATTAAAAAAAGAAAGAAAATTTAAAAATGTGTGGTTGAGAACTCTTGTATAAGAAACATGATGATAATAAATTATTTTTTTATTTTTTATGTTGATTTATTTATTTTTGAGAGAGAGAGAGAGAGAGAGAGAGAGAGAGAGAGAGAGAGAGCGAGCAGGCACAAGCAGGGGAGGGGCAAAGAGGAAGACACAGAATCTGAAGCAGCTCCAGGCTCCGCACCGTCAGTGCAAAGCCAGACATGGGGCCCAAAATCGCAAACTGCGAGATCATGACTTGAGCTGAAGTTGAATGCTTAACTGACTGAACCACCCAGGCACCCCTAGAATTTATTTCTTTTTAGCCGCTCATAGTACATTAAGAAAGTCAGATATTCAGAATACACTGGCTTCTCCTTCTCGTTCTTCTTCGTAGATGCCTCATCTTTTCTCACTTTTGACACTGGAGTGCCCCCAGAACTCAGTCCTTACGCCTCATTTCTCTTCATGCTCAGTCCTCAAGGACCACATTAGTCTCTTGGAGTTCGATACCATGTACATACTGATGATTTGCAAACTTACATTTCCTGCTTGAACCTCTTCCCAAATTTGGGTGTTCCTTTTGCCCAGCCGACACTTCGCTGGGATGTCTGTAAGGTATCTGAAACTTCATACATCTCATAGGATCTGCTGGACTTTCTCCTAAAGGGAAATGCTTTGTACTCCAGCACTTTTCCCAGCTTCAGTTGATACCAAGTCTGTTCTTCCAGTGCTTAGGCCTAAATTCTCAGAGTTATTCTTGAATCCTCTCTTTTTATCCATCTCATTATCTGTCACTAAATCTCATTGGCTACCTTCAAATCATATATAGAAGCTGATTATTTCTTACTAATTCTGTAAACTCCACCCTGGTCCAAGCCATCTTTATTCTCCTGCATTCTGGGAAACTTCCCTCTCTCTCTTTTTTTTAAATTTTTTTACATTGATTTATTTTTGAGAGACAGACAGAGACAGAGCACAAATGGGGGAGGGGCAGAGAGAGAAGGAGACACAGAATCTGAAACAGGCTCCAGGCTCTGAGCTGTTAGCACAGAGCCCAATGTGGGCTCGAACTCACAAGCCATGAGCTCATGACCTGAGCCGAAGTCGGACGCTCAACTGACTGAGCCACCCAGGTGCCCTTGGGAAACTTCTCTTAATTGGCCTCCTGCTCTCTTAGAGGCAATTCTCAACAGAAGAAACCTTTTTAAAATATAAGTCAGATCAAGTCACTTCTCTGTTCCCATTTCACTCTGTGTGACACTCTGTGTCTTCCCATTTCACTCAAAATAAAAGACAAAATTATTACAGTAGGCTACAAGGCCCTTATAAGCACTTCTTACACATACATGTAATATATTTGCCAATAATAGCACAAAGGAGGTGGGTGAGAGGCAAAGCTGTTATTGGGCCAAGGAAATGATTACAGGTGGTAAAGTAATAATTATAACAATGTGTAAGTGGGTTTATAACATGAAAAGACGTAATATTGTGTAACAAAATTTCCACAATGTGTAGGGGGGAAGGGAATAGAGCTATAAGTAATACTGTATATAAAAGTGCAATTAAGGTAGTATTAATTGGAAGCTGATTCTGACAAGGTAAGATGTATATGGCAAGGCCTAGAACAACCACTAAGAGATAAAGTTAAAACTTATTTAAAGATATTAAGATGCCACTTTATAAAATATTCACTTAAGGCAAAAGAATGCTATAAAGAAGTAGAGGAACAAAAAATACATGAAAAATAAAAACAAAGAGTAAACTGGCAGAGGTAAGCCTAACTGTATCAATGGTAACATTAAATGTGAATGGGTTAAATCATGTAATCAAAAGGCAGAGATTGTCAGGCCAGATTTAAAAACATGATCCAACCATATACCATCTACAGAAGATACCCTTTAGATTCAAATTTACAAATAGGTTAAGAGTAAAAGGATGGAAAAATATATAACATGCCTAGAGCAAGTACAAGAAAGGTAGAGTGGTTATACTGATATCAGACAAAATAGACTTTAAAAAATGTTAATAGAAATAAAAGGAGATTTTTATAAATCATAAAGGGATCAATTCAGCAGGAAGATTTAATAATTATAAACCTAATAACAGAGCACCAAGATACACAAAGCAAAACGGACAGAAATAAAGGGAGAAATAAACAAGTCAGTAATTATTGGAGACTGCAGTATCCTATTTTTAAAAGCAAATAAAACAATGACACAGAAGATCAACAAGGAAATGGAAGACTTGAACAATACTAGAAACCAACAAGACCTAACAGACTTGTATTGAATATACCACCCAACAGCAACAGAATGTGCATTCTTCTCAAATACATACAAAGCAGTCTCTAGGATTAAATCATATGCCAGGCTATAAAACAAACCTCAAATAAATGTAAAAGAATAGAATACAAAGTGTTATTATAGCTTGCAAAATTATCTTACTACATTGTAATGAAATTTGAAGTCAGTATTCAGAAAAAAATTTGAGAAACTCATAAATATGTGGAAATTAGACAATTCTCCACAAAGTAATACAAAGAGAACTCAGAAAATACTCCAAGATGAATGAAAATGAAGACACAACATCTCAAAATTTATGAGTTGCCGGGGGTGATAACCAGAGTGTACAGGATTTCTTTTTGAGGTGATAAATGTGTTCTAAAATTGATTGTAGTGATGGTTATACGTATCTGTGAATACTCTTTAAAAACCATTGGTTTGTACCCTTTAAATGGGTTGATTATATGGTATATGGATTATAGTTGGCCCTTGAACAACATGGGGTTGGTAACACTGACCCCACTCCCCCATGCAGTTGAAAATCTATAATTTTGACTCCCCCAAATTTAGCTACTAATAGACTACCACTGACTAGAAGCCTTACTGATAAGCATAAACAATTGGTTGACACATATTTTGTATGTTATATATATTCTGTATTGTATTCTTACAGTAAAGGAAGCTAGGCCAAAAATGTTATTAGGAAAATCATTAGAAAGAGAAGATACATTTTACAGTACTGTTCTGTATTAAGAAGTCCATGTATGGGTGGACCTGTGAAGTTCAAACCTATGCTGCTCAAGGGTCAACTTTGTACCTCCAAAAAGCTGTTAAAAACTTTAGTGTGCCTGGAAATCACTTGTGGATTTTATTTTAATACAGATTCTGACTCTGTAGGTCTATAGGGCCTGAGATTCTGCATTTCTAACAGACTTAACCATGTAATGCTAATACTGCTAGTCTGCGGTCCATACTTAAAAAAAATTTTTTTTAATGTTTATTTATTTTTGAGAAAAAGATAGAGAGCGAACAGGGGAGAGGCAGAGAGAGGGAGACACAGAATCCGAAGTAGGCTCCAGGTGCCGAGTTGTCAGCACAGAGCCTGACGTGGGGCTTGAACCCACGAACTGTGAGATGTGACCTGAGTGGAAGTCCAGACACTTAACCGACTGAGCCACCCAGGCGCCCCTGAGGTCCATACTTTGAACAGCAAAGTCTTTGCCATCACATTTCTTGTTACCTTTCTAACTTCATCTCTTGCCACATGTGAATGGACTCCTGTGTGACACATGGGTGATTTCCAAGCATCCTGTCCATCTTGTGGATATGATATTCCTCAAGCATATCATGCCTGCCCCTTTCTCTGATCTTTGCACTTGTCATTCCCTTTGCCTAAAATGCCCTTCCATTTCCACACAACCCCCCACCCCCCATATGTGCATGGCTTGCCTAGTCACCTCTTCAAGTCATTACCCAACTCTTACCTCCTGGTGACATCTTCCCTGATCACCCTACCTAAATTGTAACCCTGTTTCACACACTTTCCCTCTTTTCCTGCAGTATTTTTCTTTATGGTA
This sequence comes from Acinonyx jubatus, assembly GCF_027475565.1. Lineage (NCBI taxonomy): Eukaryota > Metazoa > Chordata > Mammalia > Carnivora > Felidae > Acinonyx > Acinonyx jubatus. The sequence goes on along the minus strand of NC_069387.1, from coordinate 15,846,446 downwards.
CTAAGTCATAGCACTTCAACATGCTATTAATATACATATCATTTGGCGTATTAGTTTGCTCGGGCTGGCATAACAGAGCATTAACAGAAATTAATGTTTTCACAGTTCAGAAGGCCAGGAGTCTGAGATTTAGGCGTCAGCAGGTTGATTTTTCCTGAGACCTCTCTCCTTGGCTGGCAGACAGCTGCCTTTTCGCTGTGTCCTCTTGTGGTCTTTTCACTATGCATGCCACACTCCTGGTGTCTCTCTGTATATACAAATTCCCTTTTCTTATAAAAACGCCGGACAGATTGGATGAGGACCACCCTAATGGTCTCATGTTAATGTAATCCCCTACTTAAAGGCTTTATCTCCAAATACGATCAAATTCAAAGGAGTGTTAGGGTTTCGACATATGGATTTGCGGAAATAAAATTCAGCCCATACATTTGTTTTACTGCCTGTCATCCCCTATTACAATATAAATTTCATGAAAACATAGATTTTTTTTTTTAAACAGTCTGTTTTGTTCACTATTGTATTATTGGTTCCCAGAATAGTACCTGACATATAGCAGATTCCCATTAGGTATTTATTGAGTAAATCCATGCAAACAAAAGGAAAGTGCTATAGAAATATATAGTAGATACAGGGGGTTGCTTATATGAGTCAGAAGAATTGACAGGCAGAAGGTTAATAGTTATATATAGCTTAAAAATCTTCACCTCGTAGGGGTAGTTGTCAGTTGAGCATCTGACTCTTGATTTCAGCTTGGGTCATGATCTCATAGTTTATGAGTCTAAGCCCCGTGTCAGGCTCTGTGATCACAGTGCCAAGCCTGTTTGGGTTTCTCTCTGTCTCCCTCTCTCTCTGCCTCTCTCTCTCTCTCAAAATAAGTAAATAAACTTAAAAAAAATCTTAACTTGGTACACTCTCCATGCTAGCTCCTTCACTGTTGTTAATTCATTGTAACTATAGAATGTAACTCTTCAAGAGATGGAGAAACCCTGAATTTACTGGTTCTCTTAGATCCCTTAAAATATATAGGATCCTGTTTCTAAAAATTGATAGTATAAGATCACTAAATTGGCATTTTCATCCTTGGAAATTCTTGTGTATGTCTTGGAGATTTATTCCTGTGAACTTGAAAGGTGGGTCATCATTTTTTTTTCATGTTTGGAAATCTTGTTGTGTTTGTGTCGTGAGAGGAAATGGGAAAATCCTAAAGAGCATCTTTATTCTTTGTTTCTTCATTCTTTCTGTCCTGGTAATGTATTTGCATCTTGCAGATCTCTGTGAGGGAGGTATTTAAAAATGATTGTTTTTGTTTTGCTGTGAGTTACTGCTTTATTGGGGCATGCTATCAAACTAGACCAGCAAAGTAAATTCACTTACCCCCAAATAATTCCAAAAATAGCATCATGAATGGATTTTTATTTGTGCCATAAAATTCCTTTTTAACCTTCCAAATCTACTCTTTTTGTCCGTGCTGCATGCTCCAGGAAGCTGACTCCCTTGGGCTGCACTAGGTGGACTCCCATTACCTCTGGCTTCTGGTTAGGGTCAGTCCTATGCGAGTCATTGGCAGAAGAGTGGAAAGTGGCATGAGAGGAAATTTGGAATATTTATTTCCCCAGATGCTCTCTGTAGGCTTGGGTTAGGCTTGGGTTAGGGATGACTACCAAAGGCCACCCCTCCTGTCCAGTGGCCCTCTTCTGAACCTACCACGGTTCTTTCCAGGTAGCCTATAGACTTGGGGCAGTAACAGCTTTCCTAGTCTACCCCTTTTGCTAGCCTTAGAGCGTCCGTCACCAATCCTTGTTACCTTTCCTATGCCACGTCCCACCCCTTTGTAAATAGACACCCAATTCCTTCTTGGTTGGCTAAGGTTAGTCCCTGTTACAGACTTTCTTACCATGTGTCTTAAACATGTAATTAATATCAAAACTCCAAAAGCTAATTGCCTAGGGCAGAGAAAGTGTTCTTTCCTAAGAAATCAATATCTGACTGTTTTACATATGGCAGTTTGGGGATTTCACTGGGGCTGTGAAGAACATTGGCATTTTTAGGAATTAATTCCTGAGGCTGTTTTAGAATATTTAACTTGTCTGAGGGATAAGAGTATGGAGAGAATAAAAGTTTAAGATCCTTTTCCCCTGTGCCAATTGACAATAGCCACAGCATTCTAATTAGAAGCTGCTATCATGTAGAGTTGAAAACCAAGCAAATTGAATTCTTCCACCTTTAGTGGATGAAATGTCAGTACAATTTGTCTGTAGTATTCGTAGCTCAACTCAGTCTACCTGCTGTATATGTGTTTTGGTTGCCTGTCATACACTCATCACCTGTTCCTTTAACAAGTTTTGCCCAGTGAAAATGATTGGCTGTATTAACTGAAAATCTTACAGCATTATATTGATTTGCAGTGTTTGGTTTCATGTAGACCCGAGCTCTTCCAGGGTTTGGTAGAAACTAGCTACAAAAAAGTGATCTACATGGCATGCCACTTAGAAACCTACAGACTTGATATTATTGGGGTTTCTCCACGCATTTCATTAGACGGAAAGGTTGGCTTTCACCACGAAGTGATGTTGTAGGAAACTAATCAGCATCTCAGCAGCTGAAATGGAGCTAATAGATGAATGTCTTCCAGATAACTTCTAATAAGTACCAGTAAGTATTTAATGATTAAATTAATTAACCAGAGTTATAGAGGGCTTTTAAAAAACCCTATCTACATCTTCATTGAGGTAAAACTGGTCATAGCATGTGGTTCTTCATCTCCAAAGAGAAGTTTCTAGAAGAATCTTTTAAACTTTAATATGTTCACTTAGTGTCATTTCAAATGTTATTTATAATTTGTATTTCATTTTGTGTGTTATTGATAATGATTTAAATAGACGTTATTTATTCTTTTGAAAATAACTTGCTGCATTAGTTAGTATGATTTATTGCACGTCCTGGGACCAGAAAATGTTTCTGATGGGATTAATTTCAGTTTCATTATGAAAATAGATGAGATGCAGCGTGATACATTGGAACAAGAGCCAGACTGTGAATCAGAAGTCACGAGTTTAATTCTTAGCTCTGCCACTTACAGCACAATATTCGCAAGCTGTTCATCTTCTCAGAACTTTTAGTTTTGTCATCCATAAAAATGGGGTAGTACAGAGACAGCTGTCTTTCAGGGTGGTGGGGTGGGGGCTATACTTTGTAACTGAAAACCAACTATAAGTGTAAATTTGCAGAAAGTATGATGCGATTGAGAGCATTTTACTTGACAGGAAACGTTTACAGGGACACGTTTCTCCCATGGATGAGCCCACCCTTATAGCATATGTGTAATTTACCTTCCTCAGTGATTTTCCACTCCAGCCATGCTCCCACTTTGCAAATCACGATGGTAATTTTAATTTTCTAAAAAAGCTGGATGGTGATTTATTTTTCAGGAGGACAGGGCAAGCATGTAGGGAAAAAAGCGTTCTTTGATAGTCCTTATTCTTTAGTCTTCCCTTTGTAGTATTAGCAGATGATGCTTCATTTCTAGAGTGGACACGAAAAGGATTCTCTGAACGTAGCAACCTTAGGCAGTAAGTAAGTAGCTTGAGTACTATCCTATGTAAAATGGTCAGGAATATTTCTTCCTGGTAGATCTGCTGTGTGTTGACTTAGTTGTTTTTGTTTTTGTTTTTAATAATGTCTATTTATTTTATTTTTGAGAGAGAGAGAGTGTGAGGAGGGGAAGGGCAGAGAGAGAGGGAGAGAGAATCCCAAGCAGGCTCCACACTACCAGCCCAGAGCCCGATGTGGGGCTTGAACTAACAAACCATGAGATCATGACCTGAGCTGCAATCAGGAGTCAGAAGGTTAACTGACAGAGCCACCCAGCTGTCCCTTAACTTAGTTTTAAATATCAGTGACTGTACAGTCAGAAGCCTTTCTACACAGCTAACATACTAGTAAAATACATTATGATTGACATCTTTCAATATTCAGTTAAATTGGAGCCAGCTACAATTTATCGGGGGGATATATGTCACGAAAACAAAATGTTTTAAAGACTACGCATATTATATAATATACCTTTATTCTTTTTCTGTTTTGTTTTTAATATTTTTTGATGTTTATTATTTTGAGAGAGAGAGAGTGAGAACCTGAACAGGGTAGGGGGAGAAAGAGACACACAGAATCATAACAGGCTCCAGGCTCTGAGCTGTCAGCACAGAACCTGACTCAGAGCTTGAACTCACCCACCATGAGATCATGACCTGAGCCAAAGTCGGATGCTTAACCGACTGAGCCACCCATGTGGCCCAATGCACCTTTATTCTACTTGGCAATGGATGCTAATTTTAATGTTCTAGCTTAAGCTTGATAGGCAAGAATGATTTCAAACTGATACAAACTCTGCTTTTCAAGGAAGTCAAAGTAAAAATATACTATACTTTTTTTTCCCCTTGAGCATTTGTTCAAAATCCTGATGGACATAAAGTCACCTTTAATTTCCAAGATAGCAGTTGCTCTTTGGATCCAATATGATAGTTTCATTTCCCTGAGGCTTAGGACTGCTGTGGATCAGTCTTGTCAGATTTGAAGAAGAGATATCAGAAGAGTCAGATATGGCAGCAGTCTCTCCTGGCCTTCTCGGTGGGCCTCCATAAAGCTCAAACTGGGGTGTTGTGGGGAGAGAAAAGTTTTGAGCTAAGCCAACAGGTTGCCCAGTTGGGTTGAATTATAGGAGCAGCCACGCGCTCTTTCACGTTGAGCAACCTGCTGGGGGAGGAGGGAGCCCTGATTGGTCACATTTGCCAATGCCCATAGTGTAAATACACCCACCTTGTATTTTTAAGTTTTAAGCTACTGATGGTTTAACAATTTGCTCACAGCATTCCCAGCAATTTAACAGGTAGCTCTCACAAGCTTGTCTGAATCAGCTCTAGAGCACTAATGACAAAGTATGGAGGCGGGGACGTGGGGATCCCCACACCCATCCTGTGCCATCAAGGAAGGTTGAGAAAAGAAGTTACTCTCGATTCCAAGAGTTGCCCAAAATGAGAGCGATTTGTTGTGCTTTTTGCTTTTAAATGTTGCCAAGGTTGGATCTCTACTTATCTAGCAACGTAACCCCTTTCCTCCATTTCCTATGTGAAATCTTCAACAAATTCTACATTGATCGCTATTGAGCAGGCTGAAATCCCAACTGATGGAGACAGTTACTCATTTTTTAAAAAGGTGCGGGGGGGGGGGGTAAACATTTAACAGGACACACGCATGCATACCCCTTCTCTTTCATGCTGAGAAACTGGAAGGCAGGAATGGTTATCTGGGTTAATGGATTGGCTGAAACGACTGAATGAATATCTAGTGAGCTCAAATCCAAGCTTCTCAGGCACCACAGTGAAGGAGGGCTTCCCTTTAACATAGGTGCGTTGTGAACAGGAAAAGTAAGTGAAAGTCAGCACTGGAAAAAAAATATTAAGTAGAAGCCATAATCCATGGAATAAGGAAAATGTTCCTTTGAACTTAGAGGAGTTTATGACCTTGTCACATTTCATGCTTAGGTTTAAACATGCATTTTCCGGATTAACAAGGACAACCAGCCTGTCCTTGGGATTGTGTTGGGCTCAAAGTGCTCAGTCCTTGAGATCCTGGGCGGGGGTGGGGAGAAAGAGACAGTCTAGAAGGGGAAACCAACATGTAAACACAATAAAATTCAATGTAAAAAAGGCTATTGTTGGAGTATTGGTTTCAGGTACTCTGGGAGGTAGGAAGTAGCAATTTACTAGCTCTCCAGGGAATTCTTTTAAAGGCAAAACCATTTAGATACACTGTAAATTCATAGTACTAGATTTTGAATTTTAGATATTTGATCCTTAACAATGGCTGATGTACATCGCTTATTATCGGAGTTATATCTCATGGAAAATACAATGTTTTAGCCCAATAATGGAGATTTTGAAAGTTTATTGAGGTGTAAATGGTGTGCAGCAAAGTATGACTTAAATGTACAATGTACAGAATATTGGCGTATGTAGGCAGCATGAATACAGTCAGGATGATGAACATCTACACCTCCCACGAAAGGTGTCTCATGAAATTGATTTATCCTGACCATTGTCCAGCCCCACATGCTAGCCTTCTTTTCCAAGCAGCCTCTGGTATGCTTTTTGTTACTGTAGGCTAATTTTCATTTTCTGAAATGTAATCTACATTGTGTACTCTTTTTGTCTGGCTTTGTTCATACAGCATAATTATTTTAAGATTGATCATTGTCTGGCAGGTATCAGTAATTCATTTCTTTAATTTTTTTTACGTTTATTTTTGAAAGAGAGAGAGAGCTTGAGCAGGGAAGGGGTAGAGAGAGACGGAGACACAGAATCCAAAGCAGGCTCCAGGCTCTGAGCTGTCATCACAGAGCCTGATGCAGGGCTCGAACACACTGACCACGAGATCATGACCTGAGCCCAAGTCAGACACTTAACTGACTGAGCCACCCAGGCACCCCCAATAATTCCTTTCTTTATTTCACTACATAAAAGCAACTCTACCCCATTTGATGGGTATGCCACGATTTGTTTATCCATTCACATCATAATGGACATTTAGGTTACTTTTAGTTTGTGGCTGTTACAAATAAAGCTATGAATATTAGTGAACAAATCTTTGTGTGAATATAAGTTTTCATTTCTTTTGGGTAAATACCTAGGAACCTAGGAGTAGAATATCTGGGTTGCATGGCAGGTAGGTGTTTACTTTTTGAAGAAACTATCAAATAGCTTTCCAAAGTAGTTGCATATTTTACCTTCCCACCAGTGGTGTGTGAGAGTTCCAGTTGACAAACATAGTCAGTCTTCAGTTTTAGCCATTTTTTAAATATTTATTTATTTTTATTAAAAAAAATTAATGTTTATTTTTGAGAGAGAGAGAGAGAGAGAGAGAGAGAGAGCGCGCGCATGAGTGAGCAGGGACAGGGCAGAGAGAGAGAGAGAAACAGAATCTGAACAGGCTCCAGGTTCTGAGCTGTCAGCTCAGAGCTCGATGCGGGGCTCAAACTCATGGACCATGAGCTCATGACCTGAGCCGATGTCAGACATTTAACTGACTGAGCCACCCAGGTGCCCCTCAATTTTAGCCATTGTATTAGGTGTGTAGTGGCATCTCATGATGATTTTAAATTATATTTCGCTACTAACTAATGTTGTCGAACATCTTCTGAGGCATTGGTTTGCCACCTGTCTTGCCATCTTTGGTGAAAGGTCCCTTCACATCTTCTCCCAATTTTTAATCGGGTTGTTTGTGTTATCATTGAATTGTAAAAGTTCTTTATATATGCTGGATGTAGGTTATTCGCCAGGTATGTGTTGTGCGCGTATTTTTTTCTCAGTCTGTGTTGTGTCTTTGACCTACAGTGGTTACTGAGAAATAGCCTTTTAATTTTGATTAAGAGTGCTTTGTAGATTTCTTTTCTGGTATGTACATTTTGTGCATAGTATGTGTAAAACAGAGTCATTAAGGTTTTTCTTAGTTTTCTTCTAGAAGTTTTACAGTTTTTGTTCTTATACTTAGATAAATGATCCAAATTATTTTAGGTTAATATTTGGGTGTGGGATAAAATAAGAATGGGGAGGATTGTTTTTTAATAGGTAGGTATCTAATTTTTCCAGCAGCATTTGTTAACAAGATTATTCTTTTTCCATTGAATCACGTTGTTTAAAAGCTTTATTCTTGGATTTCCTATTCTTCCATCAATTTATTTATCTATCTTGATATATATAAGACACTGTGCCACTTATTATAACACTGTAGTCAGTCTTGAAATCAGGTAGTATAACTCTTCCAAATTTGTTTTCATATTCTTTTTTTAAAATTTTTTTTAATGTTTATTCATTATTGAGAGATAGAAACTGAGCATGAGCAGGGGAGGGGCAGAGAGAGGGGGAGACACAGAATCAGAAGCAGGCTCTAGGCTCTGAGTCATCGGCACAGAGCCCGACGTGGGGCTCGAACTCACAAACCATGAGATCATGACCTGAGCCGAAGTCAGACGCTCAACCAACTGAGCCACCCAGGCGCCCCTGTTTTCGTATTCTTTTGGCTAGTCCAGGTCTTTAAATTTCCACATGAATTTTCAATTTCTACAGAAATTATTTCTCAAATTTTGGTTACAGTTGCACCAAATATATATATGTATATATATGTATATCTATCTATCTATATATATATATACACACACGTGTCTATTATCTATACATATATATCCACATATATATACATATATACATATACATAGACATAGACATAGACATAGACATAGACATAGACATATACATATACATGGCCACCATTCTAATTATCTTGATTCTTCTGACCTGTGGACATGGGATATTACTCCATTTATTTAGGTCTTCTTTAATTTTTCTCAGCTCTATTTTGTTCTTTTATTAAAAAAATTTTTTTTAATGTTTATTCTTGAGAGAGAGTGAGAGACAGAGCATGAGCAGGGGAGGGGCAGAGAGAGAGGGAGACACAGAATCTGAAGCAGACTCCTGGCTCTGAGCTGTCAGCACAAAGCTGGATGTGGGGCTCAAACTCATAAACTGCAAGATCATGACATGAGCTGAAGTCAGATGCTTAACTGACTGAGCCACTCAGGTGCCCCTATTTTGTTCTTTTAAATATAAAGGTCTTCACATCTTTGGTCAGACTTATTCCTGAGTATTTTATATTTTTGATGTTATTGTAAATGGAATTGTTTTAAATTTTAATTCCAATTTTTTATTGCTAGTGTAAAGAAATATAATTTTGGTCTATAATATTATAAATTATAAATATAATTATTGATCTTGTGTCTGGCAAATTTGCTAATTTTTTTGTAGATTCCTCAGATTTATCTCTGAATAAAGATAGTTTTATTTCTTTTTAATCTAAATGGCTTTATTTTGTTTCTTGTCTTATTGCAATGGTTAGACCTTCAGTACAAGATGGAATAGAGATAGTGAAAATGTACATACTTGCTTTGATGCTGATCTTAGGGAGAAAGCATTCAGTCTGTCACCAGTATGTAGGCTTATAGCTGACAGGTGTTTGTTTTGTTTTGTTTTGTTTTGTTTTGTTTTGTTTTGTTTTGTTTTGGTAGATACTTCTTATGAAGTTTTGTAAAATCCCTTTTTTATAGTTTGCTGAGAGTTTTTATTATGGCTGAATGTTGACTTAGGTGAAATGCTTTTTTTAAATGTACATAAATTATTATTTGTTCTTTTCCTTTTTATTCTATTGGTATGGTGAGTTGCATTAATTGATTTTCAACATTCCATTCCTGAGATACACCCCATTGGCCATAGTGCTTTATACTTTATACATATTGTTAGATTCAATTTGCCAATATGTTTTGTTGAGGATTTTTGCATCTGCATTTATAAAATATGTTGGTCTGTACATTTTTTTTCTTTTAGTGTCGTTTTCTGTTTTCTTTATCAGGGTAACTTTATACAATGAGTTGGGAAGTGTCCCTCTGCTTCAATTTTATAGAAGCATTTATGTAGAATTGGTATTAATATTCCTGAAATGTTTGATAAAGTTCTCCAGTGAAGCTATCTGGGCCTGGAGGGGTTTTTTAAGGACACATTCAGCTGGGATGGATTTTAATTATAATTTTAATTTTATTAATAGCTGTAGGACTATTCACATCTTTTTTTCTTTTTTTTTACACTCATCAAATTTTTCTTGCTCTAGTGTCTTAATCCCTTAGTATTGTATTGATAAAATGATCAAGTAATAAACTTATGTATAACCTCTTATATTTTTAAATTCAATTTATTTAAACTGAAAAACAAAAACGAAACAAACCAGTTTACCCATTTTTCCTACCCTAACCCCTACCCTCTGCCTCTGGCAAGCACTAATCTGTTCTATCCCTGTGAGCTTGGTATTTTTAATTTTTATTTTTTAGACCTCACAGATAAGAGAAATAGTACTGTGTCTCCCTTTCTCTGACTTGTTTCACTTAGCCTAATGCCCTTGAGGTCCGTCCATGTTGTTGCAAATGCAAGATTTTTATCTGTCTATCATCTATCTATATTTTAAATTTACTTATTTATTTTTGAGAGACAGAGTGTGTGAGCAGGGGAGGAAAGGAGAGAGAGGGAAAGAATCCCAAGCAGTCTCCATGCTGTCAGGACAGACCCGACCTAGGGCTCAGTGTCATGAACCATGAGATCATGACCTGAGGTGATATCAAGAGTTGGATGCTTAACTGACAGGTCATCCAGGTGCTGAAGATTACATATATTTTTTTAATGGCTAAATAATGTGTATATACCATACTTTCTTTACCCATTCATCTATTGATGTACACTTAGGTTATTTCCCTATTTTGGCTATTGTAAACAATGCTGCAGTGAACATGGAGATACATATATCTATTTGAGTTTCTTGTTTACATTTTCATTGGATAAATACCCAAAAGTAGAATTGCTGCATCGTATAGTAGTCCTATTTTAATTGTTTGAGGAACCTCAATACTATTTTTTAGAGTGGCTGCGCAAAATTACATTTATACCCACAGTGCACAAGGGTTTTCTTTTCTCTACATCCTCACCAACACTTGATATTTCTAGCTTTTTTTCTTATAATAGACATTCTAATAGGTATGAGATGGCATCTCATTTTGGCTTTGATTTACATTTCTTTAATGATTAATGACATAAAGCATCTTTTCATGTGCCAGTTGACCCTTTGTATATCTTCTTGGAAAATGTTTATTCAGATCCTCTGCCCATTATTAAATAAGATTGTTTTTTTAGTATTGAGTTGTATGAGTTCTCTATATATTTTAAATATTAGCTCTTTATCAGATATATGATTTGCAAACATTTTCTCCCATTCAGTGGACTGCCTTTTTGTTTTATTGATGCTTTCCTTTGCTATGTGGAGTTTTTGAGTTTGATACAGTCCCACTTACTTAGTTTTGCTTTTGGTATCAGATTGAAAAAATTATTGTCAAAACTCATGTCAAGTAGCTTATGGTCTGTGTTTTCTTCTAGAAGTTTTATGCTTTTGTGCCTTACATTCAAATCTTTAATCCATTCTGAGTAAGTTTTTGTGAGCGATGTAAGGTAGTGGTTCAATTTCATATGTGCTTGTCTGATTGTTCCAACATTGTTGAAGATACTGCCCTCTTTCCCCATGATATATTCTTGGCTGCTTTGTCATAAATTAATTGACCATCTATGTGTAGATTTTTTTCTGGGCTCTCTATTCTGTTCCACCCATCTATTTGCCATCCTGTTTTAGTTGCGATAGCTTTGTAATACAGTTCAAAATGAGGGAGCGTTTTCTTCTTTCTTAAGATAGCTTTGGATATTCGGGGTATTCTATGGTTCTATACCAATTGTAGGATTCCTTGTTGTATTTCTGTGAAAAATTGTGATAGGAATTGCATTGTATCTGTAGATTGTGTTGGGTAGCATGGATATTTTAACAACATTTTTCCAATTCATGAGTGTGGAATACCTTTCCATTTATTTGTGTCTTCTGTAATTTCTTTCATTGATATTTTATAGTTTTCAACATACAGGTCTTTTACTTCCTTGGGTAAATGTATTTCTAAGTAGTTTATTCTTTTCGATGGAATTGTAAGTGAGATTGTTTTCCTAATTTCTCTTTCTGAGAGTTCATTGTTAGTGCATAAAACACACAACAGAATTTTGAGTATTAATTTTGTATCCTGCAACTTGACTCAATTTGCTTATAAATTCTAAGTTTGTTGATGGAGTTTTTTAAGATTTGCTATATATAATTTTTCATCTACAAATAGTGACAGTTTTACTTCTTTCTTTCTAATTGGAAGTCTTTTATTTCTTTCTCTTACCTAAAAAAAACCATTGCTTGCATTCCTGGAATAAATCCCACTTGGTATTGGTGTGTGATCCTTTCAATATATTGTTGAATTTAGTTTGCTAATACGTTTCTGTTGAGGAGTATTACATCCGTTCATCAGGGATATCTGGCTGTAATTTTGTTTTTCTTTTATTTTTGTTATGTTCTTACCTGGTTTTGGTATCAGGTTAATGCTGGCCTTGTTAAATGAGTTTGGCAGAGTGCAATACTTGTCTGATTTTTGGAAGAGTTTGAGAAGATTTTTTTTTTTTTTTTTTGTAATGCTTGGTGGAATTCACCAAAGAAGCCATGGTCTAGGACTTTGTTTGTGGGGAAGTTTTTGATTTACTCATTCATTCTCCTTACTCTTAATTGGTCTAATCACTTTTTCTGTTTCTTCATGATTTAGTCTTGGTAGGTTTTATGTTTCTAGGAACTTAAGCACTTTTTAAAGGTTTTCCAACTTTTTGGTGTGTAATAGTAATAATGTCTTATGATCCAATTGGTCTCTGGTATCAATTGCCACATCTTTCATTTGTTGTTTTTTTTTTTTTTATTTTTAAAAAATTTTTTTAACATTTATTTATTTTTGAGACAGAGAGAGACAGAGCATGAACGGGGGAGGGTCAGAGAGAGGGAGACACAGAAGCTGAAACAGGCTCCAGGCTCTGAGTGGTCAGCACAGAGCCCGATGTGGGGCTCGAACTCACGGACCGTGAGATCGTGACCTGAGCCGAAATCGGACGCTTAACCGACTGAGCCACCCAGGCGCCCCTATTTATTTTGAGAGAGAGAGCATGTACACAAGCAGGGCAGGGGCAGAGAGGGAGGGAGAGAATCCCAGGCGGGCTGTGTGCTGTCAGCCTGCAGCTCGTTATGGGGCCCAGTCTCACGAACCATAAGATCATGACGTGAGCTGAAATCAAGAATTGGACATTTAACTGACTGAGCCACCCAGGTGCCTCTGCCTCTCTTTAATTTCTGATTTTATTTATTTGAGTCTCTTTTTTCTTGGTAATTCTAGCTGAATGTGTCAATTTTGTTATCTTTCCAAAGAACCAACTCTTAGTTTCATTGATTATTCTATTGTCCTTTTTTATTTTTAATCTCTATTTTATTTATTTTTGCTCTGATCTTTGTTTTTTCCTTTCTTCTATTGACTTTATGCCTAGTTTTTTTCTTCTTTTTCTAGTGTCTTGAGGTATAAAGTTAGGTTGTTTTTTGAGACTTTTCTTTCTTTTTAATGTAGGCATTATTGCTATGAACTTCTCTCTTAGAATTGCTTTTGCTTTGTCCCATAAGTTTTTGTATATTACATTTCCATTTTCATTTGTTTGTATCAAGATCTTTTTTATATCAATTTTGATTTCTTCTCTGACCCATTTGGCTGTTCAGTAGCATATTGTTTAATCTTCACATATTTGTGAATTTTCCAGTTCTCTTCATGCAATTAATATCAAGTTTTATACCATTGTGGTTGGAGGAGATGCTTGATATGATCATTTCTCTTAAACTTATTAAGACTTGTTTTTGTCCTAACATTATAAATTTTGGAAAATGTTCTATATGTACCTGAGCAGAATGTATATTCTTCTGCTTTTGGATGGAATGTTCTGTAGGTATCTGTTAGGACTATCTGGTCTAATGTGTTATTCAGTGCTGATGTTTCCTTAATGATTTTCTATCTGATTGATCTATTCATTGATCTAAGAATGTTGTTAAAGTCCCATACTCTTACTGTTTGCTGCTTATTTCTCCCTTTAGGTGTGTTAATATTTGCTTTATATGTTTAGGTGCTTCTGTGTTGGCTACGTAAATATTTAGAAATGTTTTGTCTTCTTTTGGATTCACCCTTTATCATTATGTGATGCTCTTCTTTGGCTGTTATTACAGTCTTGGTTTTAAAGTCCACCTTGTCTGATACAAGCATAGCTATACCAGGCTTCTTTTGGTTTACATTTGCATGGAATATCTTTTTCATTCCTTTCACTTTCAGACTGTGTGATTCCTTACATCTAAAGTGAGTCTCTTGTAGGCAGGATATAGGTAGGTCTTGTTTTTTGTCCATTCAGCCCCTCCATGTCTTTTAATTGGAGAATTTAGTCCATTTACATTTAAAGTATTTATTTGAACGTATGTACTTACTGCCATTTTGTTCATTGTTTTCTGGCTGTTTTTAAAGTTTCTGTCTGGTTCTTCTTTCTTCTCTTGCTGTATGCCCTTGTGGTTTGATGACTTTCTTTGGTGGTATGCTTAGATTCCTTTTTGTTTATATTTTGTGTATTTACTGTAGGTTTTTGCTTTATGGTTACCATGAGGCTTACATATCAAAACTTAGATCTGTAATAGTCTATTTTAAGTTGATAACAGCTTAAGTTTTATTACATTGTAAAGCTCAATATTGTTACTCTCCCGCTCCATGTTTTCTGTTTTTTGATGTCACATTTTATATCCTTTTCTATTGTATATCCTTTAATTATTGTATTCATAGTGATTTTTACTTCTGTCTTTTAGCCTTCATGTTAGCTTAATAAGTGATTAATCTACTACCTTTACTATGTATTGACCTTCTCAGTGTATGATATATTCTTCTTTATTTGTTTTTGTTACTAGTTCATGCTCCTTTTTTTCAATGCTTGGTCCTTTTAACGTTTCTTTTAAGGCTGGTTTAATGGTGATGAACTCCTTTAGCTTTTGTTTTTCTTTAGAACTCTCTCTTTTTCAAGTCTGAATGATAATGTTGCTGGGTAGAGCATTCTTGGTTGGAAGTTCTGTTTCTTTCAGCACTTTGAATGTGTCATGCCACTTCATTCTGGCCTATAAAGTTCCTGCTGAAAAATCTTCTTACAGTCTTATGTGGGTTCCCACATAAAAAGTTTGTTTTCCCAACAAAAAGTTGTTCTTGTCTGGATTTTAATATTCTCTCCTTGTCTATAACTTTGACATTGTAATTATAGTATGTCTTGATTTGGGGTTCTGTGAGTTCCTCTTATTTGGAACTCTCCAGGAATCTTGGATCTGTAAGTCTGTTTCATTCCACAGGTTAGGGAAGTTTTCAGCCGTTATCTTTTCAAATAATATTTCTGCCCCTTTCTCTCCTCTCCTTCTGAGAGCTGAATGATATGAGTGGTAGGCCATTTGATGTTTTCCATAGGCCCCTTAAACTATCTTCACTTTCTTTTTATTCTTTATTCTTTTTGCTGCTCTGACTGGGTGAGTTCCACTACCTTGTCTTTGAGTTGAATGATCCTTTCTTCTGCTTCATCTAGTCTGTTGTGGAACCTTTCTAGTATATTTTTCAGTTCAGTTATTATCTACAGCTCTGTGACTTCTGTTTAGTACTTGTATTTTCTCTATTTTTTGAAGTTCTTGCTATGTTTATCCATTTATCTCCCCAGTTCTGTGGACGTCTTTATGACCATTACTTTCAACTCTTTGTCAGGTAAATTATTTACTTCCACTTCATTGAGGGTTTTTCCTGATGCTTTGTTGTTTTTTCATGTGGAACACATTCCTCTCTTTCTTAGTTTTACTTAACTCTCTGTGTTGATTTCTATAGTAGTAGATGAAAAAAATAACCTCACTAATCTTAAAGAAGTGGCCTTGTGCAGGATATGAGCTTTGTGACTCAACCCTGCCCCAGCTCTTGGTTATATCTGAAACCTTTGTGCTTGTCCAAGCAGACTATTATATATTTGAGTGCTTCCAGTAGTTAAGTGTGTCCTAGTACTTGCCAGTGCCCCAGAGGGGAAGATCTCAGCACCAGGTTCTCACTGGAAGCCAGACCCTCAGACATCAGCTTTTTAAAGTATGCCAGTATATACACAGTCCTATGGGACTGTAAGCCTAAGCCCTGCATCCACCAGAATCAGGTGATCTGGAGGTGATGGCAATAGCAAAAATCAAAGCCCCTGATGAATGTAAACCTCTTCTCTGGGTGATAACTGGCAAGCTAGAGCAAGACAGAGAGAGACGGCCAAGATGACATCCACAGCCTGCATTCTTTGAAAGCAACTCCGTAGGCCATCAATGTGTGCCAAACCTGAAGCCTGCCCCTCAGACCATAGCTCCAGGATGAGCAAAGAAGCCTCCTTTACAGAAAGAAGAATGGTAGCCTCCCAAGAACTATCATACTGACTGCTACAGTCCCATGGGACCCAGAAAGGCAAGCCCCTCCATTCACCAGATCCAGGTGACCACAAAGTGTCACCTGGGTGGCAGCCGCGAATGCTGGAGTGTCAGACAAAATAACCAGGGTGCCAGACATGGAATGCCCCTCTCCAGAAGACGTTGGCACTCTGGAGCACAGCAAAGGATGAGTGTGAGGACAGCACCTGCCCTCAAGGACTCTGGAAAGGATTATAGTCAGCCCCCGGGTGTATGTTCAGTTAGAAGCCTGCCTCTCAGGGCACAGTCGCGATGATTAGTCAGCAGGCCTCCTTCACTAAAGACCAAATTCCCGGGCCTATTGCCTCTTGCTGTGTCCTGAGGATGGTCAGTGTTTAGGAATTCTTTCTCTGTTGGTTACAGTCCTGTGGGATCCATGAGTGGCCCCACTGGCCACCAGAGCCAGGTCATATCCCCTAACAGCAATCCCCAAAATCAGGGTGCCAGACAAGGAAGGGTATGAGCTCCTTTCTGGCTGACACTGATTATTGCAGTCCCGGGATTATTGCAATCCCGTGCAGGATTGCAAGTTCCCCTGGCCTCTCGAGGCAGGCAGTGAAGGTGGCAGCTGCAGAAATCAGGGCACCGGATGTGTGGAAGCTCCTGGGATATTCTGCTGTTCTAGAGACAGCAAGGGGAGCATGAAGGTGGCATCCGTCAGTCTCCATCCCTAGAGAATGGTCCTTGAGGCTCCTAGATATGAGTGTTAAAGTAGATGCCTGCCCCCATAGCCCAGTGCTTTCATAGAACAGGTGAGACTCCTTCACTTCAAGTCCAGGGCAGTCAGCTGCCGTGGCGCTGGGTCCTGGGGCGGTGGCAGACGGAGTCCCAGGACACAAGCACTTATTAGAAGGTTCTCAGACTGCTTCAATTTTGTGGGTCTTGGGACGTGAGCCTCACTCACTGTATTTCCAAGTGAGATGTTTGGGGGCTCATCTTTCAACTGTATGTCTTGAAAATTGAAATGCACGCTGTGGGATTCAAACCCTTCACTCCTCAGGGAGAAGCTCTGGGTTTTGAGTTCCCTCCTAGCTGTGGGTCACTGCACTGGCAGTGGTGGGGTTCATGGTAATGCTGTGTCCCAGCCTTTCCTACCTACCTTGATGTGGTTTCCCTCTCCTCGGCTCAATGTGTAGCTGTTGCTCAGCTAGCATTTAGTTTTTTAGGGTTTTTTGGTTTTGTTTTGTTTTTATGAGAGGAAACGGTTGTATATATAGCTGTAGACTCTGCGTCTGTGGGAGGAGGTGAGTTCAGGATCTTTCTACGTCACCGTCTTGAACCAGATCTCTTCTATATTTTAACTCCACCTTCAAAGCTGGCAACGTTGCCTCTCTCTGAACATTTTCCTGTGGTTACTCATATCTCCCTCTGATGCTGACCTCTCTTTCTTCTTGAGAGAGCCTTTGTAGTTTCTGTCTTTCACCAAATATGTCCATTGTATCTAAGTTGTCAAATTTTTTGGCATAAAGTTGTTATTCTGCTTTTATGTCTGTAGGACTGTCAGTCCTGCAGCCTCTGCCATTGGTCTCATGGTGGTAATTTGTATCTTTTTTACCTGAGCAATGCGACAGTGCGTTTGTCAATTTTATTCTTGAAACGAAACAGCTTTTGATTTCATTCTTTCTCTTTTATCAGTTCCTGCTCTTATCTTGTTTCTTTCATGGATGTGTGTCTTGCTCAGGAAACGACTTTGTCTGATACGAATATACCCACTCCAGCTTTGTTTAAATTAGTACTACTGTTATATTTTTTCTTACCTTTTTACTTTTAATTTGTTTACGTATATGAAATGATTATTTTGTAAATAATATGTGATTGGTTCCTGCTTCTTTCTTTCTTAGTTTTTTAAATATTTTTTTATTTTTTTTTTTGTATTTTTTGAAAATTTTACTTAAATCCAAGGTAGTTAACATATAGTGTCATAATGGTTTCAGGAGTAGAATTTAGTGATTCATCATTACATATAACACCCAGTACTCATCCCAACAAGTGCCCTCCTTAATGCCCATCATCCATGTAGCCCATCCCCCGCCCCCCGACACCCTTCCTGCAACCCTCAGTTTGTTCTCTGTATTTAAGAGTCTCTCACAGTTTGCCTGCCTCTCATTTTTATCTTGTTCTCATTCCTTTCCTCTATGTTCATCTATTTTGTTTCATACATTCCGCATATGAGTGAGGTCATATGGTACTTGCCTTTCTCTGACTGGCTTATTTCACTTAGCATAATTCACTCTAGTTCCATCCACGTTGTTGCAAACGGCAAGATTTCATTCTTTTTGATCACTGAATAATATTCCAGTGTGTGTGTGTGTGTGTGTGTGTGTGTGTGTGTATAAACATACCACATCTTCTTTATCCATTCATCAGTCGATGGGCATTTGGGCTCTTTCCATAATTTGGAATATGGTTGTTGCTAGTGGTGCTGTAAACTTTGGGGTGCATGTGCCCCTTCCAATCAGCATTTTTGTATCATTTGTATAAATAGTAGTACAATTGCTGGGTCTGTTTTTAATTTTTTGAGTAACTTCCATATTGTTCTCCAGAGTGGCTGTACCAGTTTGCATTCCCTCCAACAGTGCATTCCCTTTCTCCACATTCTTGCCAACGTCTGTTGCTTCCTGAGTTGTTAATGTTTGCCATTCTGACAGGTGTGAGGTGGTATTTCATCATGGTTTTTAATTTGTATTTCCTTGATGACAAGTGATGTTGAGCATATTTTCATGTGCCTGTTGGCCCTTTGGATGTCTCTTTTGAAAAAGTGTCTGTCTATTCATGTCTTCTGCCCATTTTTTCACTGGATTATTTGTTTTTTGGGTGTTGAGTTTGATAATTTCTTTATAGATTTTGGATACTAACCCTTTATCTGATATGTCATTTGCAAATATCTTCTCCCATTCCATAGACTGCCTTTTAGTTTTGCAGATTATTTCCTTTGCTGTGCAAAAGCCTTTACCTTTATGAGGTCCCAATAGTTCACTTTTGCTTTTGTTTCCCTCACCTCCTGAGGGAAGTCAAATAAGAAGTTGCTGTGGTTGAGGTCAAAGAGGTGTTGCCTGTTTTCTCCTCTAGAATTTTGATGGCTTCCTGCCTTGGGTTTTGGTCTTTCATCCATTTTGAGTTTAATTCTGTATATGCTGTAAGAAAGTGGCCCAAGTTCATTCTTCTGCATGTCACTGTCCTGTTTTCCCAGCACCACTTGCTGAAGAGACTGTCTTTTTTCCATTGGATATTTTTTCCTGCTTTGTTGAAGATTCGTTGGCCATACATTTGTGGGTCCATTTCTGGGTTCTGTATTCCATTCCACTGATCAATGTGTCTGTTTTTGTGCCGATACCATCCTGTCTTGATGATTACAGCTTTGTAATACAGCTTGAAGTCTAGAATTGTGATGTCTCTGGCCTTGGTATTCTTTCTCAATAGGGCTTTGGCAATTCAGGGTCTTTTCTGGTTCCATACAAATTTTAGAATTGTTTGTTCTAGCTCTGTGAGGAATGCTGGTATTATTTTGATAGGGAATGCGTTGAATGTGTGGATTGCTTTGGGTAATATCAACATTGTAACAATATTTGTTCTTTTTATCCACGAGCCTGGAATGTTTTTCCATTTCTTTGTGTCTTCTTCAATTCTTTCATAAGCTTTCTATAGTTTTTAGGGTCCAGATCTTTCACCTCTTTGGTTAGGTTTATTCCTAGCTGTTGAATGATTTTCAGTGCAGTTGTCAATGGGATCGATTCCTTGATTACCCTTTCTGCTGTTTCAATCAATGTATACAAATGCAACTGATTTCTGTACGTTGATTTTTATATACTGTGATGTTACTAAATTCATGTATTAGTTCTAGCAGTTTTTTGGTGGAGTCTTTTAGGTTTTCCACAGAGTATCATGTCGTCTGTGAAGAGTGTTAGTGTGACTTCTTCTTTGCCAATTTGGATACCTTTTATTTGTTTTTGTTGTCTGATTGCTGAGGCTAGGACTTCCCAGTACTTTATTGAACAACTGTGGTGAGAGGGGACATCCCTATCATGTTCCTGACCTTAGGGGTACAGCTCTGTTTATCCTCATTGAGGATGATATTAGCTGTTGGTCTCTAGCTTACCTTATTGTAAGTAGTTGATAATACATACAAATTAACATACAAAATATATGTGTTAATTTGGTTGTTTATGTTAGTCCTGATCAACAGCAGACTATTGGTAGTTAAATGTTTGCAGAGTCAAACGTCCTATGTGGATTTTCAACTGCACACAGGTTGTTTAAAGGTCAACTGTGTACATCTTTTTCTCATCACAGTCTCCTTTCAAGTGATTTATGTCAACCCCCTTTCTGGCCTCTGTCGTCAGGCGTTGATTTCTCCCTATGTTATGAACTCCCCTATAAATTATTGTTATATTGACTTTAAACAGTCAATTATTTATTAAAGAGGCCTAGAAAAATAAGAGAAAGTTTTTTGTATATATTTACATATTTACCATTCCTAGCGCTCTTTGTCACTTTGTACCAATCCAGATTGACTCTGGTTTCCTTTTCCTTCCGCCTGAAGGACCCTAGAATTCCTGGTACTGTGGGTTTGCTGGTATGAAGTCCTTCAGACTTTGAATGTCTGAGAAAGTCCCTATATTTGCCCTCATGTTTTGAAATATTTGCTGACTATAGAATTCTAGGTTGAGAGTCACCCTAAATCATGTTCTTCAGTTTAATGCTACTGTTCCATGCCTTCTGATTTGCATTGTTTCTGACAAGTCTATTGTAATCTTATTTTGTTTCTGTACATGTGTTTCTTTTCTCTACTTTTAAGATTTTTTTTTCTTCATCACCGCTTTAAAGAAATTTTAGTATTGTGGTATTATTATTATTGTTATTTTTTTACATTTCTTGTGCTTTCAGTTTTCTGAGCTTCTTGGATCTATGAGTTTATAGTTCCCATTTGAAAAATTTGCCACCGTAATTTTTTCAAAAAGTTACTGGTCTTTTCTCTCTCTTTTTAAAATTCTTTTAAACATTTTTATTTATTTCTGAAAGACAGAGAGAGACAGAGCATGAGCGGGGGAGGGGCAGAGAGAGAGGGAGACACAGAATCTGAAGCAGGTTCCAGGCTCTGAGCTGTCAGCGCAGAGCCCAACATGAGACTTGAACCCACCAACTATGAGATCGTGACCTGAGCCGAAGTCGGACGCCCCACCGGCTGAGCAACCCAGGCACCCCGTTTCTCTCTAAGATCATAATTTCCCATACATTAGACCAACTCAAAGTTGTCTCATGGCTGAATGATTCTCTGTAACTTTTCAATCTTTTATTTCCTATTATATTTCATTTTCAGTAGTTTCTATTGGTCCGTCTTCAGGTTCACCAATCTTACTATATCTGCCATACATCATGAGAAATTTAATTTTTTTCATTTCATAAATGGCATTTAAATAAAACTTGAAACTCTAACGCATTTAGTTTTTATGGCAGGATAGTAATTTCATACCTAGTGTACTTTTTGTGTTATGTGTGATCTTGATGACTTAAAATACACTTGCGATTCTCACTGATTTAACTAGAAGATTGTGTTTGGCTCCTTCCTTTTTGTTTTCTCTCTCATAGAGCTTTGTGAGACTGCAATTCTTTTATGACTTTGCCTGATAGACCCTGATCGCTGGCCTGTTTTGAATATATTCGAATAACTAAAAGCCATGCCTTGGTGGTAGACAAGCCCCTCCGGACAGGAGGGAATACTTACAGTCTCATGTCTCTGTTGAAGAGCCAGAAATTGAGAGAGCCTTGGGTAGACTACTGAATGTGTCTGTCTGTCTGCCTGCCTGCCTTCCTTCCTTCCTTCCTTCCTTCCTTCCTTTCTTTCCTTTTCTCTTTCTTTCTTTCTTTGCTTCTTTCTTTCTTTTCTTTCTCTCTTTTCTTTTCTTTCTTTCTCTCTCTCTCTCTCTTCCTTCCTTCTTTCTTTCTTTCTTTCTTTCTTTCTTTCTTTCTTTCTTTCTTTCTTTCTTTCTTTCTTTTTCTTTCTCTCAGCTTAACACTGTCTTATAGAAACTCTGGATGTCTTCTGTCATGTGGAGACAGGTAATATTCACTCCAGCCTAGGAAGTGTCACATTTAGACAAAGCTTTGGGGCTAGAGTGTATAGATCTCTCAAGCCACTGGTGTACTAGGAAACATCTTAGGACCCATGGGAGTGAGATAAATCTGTTAAGGTTAGGGGTGCCTGGGTGGCTCAGTTGGTTGAGCGTCCGACTTCGGCTCAGGTCATGATCTCACGGTTTGTGGGTTCGGGTCCCACATCGGGCTCTGTGCTGACAGCTCAGAGCCTGGAGCCTGCTTTGGACTCTGTGTCTCCTATCTCTCTCTCTGCCCCTCCCCTGCTCATGATCTGTCTCTCCCTGTCTCAAAAATGAATAAAAAAAATCTGTTACAGTTGGAAACCTCTATGCAAGTAAAACTATTTTTAACTTCTCCTGTGGTAGCTTTTTGGTTTGCTTCTCCTTTAGTATATAACAGTTTTTCAAGATTTTCAGATTTTCTTAGCTGGGCCAATGGCAGTCAAGGGAAAATATTTTTGATTTTTTAAAAATTTTTCTTAATGTTTATTTCTGAGACAGAGAGAGACAGAGCATGAGTGGGGGAGGGGCAGAGAGAGAGGGGGACACAGAATCCTAAGCAGGCTCCAGGCTCTGAGCTGTCAGCACAGATCCCGACGTGGGACTCGAACTCACAGACTGCGATATCATGACCTGAGCCGAAGCCGGACGCTCAACTGACTGAGCCACCCAGGTGCCCCTATTTTTGATTTATTTTAAAGAGAGAGATACCCATAACATAGGTAACGTTCAAGGGGAGAGGAGTTGTCAGAAGGTTGATGACCTTCTCCACCTGTAACAAATACCTCTTTCAGAGCTAAGCTTTAGGGGGTCTGCATTTTGCTGGATGGGGATGGGGGAGTGATTTCTGACAGGATTTTCCATAGCCCTGTCCATTCTCCACCCACCTATCACACACACTCTATCTCCTTACTGCAGAGCCTTGATCTCAAGTAGCAGGGAAATAATGACTAAGATATTCATTGAAAGAACTTTAAGGGTTTTTTTTTTTCGCTCAAAGGGGTACTTGCATTTTAAATGATAACCCTTAAAGACTAAATAGGCTATTCTAGGATTAAAGGAATTAATACTTAATAATGGAATTTTGGATAGAGGGAGATTTACTGGGGACTGGAATCCTGCAAAACTGTACCGCTGAGCCTATAGATATTTTATGCTAATATACATCTCTCTTAAGTTAGTTTCACCTGTTTTTTTACTATTCAAAGTTAAAATTTAAGATAATTATTTTAAGAAAATTTTGTCTATATATCCCAAGGTATATCAGTCAACTTAGAGTATAAAAAAAGGATAAACCATGTATTTATGGGAAACATCTATAAGATATACTTGTCAGTGAGTTACAGCAAAATGAAATGGCTATAAAATAGGAGTGTGAGTTGGGGTGCAGTCATGGTTTATTTGTAATTCTAGACTTACATGCAAATTACACATTCCTACATCAACATAATAATTCTTTCCAAATTTCCAATTTCCTAGGTTTTTGGAAATGTGTATGATATTTAGTTATTTCTACATTACCTTATTTCAGAAAATATTTAGAGAGCTAAAGTGAGTAGATTGTAATAATGTCCTTTGGGACACTTAATACATTTGTTTAGCA
Source organism: Acinonyx jubatus (assembly GCF_027475565.1). Taxonomy (NCBI): domain Eukaryota; kingdom Metazoa; phylum Chordata; class Mammalia; order Carnivora; family Felidae; genus Acinonyx; species Acinonyx jubatus. The sequence goes on along the minus strand of NC_069387.1, from coordinate 15,822,728 downwards.
ATATGTGAGATCTCTGTTTTCTAATTTCACCAATTTGACTTTTAGGTGTTTAGAGAGTGACTATCTTCCGATTATCAGAAATATACAGAGCTGCCCGTGGAGACGACAAGAAGAAGAATACGAGAATTTTAGGTAAGATGTTTCTTCATCAATATTATGAGATTAAAAAATGTCTTGTATATTTGCTTTGTGAGGGAAATAACGTGTTGTTAGAAAGAAGAGTAGAAAGGGCCAGCTGACCACCAGATTGATTTAATTCTAAGACCCCCCCACCCCGCCCCGAGGCACGTGGCACTCTGCCCCAGTCTCCCTATTTAGTAATTTTAATTCTTTTACTGGAATTAATTAATCACAAAAATCCTGAATTCAGAAAGAAAATTTTGTTGGACTCTTTATGATATTTTAGAAGACATGGCTTCTTTTTTAGAGCATCTGCGTTGGTATGTATTTATTTTGTGTATCTGATTCATATAACCACATATATAACAGGATAGCATTAGTGAATGTTTGGAAAACGTGGGCGGGGGGGCGCCTGGGTGGCTCAGTCGGTTAAGCGTCCGACTTCGGCTCAGGTCATGATCTCACGGTCCGTGAGTTCAAGCCCCACATCAGGCTCGGTGCTGACAGCTCAGAAGCTGGAGCCTGTTTCAGATTCTGTGTCTCCCTCTCTCTCTGACCCTCCCCCGTTCATGCTCTGTCTCTCCCTGTCTCAAAAATAAACGTTAAAAAAAAAAAAGAAAAAAGAAAACGTAGAGGGAAAATGTCTTCCAAGGTGCCATTGCTTCAGAACAAAAACTGCACTCCTTTCTGTGTTTTCCCCTCCAGTTTCCTTGTTAGCTTTTTTTTTTAATTTAATATTTATTCAGTTTTGAGAGACAGAGAGCAAGCGGGGGTGGGTCAGAGAGAGAGACACACACAGAATCCGAAGCAGGCTCAACGCTCTGAGCTGTCAGCATAGAGCCTGAAGCGGGGTTTGAACTCATGAACTGTGAGATTATGACCTGAGCCGAAGTCAGACACCCAACTGACTGAGCCACCCAGGCGCCCCATCCTTGTTAGCTTTTTAACACAAGCAACATTCAGGAGTGTGAGTTGCTCCAGCTAATAACCGAGAGAGGAACTCAAACTGACAAGACCAGGTTATCGGTGGGTGATTATAGAGCTCTCCTGCCCATGGATAACTTGGAGCCACTTAACACAGAAATAAATGGGGTCAAACCACTGTGCTGCTGGGGGCACATGATCCTTACATGGGACCCTTTACTCCCAGTCATATGGCCCACCCCAGCCAGTTGTCTCTGGGCTGGCCTGGTCCTCCTTGCTCTGCCCTTCTTTGCCCGCATTCTGATTCTTTGCTGTGCATGCAACACAGGTTTTCTTTGGTGCCAAGTTATTTTGTCATGTTACAATCCAGAAATATGTCTTTATCTTCACTGGTTCATATTTTCAGACTTGTAGCCTTGAGTCTTTTGAAGGCCTTCTTAAAGAGATTATTTTCCCTGGAGATTCTCTTTTATTTAAAAGTTGGGTTTTTTGTTTTTTTTGTTTGTTTGTTTGTTTTTATTATTTTTATTTATTTTTGAGAGAGGGAGAGAGAGTGTGTGTGTGTGTGTGTGTGTGTGTGTGTGTGTGCGCGCGCGCGCGCAGGAGAAGGGCAGGCAGAGAGAGAGGGAGACACAGAATATGAAGCAGGATCCAGGCTCCGAGCTGTCAGCACAGAGCCCAATGCGGGGCTCAAACCCACGAACCATGAGATCATGACCTGAGCCCAAGTCAGACACTTAACTGACTAAGCCACCCAGGTGCCCCTCCCCAGAGATTCTCTTAAGAAGTTTCTGCTCCTTGGCTTGCTTTCTGTGGGAAGGCAGCTCTCTTTACTTACACAGCCCTGTGGTTCAGCCTGTCCCACCTTCAGTCACTTTATGCCCAGGTCATTGGACCAACTGCCTTTTATTCTGCTGCCAGTCTGAGAGGGGTTGTGGCCAGCTCCACTGCATGAAAGAGTAACTTCCTGATTGTGTTAGAGCTCAGAGTGAGTGAATATTTTCCCTCTGTTGGGTAGACTCCTGGATGTCATTGACTTCCTGTAGGATACCATTAAGCATCTTTCCTAACTGACATTTCAGGGCGAGGGGCTAGATAAAGGGATTCTTCTGTATTTAGTTTCCAGGATATTTTATGCTACATAGTCTGATATAGAATGAACGTGTCCCCTCAAAAGTCATAAATTGAAAGCCTAATTCCCCACGTGATGGTATTTGGAAGTGGAGCCTTTGGGATATGATTAGGTTCTGAGGGTTGAGCCCTCATGAATGGGACTAATGACCTTATAAGAGGTCTCAGCCTGCCCTTATGCCCCTTCCACTATGTGTGGACACGGCAAGAAGATGGCCATCTAAGAACCAGAAAGTGGGCTCTCAATCTGCTGGCACCTTGACCTTGGATTTCCCAGCCTGCAGAACTCTGAAAATACACTTCTGTTATTTATAACACATCCAGCGGATACTGGTCTGCTATGGCAGCTGAAACGGACTAGGACACAGGCTTACTCAAGACTAGACTTGAGAGATTCCCGTGACCAGGAGACCAGATAGAAAGTTAACCTGGACAGTTGTAACTTAAATGATCACAGGGTCAATGAGTGGCAGAAGAGTCTGGTTTAGAGAGACTTTTCTACCTGTGCAGAAGAGACAAAAAAGGAAGAGGGAGATATTGAGGTATTGAGGTATTAAAGATTAGTCCAAAATGGTCAGCTGGAGAGACTGATGAGAAGTGACACCGGTCACAAAGCAGGGGGGAGAGGAACTTCTTCCAGCTGTGACGTTGCCTTCGCTTGAACCTCCCACGGATAATGCAAGGAAAACAAAGTATACTAAACAAAGCGCGCTGTTTGAGGGCACTGGTGAGCTACCAAGGCAGGGAGAATTGTCAGAACTAAAATCCAGAAGAAGAAGGAAGCCAAGGGAGGTGAGCCCTGCGTTTGAGGCCACTTTTCCTCACAAGAAACTTGCTGAATGCAAAAGCGAGAGCATGGCTGACCGGCAGAGAAGCTAGGCCGAGCTTCCGACAATCCATAGAAAAGACCAGTCCTCTAAAGGAGCAAAGCCTGGATTTGAATCATTTCTGCCCTCGATTGGATTTGGATCTACCCTAAGCCCAGATGTCTGATAGAAACCAAAGCAAGTCCTCTCTAGAAGAAGGTAGCCTCATTCTGGGCCTTAAATAATCTGTGCAAATTTTCACACATCTAGCCCAATTAAAAAAGTAATTCTCTTCAAAGGTTTTTTTCTTTTTTTTTTCCTTTTTTCTTGCTTTTTCTTTTTTTTTTTTTTATGCTAAAAATCAAGAGTCTTCCAATCCAAAGCCGCTTGAGAGTCACTGCTGCAAATGATGCCAATAGAAGCTGTGGAAATAGAGGAAATGCAGACAGAATGACCATTTCCCCCTTAGTACCGTCTTAGTATAAAAAGCACATCAGTAACCGTGATGACTCCCCACGGCCCGTCTATCCCTCCAGGACCAATTTACGTAAACAGCTGGGACTATAACACTTACTGTTTGTTGTCATGGGAGACAAGAGTCACAGTGACATTTATTTATCTGCTTGAATATTTATCATATTGTAATGTTCTTTTTACGGGCATATTTATAAACTAAATTATGCACACCCTCAACAGAAGTCTGTGCAATTAAGTAATAATAAGCTGCCCACTCTCCGAAAGTTTTGCTAATACAGCTGGCCAAATCTGGGGAGTTTCGGGCTTATTTGTAAAACCGGTAGTGTAGAAACACCTCCTTTTATTAACGATGGACAATTGCCCATTTGCTTTACGTGAGCATTTTACACCAAATTGAAAAAAAGTGAAATGTGACCCTTAGAAAGGTGATACCGTAATTTTAAAAGGGATTCTAAAAGGTGCATTCAATTATGATGAATATGAGCAAATGAATATATTCTAAATTCACCTCCAGCCTGATTGTTGAAACTCCCAACTGTTGACACGAAGGGGCTGTTGGGAAATCATGGGACTTCTCTGGCCACGTGGTCTAAAAATAAGATAGTTTTTAAGAGTTATTTTCCTTTTCTTTTTCTTTTTTTTTAAGGTTTATTTTATTTTGGGGAAAGGAAGAGAAAGAGAGAGAGAGAACGAGCCAGGGAGGGGCAAAGAGAAAAAAATAGAGAATCTCAAACAGACTCCGCACTGCCAGCACGGAGCCCGACGTGGGGCTCAAACTCACAAACCATGAGATCATGACCTGAGCCAAAATGAAGAGTTGACGCTTAACTGACTGAGCCACCCAGGCATGCCTAAGTGTTATTTTCCTTAAATAAATATGCCACTTACTAGCAGGAGGGATGCATTTTGCTAATCAACTAATATCTGTTTAGGGTTTGCTATCTAAAGCTCAGTAGACCCCCTCAGCCTGGTTCAGTGCAGGGCACAAAGTAGGACCTCAATAAACACATTTCAGATGAATGGACACATGAAAGTGCACAAGAAAACACAAGAAATTGTGGTCAGTTCGGAAAGATAAAAAATAAAAGTAGGAATACTTATGATCAGCATCTAAATGAGTGATTCATACAAATTCCGTAATATATCCATGCACAGTCGGTGTGGATATAATTTCTTGAAACATTTGCAGAAAGAGACAGGACTTGAGCCGTGACTTGGAGGACGAAAGAAAGGGGAGGGGTCCTGAGACCAGGAGTAAACATCAGTCAGTTTCAGGACCAGCTTCACTGGAGCAGAGAATTGTACTAAAGGGGTACTTGGGAGGGACACCCGGGTGGCTCAGTGGGTTAAGCATCCGACTTCAGCTCAGGTCATGATCTCACAGTTTGTGAGTTCAAGCCCCTCATTGAGCTTGCTGCTGTCAGTGCTTCGGATCCTCTGTCCCCCCCTCTCTCTGCCCCTCCCCACCTTCAAAAATAAATACACATTAAAAGAAATCAAAACTAAAGGGTACTTGGGATAAAGGGAAACCTGCAGGTAAACACACACAGCTCTGATGATCTGAGTAGAGCCCACACACTTCCTGTAGACACCCCAGAACCCCGTGGAGGTATCCTTAGCAAGGGTATCACACGCTGAATTTATTATTTTAAGGAAAGAATCTGCTCAGAAAAATGTCATGTGAATTGAAGTCTCAGGAGCGAGCGAATAGACTGAAGGAAGAAAGCCATACCATTGTCAGGGGCTGGCTGTAGGATGATGCACATCTAGAACATCAGTGGTGGTTATAAAACTATCAAGGAAGGGACGCTCGACAGCGGTCTCTTTGGCAGCATGGTGGGCCTTATTTAGCTTTTGTGTCCCCAGTGCCCATCGCAAAGAGGGAACCCAGTAAATGGGTGCAGTAGACATGACAGAAAAATTGGCAGGACTTGCTTGCTTATTGATTCCTGGGTTTCAAATCGAGGAAGCAAAAGACAATTGAAGACAAATGTGAAATGTTGAGACCGTTTGATTTGGATAATAGCCATGCTAGTGCAAAGCAGAAAGATTTCAGAGGGAGATCGCTTTTGAGAAGACAACGCCATAGTGAGCAGGCTGTGTTTGAGCAGACGCTGAGACAGCCAGATGCAGAAGACCTCTCTTCGTGTAAATGTTAAGCGAAATTGGACTCTCCTGAAGAAGAAAGGTCAGTGTAGTGTAAAGCTGGCTCGTGTAAGAAACGTGGCCCTCTCTGGTAGGGAGTAGCAGGATGTATCCGAAGTACCGACAGGAAAAAATCTGCAGCCAAGAATATTCCATCCAGCAGTGCTGTCATTCAGAACGGAAGGAGAGATAAAGAGTTTCCTAGACAAATAAAAGTTAAAGGAATTCATGACCATTAACGAGCCCTACAAGAAATATTAAAGGGGACTCTTTGAGTGGGAAGGAAAGAGGGAAGTAGGAGGCATGAAAACAGTAAGAACAACTGTATCCGTAAAAATCAGTCAAGGGAGGATAAAAGGATGTAAATCTGAACACCCAATACTTAAAATGTGAGGAGAGAGGAGTGAAGGGTGGGTTCAAACATAAGTGACCATCACCTTAATCCAGACTGCTGTGTACGGAACATGTTACACACGAGCCAAATGGTAAGCCCAAATCAAAAATGAGTAACAAATATGCAAAAAATAAAGAGAAAGGAGTACAAGTCTATCACGAAAGAAAGCTAACCATAAAACAAGTAACAGAATGGCAATAAACACATACCTTGTGTTTCAATAATTACCTTGAATGTAAATGCCCCAATCAAGAGGCATAGGGTGACGGAACAGACAGAGAAAGACCCACCTATGTGCTGCCTACAAGAGACTCTTTTCAGACTCATTGCAGACTTGGGGGTTTTATTGCTTGTTTCGTCTTCCCTGTAAGTGTGATTACCGTAAGTCCCCCCACGGCCCTACTGCAGATTTATCCCTCCCTGTCCTCTGGACATCCTCCATTTCAGTTATGAATGGCGTTTCTGTGAGATCCCAGTTGACCCTAAAGAGGGATTTAATAAGCAAGAGTCGAAGGTGTCCTACCTTCTGTTTTTCTCTTGCCATCTCATTTAATTTACATAGAGCTGCACAAAGTTAAGAATGTTGAGCTGTCTGCCTTCTGCTTTTAAGTTTTTAAAATTGTTTTAACATTTATTTATTCATTTACTTACTTATTATTTTTTTAATATGAAATTTATTGTCAAATTGGTTTTCATACAACACCCAGCGCTCATCCCAACAGGTGCCCTCCTCAGTGCCCATCACCCACTTTGCCCCCTCCCACCCGCCATCAACTCTCAGTTTATTCTCAGTTTTTAAGAGTCGCTTATGGTTTGCCTCCCTCCCTCTCTAATTTTTTTTTTCTTCACTTCCCCCATGATCTTCTGTTAAGTTTCTCAGGATCCACATAAGAGTGAAAACATACGGTATCTGTCTTTCTCTTCCTGACTTATTTCACTTAGCATCACACTCTCCAGTTCCATCCACGTGGCTACAAAAGGCCATATTTCATTCCTTCTCATTGCCAAGTAGTATTCCATTGTGTATATAAACCACAATTTCTTTATCCATTCATCAGTTTGTGGACATAATTTGGCTATTGTTGAAAGTACTGCTATAAACATTGGGGTACAAGCGCCCCTGTGCATCAGCACTCCTTTATCCCTTGGGTAAATTCCTAGCAGCGCTATTGCTGGGTCATAGGGTAGATCTATTTTTAATTTTTGAGGAACCCCCACACTGTTTTCCAGAGTGGCTGCACCAGTTTGCATTCCCACCAACAGCGCAAGAGGGTTCCCGTTTCTCCACATCCTTGCCAGCATCTATAGTCTTCTGATTTGTTCATTTTAGACAATCTGACCGGCATGAGGTGGTATCTCAGTGTGGTTTTGATTTGTATTTCCCTGATGAGGAGTGACATTGAGCATCTTTTCATGTGTCTGTTGGCCATCTGGATGTCTTCTTTAGAGAAGTGTCTATTCATGTCTTCTGCCCATTTCTTCCCTGGATTATTTTTTTTTCGGGTGTGGAGTTTGGTGAGTTCTTTATAGATTTTGGATAGTAGCCCTTTGTCCAATATGTCATTTGCAAATATCTTTTCCCATTCCGTCGGTTGCCTTTTAGTTTTGTTGATTGCTTCCTTTGCGGTGCAGAAGCTTTTTATTTTCATGAGGTCTCAATAGTTCATTTTTGCTTTTAATTCCCTTGCCTTTGGAGATGTATCAAGTAAGAAATTGCTGTGACTGAGGTCAGAGAGGTTTCTTCCTGCTTTCTCCTGTAGGGTTTTGATGGTTTCCTGTCTCACATTCAGGTCCTTCATTCATTTTGAGTTTATTTTTGTGAATGGTGTAAGAAAGTAGTCTAGTTTCATCCTTCTGCATGTTGCTGTCCAGTTTTCCCAGCACCATTTGTTAAAGAGACTGTCTTTTTCCATTGGATATTCTTTCCTGCTTTGTCAAAGATTAGTTGGCCATGCCTTTGTGGGTCCAATTCTGGAGTCTCTATTCTATTCCATTGGTCTATGTGTCTGTTTTTGTGCCAATACCATGCTGTCTTGATGAAACAGCTTTGTAGTAGAGGCTAAAGTCTGGGACTGTGATGCCTCCTGCTTTGGTTTATTTTTCAATATTACTTTGGCTATTCGGGGTCTTTTGTGGTTCCATACAAATTTTAGGATTGCTTGTTCTAGCTTTGAGAAGAATGCTGGTGCAATTTTGATTGGGATTGCATTGAATGTGTAGACTGCTTTGGGTAGTATTGACATTTTAACTATTCTTCCAATTCATGAACACGGAATGTTTTCCCATTTCTTTGTGTCTTCTTCAATTTCCTTGATAAGCTTTCTATAGTTTTCAGCGTAAAGATCTTTTACATCTTTGGTTAGGTTTATTCCTAGGTATTTTATGCTTCTTGGTGCAATTGTGAATGGGATCAATTTCTTTATTTGTCTTTCTGTTGCTTCATTATCAGTGTATAAGAATGCAACTGATTTCTGTACGTTGCTTTTGTATCCTGCAACTTTGCTGAATTCATGTATCAGTTCTAGCAGACTTTTGGTGGAGTCTATTGGGTTTTTCGTGTATAGTATCGTGTCATCTGCCAAAAGTAAAAGCTTGACTTCATCTTTGCCAATTTTGATGCCTTTGATTTCCTTTTGTTGTCTGATTGCTGATGCTAGAACTTCCAGCACATTTATTTATTTTTGAGAGACAGAGACAGAGCATGAGCAGGGGAGGAGCAGAGAGAGAGAGGGAGACACAGAATCTGAAGCAGGATCCAGGCTCGGGGCTGTCAGCACAGAGCCTGATGCGAGCCTCGAACTCAAAAGCCACAAGACCTGACCTGAGCTTAAGTCGGACGCTTAACTGGCTGAGCCACCCAGGCGCCCCTGCTTTCTGCTCTTAAAATCAATGGAGTCTCCTATGACCCACCGCAGTTCCCCCACCCCCCGCCCCAAGCAGGAGCTGATAACACATATAATAGATTTGCAGAAAATCGAACCTGGGTTTCAGTTTGAGGAATTATTACTCTTTGCATTCTCTCCCTCATATTTTTAGAAACTGATGGATGGATAATCATCTGCTTCAGCAGGATACTCAGATTATTTGAGAATCATACTGTTATGCCCAGAATTCGTGATCCCCAAAGACCACCAGGGAGCCGAGTCCGATGCAAAAGCAAAAGAGCCTTTATTCGAGCTAGCTCGAGCTCAATCCCCTACCTGCGCCGACGCAGCGGTGAGATACCAGGGAGAGAGAGCGAGTTTCAAAAGCACAAAGGTTTTACAGGGGTCTAGGGGCAGCCGGATTGGCTGGGGAAGGGGCGTGGCCTCGACCGATTGGCTGGGGAAGGGTCAGAGTCCTGTTACGCAGGTCGCTGGGCTGTTTTGATCAGGAAGTTTGAATGGGTGAGAGGGAGGTTACTCAAGGCGAGGAGGCGTGGTCTAGGTGAAGGACACAGAACAAGATGGAGTCGGCCGGTGTAGGCCCGCCCTTTCAATACCAAGGTCCTCAAATTTAAATTAAACATGATATGAAGTGCTCCCTACATTTCTTTCTCCAGTTCCTCTAGGTGACCCTTGAAAACTCCTTTGCAAAGCTCTGGGAACTTCTGGTAAGCAGGTTTGTTCCCAGCAGAAGATCTCTGAGCTTCAATAATTAGTCTTGGATTCCCTAGGAACTTGCATGGTAATTACCGAATTAGCTTTCATGAATTGTCTTCTTACTTAAAAGAACTGTATTCATTTGTGTAATCAATTATGGAAAACTAATAGGTACGCAAAGGAACAGGGCTCGATTTTCACTTGACTATCCTTTTTACCCCCACAAACACTCATGGTGTCATTTACTATTATTTTGTTTTCGGTTTCTTCTGGATCCTGTAATACCCTTTGATTTCTTTAAACGTCCCTGGGTTTCATGGCTGTGAGTTTGCAGCCACAATGACTGAACGTTATCAGTCACATGTTTGCTGAAAACTCAGTGGCAGAGAACAGTGCTATTACGTAAATGCACACGGTTTTTTGAAGACTCATGCCAACGAGATACCTTTCAGATGACTTGTAAAACAGGTATTTTTGTACCTGATTACTTTGTTACAGAGATCTGTCACGTGGTAGCAATTTTATTAAAAATGGAATTATCCACTCCGGTTTGATTAGATTAAATTTTCTTGAAAGTTACTGCTTTGCTTTCCTTGTGCAGGATTTATAAGAAAAGGTTGCAATGTTGTATCGGTAGATTGATTGAGTTTTATAAAACATCAACCAGTGTGCTGCTTTTCCTTAGAAAAGTTCCTTGGAAAAACTGGAGCAACGCTGTTAATTTACATACTTTATATCACAAATGTTAATATTTTCTTAGTACATGACAATTACGTGACCAAAACAGTGTCGTTTAAGGAGTTAGCTCTGTGAAAGGACAGAAATTCTGTGGATAAACAGACAGATAAGCTCATCAATGTGTTTCGAGAAATCATAGAACTGAGCAACCAGACTTCGTTTAACCAACGAAGCTTCCAGCCAGTTTCTGAAATATTCCTCCAAAAGCATGCTTATGGTTTGATTTTGGTTAGTATTTCATGAGAGCTTACACTTTTTTTCCCCCCATTTAATTAACATTTACTGAACATTATTATGTCCCAGGCATTTTGTTTTGTAGCACAGATTTCTTGGAGAGAAGCAGGAATCATCTCTGGTAGGGGGTGCTTTTGATTATACAAGACCATGTTCATTTTTCCAAGCCACCGTTCCCCTCGTCCTCATACCCCTTAAATGTGTGCTGTTTATGATTCATACAGGGTGACTGTGATGACAGCTCAAAGAAACACACATTTTACTTTTTTTTCAATGTAAGAAGATGTGTGCACTTTGTGAGAGGTGTTTTGGGTCAGTTGTCAGATTGAAAAAGCTCCGTTTCCTCGTTCCCTCTGCATCGGGAACATTTTTCTCTGTTAATATCCTGTCACATCATCTTCTATTTGTCACACCATACAGCATGCCCGTGCATTTAGAGAAGCCACAAAAACCACACTGTGTCATTACACCTGCCGTATTTAATAATAGCGACTGGCTCTTGTGCATTTAGGGAGTCCTTCCTGTCTTAGTTTTCAGAATATAAAGTTTGCTGTGAAAATGCATCAGACCCACATGAGGTTTACTCATCTTTTAAATTTCACTTGGAAATTTATCTCTCAAGTTGTACTCAGTATTAAGTATATTGCTTTATGAAGCTGTGTCAGATAAGCCTCCTTTCAGGCTGCCTAGCCTTTCAAACCCTGCTTACACTGCTCGCAGTGTCCTCATTGGTCCCTTACTTTGTTCTAACCCTGGTACCGATGTCCCAGTGTACAGACATTTCTCCAGTGTCTCAACATTGCTCCTTGACTCTGAGTTCAAGTTTCTCTTGGTTCCCTGTCATTTATTTTGATAATCATACTCTTTTATACTTTATTTTATCTCGGTTTAGTTCTTATATCCTACTCAAATGCATGGGCTGATCTTTCATAAGCATCAAAGTATTAGTGCACACGTGTTAGCTAATAAGAGAAAAACTCAATCATCTGAGTTGCTGGTTGAATTTCGTCTTCATTTACTCTCTTCCTTAGCCTGAAACTTGTATTGATTCCATATTGAACAGTGGATCACACAGCCTGTTGGATTTGTCGATGCCTGCCAGGTTGTGAAGCACCATTTTGAGAGGGTTGGGGTAGAGCTAGGATGAATTTTCCGCACAATGGCAAAGTAGGTGAAGCATTCTTTCATTGTACATTTCATATCTATTTCCAAATGATTGAGCCTCCACTTTGTCTCAGCTGCCTGGGTTTTCCCCACTTCCCTTTTTTTGGATACTTTGTAAAGCTTCTTCTTTTGCTTCTCTGTCTCTCTCTCTCTCTTTTTTTAATGTTTATTTATTTTTGACAGAGAGAGACAGAGCGCTAGCGGGGGGAGGGGCAGAAAAGGAGGGAGGCACAGAATTTGGAGCAGACCCCAGGCTCTGAGCCATCGTCACAGAGCTGGTTGTGGGTCTTAAACTCACAAGCCGTGAAATCATGACCTGAACCGAAGTTGATGCTTAACCAACTGAGCCACCCAGGTGCCCCTTTTTGCTTCTCTTATTTCTCCATCCAGTGCCTCAGGGATTCAGAGGCACTGTGCAGTGGCACGTTTCCATGTTTCCAAATGTTTTCTCCTTTATCCTTCCTTAAAACTCCAGTTTCTCTTGGAGAGATCTCCACTGAAATGTCATGTACTAATTCATGTTAAGATGTGAATGATCAGTGGATGGGCTTTTCTGAACCCCATTCCCTCTGTCCTGTATCCAACTGGATTCATTAAGGGTGATCACTGATGTCTCATTCTCTAATTCCAAATGTATAGGCCATTGCATCTTCCTCATTTTGCAAGAGAGCCAGGGATTTGGAGAAAAAATTCCTCTGTGTGATTAGTGTCATGAATTAATCTGAACCAGGGGTAACTATCAATACCCCCATCTACTTTTCAGTATGATGCCAGCCTGATAATCACACGGACTAAGAGCAGATGCCCTCTGGGTTTCTGGAATTTTTCCCAGTGCTCTGGGCAGCTAGTTCAATCTCATGGACAGCTCTATTTTAATTTACATACAGGCATGTTGCTAAAAAGAAGTACTATCTGTTTGAAGCCCTTCATTCTTCTGATCTGTCGGGGCTGAAATGGAATGCTTTAATGCCTTTAGAAACCCTGTAAATCACTGGAATTCTTAGATCATTGTGTTTTTAATGATACAAACTATTCCTTTCGTTTGAGACATAGATTCATCATGGGCCAGTTGATTCTAAAATGACAGTATTTTAGCATGGCATCCCAATTTTCTTTTTCACTTCCGTTCTTACACCAAAACTTTCTCCTCCAAAAGGCATTTTCCATTCCCATTTTGCTCGATCTCTCACTTCTTATCAACATTCTGAAATTTTAGACCATTCCTTATGCCTTGGAAGATTCTCATGCTTGGTTTCCGTGTCACTCGTCCTTCATCCTCTCCCTATCAGTCCACCCTTTTCGGAATCTCTCTCTAAGAACGTGGGAGTCCTTGCTGGCGCATGGCAGGCACTCCAGGACTGGCTGTGGTTGGGTGCGATCTGTTCGCCTCATAGTTGCCTCTCCTGTGGACCATTGCAGTGACCTGCACCCTGGTCCTCATCCACCTTGCTGGTATCCTTCCCATCCATTCTCTGTGCAATGGCCAGATGGATTCTTCTGAATGGAAATTAGACGATGGTCCATGGTCACAACTGGCTTCTGCCACTCCCACCACTGCCCCAAACAATTTGGAATCTGCTGGTGGCTTTTTTTATTTTATTGCTTTCAAAACAAACACTGAACGAACTCCCTCAAGGCCCTGTGCTGTGGGCCACTACCCACTTCTCCAGCCTCACTGCACGCCACACCTTTATTGTTCCACTTTCGTTGGTCTTTTTCTTCAGCAAATGTACTCTGTGTGTTCCAGCCATGGAGCCTTTATGGAGCGCCCTCCCTTCTGCCTCCCTGACCTCCCTGAGTGAATATGTGCTCATCTTTCAGATCCCAAATCAGTCATCCCTTCTTCAAGAAGGCCTTCCCTGAACAGCCTGATTAGGTCAGTGCTGCTGTCCGGTAATTAATTTCTCCTTCAAGACACTGATCGCTAGTATGAATTTCCATTTTGTGTGGGTGATTACTTAATAGACCTGGCTAATCTGTCATCATGTATTTTATAACGTGCAAAATAATGATCAGAGCATATTTTCATCGGGAGGAACCAAGAGTCTTTCTAGATGGTTCTAAAAATGGGTCAGGAACTAGGGGTTGGGAAGCACAGCCTGGTTTCTGAGCTCGAAAGCCCGGGCTCAGCCTTAGGTTGGCCCCACACATCTTATCATTGACCTTTCCTGTTTGTTTTCCATAGTCTTTCATTTCATTTTCACTTTGGTCTCCCCTATAAATGGCTGAGTCCCCACTGGAATATCTTTTTTTTTTAGTTTATTTTTATTTATTTTGAGAGAGAGAGAGAGAGAGAAAGCAAGGGAGGAGCAGAGAGAGAGGGAGACAGAACACCAAACAGGCTCCACGCTGTCAGCACAGAGCCCGGTGCGGGGCTTGGAGTCAAAAACTGTGAGATCATGACCTGAGCTGAAACCAAGAGTCCTACCCTTAACTCACTGAGCTACCCAGGCGCCCCGCCCCCGCCTGGCACCTTGAAGAAAATCTTGAAGGCACCTTTCACAGGAGGCCTTTGAGTAATTTATTTGTGACATCATCACTAACACTCTCTGGCTAAGCCACTTCTCCTGGGCAGTCTCTTGATTGGTAAGAAATAATACCTTCCTCAGGGAGTTTTTATGAATATTGCATATGTAAAACATTTAATACAGAGTTTGTTATATGTTAAAGTTTCAATACATGAGAGCTATTACTGTTTTCAGTTTAACATCATCTTTCTAGCTTACAATTAATATTTCACTATAAATAGTTTAAACTTTTGTCATTTGTCGTAAATATAGCACGTCTATGAGTTGCAATAAAGCTCTGATAGTTTCACTTCCGACCCTCTGCCTAGGGAAACATGTAAACATTTCTAAGCCTCAGTTTTGCTTTTGTGATGCATTTCATGCGGATTATCCCATGCCGTTTGATAAGGGCCAGCATTTCCTATTTAGTTTGTTCTATTTCAATGTTCTTTCATCTTTTCATTGATGGAAAGTAGGTCACACAGAGCAGGAAATACTAAGCTTCAACTTTCTAGGTTATAATCTTTCTGTGCATTATTTGCAATAGAAAAGGATGGACTTTTGTAGGCACAGCCTATGGCTTGCCTCCCTCTCTTTGGTAATGTGGTAGCATCCTCTCATGTCTAACCAGGAATGACTCTGAGTTGCCTGAAAATGAATCAGCCTGATGACAGGCAGAGCAAAGAGTTCCACATTCTGCCCTTTCTCCAGATGATTTAGCCCCCCATTGGGCCAGAATAAGGGCTGTCGAGCTCATAGTAGGACTGGAGGATTTTATCTGTTGTATGACGCCTGGGGGCAGAGATTAAAAGTCAGGATGTGGAGGAAAGCCAGAAACAGCAAGAAAAGAAGTATAGAGTTCCCAGAGGCCAGGCAGAAACAGAAGCTGAGTTTGGGGCTGAAGCCAAAAGAGCAGAAAATAGTAGATTGCACAGGGAGCCACGAGTGCCGTCCTGGATGGGCGCCTGCGATGTGGGTTGTTGGCCTTTGGTGGCTTTCGAGGAGCACTTAGGGCTCATTTGTGCACTTGAATCAGGCTCATTAAATGGCTGTGGGCTGAACCAGCCTCTTACCTGTCCTTCTAACAATCCAGGACTGGAGACTCCCATCCTTAGCCCAGAAGGAGCCCTTTGTGGTACGCGTGCGTCACTTTTCACTGAATCATACAATTAGGTTTTGGCTTAGTAAGTTAAAAAGTATGAAATAATGAGACCTTTTTAGGAAAGAAAGTGGTATAAACCGAATATACTGAACACACTTCCTCAGGAGATGCTTCACAGAATAACATGTTAGTGCACTTATGCGTAAGATTGAGTCCCATTATCATGATACAACTCTGTTTTCACAGGGTTCAGAAAATTAATTCAGGATCTTAAATATGTTGCCAGACAATATCTGAAACAAACAAAAAGGTTTCTTACTCTCCCTTTTTCTCCCCTTCAAAATATCTGACCAAGTGGCAGTATAAATTCTGTCAATAAAGGTTTCGTATAAATGAGTCCTTGACATTCTCTTCACGCATGGCACATGAAGGGCAGTGACCTGGATTTTTTTCTGTCTTTTTTTTTTAGTTTTTGGTCTGTAGAGTAAAATATATTCAGAAATCTGAACATTCATCTTAGCAGTTGATTTCGTATTTTTAGAACTTGTGTTTTCCACACTTACGTAATTCGCAATTGACTTTAAACCTAATAATTTTAAAAAGGCAGGGGACAGTCATGTGACCCGGAGCAGAAGCAGGGGCCAGGAAGGGGGCAGTCAGGCCACAGCTTTGCCCTCATGCAGAAGGGCATCTGAAGCCAGCCAGGTGCTTGAATGTCTCTCCTCCTTTCAGAGACTTCTCAGCCCTGCTTTTTCACAATCTAACTTCTAGATTTATTCCTCCAGTTCTCCCGCGGCAGCGTGATTCCATTTCCCCTTAATGAGCCAGCCTTAGTATGAATAGAACCGATCAAAGGTCACCACTTTGTTATGAAAAGGCCAGTGCCCTCCCTGAGTCAGGGAAGCCACGCCCCTTCTCCCGGTGGCCTGTGTCAGAAACCCTTGACACTTGTCCTTCAGTCCGTTTCCAGGCAACCACAAAACTGTAACAACTCTACATCCCAAGTGTGTTTCAAACTGCTCTGCTTTCCTCTGTTCTCTATCCGTACTCTGATCTGAGTCACTGAGATGGTTACTTTTCTGTGTCCCCTCGCCTCGGCTTTAGTGTCCAGCTCCTTCATCAAATGCTAATCTCGGTGTTTCTGTGAAGGTACTTTATCCGTGGGGTTGACATCTACCATCAGTTGACTTTAGGTAAAGGAGATTACCCACCATCAGGTGGGCAGACCTGACTCAATCAGTTGATATCCTTAAGGGCAAAAACAGGTTTCCCAGAAAAGAAATTCTGCTTCAAGACTGCAACATCAACTCTTGCCTGAATGGCTAGCCTGGCTCCTGCCCTACAGATTTTTCAACTGGCCAGCCCCACAATTGTGTGGGCCAATCCCTGAAAATAAGCTTCTTTAGATAGATACATAGATAGATAGATAGCTACATCCATCCATACATACACTGATAGACTACTGCTTCTGTTTCTTGGGAGAGCCCTAACTGATATAGCTGCTCTAATTATCTTTTAACTATTGCCTAGTTGTCTCTCAACTGGTGTTCTGGTTATCTGTTGTTGCTCTAGAATTTGTTGGATCGTCCCAGTGGCTGGAAACAATGACTTTGTAGCCTCTCCCGTATCTTCTAGTGTCACTGTCTTACCCAAGGCCCAAGCACCTTGCCCTTTCCTGTAGAAAAAAGCCAAATTGTTTACCTTGCCTTGCTGCTAAGATTTTTCATGATATAGTTCTGCAGTGTTCCCCACCTAGTACCGTGTCTCCCCAGCCAGATGGAATTTCTTGCAGCCTTTTCTATGTTCTATGCTCTTTCTCTCCTCTGGGCTCTCACACTCCCCGTTTGCGCTTTCCCAAACAGCCTTGGCCCCTCCATTTCTTTCTCTTGCCTTGCCGACTTCTGCTTATCTTTTGGCTTTTCACTTAAGCCTTGCTTCTTCAGGAGTGCTGAGCCCTGGCACCCCGGGTTGGGATTGGATACCTTCCTATGGGCTCCTGTTCAAGGGCTGGCTCAGGTCCTTGGGTTTGTGAGCATATGGAATCAGACTCCATTAAACTCGCTTTTACTTTGTGTTATTATTGAACCAGCAAAACATCAACACAAGATTAAGGATTCAAGTAAGTGGATTATTTATTCCGCTCAGAGCAGCACCGAAAGTTTCTGTGGTTTATGTAGCCCTTGGGGGGTGAAGAAGGAGCCCAGACCTTAGTTGGTGCACTCCGTACGTCGCAGTGACATCATGTCAGTCTCAAAGGTCTGCCCTGTTGTCACAAAAGGAAGTTCCCACTGGGCTGCAGTGTTACCCTTCCAGGCTCTTCTGCATCAGGGGTATGCAGCCGGCCTGGCATGGCCTAGCCCAGCTCCTCACCTCTGCTCCCCCACCACGGTGTAGGGCCGATGGCGTGTTCTAATTGTCTGCCATCGTCTCTCTCCCATCGGACCGCATGCTCTCCTTTGGCATTCATTCTTTTTTAAAAAATTATATCCTGGGATGCCTGGGTGGCTCACCGGTTAAGCATCTGACTCTTGGTTTTGGCTCAGGTCATGATCTCACGGTTGGTGAGTTTGAGCCCTGCATCAGGCTCAGTGCTGACAGCATGGAGCCTTCTCGGGATTCTCTCTCTCTCTCTCTCTCTCTCTCTCTTTCAAAATAAATAAATAAACTTAAAAATTTTTTTAAATGATATCCCTGGTACAGAGAATAGTACTGTGAGCTTCATTTGCTCACTAAATATACACACAAATGAGTGAATAATTGAGTTTACCCTGAATACTGTCCCATGTCACTAAACTTGATTCGTGACTCTACTCTCTTAGTGCTCACTGTTCATAGTTGTTCTTCTCAGTGTCAGACCCTATCTTTGGGTTAGGAGCTCTGCCTTCACCCCCAGCCCCGAGAAAACTCCTGCCTGGACAAGAATCTTCAGCCTTGGCCTTGACTCTGTAAATAAATGCCAGTTCCCACCTCTCAGCCTTTTAACCTGTATCCGTCTGGTTTGGCCCCGAAGGGATGGATTTGGATACTGTTTTACTCTCTTATGCATGTAATCATGAAGATTCAGCAGTTTGCATACTTAATCACACTTTACAAAATGTCTCAAGAGGCAGGTTATTTTCCCATGATGGTCAGAGCCTTTATCTATAGGTCTTATGTCAGTGACTCATCTCCCTCTGTGGGTCTCTGATTTGTGTGGCGTAAGGCAACATTTAGAGGAAGTGTAGAGCAGTGCGTAAGAGCACACATATGTTGACTGGGGTTTAAATCGGAGTCCTGGTTGTGTGACCTCAGACAAGAAACTTAGCCTGTCTGTCTCGGCTTCTGCATCTGGAAATTGGGGATCACGTGAATGTTTGCATTTCTCTCTCTGATGGGTCTCTCTGTCCTGGTCGTGTGTGTGTGTGTGTGTGTGTGTGTGTGTGTGTGTGTGTGTGTGTGAGAGAGAGAGAGAGAGAGAGAGAGAGAGAGAGAGAGACGGTCTCCTGCCTCTGTCTTCGTCCCCTCTGCTTTTCGCGGAGTTTTCTTCCTCTCTGTGTCACTTTTATTCTGTTTTTATTTTCTTGGTTTCCCCGCAGTTTTGCTTTGTTCTTTCTCTCTCGTCTTTCTCCTTTCCTCTGCAGCTAGGCCTCATGTAAAAACTCAAAGCTGAAAAATATTGTCTGGATTAATTAAATCGTTTCCTATTCTTCTTCAAAAATTTAGAAGCTTGGGAATAAAGGAATTCCCCTGGGGAACATCAAGCGTCCTGGAAAATCTGGAGAAGCACCCTGTCGTGCAGCCATTATCTTTCGTTTTTGTTTTTGTTTTTGTTTTTGCTTTTTAAAAGAGTTTCAACTTTGCAGAGTTATAAGTTTATTTTGTTTCAGTGCTTTTAACTGTCTGGGTTCAATTCCCTGGGGAGAAATGTGTTTCTAGGAACTTGATTTTATTTCCAGTGTTTGGAATTGGATGGGTTTAAATCTTTAATCTCCCAGTTACTAGCTGTGATTCCTTCAGGGAATTAATTTTTCTGAGGTTGTTTCCTCAATTATAAAATGAAAATAAGAATGTCTACTTCAAAAGAATATTATGGGGATTAAATGTCATGTATAAAACACATTTACTTTGTTACTGGCATCAGGACAGCCATATAGATAAACAGAATAGAATAGAAATAAACCTCCCGTATATGGCCAATTCATTTTTGCCAAGACCATTCAATGGAGAAAGGACAGTCTGTTCAAACAATGGTGCAGAAAATAACCACACGCATAGAATAAAGTTGGACCCCTTCCTCACGTGATATGCAAGAATTAACACAAAATGGATCAAAGACCTCAACTTAAGGACAAAAACTATAACACTCTTAGAAGAAAACATTGGGGAAAATTTTCGTGACGTTGAGTTTGGCAGTAATTTCTGGTGGAGGCATCGTCTTCTTTCCTGGCCACCTTTGTCTGTCTCTCACCCATGTTTTTTCATCCATTAAATAGATCTCACATCTTCCCCCACCCCTGCCCTTTCACCCTAGAATCACTTGCTTAGTGGAGACCCTTTTAATCTTT
The DNA here is from genome assembly GCF_027475565.1 of Acinonyx jubatus. Lineage (NCBI taxonomy): Eukaryota > Metazoa > Chordata > Mammalia > Carnivora > Felidae > Acinonyx > Acinonyx jubatus. The sequence continues at coordinate 15,802,861 of NC_069387.1, read as the reverse complement.
AGTTAACGTAAACTCTAGTCATAGACCCCCAATGGGCCTTCCTGGCCGGCCTCCCGCCCCTGTTGTCCATGCTCACAAACACAAGACCATTCACTCATTGAACAAATATTTCTCCTGTGTCTCCTGTGTGCTGAACACTGTACTAACACCTTCACACAATATTCCCTGTTCCCCCGGCTTATCTGCAGTGCCCTTCCTCCGCTTCTTATCATAGCCTCATCTCGTGTCAACCTGTATGATCCTGAAATGACAGTGAAATACCAGTTACATTTTGTGTCTGTCCCTCCTAATGTACGTAAGGTCCCAGAGGCCAGGGCCTATCCATACTTGACTCGTATTTGCGCTGAGTTGTAAGGTGTGATCCTCAGGACCGTCCTCTGATGAGAGCCCAGTGAATATGTGCTCAATTGTTCTGTGCATGGGTCCTAATTCTGGATCTTATGCTCGCACAAGTTAAATCTAATTCCTTCTGGATATATATATATATATATATATATACACATACATATAATATTTGCACGCAGCTGTTAATTGGAGAAGGCATCTGTCTTTCTCCAATCTGGACGTTGTTAGTTTGTTTTGTTTTGTTTTGCTTTCAACCTGTCACGAATTTCATTTCTTCCACCAGCAGACCTGCTGCCTCCAGACAGGGGCCCTGGCTTCTCAATGTGCTTTTGAAAGCAGAGTTTACACAACAGACCCAAGCACACGGAGTGTCGCCTGAGCATGACAGAGGACGGTGCATCTCTCCCCACTTTGTGTGGCCTCTGTTCCTTTAATTATGTGGTTCACATCACATTTGAATTTTAGTAAGCCACTACACGCTGCTGTTATCATGAGTCCATTTAAAACCTGATTGGAAATCTTCTTCATTCCTCAAAGCCTCCGTGCCAGGGATGACTTATTCTCAACCTCTCATACCAAAGCCTTCTTTCTTTTTTCAAGTTTATTTATTGATTTTGAGTAACAGAGAGTGCTGAAGGGGCAGAGAGAGGAGAGAGAGAGTCCCTGCAGGCTCAGCACCGTCGGCGCGGAGTCTGAGGCAGGGCTTGAACTCACGAACCGTGAATTCGTGACCTGAGTCAAAATCGAGAGTTGGATGCTTAACCGACTGAGCCACCCAGGCACTCCAGTTCCAAATTATTCTTTCTCTTCCACCTTCCCCATGCCCCCACACCACCGTGCTGCACACACAGGCTCACACACAAACTCCCAGACTCACACAGAGCCCAATGTGGCTACGAGAGTGTGACGAGGTGCGTGGAGACGGGGCCGGGATGTTACGTCATGTGATACCGATAGTTACAGGATACAAAAGGCCCTTTGAGCCCACAGTGCTCTCTTACTTTTTTTGACAGTGGCTTCCAATTATGAACTGGAGGGTTCTAGAAAAATCTATTAGAGTGTAAGATACGGTGGTTCAAACTAGCACACTTTACTTATTTAGTGTCCCCCAATTCCTTTGTAGGGAGCATTGCACATCATGGCACTTTGTAGGGCATTGGCTGAGAGGGGCTTTATAGTAAGGGTTTGAGTTCTGGGTGTGAATCTCGGCCTTACCCTTTACTGTTCTACAGTTTCTGGGGAGGAGAAGGATTTTCCTCTCCCCTTCTGAGTTCTTGGCTGAAACCCCTGTAACGAAAGAGAAATGAGTGAGAAAAACAAATAGAACATTATGGACATGTAGACTCCGTGGGTGACACCCGCGGAAAGATGAGTGTCTCCCCGAGGGGACTTCGAATTCAGGCTGAGATCCCATCCTCATGGGGAAAGAGCAGGGGCATGTAGGCCTCTTAGGGGAGAGTCCGTGGGTTTTAGGAAAGATGAGGGTTCTTAGGAGACCGGTTGGGAGGTGTGATAGTTTACGACAAAGTCTGCGTGTGATGTCTCGTTTCCTCTCCTGCGATAAGGACCCATCTTCCCTCGTTGGTGGAACTACTGAGCAGGGGATTTATGACTATTAAGCTCCTTTAGGCAGATAAGGGGAATTCAAAGAAAACTTCCTGCATTTGCTGCTTTTCAACTGCCAGCAGCTCAAAATAATCAACGTAGCAACGCCGCGTATTTGAGGGCGGGTGTCATAAACTGCTACCCTTCCCGTGCATCCTTGAAAACCTGTTTATTTTCTTCCTTACTAGATCGCAAATACCATTAAGACAGAGGCAGTGCTGGGTTTATTCATTCATGTGTAGACAGGGCATCTCCCAGTGCTCAGTAACTACCCCCGTGCTAAGTACGTATGAATGAATACGTGATGTGTGACCTCCTCACCTCTGACAAGCCTGGGTTGTCCTCCACTGTAAAATAAGTGGCAACTCTACCTATTTTATAGGGTTATTGTGGGGCTTAGTGAGATAATATATGTGAAATATTTAGCATATAGTCAGAGTGCGCTAAGTGTTTGATATTTTTATTAGTGGTCAATCAATGAATTATAGAATGTAGAGTAGACACAGAAGAAAGACCAAAAGAAAAAAGAAAAAAGCGGGGGGCGGGGGACATCACGAGGAAAGAGGCAGTGAGTTGGTGTATTGCTTAGCCCAAGCATGTGGTGGTTTTGGTGACGGAAAAGAAATGTGACTGTTTTGGACCTGATGAGGATGATTAGGTTGTACAAGGGCTTAAGTTTTAAAGCTCCCTTTCCTCAGATCCTCGTTAGAGTCTTCGAGAATGGATCTCAGAGGAAGGGTGCTATTTATTAACACTCAGCAAGTGCCTGTACCCTCTGCCTCACCCTAACCGTCCCACATCTTATTAAGGAGTTTGGGGGAGTTTGATAAACAGAAGAGACGCCTGTGAGCTCCGAGCTGGGGCGGTCTGGTCGTTAGTATTCACAAGTGTATTCCACAGCCTGTCACGCTGTAAGCCTGAGGCACTCATCAACATTTCATGGAAATCCAGGAAGCATCCTGTTTAGAACCGAAGAAGCATTCTGACCTGAGACCTAAAACGGATAGGAAAACAAAACAAAATAAACAAAACAAAAACAAAGGAAACACTCAGCCCCGCCAGTGTAAAAGAAAAAGGCATTTCTGCGGTTCTAAGAAAGATCCCCTTTTCAGAAGGGTATCTCCTGGACCAGACGTGATACGGAGATGACGTGCACATTTTCCGGACTCCATCGTTTTAGGTTTAGGCTACAGGGGTTAAGCCCGATTCTTTCGAGACCAACCTGCTTCTTGAGAAGTAAGCACGTGGGAAAGTATGTAAATTCTTTTCAGTTCTGGAACTCCCATTTGCTTCTTTCCTGGGCATGGAGGGGAGTAATCTTTGCTTTCCCCCCCCCCTTTTATTTATTTATTTTTGAGAGAAAGAGGGGGCGTGGAGGGGCAGAGACAGAGAGTCTCAGGCAGGCTCCACACTCAGCACAGAGCCTGACGTGGGGCTTGATCCCACCAGCTGTGAGATCACGATCTGAGCTGAAACCAAGAGTCTGTCGCTTAACGACTGAGCCAACCAGGTGCCCCTAATCTTTGCTTTTTGAAACCGGAGCGTATAGAGGAAGTTGTCTGAAGGTATGAAACCACAAGCATTAGACCATCATCAAGCTGGGGATTTCTTCTCCCTTTGACACGGGGAAGCACATTGGCTGGACCGCTTTAACCTTGATTCCCTGGGGGACCCTGTATGTCATGTAAAACAAGAGCCTTGAATATCTCAGTTATATATAGGATTGGAGTATTTATATGTAAACTTCTTGCCACCTTTGAGTTGTGAATGGGCAAGTTTTCAGTGAGGCGTTACCAACATTATTTGGGGGAACCATTATGTTGTGGTGGTGCCATTATGGAAAGCGTCCTGAAGGAAGAAACTCCCAATGAGATTATTACCCCCCACCTCCCACCCCCAATTATACTCTCGTGTAAACTGCAGAGAATTGAATGTCACAGGAGACTTGGGTCGGGGTCATTTATAAGCTGGGTGCCTCGGTCAAGTCATTTAACCTCTCTCAACTCCAGTTTTCTCATCTCTGAAATGAGAATAATCTTTTCTGTTTCCCTGGTTGTCACGGGAATCAGATGACATAAGTGGATGTGAAAGTGCTCTGGAAAGTCTAGGGTGCTTTCCAAGTGTGTGGTTTGTGCATGCTCATCTTGTTGGACATTTACTATCGTGGAATGTGAAACCACACAGTTTGGACAATTTAGGTGTCGTGGTAAAGATCATATTTTCTAGTGTCGTAGTCAGTTTGGGTTGTTATAACAAAGTTGCATAGACTAGGTGGCTAATAAACAGCAGGCATGGATTTCTCACCGTTCTGGAGGCGAAAAAGTCTGAGATCAGGGCCAGCGTGATCGAGTTCTGGTAAGGACCCTCTTCGAGGTTGCAGACTGAGCCTTCTTGTTGTGCTTCATGGGGCGGAGAGCAGAGAGGGGAAGCAGGTTCTCTGAGGACTCTCTGAGGGCACTAATCCATCATTAGGGCTCCACCCTTGTGACCTCACTTAATCCTAATCACCTCCCACAAGCCCCACCTTCTAACACCATCATGTGGCGGGTAGGATCTCTATGGGAAGACACAGATGTCTTGTCCATGATGTATTACGCGCAGTCCCCCCAAATTGATGTCCTTCTCATATGCAAAATGCATCCATTCCATCCCAACAGCTCCCAAAGGCTTAACTGGTTCCAGCATCAACTCTGAAGTCTAAAGTCTCATCTAAATATCCCCTAAATCAGATAGGAGTGAGCTCGAGGTACAGTTAATCCTGAAGCAGAATTCCTCTCCAGTTTTGTCAAACCAGACAAGGCATGTGCTTCAAAATAACCCTGGTGGGACAGGCATAGGATAGACATTCCCACTTCAAAAGGGGAAACTAGGAAAGGAGAGAATGACAGGTCCCAAGCAGGTACAGCACTTAGCAAGACAAACTTCTGAACTCTTGGGCTCCGCCCTCCAGGCCCACTGGGTTGGGGTCCTGTCCCCAAGCTCTGCAGGCAAGGATGGGTCCCCAAGTGGCCCCACCAGCACAGCTTTGAGCAGAGGCTGTCTGGCCTGTCAAAGGCATATCTCCCTTCTTGAAACCAAGGATGCACCCCTGATAGCCTGAATCAATGTTGGGTCATTCTTCCCTGATCTTGAAGAATAGTGTGTGTTTGCAGCCAGATAGCTCTGTGGTCCCATCCTATTAATTCTCACTCTGACAGCCTTCCTTTTCTCCTTGTTGTGCCCCTCTTCTTCAGTTCAAACCGGTAGTCTTCCTGCTGGGTGGTTGATTAAGTCTGGTTCACACCCATATTAATCTCCTTATCAAACAGATTCTTGAGCACCCTCTTAGTGCTCTCTCCTGAACATGCTTTCTCATTTTGTTGCAATGTGGATAGTCTGAGAATTTTCCAGATCTGTAAGTCCTGCTTCTCCCTTGGTGAGTAGTTCAGTCTTCCGGTCATCTCTCTCTTCTTGCATGTTGTGATAAGCAGTCAAGAGGAACTAAGCTACTCCCTCAATATTTTGCTTAGAAATCTCCTCAGTTAAATATCCAGTTTGAGCACCTACCTTCCACAAAACTCTGGAGCCAAAACACAATTCAAAACCAAGTTCTTTGCCACTTTGTAACAAGGATCACCTCTTCTCCATTGTCCTCTGATAATAACATGTCCCTCATTTCCATCTGAGACCTCATCAGAACAGCCGTTAGGTAGCATCCACGTATCTTCCAGTATTCTGCTTCTTAATCTGTAGAAGATGGAATCTTTCTCTACAGAGCTCCTCTTTTCTTCCTGAGTTCTTAACAGAAACACCTTTAAAATTCTGTTCGTGGAAGTCTAGGCCTTTTCTAGCATGTGCCTAAAAACTCTCCCCATCATCCACTTCAAGAGCCACTTGTACATTTTTTGGTACGTATTTGTCACAGGAGCAGCCCACTTCTTTGTACCTGTATCTGTATTGGGGCTTTCTAGAGGAACAGAGTCAGTAGGATATATCTAGATAGATAGACATGAATTTTGAGGGATTGGCTCACACAGTTATGGAGGCTGAGAAGTCTCATTATCTGCCATCTGCAAGCTGGAGACACAGGAAAGCCGGTGGGAACCAAAACTGAAGGCCTGGAAGAAAAAGAAGCCAATGGTGAAGGTTCTAGTCTGAGTTTCAAGACCCAAGAAGTGGGGGAGAGGGTGTGGGGGTATGAGTTCTCATCTTCAGTCTGAAGGTCTGAGAACCAGGAGCACCGATGTCTGATGACAGGAGAAGATGGACACCGATGTCTGATGACACCAATGTCTGATGACAATAGAAGACGGACACCAATGTCTCATGACAGGAGAAGACGGACACCGATGTCTGATGACAGGAGAAGATGGGCAGCCCAGCTCACACAGGGAGCAGATTTGCCTTCTTCCATCTTCTGTTGTACTCGGGCCATCAACAGATTGGACGACACCCACCTGCACTGGGCAGGGAGGGCAGTCTTCTTTACTCAGTCCAGCAGTTCAGATGCTCATCTCTTCTGGACACACCCTCACAGACGGACCCAGAAATAGTGTTTTATCCGTATCTGGGCATTGCCTTGGTCCAAACTCACACATCAAGTTAACCATCACGTGTAGGTAATACCAACAGTGTCCATGTTTTAAATGTTTCCTGCTCTTTTTATACAAGAAGGGGAAATTGTTCATTATTGTGAACATACCTAGCTGACTTTAGAGTCTCCAGAGACCAGAAGTGACTCTGTTTAGGAATGATGGGAAATGGGATAACAGAGATAAAATTCCATTTTGTTCTTTTTGCTCTACGTACCTCAACTTTATACTGACACTGGCTACCACAGGGTCTCTACTGCATGCATGAGCTGGGAAGTGACAGCATGCATTTATAATTCTGCCACTGAATGTAAAGCCTTACAAAGTCCCTTTGGCCAGTGAAGACAAGCTTCACAAATGAAATTTGAGATAATTATTCTGATATTTTTCCTGGGAGGTTATTATGAGGTGTTTCACATTGATTTTTGATAGTGATTTTTTTTTTTAAGTGCAAAGGCAATAGCTAAATCAATTCTGGCATATCCATACAGTGGAATAGTACTCCAGCAATGAAAAAGAACAAGCTAGTGATACACACAGCCATGTAGATGGATTGTAAAAGCATTTATATACTGAGAGAAGGAAGTCTTATGCAAAAGCATATGCACTATGTGATTCTGTTTATATGGATTCTAGAACAGGCTAACTAATCTTTTTCTTTTTTTTTTTTTTTTAATGTTTACTTATTTTTGAGGGAGAGAGAGAGAGAGAGACAGATTGCAAGCAGGGAAGGGGCAGAGAGAGAGGGAGACACAGAATCCAAAGCAGGCTCCGGGCTCTGAGCTGTCAGCATCGAGCCTGACGCAGGGCTTGAACTCAGAAACTGTGAGATCATGACCTGAGCCAAAGTTGGATGCTCAACCGACTGCACCATCCAGGCGCCCCAGCAAACCAATCTTTGGCAAAAACTCTAATGACAAAAGTGCTTACCTGGAGGTGGGTAAGGGCTAGAGACAGGTTGGGAAGGGATATGAGGGAATTCTCTAGGGTGTAGATAAGAGTCTGTATTTTGATAGGGGTTGGGTTACAGGGGTGTGTACGTTTTTCAAAACTCATCAAATGTGCTTATGATTTTATTGTATGTAAAATTTACCCGCAAATGTAAACAAAATAATGATATCAGTGTTGAAATCTTTAGCAGTGAAGTGTACCGATATCTGTATTTGAATTGTGATAACTATAACAACAAAAATGGATTGATGAATACACAATAATAACGCAATAAGGCAAATGCAAAAGTGAATTATAGAATCTAGCTGGTAGTTATTCAGGTACTTCTTGGCCAATTCTTTGCATTTTCCTATAGGTTTGAAAATTTTATAATACAATGTTAAAAATTGAATTTCAGAAAACCTATTAATATAAAAAAACACAAAGCATGCAGTGGTTAGTGTTTTGGTGATACAATATTCTCTTTTTTTTAATGTTTTATTTTATTTTTGAAGGAGAGGGAGACAAGGTGTGAATGGGCGAGGGGCAGAGAGAGAGGGAGATACAGAATCCTAAATGGGCTTCAGGCTCTGAGCTGTCAGCACAAGGCCCACATGGGGCTTGAACTCACAAACTGAGAGATCATGACCTGAGCTGAAGTCAGACGCTTAACCTACTGAGTCACCCAGGTGCCCCTACAATATTCTTTTAAGCACTGAATATCCTTAGAGAAGTTTAGCTACTTGTTAAAGGTAAATGAGAATTTATTCTACTGTCTTTGCTCAAAATGCTGCATAAAAGAGACATTTAAAATAATAAACACATAAGAATTTTGATTTCACAATACGAATTGTTATGAAGTTAAATTTATAATTAAAAACTACTTAAGATCATGTTTTTGACTCCACATCCTTTCATTTTTAATTTTTCTTTTTGTCAGTCTCCATGAACTATCTTTAAGACATGATAGGTTCTGACCAAAGAGGGATAAGCCGGTGATAGAATTCGATTAAGAAGAATGTACTAGTTAAATGATATAGATGAACTGATAAGTATTGTTGAAAATATTGATTTTAGGGTACAAATCATATCACAGCACTGACTTTTTATACCCTGAGAATTACTGAAAATCAGAAAGACTGGAATATAATTCAACATGATCGTGACAGATTAGAGCATTGTATTTTTTCAGAAAGACAAAATTCAATAGGAACATGTACAAAAATATACCGTTCCAGACCAAAAACCAACCAATGGGGAAGGACCAGTTATGAATCTAGGGTGTCAGCAGCGACCATAGTCAGCCCTTTTCACTGAATATTCACTGTCCTTGTGCTAGGATTGAATTCAGCTTTGTTATATATATTTTTCCTTTTCCAATTTTTTATTTAAATTCTAGTTAACATGTAGTATAATATTAGTTTCAGTAGTAGGGCTTTGTGACTCATCACTTATATATAACACCCAGTGCTCATCACAAGTGCCCTCCGTAATCCCCATCACCCATTTACCCCATCCCCTGCCCACCTCCTGTCCAGCAACCCTCAGTTTTTTCTCTGTCTTAAGAGCCTGTATGATACATATTTTTAAGTAATATGGAGAAATAAGTAAAGATTTAAAGAGGAACAAGATGACTAAAATAATGAAAAACTGGTCCTAGGAGGAAAATCTGAGAGAAAAGAGAAACTTCTCTGAAGGCTTCAAGATTGAAAAGGTTCAAGTTCTGCTTGATTTATTACCATTTTCAATTACATGAAGTGTTTTTACGGAGACATCCTATGAAAACTAACAAGGGAAATGGATTGAAGTTAAGAGATAATGGAGTTGTGCAAATGGGAGAATCCCTGGACTTCAAGGTTGATCAGACTCTGGAATAATTACCAGGTGATGCTGTGGACCCTGCATCCCTAGAAAATATGGAAGCAAAATAGAAATTCTGAGTGGATCTAGATTGACCTGCCAGAGGTCAGGGGAAAACTCAGATGATCCATGAAAGGACCTGACTGGGCCTATGTTCTATTAATAATGTTTTGCTCCATGTAGGAGTTGTAAACACAGCTTGGTTTTAAATTACATTTTTCTTGGGGTGCCTGGGTGGCTCAGTTGGTTACGCATCCAACTTCAGCTCAGGACATGTTCTCACAGTCTGCGGGTTTGAGCCCCACGTCGGACTCTGTGCTGACAGCTTGGAGCCTGGAGCCTGCTTCGGATTCTGTGTCTCCCTCTCTCTCTGCCCCTCCCCAGCTCACGCTCTGTCTCTCTTTGTCTCTCTCTGTCTCTCAAAAATGAATAAACATTAAAAAAAAATTTTAAACATAAATAAATTACATTTTTCTAGGCTTTCTATAAGGACTGGCAACTTTAAGTTCACTTAGAAAGTCACTGTTACTTTACAACTGCGTGACTGTGGATAGCAATACTAAATTGTATGCTAGAAATTTGCCAAAGGAGTAAATCTTAACTGTTCTCACCACAAAACAAGGCGGAGGGGGGAAGACAGCCATGTGAGGTGATGGGTAGGTAAGTTAGCTCGATTGTGGTGGGGACTGTCCCACAGTGTACAAACATGTCAAAACATGAAGTCGTACACCTTGAATATAAATACTTTGTGCTTGTGAATTAAACCACTGAAGCCAGAAACAAATCACTGTATCGAATGATTCTTCCTTTCATTGGGCTTGTTTCCTAGTAAATGACTACATGTTGCTTTGGTGACTGTAACACTGTTCTTAATGTACCTTCTGTACCTTATAATTACTATGAAATAATTACAGTGCATCCTGTCATTTTCTCTTCAATGTTACAACGTGATCCTTAGGCGTACATTTGTTGTTTTGTTTTGTTTCATTTTGTTTTATATTAAACTTTTTATTAAAACTGAGTCTTCATGATATATTTAAAAGGACATGTTCCACAAACAAATATTTGGACAAAAAATTTTCTATATGTAATTATTGGCACATAAATTTAAAATAAAAACTAAGCTAAATATTTATATATATATATATTCATGTATATATATTCGTGTGTGTGTGTATACACACACACACACACACACACACACACACACACACACACACGGGTGTATCCAATTCATGTCAGTGATCTGGAATACCTGAGTTTCAAGCTGTTGGTCTTCCAGATAGTGCTAAATGTTTTTCACCCACTTTATAAAGGACACAGTCCATCCAGAAAGAGTAACTTTGGTTAATAGATGCTGTCTCCCAAAGATAGCACAGAAGTCCTCAGTGGGATTCAGGTTTATCTTCAGAGGTTTCTTCCAAGTGGAGGTCAGTCTGTGATGCAAGGAAGGATTCCCGTGTAGCAAGGCACTGTTCATAATACTGGATATTCTCCTCAGTCATATCTGTAAATGCTGACTTGATGCCATTTTGCACATTATGTCTCCATCTTTCCCAGTCTGCTTTCAGGGCATTATTAGCGCATTCCACTTTATCTTCAAGTTTTCCAGTCTCTTCTGTAAGCAGATCAGTATCTGCCTTTTTATAGGTCAAAGCTTCCTCTTTGGGTCCAGTTCTGCTTGTATTTGGTCTCTCCTTTCCATAACACCCATTAACATTTCACTATAAAGTACATACTCATGTACTACAGGAAGCAGGGCCTCTGAGAGTCCAGACGTCCGTTTTTCAGTGTCCTTACAGCATTTGTCAACGCAGCTGGCAATCCCTTTTAGAGTATCAACCAGATCTTCTTCTGACGCCGACCACAGAATATGGATTGGGCCATATTCTTTCATTTCATCAGAACATTCCCTTTCTTCCTTGTAAGTTCTCTGAGATATTTTGTCTATCAAATTTATTTTCTGGCTAAAAACTTCAACAAAGTTATTCATTTCCGTGAACCCTTCTGGGCGGCTTTTTACTCCTCTCATTGCAGCACAACAGCTCTGACTGTCTGCCCCATCCTGCTGAGTAATCCAGGCCCTTGCTTCTTGTGAGAAGAGAGCTCCCAAGCTGGTGCAGTAAGAAATACTTTGAAGTCTTCATTAAATGTTAGAATTGGGTGATCAGCAATTCGGTTCGGGAACTTACGTAGCGCCTTCCTCCGTATTTCAATGAAGTCATCGTTAAAGCGCCCCACCATACCTTTCATGATAAACTTCTCAGGCAATGGTGGAATAATCAGAGTGGGATGTGCGTCTTCAAGTTTTCCTTTCAACCAAAGGAAATCTTTTTTTTTTTTAATGTTTACTTTTGAGACAGAGAGAGAGCATGAATGGGGGAGGGTCAGAGAGAGAGAGGGAGACACAGAATCTGAAACAGGCTCCAGGCTCTGAGCTGTCAGCACAGAGCCCGACGCGGGGCTCGAACTCACGAACCGTGAGATCATGACCTGAGCCGAAGTCAGACGCTTAACCGACTGAGCCATCCAGGCGCCCCACCAAAGGAAATCTTGATAACGTCTCCTAACTTCAAATTCGCTGGAGTCAAATTCCCCACGAGATGTCTTAGTAGTAATCCTGTAAGTAATGAAAGGTTCAATTGTGGTAACGTGGCTTTTGGGTTCATCAACTGTAATGAAAAGATCTGGCATCATAGGGCTGAAGGAATTCATGTCCATCAATGAGGCATCCTTACTGAACACCTCCAGGTCGTCCTCGTCCTCGTCCAGATCCAGCAGCTCGGCCTGGAGCAGGGTGGAGGAGTCGCTGCTGCCCAGGAGGGGGGCGCCGACCCCCGGGCTTTCCCCACCGGTGCCCCCAGCCGGGAGCTTGGGCGTACATTTGTATATGTGAACCGTTATGTCAACGAGTATTTTCTGCTGGTGAGAGGGTCCCTACCTGAATGTATGTTTTACATTCTTTGCCCTTTTTTCCGGCCAGGCCACCATTTCACCATCCAGGTCAGTTAGGACGCAATGAGATGAACATGTCACTGTGAATGATGCCTCTTCTTCCTGAGAGTCACTATGGCAGAACCCTCTTGCATTTTCCATTGTAGCCTCTGTTTCCGGTTTTTTTTTTATCTCATTCCTTGGTTCGCTTTTTTTCTTATCCTTTGCAGAGCAAAACTTGCCTCCTGTTGTGATGCTGCCCAAAACTTCATTGTTTCTCAGAATAACACTCCAGCTGGGACCAACATGAGTTACGAGGTGGAAAGCAAAAATGAAATCCTAATTAGAGAGAACATTTTTAACATGTTTCCAGTGGTGAGTAAGGGCTTGTTGTGGTTTATTTGTGTCACCATTCCAGGTGACTTTCCTCTCACTTTATGTTGTAACTTAGACAAATAGAGGGGTTAACTTAGAATTAAAATACTGTATGTGGTTTTGTTGTGTAAGATGTTTGTAGGGGTCCATTTTAAAAAGGCACTTTTGGGGGGGCGCCTGGGTGGCTCAGTCGGTTGAGCGTCCGAGTCTTGATTTGGGCTCAGGTCATGATCCCAGAGTCGTGGGATCAAACCCCCCATTGGGCTCTGCACTGAGTGTGGAGCCTACTTGAGATTCTTTCTCTCTGTCTCTTTCTGTCTCTCTCTGCCCCTCCCCTGCTCATATTCGCTCAATCTCCCTAAAAAATAAATAAATAGAAAGGCAATTTTGAATGCAAGTAGCTCTGTGGGGAATGTATTTATATCTTACATGATAAGCTCTCCGAGTCCTTGAGTCCTTCATGACTCATCCTTGAATGAGATGAGGTATTTGGGCTTTGTGCACAGTAATTACTGGGGCTTGGGAAGAGGACCGTTTTTCACCTGGAATGAGATTCATCCAGTTGTCAGTTTTGGTGACTGAATCAATTCATCCACAAAGAACTGTGGGTTTAGTGGCTAGTCTTTGGGAAGTAAATATGTTAAGGATTTGCGGTCAACGATCATAACCTCACAAGACAGAGATTTCTGGGTAGTGTGTTCATTGATGTATCCCAAGCTCCGGAACATTTCCCAGTGCATATATATGCGTTCATTATGTATTCATTAAATAAACTAGTGAGTAATGGCACAGTGTCATCGTAAGAGGAAACTTCTCCTTGAATATAAACCCGAACTTGGGGAAAATTTTTGTCCTGCAGAACATCCTGTTGCTCATAAACACACACTCTCGGGCATCTTTTCATGATTTGATTAAAAGCAGTTAAGCTAAGGCAATGTGGTCAAACATGGGATGACTTTACCAACTGTAGAATATTCAGTTCTTGCCATTAATTCCCTTTTGTTAGAACTTTGACCTCTTACAACTAATTTTTTGGTCATGCAAGTTGTTCCAGATTTTCTTTTGATATTATAATTCAAAGGAAGACGAATTTGCTGGGAATGATTGAGAACTGAATAGCAAATGATAGAGAATAAATATTGCAAATTTTCTGGGAGGAAAGGGGGACCAAAAATAACTCAAAGCGTTCTAAAAATGCCCTCATGATCCATTGAAATTACCAATAATTAAAAAGATAATAAGTAAAGAATATTTCTATTCCTTATCAAGGACGGCCTGGGAGAGTTTCATAATGAGCAACTCTTTCTAGTGTTTTCCTTGCTTTAGACTGACTAGAATAGAGAAGCAGCAGGTATTTTTTTTTTTGCTTCTAATTGTCACCTTGAAAAGAATAACTTAACCGAAACTTGATAATTCTGTGTGCAATTAATAATAACAGCATCCATTTTCCAAATTTACACTGAGTTTTCAGAATTAGGGGGAGGGAATTCTGAAGTCAGTACAGTAAGGCTTGCAAAGCTAGGCCACTCCCTTTCCATGGATGAGGCATGTGAGGGAGCTGACCTCCTCCTCACCCTGCTCCCCGCATACCCACCCCCCACCCCCCACCCCGGTGCTCTCCTCTGCCACAGTGCACTCTGGAACACTGTGGAACATGCAGCAAGAAGGTGACAATAGATACTTTTGATGAATGTCGTGAAGTCATTTCCTCCAAACACTTTTGCTAAGTTATTTAAAAAGAAAACAAAGTTGGTTTTCAACCAGGGTGAGCAATGAGCAGGCATTGCTCAGCGTGGCACAAATTTTTTCCATTTTCTTGGGAGCTTTCTTTTAAGAACCATTGGAGTTTGTAATTCATGTGAACGCATGCCGAATGTGAGATCCCAAAGCATATGGGCTTTTTCACCCAGTTGACCGAGAAGCCAGAGAAAAACATTGTTTCGTGTGCTTAATTGGAGATGATGTTTCCTTCAGTAATCTTTTCTGTTGTACCATTTAGAGAATATTTGCATTCTACCCAGTGTATGGAATTCAGAATTTATTGTGGTCGTGTTGAGTAAACACGGTTGGAAGACACCTTGAGCTAGCAGTGCAGTGAACTTCAAATACCCTGAGGTATTTGGGAACCATTAATTTAAGAGCCAGGTACCGCTGGGCGTTGCAGATACAAAGAGGAATCGGATACATAATTAAATTAACATTTTATTCATTGAATATGAGAAGCTGTGTAATGTGTTGTGAATGAGAGCGTGGACTCTTTCAAGGGTTTGAATCCCACCTCTCGCTCCTGCTAGCTGTTACTTAAACCCATGCCTTTATTTCCTGTCTGTAAAACGCTGAGGTTGTTGTTTGGATTACATGCATTAATAAGTTTTGCACTTGGATCAGTGTCTCTTGTATAATATGCACCATGTGATTTTTAGTTGCTAGAGACAAACCTAGTACCGAACTAGGGTTTTCTTTGCTTGTTTGGCATCCCCCAGGTAGAGCGTCAGGAGCACATCACAGTCATAAGGATTCATGGGTTACTTTGGGCTTCTGAGAACCCCGTTGGCCCTGAGGTGTTGCCATTGGTACTGGTAAACTGTTTTTGGGAAGTAGGGTGCCCTGATTTGTAGCGTTGGCCGATTTTGGTGGTGTAAGTACCCCCACTGTGGCCGATTTAAATTTACCAATGTTTTTTATTATTATTATTATTATTATTACTATTATTATTGTTTTATTTCTTTTATAAAGTAAGAGCGCGTGAGCAGGGGAGATGATCAGAGGGAGAGAGAGAGAATCTTAAGCTCCTCCACATTCTTGAAGGACTGACACGGGACGGGGTTCAATCCCGCAACCCTGGGATCATGACCTGAGTCGAAATTAAGAATTGGACCCTCAACCGACTAAGCCACCCAGGCCCCCCATATTTACCCGTGGTTTAACAACAGTGCACACAATTCCTGAATATTTACCAGTTGGCTCCCACCCGCTGGTACAGGTGCGCCCCAGCACAAGGCTGGAGGCTGCACGAGGGCAGGCCATTGCGCCAGCCCGCACTTACGGTAAAATCACCGTGTCCATTGCATTGTGCGAGGTCTGTGGTGACAGAAGAGGGAAAGCTAAGCGTCAGAAACACCCTCTGTGCCCTTGAAGACCTCCACCTGAATTCTGAAGACAAAACTGGTAAACGAGGACCATGTGTCTGATCTGCCGTCCTTCGTGCTGCCCAAGGTCACATCGTTCTTTCAGGGAAAGCGACCAGGAAGGGGAAAGCGTGCTGTTGACTCGAGAAGTTAGGTTTCCGACTGGGAAGGATATGGTAAAAGGGGGACGTCTTTTGGAGTCGGCAAGTCCGGTCCTAGGAGGAAATATAAAAGATTCAGGCCTTGGAAATTAATTTGAAATATGTCAACACAGAGTCAGTAGGGCCTCCCTAAAGAACCGCGGCTGGTCATTTGTGGAGAGATGGCAGGCAGCAATCTTATGTCAGCACTGAGCCTGAAGGTCTAACTATTTAAGAAGCACGGGAAACTTCCGCTAAATTAGCTATTAATTTTATGCCCGAGAATAGAGGATTTAATGATACTTTCTAATTGCTTTATTTCCTCCATTTTGCTGAAAATGTTCCTGTTTGTTGGAAAGACCCAATGCGGGATTTTGCCATTCTAATGTTATTTACTTAATTAACGTGGTGTAAAATACAGTAAGTTATATTTTATGAGCAAATGTATTATATTTTATAGTACTACATTATATGGTATTCGATACACTGTCTATTCCTCTCAAGAGAAATGAGAGGTATAGTATAAGTTTACAGCATATTTTATTATAAGTCGTAGTTGATCAGCATTGCTACTTCTGCTTTTTTTCCTTGCTTTTTTTCTTTCCTTAGCATGTCTAAATATTAAGCTGCTGGAATTAAGCGGTGATGGTTATGGTTCTGAAACTAAAGATATTTCACTTTCTCCTGATAGTCTCAGCCTTTTATGGAGCACCCTTATAATCGGTGTGCCGTGGTTGGAAACGGGGGGATTCTGAATAAGTCTCTTTGTGGAGCCGAAATAGACAAATCCGACTTCGTTTTTAGGTAAGACCTGTCAAATTGGTTCCTTTGAAACCAAAGATCAGTTGGATATTTTAAAAGGATAGTGTAAAGCTACTCCGTGTAAATTTTGACCTTTGAGCTGTGTTGCTTAAGTCTACAAATGACGTAGATGGCCTTTCCTGAAGTGTGAAATGGATCACGGGTTCCTCAGCATGTTTATACCAGAAGGATAAAACTGTGCTGTGGCCCCTTTGCAGAAGCTCAGCTTGAGATCATGGTGAAAAAGGATCTTCACTGCAGGACTTCTCAGAGCCTTCAGTGTCGTAAGGATGCCATGGCTCCCTGAGAAGGACTCTGGAGAACAATATTTCCCAGGTTCACCTGAAAAAAAAAGACTATATATATATATGTATATATATATATATATACATATATATATATATATATACACACACACACACACATACACACACACAGATACACAGATATAATTATGGTTTATATATATTTAAAAAAATATTTTTTAACAGAGCATTTCGAGAGTTTTGTTCTCAGATAAAACTTAAGAAAATGCTGACCTTCACCCTATTGCCATGCTACATCATTGTTTATTTAGTTCTCTGGCTTGAAATTAAAAAAAAACAAAAAACAAGAAATTGTGGGGCTTCTAGATTCTGGTCTTTTAAAGTGTTGGTGTCTCAATACCTGCTAGCTTGCAAAAACAGAAGCAAAAGTGGTTTCTCTGTGTGCCTGTGCTAACAAGCCAAGCTACAGAGTTTCTGCGCTTTCAGAATTCGACGGAAAGGTGATTCATCCCTGTGAGGATGGATTTCAATTGAAATGCACCTTTTTAAAAAGTAAGTCGAAATCTGTTTCTTCGTATTGCAGAGGTACTGATTTCATACATCAGAGGACATCCTTTCATCTTTATTGATTTCAGGCTGCCCTTTTTAGCAACTGAAAAGGAAGATTTTCAGTCGGTAGCTCCCCACCCCCAACCCACTGCCTCACTTTAATCTCATTTAAAGTTTTTATACTGAAGGTAATGACAGACCAATAGATTTGACACTCCAGCAGGTCACTGAATGTGCTCCTCACGATTAATGTCAAAATGACCAATACCTGAAGGATTTAGCCATTTTGAAAAAGCCATAATAAAGATACATAATTCTTCTTGTGCTAGACTTTGTATAGACTTAAAATTCCCAGAACATCTGTGGGGACGTTTATGCCTAATGTTCATTTTACCTTATAGCAGATACAGGAAATACAGATTTAGACTTAAAAATACAAGCAGGGGCACCTGGGTGGCTCAGTGGCTTGGGCATCTGACTTCGGCTCAGGTCATGATCTCACAGTCTGTGAGTTCGAGCCCCGCGTCGGGCTCTGTGCTGACAGCTCAGAGCCTGGAGCCTGCCTCGGATTCTGTGTCTCCCTCTCTCTCTGCTCCTCCCCTGCTCATGCTCTGTCTCTCTCTGTCTCAAAAATAAATAAAAACATTAAAAATAAATACAAAGAACTCAACAACTTCTTAATTTATAGCTCTATAGCTGCTTCGGATCCTGTGTCTCCCTCTTTCTCTCTGCCCCTCCCCTGCTTGCTCTCTGTCTCTCTCTCGCTCTCAAAGATAAATAAACATCAAAAAAATTATAACTCTACAGTAGGTGTGTACATTTCTAGAGTCTGCATTTGCTGAGGCTCAGATATGTTGCTGATGCTGAGTTCCCTGTGAAGTTAGCCTCCCAGACTGAAAGGCCAAATGAGGGTTTCAGTGTCGTCAGAGTCATTAAAATTTATTTAAATTTGAAGCCTGACCAGATTTTGGCAATAAGTGTCCAGAGTTTTATAAAAACAACCTGGAAACTGCTTATTATTCATTTCTTCCTTTCAAGAGACTGGGAGCTCCCAGTTAAGTATGTAAGGAACAAAAAGAGGGGTGATGAATGGTTTTACCAACTACTACTGTATATGTAGTTTGCCTTGGAGTTTCCTATGACACTATATTGGAAATCACCTTTGGTTTTCAAAAGAGTATGAGACTGTTTTAGAAAGTAGATTTGTGGGGTGCCTGGGTGGCTCAGTCGGTTGAGCGTCCAACTTCGGCTCAGGTCATGATCTCACGGTTTGTGAGTTCTAGCCCTGCATTGGGCTCTGGGCTGACAGCTCAGAGCCTGGAGCCTGTTTCGGATTCTGTGTCCCCCTCTCTCTCTGACCCTCCCCTGCTCATGCTCTCTCTCTCTCTGTCAAAAATAAATAAAACATTAAAAGAATATATTTTTTTAGAGAAAGTAGATTTGTTACTACAGGATGTCCATTAATGAGGGCATTTCTGTGGACTATTATCTGTGATTAATATTTATTTTTCCCAAGGTGCCATATTTAATTATTTTCTGGTATATCTTTTTTATTTTTTTATCAATGAGAGATGCACATGGTTCATTTGATTTTATGTTTCATAGAGTGTGGAATACTATTTCAACCTCAGTCACTGCAGAACACATGAACTTTAAACAGCTTTCCTTAGGAAGCACTCAAATATGCTTCCTTTGTATGTATAGCTTTAAAGAAATGGTCTACTTGAAATTCTATAAGCAATACTTGGGGAGTCATAACCAACCGTCTCTTTTTTGTGAAAGGAATATAATTACTCAAAATTACAATTCTTAATTTGTTTTGAGTACTAAAGACAAATTAGTACTCAAAAGAGGAAGAGAACATTTAGATGAAAACATCATTATAGGAACATTAGGGTTTTATTTATTAACAGCATAATTTGGTACAAGAAAAACTATCCATATGGGAATCAGGAGATTTTGATTTTTTTTAATACAGTGTTTGCTTCTGGCAGACTGTAACCTTAGTCCCCATGCCTCAATTTTTTTAAATCTGTAAATTGGCGATCATACCACAATGGGAATATAATCAATAGAAATAATAATTTTAATAACAGGATTATGAACTCTTCAGAAGCTTGGCAAGGTAATTGTCATTTCTCATTTGATAGATATAAGGGTCTTAATATTGAAAACATTTATCAAGTTTGTATATTTCATACACTGTTGAAATGCCAGTTAAGAGTTCAGTACGAGGGTGCCTGGGCGGCTTGGTGGGTCAAGCATCTGACTTCCGCTTGGGTCATAATCTCATGGTTCATGTTCAAGCCCTACATCAGGCTCTGAGCTGAGCTGTGCTGACAGCTCAGAGCCTGGAGCCTGCTTTGGATTCTATGTCTCTGTCTCTCTCTGCCCCTCTCCTGCTCGTAGTCTGTCTCTCTCTCAAAAATAAATAAGCATTAAAAGCATTTTTTTAATTAAAAAGAAAGAGTTCAGTACTTATTAAATAGTTTTAAATGGAAATCGGACCAATTCAGAACCCCTTGATAGCAACAGTTTTCTCCAGTAAAGTGACAGTGATCATATGTGTACGTGTGCTTTTTTTATAAGTCGTATTTTGAAAATACTTTTTTTTTTTCAAATTTCAGGTGTAACCTCCCCCCAATTACAGGAAATGTTAGTAAAGACGTTGGCAGTAAAACCAATGTTGTGACTGTAAATCCCAGTATCATAAAACTAAAGTAAGTACCTCCAAGTTACACAACTGTTTGAGAACATTCGTTTCATTGTCGAACACATTTCTTTGTTGCTGAAAAACACTACTCTTGTTGCTGAAACTAACTTGCAATATGGCTGGAATGACTTTTGGGGAAAAGATAGAAGAATATATTCATAATTTTTTACTTTTTCTCAAGGTTATACCTCATAAGAGGTATGACCAGTTGTACTTTTTTTTTAAGGAAATCATTTTATTTTATTTTATTTTATTTTAAAGATGTTACTTTATTTTTTAAGTAATTTCTACACTCAGTGTGGTGCTTGAACTTACAATCCCCGAGATCAAGAGTCACATGCTCGACTGACTGAGGCAGCCGGGTGCCCTGACCAATTGTACTTGTAATGTCATAAGCTGAACATTACTAATCAAATGCAAACTCATTTATCTCTTCGTCTTTTGTAACAATAGTAAAGTTACTTTTGAGAATTTTCTTTCAGAGTTTTAGTGTTACTCTTGAGAGCAGTTTCTTGATAAAGAGTTTAGAAACTTCAGAGAGTGAGCCTTGGGAGAACCTGGCCCCCCCCCAAAAAAACAGTTTTTACTTCAGATAGTTTATTAACAAAAAATAATTCCTTTATTTCATTTTTTGCAGCAGAACTACTACAAAATGTTGCTGGTTGATAAAAATCCCATACATAGTTTTGCTCCATTGTTTTCATCAAAATTGACCAATAATCATTATTAATAAAATACACAATAGAAATATATATTCAGAGAGTTCTAGTATATCTTAAAATAATATAAAATATTGTACCTGTATCCCAGAAGTTTATTTTTTAAACACGATCACACAGATTAGTATATTTACGAACGTATTCTTTGAATCACACATACAGAGCTATCACGATACATGGGATAAATTTGACGTGTGGTGTGTGTGTATGGATACAGATATTTTAAGTTCTTCAGAGGAAACTTGTATGATCACACGCACAGAAAGATGCACAAATAACAGGTGTACAGCTCAGTGACTTTTTTTTTAATGTGTAGACATTTCAAGAGTGTACTGTTTGAGAAAACATCAATCATTATTAATTTAGAAGTATTTGTGTATCAAAAAGCAACCTTAGAGAAAGAAATTACTGAGTTGGAAACTAAAATAATGTAAGAAATGTGTGGTCCAGTGGGGATATAGCCCAGTAAGAAGATATAAATGGGGGGCACTTAGGTGGCTCAGTTGGTTAACCATCTGACTTCAGCTCAGGTCATGATCTCACGGTCTGTGGGTTCAAGCCCCACTTCGGGCTCTGTGCTGACAGCTCAGAGCCTGGAATCTGCTTCCGATTCTGTGTCTCCCTCTCTCTGTGCCCCTTCCCCGCTCACTCTCTGTTTCTCTCTGTCTCTCAAAAATAAATAAGCATTAAAAAAAAAAGAAAGAAAGAAAGAAAGAAAATATAAATGAAGGCTTACAGATACCTCAAAAGAGCAGTGAAGACCTACCCCTTGATATTTATAAGATGCTTCCTTGTACTTGAGTCCATTGTCTCTTAAAAGTGGTTCAGTTGCTTGGCCAGTGGTCAGTTCAGCCTTATGTAACCCAAACTGCTACTTTGATCATAATGATGATGGTGGTGGTTTTTTGCTTTTGTTTTTGTTTTAATCTGGCAGGTATGGGAACTTAAAGAAAAAAAAAGAAATATTTCTGGAGGACATTGCAACCTACGGAGACGCATTCCTTCTTCTGCCAGCGTTTTCTTTCAGGGCCAACACCATTGCCTCTTTTAAAGTGTATAACACACTCAAAGAGGCTCACGCAAGACAAAAGGTTCTCTTTTTCCACCCCAAGTACCTGAGAAATCTCGCCCACTTCTGGAGAACTGAAGGTGTGACAGAGTTTCGCCTGTCCTCCGGCCTGATGGTCACAAGTGTGGCCGTGGAGCTGTGTGAGCATGTGAAGCTGTATGGCTTTTGGCCCTTCTCTAGAACGGTAAAAGACACACCCGTCAGCCATCACTACTATGACAACAACCTCCCTAAACGCGGTTTCCATGAGATGCCCAAAGAATATAGACAAATTCTCCAACTTCACTTGAAGGGAATCCTCAAATTGCAATTTAGCAAATGTGAAATAGCCCAAGCATAGTATCTTAAGGTGGGGGTGGTTTTGATACAACGCGGTGGGTGAGTGACAGTGTTTCCCCACAGGAAAAGCCGTGGTTGTAGGGAGAAGAGAAAGAGCCCTGAAACCTGGTTTGATCAGAGCTCCCCGCTAAGCTTGCGTCCTCAGCAGCTCATGAACTTGTTCGGATTTGCAGTTTCCCTCCCTGTGAAATGGGGACCGTGATAATCTAACTCGCTTCAGGCAAACGTGGTAATCTGTGAAAACTCTTGGCGAAGGATGTTTGGCCTGATGAGGTAGGGACTCCCCGAATTTTTCCTTGTTGGTATCTATCGTAGCCGTTTCCACGCTCACCAGACTGATAATAAAAGGCAGGCGGTCTTGAGGACCCTTCCTGGAGAGAACAGCTGTGAAATGCCAGCGTTCGCTGGGGCTCTTTCCTCAGCACGCCTCTCTATTATGGGTCATATCCATCTCGTCCTTCTTCCTGTCTTCGAAGAGTGCATATAAGGACTTACAGCAAACCCTTGATTCTTCAGGAATCAAATCCTTCTCTTTGGGTGATAATGTGCCTGCTTCTGATTACCTTCACGAATTGTGTCGTTAGCTGCAACGGTGTGTTGGTTGGACTTAGGCCAATGTTTTTCCTCCTTTGTCTACATTTCGAAGTCACTCTTTATAATTTATATTAACTTCCTGACTTTACTCTTAAGCATTTTCCTTTTCCACTGAGAACCTATTTCAAGAGCATGAGGAGTTACAGTACCCGGTTTTTCTTACCTGTGTTCTTATCTGTGGGGTCACGCATTCAATTTAGTTGTTGTTGTTGTTTTTTTAATTATCAAACAGCTACTTCATGTCAGACCCTGTAACAGGCTGTGTCTGTGAGAGGGACATAAAGACCAAGCCCTTCAGGAAGAAATGGACACGTGTATGACCAACTGTAATACGGTATTACAAATATAATTCTGAATTCTTACCGTAGCCAGACTGCTGTTTTACTAAAGGTTCCCTTTTAAGAACACTCTGCTGTCAGCTGCTTATTTTGGTAAAGTACCTCTTCCATTTCATTGTGGTTGACATTGTTTTATGCCATTCTTTGATCACATTTTATTTGTTCTTCTGTAGCAGATGAAACCTGTTGGCTCCATAAATTGCTTAAAACTTCATATATAAATATTTTCTAAAAGGAGCATGCTTTTAGTTACATGAAGTCTAATTTATTCATCTTTTTGTTTTGCGGTGATGAAGGAATAGATATTCAGAAGTTATTTTAGTAAAAATTATATATGATTAAGGACAGAGATTACTTACGTTTTCCCCCATATAACTTACTGTTTTACCTGAGGAAATCTTCTCTAGAATATCAAAGTAGAATCTTCAGTGTCACTGGTAACAAATTTCAGAAGTATTTGAAATGGTACGTGTTGGATCGCAGACTTCTCTGGAACTTCCCAGGTGTAATCCAAAACTGGCCCCTGTCCACAGAACACAGGGAGAGACCAAACAAAGAGGCAGGCCACTTCAGATTGGTAGGTGGCCCTTTAAATAAGCAAGGGACCTTGCATATGGGATTGTCTTGGGTGGCCACAAGACTAGTAGGCCTCCACATCTGTCTGCTAAACTTAAAAGTTTATGTAGAGGCCTTAACCGGGGTCAGACGTGTAAATTGTCCACTTGGTCTCAACACCACATCACTGTCTCAGGGCTGTGTCCTTGGGGAAGCTTCTGGGAGCAGGGAAGGCAAATAGAATGCACATGCCAGGGACAGGGGAGGGAATAAGGAGCCTCCAGTTGCTGGGGTCCCACTCATGGGTCAACTGGCAATCGTGTCCTCTTGATGACCTCCCCAACACTGTGAGATCAAGAAGCACATCCTAAGGATACCAACATTCTAGTAAAAGTTCAGTAGGAAAAAAAAAAAAAAACAAGTTGTGGAGATAATTGTAGACCTTTGTACATGAACATAACTGAAGTTGGTTTTCTTTTTAACATTTATATTAATATTTGTATTGGCATCCTAAAAGCATGTTGAAATTTTGCAACAATCCTGGCTAGGTTAGGGTCGCATTAACCAAAAGTCTTTGATCAAAAAGAACATGCGTTTTCTTTGTTTCTCTTTCCCAAGTTGGTCTGTAACTTGTGAAATCAATGGGAGGCCTCACTCACATCACAACATTTCCTCTTTGGTGGAGGACAACCTACCACATGTCCCATTATGATGTGCCAATAATGCCCTTTTGTGCCAAAATAGAATTTTTTTAACCTTCTAAAATACAATAAAACATAAGTTTTGGGGCACCCTGGGTGGCTCAGTCGGTTGAGTGACCGACTTCGGCTCAAGTCATGATCTCACAGTTGGTGGGTTTGAGCCCCGCGTCAGGCTCTGTGCTGACAGCTCAGAGCCTGGAGCCTGCTTCGGATTCTGTGTCTCCCTCTCTCTCTGCCCCTAACCTACTCACATTCTGTCTCTGTCTCTCTCAAGAATAAATAAACATTAAAAAAAGTTTTAAAAAAAGGAAAAAAACCCATAAATTTTGATGATACAATATATCAGCTATGTGAATTGTAAATCATAAGTCACAGTTCTTTTTGTTCTGTAATGGCAAATTATTACAAGTTTTTATACCAAGATCAAAACAAAGAAAACTGTGAACTCCATCTTATAGATTAACCACCAAGTCTGACTGTGACACTCTCAGGAATCTACGGGCATAATGAGCATTGCTTAAATATTGATGGATTGGATTTGATCTTCCGCTCTTAAACTTGAAGTGCATCCATGAGCGTTGAAAATAGAAAGTCTGATTACTGGTACTAGAAAGTACCAAACTTTAGTCAGGACTCCTGTTCATAATACCACATGTCACTAGTTTTCTAGGGGAAATACTAGCTTGCTTGATTCTGTTCTTTACTTGTTCAGCGCCACTGGACAATGTAACCAAATAGCAAGATGCTAAAATAATTTTCATCTAAATCTGAAGGTAAGGCAGATTATATATTTAAACATATAGTCCATAGTGCTGTATGGTCCCTTGAAAGGACTCTGTGAACGACTGCATAGAGTTAAGCATTACACAATATAATGGTCCTTGAAGTCTCGGATTTTTTTTTTTCTCCTAACAAAAGAGAAAGGCAAATAGATCATGACTCTCATGAAAGAAGATTTTCTTCTGCATGTAAATATGTGGGCTCTCAGCCAGGTAATCAGCCAAGGACTTTCTTTTTTTCTTTTGAGGACTCTGTATGTATAGAATACTGAATTAAGCCATAAATCAGGCCTGTTTGAGGCTAGGTTTTTTTTCTTGCTTACAAAAAATGTACCAGCTCAATACTATATCATGTCATGTACCTTAAATCATTCCATGAATTTCAGGAAGCTTTAGGAAAATTGGAAAATCTTGTAGATAACAGATCTGCTCCCATCCTAAATAGCTACCTGAGAAGTATAGTTAAGATGCAATGTGTAGTATATTTATGACATGCAAAACATTTTATTTATGTAACATGACGTGAAAACACATTGTTATGCTAGTAAACACAAGAAATCTCAGAGATTCTCATGAAATATCTGAAGCCCTTGACCTAGTAAGAATATTTCTTACTTTTACTGTTTTATTTTAAAAAATGTTTTTAGGGGCACCTGGGTGGCTCAGTCAGTTAAGCATCTGACTTCAGCTCAAGTCATGATCTTCCAGTCCATGGGTTCAAGCCCCATGCCAGGCTCTGAGCTGTAAGCACCAGCTGTAAGCTGGAGCCTGCTTCGGATTCTGTGTCTCCCACTCTCTCTGCCCCTTCCCAACTTGTGCTCTGTCTCTCAAAAATAAGTAAACATTAAAAATTTTTTTAAATGTTTAATATTCCGTTTATTTTTGAGAGAGAGAGCATGAGTGGGGAAGGGACAGAGAGAGTGGTGGACAGAAGTTCTGAAGCGGGCTGTGCACTGAATGTAGCAAGCCCAAGGCGGGGCTCAAACTCACAAACTGTGAGATGATGAGCTGAGCTGAAGTCACTCAACCAACTGAGCCACCCAGGCGCCCCTCTTACTTTATCTTTGATTAAAAACAATCCTCTGGATAAGTTAAAGCCTTCCTATTTGCATATGGCTTCGAGAAGCCTGATCCCGTAGTAAAAGTCACCATTACTTTTCCTGAAGATGGATGGACAGGGATATTTCTCATGCCTGTATCTTCTCTGGGTCATCACTCTTCCAGGAGCACTCTTCTTTTTATCAGGAAAATGTGGGCGATACATGATAAAGATACACTGCTTACATAATGGAGAAAAGACATTATTTTCACATATTTTTTCTGTTCCTCTTCCTTCTCCTTCTTCAAGGACACCAGTTAACACATACATTACACTCCTTGAAATTTGTTCTCTAGCTCACTGACTCTCTGTTCATTCTTCCTTTTTTTAATAATTTTTGGGGGGGGTCTTTCATTTTGATAGTTCCTATTCCTGTATCTTCAACTTGACTAATATTTTCTTCTCTAGTGTCAAACTGGCATCAATCCCATCCAGTATGTTGTTCATTTCAAACATTGATAGATGTTCAATTTGTGCCTTTTTATAGCTTCCATGTCTTTATTGAACAGGCTTGTTCATTCCTCTACCTTTTTTTAAAATTCTTCTGCATTTTTGAACATATGGAATATACTTATAACCCTTTCAGTGTCCTTATTAATTCCATCATTGATGTAATTCCTGGATCTGTTTCCACTGATAGATTTTTCTCCTCACTGTAAGTTGTATTTTCCTGCTTCTTTGAAAGTCTGGAATTTTTTTATTGAATGCCAGATATTGTGAATTTTACTTTGGTGGGTGTTGAATATTTTGATGTTTCTATAAATATGTTGAGATTTTTTCTGGGGAGAAATTCAGTTACTTGTAAACAGTTTGTTCCTTTTCGAGGCTTACTTTTAGACTTCGTTAAAAACCATAGAAGTGCTAGGGCGCCTGGCAGCTCAGTCGGTTAAGTGTCCAACTCTTGGTTTTGGCTCAGGTCAGATCTCACAGTTGGTGAGTTCAAGCCCCCTGTGGGGCTCTGTGTTGATGGTGCAGAGCCTGCTTGAGATTCTCTCCCTCTCCTTCTCTCTCTTTCTCTGCCCCTCCCCTGCTCACTCAGTGTCTCTCTTTCAAGTTTTTCTCATACTGAGATGATAGCCTTATGAGTACCCTACCCAGTACCCCCATGAATTACAAGATTTTCTTTTCTGTCTGGGAACAGCGTGAATTATTCTGTCCTTTTTAACTTTTAGGACTTGTTTCTTCTCCTTTTGGGTGATTCTTTTCCAGATTTAGGTAGTTTCCTCCCTCACATGTGCTGGTCTGTACTGACTGAAGGCTAGAGGAGAACCCTGTGCAGAGATTTTTCTCTGTGAAGCCCTCTCCACTCTGGATTTACCTTGACACACCCTGACTCCTACTCACAGAGACCACCAGACTCTGCCCGAGTGTCCCCTCCCTGTGCTGTGGCCTGGTAACCATCTAGGCAGTAAGCTAGGGCCACTGTGGGACTCTGCTAACCTGGAGTCTTTTTCTCAAGGATTACTTTCCTGACTTGCCTAATGTTCAATATCTGAAAAACATTGTTTCCTATATCTTGTCTGTTATTTTTTAATTGTTTCAGATAGCAGGTTAAATCTAGTCCCTGCCTCTCTGTCTTATCCAGGAGAACTTCCCATATGATTTTATATTTGTAGTGCTTGTCACCTGTCTTTTCTTGGGGTTGCTGGAAATATCATCTAGAAATTTCCTTGGCCCATCTGAAATTTGAGCCTGTTTTTATTTTTTTGTTTTTTTTTTTTTAACCCCAGGTTCTATGCTAGAACCTGAAAATTTGAGTCTGTTTTTTTTCTTAAACCCCAGGTTCTATGCTAGACTACCAGAAGTCATTGGGATTCCATGGGGCTCACTTTATTATAAGAATATAGTAAAAATATTTTATTAAGGGCTTCCTATATACTCAGCACCTGTACATTATTTTATCTTTTTTAAGCCTAAGTCTATGAGGTAGATCTTATTATCTCCATTTTTTATTTCTCATATATGATAAAACCAGCTAAGAGAGGATAAGAAACTTGCCCAAGATTGCATAGCATGGAAGTGTCAGAGACAAGTTTCAAATTCAGGTTATATGCCTAAAGCTGGTGTGCTTAATCAATATTTTATTCTCTCTTTAGTTTCAGTGTTGTTCATGTTGCTTTGTTTAAAAAATAACATTATCCAAAATTTTTAATTTTGGAATTACATCCTCATCATATTGGGTTTTTATTTCTTTCGTTGTCATGTTCTTCTTGCTCAGTCCCAAATTTTAACTTTTCTAAATTAAGGAATGATGATTCAAGCTTACACAATACGTTTCTATATATCCTACTGTATTCATTCTAAAGTTTAATTAATTTTGTAAGTTTCCAATATGTTGCATTCTCCTGAGTTCTTTTTGAAATAAGCATTTAATGGGATAGATTAATTTCTTTTCTCAGCCTGGTTCTATTTTATTTGCTTTAAGGTGTGTGTGTGTGTGTGTGTGTGTGTGTGTGTGTGTGTGTGTGAGTGAGTGATAGCCAATAAAATACCAACACATTATTCCATTCTTTGCCTTTTGAGGGCCTCAAAGAGATTTGAGATCCTTGCTTCAGCTATTACAGTGTATTCTTTGGAGGCTAATATTACCAGTCTCATCTGATATGGAAATGTGAGCAATCAGAAATCAAGGCTATTAAAAATTTGCTAAAGATTATGGTTAGCCAAGGTGACCAGGCAAGTGGCAAACTCAAATCTGATTCCATTTACTGGAAGCTTGTATTAATGTGCCAAGCACTGTGTGTAATACTTTACATGCATTATCATGAATTCTTGCAAGATTGCGATGTAGCAGTCAGTCTGCTTTTCACAGATGAGAAAAGGACTCAGGAGGATCAGAGTACCTCCAGCTGAAAATATCCGAAAGCTCCATCAAACTGGCTTCAGTCATGTCGAAATCTTGGCCGCAAATCTAGATGTCCAAAACAGGGCAAGCTGAGAACTTTTGTTCAGGCTGCATTTCCCTGCAAGAGTGACAGTTAGGCTTAACTGTGTGTGTTGAGTTCATCCTAAGACTCATTGTTGAACAAACGCAGCACATGCAGGCCTCATAAATGTGCACCTGAACATATCCAGAGATGAGGAGAGAGTTATTTCTTGACACTGTCCCAAAAGAAGGAGAAAGAACTTTCCCCATGGGCCCATCAAACCTTTCCTTGTTTCTCATTGGCTCACGTTGGTCACATGCACATTCCTAAACCAGTCATTGGCAAAGGGAATAAAGGGAATATGGAGGAGCCAACTTTTACAAGTAATCCTACCCCTGGGGTAAGATAGGGGATACACAAGGGGAACAAGTGTGTACCTAAACAAATGTAGGGTTGTGTTGATAAGGAGGAAAGGAAAAGCAGGTGTTGGATGGATATCTAACCATCGCTGCTACAAGTGGTGCATGGAGAAAATACGCGATGTGGCTTTCAATTTTTTTTTCCATAAAATTAGTTATTAGACATTGAATGCATTAACTCCAGAAGCAATTCT
The DNA here is from genome assembly GCF_027475565.1 of Acinonyx jubatus. NCBI lineage: Eukaryota > Metazoa > Chordata > Mammalia > Carnivora > Felidae > Acinonyx > Acinonyx jubatus. Next base: position 15,772,971 of record NC_069387.1, on the reverse strand, counting down.
TATATAAATAATACCTTTTACATTTTCATTTGGGGCACAGATCCTTCTGTGGTATTAATCAGAATGTAATATGTAGGATCCCATACTCTTATTTGCTTTATTTGTAAGACACTGCCTTGATTAATTTTCATCAAATATGTGAAATGAAATGTTTGCTCATGTGTGAAGTTTTAGAAATAAGCTATTAAGACTTTGCCCTTACAGTAGACTTTCTGAGCTCACTGATCTTTAAGTCAATACAGTGATATTTCAACAACTTTGTCTTAAGTACCCAATGCTGTTGGCTTCCCAGAATGGTACCCTTCTCATTAGGTATTTATCCAAGTTGCTCTTCTGAGACTCATGAAATTCCCTATATATTAGCTGCACCATGGTAGTTCTAGTCATAGAGGAATGGCTGGTCCTCTAGTAACAAACATCTCTTGAAGAGAATGCTTCCTTCCACTTTGCATCAGTAAAAGGCAGTAGTCTATGGAACGTTTATGTCCTGCTTTACTCACATAGACCTAGTTTATCCCCTTTTATTCTCCAAGGTGTCCAGGTCGAACGTGTGTGGTCCCCCAGGTTCTTTGAAATGAGAATTTCATAAACAGGACCCAGTGGGGCTGTGCCGTATAACTCAGCCAAAAGCTTAAAGTTAGGGCTTTAAATACTCTTAACCAGAAATGTATTATTTCCACCGCCCTTGAGACTCAAGAACAGCCATAGCTGGTCTCACTGCAAATCAGGTTTTTAAGAATTGGCTTGGATTTTCAACGTATTTTTTGTGTCCATGGTGAATGGACTTTGTCTTCTGCGTGTGCAGCCTTCTAGAAAAGACACAAATTAGAAGGCTGTATGGTCAGCTCCATTTCTCCCCTAGTTCATTCCATTACCAGCTTTCTTTTGGGGCTATGAATATATTTCATCACCTTTTCTTATGCTAAGAAATGTGGATGGAAGTACTTGCCCCACAGAATATCTTCATAAAGTAGTATGTTCAGTATTCTAAAGGCAAAAGCAACCTCTCATTTTCACTGGTGTAACATATGTAACTATCGTCAGTGTGTCAAAATATTTCTAAGTGGAATTAAAGTTAGACATTGAAGTTGCTAGAGTGATTGTAGCTCTGGTGAGGATCAGAAAAATAGTCCATTGTGTGAAAAATAGCCTTGATCCTAATTGGAACACTGGTATCCTCTTACTCAAGAGGAGGTGTTGATATTTATTTTTTTGTTGATAAAATATTTCTTCTGCCACCGTGACACATTGATAACAGCAAATGACTTCATTGTCTCTAAATGACGAAAATAATGATTAACATTTCGAGTGCACTTAGAAATACTTAAGGAAACATTTGTTTCCTGTTTTTTCTCTCTTTTCTGTTTTTAGAGAAACTGCTAAAATTTCCACACTGTTTCTGAAACGAGTTTAACTTCAGACAAATTCCCGATCCGGTCAGGTTCACCTAATAACTATCTTTGGATACATATATTTGTTTTGTAATTAAACAGAGCACTTCAGTAATAGTCTGCTTTACAATATTTGCATTTACAAAACCTGAATATCACTAAGCACTGATGGTCATTTAATAAAGATAATATCAGCATATTTTATTATCAGAGTGGACAGCACATGAGTACTAGGCTGTTTCTAATTGGCCAAAACCAAAATGCACAATCAAGTATAAGTAGAAAAAATTTTTCAGATTTGTGATGATCTATCACTAAATTTTTTGAGTTATGGCTTATTTCATTGACTTCCTTGAGGTTGTCACCAGTATTTTTTTTTGTAATATTTATTTATTTTGAGAGAGAAAGAGAGCAGGGGAGGGGCAGAGAGAGAGAATCCCAAGCAGGCTCCATGCTGTCAGCACAGAGCCCGATGTGGGGCTCAATCTCATGACCATGAGATTATGACCTGAGCCAAAACCAAGAGTTGGACTCTTAACCAACTGAGCCAGCCAGGTGCCCTGAGGTTGTCAACAGTATTATTTCCAGATGGTAACGTTGAAGTTTCAAAACAGTAAGGTACTTGAACCAGACGACACATCTGAGAGATGGAAGATGGGGGGAAATGCATTCTTTTTTAATTTTTAATGTTTATTTTTGAGTGAGAGAGAGACAGTATACGAGCTGGGGAGGGCCAGAGAGAGACAGAGACACAGAATCAAAGCAGGCTCCAGGCTCTGAGCTGTCAGCACAGAATCCAACGTGGGGCTCGAACTCATGAACTGCGATATCAGGACCTGAGCCAAAGTCAGATGCTTAACCAACTGAGCCACCCAGGTGCCCAGAAAATGCATCTTTAAAAAAAAAAAAAACTTTTATTTTTAATTTTTCAAACTTATAGAAAATTACCAAGAATTGTATGATGAGCACCTCATCTATGCCTACATGTGGAATCAACGATTGATTTGAGGGTACAGTGAAGATACCATGATCCTTTACCCTAAATCAGCATGTACTGTCCAAGAACAAGGTTATTCTCTTACATAAGCACAATGTGATTAGTCATGGATTTCAGGAAGCATATTTTCTTCTCAACGGATCTGCTAGATTCTTTCCCTAATCTGGGTGAAGACCATGACCGTTAGTTACGTAGCTAACCCTGGAGTCAGCGCATTGATTTTGTTCCTGAGAATACTGTTTTCTAGTTTTTGCAGTAGTTGGGCATATGTGTAGTCAGCCTGCAAGTGCTATTTTGAGTTGTCGGTAAATGCAGTCTGAAAACTGTTCACAAAATTCTCATTATTATCACTCATTTTGAGCCAGCTTCTTAACAGCCTCTATGGCCTCTGGATACAAATTAGGAAACCAAGTAGTAGGAAATGGCAGTCAGCGGGTTTCCTCTCCCACAGTATATTATTCAGTGAAGTTACTGCAGTGACTCAAACAAAACAGAATCCTTGGGTCTTCAAAAGTCTCTGATTTCCATATGCCCTAAGAAAACCTTAAGGTAGTTTCTTCTATCACAAGCTTTCTGAGGGTTATGACTAAAGACTGGAATTTTTATGGTTTCCCCCATCTTCACTCCCCAGACTTCCAACAGATGTTGAGACTACTTAAAAAAATTTTTTTAAGTGTATTTGTTTATTTTTGAGAGAGGGAGAGAAGCAGAGAGAAAGGGAGAGAGAGAATCCCCAGCAGGCTCTTTAACTGTCAGCACGGACCCTGATGCGGGCCTCGATCCCATGAACCATGAGATCCTGACCTGAGCTGAAATCAAGAGTCGGACCATTAACCAACTGAGCCACCCAGACACCTCGAGACTACTATGAATATGTCCTTGAGCAGGGAACTCTGAAGTCTCCTGTGGCATGTTTTCCCTTCCACTTCTTGACATGTGTTGGAACCAATGAATTCCGACCTTCATGACTTCATAAAAACTTCCTGAGTTGAGCCATGCACCTGCTAGCATTTTGTCAACCCTCAACATTGGCACCTTTGCAAGGTGAGATAAAAAAAAAAAAACCCCGTCCCCATTATTCTATCCCAAGTGGCGAGCTTGACTTTTAATTCAGGATCCTCAGTAGATACACAGGAAAAGTGTACATATCGTATAATAGTGGACACTTTGAGGTAGGACTTGTCAATCTCTGAGACATACGAGATAGCAAAGCACTTTTGTTTAATAATAAGAAATGGCATTTCTGACACTAAACACAGCCTCTGTCTTGCCTCAGACACTTCATATAATAGGTTCCTGAGTAGACAGTGATATTCTAGTGTTGTTTTTCATATATCTAAGATCTCAAAGCTTAAAGCTGTCTTATCCTTTAAATTTCCAAAGTTTTCTCTCTGCATCAGAGCCACCAAATTTATGAGTATGACTCCCTCCCTCTGCTTAACCATCTGCCAGGTCTCAGAAAAAGCATCCGGGACGTATGTCCTTTGGGGTTTCTTGTCCTCATCTCGAAAGTTCTTTACTTTATTCCAAAAAATCAACAAACCAGTGGAAAGTATTTGTCCAAGATAAGAACAAACAAACAAACCAGAAAAAGGACAGTCTAGAAGCAATACACCTCTTGAAATAATTTTAAATATAGCTCATTATTTCTTCAAGTTGCCTTAAAAACTTTGCGAAGTACGTGACTCTAAACTGTAACTAAATATTTTTTTTTCTTCAACATTAAATAATCTTCAAGTTCAAATTAGTCCAAACTTGGGGAAATGAACAATTGGGTGGAACTCTCTAAGAGGACACATTGTTTTTTTTACTGTTAAAATTGTCTTCATATGAGATATGTGATGTTGTTTTTTGCCAGCATACCACACGTAGTTCAACTCCTGGGATTTCATGATAAGGAAATTCTTTTACAAAGCTGCCTTTGATTGTCAAATAACATTTTCCTCCATTTCCTTGCAGCTTGATTGCTGAAATGTGTTGAGGTTTTGATTCTCAAATGTGACTGGTAGAAAACCAACTTTAAAAATCTAGCATTCAGGTTTATTTGAAAACTAATGTTCCTTTCATCAATTCCCCCAAAAACCGATAGAATGTCTATTATGTGCTTATTTCTAGAGATAACAAATATGGGACAGTTGACTCCTAAGGAATTTAGATTCCAGGGAGAGAACTAGCATGTTAAAGAACTATAATAGAGCGCAGTGATATGATCAGAGAGAAATGCCCAGAAAGCTGGAGGAACACAGAAGAGGTGCCCTAAGTTGTCCTGGTTGCTGGTTAGTAGACGGCTTCACCATTCATTGATGGGCAGCTGCCCAGGAACAGGCAAGGGTTAACTTTCGCCAAACTTAATTTCATTGCTTTAATACTTATTAGCAGCACAGGTGTTATTTGTCTTTTCAAAATGAATTCATTTTAATCCTACTCCTAAAGCAAAGCGAGCCTCTGGTATAAATTTCATCTTCTTTCATTTTTTTTTTCCTCCTCTTTATGACCCTCAGTTTCCTCCTCTGTAATGTGAGAATAATAAAAGTCAAGACTGCTACATATGGCACCGGAGGCCGTCCACAACTCCAAGAGGCACCATTTACATAGACCAGTATACGAGTGGCGCCCCCTGGAGTTGTCCGGCCATTATTGTCGGTACCTGCCCACAGGGCTATGGGGAAGTTTGAAGATCCCTTTAAGTGGTGCAGCCATTGCTGTTAGGATGGACGGCGAGGATGAGGGTGATGATTATCTCATATAAAGTCCTTTTTTTTAGTGTTTATTTTTAGAGAGAGAGCAGGGGAGAGGCAGAGAGACAGGGAGAGAAAGAATCCCAGGCAGGCTATGTCTGCACTGTCAGGGCAGAGCCTGACGCGGGACTCAAATTCACAAACTGAGATCATGACCTGAGCCGAAGTTCAAGAATCTGACGCTTAACTGACTGAGCCACCCAGGCACCCCTCATCTAAATTCTTTTTGTATCTTTTCAACGTGTCCCCAAGAAAATCCTAGGAGCTAATGATAATGCAAATGTAACTTCTAATGAAATAAAGTCAGTGTTATATATTTAAAGAGACTTCCCTGCTATTTACACTGCAATTAATCAATGTTGTAAAGTATCTTACGCTTTTTTTTTGAGTGTATAAATGATTGTCTTTTTTTTATTCCCGAATAGACGGATTTTAGTTCATACCGTGTTTCTACATCATTTTTTGTTACAATTTAGTGGACTCTATTAATAGTAGCTTCCCATGGGTTTTAGAAATTTATAATTGAATTATTATTTTTCAAAGTAAAGTAATAGTAGCCAGCTTCAAAGATATACTTGAATGGCTAGGTTTTTAAAATACTAATATTTGAAAAAGGCAAAATTAATGCATTCGTACTTGCTTATGAAGTATAAATCTAACATTAAGATAATTCAGTGACTGCTTCATGCTTAAATCCTTGAAGAGCTGTAAAGGTCCATTTGGTTCATTATTGATCACTTCCTTGGAACTCTGTACCTATCATTGATATTTTAGTATTTACATTTCAGAATAATAAAGACGTGCTGTCCGTGCTTCTGTGCTTTCCTTAGTGTCAATCCTAAACCAGAGCCTTTGTCTAATAAATGTCTCCAGATAATTAATTTCGTGGACTGTTGCCGGGTAGGATACACTCACCCTGCTCGTCGCACACATTTCAGGAAATTTCTGAAACGTGGCACATTTACTTTTATCAGGAAATTTTATCAGAACGTTAAAGGAATTGGAAATAATGGAAGTGTGGTGTGGGGGGAAGGCCAGTAAGCGTGGCCAACAAACCTCAAAATGTAGAGCGTTTCAAACGGCGTCGACGTTTCTTTCTAAGTTTTCTAAATTCAAGAGGAGTTTCTGATTGGGAATCAGCCTCCAAGCAGTCATTCTAAGGATTTGACGTGTTGCATTTTGTGTTCTGCTGTCTGTGACTGGCGACTTCTAAAACGTGTCCGTTTACCTCTGTCCGACAGAAAGAGAGCAAACAGAGGAGTGCGGATCTGGGTGCTTTTTCTGGGCCAGGTGTGCGTGGTGCCTCACACTTGTACTCACAGGTCATTGGCAGAGTCCCATCACAGGTCCTACCGCAGAGAAGGGTAAGAAACATGATCTCTGTGGAGAGGGAAAGGAAACAGGTTTGGGTGAACCGCTGGAAATCTCTAGAAATAAGACCTCTCTTTTACACACTTTTTCCACACATGGAACATACTCTCTTCCCACAGGAGGACCACCCAGTAACTCATCCAGTTACCAAATAGAGCTCGGAGACCGGAGTTTCCGGGTGATGAGCAGTCTCCTCCATAAGGCCCAGATGTGGCTCTTAGCATTTTGGGGATCTATGAATTATCTGCACCCCCTCACTCCCAATGTCAGAATAAACAAAATAAAAATCTCTGAAAGAGAGAAAAGAAGAATGAGACACACACAACAGTCAGTGTTCCAAAGCAGTGGTGAAATCCTACTGGGATTGTCGTACAGGCAGACATTGAGGTCCTCTTCTTGGAAAGACATCCGTAATGCTCCATGTTGAAGAATTCTCCTGTTAATGACTCCTAACCCAGCCTTCCAGGAGGTTTTTCCTTCCCTAATTTCCTTCCTTCCACAATTTTATTATATATACACACACACACACACACACACACACACACACACAAATATATACACGCACATCATTTATAAATACATAAGTATTTATATACATACTATTGTTTATAAAGATATTATTTATATATTATATATAATGAAATAGATATTTTTATATATATAAATAAAATTTGGCAGAGGTGACATTGTAAGCAAGTAGGAAAGCTGATCAAATGCCAGTGAAGCTCGAGCTTGAAGGCAAGAATTTGGGAAACACATCAGGAATGTTAGTTGTTATCACTTCTATATAGGAAGGTATCACAAGAAAGAGTTGAGCTCAGGCAAGAATTGGCTGGCTTGAGACAGAAATGGAAGGGAATAGAGTGAGATCGTAAATCTGGTGCTCGAAAGGTGGGAAAGCCCCTCCTTTTGGGCCCTAGGCTCTGAAAGAGATAACACCAAAAAAAATGTTTCTTCTAAGACCGCCACTGGCCAAACATGATGATGTTTTCACTTTTATTTCTTTTTAGATGTTTATTTTTCTAAGCTTGTTTATTTTGAGAGAGAAATAGCGGGAGGACAGAAAGAGAGACAATCCCAAGCAGGCGCCATGCCGTCAGCATGGAGCCTGACTGGGGGCTCGAACTCACGAACCTGTGAGATCATGACCTGAGCCGAAGTCAGATGCTTAACTGACTGAGCCGCCCAGGCGCCCCCAAACATTATGGTTTTAAGGTATTAGATGCTGCTGCTAGTTTTTTAAAAACACTTCTGGCACTCATAAATACAGCTTGTAATTGCCAGTTTACTTAACGATTGTATAAATAGAATAAGCACGTAATGAAATCTAATGTAATCTTCATTAGTTGATATTCAGTGCCCTTATAATAATAATCTGAATCCAATATGTGATGATGATATATGATCTTCATCTACAAATAATATACATGCATGTGCATGCACAGCACATGCACATTCACAAGCAATCAAACACACGTACACCCAAGTAAGAGCCCTGTGGCCCAATAGCAGGGCCAGTGAGAAAGAGTACAGAAACTTCCTATCTAGTTACTAGGAAAGTATGTTAGCGTAAATTATAACAATTATGTTTTCCACCAACTTAGTGTTTTGCCCCATTAACATACTTTAAAGTCTATCTCTGATATTTGCCTTCATGCTAAGTGTGTTCTCATTTTACTCATAGGAGACGTGATTTCCTAATAATAGCTCCCATTTACTGAATGTAATTGAGCTAACATTTTAAATTTTTTAAATGTATTTTAAATTGATTTTTTTAATGTGTATTTTTGAGAGAGAGAGAGAGAGAGAGAGAGAGACAAAGCACGAGCAGGGGAGGGGCAGAGAGAGAGGGAGACACAGAATCCAAAGCAGGCTCCAGGCTCTGAGCTGTCATCAGAGAGCCTGATGCGGGGCTCGAACCCACAAACTGTGAGATCATGACCTGAGCCAGAGTTGGAATGCTCAATCGACTGAGCCACCCAGGCGCCCCTATTTTTTATTTTAGACAGAGAGAGCATGAGCAGGGGAGAGAGGCAGAGGGAGAGAAAGAGAAAATCTTAAGCCGGCTCCACACTCTGAGGAGAGCCTGATCTAGGGCTTGATGTCAGGACTGGGGACACCATGACCTGAGTTGAAGTCCAGTCACAGGCTTAACTGACCACTGAGCCACCCAGGCACCCTGAGCTAACATCTTACTCCTATCGAATTTAACATTCACAGTTGCCCCTTTCCAAGGTACAATTATTTCTATAGCCGGCACGGTTATTTTGATTTCTAGTTGCAGGAAATTCACTGTGTAAAACAAAGAGAGGAAATTTACTACAATTGACTCTCTCACTCAAGTGCGATTTGGTCTCAGATGTGAGCTCAGCCAAGAGCTACGTCTGGTCCTAGTGTCCTTTCTCTGCTGTCTTTCTCTGGCTCTCCTTACACATACTACCTTCCCTTCTGCCATTCTCCGGTTCCAGCCCGCCAGCAGAGACAATGTCTACGACTGCATCACGGTGATAACTTTCAGGGAAGAAATATGAAGGTCCCGGTTTGGGTCAAGTGTCCATTCCAGGTGACAGCACAAAACACGGCCACTTCCGCCCGCCCGAGTCCGAGGAGGGTAACACTCCGAGAAAGGGTCTATTGTGGGCTCGACAAAAGCCCTAAGAGTATATACCTCAACGGCCTTTCCAAAAATAAGGAAACACATTGAGAAGACGAATAATTTAGCCAAACTGTTTATAAGAGGAGACGCCAGCCGGATTTCAACACGGGTCTGTGTGCCTCCAAAGCCCATAATGTTGAATTTTGCTGCTCAGGTTACAGTGGAGAGTATGAATCAGCAGTGGTTTGAAAGACTGTCTTCTGCTCTCACTACCTGGGTTCAGATGTGTATAAATCCTAAATGAACAGATAAGCCCTTACTGTCATAATCATTGTCATAACAATTGTTCTTAGAGATTTCAATAAATTTTCAATGGACTAATCTTCTCCTTTAGGATTTTTCCCACGTTAATACACACCAAAGAAATAAGTCAGACTTCAAGGCCTTTCTTTTAATTTACTTTTCCATGTAACCCATTTGGATTTCCCAGAAATTAAATACAAAAAAAAAAAAAAAATAATTCATTGGTAGGCAGAAATATGAGGGCTCACTGAGTAGACAATATAGTTTCTCAGGAGATGACACTCTGGAGGCTGGTGATTCATTGTTGGAGCCTTGTAATTCTCCTTTGTAACCAAAATGAAGGAACGTGCTTTGAGCCAGCTAGTTTCCTAGTTAAGACACTTCTTCTCTGCAAGGAGAAGTGAAGGGGACCGAGGGTGAAGGGTTTGCTGTCATCAGGACACAAAGATTGCATGATTCCGGGAAAACAAAAGCAATGAAGGGAATACTACGTGGGGGACTCCGTTCAAAAAATGCTTCCACTTTTAATCGTCCAAGGAGGCAAGAAGGGATTCTGTTCCGTGGCGCTCGAACCCGTCTAAAATGGAAACAGGCTGTCCCACAAAATCAGCACGAATTCATACCTACGATGACTTCTTGATATAGATTTACTGTCCTGCAGGGCCCTCTAGGGACTGCACCACACTCTCCAAAGCTCATTTCAATCAGACCCAAGAACGAGACGTGAAGTGACAATGCTTCAGGCCACACAGGTCTACAGCTCAATCTTGGCGTCGAGAGAATTTCTTCGGTGTGTTATTTGACTTCATTCGCTGGGCACAAAACAGATACTTTGAAGGGCGGAGGAAGGGAGTGCAGTCCTATTTTCTTAAAGGATTGTTATTTTTTTTTTTTTTAAGCTGAGAGTAGCTATCAGGGGATGGAAATTTCATAATCCCCGCTATCCCCTAATAACTCGTGCTGCGGCGAAATCAGATTTGCTCTTCTACCGAAATGAAGGATCCGGGGAATTGCAGGTGCCGAAATGGCCATTTGATGTAAGCTTCTATTTTCTGCAGCTTACAAGAGGTGAGGCTGGTTGGCACCCCGTGGAAGGCGGAGGTGTCCAGCGGAATGCGGAATGCTGGCGGCCGCGTGGACACAGCTCTGCTCTACTGGATGGTTCTGTCTCGCACACAGAATGCTACTCACAAGCCATCAACTCTGGATGGCCTAAACCTTTGCACCACCACTCCTGAAATCACCACAATGGGGCTCGTTAAGGATTAGACCGAGCTAAATGGTGACTTGGAAGTAGTGGGAACCCGCGCCCTCTGATTTGCAAAGGTTTCTGAGGATCCGTTGGTTTGCTCAGGGCTCGATGCCCCTTTTTGTTCAGTGGGATAAAATGAAATCCTCACCTCCTCGCCATGGGGACAGTTTTACATCCTCAAATAAAGGTGCAATAGAAGAGACGCTTCGATTCGCTTGCTCCGGCTTCGGCTCGTAAAACCTCCGGTGTTCATAAATTTCAGCCCATGGGATCTTTACTGTAGACAATTTAAAAAATTCTAGACTGGATCTCTTTCATGAAGTGGGTCCTCTGCGTTATAAATGATTTAGTGGGAACTAAAAAATATTTATTGATTCATAATTTCATAATGTGATGCGAGCAACTGGGGAAAATGAAAGAATAAGTGTTTCTTTTTAAATAAAATAGCACTCAGTAAACAGGGAGTTCTTCCTTTCTTTCTCAGGCTAGATGTTAATCCCTGTGGTGCACCTGTCATTCCAAAATATAGTGGTTCACAGGAACTATTTCTTTCTTTCTGTGTATATATGCATGTTTGAAGGTATGTAAGCCTCCTTCTGTATTTTTAACTGATTCTGTTACTGGCAAAACACTAATAGTTGTGCTACAAAGAGCCCTTTGGCCAGGGGCGCCTGCGTGGCTCAGTTGTTAAGCGTCTGACCAGCTCAGGTCATGATCTCACAGTTGTGGGTTTGAGGCCTGTGTCAGGCTCTGTGCTGACAGCTCAGAGCCTGGACCTCATTTTAGAATCTGTGTCTCCCTCTCTCTCTGCCCCTTCCCCACCTGTGCTCTGTCTCTCAAAAGTAAAATAAAACATTAAGCAAAATTTTTAATAAGGAGCCACTTGACCAGAGTGAGTAACACTGACATGAGATTATAAAAAAGAATTATGACTTCTTGTCCTTTAATTTTTTTTTATGACGTCTTCAAGGTGTCAGCTCTTAATGAGTTGCCAAAGAATAATGTTTCTATTTTCATTTAAAAGGAAAAAACTCTACACTCCAGCAGTAGTGATCCCATATTTTTTCTTCAAAAGCATCGAAGAGGAAGAGAATTTGGACCTGCCCCCAGTAAACAGAGCAGTAGTCTGCTTTTGCCTGTTCGTATTATGTACCCAACCGTGTAAGAAGGAAAAGTTGAATCTGGTTTATTCCAAGTAGAAATATTTATCGAGTGCCTTCTGTAGTCGGTGCCAACTCTACATCGAACTTGAACTCTTACCAGGTGCACGGTAAATTTGGGAAATGTATGAAATGAACATTTCACAAGCGTGGCGTCAGAAGGAATGTGCCGAAGGGGTTGGCAATGGGGTGTGGACTACTATAGATTACTGGACTAGCTTAACCTCACGCCACTGTCAAAGAAGGAAAAGTGTTTGGGAAACAGGTGAAAACTTTAATTCCTGAGTAAATAAGAGAGTGCTGTCAGGATAGTAAACTGCTGTACTCAAAATGTGCCAAGGGCAACCAATTGAATAATTGCAGTAGCTCGGGAAGTCTTGACTTCGTGCCATGAGGCATTACATATTAGAGAAATGATTACTACCGCAGAAATAAATTACTGATGACTTGTTTTGTGTTAAGAGTCTCTGGGCCCTTCCAAGTATGCCATAGTTGGACACATTTCCAAGAATAAATCAGATGGGGACCTTAGGCTCAAGAACCGAACAAGCTAGTTAGGGAAGTAAGATACATAGTTAATAACTCTAACGAAGACGGGAAGTGAGATGTGGCATGTGAGATATGAGGTGTGTCCGCCATGGTATGCTGCACAGATCTTCCTTCTGGAAGGAATCTGTGGCTGGGGAGTGTAACAGGCTGCAGGTGGCGTGGCTTGATGTCTGAGGCCATGCCCTCCCTGGCCGGTGACCCACCCGAGGGATGGATGGGGTCCTGGAGCACAGCCATTCTTGCCCAATGTGGGATGCTTAACCGACCATCTTTGCTCTAGGGCCCCCCAGCTCCCCAGCCTGGTGAGACTTCCACAGAGCTGTCCTGCACTCTGGGGTTCTTCTAGCCAGCCCTCCTTCCTTTTCTTTCACGGGTGCCAGACTCCCATCGCAGCCTGAAGTCTGCCTACACTTGTCCTCACCTCCTTACCTTTCACAGGTGATTCTCCTACTAAATCTTTTGCTGTTCCAATTGTATCTTTCCTGGAGGATTGGAACTGGTATTTGAAGCTAAAATACTCTGGAGATTCAGAAAAGAGACCAGTCCATTCATTGGTGGGGATTAGGAAAGACTGCACAGATAAGGGGTCTTTTGCGTTGGACCTCTACAAAATAGACAGCAGTAAAAATAAAGGCTTTGGTGTACTTAAAAATAAGTATGAGTGGTTTATAATAATGAATGCTAATATCATTCATGAAGACTGCTCTAGTGATGCTCCATTTACTTCAACACCAATTTTAGCAAAATTCATTGGTGAGATTCAGTGAGGTCTCTTTCCTGCCAGGTATCCTAGCAGCTAGTCTATATTAACCCCTTTTCTCCCCTACTCCCTATTCCATAGACTCCAAGGTTGTGAAGTTACATAAATCACGAGGGGCAGCTAAGTGACAAAGTGAAGAAAAAAATGTTCCAGTAATGATCTCAGCCTGTGAAATATTCAACCACTGTGCTGGGATTTATGAGTTTGAGAGGAGAAGCCATTAGTATCTAGCACATCACTCTACATTAATTTTCCTAAAACATTTATTCACTTGCTCAAAAACTTTCAGTGGCTTTCCTTAGGAATACTAGAGTCTCACAGTGCTCCCTACTTCTAAAATGGCAGGGAATTTTGTGGTTAAATAAGATCAAGAACCATTTTGCACCATATCCTACACTGGGGACTTACCATAACATTAGCACTTGGAAGGCTCTGAAAATCCCAAAGAAAGACTTTGAATTTCATTTATTTCAGTGTTTCCTAAGCTTCCTTGATCAGGGAGTTCTTAATTCAGCTACACCTATGTAAATACCTCACAGAATTAGTCTTTTTTGAGAAATTCTGGACTAGAGAAGAAGGTAAAATGTCCTGCATGCCCCTCTATATACATAGATGTATATATTTGTTTTTCTTTTATTTCTAAAACATTTTGTTTTATTCTAATCATACAACACATATTAATTAAAATTAATACTCAAAAAAGGTAAGAAGATCCCTCTTTTAAAATCACCTGACATTCCATCATCCTACACCATTTAATTTTGGAGACTTTCCTTTCAAACATCTGTTTATACCCATACATATATGGAACAATACATAAGTATCACACATATTATTTAATCATGGGCACCTCCTTCCCTCTCTCTCTCTCTCTCTCTCTCTCTCTCTCACCTCCCAAATACTGGTATTGTTCCCATCTCTCTCCACAACCAGCTAGGTAACTGTCATAACAACCTGTTGTATAATCTTCAGTACCTTTCTCCATGCTTTTGTATAAACATATACACAAATACAATGTTTAAATTTGGTTTTTACTAAATGGAGAATCATACCATACACGCTTCTCCATATCTTAGCTTTCTCACTTAATGCACTGAGAGACTCCTGACTTGATCCTCCTGCTACCACTTTTAAATGGCGGCACAAGTGTAAATGGTATGGAGGTGTCAGTATTTCTTCAACCATTTTCTATTGATGGGCATTTACTTTTTTTTTAAACCTCCCCAGTGTTGCTTTAAAATCATTCTGGACATATATTCCTATAGGCGATGGCGCTTATTTCTGAAATGGCTGAGATGCAGTCCAGTATTGGGACTGCCACAACCATTTATATTCATGTAAATTATGTATAGACACACAATTCTACACACACGCCCTTTGACTCGTAGTGGATCTTATCAGATTGCTCTTCAGAAGATCGCGACAATTCCTGTTGCTACTCCCAAGTGTAAGAGAACCTTCTCTCCCGTGGGCCCCCAGCAGGTAGGTGTCTGTCACTCCTCTTTGTAGTTTGCCGGTATTATGGGGTGCAGTGGTATCGATGGTTTTAATTTGCATTTCCCTGTCTACCAGGACAACGGGACAGATTTTTGTGTTTAATGGTTGTAGCAGATGATATTAATGTCTTGACCTATCTCTGGCTTTGTTTGGCCGCTAGGATCCAGTCAGCCCCTACACATGACAAACCAAAATGCTGGGGAGTTCATGCTCGCTGGAAGCAACCCTCCACCCATGACTGGTGCTAACTTGAGTGCGGTAACTCTGAAGTGCACGTCCGCAACCTTTCCCCAGAGCTCCCCAGCAACGTTACGCTCCACTTTCTAAAACTGGTGATTTACTTAATGGTGTACCTTTTATTGGCTCCTTAACGTCCCTGTCTTACTTTCCCACTCCCAACTAAGCCACTTGCACCCGAATCTTTGTCCCAGAGTCTGTCTGGGGGAACCTGGCCCGAAAGCTAGTCATTTGTATTATCCTCGAGGAATTGTCTACTGACACATTTTCTTGATTGGAGCTTGATTCCCCAGAAGACCAGTCACACAGGAGCTGAAGTTAAAGAGGAAAAGACACAGCTGCTGCTGGAGTTGCCACCCGAGGTGGAGGAATGCCTTGTCTTTTCCTTTCGTCTTGACTTCCGGACACCCCCTCATAGTCTACCACGGACTGGTACCCAGCCAGGCCATTGGTCAAGGGAGACAGGAAAATGCAGCCTGCAGGTATCAGCCCATGCCATTCAAAGCAGAGCAGCCGGAAGGCAAGGAATGAATCTGAGACCAAACAGACCCAGAACTGACACACGGCCAAAATTACTTATTTATTAAGTCATCTTTTCCCTGTAGTGAATTGAATGTTATATTAAACTCCCGTATATCCAACCCAATTATATATATACGTTTATGTGTATATGTAATATGCATATATATGTATATATATATATATAATATATATATGTATACATCTCTGGGAAATCTATTCTGTGTCCCTAATCTGTCTAAGCAAATGAAAATAATAACATTTGCATTACGACTTTATTTTTTTTTATTTTTTTTAATGTTTATTTTATTTTTGAGACAGGGAGAGACAGCATGAACAGGGGAGGGTCAGAGAGAGAGGGAGACACAGAATCTGAAACAGGCTCCAGGCTCTGAGCTGTCAGCACAGAGCCTGACGCGGGGCTTGAACTCGCAGACCACGAAATCATGACCTGAGCCGAAGTCAGATGCTTAACCGACTGAGCCACCCAGGTGCCCCTACAATGACTTTAAAATACTTACTCACGTTTCATCTCACTCTTCTTTTTAATAATCTTTTGACTAGTCTTAAACACTGTTCTTTCATGTAAACTTTAGGTGATTTATCTAAATTAAATATTACAAAATCATACATGAGAATTGCAATTACAGAGGAACTGTTCAAGGGGTGACATTTTCATGACTTCTGATACTTTATCTTAAAAAATTTTTTTAATGTTTATTTATTTTTGAGAGAGAGAGAGAGAGAGAGCAGGGGAGGGGCAGAGAGAGAGGGGGACACAGAATCCGTAGCAAGCTCCAGGCTCTGAGCTGTCAGCACAGAGCCTGACACAAGGCTTGAACTCCCGAACCACGAGATCATGATATGAGCCACCCAGACACCCCTTGATACTATATCTTTAGTTTGTTGTGTTCTAGCTTTACATCTCTCAATAAAACTTCATAGTTTATATTATAAGTTCTTTGTTAGAATAAATTTATTCTGCATATTTTCAATTATTGATACGATTGTGAATGCAATTTCCCCTATTGCAATTCCTAGCTGTTATTATGGTATAGACATAATTATTATTCTAGGGATTTTTAAATATTTTTTCTGTACCTATACACCTTACCCAATTCCCTTATTAATCTAACAGATTTTTTTTTCAACTAGGGTTTTTGTTTTTTAAGGTATGCAGTGTTATCAACAGCAAAAACTTTCATCTCTTCTTTTCAAGTACATTACCAACTTTTTTTCTGGCATTTTTTTATTTATAAGGACTTCTAATGCAGCATTCATATTAATGTGAATAACCAGTATCCTCACCTTGTTCCTGATTTTAATGAAAATGGCCTTAGCACTACATCATTCAGGATGATGTTTCATTTTGTTTTTTGTAAACAGAATTTATCTTACTTATATAGTTCTATTCCTACATTA
Organism: Acinonyx jubatus; assembly: GCF_027475565.1. NCBI lineage: Eukaryota > Metazoa > Chordata > Mammalia > Carnivora > Felidae > Acinonyx > Acinonyx jubatus. Next base: position 15,756,179 of record NC_069387.1, on the reverse strand, counting down.
TTTAGAATTTTATTAGACTAAGTTGTTTAATTTTATGAACTGACTTTTCATCACCCATTGCCATGATATATGCTTTTTCTCTTCTAACTTGTTAACATAATAAATTATGTTGACAGATATTATAATAGTAAAACACCCATGAAACTGTGAAACAAATCTTGATTATAATGTATTATTCCTTTGAAAAAGTTGATGGATTGTGTTTTCTAGTGGAATGTTTTGCATTTTATATTTATGTAAGGTTGGTTATATTTATGTAAGATGTTCCTCTTTTTTCTTCTGTCACCATCAGTTTTTTTTTAATAGATGTTATGATAGCTTCATAAAATGAATTTGGGAGTTTTTAATATTTACTTCTGGTCTAGACTTGTTTAACACCAAAATTAGACTTTTTATTTTTGGAACTCCGCTGTGACAGTTTCTGGCACTGCTGTCTCTTGTATGGTAAATCTTTACTCATCTTCGCAATCCCTCCTATAGTAATTTCTTTATTCATGGTATTCACAGCTTCTGGGATCAATGTTGGCAGTTGATAGTTTGCTCAAATACATTTTCTTTAGGTTTTGAACTTGATTGCTATGAATTACATCTAACATTTTCTTAAAATGACTTCATCTGTGTTATCTATTTTTCGTGTTTTCTTAGTCCTAATCTTGTACATTTTTGTTCCCTTCTTTCTTTCCTCCCTTCCTCCCTCCCTTCCTCCCTCCCTTCCTCCTTTCCTTCCTTCCTTCCTTCCTTCCTTCCTTCCTTCCTTCCTTCCTTCCTCCTTCCTTCCTTTCTTCTTTCCTTCCTTTCTGTGTCTCTCTCCCTCCCTCCCTCTTTCTTTCTTTCTTTCTTTCTTTCTCTTGAAAGCTTTTTATTTGATTTGATTTTTTAACAGCGTTATTGAGGCATAATTCATTTACAAAAAAATTGCACATATTTAATGTATACATTTGACGAGTTTGAACATATATACATATACCTCTGAAACCATCACCACAGTCAAGGTAATAAATATCTTCATCACATTCATAAGTGTTCTTTTAGCCCTACCTCATCTTTTGTGTGTGTGTGTGTGTGTGTGTGTGTGTGTGTGTGTGTGGTTAAAAAAAAAACCCACTTCCCTTTACATCTACTCTCTTAACAAACTTTTCAGTGTGCAATACAATATTGGTAACTACAGGCACCAGGTGGTACCTATAGATATCTAGAACTTACTCATCTTGAATAAGTGAAACTTTATACCTATTGAACAACAACTACCCATTTCCCCATGACCTAAGCTCTAAGCTCCCCATGACCACCAATCAATCTACTTTCTGCTTCTACGAGTTTGGCTGTTTTAGATACCTCATGTAAGTAGGACCGGGTGGTACCTGTCCTTCCATGACTGGCTTATTTCACTTAGCATAATGTGCTCCAGGCCCATCCAAGTTGTTGCCTGTGGCAGGATTTCCTTCTTTTTAAGGTTAATATTCCCTTGTATGTATATGCCACACCTTCTTTATCCATGTATCCATCAGTGGGCATTTAGTTTGTTTCCCTATGTTGGCTATGTGTGAATAGGTGCTGCAATGAGCCTAAGAGTGCTAATATCTTTTTGAGATATTTCAAATGCAATTCTTTTGAATAACTAACTACCCAAAAGTGGGATTGCTGAATTCTATGGTAGTTGTATTTTTAATTTCTTGAGGAACGACCTACTGTTTGCCATAGCAGCTACAACCATTTTATATTCCCCAAAAGAAAGTTATAAGGGTTCCAACTTCTCATCCTCACCAACATTTGTTATCATTTTTTAGATAATAGTTATCCTAGGGGCGCCTGGGTGGCTCAGTCGGTTAAACGTCAACTTCAGCTCAGGTCATGATCTTATGGTTTATGAGTTCAAGCCCCACATCAGGCTCTGTGCTGACGGTTCAGAGCCTGGAGCCTGTTTCAGATTCTGTGTCTCCCTCTCTCTCTGCCCCTCCCTGCTCCTGCTCTGACTCTCTGTCTCTCAAAAATAAATAAATGTTAAAAAAAATTTTTTTTAATAAAAAATAATAGTTATCCTAACAGGTATGAGATGATAGCTTATTATGGTTTTGATTTACGTTTCCCTGATGAGTAGGGATGTTGAACATCTTTTCAGATGCCTTTTGGCCATTTCTTTGGAGAAATGTCTACTCATTCCTTTGCCTACTTTTTTTAAGTGGGCTCTTTGGGTTTTTTGCTGCTGTTGAGTTTATAAGAATTCCGTATATAATTTGGATATTAATCTCTTGTCAGATATATAGTTTTTGCAAATATTTTCTCCCATTCCATCGGTTGTCTTTTCACTCTGATAATTGTTTCCTTTGCTGTGAAGAATTATTTTATTTTAATTAATAATTTTTTAAATTTTAATGTCCATTTATTTTTGAGAGAGAGAGAAAGAGCATGAGCAGGAGAGGGGCAGAGAGAGAGGGAGACACAAAATTTGAAGCAGGCTCCAGGCTCTGAGTTGTCAGCACAGAGCCCAATGCAGGGCTCAAACTCACCCGAAAGCTCATGACCTGAGCTGAAGTTGGACACCTAACCGACTGAGCCACCCAGGCACCCTGAGAAATTTTAATTTGCTATAGTCCCACAAGCCTAATTTTGGTTTTGTTGCTTATACTTTGGTGTCTTATCCAAAAAATCATTGCGAAGACCAATTTCATGAAGTTTATCACCTGTTTTCTTCTAGGATTTTTAGAGTTTTAGGTTTTACATTTATGTCTTTAGTCCATTTTGTGTTGGTTTTATTATGTATAGTGTACAAGAAGGATCCAATTCCATGCTTTTGCACATGGATATCCAATTATCCCAGAACCATTGGTTGAAGACACTGTCCTTTCTCCATTGTGTATTCTTGGCCCCCTTGTTAAAGATCAGTTGACTAAATATGCATTGCTTTTTTCCTGGGCTCTATATTCTGTTCCATTGGTCTATATCTATTTTTATACAAGTACCATACTGTTTTTTTTTTCTTTAAATTTCAGTGTAGTTAACATAAAATGCTATATTAGTTTCAAGTCATACTGTTTTAATTATTATAGCTTTGTAATATATTTTGAAATTAGGAAGTGTCATGCCACCAGCTTTGCTCTTTCTCAAGATTGCTTTGGCGTCTTTTGTGGTTCTGTAGGAATTTTAAGATTGGCTTTTCTATTTAAAAATGCCAGTGATATTTTAATAGGGATTGCATTGAATCTGTAGATCACTTTGCATTGTATGGACATTTAACAATATTAAATCTTCCAATCTACAAACACAGGATGTCCCTTCATTTATTTGTTTTTAATTTCTTTCATCACTGATTTGTGGTTGCTGCTTTAAAACCCTTTTACCTCCTTAGTTAAGTTTCTTCCTAAGTTTTTAAATTCTTTTTGATGCTTTTATAAATGGGATTGTCTTCTTAATTTTCTTTTCAGATAGTTTGTTGTTGATGTATTTTTGTATGTTGATTTTATATCTGCAACTTAACTCTATTTGTTTATTTAGTCTTAAGATTGATCGATTGATTTCTTGGTGGAGTCTTTAGGATTTTCTTTCTATATATATGATCATGCCATCTAAAAACAGAGATTATCTTACTTCTTCCTTTCCAACTCCAATGCCTTTTATCACTTTTTCCCCCCTAACTGTTATGGTTAGGACTTCCAATGGTATGTTGAATAGAAGTAACAAGAGTGGCCATTCTTGACTTGCTCCAGATCTTAGAGGGAAAGCTTTCAGTTTTTCACTGTTAAGTATGATAATAGCTGTAGGCTTTTCACATGGCCTTTATTGTGTTGAGGCACATTCTTTCTATACCTAGTTTGTTGAGAGACTTTATCATGAAAGGATGTTGAGTTTCGTCAAATGCTTTTCCTGCGTATCTAGTTTGATGATCATGTGATTTTTATCTTTCAATCTGTTAATACAGTGTATCACATTAATTGATTTGCATATGTTGAAACATGTTTGCATCTCAGGTATAAATCCCAGTTGGTCATAGTATATGATCCTGTTAACATGCTGTTGAATTCATTTTGGCAGTATTTTTTCGACGATTTTTGCATCTATGTTCATCATTAGGAATATTGGCCCATAGTTTTCTTTCCTTGTAGTATCTGTCTGATGTTGGTGTCAGAGTAATGCTGGCCTCATAAAATGTGTTTGGAAATGTTTCCTCTTCTTTAATTTTTTTGGAAAAGTATAAGAAATATTGGTATTAATTCTTTTCTAAATGTTTAGTAGAATTCACCATAGAAGCCGCCTGGTCCTGGACTTTCCTTTGCTGGGAAGTTGTTTTTGATTACTGATTCAGTCTCCTTACTGATTATTGGTCTGTTCAACTTTTCTGTGTCTTCATGATTAAGTCTTGGTAGGCTGTATATTTCTAGGAATTTATCCATTTCTTCTACGCTACTCAGTTTATTGGCGTATAATTATTCATGATAGTCTCTTATCCTTTTTATTTCTGTGGCATCAGTTATAGTGTATGTTCTCTTTCCTGACTGAGCCCATGAGAATTTGTCTATTTTATTGGTCTTTTGGAAGAACTGGCTTTGAGATACATTCCATCTATTTTGGGTTTTTCTTTTCTATTTCTTTTTGTTATCTTGAGTCCTTTTTCTGCTGTTTTATCTTTATTTTGTTTCTAATTTCTTAAAACTAGCATTACATTTTTAAATTTTGTTTTCTATAATCATAATGGTATTTGTGCAGGAAAGTGCTAACTCAGCAGGTCTGGCTGCTCAAACTCTGCACATAGCCAAGAAAAACCTGTCTTCAGGATTGGCCCTTTGCTGACTCCTGGAAAATGAGCTTTGAGCCCTTAGAATATTCTGCCTGATCAGAGTGTTTTGCATGCATGAGGCCTTGGGCCATGTGTAACCAGCTTAATCAGATGCTTTATGCTAACAGTGTGATTTTTTGTGTGTGTGAGTTTTTGTGTATGTGTGAATTTGTGTGTGTGCGCGTGCGCTTGTGTGTGTGTGTGTGTGTGTGTGTGTGTGTGATTTGAATATTTTGTGTGTGCCTATGTTTCTGCCTCCCAGCAAAAACCCGTGACACCAAGACCAGGTGAGCTTCGCTGGTTGACCACACTTTGCACGTGTTGTCACACATCAGTTCTGGGAGATTGTAATTCTCCTGGGAGACAGTAACTGAAGTTTTGCATCTGGCTTCTTCTGGATTTCATCCCTTGCACCTTTTCCCTTTGCTGATTGTTGTTGTTTTTTTTTTTTAAATTTTTAATGTTTATTTATTTTGGAGAGAGAGAGAGATGAGCAGAGAGACAGGGAGACAGAATCCGAAGCAGGCTCTCCAGGCTCCGAGCTGTCAGCACAGAGCCCGATGCGGGGCTCGAACTCATGGACTGTGAGATCATGACCTGAGCCGAAGTCGGACACTGAACTGACTGAGCCACCCAGGCGCCCCACCATTTGCTGATTTTAATCCATACTCTGTCCCTGCAATAAACCATACCTGTGAGTATAATAGTTTTTCTGAGTCCTGTGAGTCCTCATGAATCGTTGAGTCTGTGGGTGGTGTTGGGAACCCCAGAGACATCATTCCAGGTTATAATTTTCCACTGAGTACACTTTTCACTGTGTTCCAGAGATTTTAGAATGCAGTGGTCTTCCTTTTGCTACTTTCTCTGCATAGTTCATGATTTCATGTTTATTTTTCTCTTCTACCCAAGATGTATTTAGAAGTGAATTTCTGCTTTTCGGGGGAATAGAGGCATATGTGTGTTTTTTAATCTAATTTCAGTTGATTATGATCAAAGAACGTGGTCCTTAAAATTTCAACTTCTGGAAATGTCTTCATCTTTTTCTCTTTGTGAACAAGGGCATTCATAATCAAATATCATTTCTTTACTATTATGTGAAGATAAGATATTTTTCCTTTATGGTTCAGATACACGATTTCTCCACTGCTTTCCTCCATACAGCCAGAAAGAAGATACTTCTAACTTGACTTAATCTTCTCCCATTCCCTCAATTCCTAGGTCTTGCTGAATTTAGAACTTTTAGTTCAAGACTATTATTAGCATTTCACTTACAGTGTGTGGAAGACAGAAATTCTGTGTTGTGTGTGGATCAGATCTATCAGAGGCAGCTTGACATAGTTCTATTCTATTGATTAGCTGTTGGGAAGAGAACTGGTTAAAAAAAACACACTAAGCCTTCTGAAAAACAGAACGTGCAGTGTGGTGGATTCATTTTCACAAGACCAGAAAGTTCACATCCTGAGTGGTAGGTTATTTATCACAAGTCTGATGAGTTAATTTACAGCTGAAGTGAACAAAATCAATTTCCTATAACAATGTTTTCAAGCTTTGTGGTTAAACCATTATATTCACAGGCCTGATTGTCAAGTGCTTATATTTCTCAACAAGCCCTGCTTTTTCTCATAACTGCGAGTAAATTTAACGACAGCATCTCCGAGTTAGTATAATCTTCCGTACCGCGGACCCTTCTGGGTAGTTCCCAGCACTGTTTGTCTCTTTGTTTGCTTGTTTCGAGGACTGTGGGCATCACCAGGATGGAAATATTTTTCATCGTTCTCTTTCTTGTCTTGCTAAGAAAAGCATAGCAACATAACCCTTGAAGACCTGTGTCATCAAGACTTTCTCCCAGGGCTTCTCATCAATTAAAAATGTGAATTATATTTTTGTTACTAAGACCAGTCAAATAAAGTAAGCCTCTAATTTTTAATCTTCAGATATGACCATTCTTCCCTTAGATTTAATGATTTGTACATTTCAGAGCTCATTATTGACCACTCTTTTCTCTTTCCATATTTTTCTATCTTCTGAGCTCTTTTGTGAATATTTTTTGCTTGCCTAAAAGTTTTTTCTTGAATAATGTTGTCCTTGGATGAGGCTCATGGAATATGTATTTTTGGAATCCTTCCATATCCATAAACAAATATCTTTACCTTCCAGGATGCGTGAATGATGTCTTAGATGGAGACATGTTTCTTGAATTGCAAGGGTGCTTTTATTTTCTTTCTTTTTTTTAATTTTATTTATTTATTGAGAGGGAGAGAGAGAGAGAGAGAGAGAGAGAGAGAGTGCAAGCAGGGGAGGAGCAGAGAGAGAGAGGGAGAGAGAGAACCCCAAGCAGGCTCCACACTGTCAGCGCAGAGCCTAACACAGGGCTTGAACCCACCAACAGTGAGATCATTACCTGAGCCAAAACCAAGAGTCCAAAGCTTAACTGACTGAGCCACCCAGGTGTTCCTGCAAGGGTGTTCTTTACCCCACAAGTCGGCAGATGTCCGTCCTCTTCCATGTTCGTTCTACAGATGAACTTAATGCCAGTCTGATAGGAGAGAGTGTGTGTAAAATTATTATATTTTCTGTCTAAACTCCTGTAAAACTTTAGTTTTAGAATGCAGAAAATCTGACAGAATATGCACAGGGACACCTCTGGAACCCTCATTCGTTGAACTCCAGACTCAGTTAATGCCACAAGCAGCATATTGGACTGTCAACGATGTCTTAATCCCTCGAACCTATGAATATATTACATTATACCATAGGGGAGGATTAAGGTTGTGGCTGGAATGAAGCTTGCTAATCAGTTTACCTTGAGATGGGGAGATTATTCTGGATTTTCTGAGTGGGCCCAGTATAATCACTAGGGTTCTCATATGTGAGTGAGGGAGGCAGGAAAGTCAGAGTCAGAAAAAGGTTGACGATGCTGCTGTGATGTTTTGAAGATGGATAAAGGGGCCGGGGAACGCTGGTGGGTTCTAGAAGCTGGAGAAGACACGGAGTCACATTCTCCCCCAAAGCCTCCCAAGGAATTCAGCCCTGCTGCCTGACCCCTTGATTTTTGCCCAGTGAGACCCATTTGGGACTTCTGACTTCTGGAACTGTAAGATAATAAATTTGTGCTGCCATAAGCCACTAAGCTGGTGATAATTTGTGACAGCAGTAACAGGAAACACACACAGTTGACCCCACATGAAGAGGAAAAAAAGTCGCGCTTAAGCTTTCTCTTATTGACCTGCACGGAGACTTTGCACGTGTCCTCCAGGCCTGCTCAAAGCTAACAGGTGCCAGGCTGCACAGAAACAGCTGGAAGGTGGAGTCAAGAGGCGAGGGCATCAGGAAGGCACTCGAGGTGCCACCTTGCTAATTGCCTCGTCACTTCCCTTTTCAGCCTCGCACCTGCCACTCTCTAGCACGTACCTTCACCTTCACCTCCTGGACTTCATTCTCTGCTGACGCTGCAGTACTTACTATTCTTCTGTGTCATTTTGTTTGAATTTTAGTGTTCTGTTAGGTTGTAGATGTAGAGACTGCAGGGGGAGAGAGAGAGAGAGAGAGAGAGAGAGAGAGAGAGAGAGAGAGAGAGAGAATGAAACCAGCAAAGCAAACAAAGCCATAGTCAGGTGTTGCTTTTGTTGCCTGGGAGGTAACACGAGTACAACTGTGGGTCAGAGTGATTCTGACATTCCCTGAACTCCACAGGCTAAGAGGTCCTCTACCCGAGGTAAACAAACAAATTAGTGGAGATAATTAACGTGACCCAGAGTCCAACTGAGATTAAGCTAAAGACAAGACGTGACGGCGGGGATAAAGCCAAGCCCGAGACTTCCAGAGAGGGAATTAAAAAGCAACAGATACAATTGAGTAGACTGGCACACCATTTGAATTTGGAATTTGTTAATTAGAAGCCTAGCTCTATTTGGCAATAATTACTGCCGACTGGAAAAGTTATAAATGCAGTAGTGCTCTTTCTTAACAGAGGAAGTGCACTCTTCATTTAATGAAGGGAAATGTACTTCTCTGTCAAAACTATGTATTACCACGGTCATAAGTAAAATGGAAGACAGAGGAATATGTTTCAGGATAGCCGACTGGAGGAAAACAGCAGTTTAAGAAAAGGAAGTAAAATCACATCGAAAGTTCAAGAAAGAATAAAATCTGTATTGAGAAGTTTTGTCGGGAAGGGAGAGGAGAGTGTATAGCATTCAAGGACAGAAAGCCACCAGAGACTGGCCAAGACCCTAGGGCGGGGTCCCGGGAGCCTGTGAAGGGGGCAAGAGCTGGGGAGGGCAGGGCCAGCAAAGTATGGCCCAAGGGCCCAATCCAGCGTCCTTGTTATTGTAAATAAAGTCTTACTCGAACCCAGCACACTCCTTCCTTTAGGTATCATCTCTGGGCATTTTTACGCTTCAGCGACAGAGTTGAACAGTTGCCACAAAGACTCTATGATCCACAAAGGTGAGAATATTTGCAACCTAGCCCTTTCCAGAAGTTTGCGGAACCCTTCATTAGGGATAGGAGCTCTCGATAGAAATATTGAGATTAGCTGTCAGGTTCATTCTGATTAAGTCATAACTAGTAACAGTATTTACAAGTTACTATTTATAAATTTGCAATTGTGGGGGTGCCCGGGTGACTCAGTCGGTTAAGCATCCAATTCTTGGTTTTGACTCAGGTCATGATCTTGCGGTTCAGTGCATTCGAGCCCCACGTCGGGCTCTGCACTGCCAGCAGTGGGCCTGCTTAGGATTCTCTCTCTCCCCCTCTCTCTCTGCCCCTCCCCCACTCACACTATCTCTGTCTCTCTCAAAATAAGCTTTAAAAAACCCAAAAAACAAATTTACAGTTGTAAATTTATAATTTACAATTACAAATTGCTCAAGCTCACAAACGATTTACTTTCTGAAAAATAAAATAGGGTGGATTCAAGATCATCCCCATGAACAGGTCTGGTATGCTTTCTTTGGGAAAGAGATAGTTGTAGCTCTCAAGCAGCATTTGTATTTCCCAAGTAACCCTGAGAGTGAGGGGAGTTATGGACACAGCCCATCTCAACCACGAATATCAGCTGAAAAGGCAAAATTGAAAACTGCTTACCTAGGCTTTGGGTTTTTTTTGTTTTGTTGTTGTTGTTGTTGTTGTTGTTGTTGTTGTTTTAAAGGTGTCAGTGATGAAGAGACCCAGTACCTTTCTCTTTTAGCAACAGGAACTAGCCTCCTTCAGCTCTGATGGGGGCACATCCTGAAATTACCTGTTGGCAGGTAACATGATCCTGTAAGCAGAAAACCATAAGACGCCACCGAAAACCATTAGAGCTAATCAACAAATTCAGAGAAGTTGCAGGATATAAAAATTGAGGTATAAAAACCAGTTGCATTTTGACTCTCCCCCTGACAGTTGGTCAAAAAGCCAACATCAGGTTTTCCTTTGAGACCCCTTGAAAGGCCTTGATGTGATTTCAGGGGTCCCTTGGATCCTGAAAATGTTCTACCTTTTTTGTTGGAAATTTGCGGTGGGACAGTGGGAGGGAGTTGGGGGCCACGGGAGGCATAGGATATGAGATTTAAAGAAAATGCAGTAATGGGTTAGGCAAACATTATAGAGTGAATCGCTTTTTGTCAGAGTCTCTCCTTTATGTGGAAACCTTCCCGATTTGGGTAGTGGGGAGGGAATGAAAAAACAGCATTCTGGGTGCCTGAAATTTAGAACATTATGGAGTTTTCTCGAGGCAGAAATGGGAAGGGACTGAAGGCAGAGATGGGACCAGGGAGATGTTTTGGAGACATAATTTTTATGAGACGCTGGCCTATTTACCTTCAACTGGATGAGGCAAACAGAAACCTTAAGTCAAAATACATCATTCATCTACAAAGCAGACCTTCTGCTTTATATGATTTAGAAAGATACTTGGGGTTTGTATGTTAATTTGCTCTAGATTTACTTGTTTGTTTTTCATACATGTAAATTCCAAGTGCCTTAAAAACTGGAGATACTAAAAATTGGGGTGCCTGGGTGGCTCACTCGGTTAAACGTCCAGCTTTGGCTCAGGTCATGATCTCACAGTTCTAGGGTTTGAGCCCCACGTCAGGCTCTGCTGACAGCTCGGAGCCTGGAGCCTGTTTTGGACTCTGTGTCTCCCTCTCTCTCTGCCCACCCGCCCCCCACTCATGCTCTGTCTCCCTCTCTCAAAAATAAATAAAAATTAATTTTTTAAAAAAAAACTGGGGACCCTATCCCATCTGACTTTGAATGCATCTGTTCTGGCACCTGACAGCATCTTTTATATGACACTCAATGAATTAGTTAATAGCAATTAATCACAGGAGCCTCGCAGATGAGCATTTAACCAGGGTGAGTAATTCTGGTGCAGGTGGTTAATATAGAAAAAAGATTTCATTCCTGGAAAGGAGGGTGATTAGCATTTCACTTGTGAGAATTGGCATATTGTTGCTGTCCACCTCCATAAGTGTATTTTTTTCCAAAATTTCCCTTCAAACTTATAGTCTAAGAAAGGAATAAGTAAGAATGAAATATTTTGTTTGAGTTTATATGAGCAATATTAAGTGACCATAGAGGGCAGGGTCTTTGTCTCATTCATAGTGTATCCCTGTCACTTAAAATACTGCCTGGCACACAGTAGGGATGAAGTATTTTTTGAATTTTTGTGAATGGATTTTTTTTATTCTTGTGATTTTTCTTGCTCTTGCTTTAACATTTTGGGTTATGTATTTTGGTTTTCTAATGTTTTCCTGCAGCCACAGAGAACCCCCTCACTGGATATTAATATGCATATCAAACTTCAGATGTTAATAAAACAAGAAGGGAGTAGACTCTATGTATCTGATTTCTCAATAAAGCTTTCATTTACTTCTCTTGCTTTATTGTGTTTCATCTTATTTTTCTTCATTTTGCTTTATCACTTCAAAGATATCATTTCCAGTGTTTATTTTCACAGGAGAGCCCATGAGGCTTGGGTAGTTATTGCTTAGTTAGGGAAAAATAAGCAACAAGTACAAAATATTCCTTAATTTACACAGGAAGGATCTGGTGTAAAAGGAGAGAGAGTAAGTAACACCCTTGAGGGCATTTATATAAGTCTTGGGGATGAGATCCTGAAAAGTAATTTTTTTCAGGTTTCCAAGGAAACTTCACCATGACTCATTTTTCTCTAATAGGAAATAAATATATAAAAGTCGAACCTGTAATGAGGTTAGCATTCTAGGAGTATTGTGATCCTGTCTGTTTGGTAAGAAAGAAATAGGGCAACATATCATATTTTTTAAGGTCTTTTGAATGGATTTGAAGTAAATGCAAGAGCGTAAATGGACTCCATAACTTTGATCTACTAGAGTCATAGGTATTTTAGAGTTCTGTTGGAGAAATGATATATACCATGCTGCGTGTGCAGAAGCCAAATTATTTCACAGTCCTATGCAGTGCTAATTTACCTCTAAATCTGAGATACCCATCAACCTGAGATTTTTAGACGTGCAGCTCAAGAGAGTAGCAAGGAACAAGAATCAACAAAGAGATGTAGATCAGTAGGGGATGGTTGTGTCTTATTTTTAGATGGACAAGTGGCTATGACCTCAGATTTGGAAAGCAACAAAAATAAGAATAAAATATAGTTTTAACATTAAATTGGAAATAGGTGGGATGAATTTCAGGATGAATTTTAAAGAACAGGATAACAAGTTTCATTTCCTTTAATAAAAAAGTTACGAAATGCTTACATTTCTGAGTAAACAAGGCTGCATTGTCATTTCACTTGGAGTTGTTCTATGTGATCGTCTTTTGAAGGTATCAAAACAGAGTGGGGATGTGTGTCCTGTCACGAGACTGGGCTTTCTCCATCTGCAAAATGAGGAGTGGGAAGGAATTGTAAGAGCATCTGATTCAAACTTCAAAATTCGTTTCTTATCAACTTTACATAAAAACATCATCATAAATCGAATGGAGCTCCTTTAGAGGTTAAGGTTAAGGAAGCAATCAGAGGGTTTGGGGGCTAGGCAGGAAAGAGCTATTTTGACTGAGACAGTTTGTGAATAAGGCTGTAATTTGGATTTAATTTTCTGGCAATGGGGTTTACTATGCAGTATGCTTTAAAGCTTTTTTCAAAACAGTGCATATTTTTATGGAGTTCTTGATAGGCTAACTATAGATTATATGGTAACGTGGTTTTTATTTCTCAGGTTAAAATGAACGTTTTCTTCTTGAAGAAAGAAGAATTCATATTGATCCTTCTTTACTCATGCCATAAGACCGGCACTATCACAGTAAAACATGCTTGCTTCCTTTTTTTATATCAGGAGTGTTTTGAGATAGAAAACATTTTAATTAATCCAGCTAATAGAGCAGCGGTGTGTTCTGAGGGGAAGTGAAGCTTCCCGGCTTTGTTATGTGCGTTTCATAGGAAATAATTGCCCTCCCTGCATAACCCCTCAGCGAAATGGATTTCATCTCATTTCTGGGTGGCTTTATGTATCACAATCACATGGAACTCGCAAGGAACATAAAAGGTTGCCTGCCCTGGCACATCTCTCCATTCTTGATTATGTAAAATTTTATTCCCCATTAATTTCCCTCTGAGTTTTCACTCTCAGTGGATCATATATCAGAGTCTGTTCTTTCCAAATTATTGGTCCTCAATAATAAATGAGGCATTGGTCGGTGAGTGGAATATTGTTGTTTTCCTAGTGGTTTTACATGTATCACCATCTCATGTAGCCCACTGGGGTGCCCTTCTCCATTTTGTAGAAGGGGAAGGTGCGGTTCAGTGAGGTTTGGTGACCCCCATGTCGGCCCCACAGATGGTGAATGGCAGAGCCAGGAACAATGTGGACCTCTGACCTTGAGGCTCATCGTTATTTTATGCCACATGTTAGGTTTTTAAGATGTCCAGTTAAAATGTCAGCAATGATATAATCTATGTTAATCACTCTAGATGTAGAACTAAGGCTTCGGTTTTCTAGAAGCATTTCCTCTAAATGAGTACTGCTATCTCATTCAAGAGGGTTCTATTTCAGCTTTCAGTGTGATCCAGGAACTAGACGTCTTTGCACCAGAGACTCTCCAGAAGACCCCAAATTCTTTAAGCCAAGATAGCTGTCTTGAGGGGAGCCAACAAGTCACCTGAGATACTAGGTCGATGTGGAAGCGTAAGGGCACAATTTGCTGACCTTGAAACTACCACAGCTGCTAAAGTAGTTAATCCTCCAACCGTGTACCATTGGCGACCAAGTTCCTCACCAGCTGACTGATTTCCATGCTCCCGCTTCGAGAATCTGCCATTTCTCCCAGTGCAGGGATGGACCATTGCCTCTCTGGGAACGCGGCCGGCTAACGTGTTCTTTTTTGTCTGATAGTCCCATCAGAGAGGTTTCCTCCCTCTTGCCGCTAACCTGTCTCTCTTCTTAAGGGGCGTTAGGACCTCAGTTGCTGTGATACATGCGCCCTTTGCCCCTGTTGTTGAACTTTGGCATCTTTTGAAAACGTGTGTCACCACTGTAAAGTTCCGCACCCTACCCTGTTGTTTTCCACGCATAGTAGGTGTTGGAAATGTTGCCTGAGTGGCAAGTGACGGAAGACTTTCCAGTTGCTTGCGGCAAGCGCCAATTTCAGAAAAGTTTCGGAGGTTTAGCGGGACCACTCTGAAATCAGCTCTGCAATCTACAAAAGTAAGGTCAAGAGAAGCCAGTTCAAACTGCTTTCTTCCTCCAAAAGGATTATTTGTTTATTCATCCGTGAGTGTTCTTACAACAAAGCACGCGTCCGTTAGAGATGGCTCTCCTTGATGTTTCCTACTTGTGAAAGCGCCTCTTACAGAATTAACCTCTTGACACTAATTCCCAGGAAATATCAGCTCTGAGCGTACTTACACCCCGGATTCCACAGAGCAAAGCGAAATAAAAATGAAGGGGGTAACTGATGAAAGGTAGTCCATTATCATACATCCTGATGCCAAAAACCAGCTGAACTTCTCTGAGGCCTGGAAACTCTGAAGCAAACATTTGACGATTAGATGCTTCTATTCCCTGGGGTCCTAAATTAAAGCAGAAAAGATGAAAAAGAAATCAGATGAAGAACAGTTTGCTAGTTTTTCAGAGATAGAAAAACCAATACTTTTTTTTATCTTCTTACCCTTTCGGAAAATCTTGGGCAGAATTCTTTTTTTTTTTTTTTCCAAAATGATCATTGCCTTCCGACCAAACCCATTTCCGGGAACCCCATAAGCTATGCGTAAGATATGCCACCTTCATGAAATTCAGAGGTGAACTTTTTTTAACGCTTAGGCTATAGATGCAGCATTTACCCTGCACATGAAGTAAAAGAAAAGGCTCAGGCAATCACACCTCTTCAGGCCTCACTTGAGGCTGGCCCTGTGCTGAATGCCTTCATATGCATTTGTCTTTCGATCAGAGAAAGAAGTTTAAGGGCAAGAGAGAAAGATGATTTGGAATAACCAGGGTGCAAAAGGCCTGCTTGAGTTTACAGCTTTTTTTTTTCAAAGTTAAAAAAGAAATTTTTTTTAACATTTATTTATTATTGAGAGAGACAGAGCGTGAGCAGGGGAGGGGCAGAGAGAGGGAGACACAGAATCCGAAGCAGGCTCCAGGCTCTGAGCTGTCAGCACAGAGCCCGACGCGGGGCTCGAACCCACGGACCGCAAGATCATGACCTGAGCTGAAGTTGGACGCTTAACCGACTGAGCCACCCAGGCGCCCTGAGTTTACAGCTTTATTGCAAGGTGGAGGGTATAATCTTAAACTAGAGAACAATCTTTCACATGCTTCCCCTCCCTAAAGCACATTTCTGTTGAGGCAGCTAATGGTCCTTAAAACGTCTCATCAGGGAAGCCGCAGAACATTTTTAAAATGTAGAGTTGTTTTTCCTTTCTTTTTTCCAGGTAAGAAACACTTGACATTTAGGAAATGTGGTTCTAAATTCACGAAGCACATAGCACTTTTCCACTAGCTCACGGTCTTGCGAGGTGCCAGTCATGTGCGTAAATATATCTTACTGAACAGAATTTCATTTATGAATGTGGTACATTTTCAGAAGGGGACATTAATGCCCGATTCACGGAGAGTGAGGCGGGATTCAAATTAAGCATCTGAAAGGAAGAGTAACTACTTTTGAATTCCTTACCCTGCCTTTCTTAGTCCTCATGTAACTTGCACCATTATGAACTATAGTTTGAACTGTATTCGCTCTGTATTCCCAAGAATTTTGGCAGCAGCCTTAGCAAAGAAGAAAGAGCACAGGGGATGCTGACATCGCCAGTGATGAGGCCATGACTGTTCTTTCCTATCATTCACTGCGGACCTGACCTCCAAGCCGAGTCTTGGTTCCCTGAGTGCTCCTCGCTAGCAAGAGGAAAGATCTGGGTGTGTGACGTCAGTAGAAAGATTTCCAGAGCATGGGGGATTTCCTAAAAGGGAGGATAGGGAGCTAATAAAAGGGTAGTTTGGATGTTGGACAACCCTTTGGATGGCATATATCCCCAACACTCAAGGACAAGCTTAGCTACGAAGGAGAATGTAATATATTCACATTTCATACCATCTCTTTTCCTCTGTCGGTGACTGCCACCCTGATGCCCAATTAAAAGAAAAGAATACTCTTGGACATTATCTAGCTCAAAGTCTCCCTTTTATAGTTAAAGTGAAATTCTGGGAAAGTGTGGCTGGCCCAGCATCACCCCCAGAAAGTAGCAGTGTCAGGACTTGAACTCCTGTCTTCCGAGCCCACCAAGAGTGCCCTTATCTATCAGTCATGGAGTCACAGTCCTTCAATGTTAGGTTGCAGTCTGAGCAGTGAAAATATGGAGCATTTGTTAATGTAGCTCGCTTAACTAGTATTTTTTTGCTCCACAAATCTCTTTGACAATTTCCAAGAGATGAACTTTTTGTTTTTGTTTGGTGTGTTTTGCCATCTTCATGGACCTAAACAACTTGCCTACTCTCTGAGCCTCTTTTACTCTACCTGCACAAAAATGCAAATATGCCCACCTGCCCACGTAGGACATTGTCGTACAGAATAATTGTGATGGTGTGTAAGGAAAGCCTTCTGCATACTTTAAAAAATTACATATGATTTTAAAATAATTTAAAATACAACTTAATTGGTTACAATAATTAATTGGTTATAATAATAATGAGCTTTTATTTTTTAAAATATTTTCTTATTTTTGAGACAGAGAGAGACAGGACATGAATGGGGGAGGGTCAGAGAGAGAGGGAGACACAGAATCTGAAGCAGGCTCCAGGCTCTGAGCTGTCAACACAGAGCCCGACACGGGGCTCGAACTCACAGACCGTGAGATCATGACCTGAGCTGAAATCGGACACTCAACCGACTGAGCCACCCAGGCGCCCCAGTAATGAGCTTTTAAAACCTGATTTTCAGGGCACCAGGTGGCTTCATCGGTTAGGCGCCTGACTCTTGGTTTTGGCTCAGGTCATAATCTCAGGGTTTGTGAGTTCGAGCCCCATGTTGGGCTCTATGCTGACAATATGGAGCCTGCTTGGGATTCTCTCTCTTCCTCTCTCTCTGCCCCTCCTTTGCTCACAAACACTCTCTCTCTCTCTCTCTCAAAATGAATAAACTTAGAAAATAAATAAAATAAAACCCCAGTTTTCACAGTTACCTTTTGACCTATAGGAAGGACCACAATTCCTGCCTCCATTTTGTATTTTATTAGCCCAGTGAGATTAATTGATTTGCTTAAGATGAGGTGTATCTACAGATCTTCCTCAGCTTATGATGGGGTTGCATCCTAAGCTGAAAATATCCTAAGTTGAATTGCATTTAATACACCTAACCTCCTGAACATCATTGCTTAGCCCAGCCTACCCTAACCGCGCTTGGAACACTTACATTAGCCTACAGTTGAGCAAAATCCTCTAACACAGAGCCTATTTTGTAATAAAGTGTTGACTATCTCATGTAATTTGTTGAATACAGCACTGAACATAAAAAACAAAATGGTCGGATGGCTACAGAATGGTCATAAGCCCACCAGTCGCTTGCCCCCGCGCTGGCGGGTTGACTGGGGTCTGTGGCTTGCTGCCCTGCCCCGCGTCACGAGAGAGAGGATCCTCCCACATATCGCTAGCCCAGGAAAAGATCCGAATTCATAATTCAAAGTACAGCTTCTGCTGAATGTGTATCGCTCACACGCTGTCCTAAAGTCAAAAAAAGCATAAGTTGAATTGTAAGTAGGGGACCGTGTGTAGGTAGAAAACTCAGGAGAACAAAGAGCTCTACAGCTCAAGTCTGATCTCAGATACAGTGTGTTGTTGTTTTTTTTCTCTCACTGATATTAATAGCAACTGATTTCATGGCCTTAGTATGTATCAGTTCAACTCACATTTCTAGTCCTCCCAGCAGCCCAGTAAATTAGAATTCCCCTCTTGTGCAGATGGACCCAGAGGCCCGGAGATGGTGTATAGCTTTGATCTCAGCTGGTAGTGGAACTAGGATTTGAACCCACATCTTGCTTCCTCCCAAACCTGCTTCTGTGATGTCCCACTGCCTGTTCTAACACACTGTTCCCTAAAGTAGCAGTACTATATATAAAAAAAAACAAAGGAGTGGCACCTGGGTGGCTCAGTCAGTTGAGCGTCCTGCTCTTGGTCTGGCTTAAGTTATGATCTTGCAGTTTCATAGGTTCGAGCCCCATGTCAGGCGCTGTGGTACTAACACAGAGCCTGCTTGGGATTCTCTCTCTCTCTCTCTCTCTCTTTTTCTGCCCCTCCCCTGCTTGCACCCTCTCTGTCTCTCTCAAGATAAATAAAAAAACTTCAATATATACGTCTTAAAAAATTTAAAAAAAAATTAAAAAACAAGGGAAACGAGAGCCGGGCTCTTTTGTCATGAGAACAATAATAATACTATCACGTATTGAGCAGCACATGTGCTAAGGCCTTATCTGTGTTACCTGGATTAGCTTTCCCAATATAGGCTGAGAAATCTAAGGCCTAGACGAGATAGGGAACTTGCCCGTGACCTCACCGGTGGCAGGTGGCAAAGCCAATAGGCAAATTCACCCGTGACTCTGAATTGCTCACCATTGCCAGAGCCTGCAGAAAGCCTTGAGCTGCACCCCAACAAATTAACTGCTGGGCTTTCAGTCACAGAACCCCCTTTTAAAGGGTGGTTTTGATTCAGAACCCCACATGCCTCATCTCTCTTATAAGAAGCAGAATCCATACATTGGAAAGGCACGAGAAGAAACGTTTTCCATTTTTCTACATCAGCCAAATTCTTCCTGGCCCAGAGATTTCTTGTGCTCTCTTCGTCCATGTACTGGGATGTCTGCAAGTTTCGGAGCGATTTACCCTTCTGTAAAAAAAGTCCCTCAGAAAAGGCGGCAGTGGAGAGAGGCCATTTCAACACTCCTGACCACCAGGGGGCAGTGGCCACATGTGTCCTTGCAACTCGCTGTGGTCCCGTGGGAGCAGCTCCATCACCTGGGAGTTTGCTAGAAATCTGGTATAAAAGACTCCTCCCTGACTGACGCGTCAGAACTTTCATTGTAACAAGATTCCCTCGTGATTTGTGTGCAAATTAAAGTTTGAGAGGCGCTCTCCGAAATCATAGCTTGGTCATCAAGAACCAAATGGTCCCACTTTTTTCCTGTTTTGTTTTTTTATTATTATTTAAATATGATGACAACCCCTTGGAGTATTTTATGTGAGCAAAGCATTTTGTGTTAATTGCCTCAAACTACCATTGGGGAGGAGGCATTCTTAATCCTCTTTTCAGCTGAGAAGACTGACATTCCGAGAGAGTAAGTAATGCAGTAGAAATTACAAAGCCAAATGGTGGTTTCTAGACCGGAAACATAGGTGTATCTTTTGATTAAGCAACACTACTTCCCGTCATTCCTGCTGCTTTTTAAGGCACCGTTTTCAGGAGGTACGTTTTGGGATCACGAGAAAGAAAGGAATTTGGTTTATTTTACTGTTGCCTTGGCTGTGCTTCTCGCTGGCTGAACGTTCAGGTGAACGGATTTAGTCAATGATTATCTGGCAACAAAAGGACCATAACAAATACCAGAAAAGTTGAAAACTATTCTTAATAGCTGTAACAAATTCATGTTTTACTTAAAGAGTTCTGAGTTTTGTCTGTTGGCTTTTAATCCCTCCAATCCCATTACAGCTAAGTGTGGCCCTTGGAAAAGTCCTGTGACTTCTAGACCCACCAGTAGATGTCAGTATTTCTTTGGACACCACAATGACCTCTTAGGTTTTGCCTCACCTTTCTTTGTCCAAGCGATCAATGGTCTTTGAAGAAGGGACCTCTGTCCCTTCTTCTACATTTTACTTGGCTGGAGGATTCTTCTTAGGTATCGCCAAGGGTGTTCATGACCTAAACAGGATTTTCTGTGTCTCTCTCTCTTTGTGTATCTCTCTCCGTCTCTCTGTCTCTCTGTCTCTCTGTCTGTCTGTCTGTCTCTCTCTCTCTCTCTCACACACGCGCACACACACACACATTTTTATGAGAAAGACTCAAACAGAGGATTTTCTCCCAAGGAGATCTTTCTGTTCAGAGGTGGGGAAAACACATCTGAGGATACTAAAGCCAGATTTCATCAAGACCTCTGGCTGGCAAATCAAGCCGACCCCACTCGCCAGGAGTTAAGCAACTACCAGCATGCTAAGCACCGATCCAAAAAGAATTGCCCTCTGAAGAAAGTGACTTAGAAACCTGCGGGACAGACAGCTCCCTTTGAGTACTTCTGTCAGTTAGTCGGGTAAGACCATAGCCTTCCACCAAGGCTTTATTTATTTCTCAAATAATATCTTACATGCAAATATTTTCTGGAGCCTGTTTCTCAGCTTTATTAAATGTGTAAGAAGGCTGAATAATTTATCAGGTTAATGGAAGACTAGGATTTAAGTCGACGTGCATTTGATTTTAGATGCTGGTGTTTGATTTGTGTGGCTTTTTCATGCCCCTACCAGGAGTGCATGTGCTAATAACAGTTAGACTTTTCCCAGCTGAGAGCTTTTTCTTGTTTGCTTTCCAGAATCGTTCTGCCACTGTCTTTTTTTCTTTTTCTTTTTCTTTTTTTTTTTTTTTTACCTTTGCTTTAGATTAACTACACAAAATCATTTGACAGGTACCTGAAGGGACTAACTCCCCTGACAAGGCAGGTCATTAGTTGCTTCTTGGTGAGAAACGCATCTTGAGAGGGGTTAAATAAGAGACACACTTTCTGAGTCATTAGATGCTAGACAGGTTAAAATCTCGGAAAAATATGCTGTAGCATTCACTTTGGCACGAGGTAATGACTTAATGGTTCTCTACATTTCTGATACTCTGTGTGGAACAGTTAAGCCCTCCTGAGGCCTGATTAGCAAACAGTTGTACTTTGCAAAGAGGATGTAAGCAGTTGTTGGCTGGGAAATTTAGGAGTTCTAGAACATCATTCACAACGCCTGGTTGGTAATTAAGCAGAGATGGAGATTGATGGTGAGAGCCATCCCACTCGAGATGTTCGGAGATGGAGCTAGTTTAGTATTTCTCAGAACTTACCAATTTAGCAGCCAGATTTGGGGGTTTTGTTGTTCTTGTTTCCATTAGCCTCCTGTCGTGGTTGAGAGCACACACTTTGGAGCTGGACTCAAATCTCAGCTCATTTCTTCTCATTGGGGGATCAGAAGAATCTTTGCAGATTCTGTGGCATCTGAGGAAAGGTTCTTCCTCGACAAGAATTATTGTGTGGTCCTGGGTGAGGTGAACCATGGAGGTCCTGAACTCCCCTCAGGAAAACTCGCTATAGAACATCGCTGATTGTCTCAGGCTGTCACACGTTGGGACCCACTTCTGTCTTCATTCCCAACCACTGCTGCCACTAGGCTATAGCCAGCCTAATCCTGTCTTGGCTTCTACTTCTTGGAAGACCTGAACAGACAGTTGGGACCAGGAAGAGTTAGAGAAAACAGGTGGTAAGATGAATTCTGCAGGGCGGGACTGATGGTAGGTGAGACAGACACAGAGCTGGTTTTGTTACCGGGCCTTTAATATGGGATGTTTAAAAAGGATGGGGCCACGAGGGGTCCCTCAACCATTAGAAGCCAAGGAGCCAGAGTTAACCATAATGACTGGTAAAGTTGGGAGGGCAGCCACAGTGGCTTGACCCACAGGAGGCTGTGGAAATGGTTAACAGACCCTGGCTTCCTTACAGGCAAAATAGCCGATAGCGTATTTCTTAATTTCTACAACCGGAAGGAGGCAAGAATGAAGGAGCAGAAGGCAATCACCCAATAAAAAGTTTTGACGCCTCGCTCACTTCTGAGCCAGCGTTCAAGGTCTAAAACATATTGACTCTAGAGACTGAGACCAATAGCATAGCTGGCCGGCCGAGGGCCTAGAAAGAGAAGGTCTGGACGATTAAAGAGGCTGGGATAGAGATGCACAAAGTGTGAAGATTTTTGTAGCCCATATTAATGCCCACCCCAAAGCATCTCACCACCAAAAGAGACACTGAACCACCGAGTAGACAAAATGATTCAGCCAGTTGACATTAGCCAGCCATGGTTGTCAATCACTCTGGAACTAGAACCATGGACACATGAATAGGGTGGCCACAATGGCAGCTTCGAGGCTACACACGGGCCCAGTTGCATGGATACCTTTCCCAACAACAGTCCAGCTACTGCTGAATCTGATTAGTACCTTCAAGACAGTCTGACTGCCCTCGGCCACGTGGTAGCTTTGGGGATCCTGTGTCCTTAAAATGCATGCCTCTCTCTCTTCTGGGCAGCTGGTTGAAAGCTCTCCTTCATCTTCTTAAGCTTTGGCCTAAAGATAGTAATCCATCCCTGGAAGGAACATATTTACAACCTATTTTTAGGACACACCGAAAAACACTATTCGAAACTCAACTTTGTGTTACTGTGATCGACTCAAACTTTATGAACCCAAACCTTCTTTACAGATATCTCTTTCAACGAAGGTCGATTAGCCAAATCATGTGAATGCAGAGTTACTTTGGAACAGCGACCTCGTCATTTTTGTGATCAGCCATTTTAGATGGTTCTTCCCGTCACACAGTCTCACTTGTTATTGCTTTCCTTGGAAACCATAAAATCTCATCAACCTAGTATTATCAAGAGGACTTTCCGGTCAAGCCAAAAAATGTCATCATCCCATGGTACGGAAAGCCAGCATAGGTCTGAGCATATCCAATTCTTGAGCAGAACAGACTGGAACTTCATGGATGACATTCTGCTTCAGCATTGCTCTGTCAGTTTGAAGCAAAAAAGAACTCAAATGGTCACTCGCGGGCTTTAAAGGTGACTACTCAGAACAGCCAGAATGATTTGCTGAAGCACATGGCAACTGGAACAAAAAATTGCCTGTTTCTGTCAAATCCCATAGGGAGAAACATTTTGAAATGCATTCTGCCTGGAGCTGATTGCATTGTTTCATGGGCAGTTCATCCCATCTACCACCTGGAGACAGCTTCAACATATCCATTTTTATTTCTTGCAGTAAACCATTTTATGATCAGTGAATCACACAGGGGAAGAGAGTTTATCTAGAGGTGGTGGGGAGAACACTCAATTATGACTGCACCCATAACCCTACACATGTGAGATTATACGGAGGTAGTTTGCATTATCCATACCTAATTGGAATTGAAAGATGGGATTTGTGTGGTGTGGTGAAATAGACAACGAATAGGAACGAAAGGCTTCTGAGACTGTCAAACATAATGTAGGCTTCCTAGAGTTAAGGTTAGACTATATATTTATAGAAAATAAATTTTGTTCATAGATGTTGAGCAATTAGGTATGGAATTTGTGCATTGTCAAAGAAATCTTTGGCAAGACATGAAGAGACATTAAAACCATCCAATCATCATCTCTTTTCTCAAAGAGGCACCCACCCCTTCAAGTTCAGCAAGAAAGTGGCCAAAAAGAAAACATTGGGTCCATTGTACAAAAAGCCTTCAGAAAAATCTTTGGGTACATAATGGTGGCATCTCCCCTTACGTTGCTTTGCATTGTCCTCCCAAGCTTCCTAGGTAAAATCTGAAACCAGCACCCATGCGTGGAGGGCAGGGAGAGACCACAAAGAGAGGCAGACCACATCAGCTTCGTAGGTGGCAGTTTTAATAAGCAAGGGAACTTATGTACAAGGCTTGTCTTGGGAGCCCCGGGAGGAGTAGATCTCCACACCAGCCTGTCAACTACTCTTGAACGTTTATACAGAGGTCTTAACTGGATATACCATCAGATAATCTCAACACCACATCACTCTCTTAAGGCCGTACTCTTCAGACAGCTTCTGGGTGTAGGGAAGGCAAGCAGAATGTACATTGTAAGGACAGGGAAGGGAGGGAGGAGATTCTGATGGCTGATGTTCAGCTCGGGTCAATTAGCAGTCACGTGTTCTCGCTGACCTCTCCCAACACCTTTAAGTGGTTTTCTCAAAATGATTTTCTTCCGGTTATGCATCTTAGAACAATATGAACTCTATCATAGAGCAAATTTCCATATGTTTGGTGTCAGGGACTGAATGTTTGTGTCCCTTCAAAATTCATATGTTAAAAACCCTAAACCCCAATGTGATTGATGGTATTTGGGAGGGTCTTTGGTACCGGGGAGACTTTGAAGGTAATCAGGCTTGGATGAGATCATGATAGAGATGTCCTTACAGTGGGATTTGTGCCCTTATAAGAAGAGATCATACTATGAGGACACAGTATGCAGGTAGCTGTCTGAAAACCAGGAAGTGGTCCCTCACCAGTTCCAGCTTGTTTTTAGGCCCCTAACCTCCAGAACCAAGAAATAAATGTTTGTTGTTTAAGCCACCCAGTCTATGGCATTTTGTTATAGTAGCCCGAACTCTCTAAGGTACCTGGGTTATTTGGGGGTACTCTATTAATGTCTCTTGATGTCTATCTCTGCATCAATAGCACATTATTCTATTTTACGATTTCCCTACGTGGTAAGATATCTTCCCGTCTTGACGTTCATCTCATTCAACTCATCGAAAAGAGGGTCTCATCTCTTCTCAGCCCTTTGCGTTTCTTTGTAAATGATTTGTGTGTAGATAGTTTTGGGTTTTCCAAAAAGCAACACTATCATTTGCAATTAATGACAGTTTTCCCTCTTCTTTACGTTGCTTTTTAGTTCTTTATTTTTTCCGATAGCACGATGCTGGATAGGAACGGGGTATCCTTGTTCTTGGTCTTAAAAGGAATAGTTATGTTATTTCACCATTGTTTTTTTTATGTTTACTCCTGTTTTCTTCTAGCTACCTCATATCAATTTAAGAACGGTCCTTTATATTACTGTTTTTAAAGTGTTTTTATAATGATTAAATGTTGCATATTACGTAATTTTTTTCTGTACCTGTTATGCTGTTTGTATGGTTTTCCCCTTTAATATGTTAACATGTTAAATTATGCTAATTGATTTTTACTATTTAAGTAATCTTGTATTCCTGAGCCATACACAGCATTTATTATCTTTATATTTTTATACATTTATAATACATATATGGATTTTAAAAATATATTGCTAGATTTGTGTAGTGGCAAGGAAATACATCACTTGCATCTGCTGTTTCAGAAAGCATAATTGAGTGATAGCCCCACTGCCAACCTTTTGCTCCCAAACCAATGACTGAACATACTGAAAATAATACTGATCCATTCCTGTGGCACATAGGATTCATCTAGCCAGTGATTGACTTGAGGAGCACCCTATAGGCTTTGCTGGAACTTTCTTGAATCTGCCTTGCAGTCTGACACTATTCCTATTAGCCAGTCCTTCTGAGAAAGTCCTCTCCTTTCTCTGGCATTAGACCTATAATGCAGCCTAAGGGCTCACCCGTCTATTCCTATGTCTTTCCATTTCTCCTTCACAACACATGTCTTGTACAGCTTGTCCCGCCTTTGGCTTTTCAAAGAAACTTAGCCAACCTAATCTGGTTTGTTGATGTTTCAGTAAGATATTTGCATCTATATCCATGAATAAAGTTGATCTGCAAATTTATTCATGTCCTATTTTGTATCTCTGCCTACTTTTAAAATTAAGGTTGTGCTCTCTTCATACGCTGCGTTAGAAAATATTCCTTCATTTCTGTGATTTCAAAGTGTTGTGATGCTTTGGAATCTGTACATTAAATGCTTGGTAGAATTCAATTGTTGGGAGATCTGTTCTTGATATTTTCTTTCAAGAAAACCCTCAAGTTTTCTGTATCTTCTTGATCTAAGTTTTATTGGGACTACCCATTTCAACCCTAACAGAGGATCTTGTGTGGCAGATGGTATTTTCCAAAGATGGCCACAGTATCTCTCATTACACGTGTTCTTCTGTGTTGTGACCTTGCCACTCTCACACCAAAAGATAGAGTCTATTTGTCCACTGTTGACTTTGGGTGGTTTCTGTGACTTACTTGACTGATAGTTTATACTGGAAGCTATGCCGTGTTATTTTAGAGACACAGCCCTTATCAAAACCGGACATTTCTGTTTCCTACCTCTTAGCAGTGGGTCACACTGTAAGGATGCTATCCTGATACTATGCTGTGAGAAGCCCACGCCTCAGATTATGAGACAATAGGAGGGTAGTTAAAGAAACCAAGGAGCACTGAGGCAAGAGGCATAATAATGAGATGCTATCTTCTATGTCCTGTCCAGTTGAGCCTCCAGATGACCTAGCCTCGGCTACCAACTGACCGCAATTGCATAAATGATCCCAAGTGAACTCTCCCTGGCTGAGCCTAGTCAACCCAGAGAACCACATATTGTTGGTTTAAGCTGAGTTTTGCAGGTGTATGTTTCCTAGTGCCAATAGACAACTTGAATATCTCCCCCAGTATAATAGCTGGAATACACACACACACACACACACACACACACACACACACACACACACCTCTTTGAATATGTTTGAGAGCAACCAACAGGGTCAAGAATTGAGATTGAGGGCTATAATCCTTAAGAGAAGAAAAGTATCCAAGGTAAAATCCACACTCATTTTTTCCTAAGAGGGTAATTTCTAAATGAGGGAGAACTCAAACATGGAATGGATTCCCATTAGGCTAAGGGGACAGAGATTCATTCCAGTTGTTGGCCATCTCAGAAGCTGCATTTATTTAGGACAAGACACCAAGAAGCCTACCAGAGACAGTAGGAGGGAAGCTTAAAAAAATGAGCAGAGAGTTCAGTGCTGGAGAAGCGTAGGCTAGAGTTTAAGCTCTGCCAAGGTGGGAGGGCTTTCATAAACACAGTTTATGGCAAAGTTGAGTCTCAGAAATGTCCCCCACACTAGGGCTGAGAGATACACTTGAGAGGTAAGCAACAGTATTAAGATAATGGAGTTAAAATACGCCAGCCCTCACAAAGGCTAAGATTAACCCTTCCCAGGATCAAGGTGATCCACTGATACTCTCTTTGTCTGTACAAAGAAAACTTTTCTTCCTCTTTAGAGGATGCGCATGCTGTCCAGAGCCTGAACGAGTATTCATTTAAAGATTTTCAGCATCCAGTTAAAAAATTATGAGGCATCCTAAGGACAGCACCAAATAATCACAAACCAAAAGAGAAAACAAACAATATGAACAAAGTCACATGTGATTCACATGTGATTCATGTCTTGGCGTTAGCAGACAAGGACGAAAAAATATCTCTAACTATAATTCATATAACCAAGAAGGTAAAGGAGAAGACCGGAGAGAGACAAGGCCCACACTGCGCTATGACCAGTATCAGGATTAGGATCCCCAGTCTGAACTCCGAGGACAGAACTTGCCCCTTCTCCATGTTGACTCCAGCTGAAGAGAACTAAATTGAACAGAAGTGCAGAAATGCACTTCTCACCGTTCTGGAGGTTGGGAAGTCCAAGATCAAGGCGCCAGCAGATCCAGTGTCTGGTGAGAGCCTTCTTCCTGGTTTGCAGAAAGCAACCTCACACAGTACCTCACAGAGCAGAAAGCAGAGGAGAGGGAAAGCATGTCCTCTGGTGTCTTGTCTCAAGGGCACTCATCCCATTCATGAGGGCTCTACCTCATGAATTACCTCCCCAAATTAATTAATTAATTGATTGCCTCCCCCAGGCCCCACCTCCTAATGCCACCACACTGGGGTTTAGAATTTCAACATATGCAATTTGGGGGCACACCGGTCTTCAGTCAATAGCACGGGACTTCTTCACTGCACTGATAGGCTATGTATGAACTCGGTGAAGAGGCTGACTTTGTGGTTGGACAGCCAGTGCCCAACACAGTGCCCGATACACCCAGGAGAGTTGAACTTTCTAAGAGAATGTAGCTTTATACTGGTCTGGGACTGTGGAAAATCTTCCGAGGAAAGCCTACTAAATGGTTCTGTTGCCTCTTCCACAGCTGTGGCTTTCCACAGTTCCCTGTTCACTTCCTACAGTGCCCTTAAAGAAGTGCTTGCCTTACACGATAGCTGTTTGTAGAAAGGCTCCGAAGGATTTGCCTCACACCGCTCTCCTCCTAGAGAGGGGAATTGAAAAGGTGAAGAAGTTGGATAGCCCCAGACGGCCACAAATCTGTCATCAGTGTGTTAGCCATCGGTGACTTCGGAAACTTAGGGCCTTTTGAAAATCTCTCTCACAGGCTTTATTTTGAACACAGACGAGGAGAATGTTCTCCAAATGTTTAACTGGGACCCTGTTGTGGGCTGAATTGTGTCCCCTCCCCGGGAGGCTCCCCTCCCCCATAGTTCCATAGTCGTATGTTGAAGTTCGAACCCCAGTATGGTGGTACCATAGCATGTGACCGTATTTGGAGATGGGGTCTTTAAAGAAGTAATGAAGGTAACATGTGGTCATATGGGCGGTCCCTAATCCAATGTGACTTGTCTCCTTGTAAGAAGAGGTTAGTTAAGGAGAGCCACCTCGGAATAAACCAACCTTGCCAACACCTTGATCCTGGAGCTCCAGCCTCCAGAACTGGGAGACGATGAATGTCAGTGGTTTAAGGCCCACCCCCCTCCAGTCTGTAGCATTTTGTTATGACAGCCATCACAGCTGAAAACAGACCCTTTCCTTTTTAGCTGAAGCCTGGCAGCCTGCAGAGAAAGCCCTCTTGCAGGCATAGTGTTTGGTTTTTTCCTCGCTTTCTTTGGGAAAACAGGAGGGGAAGCCGGTGTTCTCCATGCCGTCCCTTCCCCCATCACCAGGCAACACTCACGTGTCACCACAGCCCAGTGAGGTTTCCTGCTCCCAGCGCTTTGTCAGAGGCTCGTCCCCAGAAGCTGTAGCCTCCATTAGGCACCTTGCGACGAAATCAAACGTTTTTCTCATTCCCCACCATCTCTTCCATCCGTCACGACTGTGAGACAACTTAGCAGGTTGTCTCACCTGCTGATTTCTGTGGGGTTCCCAGCACCCCCCCTCCCGGGTAAATTTCCCAGCCCTCACTTCATGTCACTGTTTCCTTCACCCTGCCCCCTTCTTTTTTTTTTTTATCTCCGTTAATCTCGGATTAATGTTAAATATAAAAGAACCTAGCATTAATCTTTGTTTCACCATAGGTGGTGAGAACATAGTTTCTTTTTATTAGTTTTTCAAAGTGGAAGATAAGGAAAATGCTAGAAGTATAATTAAAGATAAAAATAAAAAAGGCTTAAATAGATTTGAATTCCTATGAGGTGGGCCCCTACGAGGCTTTTCATTAGAGACTAATTTCTGACAGTCCCAGATAAGGGACGCTGGCTCATCTTTGCCATTTTGGGGAGGTGATGTGAGAAAGACTGGAAGGGATTTTGAAGGCTGGGAGCCCATGAGTCTCAAAGTAGAGGGGCAGAACTCCCTGTTACCCTGGTTCCTTTCCTCCCGGGGACAAAAACCATAGCTTGACTTTTTTTTTTTTAAATAATAATAAAAGGTCACATGTTTGAAGAAGACCAACATGGGGCTTATGTCTTCCCTGGATGACCCTCCTGAGCCAGAGGTGGAGGAGAAATGACAGAGGAGGCATGAAAAATAGGGTTAGGAGGCTGGGGGCATGGTGGTAGGAATGGCTAACGGACAGGAAACAAAACCAAGAGTACAATAGCAAAAGCCTCTCAGGGCCCGAAGTCTTGGATGTTTGCTGTGTTAACGCGGATTGCATCATTCGACACACCAGTTGTGCATATATGGGGGTTGGGGGAGGGGCAGGCACGCTCAAGGATTCTCAGGGTAAACACCCTTTTCTGTAAGATTTACTGAATGAGGGGCGCCTGGGTGGCTCAGTCGGTTAAGCGTCCGACTTTGGCTCAGGTCATGATCTCGCGGTCCGTGGGTTCGAGCCCCGCGTCGGGCTCTGTGCTGACAGCTCAGAGCCTGGAGCCTGCTTCAGATTCTGTGTCTCCCTCTCTTTCTGACCCTCCCCCGTTCATGCTCTGTCTCTCTCTGTCTCAAAAGTAAATAAACGTTAAAAAAAAAAATAAAAATAAATAAAAAGATTTACTGAATGAATACAGTTAGGAGTCTGAATAGGGCAGTCTTCATAAATCATGTTTAAACAACAAGACCATGGGGCAAACTGGGATGTAGAGTCACCCCAGCTGGGGGTCATCTCCCCAGCCAATCCTTTCTTCACTTGTGCGCGGCCCCCACAACAAAAGCGATGTCAATCGCAGCCAGTGTTACTCAGCACACAATGTCTGGCACTGAGGCGGGCTTTGCATGCACTACTTACTATTCCCCTTGGCAACTCAAGAGAGGTAGAGGCGAATGCCTGAACGTTACAGCAAACGCCCGCCACATCATTCCTGGAGGAGAGGGGATCATATTATAGAGGAAATCTGGGAGGTCGAGAAGTACAGGGTTTTACCCAAAGGAGTTCCCCCCAGAACACACACACTACCAACCATTACGACTCCTTTGCCTCCAGGCAATACCCTCTGTCCCCTATTAAAAAATTTTTTTTGGTAATGTTTTATTTATTTTTGAGAGAGTGCAAGTGGGGGAGGGGCAGAGAGGGAGACAGAGGATCCAAAGCGGGCTCTGCGCTGTCAGCAGTGAGCCCGATGTGGGGCTTGAACTCACAAACCATGAGATCATGACCTGAGCCGAAGTCGGACGCTCAACTGACGGAGCCACCCAGGTGCCTCCCCGCCCCCAATTTAAGTTTATTTATTTTAAGAAAGAGAGAGTGTGGACAGGGGAGGGGAAGAGAGGGAGGAAGTGAGAGAATCCCAAGCGGGCTCCGTGCTGTCAGTGCAGAGCCCCACATGGGGCTTGATCCCACAAACATGAGATCACGACCTGAGCTAAAATCAAGAGTTGGATGCTTAACTGAGTGAGCCACCCAGGTGCTCCAACCCTCTGTGTCCTGTTTTATCTCAACTCTATCCCTCTATCCATCCTCTGGGTCCTGAAGCTTCTCCCGACTGTACGATTTATTCTCACTGTTCCAGGTTTTGCAAGCTCATTACGCTTAGTTAGCATCACTTTACCTTGTGATTTGCAAGTATTAAACCCCTCAGCTAGAAGGTAGGGATTTTCCCTTATTTTCTGTCTGCAAACACCAAAGTCTTTAAAAATATCTATTGATAGAGGTGCCTGGATGGCTCAGTTGGTCAAGTATCCGACTTCAGCCCAGGTCACGATCTCGCGGTTTGTGAGTTCTAGCCTCGCATCAGGCTCTTGTGCTGACAGCTCAGACCCTGGAGCCCGCTTTGAATTCTGCGTCTCCCTCTCTCTGCCCCTTCCCAACTCACGCTCTCTCAAAAATAAACCAACATTTAAAAAGTACACTTATAGATATCATATATATATAGTTAGACACAGAAATGCAAGTGTCATTCGCTGAAACTTGATGGACCTGTCCCTTCCTGCCTCTTGCTAACAGAGATGCACCCGATGCACTGCCATTGCCATATATTCTAACTCCCATGGGGGAGTCCGAGCTTCCCATATGCTGCATTCCCCCAGAAGTTTTCATTCAGCCTAAGTCTTTGGGTTTAGAAAGTCTGTTTGCTAGAATGAAATCACACCTGGACATGGACCCTGCTCAACTCATCTTGTGAAAAGACCTGTCATTTTCGTACAAGTTATTTTATGATAGATCGTCTATTTAAGTTCAAATAATGTAATTGAAAAGAAGTGAAGTCTACCTGTAAATGACTCAGTTAAGAACTATACATACAACTCAAGCATAGATAAGTTGGATTTATCAAGTTAGCCTAGATTTTTGTGACAAATGAACCAGTAGGACTAAAAAGTATTTGACTAACACATATATCCTCGTAAACTTTGGAGAACTGTGGAGATATTATCAAATAAGTAACACAGCCAAAGAGTTTTCCAAAGATTTATTGAAGCAGAAACAAGTTGGTCAGACACTTGTTGGAAAAAAGCAGTTTTAATGGTATTCAAAAATACTTTTTAAAAAGTATCCTAGCACAAGTTTTCTTCGTAAACTAGATTATGTTTGTAAACTTTTCTCTAAATCTTTTAAGAGTGTTGGTTCTTAAGAACTAAAGGTTATTCCTATTCCAAATCTATCTTGCGCTCCTGAAAAACTGCAGAAAGGCACTTGAAAGCTGTTTCTTTAAGATATGGATTTCTTTTTTTTTTTTTTTTATTCTTGCTGGTAATATATTGCTGCACGGAGTCTGTGCAATCTTCACTCAAGGTCATCGTGATGCTGAGAAGTTTCATTGATAACCTGCAAAAAAATTCAAATTCAAATCAAATACGGTACTACATGCTAAAGATTCAGTTACCCCATTGAGCACGACAAAGAAAAATCCCTACGAAATAGGATTTATTGTGACAACAGGCAGGTCATGTTGATTATACACAAGAAGGGTCCGAGCTAGAAGGGACAGATGCGTACGTAAGCCGCTCTTCACCTACAAGCAGATTAAGTATCCGATGGAATGTTAGGGTTTAAGAAAAGAAAACTGAACTATGTTTCTGAAGGATGCTGTGATCATCCTATGCAGCAAAGTTTAAAAGCAATGAAGGCATTCTAATTGTACAGAACGTACACTTGAAGTTTATGGGCAAGGGAAGATTCCACGAAGGTTACAATAGATTTCGGCCATTTCTTTCTTGGCATAGGGAACGAACAAGAAACGAAGTGATCGTAGGGCATGTCCCTGCACTACGTCAAAGGACACAGGAGCATTGAGGAGGCAGTCAGTAGGGAAGGCCATATGTCCAGTATCAAAACATTCCTGGGATTGAGGTTCTAATGAAGGAGCTCATGAAGCGAGTCTAGAAAGTAATGGAAAGAGGCTGTGCTCCCATTTTAAATTAAGGACCATAGAAAGAAATCCTTTATTTTGGACTATAGGTAGATTGCGATCTCACCTCCACATTGAGGAACCAAATAATTAGTTGGCTGGGGGTCATGCCAGGAGAAGAGGCCTATTCTCTTTTGAGGGGTCACGGGTGAAACGGAACCCCCCCCCCCAGCCCCAATTAACCAGGTGTATAGGAGATACAGACTTAGTGATTCACAAGGCTATCAATGCCGGCCTGAGATGATGCCGATTTTGAGTGAAAGATACCAACCTGTCCATCTCTGGTTTCGACCGTCTTAATCAGAAGTGTTCTTTTTGAGTGAGTGTCAACCAGAGGAAGTGAATCCAGATTGGTTTCTGAATAAAGAAAAAAGCCCCAAATGAGGAAAAAGGACATTTGAAAAAAATAAGTAACTGGCCAAAGAATTATGACTGTGGTTCATAATTGCTCAAAGTGCCCAAAAGAATTCTAGAGACTTAATACCCGTTTGAAAGCCCAGCATCAAGATGGACTATTTCAGTTACACCCCAAAGGAAGAAGTCAATGTAGTTTAAATTTAACTGGAAGCACAGACTGTAAGCCAGTACTTGGATCTAAAAACTATGGATATTTTACAGGATTTTAATTTGTATGGCATTTCCAAGTATCATTTAACAAATGAGTGCTTTATCATGAACAGACTGGTTACAAAGCTGCTAAAATTTTTCAAAAAAGGGTAATCACATGCTTACCCCTCAGGTTCAGGGAAGAAAAGTTGGGAAGAGGCAGAGCAATCCTATAAAAAGATAAAAACAGTAAAAGTTTTGGAAAACAGCTCAAACAATAAGGCACGAATTCATTCACTTCTTGTTTTCATCAAAGGAGACAACGTATTCCTGTAGTTCATGGCGTGAGGGATTTGCTTCAAACATATTTACCTATGAGTGGCCTCATTAGTACATTTACAATCTTTTACCCCAAGTATCTTCTCCACAGGGGCATGAACTGGAGGCATCACAGAGTGGGAAAAGCGTTGGCGCTCAGAGAGTTAAGAGTTCAAATCCCAGCTCTGCCCCTGACTAACTCTAACTAGGGCAAGTTACTAAACCTCCTGACCGAAGGTTCCATATCTATAAAAAGTGGTCAGTAGCTACCTTGAAGATATGTTCCCAAGATGAAATGAGGTGAGGAATGTCAAATGAGTGACAGAATACCTAATACATGGTGGCTATTAATTCAGGCACACAAGCCCTGGTGCCTTACCTGCTCTCCTCGCCTTCCAGCAGCTTCCTGTAGGTGGCGATCTCAATGTCAAGAGCCATCTTAACATTCAGCAGGTCTTGGTATTCGCGAAGGTGACGAGCCATTTCCTCCTTCATGTTCTGAATCTCATCCTGCAGGCGGCCAATAGTGTCTTGGTAGTTAGCAGCTTCGACGGCAAAGTTCTCTTCCATTTCACGCATCTGGCGTTCCAGAGACTCGTTCTACAGGGGGGAAGAAAGGCTCAAGTATTAGAACAATAAGGCCCGTGTAAGCTCAAATCTTCAGACCTCAAAGTGCTTTTTTGAACCCGTCCTGACAACTCATGGTCTTTGGATTAAAAAATCACTTTTTCTTCATTTGAAGTTTTGTTCAGATATCGCCATTAGCTCGGTCCATGTGGATGGTGCAGACTGGTTATGTTCCCTCTTTTACGGGGGTCTGATACTCACGGTCCCTTTGAGGGCGTCCACTTCGCAGGTGAGGGACTGGACCTGTCTCCGGTACTCATTTGATTCCTGCTTCGCCTGGCGCAGGGCATCATTGTTCCGGTTGGCAGCCTCAGAGAGGTCAGCAAACTGTCAAAAAACAAATAAAAAATGTAGACCCCCCCCAAGCGACTTGGTTTCCAATCCTCTAAGATTCTACCTTCCCCAGAAAAACGGCAGATCTTAAAGATGGTGACCAAACAAATAAACGACACATAATCCAAACCACGCTCTGTATTTTTAACTTCAAATCTCCTTGTCTCTCAGAATACGTCTGCATTTCTGTTCTGAAAAGCAGAGGGGGACTGATGGAATGCCGACACTGATATGTTCAAGTACAGACGTGATCTACTGCCCTCGTTCAAGGGTGGAGGTCAAGGGCATGGTGTTGGGAGTTACTTTGATGTAGGGTTAAGAAGGAGGGGTGGAAAAGAGAAGGCGTGAGTGATGGGGAGGCTGCAGCAACAAATTAAACTTGAACAAGAAGTTCAAGAAGTTTGAAGACGTTCAAGCCAGCTTTCTGACTGGAGCTAATGGGTATGTATAGGAATCACAGACGGGTGCAAGCATTTTCAGAGCAAACGCTCTTCTTTTGTTCTAGCCACACGGACTAGCGTCCTACCTTGGACTTGTACCATTCTTCAGCCTCCTGAAGGTTCTTGGCAGCCACGCTTTCATATTGCTGGCGCACATCCCGCAGGGCAGCGGTGAGGTCAGGCTTGGAAACATCCACGTCGATTTGGACGTGCTGGTCCTGGATCTGAGCCTGTAGCTCCTGGATTTCCTGAAGAAAGAACAGACAGGAGGTCGGTTGAGCCACATCTGGGGCCAACTTCACCCACGTTCACCCACATTCGCCCACAAAAAGGGGCTCCACTTGCCTCATCATGTAGTTTCTTCAAAAAGGCAATCTCTTCCTGCAAGGATTCCACTTTGCGCTCAAGGTCAAGACGTGCCAAAGAAGCGTTGTCAACATCCTGGTTGGAAAAGAGAAGAGACGGGCATTGGGGGGCTGCTGAAGCCCAAGGCCTGTCTCATGGATTCATTTTAAATTAATCACATGAGCTTAGTCTCTTCACTGTGAAGAGATTGTTGACAGATTTTATGACTTTTGCATTAGGTCCGTAAGTCACCCAGTACTATAACATACTCTACTTTCTTTGCTTCGTTAACTAATTTGAATTGTGACCCACTGTGTTGTGTTCTAGGTGGCCGATAAGCAATTTGGATGCAGATAAATGTTAAACTGCACAGGGCAAACCGTACTTCATCGGTCATTAAAATCCACGTGACAGCAGTTTTAAGATTTCTTTTTTTATCATGTCGCGAGATAACGTGACGATCATAGGGTTGGCCAGATCTCACTTCATTTATACCTGAGAGTACGCAGAACAGAAATCTGTGCTTTGAAAGTGTCAGTGTATCCATGAGCTCTATTTTTTCTCGACTCAAACTTCTGAACCTTATCCTTAGAATTCAAAGCGAGTGTGTAGTCATCTGGCATTCAGGTTACAGGCTAGATTTATACTCCAACTCAAGACGTACCCTGGCAAAGATTCAGTTCAGGCATGTAAGGAAACGAAATGTAAATTCTGGACTGTATTTTCTCTGCTTCCTCTTGTAGCACATCCTACAAGGGTGTGTCCGTCCCTTCCGCTGAGCACGGTGTAAGTTCTGTTACTAGGTTTGTTTCAGAATGACTGCTCAAAATGCATGTAATGAAACTATGTGAAAAATTCTTGCCACTCTGGCTCTCTTCTGTTTCCACCACTTGTAACCTGCTACGTCCCAAAGATTTTATGTCCCCTCGAGGAAACGTCACGAGAATCTTTACACCTCTTATTTTGTAAGCAACTGTACTCAGTGTATGGTTTATAGCATTACAGTCTTCAAAGACACCTCTATCACCTTCATGGAAACGTGAATGAGGAATGAGGGATAACAAAAAAGAAAAAAAAAACAGGCTTCGGCAAAATTCATTTTTGCTTGTTAAGCCCTAAAAGAGATGCAAAAGATAATTTACTGCCCTCTATAAAAAAGTTCAACGGGGGACATTCTACTTCATTGAGGAGACTATGAGGGATTTTACCTAATCCCTAAACAGGAGATCTTTCATAATAATATTGTTTCATATTAACTCACTGCTCTGCAGAAAACATTATAGATATGATGATCATAAATGCTCGGTTACTAAAATGAAGCACACACTGCAGTGTTTAACTTAATCTGGTAAGTGTATTTCTGCTTCAAAATGTTATTCTAGACTATTCCTCGGAGAGCTTTTATAGCCATGCCAGTAAGTGTTCAGGGGAAGAAAACTATGCTGGCAGCTCTTCCGGCTTTTGAATTCTAATTTCAAGCTAAAAATCCTTTAAGTCTATCTAACTTTGGAGCAAAAAGTCCTTTACTGAAAATCCGTTCTTCAGCTTTAGGTTCTTGTGGAGGATGTGCTAAAGAATTTAAGAAACCAAATCAAGAAAGGCCTTTCAAAATGTGAATTATGATTGTAGCTTTAAGAATATACTTCACAAGTCTGGGCCAGAGATTAGATAACGGATGTTAGCAAATACTTGTGTCCGACCAGGACTGTGCTTACATCATTACATATTCAATAAGAATGCAGCCTGTTGCAAAGCTTCTCTGGGAACACAAAGACTCCTATTATTTCTGTCCTGAGCCACCACACTTGCCAGAATGTCTGTATCTACATTCCATAGTGAAGCCCGTAGAAACCATTAATACCTTTCAGCCCAGAGGACAGATGGCTCCTTTTCACCCTTATTAGATCACAAAATAGTTGTGCCTGGGGATAGTTCCATATAACTTTAAAGCCGCCATGGAACTTGCAGAGAAGAAAAGACACTTGCTGGCTTCCATCCAGTGAAACTAAGTTTCTTGTCCCCCTGTACATTTACATTTTAAAGTACAGGGCATAACTGTGCTTTCTGGTGGCCTTGTAAAAGTTAGCCAACTTGACTTTAGCAAACCTTTATCTACATCAAACTGTAACTGTTCAGAATCTGAATGTCAATGTGTTTCAAAAACAAAACGGAAAAAAATTTTTTTTTGAAAAAAAAACGTCGAAACAAAGTAAAAAATCAAAGACTTTCTTTATGTCCTAAGGAAAGGCTTCACCCCATTCAAGGGTTTTTATTCGGACAATTTCCGATCTGCGGTCTTTCTGCCGCTAGGGGGCTTTGCGCACAGAAGTGAAGTTTTGCGCTCTCTAGACTTGGGTTGAGTAACTTTTGAGAATTGCCCGTGGGTTGATGGGGCGGGGTCCGGTGGCTGTGCAAGTGGGAACAGAATCTACAAACCTGTCTGAAAGATTGCAGGGTGCTCTCGGCTTCCTCTCTCTGAAGCATCTCCTCCTGCAACCTGAAACAGTCGCGCATTAACCAAAAGGGAACTGGGACCCCGCCAGGGGTGGGGCGGCCACACCCAACCACCACGTCGCGGCGCCGCGAGACGAGATCCGCTGCGCCACCTCTGCGGGCAGCCGGCGACTGCGGCTTTTAGGACTGCCGCCCTCCGCAAGTTTTGGCGGGACCTCGGCCCGCAGTGTGCAAAAGCAATCACGGCCGCCACGCCAACCTGCACGGCGAACGCCCCCACCCCGCCTCCGAGGAACCTCTGCAATCCCTTTGTCTCGCTGCCTCCACACCCCTCCCCTCTTCCCTTCTCCCGCCCCATGATGGCCGCACGCCAGAAGGGGCCAGGAAACTTTCTCAAAGTTTGGGGGAGATCGCGCTCGTTGCTTTTAAGCGCCTTCGGCTACAAAGTGGTAGTTTTAAGAAATCTGTAACCTGAAGCGGGATGTTCTTGGGCAATGAGTGGGGGGGGGGGGGGGGGAGGGGAGAGGAAATGCGAACTGCAAGGTCTGGGTGCAGGGCGGGGCTGCGCCGCCGAAGCCACCGCCCCGCTCACCCGCTGTCCCCCAGACAGCCACCGCCCCAGCCACATCCCCAAGGGCGTGGCGGCTTCTCGCGGGGGCCCCGTACCCCCCTCCCTCCCTCCCGCAGCCCCGAGGTGGGCGCCGCCTTACTTCTCCCGGAGCCGCATGATGTCCTCGGCCAGGTTGTCGCGCTCCACCTCGACGCGGGCCTTGTCGTTGGTGAGCTGGTCCACCTGCCGGCGCAGCTCCCGCATCTCCTCCTCGTAGAGGTCCCCCAGGCGCGACTTGCCCTGGCCCTTGAGCTGCTCGAGCTCGGCCAGCAGGATCTTGTTCTGCTGCTCCAGGAAGCGCACCTTGTCGATGTAGTTGGCGAAGCGGTCGTTCAGCTCCTGCAGCTCCACCTTCTCGTTGGTGCGGGTGTTCTTGAACTCGGTGTTGATGGCATCGGCCAGCGAGAAGTCCACCGAGTCCTGCAGCAGACGCACACCGGGCACACTGCTCCGCAGGCGCACCGCCGAGGAGCGCGTGGCGTACGGGCCGCCCGGGGACGAGGCGTAGAGGCTGCGGCTGGTGCTGGGGCGCAACGCGCTGCCCAGGCTGTAGGTGCGGGTGGACGTGGTCACGTAGCTCCGGCTGGAGCTCGGCCGGCTCCCGGTGCCGGGGCCGCCGAACATCCTGCGGTAGGAGGACGAGGACACAGACCTGGTGGACATGGCTGAGACGGTGGCGGTGGGCTGGGCGGCTGCGGCGGCGCGGACTGGCTCGGGGAGGACAGGCGAGCGAGGGCGCGGTGGGTGTGGGCGGTGGGAGCGCTGCTGCGTCTCTGGCGCGGGGGGTCCCGGAGCGAGAGTGGCAGAGGACCGGACCGGGCCGAGGGCGCAGTTTTTATAACCCGGTTAGGAAAGAGGGTCCCCTCCCACTGCCATCCCAGCCGCGGAGAGCGCCAGCCAATGGGGACCCGACGAGATGCGGGAAGGGTGGGCGGGGGTTGGGGCGGGGGCGCCCTCGAGCCTTCCTCTCCGCCCCTCTGCAGCCCGGGACTGGGCACCTTCCCGTTACTTTTTGGGTGGGCTGGGACTTTCGGGGGCTTTCCTGATGTTGGCCTGAGCTCTGCTCCCAGTGGGTGCTGAAAAAGGCGGGGTCGCGCGGTGGTAGGGAACCCTGCCCGGGACCGGACCGGAGGGGTCCCCAGGCACTGGGCCAAAGAGGCCTGGGAGGAGGCGGGCGGGTGGGAGGGGCGCTCCGCTGCAGGCCAGTGTTCTGCTCGGGGCTGGTGGGTGGGGAGACCCGCGGGCAAAGGGGCAGGAAGAGGGGGGGATCCCGAGGCTTGGGAGGCGCGGAGAAAGGAACAAAGAACGCCTGAGATTGGAGCGGGCGTTGGGGGCGCGCACAGCCTAGGACACGGAGCTGGGGTCCCGAGCAGGCTTGGTGCACCTCCCGCTTTGGACCACGAATCTTTCCAGCCTCTTGTCGTGGGGGTTCCTTAGGTTCAGGGACCTAACGGGCTCGGTGTGGCTTTGGACGGCGCGAGCTTCGAGGCTGCGGCCGAGGAAAGCCCGAGGGGCGGGGGGTTGGGGGGGGGGGCAGAGGGGTGGGGTCGCTGAGTCACTGGCAGTGAGTCACCGGAGCCTGCTGCCCGCCGAGGTTGAGGGCTCCTAGCGGTTCGGGAAACCGTTAGACGAGATTGACTCAAGTCTCCTCGGGCCGCGCACGCCCTGTTGGTTCTAAGTTTTACCCAACTTCTAGTCGGGCCTCCTCTTTCTTGTGTGCGGTTCGCCCGCGAGGATCCTAGAGCACCCCTAAGTTGTTCAGAACTCGCGCAAGCCCGATTTTGCTCCAGATGCGCGGACTTCCCATTAGCAGGAAACTTCTTGCAGACCCCAGAGAGCTGCCAAACACCGGTCTCTGGCATCACGAACGCCCTCGGGGAAGGGTTTTCTTGCAAAGTTCCCTCCCACCCTTCCCTCTGGGCTCCCCTCAGTGCCCCCCCCCCACCCCCGTGAAACCACACCCGAGTTTTAACAAGATCTGAAAGTTCTGGGTGAAAGAGGAAACCCGGCGTCCGTCCGTAGTTTCAAAATCAAATTGAGAGATCATTGGTTTTTCTGCTATAGTGGAAGTCATTAAAGGCATAATCTGTGCCAATTATAGAATTAATTAGGTGTTGCTTTAAAGCTCCGACCTGATTAATGAAAGGCAATTATATAACTCAAATGACAGAATGTTTGGGGGAAATAGATTTATGTGTTCATTTTGGTTCAGCGAGGCAAATTGCGGGATTCTGGGGACTTGTCTGGGAAATGTCACCGGTCCTTTTGGCCTATTTTCCAAGAATTAGTGCAATTGGTCTTCCAGTGAGGGAGATAAAACTGTCTACAGAGCAAACAGAGCAAAAAACCTTCTGGTCCAGGGCACCAGGGAGTGTCGAATTCCGCCGCCCAAATCTTTCTAGGTAAAGGGCCATGGTTGCGGTATTAGTAAATGCAGAATACAGTGCTTACCCCCAAAGGGAGATGAAGGGAGGAAAGGCCCGACAGTCTTACTGTGGTTAATTAAGCAGCAATTGAAACATCATGGAATTTTGTTTTGGTTGTTGTTGTGTGTTTAGAGGACACAGTGAGTACCACATGGATTCACTGCAAAACCACCGTAAAAGTCTATAGTGGATAGTTTGGAGAAAAATGGTAAAATCCTTCCCCCTTTTTCTGGGGGGAGTGGGAGGGTGGGTGAAGGCTGTGGGTGTGGTACTGGAGGTTACCCGGCATTTAAGAAAAATAGTTTGGGACCAAATTAAGGGTTTATCCCCGCTTCTCTGTACAAGCCTCTGCTAGGTAATATTTTGTTGACCTCATTTCAGAGAGCTCTGGCAAGTGGCACAGCCAAGGTCAAGGTGCAGGACCTTTGCTGCATAGCTCCCCTGCTGTGGGTTTCCTTTATTCTTGCTCCATGAGAGCTCTTGATCCAAGCCATTGCTCAGCAAATGTCACCATTGTGAGTGCGCCTGGCATTTTTAGGATGAGAAAAAAGCCATCTCCCCAGGGGAGGAGGCGAGGGTGGGCCCTACTCCCACCTAAAATGCTGATCCCAGGGCAATGAGGTGGTGCTGCTTGCTGACTGAGTCACCATGGAAAATGAGGGCAAGGCTCTGGTGTGGTGTGGCAGGGTGCCCTGTCGGTGACCACAGCAAATTCCTCGGGGCTATGGTGACTTCCTCTGGGGTGGACTCTGGCCTTCCTCACCATTTCTAGGGTACCCCTTCTCCTTTCTAACCCGTCCGCAATCTGTATTCGCGGGCAGGACGGTGGTATGTTCTCTGGCTGTTTTAGCTCAGGCGCTATAACAAAATACCGTAGACAGTGTGGCTTAACCACACAGAAATGAACTGTGTTCATTTCTCACAGTTCTGGAGGCAGGAAGTCCGAGATCAAAGTGCCAGCAGATTCAGTGTCTGATAAGGACCTGCTTTCTCCTGTGCAGAGAGCTGCCTTCTTGCTGTGTCGTCACCTGGCGAAGCCAAGACAAACTGTGGTCTCTTCCACTTCTTCAAAGGGCACTAATCCCATAATGGGGGCTCCACCATCAACACCTCATCTAAACCTAATTACCTCCCAAAGGCTCTGTCTCCATATAGGGTTGCATTGGAGATGAGGGCACAAACTATCCATCCGTGGCATTTGGCATAGAATGCACACACACACACACACACACACACACACAGATATGCAATATCCAGTATGTCTTTCCTATTAGAAATTGCCATAGTTAGCGGTGGACTGTAGGGCGTGGAAAAGTGGAGATTACAAAAACACTTTCGTTCATGTAGAACGCGTGAGACTTAGAGAATCAACTTCATTCAGAGATACGTGTGCCTCGTGCAGTGCCTCAGCCAGTGGGCCAGTCATCCGTGTGGGCGATCCCTCTGTCTGAACCACCTTTCTCAAGGGTGACAAGTAATCCTGCTATCTCTGCACCCCGCGTTCCCAGTCACCTTTTGAAGTAAACAGTATGCAGACGTAGCTTTCTCACTTCAT
This sequence comes from Acinonyx jubatus, assembly GCF_027475565.1. Lineage (NCBI taxonomy): Eukaryota > Metazoa > Chordata > Mammalia > Carnivora > Felidae > Acinonyx > Acinonyx jubatus. The sequence goes on along the minus strand of NC_069387.1, from coordinate 15,713,523 downwards.
ATGTGTTTTCTGAGGGCCACGCCAGCCTCTCTCAGCAGTGTGTTCAAATGCCAGACCGTGAAGCTGCTTCAAACATGGTGCCGGTCGTAGATAAAGAAGGACACTGCCGTAGAACTTGTAGACCAGGCGTAAACATGACCAAATCTAAAGCACTCACAGCGATTTTGGAATTTGCAAGCTGTGGTGATGTCAGTTGAGTTGGGGCGATTTGAACTGACGGACCAGCCAGCCATGTGCAGACGAGCTTAGGGCCCGTGGAGGCTTTCGGAAAGCTGGCTGGCGGGAGGCCACACCAGGAGGACAGCCACTAGCAGGATCGCCTGCATGGAATGTGAGAAGCGAGAAGGTGGATAAAGCGAGACGTGAGAAATTGCCTTCTGGCAATGCCAAGAAGGCGTGGTAACAAAGATAATAATACTCAATGTCATCAGCGCTTTAATTTTTGTGCCTGCTGGGTGATGGGAACTTTGCATGCATTTTACTTAATGCTCTCTCAGCCTCTTGCAAGGTGGGTTTGATTGTGCATTTTGCAGCTAAGGAGTCTGAGAGGCGGGCTAACAATTTGCTCATGGCCCCGTGACTAAGAGAGGAGGGAGAGAGGGGGCAAGACTTCCTCCTGGGGCCTTTCAGACTCCAAATGCACTTTTCTTTTCTCTCCGCCTTCCTCGAGGGTGAGATCTTGCTTACTATGAAGCAATTCAATTCACACATATTATTTAGGCCTTTCTGCATTCCAGGAACTGAAGAGGCAGGTTAATTATCAGATTACGCTGTGAAGTAGCAGGACTCTGAAAGAAGCTTGGCAGGTGCTGAGACTATGATGCTTTCTGTTATTCAGGGGATGGAACAGTGGTTCCTAGTAGATACGAAGGGAGTTTGGTTTTCACTCGCTCCCTAGATCGTTAATTTTGAGAGTTAAACATTTTCACCTCGATTTCTTTCCATCTTTCCGTCTCTTCAGAGCATCATATCCAAAAGCAGACACAGCTCGTCTCACACCCTGAAACCCCCCAACCCCAACAGCTTCCCCTCCTAACTTCCCAGTCCAGGGCAACACGGCACGTTACCCAGATTGGAAACCGTCATCACCATGGCCACTGCTTACTCTTAGGTCACTCGGATCCAGGGGGCGTCCTGGCTCGTTGTTTCCTGTATCCACTCCTCGGTTTTGTGGCCGTCACTCATCCGAGTCATTTTGTGTCTCACCCCTGCGATGCTGGAATTGGCTGTCCTCCCCCCAGGCTCTGCGCACCCCTCCCAACGTGTCTGTCTTCGAGCCACAACCTCTTCTTAATAACTACATTCTCAAGACTCCCTGAAGACCCAAAGTGAATCACTCATTCCTTCATTAGAATGCCCTCCATGAAGGCAGAGATTTTTCTCTCTTTGGTTCACTAGCCTATCTTCAGTGCCTAGAGAAGCCTGGAGCATTTGTTGAGTGCATGGATTAACGCATGAGCCATTCACAGAAGAGGGAAGGAAGGAAAGAAGGGAGAGACGAGGCTAATATTGTAGTGTTCTATTCAATGTTCTAGTTCTAGTATTCTATTCAATGTTCTAGTATTCTATTCAATGTTCAAGCATTGTGCCAGTTAGTGACTTTATGTGTGACTGTATTTAATCTCTACAGTGTATTATGATCCACTTTAATCTCTACAGTGTATTATCATCCACTTTCTCAAAATACATTTATTGAATATTTATCATGTGCCGGGAGCTCCACTCGACACTGAGGAAAGTGAGCAAGGCAGGTGCAATGCAGGCCCCCTTGGTTGGGATGTAGACTTGAGTTGTGTGGGCACATACGTGACCCAGAGATGCAATACTCAGGTAAAGGGACAAAGGAAGGAATTACAGTTTGTAATAAAGATGACAAAGGAAACAGAAGTCTTGCTGCAAAAGAGGTTGAGGCTTGGGGCACCTGGGTGGCTCAATAAGGTCAGCGTCTGGCCTCGGCTCAGGTCATGGTCTCACCTGAGGTTCATGAGTTCGAGTCCCGCATCAGGCTCTCTGCTGTTGGCATGGAGCCTGCTTCAGATCCTCTGTTCCTCCTCTCTCTGCCCCTGCCCCACTTGTGCTCTCCCCCCACCTCAAAAATAAATAAAACCTTTTTAAAGGAAGAGGTTGAGGCTCATAACATTCAACTGTGTCCTTGGAAAGCCATGCCCGGTGTGAACATCCATCCTTCTTTCCACTGCTCCTCCCCGGACAGCAGTTTCAGGGGGGCCCTAAGCTGCTCTCTGTTCCACGAATATACCACATTTCCCCATGCTCAGGCCTTTTCTCAGATTCCATTCAACAGACAGGTGTCCTCATTTTCTACACTTTCTGCAATGCTTGTTAGTTCAGGTCAGTAAGAAAGTGCCTGTGGCTCCAGGAAGCTCCTAGCCTTGTAAAAGGATTAGGAACCACATAAAGATCTGTAATGCAGAGTGGAATGTGGTGAGTGCTCCCATAGAGATAGGAATGAAATACTAGGGGCTTTAGGAGGAACGATCATATCCCCTTGGGGGAGACCAGAAAATATATTTAGAAAAGGTGGTATTTGAAGAATGGGTACAATTTTTATAGCTTATCGTGGTAGAGAAAGAATGTTCGAAACTGATGAACCCCACTAAGAAAAAATCGCATAGAGGGCAGGGTTTCGGGGGGGCATTGAGGGAAGACTAGAATCCCAGTATGGCCCAACTCTGGAGCTGTTGTAGGGGAGAAAGGGCATCAAAAGCTAATATGGGACCATGCGTTGGAGGATGAAATGCCAGAGAGAGAGGAGTTTATAATTAATGTGGTGGGCAGTGAGAATTCACTGCCATTTGTGCCTGGGAGAAAGGCATGCTTGTGGCTGTGCTTTAGGAAGACTGTTGTGGCATCTGGGGGATGAGTGATTTGAGGGCTGTTTGCCGTAGATCAGGTGAATGGTAAAAGGAGCCTGCCCTTGAAGGGGGAGAGGCGGGTGTCCTGTGATGGCACAGGGGGATGATTGTTCCAGACCATGAAGTTAGAGAGAAGACATGCTTGTCAAAGGGCTCAGAACTTTCTGGACAGGAACTGAGAGAATGGATGCGGTATACACAGAAGAAAAAATATGTGGTGGGAAATTAATCTCAGGTGAAAGAGAATTCACTTTTATCCTCTTACCTGGAAGTATCTTCCCTTCTGTAGTTGATGTAAAGTAAAACCCCATGGGCACCTGGGTGGCTCCGTTGGTTAAGCGTCTGACTCTTGATCTTGGCTCAGGTCGTGATCTCACGGTTCGTGAGACTGAGCCCCTTGTCAGCCTCTGTGCTGTTTGGGATTCTCTCTCTCTCCCTCTCTCTGCCCTTCCACTGCTCTCTCTCGCTCTCTCTCTCAAAATAGATAAACTTTATTTATTTTTTAAAAAAAAATTTTTAACATTTGTTTATTCCTGAGAGGCAGAGAGAGACAGAGCAGGAGAAGGGGAGGGGCAGAGAGAGAGGGAGACACAGCATCCGAAGCAGGCTCCAGGCTCTGAGATGTCAAAACAGAGCCCGACATAGGGCTTGAACCCACAAACCTCGAGATCATGACTTGAGCCAAAGTCAGATGCTTAACCGAGTGAGCGACCCAGGTGCCCCTAAATAAATAAACTTTAAAAAACAATAACATAAAACCGCAGGAGGAAGGTGAGATATAAGCTGGATCATGCCGTTTTACCCTTTATGGCCCTTCTAGCCTGTTCATATGAGTTAATATCAATTACCTTATATTGTTCCTTATCTGATTTGAGTATGTTGGTCTGGTTTCCACAGATTTGTAAACTTGGGGACTTCTTTAGTACCCTCTAGAACAGTTTCTAAAGTTCAGAGAAAAAGCTTTAAGACACATTCCTAGAAATTTTTCTGAATCTTTTTGGGGGAAATAAAAGCAGATCATAGTCTCCCCCTAAAGCTATTTATTACTTACAGCTTCATCAAAGTCTAATGTACAGTCTGTGATGAAGGAGACAGAAGGTGGTGAGTATGTAGGAGGGAGAGAAAGACATTAATTAACAGATGGAGGGAAAACCTAGTGCAAAAAACTCAAGCTGATGTGAGACAAATGCGTGAAGCTAGATTTTCCGTATTGCTTCACTGGATCCAAAATACAGAACGAAACCAGCCCAGTTATAAAAACCAGACCTTATTTGAAAGAGACCTAAATGATACTGTCAGAGTTTAGTTATTGGCCAAGTGAGACTACCTGAAAAGAAGCAGTATTCGCTTGTGGCCTGTAATAATGTTTTTCCCATGTTTCAGGATAGAGAAGGTCTTATCACCACCAGAACATTTGCCAAGCGCATTGACATCTTGGGAAGTCATTCTGCTTATTTTGAGGTCACCTAGTTCCTGAGGGGCGGAAGTTTTTTTTTTTTTCAGGAGATATTTCATTAATGGTCTAATGATAGTAACAGTTGAATAGCACTATTTTCTTTTCAAGAACTGAAAAAAATTTTTTTCAAGTTCTGATTTGTCTTTGTGGTAACCTGTGAGGTTGGAACAGAAGTATATTGATTATCTGGATAGCCACAATGTCTTTCCTGTATATTTGAGACCAATCAAAGAACTCTGTCCCACTTATCGCAAAACTGACTGATTAATTGACCAATCCTTCCAAAAATGTGGAGATGTTTTATTTCTGGTATATCACATTCACTTTGCCAGCAAAATTATTTTCTTCAGAAACAATGACTATTGCATTTACTTTTAGATATGTTTGATAAACTCAGTGTTTAAGATATGCCCCATAAAACACTGGTCTCTACGTGTGCTGACAAAGATCATTATGATTTGTAGAGATTAGAAATGAAAGTCAAAAGACAAAGTAATAGAAAAACAGTAAACACATAAATCAAAGTAACCCTAAATGCAAATGGAAGGAAATACAAGATGGCATAATGATAAAACTATGTAAGGCAAAAGATTAAGAAAACCCATTAAATTTATGACAAATAACTAAGAAAGACCATTTTGAGTTGACAGCTTTCTCCATAATTCTACTGCAATGGTTTCCAAAATATTGAGTAAGATTTTGTATCTCTGATTAGCTAAGTACTGGAAACATGCCCTCTAATGGGACACATGTGGATATATGGAATAAGTACAAAAATATTATGGAATTTGAGCTTAATATAGATTAAATATGTTTTCGTCATATCATAAACCATGAAAAATTGTTCTGATACAGTATTGTAATTTCTTCATCTGTCATCTCCAGAACTTTGGGAGTTTTGACATGTGTGAGCAGAATATAGTGCAGAGAGATTTACATGTCAGGATCACAGTTTTTGTTTTGCTGACTCTGGATTGTTTTTCACAGTTCTTGACCCGTGGACTCTAAACAATGATAATAATAACCAGACATACCATGATATCATTACTAAAATTGGAGTCTGGCCCAGATTGGAAAACTAATGGTAATCATGAGACGTTGCTTATTTTGAGTGCCTACTGTATGCCAAGTGTAAACTTATTTGCCATGTATAAACTTACGGAATCCTCTCAACGGCCCTATTATACATATGAAGAAACTGAGACACGGAGAAGTTAAGTAGCTTACTCAAGCTCACACAGTCTGGAAGTGGCAGACCTGGGATTTGAACCCAGGACTTCTGGCTCCAGATCCCACACTCTAAACTTCACTGTAAGGCAGTACCTCACACACTGTGGTATTTTTGCACTACAGTCGGTGATGTGCCCAAGACCCTTTGCGTTCTTTTCATGTTATCTGTCCTATCTCTTTGGATTTCTTTTGTTCCTGTTCTGATGCAGCAACAGAACACTTTTTGATTCAGAGAATATGGTGCCCTTAATGAATCATCAGGATGTCCATGGACATTTTCAGGGACTTTCTGTGGAGATCTCAGTTTTTAGTTCTGAGTCAGCCTACCAGAATGATTTGATAGTTATGGCGTATGACTCCTGCGTACAATTACAAGAATGAAAATCCTCAACCACATTGCTGGTGGAGAAGAAATGAACCAACGTTTTTGGAACACGTAGCCTCTGTAAGTAAGAGCATCTTTGACTTACTGTCTTGTTGGTTTGAATTTTAGGGAGATTTATTAACGTTTGGGGTACTAACATTGCATAGGCCAAGAATAATGGGAGAGTTTTGAAATATGGGAGATTCAGTGATTACCTGACAACCAAGATTCTCAAGGCCAGACTAAACAGTGTTACTGAGGATACATATAAGCTTACTACCCAGGTAAAACATTTCTTGCGCAATAATAATCTTATCGCTTTTGCATATCAGGTTTTTCCAAGTAATGCTCATCAGCATCAGTTCTTTTAAACTAGAGCATCCTTAAAGCATCACACATGTACAAGGGCAAGAGCAAGAAAGTCCCATTGTAGAGCCAAGGGGAAAAGAATGCATGCGAGTATTATAAAACGTATGAAATCTTAACTCCGTAGTGGCACAGTTACTTTAATAGATTGGATTATTCTGAAGACAACCAGTGACCCTCTTCCTTCCATGTATTTGAGTCCTAGTATGTGCCAGAATTCCCATTATGTGCAAAGGACACAGAAATGAATAAAACACCTTCCTTGCATGCAGGGGGCACCCAAAATACTTCTCTCTTCTCTGCTCAATCTTTTTCTCTCTCAGTCTTTCATGATTGTGCTGCCACATTGAGATCTAGTTCAGCTGTTTCATAACGCCCCCACTCAAGGTTCAAAGTGCTTTGGTGAAATAACATCGACTTTTACCCTGAAATCCATGGAAATATGAAGTTTACTGTTTTGTTCTCCCTGATAAAAGATAGCATAATAACTAGTTGCCGGGTGACTGCATAAAACACAGGCCCCAAATGCAGCCGGTGAAGAGCAGTTAGCAATTAAGTAAAGGAAATGACTGGTGGGTTTGAAACTCAACACACTGCCCATGTACTTGTTAGCGTAGGGAGGCCTCTGGGTTGCTCTGACAACTTTTATCACTAAGGAAATAGTTTTGGTGACTCATGCTCGTACAGAACGACTTCTTTCAAAATCTGTGTTTTCGGTGACCTTACCATTATGCTTCTGTTTTCCTTTTTCTTTGGACGGGGACAGAAAAAGCTTCATTTGGATGGCATGGGTTTATTACTCAGTAGCATATTATTCGCTGGCTGGCTCATGTTTTGAAATTTAACGGACTCAGTGGTGATCAGAGTAAAAGGTCAGTAGTTCTTGCAATATATTGCTATATTAAATGTAGAACTAAAGCCTATTTTCTAAGCAGAAGTGTTATATCTTATATTAACAACATCTCTTGTCGGTTACTTTTTTGTTATTTAACGCAACACTGTTATTCAAAATACTGGTTGTACTTTTGGCAAGTAAACCAAAATACTGAGGTACTTTGCACTGTAACCTAAAATGCCATAGTTGTCCCTCAAGGAGATGAAAAACTGGACTTAAAGTCTCCACTGAGAGTCGTCTGGAGATGATAATTATGAAAATAAAGGAACTTGAAGGAAACACCTTTGCCCGCTTCTTCTTTTATGTTAACTGTCTACCTGAAAGATGTTCCAACAGTATTTATTGACAATTGATATTTCTCTGCATTAAAATATAGTAAAGAAGTTGCAGAAGAAATGAATTAATTCAAAGAGTTATAGGCCGATAATGTGTTTGGAGAACGATATGGGAGAACTTCCTACAGGCAAAGAAAACCAGGAGCCAGGTGTCTTGCCTGGTAATTTCTGTGGCTCCAACCTTCAGTGTGGTGAGCACAGGGCTTACCTGGGTCCTCATTACATCTTTTGTTCTAACCCCAGAAATCGTGCTGGGAGTCTCAAAATTTAGCTGTTTTCATTTTGCTTTTAATGCAGCCCTTTTCTGGTTTTAATTTTGTGCCTGGAAAAGCCTGAAAAAGACAATGAGTCATGACAACCATTTCTTTTCCCTCCAGATAGGAGCCTTCAGCGTGAGGCGAGGGCACTGAGCACCATTTGTGTGATTCATGAGGCTTAGTGCCTGGGCGCTTTTCCGCGGGGCCCCTTTAAGGGGACCCACTAGTCCAGGGGTTCTCAAAGTGTGGTACCCAGACCAGCAATACCAGCCCAGCATCACCTGGCGTTGGAAAGGCCATCAGTCCCCACCCCAGATGCACTGAATCAGAACTTTGGAGCAGAGGCCCAACAATCTGTTTTTTAATAAGACTTCCAGATGATTCTGAGGAAGGCTGAGGTCTGAGAACCACTATGCTAGTGAATTCTTAATATTTGTGGCCATGAAGAGCATGAACAATATAGTGGCTGGAGAGGTAATGGTTATGACTCTTCATTTATGAGGAAATGAATAATAAATAGAAAAGAATGTTTTCACTTTTAGAATTCAAGACTAAAAAATTAAAAAGCCTGGAATTTAATTAGGGGGACTGATTGCTTGCAAGAACCTTGCTTTCTCAGGGAAGGGCAATCTGATGACTAGGGAACTGTGAAATATATTGGCATGGTTCTGAAATTCTAGAATAAACTCTCGTGAGAGAAGGCACGGCTTTCTATATTAGGACATAAATTCAACCCAGGTGTGTAAAATCCTAGAAGACTCTCGTGTTCCATTGGCTTTGCCAATTCATTTGCATCTTGAGGCCACAGTTTCTAACTGAAAACCATATGCGTTGTTAATTGCCACAAATGATCTCATCAGAATGAAGTCAGAGATTCAGAATTTGTAAGAGGATGTGTGAAGTGTTTTGATTATTGAAAAATGTGAAGCATAAGCATCAAGAATGATGAGTAGAGATATTGATGGCAAAGAGGTGGTTTAGAAGTTGATACAAAAAAGGATTGATATTTCAACTTCCCTTTGACATACACCTCCTTGACTGCTGGCTCTGTCGTGTATTAGTTTTTGATGTTAAGTAAATCACGGTTTTTAAAAGGTCTTCATCTTAGTTCCCTCAACAAAAATGTAGCATTTGTGATCCCTACTCAGAGGATTGCTGTGAGAATAAAATTAGATTAAAATATGAAAATGCAGTTTGTAAAGGTCAAACATTACACATTTTAGATATTGTTGTTAGGACTGTTGGTATTTTGTGTCTGGGTTGGGAGGCTTTGTGATTGTTGACATAATGACATCCAGGAGTTTGGAATAAGTGTGTATGTCAGCAGATTTTATGATTACAAAAAATACCCATGTTTACTTTTCTGTTAATTCTCCTCTAGTGGAATGTTTTCATTTTCTCATGAGACGAGAGAGATCCGCATATGTTTTATTAAGGAAAGCAAGCCTGATATTTTTTATCCTTTGAACCGAGGGACTACATTTCACTCATTCTTGCGGGGAAAGATGTCAGATTCTGGGTAAATTCACAGGTCGTGGATAAGTCTCCATTTCTTCCAATGTAAAAGGAAGGTGTTGCTAATACAGAAGCGTGTGAAGACGAAGTGAGAGATGTATATAAAATACATAGTTGAGGGGTACATGGTAAGCACTCGATAATGTGGGTTGTTATTAGTGTTGTTATTGTTACGAAACGATAGCTTGAAGAGGGGCAGTGTGTCTGAATAGTCGAGGGAAGGAGAAAATAAGAAGACAAGGAGGCAGCTTGTGAAATGGCCCGACCATTTGGCACATGAAAATTCAGGTCGGATGACTTTTCTGGTCACTTTTTTGAAATCAAACAATTCTCTGATGGTTGCTCATAGAGAAAATTAATATAGTGATTTATAATCTGCACGTCTACCTCATAATCAACATTTCGGTTTTGCTTTAAAGTTCTGTTTCTTCCCTCTCCAGGCTTGAGTGTGCTAGATACAAGGAAAAGGGAGTACTGAATTTCTCTCTCCCCGTCCCCGCCTCTCTCTCTGTTTACCAAGTGTTTCTCCTCGTCCTTCTCTACCTTGCTGACTAAGGTCTCTTGCTGGTTAGGGTTAGGGCTCATTGAGAAGAGGTGAAGGGGAAAAGAAAGTTCTTTCTTGACAACTATTGTTGGTGATCTAGAGTTTACACTGCTCCATTGGGCATGTGTTTGAAATGGGCCCTTTTTCTAGAAGGTTTTTCTGCGGGAACTTCTCATCGTTGGGCTGTCTTGCCCAAAGTGCCCTTGACATGCACAGGTGCATTCGTATTTGTCTTCCACAGTCCCAAGAAGTCATTCGGAAATACACTCTGCTTCTTTTTGCTGTGGTAACTTCTTTCCAGGGGCTCATCCTCCCTCAGAATCTAAAACAGCAAGTACTCCCCTATATGGCTCAGATCTGGTCCAAGGGAAATACTTTACCTACCAGAACTCAGAGGAGGATGAGAGCAGAGTTTTAAACTCCCAGGTGGTCCTGTGACGCTCTTTGCCTTGGACCTGAGGTGAGTAGCAAACAGCCCCAAAGATCTTGTTGGCAGAAAGGTCAGTCCACACAGCACGCTGGCAACTTTCTCCGAAAACTTTCCTCTGCAACCATCTCCAACTTGTTTATACCTTCCACATAGATACATAGCTGGTTGTAAGAATTTGATGTAACTCTTTGTGGAACCCTTCCTTTGCGTTGTACTGTTGTATTTCACCTTGGCAGGTGGTTTCTACTGCTTTTGCTACTTTACATGAAACTTGCTTTAACTCCTATCAAAGGTAAAAAGGGAAAGGACCACTTTGGGGGTGCTCTCACTCCTCAATCACCCCAGAATTGTGGTCGCTGCCAGGGAGAAAATGGTGTGTCCATGCAAATGTAATTGGGAACCTCCTGCGTGCCCAAATCACAACATAATTCCAAAGTTAAGCTTTAAATGTGAGCAAGGGTTTTTTGTTTTTTTTTAGATATTCATCTTTTCCTCATAGGTAGCTTTTTGTTTTTTAAAGTGACTGAGTTACAGTACTCCTGTCTTACGTTATTAACCCTTGAACTGACTTCTCCTATTGTTTTGGGAGCTAAAAATGTGTTTAAAAATGGTGTTCAGCTGAAGTTAAAAAACTGCTAACTTTTATCAGTTGTTAAATACAATTCCCACTTGTACTTAAATAAACTCATCTGGAGACAAACAAAAAAATTTATGTATTGTGTTTGAATTATCTTTTTGCATTGCAGGCATAACTTTTTCTTTTTTATCTTTTTTTTTAAAGTTTATTTTGAGAGAGACAGAGAGAGTGTGAGTGGGGGAGGGGCAGAGAAAAAAGGAGACTCTGAAGCAGGCTCAGCACTGTCGGAGCAGAAGCCACGTGGGGCTCGAACTTGTGAAACTATGAGATCACGATCTGAACTCAGGCCCCGAATGTCTGTTTCTGTCTTGTGGTACTTCTGGGGGTGGGTGTCTTAGTACACTAAGAAAATGAACCTGGACTTGGAATGTCACATAAGCCTCATTTTTCCATGTGTTTTTGTAGTGACCAGATGCTATTGTGAAAATTATATGGACCTTTCAAAATTTGCTGGGAATTTGAAAATTGGGTATGGTAGGTATTTGTCTAATAATTCTTAATATCAATTTGGTTATTTTCTCAAATGGGCTTGATTGGTGTAGTAGAGTAGCAAAACCTTAACATAATGACTAAATACTTATCTATGCATCCATCCACCCAAGGGGCTTCTTTTATTTTATTTTATTTTAGTTTAGTTTAGTTTAGTTTAAGTTCACCCCTAGCGTGGAGCCCAGCGTAGGACTTGAACTCACAACCCTGAGATCAAGACCTGATACTCAACCAACTGAGCCACCCAGGTGCCCCAAAGGGACTTCTAAAATATTAGAATTCTGTACTAAAATAAATATTGGCAATGCCTTCTACCATAGTGTTCTTTTCTTTCCTGTCCTCCCATTTCGTCTTCCCTGTTCTCCCTGTGTCTTCCTTTTCTTGTTTTCCCAGATATCTGGGGATGTGCTCAGGGGAGATGATGGTACTTGGAAAGAGTATCTGGGTCTGTCAAACTTTGAGCCTGTTTGAAGATAAGGAGGCAAGAGTCAAAAAAAGAGAAAGAAAGAAAGAAAGAAAGAAAGAAAGAAAGAAAGAAAGAAAGAAAGAAGGAGATGCTTCTAAATCTTGTGCAACACTGTAATTTATTTTTTTAAGTTTATTTATTTATTTTGAGAGAGTCAGAAACAGTGTGAGTGGGGGAGGGGCCAAGAGAGAGGGAGACAGAGAATCCCAAGCAGGCTCTGCCCTATCAGCTTGGAGCCCAGCGTGGGGCTCAAACTCACCAAACCGTGAGATCAAGACCTGAGCTGAAATCGAGTCAACAGCTTAACTGACTGAGCCACCCATGCACCCCACGTGTGACACTGTAATTTAAACAGGATTTAGCGTGGCAACTCACTGTATGGTGTATCAAAGTTGATACAAAGATGGTGAGCTGAGAGGAGCTGTACATTAGACAAAGCAAAGCGTGTGTGTGTGTGTGTGTGTGTGTGTGTGTATGTGTGTGTATGTTAACAAGGTTTAGAAAGGTTTTAATAAATTGGAAGCATTAAGGGGCACCTGGCTGGCTCAGTGGGTAGAGAAAGCAACTCTTGATCTTGGGAGTCATGAGTTCAAGCCCCACCTTGGGCATAGAGCTTACTTAAAAAAATACAATAAAAATAAGTTGGAAGCCTCAAGATGAACTTGAGATTCTAAAAAGCTCCCCTGTGAAGCTGAAAGGGTTTAGACTGCCGCTCGTATCACACTCCTTTTAGCCAGAAGTTGTGTGGGGAACATCTAATGTGTTCCCCTAGTGCCTGGGATCCTATTTCTGCCACTCTGCCACCAAAAAGAGCTGGGAGGGTAACTGGTAACAAATCTCGAGGGGATACCAAAATGACCTTAGAACAGGAAGGAATAGCTAAGAAAGGTTTGCAAAAGAAGAGGCATTGTGGAACTTCCTACTAGGTGTGATAATGTACGACAAAGTTCCAGTAATTTCAAGTGTGGTTCGCCAGCCAGAATAGCAGACGCATCCCAAGAAGAGTGAGGCCCCATGGGAATGGTACGAACTTAGAATATAGTGTGTGAAAGAGGAAAGAGAAAGTGTTACACACCACCAGGGAAGGGAAAACTAGATATTTGTGGGAAAGTTAGGTTTAAAACCTCACCTTGCACCCCATATCAAAATGGATTTTAAAAAACGAAACGTAAGGAAGAGAAGCACATACAGACACGTAGGATAAGTCACAAAGGAAAACTATGTGTATTTGATGGCAGAAAATTTAATACTTCTGTGTCATAAAATATTATAATCCAAATTCAATGGAAACTGATGAACGGGGAAGTGTTTTTACAATACACGTGGTTGACGGCTTTATAACAACAAAAATAAAATTGTGGTAATTCAATAAGAGTCTCTTATCATCCCAGAAGCAAAAGGACAAATGTGAAAAATAATTGACAAAAGAAAAAATTACAGATGTCCCTTAAAGATGTGATAATTCATGCTCGATGTTAACCAAAAAAGGGGAAAATAAAAATGACACCCTAATTGTTGGCCTACAAGATAGACAAAGGTTTAAAATGACATCACGTGTTCATGTGGATGTAGGAGGTGAATGTTCTCAGTCACTGCTGATGGGAATTTGGACTCTAATTGTTCTGGAAATGAGTTTTGACAATATGCATCAAGAACTTACGTAATAATTATGACTTTCACCTGTGACCCCCCCTTCTAGACTCTAGCTGATGAAAATATCAGAGCATTTGAATATTTATATGTATGAATATTCATGTACTGTTCATGGTAGCAAAAAACTGAATCCTCTTAAATGTTCAATACTGACAGACTAGGAACACAAATTATGGTTGTTTATGGACTACAGAAACAAGAAGGAAAGATACCCAGGGAACAGTTTAAAAGTGGTTGTTTTTAGGGGTAGGGATGAAATCAAGGTTTTTTTTTTAGAAGGGTATGTCTTTTTCCTCCTTTTACTTTTGTGATTTGCTTTACCCCTCCAAATTAGCATGCATTATTTAGAAAATTCGGGAAAAACTAAAGATAACATGTGAAAGGATGATACATCTCTTTGATCAAAATGGAGAACTGGTCATGATACAATGTTAGATGAAAAAAAAACAAGGTATAAAACACAAATGCAGGGGCGCCTGGGTAGCTCAGTCGGTTAAGCATCCGACTTTGGCTCAGGTCATGATCTCGCGGTTTGTGAGTCCAAGCCCCGCGTCAGGCTCTGTGCTGACAGCTCAAAGCCTGGAGTCTACTTCAGATTCTGTGTCTCCCTCTTTCTCTCTCTGCCCCTCCCTTGCTCATGCTCTCTCTCTCTCTCTCTCAAAATAAAATAAATATGAAAAAACATTAAAAAAACACAAATGCAGTAAGATTATGATTTTGGTAAAACATAATTAGTGCAAAGACTAGAGAGAGAAATACTAAAATGTTGGCCATAGTTATGTCTTGTAGTTTTTAAAATTTTCTTTTTTCATATATTTTCCTGTTTTCCAGATTACGTGTGATGGGCATAAATATTTTATTAGTAGTGCAAAAAGAGAAAGAATTATTCTCTTATAGTTGGATTGGGCTTTCAATACTCTGGGCATTTCTGATGTATGCTTATTAGGTCTCTTTCACTTTGGGTGATAAACAAAAATTTGTTTTCCAAATAATTATGTCTCATCTCTATAGGGAACAGGTAATGGGACTGAACTGAGGTCTGAAGCTTTTGGGTTTTCAAACTGTGAGCTCTACAAGGGTGCATAAATACTGCTCTTGGTTTCATTCTTTTCCCACCCTATTGTAGGATTGAGCCGTAAAGTGAAATGAGTAAAAAAAAGATGGGCCCTGCAGATTCCTGACATTTTTTCCTAACCAGAATGATTTTTAACTCCTAATGTGATTTTTCCCCCTCAAAATATATACCAGCTCTCTTCTTTCATTCCCTTTGATATCTTCTAGATTTTTTTAAAAAATTAATGCTATCTTCTGATTTCTGTAAAAAAAAAAAGCACTTTGGTGATTTGTAAATAAATCTGTTCATCTGGGGAATTTATGGGATGTTCAGCAAATCATATGAAGTTTTCTTCTTTAGATTCTTTGTTAAAAAAAACACCTGAATATTCAAAAAGAAAACAGATAGGGTCTAGATGGATTTATGAGCATTTTAAACATTCATAAAGTTCTTTGAAACTTACAGGCCTGTGTGAATGTGTATGATGGATACTATCCTATTATTAAAGCATACTTTGCCATCCACTAAAATATAGTCTATTTTGGTCACTCTGTATTCTCTGAATGACTAAACATAGAGCAAATCCCTTTGGGACTTGTACTATATTTTAACTTCGCAGTAATTACCTTAGATGGAAATGGAACACTCAATCTTGATCTTCGGGAGTCAGTGTAACCTGTAATAGAAGGGTTAATGGCTTCTGGGGCATTCCAGCGTGAATAGAAAGTTTGGGGTTAAGTGGTACTTATGTTGTATCAGGTTTACTGAAGTGACTTTGAAAGGCTGTAAGATCAGTTTTAACAGTTTTAAGTAAATACAAAGTCGAGTTTTTTTTTTCTTATGGAGTGAATAGACCTAGTAATAATGTTATTATATTTTGCTTATTTTTATCTCTAATGGATTGTGTGATAATGATCCCAAGTGATATTGTCGTGTATCTAAACTAGTACCTGACTAGCAAGGGTAAGGTGAAAAATGCTTTTATATGATTTTTCTCTGGATCTGGATTTTAATTTGTCAGTATTGACAACAGTAGCAATTAAAAAATAAAAAGGCTGTGAAGAAGAAGTATTTTATAGAGCGTGTGTGTATGTGTGGTGAATGTGGGATGTGTGTACATGTTTTCCTCTTCCTGGCCTTGCTGGATCTGGCTAGGGGGATTTGGTTACTTCAAACAGTTCTGAAGGTTTGACGAATTAGCAGAGAAAAGGAGCAAAGTACGAATAGCTCTCTTTCATTTTTATCTCTTCTATTCCCATCATGAGTCTTGTTTTCCTGCCTGACATAACAAAGGCTATCATAGAAAACAATAAGGAAAGACATCTTGTAGAGAAAATGCAAATTAGTATCTTGGTAATATACCCTTTTTGAAAGCATACCAACCAGGAAAACAGTTCTCTCTGTGTAATTGTTAGAAAAGAATGAAATGTAACTTACATTATGACACAGTTGTTCAGAGAGGGAAGGAAACCGGTATTCATTGTTCTAGGCACGTTACTGAGGTTCTCTCTCTCTCACTGTCTCTCTTTACCTGTGTCGATTAATTATTGATTAAATACAGACATTACCTTGCTAGCAAATATTACCCTTGTTACATAAATGAAGAAAGTATTAGAGGCAGGATTCATATTGACTCATTTATTCTAAGGACCATGTTCCTTGCACTGCATCAAGGTGTCTTTGTAGAAATAACTGGGCCCAGAATCTATTATACATTTTAGTCATGCATCTTTGAGGTTGTCTCTTTTTTGTGAAGCAGAATTAACCTTTTTGTTTAATCTTTACAAAACGCATTGCCCTATCAGTTAAGGTAACCTTCATGGATCTCAAAAGTTGCCTTCATTCCTCAGGCCAACCTGTTCTCAGGAAGCAGTGTATTCTGGGAATCAGGGCTGCTTTAGTTTGGATCCTTGGCTTTCCTTCTGGGGGTGGAGGCCCAGCAGGCGTGGGACAGCTGAGCCTTCTGAGTATCTTCTGTACTAACTTGTGATATAGCTGGCCCTAGAAAGACCTCTGAAGGAAACCCAAATAACAGATTCCCTGTTGTCATGGGCTTGGGCAAGTGAACTCAACTTTCTGGAGGTCAGATGAAGACTGGGTGAAATCAGGGTCATATGGGGTCACTTAGAGGCAGCTGCAGGGGTGGGTGAGGGTAGGGGAGGTGATCCGGAGTTCTTCTGGGCCCCTACCGCCCATGCTTTAACAACACAACAGCTGTGTGTATCCGTGTGTGTGTCTGAACACACCCTCTGTGCCTGATCCTAGGGGAAATTTTGTTCGAAGAAAAGGTTCTACATCTAAGAATAGTTGGAAAAACGCTGGCAAATAGTCCTTAAGATTTCTTCCGGCTCTAAATTTCCATGGGTGTAGGAGAGCAGTTTTAAAGATAGAGAATCCCCCTATCTTTAATGTAACTGAAATATAATCTTTGACATTTACTGCCAAACATTTTTAAATTAGACATTTCAGATATAATCTGAAAGAGAAAAATCAGTGTCAAACATCTGTGACCGAGTACTTTCAGATGGTAAGCTATAGGGCCAACTGCATGGTTTCTATGCTTTTCAGCAGAAAAATCTAGAATTACATTTCCTCATGATTCTGATTAAAAAAAAAACACATTTATTCTCTTCCTTCTTCTGAGGTAAGCATAAGATAGTATTTACAACTGGAAGTCCCTAGAGTACACTTCATAAAAGTACTATTCCTTCAAGACACCATGAAGTTCATCATTTTCCATCTGTTCTTTTTCTCTTGGAAGTTCATCATGTCATTGAAAGAACACACCTGTTGTTTCCTGCCTCTTTTCTTTTGTGACAGTTTGTGAACAAGGTGAATGGACATCAGAGGAAGAACTGAAATATTTGGTTACAAGGTTTGCTATTGTGTGAGTTCCTTTTCCTCTGTATCTTTAGGACACTTTTGAATTGAATTGAATTGAATTGAATTGAATTGAATTGAATTATTTTGTGATTTTTTGAATAATTTATTGTCATGTTAGCTAATATACAGTGTATACAGTGTAGTCTTGGCTTCGGGAGTAGATTCCCATGATTCATCACTTACGTACAACACCTAGTGCTCATCGCAACAAGTGCCCTCCTCAATGCCCATCTCCCATTTTCCCTGTCCCCCCCCACTCACCCCCATCAACCCTCAGTTCGTTCTCTGTATTTAAGAGTCTCTTATGGTTTAGGGCACTTATTTTATTTATTAATTTTTAATTTAATTTCTTTTTTTTATGTTTATTTTTGAGAGAGACACGCACACACACACACACACACACACACACACACAGCATGAGCAGGGGAGGGACAGAGAGAGAGGGAGACACAGAATCCGAAGCAGGCTCCAGCCTCTGAGCTGTCAGCACAGAGCCCAATGCGGGGCTCAAACCCATGAACCATGAAATCATGACCTGAGCCAAAGTCAGACCCTTAACCGACTGAGCCACCCCAGGAGCCCCTTGGGGGAATTATTTTAAATCAGTGTTCATAGTACAATAATTAAGCACTTGCTGCACACTTCAACATTGTTCATTTATTGATGGGCTACCTGTTAAGGTCATGACTTCACGAGACTGACTTTCAAGCAACTGTCTCCAATAAAACTTTCTGTGATGATGGAAGTGTTCTCTCTTGGCTGAGCACTACTGTAGCCATCAGCCACATGTGGCTATTAAATACTTGGAGCATGCCTAGCGTGACTAATAAACTACGCTTTCAATATTAATTAAGCTAATTTAAACTTCAATCAGCAAATGTGGCTGGCGGTTACCCTATTGGACAGTGTGGTTCTGGAGGGTCAATACAGTTGGTAAAATAGTCTTATGTTCAGGGGACAGAAGGCACGAAGTTGTTTTTATTATTGGCACTTTCATGGCTGGAAATAGGTTAGAGGTTTTTCCATTTAAAACCATTTTAAGCTAAATATTTCTTCAGTGCTTGGCACATAAAAGTCAGTTAAGTGATCGGATGGTATTACTAGGTCTCCCCTTACTCCACCCCCAGTCTCAGCAACTCATGTATCTGATGCATCCTGGGTGAGGTCACTAACAATTTTCCCCTAAGATTGCCAGACCTGTAGACTTACCTCTCAAGCTGCCTGGGT
Source organism: Acinonyx jubatus (assembly GCF_027475565.1). NCBI lineage: Eukaryota > Metazoa > Chordata > Mammalia > Carnivora > Felidae > Acinonyx > Acinonyx jubatus. Next base: position 15,694,849 of record NC_069387.1, on the reverse strand, counting down.
CTTGGTTGGAGTTCAGAGCGAGACAGTTATGTGTGCTGCTGTCTACTGACTTCCAGCGCTCCTAGGCTCCGCACCCCCTCGGTCATGCCTCTGGCTTGCAGACTTCCAGCCTCGCATCCATACTTCTCCAAGCCAGACCACTCCTAGACGCCATCCACAACCCCCACTTAGGGCCCTGAGAGGTCTGTGGCCATAAGCACCTCTCTGCAGCGTGCTGATGTGATCTTGTTCAGTTGTGGCTCCTAAAACCGGTATCACCCAATTGGGGGATGAGCAATTGCAGGGGTCAGAATCACGCTGTTGGACACAGTTGAAGGGACCGAAAATGAAATCACTTAGACGACGTCATCCGATAGATGCTGTTTATGAAACACACTTTTATGTTGTGCTAGGCATTGGGCTACGCGCTTCAGATTGTCCTCTAGCCCTCACAGCCACCACATGTCTTATTTGTACATATTTTAGACATGTGCTTAGGCTCAGAGAGGGTAAGTGACTTGCCCAAAGTTGCATAGCTAGGAAGCAGCAGACCTACGATTCCTGTTTACGCTCTTTGGCTCTCATTATCGAAGAGGGACAGGTCTTCAAAATCAGTGCAGAAAGAATAGATTTTAGGTGACTATAAACAACGATGTTCTACTAATTTAAGGCCTTCACTGCAAACGTCTCCCTCTGTGAAGTATGCTGTGCCCCTCAGGAACAGCTCACAGCTGAGGCCTAATGCTGGCGCATCGGTACTGTGATGTAAAGGCCTTCTTGAATAAGCAGGACGTTGCAAGTGGAAGATGAATTCTCAGGGCCTTTCTGATTCAGATCCCTTCTGAATACAATTTCCTCTCTTGAGGACATTTATTGCCAATTTACTCCCACATGACTACTTTTTTTTTTTATTTTCCATGCAATTCATAAAGACCATTCTTTTTGCTGGGTGAAACCAGAATGTAATGTATTCATCATTCAAATTTGCATAAACAGGGTATTCTCTCCCTTCGGCCAGGCTGTGTAAGAATCCACATCACGTTTCACTGGGGAATAAAGAATGGCCTGGATCATGAAACTCAAAGATGATTGCCAAAAGTATTTTAAACATTTGGCAGACTGTCTTAGTTCTGTTGGATATTAATGTTCACGGGAATGGCAGGCAGGAGAGGAAGAACAAAATATGATAGATTTCAAGTTATACGATGAGCTCTTAAATAACTGAGATATGCTGTTATTTTTTTTAACATAGTCTTAGTGTTATATTGTGCTCCTTAATTATTTCTGATATGCTTCCTTTGTGCCAGATGTTAACTAGCATTTTGGCTTTTTTTTTTTCAAGTGTATTTTGTGTGTTTTGAGGGAAAACAACACTGAATGTCCTCAAGTTTGATTTTTGATATTTGTATTGTCAGAAAGTGTGCTGAGCTTCTGTAATTAGAATATAAGCTCTGTGGGACATGTCACTGAGGATAACTTTATGGGAAACTGTAGGATTAGAAAGCTGTTTTTCTCCTTTAAGAACATTTGTAATTTGCTTTGGGAAAGAGTCATCAATGTGTGTCCTTATTTTCTCTGTGCTCCCCATCCTATCCTCCTCCTGAACTACTCCTGATTGTGGCACCCTCACCTCACACAACTTGTGCCAGGGTTTGGACGTGAATGCCTACCTAATCTGAGGAGATCTAACATCTATAGTTGTCTCCACGGAGATGGTTGCACATTATGATTATGGCGAACGTTTTCAGTCTTGAAATGATTATCACACGTGATATGCTTTAGAGAGGAAATACCATGTATCCAGATGTGGTGGGTCAGGCAGAAACTGGGTTGGAAAGAATTGAAAAGATTTCACGATAGGAACAGGTAGGATCTCTATTTCAGAACGCTGGCAAGGTATGGATCAGGGAACCAAACACGTTGGGGTTTCTAGCCTAGGATTCTAGAAGGAAGAATCCGTTCAACAGAGAATTTAGAGAAGAAGGCTAGCCTCTCTGGGCAACATAAAGAACATGAGCAAGGAACGCGAGTGGGGAAACTGAGACACGAAGGATGTTTGGGGAATGCCCACTGTTCCAGTTTGCAGCAGAGCTGAAGAAGGAGAGAAAACAGAGTTAAGAAAGAAACATAAGTGGGGGCTATATTGTGAAGACCCTTTAGGATCAGCGTGAACAGTTTGTAATCAGCCTGTGTAGGAATGGGGGTCTACCTCCCTCCCTCTCAGGAGATTGATATTTTCCACGAACTCGTCCACATAGTTTTGGCCTGTCTCTCCCCTACAGGGTAAGATCGTTGGTCATATTTATTTTGATTTATAGTACCCATGCTAAACAGACTCTAGGTTTGTGTAACATTTTGGTTGTTGACCGTATATAAATCATTGTGATTACATAGCTCCCTTTATAGGTGCTGATGTGTTTATTGTACTAATATTACGTAACAAATACTAGAAAGGTTTGTTTCATGCATTATATTTGTATGTTACTGTGTATATATGATTTCCATAAATTAAGTTGGCTTAAGAGTACCTTTGTTCGGGGGCAACTGGGTGGCTCAGTCGGTTAAGCATCTGACTTCGGGTGAGGTCATGATCTCGCCGTTCACAAGTTCCAGCTCTGCGTTGGGCTCTGTGCTGAGAGCTCAGAGCCTGGTGCCTGCTTCAGATTCTGTGTCTTCCCCTCACTCTGCCCCTTCCCCACTCACATACTCTTTCTCTCTCTGAAAAATAAATATTTTTTAAAAATTAAAAAAAAAAAGAGTACATTTGTTTACACCAGATTTAAAAAATGTCTTTTGGATAATTTCAATTTGAGCAGATAATTAACATGTGGCCAAAAGGGGACTCGCTTTCTCAAAAACTAATTCAGGCTTAGAATCTTAGAGCTGCAGGGCCCTCAGCACCCATTTCTCCTGCTTCCTTCCCTTTTATTTTGCAGATGGGGAAACCAGGCTCAGTGCAAAGTCACATAATCAGTTATTGCCAATGCCAGGGCTAAGATTCTGTTCTCTGCTGTCTTTCTGCCACCCTTCGTATCTGAAATAAGTGACCAACAAAAACATTTAAAAGCCAATACACATTTACAATGAAAAAGTTTCATAGGAAACATCAAAATGGAGCAGTTTCATAATTCAGATAGGGTAGTCATACTTTTGTTTATAACATTACATTGGGGCACTTGCAAAGTTTCTAACAAATCAGTTCTTAACTTATTACAAGTGGCACTCCCCAGTTTTTCCTAACAAAAGTTAACGTGTGGTGGTAATGGGAACAATATGACACCACACCATGAGATCATTTCCTCCCTTGCACATGGCCATGTTTTACTTTGTGATCCGGCTTCTGACGACGTGGTCACTGGAGCATCTTGGAGAAGCAAGGCCCCGGCACTTGGAGGGACATAAGTACTTCCGCGTTATATTAACAGCAGATCCTCTGTTCAGGATACTTTCCACGTTAAAGTACAACGAACCCCACTAACAATTACAGCGAGCGTCCTCTGTCCTGGCGTGCACAGGGGCTCTCTGCTGCATGGCCGCTGAATTCTGAACTTGTAACTAACTCTGGGACCCGCTCGCGGGAGGAGGCTGGTTTATCTCTGTCACCCCAGCACAGCCACAAAACCTGGCACGTGGTACGTGCACAAAACCAACGTTAGTGAGGTCTGGACACTTAAGGCTTCCAAGTGACAGTGAAGCAGCGAGCCTGGAAAATGAGGTTTTCTGGGTTCTAACCTGTCTGTGTTAAATCACTTTGAGGCAAAGGTAGATTTCGCCCGTCTACGGAGCACCGGCTTAGTGTTTTCTTCCAAAGTCCCTGAATGCACTCTGACAGGAAGATGGAGCGTAAATCAGGCTGCTATTCACTTGGGAGGCCGTACTGTTTTGTGTCCGTTGTCCCCCCGCTGACCCCTGTCACCCCCGGGGCCCCAAGCTGCTTGAAGCTCTCTGAGCGCGGGAGCTGCGGGAGAGGGGGAACTGAAAAGCCGCGGAACCAGAGGCGAGGGAGCAGCGCGGGCGGAGGAAGGACGAGATGGGGAACCGGCAGGCCTAGCTGTGAGGCGGCGGCAACGGCGTGGAGATGGAGCCCCTGCGGGTCCTCGAGCTGTACAGCGGCATTGGGGGCATGCACCAGGCGCTGAGAGGTGAGGAGCACACCCCGCCTCTCCCTACGTTCACCCCTCCGCGCTGCTCACAGCCGGGGTGCGGGGGAGGGGCGAAGCGGCGAGACGCTGGGGGCGGAGAATGGAGGGGGAGGGGGCGCTCGGTTGTCTTGGAAACCGCCCCAGCGCGCCGTCCCCGCCCGGCGCTGCGGGCGGAGACTCCTTTCCTCCCGCCCCGAGCGATGCCTGAAGGGCGGGCCGCACGTCTCAGAGGACTCCGTTTGTGAGTGCTCATCCGCGAGGCCAGGCTAGAAACTCAAACTAAAATGGTATCCGCGAAGCGGGGGAGAGGCGAGCCCCTGCCTGGTGCGGGTCCACAATTCTAAGTGTGGCTGCCACCTAGAGGCGTGGACACCTGCTGCTTTTGCCGGGGACGAAGTGGAGACGAGGGTGGGGAGGTCGGTGGGGGTCTTGGCCGGTGAGGGGATGGACTTTCGAAGGGATAGCTGCAGTTCAAGGTCGAAGTTAGGGAAGCCTAAATACACTGTGGAGAGAAGGCATTGAGTCAAAACCTGCTCCTTTGTGGCCTTTGAAAAGAAACAGCTGGTCTTGTCTAGATACTTTGGCGCCAGGAGAGCGGAGTTGAAACTTCGTTGTGACCTTGGGCTAGGTCCTTCACATTTTTGAACATGTTTCCTGGTTTTAAAATGTGAAAAATAATCTATTTTCAGAGAAGGCTTGTGACGATTAGAGATGAGGCGAGTGAAATGTTTAATAATAGTGCGTAGTACATTGTAGCCACTCAAAGCATTATAAATTATTAGTACCTCTCTTTTATGTACGTCTTCGATTTTGAGATTTTAAATTTCTTTAGTGGTAAGTTGGAGCTGAAAGGTTTCGTTTTTGGTGACGTTTGCTCAAAAATAATTCTTGAGCTCCTGTACTGTGCCAGGTAGTGTCGAGGCACTGGAGAAACAGCGTGACAAATAGACTTGGAGCATGCGTGTTTATTCTTAAATTACTAAGAAAACCACAAAACTGAAACTTGCCTGCTTCCTTTTTTTAGTTTCGAGGGTAAGAAAAGACTACTGTAAGATACAGAGAATGTATAATGAGTTGAGCATGATCAGTTTTCTGAGCATATATATTTGGTTGTAGATGAGGTCAGTGATTATTAAATTTTTATTACTTACAATTATTTTCTGGCTCTCTATGTTCACTTCTCTTATCAAAATTTACTAGCTTGAAAACAAAAGAAAATTCTAGGGGTGCTTGGCTAGCTCAGTCAGAGGAGCACAGGGCTTTTGATCTCCGGGTTGTGGGTTCCAGCCTCATGTTGGGTGTAGAGATCACTTAACACGAATGAATGAATAAAGTTTCAAAAAAGAGAAAATTCTGGAACTATCTATTCTCTTAGTTAATTTTGTAAGATTTTATAATGTCAGCATTTTCCCCCTTGTTTTGAAAACCCTTAATGAACATAATTTTAAAGCTTGTTTTGTACTTTGTCATAAACTGTAACTCAACTACTCTTCAAGGGTTGAACATAAGATTATCCCCTAATTTTTTGCAAGTATAAATGTGCTACAATTACATCCTTGCGCATAAATTCTAATTTTCTCTTTAACCGTTTTTTCCAAAAGTGAAATTAATTTGTTTAACAATAAGAGACTGTGTGCCACTTAACAAAGTAAAATTGTGAGAATCTTTTTAAAGGTTTTTTGATAGATAATACAGCAAATTAAGTGCCTCCCTGAACTACATATTCATTAGGAATTGTAATATCCATTTTTTAACCTTTGCTAATTTGATAGGAGAAATTGTATAATTTTAACTTGTGGTTTTTTTTGTTCAATGAAATATAAGTATATTTTCTCCTATTAACCACTGCAACCTGAATTTGTACACATATTTCTGTTACTACTGCTACCATCCTGAATGTAAGCTTTATTAAAATAGTTTCCCAATTGCTCCCCTGCTTCTACTTTTCTTCCCCGCTCCACCCTTTCTCCACAAAAGAGAATGATCTTTTGCACAGTAAATCAGATCATGTCACTTCCCTGCTTAAGTGGCTTCCCTTTGAGGTTAGAATCACAGCCCTGTCTTCTCCTCTGCTTTGGAGATCTGGCTTCTGTCTGCCTCTTCAACCTTATGTGCCACTGTCCTCCTCCTTCTCGTATCCAGACTCACTGGTCCTTCTCTGGGCTCCTCAAACCCTCCAGGTTCCTGTTATGTTCTGGCCTTTGTTTTTGCTGTCGTCTCTATCCAGAGTGCTCTAATCCCAGACTTTTCCGCTGCAGCTGCATTTCATGTCTCCTGTCTTAGTTCACATGTGGCCCCTTCAGAGTAGCCTTCCGTGGCTGACTCTGTGATTCAAAGTAGCCTTCCTGCTGTGTCTCCAGACCTTGATGGACTCTCACCTTTTGGTTTCAGGCCTACCTATAAGGAGTATTGACTCTTAATCATATCTGATGCAAATATTTTCCCCACATGTTTGTATTCCGGTGTTCATTTGTTTGATGCACCAAAGTTTAAAATTTTTTTGTAATAAAATGCATTGCTGTTTCCCATGTGGTTTTTATACAGTAAGAAAGACCAAAGGTAAGAGCGCTAACTGCAGTATTTATTAAGGACCTTTTACATGTCAGGCTCTATGTTAATGATTTAATAAACTAGTTAGTGGTAAAGCCAGTATTGTAACCCAGGTTTCTGCACCTGACCTCTTAACCATGCTGTGCTGCCATTTTTATGTTTAAATCCACTACTTGAATCTACAGTTTATATAATAATAAGCACAAGAGGAATAATAACTTCAGATTTCTAGATAAGGTTTATGATCGAAACATTTTTTTATTGTGGTAAAATACACATAACATAAAAGGTACCATTTTAACCATTTTTAAGTGTACACTTCAGTGGCATTAACTAAATTCACAGTGTTGTGCAAACATCAACACCATCCTTTCCAGAACTTTTTCATCATCCCAAACAGAAACTCTGTACCCTCTAAACAAGGACTCCCCATCATCTCTTCCTTTTTGTATCTGATTCACTTAGTATGTTTTCAAGGTTCATCCATCTTGTAACACAGAAGTGCTTCAATTCCTTTTTATGGCCGAATAGTTTTCCATTATATGCATATACCACATTTTGTTTATCCATTTCTCTGTTGATGGTCTTGGTTGTTTCCGCCTGTTGGCTCTTGTGAATAATACTGCTATGGGTATTGGTTTCAACGTATCTGATTCCCTGCTTTCAGTTCTTTTGAATATATACCCAGGAGTGGAATTGCTGGAGCATATGATAATTCTATGTTTAACTTTTTGAATAACTGCCAAACTGTTCCACAGTGGCTGCACAATTTTATATTTGTACTAGCAATGTGGGGGGGGGTCCAATTTCTCCATCTATCAAAATGATTCCTTATTCCAATATATTTGTGTGTGTGTGTGTATGGGTATGTGTGTGTGTGTGTATATATATATATATATTTTTTTTTAATTAATTAATTTTTTTTTGGTAATAGTTATCCTAAAGGGTGTGAAGTGATATTCTAGTCTGGTTTTGATTTTGATTGTTCTAACAACTGAAGTTAAGTGTCCATGTGTTTATTGGTCATCTGTGTATTTTCTTTGGAGAAATGTCTATTTATGGCTTTTGCCCATTTTGGAATTGGATTGTTTTTTATTCTGTTGTAGGGGTTCTTTATATATTCTGGATATTAATCCCTTATGACTTATATGATTTGCAGATACTTGCTTCCACATAACTGAATTTTAAAAGATAAATTTAATTGCTTGGGCAGCATGATAGTTTTGTGTGAAAACCAATGGACATTTTAATACCTCAATTGAAATTTTCATCTTAAGAAGGAAATGCAATGTGCTCTTATATTGTTGCAGTCACTATGTAGATACTTTTTTATCTTCTGAGTTTCATTTAACTTTATTTTTTATCTGCATGTCCATGTGTTTACCTACTCCATATCTTCTGGTATTTCTTTTTGTTCTTGTCTAGCTTCTAGCACAGTCCTACACTTGTGACAGGTTGTCTGTGGTTGGCTGTTGAGTTTATTATTGAGTTGGTAATCATTCTACCATTATGTTGATAGAAGCATGGTTTTTTTAGCCCAAATTTTTATATAATACAGAACTCTTCATTACAAACCACATAATCTATTCTCTAGCTAACATAAGCAAAAAAAAAAAAACAAAACAAAAACCCCCCTCCCCACCCCCCCACACACATTTGGAAGCTCACAGAATCTACATAACACCCAGCAAAGAGGTTAGGTGAATAGGAGCACTTCTCAAACAACATTCTGGGCTTTGCTCCTACACAGCTTCATACCGACATCACTGCTTTCCCTGATACTGCTGGGGGCCACGTGTGAGAAATGTCATCACTGTTTTCCCCTGAAGGGTGGATGCTTCTACCATCTCTGTCACCAAAATGATGGATTTTTTTCATTTGCTTCCTCACATTGCTACTTCTGAATTAAAGCTGTATATGGATGCAGTTGATTGGTGCACATTAGATCCCATTGCCAGCAAAGAAAGCTGGGAGAGTGAGTTCTGGGTTCTGTTTTGGAAAGAAGGGACTCAAAATATGGTAAATTTTTCAAACATAAAAGACACAGGCAGAGATTCTAGATGGCCACATGTATAACAAATATCTTTCACATTATTTAAAATATGTTGCACTGTATAGGGTCCACTTATTACTGCTTTGACATTATTTATGCCTACACAGTCTATAAATTCTTGGCTAATGAAATGAAAATACCTCCATTCAGAAAGCAGTGGGAGAGGTTGTTTTGCGAGTTATATGTTTTAAAAAAAACTTTTTTTTTCAACGTTTATTTATTTTTGGGACAGAGAGAGACAGAGCATGAACGGGGGAGGGGCAGAGAGAGAGGGAGACACAGAATCGGAAACAGGCTCCAGGCTCTGAGCCATCAGCCCAGAGCCTGACGCGGGGCTCGAACTCCCGGACCGCGAGATCATGACCTGGCTGAAGTCGGACGCTTAACCGACTGCGCCACCCAGGCGCCCCAACGAGTTATATGTTGGTGGGGCCTGCAAGGCAAGATGCAGATGTAAATAAGATTTACCTGCAGAGGTAAATCTTATTTGTTAATAAGATTTTGTTTCTCTCATAAAAGGTGGTATCAGGAAAAAAGTAAAATGTGGTTTAAAGTGTTGAATAAAGGAAAGCTCTAGCTGATATATATATACATATATATATGTATATATATATCATTAAGGATTAAGGGATATAGGTCATAAGGGATTAATATCCAGAATATATAAAGAACCCCTACAACAGAATAAAAAACAATCCAATTCCAAAATGGGCAAAAGCCATAAATAGACATTTCTCCAAAGAAAATACACAGATGACCAATAAACACATGGACACTTAGCTTACATATAGATAGAGAGAGAGAGAGAGAGAGAGAGTCAGCCACTGAGACATCCTTAAAAGTAAAAAGGCCTGCTCTACCAAATAATTTCTAAAGGTGTTGATTTTGAGTTTTAGTTACATAACAATCATATTTAGTAGGAGTTACTCAGCCTTAATATTTTCTGTTAAAATGTTAAGCCATTTGTCAGTCTTTAGTTATTTTCTGAATTTCTTTATCTTCATTTCTCAATGACTTATATGCCAACCTGGGACTCTCCCAAACCACTTTAGAATTAGGTGTGCTTAAAACTGAACCTGGCAAGTTTATTATTATTAAATGTAGGTCTGAATGTCACGTGGGGATGTTTCTGGAGCAGTAGCTGTAAGGGGCTAGAATTTGAGCCGCTTAATTTTTTTTTTCTCTTTTATTGTCTTTGGGATTGTAAAAATGTCCTCTTTTTTGGCCTATTTCCCCATAGTTACTCTTATGACTTCTTACCAGATTTAAAGTGAAGTGATGTAAAAATTTGTCCCGTTTGAAAATATGTATCATCGGTTCTCTATTATCTATAGAAGTTATCAGATTGTTTTTTCCAAACTTGAAATACAAAGATGAAATATGTAGGATGGATTTTGTATATTCAACAGAGGAGAACCCTAACTTTCCATTGGGTGATAGACGTACCTATCGTTTATGTGTTGAAAATGAACGTTTACTTCACCACAGAGTATTACTGTTTTGCAGAGATCAGATCATTTGCCCTGTCCTAACGTGTAGATGACCGGCTTAATTTGTGTTGTGACCTACCTACTGGGGCTTTTAGGGGCGCAATAAACCGTATCCCTCTTCGTACTTCTGAACAAAGAGAGAAATAAAACAGGAGGAAGGCAAACAGGAAATAAGAATTTGTATGCTTTTTATTCCTGATGAAGTCTGCGTCGGAGGATGTAGCTTAGTGAGAGGGCCAGATGGGTCAGCTAATATTCAGCCAGACGATCAGGCAGCACACCTTTGGGCCCAGCTGGAGAAGCAGCAGAACACATGTTGCCTGTGGGTAGCTTATTCCCAAGAGGAAGACGGGTGGAGCCGAGCCAGCAGGCCCAGTTGGTTCTTCTCAAATTAGCCCATTGATTACAGCGGTCACTCTTCCTTCCCATGGAAGTGGTGAAGGGTTGGGATGGGGGAGGGGTTTAAAATGAACAGAAAGCGCTCACGTGGAAGAAACATCAGGAGCAGGAACACATACACTTCACATGCCAGATGCTTGTAGGAATCCTTCAGCTGTCACGGTTTTTCTATTTTTCAAATGCTCTCTCAGCCTTTTAATATTTGATACTTAAACCGTCCCCGACAGTTATTTGGTAGCGTCGCATAATTTGAAATACGGTGGTTTGTTTTTGTAGCAGCTTGGTCTTAAATCCTCCTGTGTTTGGCACTGGGAGATAGTAGCATCAGACAGTGTTTGTGTGGGACAGTTTCAGGGAGAGACCATTTCATCTCCTCGTCGACAGGACACGGTTCTGTTGTCAGAAGGCCTTGTACTTCCTAGCTTTGTGACCTTGGACAAAAACTTAACTTTCCGTGCCTGTTTCCTTTTCTATCAAATGGGGACAATTATAGTACTTACCTCAAAGCGGAGGTATGAAAATTATACATTAATAAACACAAAGCGTGTCACTAGTGCTCGGAATGTGGTCAGTGCTCAGTAAATACGGGCAGCTATTACCAAAAATACTAAAGTTATAGAAAGTTATTACATGTTGTTAAAAATGGCCTTTAGAAAAAGCTGGTTATTAAGTATTTGAAGTTGTCAAAGAGCTTTCAGACTACATTTGAATTCTGCAGGACTGGATCAGCGAAAGAAAGAATTATTTATAGCTATAGAAGATAATATGGAATGAATATGTAGGAAGAGGTAAAAGAGAGGGGCAATGAAGAGAGCAGAAAATTCTGTTTCACCCTCTTGATTCTCTAGAAAGCTTCCTTATCCACTAGGGAATAGGTTTCCTCACTGGATCTACTTTGTGCATTTTCCTGGGCTCCTATTCAATGTTTTTGGAGCTACTCCATATATTTCTCTGAGTGACAAAATGAATGCCATTATTTAGGAGTCAGACTGAACTGCCAAGTATGAGCTGTGTAAGTCCTGGAAAGTTGTGTGACTTTCTGAGCCTGAACTCTCTGTGAGACGGATGCAGTAATACCTTCTCACAGGGTGTTGTGAATGATGTTAAATGGAACAGCGGATGTAGGAAATACAGCGTAGGTACTGAGTAAATCTTAGCACCTTTTCTTCTTCCCACAGTGTTTTGTAGCTGGCTTTCCCTACTTAATTGCATTGGATGACCTCATTGATAAAATCGGGATAATAACTAACCTAACAGGCTTGGTAGGAGGACTTGATAGAACTGTATACATAGAGGTGGTATAGTTCCTAGTATATAATATGTCATACCTAATACTGCTGATGCTACTTAGGAAGTCGAACATTATCATATACTTGTTATTTGTATTTGTTTTGTGCTGTGTTCATGTTGCCCTTGGTTTATTCTTTTTTTATAATTGGTGATTTGCTATTCCATTTTGTTATGATATTTTTTCCAAGCAGGATTTTGGAAGATAGAGTTTTTCAGATAGTCAGGAAGGGAAAAGTTACACCGGACAGAAGGAACATCCTGTACAGACACGCAGACGTGAAATAGCGTGGTCTGTGTGGAGACATACAAATATTAAAATCTCATTGCAGTATAAATGCTATTAGAAAATAGATTTTTATGAGGTACCAAATCATGCAACGCCATACAACCTGATAAGATGCTTGGATTTTTATCTCCTAGGTCTGGTTAGCAAATGAAAGTTAAGTTAATGAAACTGTCGTTTGTGTTCCAGAAATTGTTTTGGGTGACCATGATGTGGTAGTGGTGGCAAGTGGAGCAGAGAGGCATGGTGGCCAGTGAGGAGATTATTGTCCAGAGATCACGAATTTAGGCAGAGCCAATAAATGGAGACGATGACTTAGATTATATACAGGATCTAAATATCAACAAAACCTGGTAGTTATTTGAGTGTCAGTTTCCTAGGTTTATGACGTGGGTAGTTTATCAGATGGGATTGTCAAGGTGGGAGAGCAATAATAGGTTCCAATTTAGACTTGCAGAGTTTTGAGTTGTCTGTACCACCCACGGAGAAGCCACATGGGCAGCTGCTTGTCAATTTTGGCCCGAGGGGTCGATGAGACCAGAAATAAAGATTTGTCTCTGTGTATGTGTTGAGTGTAGGGAAGAGGACCAACAAGATGGAATGCTGGGGGGCAGCGACTTCGTGTGGCCAGGTAGAGAAGATGTATTCACAGAGCGAAACTGAGCAGAAAGAATTAGAGAGCGAGAAGGAGGACTGAAAGAACACTGTGCCATGAAAATAAATGGAGGAGAGGATTTTAAGGAGTGATTTGATATTAAAAGCCAAGTAAAATAAAGACTAAAATGCATTCTTGGGTTAGTTGCCATTTCCTGGCTGGTATCCTACGTCGTAGCCTTCTGAGAGGTATTAATCAGTTTGCCTTGATGGTCGAATAAGTTTAGGAAGCTCTTCATACAATATTGTCCCATGAAAGTCTCGGGACACGTTAATAGACCAAAAGTGTTGAGAAGCCCTGCAAAAAGGGTGCTGTGTGGTTTAAATCCACACTTCCCATATGTATTTGAGTAAGGAACATTTTTTTTTTTTCTAAGTGGGGAAGGGGGTCACACTTATTAGCATCTTGTAAGATAACGTTCCTTAGAGCGCGTCTTGGGAAATGCCTTCTGGGCAGCAGGAGGGCCCTGATGGTGCCATGGGAGAAGGTGCCAGGTCCAGTGGGTTGGTGAGTTGAGAAGTGCCAGGGCGATGCACAGGGACTAATGTGCATTACCTTTGATGATGCTGACCACACTGACTGGCTCTAAAGTGAGCTTCTCTGCAATTTTTCTGTAAGGCCAGATTTTGTAATGTTCCCGTTATCTCTGTTGTTTCTAAAGGTGTACAAAACTGAACTCCTGCTTCTTCTTCCCCCTTCAGTCTTCCTCATCCTCATATCAGGTGTCTCCTTTTCTCTCGTGCCCACACCCATGTCTTGGGGCCATCTTTGTTTGTTCTCTTTTACTCATCTCGGCAAATGCCACGGGATCTCCCTTCAAACTCTATTTATACTTCCATATTTCCTCTCTAGCCTCACCTTTACCACCTCATCCATAATCTCTGGATTCATTTTTAAGTTTTATCAACCTTAATTTGCGTGCCACCCCAGATTCACTTGGCCCCACCTGCCCCCTGGCCCCTGAGCTGCTTATTCAGTGTTGTTCCCCAACTCTGCCGCTGTTGCCTCGTTCCCTAACACTTCCAGAATGCTCATTCCACCCCCAGTATCCAGACTGAAATGTTGCTCCAGAAGCTGCCTGGAGGGGTCGGATAACACAGCTTGAAGTGGAGAGGAGAGGAAGAGTCATGCCTCTGCAACAATAGAAAATACTTATATATTGGTCTCTGCCCCCAGTTCCTGGCACAGAGCACCTAAAACCCTTATAATTTCCTGAGTGATAAGAGCACTAGGAGCATGTTTTGTTCTCATATGTGGTCTTTGACCCTGGTTCCTGACACAGAGCTCCTAAATCCCTTGGAATTTTCTAGGTGGTAGGAATGTCTTTTGTTCTAATGAGGCGGCTCTTGATCTGCTCCTGGATGGCGTCAGGATGGGGGGTGGTCACTGGGAAGACTAAGGGTAATTAGCATGGAACTTTCAGCTTCACTCCCATTCTCTGGGAAGGAGAGGGACTAGAGAGGAAGTTGATGGTTGATCGTGCATATGTGATGAAGCCTTCATAAAAATCCTACTAGTATAGGGTTCAAAGAGCTTCTGGCTTGGTGAACACATCCACGTGCCATAATGGCGGTGCACCCCAACTGCATGGAGACAGAGACTCTTGTGCTCCGGGCTCTTCCATACATTGCCCTATGTATCTCTTCAGTGGGCTGTTCATCTGTATCCTTTATCATATCCTTTATTATGTAATCAACTGTCAGACATAAGTGTCGCTGTGAGTTCTCTGAGCTGTTCTAGCAAATGATGGAATCCAAGGAAGGGGTTGTGGGAACCTTTGATTTGTAGCCAAGTAAGACAGAGTCATCGGTAACCTAGAGACCTACTCCTTGCCCTTGGTGTCTGACGTTGGGGAAGTCTTGTGGGTCTGGGCTCTTAAGGGGCCTTGGCTAACTCTGGTTAGTGTCAAAGTGAATTGTGGATATCCACCTAGTGTCAGAAGTGTTGTGAATATAGTAGTAGTGTGTGAGTAAAGGAGAACCACAGGAGTGTTTCCCTATACGTGCCTCATGAGATGACTTCTCATCAGGAAGAGACATGGTGAAGGAGTCAGCACGTACATCCTCTGTCATTGTCTCCCCACCAGTGTTCCCTGCTCAGATACATGTGGGGATGTGGAAGTGTTGCTTTAAACCAAATAGTGTCGTTACTGCGGGGCTCCTGTCACCTTCAATGCATCCTTCCCCCTGCAGCTGTGGGGAGTGGTGGTCCACACAGCCTGCCCTACCAGTCCTTCACGAGAGAGCAGCTGGCTGGGTTTTCCTGTGAAGCTGTGGCCGGTGTAGTGATGCACTGCCTTCTGTTTCCTTTTCCCCCTTCCCTGCCTCACTGTCCTGTGCTCTTGCTACTTTGGGGTTTTCCCTCCCAGAAAGAGCATCTGCTGCGAAGCTTCGCCTTGGGTCCTTTTTTAGGAAACCTGGACAAAAGGTTATTGCAACAGCCTTTTTACTGCTGTCCTTGATTCTGCTCTGTCTCCTCTAGTTCTTTTTCAACACCCTGTCAGTGTGATCCTTTAGAAATGCATTAGACAAGTCATTCCTCTGATTAAAACCTTTGAGGGGTTTCTCCTATCACTCAATGAGAGCTTCAATCCTCCTGGGTCTAGAGCCAGCCCCTTTCCGTCTCTGAGCACATTTCTTGTGCTACCCTCTTGCTTTCTTCATTCCAGACTTGCTGGCTGTCTTAGTAAGTTTGTGCCACTGTAAAGGAGTACCACAGACTGGGTGGCTTCTAAACAGTAGAATTTATTTCCCACAGTTCTGGAGGCTGGGAAGTTCAAGATTGGGGTGGCAGTGTGGTTGAATTCTGGTGAGAGCCCTGTCCAGGTTTCAGAGTGCCGACTTGACCTGTATCTTCACATGGCTGAGAGCAGAGGGAGGAGGTGAGCTCTCTCATGACTGTTACAAGGGTTCTTATCCTATTCTTGAGGGCCCCATCTTCATGACTTCATCTGATTCTAACTACTTCCCAGGGGCGCCATCCCGTAATACCAGCACGTTGGGAGATAGACTTGCAACATAAGAATTTGAAGAGGGGCACAAATATTCAGTCCATAATACAGGTCTCCTTGCTGTTCCCCTTACACAACAAGCATGCTCCCATCTGTGTTCTAGAAAGTTCAAGATACCTATTTTCCTGCTCCTTCATCTCCTTCAGGTTTTTGCTGTTGAGACATTCTCTAACCAACCTATATAAAAATAGAACCAATCCCTTCTATACTATCTGGCTTACTCTGTTTTGTTTTTTTTTCCCCTGCCCCCATAGTACTTTCATTGTTAGACATATTATATACTTATTTGTTTATGATTTGTCTTCCCCCACCTCACAAGGATGTAAATTTTATAATAAGATAGCCTTTGTCTGGAACATTGCTTATACCTATTTGTTGAATGAATAAGTGAATAAATGTAGTAGGGTCATGTTTGCTATGAAATATGCATAGGTTGAAGTAGATATTATTGTACTGTGATAAGTTTAAATTTAGTATTAAGTCTGAGTCACAAAGGTCATTTTTCTTTGGGGGAATGAGCTAAGTCAGCATTTCTCAAAGTGTGGTCCATGGATAGTATTTTGAAGGATGTTAATAGGAATTATGTAGGAGATAAACCAGTATGTGCGTGTGTGTGTGTGTGTGTGTGTGTGTGTGTGTGTGTGTGTGTTGGACTGTGGACAAATAAGTAGAATCCTGAAGGGTTTTCATGACTGTATGTGACATTTTAATAGATAATTTTTTTTGTACTACATGATAAAATGTGAAATTTTCTCCAAAGAGTCAAGTGTATTGGGAACAAGTGTTTGGTTTTAACTCACTGTAGAATTTTAATCATATGTTAAAGTGAGTTATGGTGAAAATAATGAAGTTCAAGTGTTTTTTTTTTTTTATCCTTTTATTCATGTCAAGAAACATTACCTCTTTGTATGGAAGATTGAATAGAAGAGGTTGATACGTGACAGCAAATCTGTAAGTAATTACAGAAGGATTATTATCATAGAACAGGGAGATTAAGGTTGCATGTAGAATTTGGTACTTGTTGGTGTTGAGAGCCTTTTTTGGATTTCTTTTGGCCTTTTGCTTTGCCCATGGAAGACCATCCAGTAATATCCCCCAAAAAGTGCTTTTCAGAAATAGTGCCAGTCGGCTCTCACCCTGCCTAAAAGCAAAAGACTTGTATCTCATTTTTGCAGGGTAGGTAGAATATAGTTGAGATTAAAAAAATACTATAAATACCATTATTTTATGTGAACCAATAGTTGCTTTTACTGTTATCCATGAATTCTTTTCATTCTGGGATTTTAAATTGCCACAAACTGAGCAAAAAACCTTGGACTGAAGTAAAACAACTCCATCAGAAAGTTGGTCATAGTTCTTCAGCATCCATTAGTAAGTTTTTGTTCAAACAAAATAGTGAATTTAATAATCCCTTAGTGAGTGAGACTTAATTTAAGAAACAAGTGCCTGAGCCTTTTAGCATGTACATGACCTTCATAGGCTTTGGCATGTTCCTTAATTATAGGAGAATTTTGGTCCAGGAAGAACCCAGAATATGAAGGACTTCTAGTTAATACAATCTAGTTAGACTTTGAACTCTCATAGATCCAATTAGACATACTAAGTAAGTAGTTTCGCCTTGCTTACATTTTTCCTGAAAACCCTGACATTTAAATGCTAATAAAGTAGCAGAGTTTCTCTGCTTCTTCAGAAGCATTTTATTCTTGTGGCTTCAATTGACTCTTGTGGTTATTGTTGCTGAGTCAGTTGTTTAAATTATAGTCTTTGAATATTTAAACTTAATGGCAGTCTGTTGATTTGACTTAATCCTGACCATTTGTCTGTCCCTTGCTATTAAATTTGAAATGTCAGAATGTTGGTAACCATGGCTTGGGGGAAAATATGTGAATCTATCATTTTACTAGACTGTCTTATGGGTTAGCATTTTTATATTTGCCAAGGGAAACATAAAATCCAGAGTTCTGCTTCTTTGAAGAGATTATCTTTTGCATTTCTCCTGTGATTATAAAAAACAAAGGGCTTGTGATTCTATTATTTAAAACCAAACCAAAAAACAAAACTCAAACCTGCATACATATGCCTTTATAGACATATTTGTCATAAATTCTTCGATACAGTATATTCATTTTTCCCCAAAATGTTAGGCTTTGAAAAGAGAATATGGCCTTATATCTTAGTTTTCATGAAGGATCTTCATATTCCTCAATTACTGTATTTTGAAGAGCAAAGTGATAAAATGTTGCTTAGATAAGTTACATTAGCCTGAAAAAATGTCATAACATTGTTGGGTGCTTATTGAAGTCACTTGATGGAATTGATGAAAAATCATACCGATGAATTAAAAGATTTAGAAATAATTTGTAGGAGGATGACCTTGTAGTTACATGGATTAGATATCATCGGAAACAAACCTGGAAATTACTTTTCAGAGTAATACGGTAGGGGGTTACTTTGTGGAGATCACAAGTAGTTAATGGGTATTTGAGGTTGGTATAAAGTTTCCAGTGACATCATCATTTGTGAACTCAAAAAGTGCTAGATCTCAAGGAACGCGGAAGGGAAGTTGATGTGCTCTTGAAAACTGTTAGATGACTTAAAAGTGACTGTTGATGATAAAGACTCTGATTTCAAAGATGCAGCTGAGAAAGTAGAATAAAATTATTCCATGAAATTTGAGTGGAAAAAGCAATATTTCTAGATGGACTAATGAGATAGTGCTATTTAAAATATATGTGTGTAACTAGGGGTGCCTGGGTGGCTCAGTTGGTTAAATGTCCAACTTCAGCTCTGGTCATGATCTCACGGTTTGTGGGTTCGAGCCCAACGTCTGTCTCTCTGCTGACAGCTCAGAGCCTGGAGCCTGCTTCTAATTCTGTGTCTCCCTCTCTCTCGGTTCCTCCCTCACTCACGGTCTGTACCTGTCGCTTTCTCTCTCAAAAATAAATGTTAAAAAAATTAAAAAATATATATATATATTTGTATAACTAAATTAAGAAATTATGTAAAATGAAGTCATTTGAATATTTCAGCTATGTCTTGTCATCATCTGTATAACAAAAATGGCCATATCCACATAATTTTGGATATTCTCCTGCAGACCCTGGGTATTGACTTTGATTCTAGTTGTCTTATACTTGGGCAATGTATATTTGTATATATAGTGTATATACAGAATGCGTGTGTGTGTGTTTGTGTGTGTGTATAATGTACATGAGTTTGGACATAGGAAAAGGCCAATAAGGATGTACCCTGTCCTCTTCTCCGTGTAAGCTCCTGGAGAGTGGAGTAGGGATAGTGAGCTCCTTGCTATCCTTAAACATACCAAGAGCGTTCCAGCTTCAGAGCCACTGTGCTGTTCCTTCTGCCTGGAATGCTGTCTCCTTGATAGACACATGACTAGTCCCTTGCCTTTATTCACATGTCACCTACTCAGGGCTTCCCTGGCCACTGTCAAAAATTACTTTCTCAGGAGCCTGGGGTGGCTCACTCGGTTAAGCGTCAGACTTCGGCTCAGGTCATGATCTCGCGGTCTGTGAGTTCGAGCCCCGCGTCGGGCTCTGTGCTGACAGCTCAGAGCCTGGAGCCTGTTTCAGATTCTGTGTCTCCCCCTCTCTCTGCCCCTCCCCCCACTCACACTCTGTCTTTCTCTCCTTCAAAAATAAATAAATATTTTAAAAAAATAAAAAAAAATTACATTCTCTGCTCTGCCTCCCTGTCCTCCTTCCTGTTTAATTCCCCTCCCCCCCCCAACACTTATTTCTACCTACCATACTATTTTAAAGATTGACTGCCTCCCCTTCTAAAATGTAAGTCCAGGAGGGTGAGGAATTTTTTGTTTTATTCAGTTTTGTTCACTGTTGTATCCTTGGTACCTGGAATGGTGCCTGTTGCATAGCAGATGTTGAATGAGTGTTTAAGTCATGGAGCACGAACAGTTGAAAGACTGATGTTATTGTCAGCTTGCATTTTAAAGGGATATACCAGTTTATATCTAATAGTGTTTGACCACAAATATGCCAATGTAATATTTAAAACTATATATAGTTTACTACATAAAATTGTTATTTTAATTTTTTATTACTAGTGAAGTTGAATATTTACACATATTTTTACACTTATTGTTCATTTTATGTTTATATAATACATTTGTTTAAAAATTAGGAAATACTTCCTCATCTCACCCGTTTAATAATTTGTACTTTTGGGGCGCCTGGGTGGCTCAGTCGGTTGGGCGTCCGACTTCAGCTCAGGCCATGATCTCGCGGTCCGTGAGTTCGAGCCCCACGTGGGGCTCTGTGCTGACAGCTCAGAGCCTGCTTCCCATTCTGTGTCTCCCTCTCTCTGGCCCTCCCCTGCTCACACTCTGTCTCACTCTCTCTCTCAAAAATAAATAAACATTAAAAAATATTTTTTAAATAAAAAAAAATAATTTGTACTTTTAAGCTGTCCCCCACTTAACCAATCCAAACCCATGATTGTACACATTAATGTGGCATTTATAGTGGATTCACCAAGACTTATCTTCCATTGTAGTAAGAGAGTGTACTGTTTGGACTTGGGAACCATAACTCTGCCAGAATGCCAGAAGTCTTGAGGTGGGGGGATGGAATTAGGAAACACTGAAAATGTATTCATTCATTCAGCATGTAATTTTTAAGTGGTTTCTGTGTCAGTTACTCTGATGTGCAATGGAGATACAGCAGTAACAAGACAGCTGTATTCTTTTTCTCCAGAGATTATGGTTTACTGAGAAAACTGATGCTACACAAATGAAGAAGAAAATTTAAAAATAAAAATTTGCTCATGCAGTAATAAACACTGCATGATTTATAGCTTTTCGATCTTTATTCAACATGTGTTCATGAACATTAAAATAAACTATAGCTTTCTTTTTTCACTTAGAATATCTTGAAGTTTTCCTTCCTTGTCATTAAATATATTTGCCAACTTGTTTTTTAATGGTTGTGTAATATTCCATTTTATGGAAGTTCTTGTTCAAAGCAATTAACTATTGTTGGGCATTTAGGTTGCTTATAATCTTTTGCTATTATAAATAACATAGCATTTATTTTGTATATAAATCTTTCATGTTAGTTTATTGTTGCCTTACATATTGGTTTCCTATTGCTGGTGTAACACATCACCACAAACAATGGCTTAAAGCAACACAAACTGATTATCTTATAGTGCTAGAGGTCAAACATCTTAAAATCAAGGTTTTGTCCAAGCTGTTTCCTTCTGGAAGCTCAAGGGGACAGTGTGTTTCCTTGTGTTTTCCAGCTTCTAGAGGTCACCTGCATTTCTTGGCTCATGACTTCATCCTCCATCTTCAAAGCTGCAAATACAGTATCTTCTAGTTTTTCTCTCTGACCTCTGTTTCCTTCATCACATCTCCTCTAACTCTAACCCTCCTCCATCCTTCTTGTGATCTGGCTGGGTGTACCTGCATAACCCAGGATGATCTCCTCTTTTTAAGATCTTTAATCATATCTGCAAAAGTCCCTGTTACCATGTAAGGTAACATTTTAATATGTTTCATGGATTAGGATGGGGATGGATTTTTGGGGGGGTCACTGTTCTGCCTACCACATCTTAGGATATGTGCCCAGATATAAAATCGCTAAGGCCAAAGCAGTTTTGAAGGCTTTAGATACATACTGCCAAACTGCCCTCTCAAACCCTGAATCCTCGATTGATACACCTGCAGTGAGAGGTCCTTACACTTAGTCCTTTCTAGCATTTGATATTCCATATTCTTATTTAAAAAAAAATCTTTGAACTCTTGATAGTTATGGTGGCAAACATTTATTAAGTACTTACTGCATGGCCAGCACAAATATAAGAGCTTTATAGGTGTTAGCTAATTTAATCCTCAAAAAACTCTATGACGTAGGTACTTTATTACCTCTGTTCTCTCACTTTCATGGATAAAGACGCTGAGACTTAATGAAGTAACTTGCCTAAGTCACATAGTTGGAAATCGTAGAGCTAAACTTCAAACACAGCTGAGAAAGAGCTAGATAAGTAGATGTCCATATCCTAAAATCTTTCTTTCTGAGGACTTGTGAATACACACATACATACACGCTCTGAATAAAAGATCTCGGTAGGGTGTGCCTATGAGAGTTTTGAGTAAAAAATGATAGCCAGTATTGTTGAATACCCCATGGCTTAATGGAAAAAGGTTTGCAAAGAAATATATGGTCAGGAGGAGATGCAGAAGAGGAAAATGAGGAATGAGATAATTGAAGTGCTTTTTCCCCTGAGGTTTTAGGGCTAATTTATACTTTCTGATTCTGTGCCAAATTGTAAAACTTAATCCTTTTAGAGATGCCTGTAGCAGAAATTCAGGATAGGGTTTAAAACATTATGAAGTCAATAATGAAAAGAATAAGCTCTAAGAAAGGTCTACTTTATATAAAGCAAAGAGGGGCTCAGAATAGCAGGACAAATTTAGAGAGGAGTTTTTATTTTTTTTATTTTTAACTTTCTTAGAGAAGAGTTTTTAGTTTAATCTTTGGGATTTTTATGATTGATAACATGATAATAGTTTTACAACTCTTTTTTTCATTCATAGTTGGTTAGGCACAGAGTACTAATGCATACATCATTTCTTCATTGACTTCCATGAGTGTATCAGAAATGATCTTTTAAATTGTAAGAAAATCTCAACAAAGAATTTTCTACATTTTTATAGTGATGAAACATTCATAGGGGTTTGTTCATTCAAAGCAAACTTATGGAAAACAAAGTCTTTGTTATTTAAACCTGTAATAGGGTGGATAACATGTGCTTTATATTGCTTATTTCTTAACTATTTACATAAATGTTTTTAAACATGTTCATGCCTTTAAAAGATTAATAGGAAGGCTTAAATGTCATGGGAAAATGGAGAACACAGATTTAGATTTATATCCTTTGAATTCTAAATATATAAATAGATAGCTTTCAACTCTACATTTTTGGCCATATGCTATTTACTTGTTAATCTCCAAAGAACCATGGCAATGTAGTTTAATTCTTGTTTTTTATTCTTTTGACTGTTGTTGAGTTTGTGGGATAAATAATACATTGAGTTATATTACTGGTGTGTGTGTGGGGGGGGGGGTGTCTTACAGTCAGTTGGGCATGTTTTGAGAATGTATCCAAACCTTTTTGGTCTGTCCTTGATACCTTCCTTTTGTGATTTCTCAGGGTCACAACCAAGAGAAGCTTTGAATTCTTTTGTTCCAAGATAAAAATAGTTTTACGTTTGTTTGCTTTTCACTGATTACAAAAGCATTCTATTCTTATTGTTAAGAAAAAGACCAAATAATCCAAAAAGGTTTAAAGGAAGAAATAAAAATTACCCCCCAATTCTCTGTACCAAAAGAGATAGCCCCTGTTGACATTTGCTGTTTTTTTTTCTTAATATGGGTACATACACATACACTTTACAAAACTTGAATTATTGCTGAACAAGATTATTTAGTAACTTTTTTGTCCTTAAAAATTTCTGTCACTCCACATTAGTATATATGGGTATCATTTTTAATATGGTTGTTCTCATACATCTATGCAGTCTTACACTTACATTGTCCAAATATTTCTTAGCATAAATTGTCACAAGTAGAATCACTAGGACTAGTGATAGAAGAGTTGAATCCATGAATACTACGGTCAACAAGAGGAGGGGCACATTTTTCCAAACGCTTGCGCTAGACAGTGTTCATTTTATAAGACCTTTCCTAAATCTGATAAGTAAAACTGATTAATGTGGATTTCTGTCATTATTGGTGAAGTGCAGCATCCTTTTATATGTTAATAGATCATACACAATTCTTTATTTTGAATTGCCTGTAATTGAAATTTCTATTTGACTGCTTTTACTTTCAGAACTTGAATTTTGTAGGAATCGTTAAGACCGTTCAACTGAAAATATTATATGCTCCTTGAAAGAGCTTGGAGATACAGCTTACAGGTGCTCTCTACATATTTGTTGTCTTTAGAATACACGTAGAGGGTAAGGTAGTTAGGTAACCCTATAATGAAGTCCTTGCCCCCCAGATTGGGACTCCTGCGATTATTGCCTCAACTTAGGACACCTGAGGAGTGTTTGATGAAGAGATGTGCTTCTGTTTGGTAAATTAATTTTGGTTCTGTTTGGTTAATTAATTTCTCATTCACAAGGCTTTTGGTAAAGTTCATGTTGTTCTGCTTGCCAAGTTGGAATTTGAAATGCATTTCTTCAGAGCGACAAGTGATATTTCAGTGTGTGTTCTCTTAAATGCCTATTGGAACTGTTGTTTCCAAGTTACAAAAAACAATGCAAACTGGTTTACATAAAAGACGTAAATACTCATGTAATGACTGAGATCAAATATAGGCTTGGTTTGGGATGCAGCTTAAAGGGGCTCGCATCATGTTACCAGGAGCCAGTTTTCTTTCTCTGTATATCTATCTCAAATTTGTTCTGTCTAGAGTGGATGCATTTTTATATACATGCTCCCGTTACTGCATCAGAAGGCTGTAGTTGCTGCTGCACGTAATATCCTTCCCTTCCATGGTTAAACTCAGTAAGAAAGAGCGATCATCTCTTCCTAGTTGCCCAAGGAAAAAAAAGTCAGGTGTTCTCTCTTCTTGTGCCTACTTGCTTATTTTGTCTTGTTTGCCCTTCCTGAACCCACTCTGGAAGTCTTGGCTCAGGCATCTGACACGTGCTTTCGGAGAAACTAGGGGAAGGGGTTGAGGCTATCTGAACCACTTGAAAGAAAGTGAGTGAGGTGAGATCCCCAAAAGAAACTCTGGGACTATTGCCAGAAAAAAGGGTACTGGATGCTGGCAAAGCACAACACAGGTGTCCACTCATCTCGTGTGCCTAGTACACGATACGTACTCTAACAAATGTTTATAACTGCCTGACACTAGCCCTATTGGTGCTATTCTTTAACATATTTGTAAAATGAATAGAATTTTGTAGGCCATTCTGGGAACTTCATTGTGTTTCCGAGGTTAAAATTTTACCCGAATGTCAAACAATCTACTTAAACACGGTCTTTCAGACATCGATAAACACTTAGGTACAGGATTATTAAAGGCTTTTAAGCTAGTCCTGTTCCCAGGAACAGGACACTGAAGAGGGTAATCAATAATAATCAGGAGTTGAAGTTAGAGATCAAATTCACTCACTTTCATACTATTCATTCAGATGTTTACTGAAGGCCTATTGGGTGCCAGTTGTAGAAATGTCTGGGTGCTGTGAGTCAGGCTGGGATGCACGAGCCATGGCATGGGCTCTATCAGATCACAGAGTCTAGTGAGAGAGGTGGTGTCCTGGGATAAATGTGCTGACCGTGTGAACTACCCAGTGCAGTGACAGCCTGAGGGACCGGCCCCCACTTCAATCCGGCGGGCTCAGTGAAAGCCCCCTGGAGGAGTCATGCCTGAGCTGAATGGGTCCTGAGGGACCAATAAAAATGATCTAGGACCAGAAAGATGGTGACCTTGGGCAGGGTAGGATAGGCTTTTAAACTATGTACAGAAACATTAGGATTGAGAAGTTATGGCCCCTCTGGGGCATGATAAGTAGTTGGGTATTACCCGGGGAAAAGTGTACGTGTATGAGTGTGGTGGGTATGAGTTGAAAGAAAGTGGTTGATTGAGGGACAATGTCAAGAGAGAAAGCTAGACAGTAATTCACCATGAGATCATACTAAGAAGTGTGGATTTTATCGGGTAGACAGTGGTGAAGTACCAAATAACTTGGAAGCAGTAGAATGACTTCATTAGAACCTAGGAAGAATCCTGGGAAACCCCATGAGTGTAAATTTACTGATAGGAGTTCAGAAAAAAGAGCAGCTTTCATGTTTTTTTAAAAATTGACATTAAGTGTTACATGTATTGATGTGTGTAGCTTATAAATAAACATGTCCGTTGAACACTGACCATCTCCCTTAATAAAGTTTCTAAAATATAGACTTTCTATAAGAAGCAAAAGCAAATGAAGGTTTATTTTTCTTTAAAAAAAAACAGTGTAAAAATAAGCAATCTGATATTGCTTCCCAAGTTTTAAAAAGTTATCAAACTTCAATTGGAAGGAGACATTTCTTTTTTTTTTTCTTTTTTTAATGTTTTAATGTTTATTTATTACTGAGAGACTGGGAGACAGACACAGAGCATGAGCAGGGGAGGGGTAGAGAGAGGGGGAGACATAGAATCCGAAGCAGTCTCCAGGCTCTGAGCTGTCAGCACAGAGCCCGACGTGGGGCTCGAACTCACAAACTGCAGGATCATGACCTGAGCCGAAGTCGGTCGCTTACCCGACTGAGCCACCCAGGCACCCCAGAAGGAGACATTTCTTAATATTAGGACAAGAAATCATTTAAAAATACCAAGCACCTTTTATAAAAAGGGCTTATGAACACTTGTAATCATTAAAAGATCTGTTGCATGAAAGCCTGAGAAATTAAAGAAATTATGATTGTGTCCCCTCTTTAGTAATCATTATCAATATTTTTAGTTTGACCTTTGTTTTATGTCAAGAGCCACAGAGGCTGTTGGGTAACACTCAAGCCATCATTCCAAAAGGAAACCAGAACTTCCTTAGTGGGAGCTATTGTGTCACCTTCTAATCAGTATTATGATAACTCATCTGAGGAAGTCTTGCTGCGCACAAGTATTCAGTGAGAGATTACTGAG
Organism: Acinonyx jubatus; assembly: GCF_027475565.1. Classification (NCBI taxonomy): domain Eukaryota; kingdom Metazoa; phylum Chordata; class Mammalia; order Carnivora; family Felidae; genus Acinonyx; species Acinonyx jubatus. The sequence continues at coordinate 15,668,321 of NC_069387.1, read as the reverse complement.
GTTAGAAAATACATGAGGTTGATTATGACTGTTGCAGAGTTTCAGCGGTTTTGCTTTTGAGATTTTGAGGTATATCATGGTGCTGGTATTGCTAGGAATGCTGTCCGTATTAGATTTTTGAGTTGTTTATTTAATGTATGATTTTGCTTAGTTTTCCAAATTTTTTATATTTCCTTCAATCAAGTCTTCAGAGTTGTTCTCAGGGAAACATAGATGTGACTTTTAACAAATAATGAAGAGATAGTGTTAACCGGTGACCAATGGTGACTTCACTTACCATGGTGAGCACTGAGTCATGTACAGGATTGTCGAATCACTGTGTGGTCCACCTGAAACTAATATTGTATCCCGGCTGTACTTCAGTACTAAAAATTAAAAAATAATGAAGAAAGTATTTGCTTAGTAGGAATCCCCTTCATAAGGAAAACTTTATATTAAAGGAGGGATTCTTGTACTTCAGAGAAGAACAATGTTTTAATTTTAAGACTCCCCTGACCTCCATAAATATACACTTTGTGTCTACAACATGTAGGTGGGTCTACAAAATGTTTTGCACACACGACTCAATAAATGTTTGCCCAAGTACATTGATCCGGTCTAAATAGGAACTGAACCTGAAATCCTCTCCTCGCGCGTGTGCACATACACCCTGGCTGAACAGCTGGGGTAACTGTTAGGATTGGGTTCATGCATTCATTAGGATTAGGTTCAACTGTCCATAATAGAGACATCCAAAATAATAGTGTCCAAAAGGTCAAAATTTGTTTCTCACATAAAATATGTCTAGACGTAGTAATCCAGGGCTGCTACAGCGACTCTGTGAAGTCCTTCAGGACGTCCGCTCCTTCTCCTTCTTTGCCTCATCAGTCTGGAAAGCGGCCCTTCTCTTCATGGACTAACATGGTGATTAGAGTGCAGCCATTACATTTATTTTTCCACAGTAGAAACAAACCGATAGTAGAAAGGCCAGAGAGCACAAACTATCACGTTCTTCTTTTTTCTTAACATCTTCATTTCCGTTCTCAAGGTCCTAATCAGAATGCATTGTCTCCTCTTCTCCACATTGCCCTGTTATCTGGCATAGCATCTTTATTTTTCTTTCCATGTAAATTCAGTGTGCTCCTTTTTAAATATTAGTTTGGCACCTTTCTCTTTTGTCCCACTTCCCCAGCTCTGGTCTGTACACAGATCTCAAGTGGTTTCTGTCTACTTTCTGGTTGATGAGCTCTTGTATTTAGTGAGGTCTTAGTAACAAAGATCTAGTGTATATCTTGACCCAAAGTAAGTTTTTTTGGTTTACTGTTGGCTAAACTTCTAAGGCGATTTTCTAAGGAAATTAATGGACTTTGTAAAAAAATTGAGACTTATTTTAAATTTTATTTAATTCAGAGAATTTATTTGCAAGTTTTGAAATGCAAGAATCTTTAAAAAGAAAAGAAATATACTTTGCTAATAGTGATAAAACACTTAGCAATCATTTTATTTATTTTATTTACGTTTTTGAGAGAAAAAGAGTGCATGAGTGGGGGAGAGGGGCAGAGGAAGAGAGACAGAGAGTCTTAAGCAGGCTTCATGCTAAGCTTGGAGCCCAATGCGGGCCTCGAACTCATGATTGTGAAATCATGACCTGAGCTAAAATCAAGAATCTGATGCTTAACCCATTGAGCCACCCAGGTGCCTCGTTAGTAATCATTTTAAATCCAGAATCCATTCAGGTCTGTTTTTGCATAGTACTTTTTTATTCTTAAGCTATCACTTTGAATGAAAGGAAATAGACATTGGATATGTTCAACTCACCTTTCATTTCACAACTAGGTGTCAGTATTAACATACCTGATTCGGTGTCTCAGGTGTGATTATAATGAGCTCATTCAAATAATTACTCACCCATATAAGGTACAAGTCAGAAAATAAATGATAAAGAAAACAAAGAAAAATTAAGCTACTTTTCTTATTTCCAAGTGGACTGGTTAATTTTATATTTACATTTTTAAAAACAGAATTTTTCCCCCACCTTAGTAACTATGCACAATTAAACTTTCTGATTTATTTGGTTAGGAAAGGCAGGTAGAGCGTGAACTTGTGCCTTTTCACTACTACCAACCAGAGGTTTTTCCTACAACTTCTCCAGAAAGAGTGATCAGAAAAAGAAGGAAAATTATTGCTATTCACATAGGGTGTGTGTGTGTGTGTGTGTGTGTGTGTGTGTGTGTGTGTGAGAGAGAGAGAGAGAGAGAGAGGGAGAGAGAGATTCTTGCCTACTTGAGACATATTTGAGAGCAGGACTTATGCATGTATTGTCAGTGACATTTCTTACATTTCCCTAGAAATCTCTCCTGGTATAACTAAATCTACCTTTTTCAATTCAGTCCTCATGTAAATAGTACGATACCTCTTGTCTTTCCTTGTACATCTGATCTGACAATATTTTCACAGCATTTATACTGCATTTCTCTAACTAGAGTGTCTCACCTTTTATACCCATGTTTCCTGTTGATACGTACACAGTCCAGTGTAATAACTGAAATATCATGAATAAAATCCAGATAAAGCAATAGACCAAAGTGCTGAAAACACATCCGATGCTCCATCCCACTAGAAGATCCTGATGGGTTCCCATTCCCCAATTCTCTTTTCAAGAATCCCTGCTCCTGCATGATTTAAGTAATAGATCTAGCTCACTTGTACAAAACTCACTAAGTGAATTATATTCACTTAGATACTGTTAGTTAAACATTTTCAAAATATGTGTATGTGGCTTGACAAAGATTTTTGGATTTTTCAAGTATATAGTAGAAAATAATAGTCAACTTGTCTTTGGATCTCAAGTCCAGATTTTGACAGAATTGACAGGTTTGCTTTTTTAAATTGTTATTTATAAGTCTAAATGTTTCCTTAGAAACATGTCCATACCCCAGAACAATTCTGTTTTGAAAAAGCAAGTTGAATTACTGTCAGCAATATCTTGGTACATCCATTTCTCATCATGGAAGTAACTTTTTAGGTCATGCGGTGGATCCTAATTTTACAACAATCCACAGTAATGTGTAAACAGTGCATTTGCTTATTGACTTTTAAAATCTCTTGTTTTCTGAGAATTTTCGGTTCATCAGTTCTTAGATAACCACATAAAACATTTATTTGGCAGTTACTTTTTGTAAGTTTTTGTGTCTTTTGGGTACGTGATGCAAGAACATAAAATTAATTATTGATTGTGGTACAGATTCAGCACATCACTGTAGATTGTCAGTCAGCCTGAAAAAAGAGAAAAGTCATATTAATCAACTCCAGGCAATCCCAGTTTGCTGCATATATTGTGGAAATGCAAGCAGGCGACATCATGCTCATAAGATATCTTATTCAGCAGAACAGTAAAATAGTTCAATAAAGTTGATTTAATTCTGAGCTCTCTTACAGTGCTTAGTAGTAACTTAGTTCTTGACCTGAATTATAACAGGTCTGTGATTTTGCAAAATGATCCTTATATACTAATTTTCTTGTTTGTTTAAAAGCCTTCTTGATTTGTGTTTCAGGATTTCTCTGATGCCCTTGACAAAGATATTATGTACAACTTTATATCAAGGCAAGGGACTAGTTACTGCTTTTAAACTCGGTTGGAGTCAGCTATATGATATTACTCACTGGACCTCAGAGTTTCCAGTTATCTATACCTAGGAGATAGCTGGTCCTGGCTGAGTGTCTTCAGCAAATATGTACTTAAAGACATTTACGCCCTTGTTTTGTGTCTGGCATCTTCACTTTTAGGCCTCAGTGAATGGCTGTGATTATTTTCTGAGTGTGTGTGAGCCTTCCTCTTTACTCCATCTTCTGTGATCCGGGTTTTATTTCTGGTGCCTGCTGCATGAGCCCTAGCTTCTCACCACTAAATTTTCTTTTAATTTTTTGATATTTGGTCTACCTGTGCTAACTATTAACAGCAAATGGTTATTAAAGAAATAGCTGTTTGGAGGTATTATGCAATTTTGTAATATTTTTTCTTATGGTATTTCTCAGAAGTCTTAAATACTATTATTTTTAAAACTTCACATTTTCTCCTGATTTAGGTCAGTATATATACATGATTAGTTTTGTATGTGTTTGAGTAAAGAGTGCAAGGGGGTGGTAATTGCAAAATCTAACAGCAGCTATGTGTGTTTACATAGCCTCATTGTTGACTGCCAGTGAAGGGCTATAGCAGAACTCTGAATCTGATACCATTCTGAAAATTATTATTATTATTTTTTTAGCAGCAAGATAAAAGGGCAGTGAAGGCATGCCCTTGGAATTATTTCCCTTGCTCTTCTTACATTCTGTCCTAGGCTGTCAAGAATTTTTTTTCTTTTTTTTTTTTTTTTAGTCTATGTGTTTTATACATTTGGACACCACTTAACTGTTGATTTCATTTCAAAACTTGCCTATGCCTTAAACAGGTGAATTTTTTTGGAATGTAAATTATATCTCAATAATATTATTGTTAAAGAAATCCCCCAAATTTAACTAAAAGCATTTGTAGTGATATTGGGAAGCAGCTTTATATTAACATTAGAAGGTGAAGAGCAAATGGTAGTTAATTTATTTATATAAACTTCCACGTGATACAGTTTTTAAGAATATACTTACCTATCCTATTTTTGGTTTGTTTGAACTTACGAGAACTTTCTATTTAACTTGTAAGTGTGTATCTTAATGGAGTGAGGAAGGCAAAGGTCAGAAATACTGACTAAAACATTTAATTCTCATTTTTAGCTTCAGAATGCTGTTTAGAGTAATGAGCCAGAAGTGTATGCACGTCTTTCACTTCGTGCCCGACTCCCGAAGCCTGGTCAGCCACGGAAATCTGAGCTCTGGCTAGTGAGGAAACGTGCTGCACAATTCTGCTACTTTGACTTCTCTGTAAAGTGAACACGTTGATACTGAGGACTTTGCATTTTAAGATATTCCATTTATCATTACAGAGAGCTGTATTCCTGCACAAGTGGTGGCTGCCATTGACGTAAACACTGTCGCTAATGAAGTGTACGCGTACAATTTTCCTCACACTCAGTTACTGGCCAAGACAATTGAAGTGAGTAATCATGCTTATTGCTTTGATAAGTAGATGGCGAGGAAAACGTGATTGAAAACCACTGTATGATACTGATCGATGGTGTGTTAATTGGAGAATAAGTTCTATACGAATGAGAAGTTTAGGAGAAGGGCATCGACATTTTCTGTTCTGTGGGAAGATGGCATGCTCTATTTTGCCTTTATTTTTTTTTAATTTTCAGTTTAAGAGAGTGAGAGTGAGAGAGTTCAGTATTTTGGTTTCTGAGACAAGGGAATGAAACGTAAGAATATGTTTGACTCCTAAATTCATGGTTCTCTAATGGCATTAAACTTTGATTAATTCTTTACTTTCAAGCAATAGTCACATACTATAATATGTATGTATATATATATATATATATAGAGAGAGAGAGAGAGAGAGGCAGTCATTGGCTATTACTTATTGAATGCTTCTTATTTTAGCAAGCCTGTCAGAATTAAAGGTTAAAAGTACACGTGATGAACTCAGCAGAGGTATTTAACACTATTTTTAAATAGTGTTAGTAAATAATAGTTATTTTAAAAATAATATGAAATTGTTTTTTTCTCTCATTTTCTTGTTGTGACGACTTTTACAATGAATTTCTCATGAAGCCATAATTTATACACAATAAACTGCACTCATTTAAGGTGTGTAGTTTGAGTTTTGACCAGTACATACAAGTGCGTAACCACCGCAATCAGGACTTAGAATGCCCATCCCCTACAGTGTTCCTTGGTGCCCCAACCCCGGTCAACTACTGATCTTTCTGTCATTACGGATTAAATTTTCCATTTCTAATACATCACAAATAAAATCATGAGGGTGAGTTTTTTTTGGGTGTAACTTTTCTGTGTAACATAATGTTTTTTGAATTCACCCATGTTGTTGTGCTTATTGGTAGTCTGCTCTTTGTTATTGCTGAGTCATATTCTGTACAGTGGAATATTTTACACTACAGTGTATGTATCCATTCACATGATGTTAGACATCTAGGTTGTTTCCAGTTTTCGACCATTACAAAAAAGTTGCTATGAACATTCATGTCCAAGTTTTTGTGTGAACCTTTGTTTTCATTTCTTGTAGACGAATACCCAGAACTGGAATTTCTGGGTCATATAGTAGGTTTCTTTAATTTTATGAGAAAATGCTAACTGCTTTCTCTAGTGCTTATACCATCTTACAGTCTCATAACCACGTACATGTTTCAGTTGTTTCACATCCTTACAGCGCTTGATATTGTCATTTTTTAATGTTTATTTATTTTTGAGAGAGAGACACACAGATAGAGCAGGGGAAGGGCAGAGAGAGAGGGAGACACAGCATCTGAAACAGACTTCAGGCTCTGAGCTGTCAGCACAGAGCCCGATGCGGGGCTCAAACTCAAACCACGAGATCAGGGTCAGAGCCCAAGTTGGACACTTAACAGACTGAGCCACCAAAGTGTCCCTGATATTGTCAGTTTTTAAAATTGTAGCCATTCTAGTGAGCATATAGAGGTATTGTGATTCTTTCGTGTGTGCTGATTCTAATTTGCATTTCCCTGCTGGCTAATAATGTTGAGCATCGTTTCATGTACTTCTCGGCTATTTCTGTGTTTTCTTCGGTGATGAAATTTCTTGCCCAATTTTTATTACTTGGTGTGTTTGTAATATCATCATTTAGTTGAAAGGCTTATTAAGTTTTCGGGATTCAAGTTGTTTGTCAGAATATATATAACAAAGATTTCCTCCAGTTCTGTAACTTGTCTTTTCATTTCCTTAACTGTGTTCATCAAATTGCACGTTATTTATCTTTTTTTTGTTTTTGGGTCACGTTTTTATGTGTTCTAAAAAAAAAAAATCTTTGTTCACCCTATTTTTCCCTCTTCTAGAAATTTTATGGTTTTGGCTTTTCTATTTAGATTTCTGACTCATTTAGAGTTACTTTTTGTGTGCAATTTGAAGTAGCAGTCATTTATTTTTTTCCAAGTGCATAAAACATTGTCCTGGCACCATTTCTGAAATGATTATCCTTTCCTCAATTTCCTTGACACCTTTATTAAAAAACTAAGTCATAAATGTGTGAGTCTATTTCCAGACTCTCTTCAGTAGTATCTGTATGGTTTTCCTTACACCAATAGCACACTCTTGTGATTATTATAGCTTTATAATATGCATTGAATTCAGGTAGTGTAAGTTCTCGAATCTCTGTTTTTCATTTCCACAGTTATTTTGGTTACACTGCCATTTACATTTGTGTGTAAGTTTCAGAATCACCCTGCCAATTTCTATGAGTAAAAAAAAAAAAAAAAAGACATTTTTATTGGAATTGCACTGATTGGTTTTGGAAGAACTGATATCTTAATAAAATTGAGTCTTTCAGTCCATGAATATGGTATCTCTCTTCATGTATTTAGATGTTCTTTAATTTATATCAGCAATATTTTATACTATTTAGTGTACAAGTCTTACACACATTTTAGTTAATTAATCCCTAAATACATGTGGGTTTTGATGCTATTGTAAGTGGTGTTTGTTAAAAAATATATTTTGAATTGTTTATTGCTAGCATATAAGAATACACATAATTGTGTTTCTTGACCTTCACCTTGTATCTTGTGACTTTGTTATATTAATTTATTCTGATAGCTTTGATTTTTTAGGATTTTTCCACATACCCACAAATACTATCTGAGAATAAAGAGTTTTGCTTTGCCCTCTAATCAGTGTTACTTTTTTCTTATTGCATTGTATAGGATCTTCTGTACAGTATTGATTAAATAGGATTGCCTTGGGTATCCTTGCCTTCTTCTAGATTCTAGGGGCAGAACCTTCAGTCATTCACCATTTAGTATGATGTTAGTTGTAGATTTTTTATAGATGCATTTTATTAAGTTTCTTTTTATTACATTTTCTGAGAATTTTTATCAGGAATGGATTTTTAGTTTTTCAAATGCTATCTTTCTTGCATCTTTTGGCATGATTATAGCATTCTCCCCTTTTATTCTGGTAATACAGTGATTATATCAATAACTTTTTTTGAATATTAACTCAGTATTGCATTCCTGGGATAAATCCTACCTGGTCATGATCTACTATCTTTTTTATGTAATAAAAATTTGTTTGTTTTCAATTTGTTAATATTTTGTTAGATATTTTTACATTCTCCTCAGCTTTTTAGTATGGTTTTGGTATTAGGGTCATATTAGCCTTATACTTTTTGGAAGAGTTTGAAAAACAAGTATTAGTTCCTCTATAAATGTTTGATAGAATTTAGTTAATGGAGCTATGTGGGCCTAGAATTTTCTTTGTGGGAAGATTTTAAACTATGAATTTAATTTCTTTAATTGTTACAATACCAGTAAAGCTTTCTATTTATTTTTTTGTTTAGTTTTAGAAATTTGTGATCTTTGAAGAAATTATCCATTTTATCTAATTTGTCAAATGTATTGGCTTGACATTTTTCATATTTCCTTATATCCTTTTTCTACATGTGAACTCTATAGTGATGTACCGTATGTCATTCCTAATGTTAGTTATTTGTATCTTTTCTCTTTTTTTTCCCTCTGCTAATGAAGCTGGAGGTTTACCAATTTTATTGGTCTTTTTAAGTAAGCAGCTGTGGATGCAATTGATTTTATCTATTATTCATTTGTTTACTATTTCACTAATTTCTGTTTTTCTTTATTATTTCTTTCTACTTACTTTGCATTGAAATTTTTAATACTTCTTACAGTGGGACTTAGATGATTGACTTGAGATTGTTTTCCTTTTTTTGTATAAACATTTAGTGTAAATTTTCCTAAGTTTTGACTACATTTCACAAACTGTCATATGTTGTGTGTTCATTTTCATACAGTTCAAAATATTATCCAATTTGCCTTCTGATTTCTTCTTTGGCCCCTGCATCATGTATAAGTATGGGTTTAACTTTCCAAATATTCATGATATTTCCAGATAGCTTTCTGTTATTGATTTCTCATTTCTGTTTTATTTTGGTCATACTGTGTATGATTTCAGTTATTTTAAATTTGTTGTGACTTTGTTATAGGCCAGAATTCATTTTGTCTAGTGAATGCTCTATCTATATGCTATTGAAAAGAATGTATTATTTTCTTTTCTTTTTTTTTTTTTAACTTTTTATTTTAGTTTATTTATTTTGAGAGAGACAGAGAGCACAGCAGGGGAGGGGCAGAGAGAACGAGAGACAGAATCCCAAGCAAGCTCTGTGATGTAAACACAGAGCCTCATGTGGGGCTTGAACTCACAAACCTTGAGATCGTGACCTGAGCCGAGATCAAGAGTCAGGCACTTAACTGACTGAGCCACCCAGGTGCCCCAAGAATGTATTCTTTTCTTGTTGGGTGGAATACTCAGTAAATGTCAGTTAGGTCAAGTTGGTTGTTAGTGTTCAATTTTTCTATATTATTACTGATTTCTTCTATCAGGTGCTGAGAAAGGGGTGTTGTAATCTCCAGTTACAGTCATAAATGTGTCTCTTTTTTCGGTGTTGTCAGTTTTTGCTTCATTTTATCTTGAAGCTCTGTTATTAAGTGTACATACTTTATAATTTTTTTTGTGATTGACCCCTTTAGCATCATGAAATGTTCCTTTTTAACCCTAGGAAGTATTTCTTGTACTGAAGTCTACTTTTCCTGATACTAATACAGCCACTTCTGCTTTCTTATGATTAATGTTTGCATGTTTATCTTTTTCCATCCTTTAAATTTTATCCTACTTATATCTTTGTATTTAAATTAGATTTGCTGTAGACAGTGTATAGCTGGGTCTTGCTTTTTTATTCAGTCTGGCAACCTCTACCTTTTAATTGGAGTACATTTACACTTAATTTTGTTATTAATATTATTTTAATTCTACTACCTTGTTATTTGTTTTCTATTTTTCCGTCTGTTGCTCCACTAATGGCTATTAGGTATATCTTACTATTTGTATCTGTCTTATTTTCTTAGTGGCTACTCTAGGGTTTACAGTATGCATCTTTAACTTATGGAAGCCCACCTTCAAATAACATATAGCACTTCATAAATTAATTCAACAGTATATACATCCATTTTACTCTCCAGAATATTTTCTATTATTGTCATACATTTTACTCCTATGTTTATTAAAACCTCAAATATATTGTTAGTGTTTTTGGATTAAGTAGTCAAATATTTATTAAAAGTTTTAAAAAGACCTGGAATGTTTCATATTTATTTACATATCATCTGCTATTTTTAACACTCTTCATTTTTTTTTAAGTCAAAGTTTGCATGTGGTATAATTTCCTTCTTCCTGAAAAACCTTTAGCATTTCCTGTCATGAACATTTGGCAGGTGACAAATTTCTCAGTTTTTTGTGAGTGCAGAAGTATTTTATTTTGTCTTTGTTGTAAAATAGAATTTTCACTGAATCCTTGGTTGCATTCATTTTTGAAAGATGTTTTCATAAGTTCATATTTTCTATGAATTAAAACAGTTTTCCAGCACTTTCCATTTTTACCTGGTTTGCTTAATTTCTGATTTAGAAGTCTAATAATTCTTAATTTCTCTTAATATATTATATCTTTCTCTGGCTACAATTAACATTTTGTCCTTATCACTTGTTTTCAGAAATGTTATTTGATATGTTTTTTGTATGTTTTTCTTTATTCATTCTGCTTGGGCCTTGTGCTTTTCTTGTTTATAGTTTTCATCAAATTTGGGAAGGTTTTGGCCATTATTCAAATATTTTCTCTGTTCCCTATTTTCACTTTACCTCAAATTATGCGTATATTAGATCCCTTCATATTGTCCTGCTGGTCACTGAAGGTATTCATTTTTACTCTCCTTTTCTCTATGCTTCATTTGGAAACATGCTATATTGTTATATCTTCAAGTTATTATTTTTTTCAGTGCGTAACTTTTTGTTTCAATTTTTTTCATTTTTAGAAGTTTCCATTAACTTTTTTCATGTATTCAATTTGTCTCCATGTTTTTGTTTTCTTTAGGCCTTTGAAAAAATTGATGGTATTTATGACTGTTAAAACCTTTGCTAATTCCATCATCTCTCTCCTTGCTGGGTTTCTTTCTATTGATGAATTTCCTCACCCCCACCTCTTTTTTTAAAAATTTTTTTTTTTCAACGTTTATTTATTTTTGGGACAGAGAGAGACAGAGCATGAACGGGGGAGGGGCAGAGAGAGAGGGAGACACAGAATCGGAAACAGGCTCCAGGCTCTGAGCCATCAGCCCAGAGCCCGACGTGGGGCTCGAACTCACGGACCACGAGAAGTCGGACGCTTAACCGACTGAGCCACCCAGGCACCCCTTCTCACCCCCACCTCTTGCCCCTCACCCCCTTCCCGCTTATGGGTCACATTATCTTGTTTCTTAGCATTCTCGTAATTTTTTATTAGGAGACTGGCATTGTAGCCAGTTTGTTGTAACCCTTTAAGGAATATTGGATTTTGTTCTCACAGGCAGTTAATTGCAGATCAGCTTAATTCTCTCAGGGTATGTTTTTAAGCATTTTTTTAAAGTGGGTCTTGAATAGCTTTTATTGTGAGGCTAGTCTCATCCCACTACTAAGATATGACCTTTCTTAGATCTCTGTTAAATACCTCATGGATACAGAAAAAGATGCTCAACATCACTAATCCTCAGGGAAATGCAAATCAAAACCACAATGAGGTATCACCTCACAGCTGTTAGAATGGTTAGTATCAAAAAGACAAGAAATAGTAATAAGCGTTGGTAAGGATGTGGAGAAAAATGAACCCTCATTGAATCACCGTGTTGTATGCCTGAAACTAATATAACATCATATGCCAACTACACTCCGATAATAATAATAATAATAATAAAATAGCCCACATACTCAACTAGGTCTTCCTACTCTGGGTGTCCTAGTTTTTTGGCTTACAGCTCCCCAGTAATTGTGCTTTTCCCAGCAGTAGTTCTTTGCCCTCCCTCATGGCATGTCCCCTGATGCACTCATAGATTGATAATATCCAACCAGACACTCAAAGTGAATGCCATGCAGATTTCTGCCTCTCTTTCCCTGTGTAGCTTCCTGCTTTCTAGCACTCTGCCCTGTTTTAGTGCTAATTATACTTCACTTCTACTTTTAATAGATGATAATAAGTCATATTATTTGCTTATGATCTAAGAAGGCTAGGAAAAGGGAAGAATGGAGGTAGGTACCTCCAGCTCACTGTCTGTAAGCTCTGCAAGTCTGTCTGTAAGAAAAAAGCTTGCCTTCCTATGGCTTTCAGTTTCTTCTTTGGTATTCCTTATATCCCTGGTCTGATGTGGAGAGAGTGTTATCATGTCTAGGTCAAATATATAGGAGCTATGCTGAGAGTCATGTTTCAAAAGGGAGTAGAAATTGAATGGAAAACTTAGGAGTGATGAGAGGCTCTAGGGATTTTCAGTTTTATAAAACAACATATATTGATCATTTGAGCATTTAATACATGCAGGGTATTGAGCCCTTGGAGAGAGCACAGATCTGAAGAAGCTATAGTCTTTGCCTTCAAGAATTTATCGATCAGTACAGAACTTGAACTTGTAAATGGTTTTCTTTGGGATTTCTGATCAAATGTGGCATTGAGAAGATACTTCTATTACATAACTCTATTCCTTTTCCTGATAGAAAGAAGAAAAGAAGGGGAAAAAGGGAATGAAAAACCATTATTAGTGAATGTAGGGATTAGACATAAGCTAAAACAAGAAAGAAAGCTATGAAGAATAGTGTCCAGTGTCACGGAAATGAGACGGAACTGATTGAAGATGGCACAGCTGCAGGCAAACTTTTGCATGTCTTGTGCAGAATCAAGACGGAAAGAATGGCAAGGAAGAGGACCAAATGCACCAGCAACTGTTTGTTCTCAGTGAGGAGAGGAGACATTTGAAAAACCCAGATCACTGGCGGAAAGTGCCGTGGTAACCGCGGCCGACTTCCTGCTGGCCCTGAATGCGAGATCGTGGACTCTGGACAGAGGCAAGCCCTTAGGGTAGAGGCCACTGCAGGTCCTTCCTGGGAGCAGTGTGGCAGCCATGTATCTGTTTCACCTTATTTCCCAGCAGACTCCTCCATTCACGTGGCCTGCGTCAAAAAATGAATAGGGGCACCTGTGTGGCTCAGTCAGTTGAGCATCCAACTCTTGTTTTCGGCTCAGGTCATGATCTCATAGTCCTGAGTCAAGCCCCGCCTAGGGCTCTGTGCGGAGTGTGGAGCCTGCTTAAGGTTCTCTCTTAAGGCTCTCTGCCCCTCCCCCTTCGGCAAAAAAAAAAAAAAATTAGACAGGAACCTATTTGAGGCTGTATTAATACAGTAATTTTATTTATTTATTAATTTTTTTCAACGTTTATTTATTTTTGGGACAGAGAGAGACAGAGCATGAACGGGGGAGGGGCAGAGAGAGAGGGAAACACAGAATCGGAAACAGGCTCCAGGCTCTGAGCCATCAGCCCAGAGCCTGACGCGGGGCTCGAACTCCCGGACCGCGAGATCGTGACCTGGCTGAAGTCGGACGCTTAACCGACTGCGCCACCCAGGCGCCCCTTAATATAGTAATTTTAAAATAAGGTAATAAATGTAAACAAAAAGCAGAATATACAACAGAAAATTATATTAAGAAGCAGAAGGAAATTTCAAACATACATGCCTCTATGAGCTTTAAGCATTAAATAACACATCTTCAAAACAAGAACTTGGGGCGCTTGGGTGGCTCAGTCACTTAAGCAACCGACTCTTGATTTTGGCTCAGCTCATGATCTCACACTGGTGGGATCAAGCCTTTACACTGTCAGTGCAGAGCCTGCTTGGGATTCTCTCTCTCCCTCTCTGCTCTTCCCCTGCTCACACGTGCACTCTTTCTCTCAAAATACATAATAAACTTGAAAAAAAAAACCCCAAGAATTCAATCAGATGTATACAACAGTTCAAAAAGCAGTAAGACAATAATTGGGGCTGGAAAAGTTACCAGTAGTCTGGGAAAAAAAGAGGAGAAAAATAAAGCCATTATAAAAATGAAAGTCATGTCAGAGTAGCAAAAAATAAAGTGTACAGGGCTGCAACCAGAATTGTGCAGGAGAGAGCTTGAGAAAAATAAAGCAAATTAAAACGGAAAAGAAATACAGATCACAATTTGCAGAAGGAATGGTAACTGCTGAAGACAAAAGTGATCTAAGATAAAAGTAATTAGAACCGGGGCGCCTGGGTGGCTCAGTCGGTTAAGCGGCCGACTTCAGCTCAGGTCATGATTTCGCGGTCCGCGAGTTCGAGCCCCGCGTGGGGCTCTGTGCTGACAGCTCAGAGCCTGGAGCCTGGCCTGTTTCAGATTCTGTGTCTCCCTCTCTCTGACCCTCCCCCGTTCATGCTCTGTCTCTCTCTGTCTCAAAAATAAATAAATGTTAAAAAAAATAATAATTAGAACCTCTGGAGAAGACAATAAGACAAATGGGAAAAAAATATTAACAGAAACAGAGGGGGAAATTCCCCAAATAAAACCTACGGCAATTCATGAGCCATAGTACCTGTGAGCCCTTATTGAGAAAATGACTCACTTAATCTAACCAAGAGATGAATCCAAGTAGAGAACCCAGGAATAAAGCTACCATGTTAGGAAAGACATTAGGGTTAGAAAACAGATGTGTAAAACTGTGTGAATCTTTGCGCTGTAGAGATAATAATGTGATTGAAGTAGGACAGTGAGACTCAAAAAATATGTCTATTTGAAAGATAAATGAAGGTGTGGATTTTTAGGACATTATTTGATGTTAGTGTTAGGAGCTTAGTTGGGCTGGGAAAGACAGCTGAGCTCTCAGGGGTCAGAGTAGTTTTTATTCGAACAGCAAGGCAAAAATGAAAGAGTGAAGCCTTTTTCACTTACTGCGGTGGTACAAGCAATTCTGTGCAATAAGAGGAACCGCCAGGACCCCCTGCTGCATTTCCCCCATGCGACAGCGTACGGAGGGAGAGCCGGGCGTGTCAGCACAGATGTGGGGGTCAGCTCACCGTCCAGGGAGCCCCGGCCTTGGGGAAATTGTAAGAGGGGAGGGCTAGGAATGCCAAGTGCTGAGTACCATTCAGAGTGGGGAGAAGCGTCTTCAAGGTTTCCACCACCGTCTCCGGGAAGGAGGCCTTGACAGAGCTGCTTGAAGAGACCTAGACATGCAAATCTGTGAAGAACGTGCTGGCCAGGGCGCCTGCATCCTCGACTGTGACAGCTCGCAGAGCCTGCGACGTGCCGGCTGTGTTCGGAGTCTGGAGTGGGAAGGGCAGCCTTTGTAACTGCCCACAGTCAGGCCCAAAAAATCACAGGGAGGTTTAGAACCAGGAGCAGGACTCTTCGGTTATCAAGACAGCTAGTAATAAAACTGCAGGCTAATGTATCTAGGTAGAAAATGAGGAATTAGTAGTCAGTACTGTATAAACTTCACATAAGCAGAAACCTTGTCTGGTTTGTTCCTTGTCGCAGACTCAGCACAGTGCCTGGCAGAGGGTAGATCCTCTGAAATATTGGTGGATTACTTTCTGAACATTGTTGAATGAGCAACATATTGGGTTAAAAATGAGGACAAATACCAGGCAAATGGAAACAAAGGCTAACAGTTTCAGAACTGGTATTAGAATGGATTCCAAGGCCAGAGCATTTAAGAGTCATAGAAAGTTACTTTATAATGATGATGAGGACGGTCCTCAAGAAGGATTGTCATATTTACGCACAAAATAACATGAGAGTTCACAGAACAGGAAATGGTAGGAAATATCCACTCAGTTTTTATTGGATACCTACCATATGCCACAATACAGGAAAATCATTGTCTTATGAATATAAACACAGTAATTCTAAGTAAAATATGACAGAAGCACATTAAAAGAATAATGTAGCATAACCAAAATGGATTTTGTTTTGAGGAATATAATAGTTTAGTACTTAGGAATTCTATTAATACTATTCAACATGTTAATAATGGGAAACAGCAAAACTATGTATTAGAAAATAGTTGACCAAATGCAGGGTTTTCTGCATTTGGGTTTTTAATCTCCCTTAATAAAATTAGGACATATGTGTACTACTACAGACACGTATGTTATTTAGTAGCTTTACGTGTGTGTGTGCACGTGTGTATTTCTGTTTAAACACACACACACACACATATATCTCCAAGTCCAGTAACATGGTAAAACTTTAAAAGCATTCTCGCTAAAATGATGAATAAAACAAGGATGTCCACCACTGACATTGTTATTTAATATTGTTGTAGATGTTAGGTAATATACTCACACAAGGGAAATAGCATATAACTATCAAGGAGGATTCTACAGAATAATTGTATAGGCCTGGAAAACAGAAAACATACTGTGCTAAAAATACTATGAGGAACAATTAGTACATTTAATAAGGAGACTGGTTACAAAACATATGATAACCAGTAGCTTATATATATAAACAAAGACCTGTGAGAAAATATAATAGAAGAAAGTTCCTATTTATAGTAGCAACAAGAAACTTATAAACACCAAGAAATAAACTTAAGAAATCTGCAGGACCCACATGGGAATAAAAGATTTGAAAAATGGAAGTATGACTGAATAGTGTACAAATTTCAGTTCTCTTTAGGTTAAGTATAAATTTACTAAAAATAGTCAAAAGTTTTCTAACCTACCAAGTTATTCCTAAAGTTTAAATGAAAGTTAAGTATAAGAACAGAGAGGAGACTTTCTGCAAAAAGAAGTAATAAAGTTAGTAGGGGAACTATTAAACTGCTCATCATTGGGTGATAAACAGTGTTACTGCACTGAGTTGACCTAATGTTCTCTGAAAGCAAAGGTGTTTTCATAACTTCATGGCCTGGTTATAGCAAAAGAATAGATTTCCATCAGCTTTCAAACATAAGATTATTAAAGATAATTGTGTATCTCCATAACTACTTTCTTGAATTTTGACACATTTAATGACCTAGAATGCCAGGTTATATAAAGTTGTAAATGGCTTAATTGAGTAATTATTTCTTGCATATTGCCCTATCATTTGATTTTTAAAAAAATCACTATTTTGAAGAATCCTTTAAAATTGTAAGTTTTTATGCCAAGCTGTATTGGAGGCAGTAACTCTGTTTACTTCCTTTAGATTTTAGACATAGGATGCTCCTGATGTAAAAGGTAGTTGTTTTCTTTTTACTTTAGTTTTAGGAATTTAGCTTTAATCCATCTGCTTTCAGTTACGAAATTAGTAAGTTGCTTATCACAATAGTCTTGTGCTCACAGGCTCTTTAACTTGAGTATGATGTGCTAATTGTACTGCATTGCCCCGTGTGTTCTGACAGACTGGTCAGTGTATGATTTACAGACTGCTTTCCCTAGAACTCAAGAGTTTCAGAGGTGCTTTAGGAACTTTTCAATATTTAATTTTGATTTCATTTTACATATATACCTTAAACTACTTAAAAGCCTGTGATTTAAAAATGACAGGCACATATATTTATGCTTTTCATACAGTAGAGACAACTGATTGGTTCCCCAGGTTAATTCACTCTTTACAGAACTTAGAATATAGTTTGTCCTTTTCATGTACTTGAACTTCTTAGCAATGTGTCATATTTAGGAAGGTTGTGGTCCTAGGCTTGTTGCTTGTTTCTGGCCAAGCTTCATGAAGACTGGAAAGCCCATGACTTGTTTCTCTATACAGCAGACCCCCTTATCTATGGGGGATGCATTCCAGGACCACAGTGGATGCCTGAAACCTCAGATAGTACCAAAGCCACTGTATATACCATGTTTATTCTTATACATACATACATACCTATGATAAAAGTAATTTATAAATTAGGCACAGTAAGAGATTACAACAATAACTAATGATAGAACAGTTATAGCAATATGCTGTGATAAAAGGTGAATGTGGTCTCTCTCCCTTCTTGTGATGACGTGAGATAACAAAATGCCTACATGATGAGATGAGGGGAGTGAATGATGCAGGCGTAGTAGCTGCAGGGTTAGGCTGTTACTGATCTGACCCTATGTCAGAAGGAGGACCTGATTGACTGGAGTTGACTGAAACCGGAAAGTGGAATCAGTGAAAGTGAAATAAGGGAGGACTATTCTACCCTATTTATCTTCTGATATATAAAATAGAGTCAAAATAACACATTTTCAACTACTTAGCCCAATAGGGATTATTTTGATTGATCCTATCTGTAAGATTTTAAAGTTTTGTTTTACTACACACAACTGTTAAACAATATAACAATTGTGAATACCTGAAAATGGGACGTTTTTTCATCTGGTGATATTTTAGCAGAGACATGCTTGGAAGGGATGGTGACTGGTCAGTCACATTTACTAAATAAAAAATATTATTGATACAGAGGTGTTGAACATTTTCCTGGACACTATGCTAAAGATTCATTAATTGTAAAATGAAGTTCTCCCTATTTGGCTCCAGAAACATAGCAGTGCTAGGCTTTAGGTATGACAGGGGTGTGAAACGCTTAGGATTCAGGGAGCATTCCAGCTCAGCTCTGGCCAGCTCTGAGACTTAGGGGAAGTCACTAAGCTTTTCCTAGCTTCGTGTTACTTCTCCAATTTCTTCATAAGATTGCTTTGGGCAGTTAGTTTAACTGAAGTTGATTTGAAAAGTGGTAAGTATTTTATATATATATATATATATATATATATATATATATATATATATATGCGTGTATAAGTTTGTTTTCTATATAATATATACACACACACACATATATATAAAATAAACTTTTAAGTGTTTTAAATAAAACTATTAAGCATTATAATTTCTGATATATTTAGTTGTAATTAGTTAGCATTTTTCCTTCTTCCCCATTCTATGCATGTTTTTATATATTTTCCCCACATGTTCATTCCTTAGGGCATTACACTAGAAGAGTTTGACAAATTGTCTTTCAATATGATTTTAATGAGCCCTCCCTGTCAGCCATTCACCAGGTATGTATGACAAATATTTCTCTGTTGAAGAAGAGTACTTTTGAGGGATTCATTAAATCAAATTATACCATAGTTTCAAGCATGGACACTTTGAAGACTGTCAGCTGCATTTTCATAATTTTGAAAATTGTCATAAATAGTGCCTTTTATCTACTCATTTATAATTCAGCGTTAATCCAAAAGGAAATAGCAGTTACTACCAAATGAGCAAAGTAATTCAGTCAGTAGAAGATACGCAGAGACTATATGGTACCTCCTTTATACTTACCTAAGATATGATATTTTTTTCTGACCCAAAGTACCTTACATTAAACTCATGAGCATTCAAGAGTATCTTTTTAACTGATTAATAAAGTAAGTTTTCATAATAAATATTCAGTTCTTAAATAACTATAAAATTTAAAAGCTAATCAAGAATGGATTAGTGAATTTTACATTTCTCAATTCATATATACATTGAATAATTGTGACTTTTTATAGCTATGTTGAAATTCATTTTTTTATTGTATTTATTGGCTATGTGTTTCAGGAAATTATATCTTAGATGAAATCTTGAGCAATCTATCTTCATTTAGATATTTTTAATTGTTTTAAATAATAAGGATAATCCTCTGTCTTACATGGAGTTTGCCATTTAATTTAACATGCCTATGGGATAGGCATTAGTATTATCATCATTTTATTGGTGAGAAACTGTGGCATAGAAAAGTTAAGTAACTTTTTGAAGGCCGTACAATTGGAAAATGTCAGAGCAAGGATTTATCAATTCTTTTATATATTTCTATTTCAATGTGTAAGATAATTTTAAGTGGGATATCACATATCATAAATATTCTAATTTAAATGAGTATTTTCAGGCTTAATGTCCAGCTAAGTTTTGCTTTATTTATTTTATTATCTATTTTTTAAAAGTTTATTTATTTATTTTGAGAGAGAGAGAGTGCTGAAGGAGCAGAGTTGGGCGGGGGGAGAGAATCCCAAGCAGGCTCTGCACCATCTGATGGAGCCCAATGTGGGGCTCGAACTCACAAACCAAGAGTTCGTGACCTGGGCCGAAATGAAGAGTTGGACGTTTAATGGACTGAGCCACTCTGGTACCCCATAAGTTTTGCTTTAATAAACAACTCTCTAGGAAATTAATTCTCCAAGGATTTATTGTGTGCCTGGAAGCCAGACGTTGCTTTTGATGCCATAGTTCCCATCCTCAAGGAGCTTATAGTCTAAGGGAGATGACCGACAAAGAATTCTCTTATGAGGCGGTATAAGCTGTATAATAAGTGAATGCTGGAAGTGCCATGAGAGCACAGAGGAGAAAATGGCTTGCTGCATACCAGGAGACAGGATTTTGACAATTTTTTTTTTTTGTCAGGAGACAGGAATTCTTTTAGAGGCAATATCTGAACTGTATCTGAAAGCAGTTTGGGAATTTATCAGAGAAGGCAGAGGGCAATCCATGTAAAAATGCCTCCAAGCATATGCAGTCATAAGGCCTGTTTAACTTACAGTAAGTAGAGCTACAGAACAGAAAGCAGCCCAGCACTGTGCAGCCTCCTACACTATTGCCCTGGGCCCCCTGTGTCTTCCGTACTACCACTCCCAACTGTAATAGCCCATCTCCAGCTGCCCATGGCAGCAGTAACCGATTCGGTAACACTGCCATCGTTGGAGCGCTGAGAGGAAAGGGCCACAGTGAGAAGAACCCAAGCTTTCTGAGGCCTGTATTCAAGTCCACTGTAAGTGTCCCTCTGAGGCTCACATCCATGGATGGTTCTGGCCTTGCTGGAAGGCAGGAGGAAACTGACAAGTGACATCGAGCAACTCATCTAAGGCAATGGAGCTAATAAGTACCCAAGTCTTAAACCTGTTTCTGTTTCTACCACCTAAACCCAATCCAAGTCTTCATTTCTGCGTGATTCTTGGTCGTGTTGAACCTTGCTTGTAATATCTAATTGCTAGTCCAAATACTGCCTGTTTCCATGACCTGTTCTGACCTAGTTAGTCTAACCAAGTTGCAACTCCTGCTTGTAGAATCAAGCATTCAGGTCTGTCCAATGTATATTGGACAAGATTGTCTTAGTCTTTCCTACTATGGTCTGCTTGGATGATTAGTTATCAGTGCCATTCCTCTATGGTTGCCGCCCTACCCAACCAGCTCATTCATCTGAACTATTGTTGTCTCATCTGGGACAGAGCAAAAGGTGTCATCAGCCAGTGTGTGTGTGTGTGTGTGTGTGTGTGTGTGTGTGTGTGTGTTTCCTAAACAGTGATTTTAACAGGTTAATTGATTTTAGTCTTTATTGGTTATTTGTTCTTTGTTTCATGTAAGTCATTTGGCATACTGTTTTATAAGAAGTGTATTTATTAGATTGGCAAGGCTTTTTTTTTTAATTAAGTGAATAAATGCATTTTGTTCCCTGTAGTAACAAACATGATCATATTTTTTGTGAAGACCACCTAATTTTAGTTTTCTCAGTCTTTATGTTTTAAAAGTGACTTGGTACCTTTCTGTAAGTAAGATTCATGGTGAATTTTATCTGAACGTTCTTTATCCTTTAGAATTGGCCTGCAAGGTGATGTGACTGATCCAAGGACAAATAGCCTCTTACGTATTCTAGATATTCTCCCAAGGTAAAAATTTAATTTTTTTTTTTTTTTTTACCAGCTTACCCTAACTTTAAAATTTTGGATCTGGGAGAATGTGGCATTTGTCATTCTGTAGAGATTAGCAGCTTATCCATGCAGCTTTCAGAGGCTCTGCATGGCATTTATTTCTTCTGCCGCGACTTACAGAATCACACAAATGTTTGCCATTTCCACGGCTGCCACTACAGTGAGTGACAGGGAATGAGAGTCTAATAGTTAAATTCTATCGCCTCTCCTTACAGTACCAATGGAAACAAGGCTAATATTGGTGAGTCCTGTTGCCCATGGCCTGGAACGTGGGGCCAACCCTAGAAGCTGCCATGCTATGTAAACGATAGCCCTTTGCAAGTTGTGCAATCCAGAGCCTCTGTGTGAACCCATGTTTTCTGATAAACTTCACTGGAAATTAACGTTTCAAATGCGAGCTTCATTAGGTATGCCATTTTTATGGGGAAGATGAATAAAATATGAGTTGCCTCTATCCCCTCTAAAATTCTTTTATGAAAACAAAGAATTCAGAAAAATTACTTACCTCATATCTCCAAGTAAGGATTTTCTTTACTTGTTACTTCTTAGTAATGACATGTGCAGAATTCTACTTGTTTTTGTTTTTGTTTTTAGATTACAAAAATTACCGAAATACATTCTTTTAGAAAATGTTAAAGGTTTTGAAGTATCTTCTACAAGGTAAAAATGTGTTTGCTTTGTGTTCATCTTAAACTTGGTATATTGTGGGAGCCGTTGTGAAATAAAGATCTTAAAAATAAACACATACATTCTGACATTTTATATATGTTGTATATTTTGTTCAGTAATACAGATTTTGACTAATTAATAATGTAAAGTTTCACAAAGTTAGGTTCGCCTGATTCCCATTTTGATATGTTTGAATTTTTGCAGAATGATCACACATTTAAATGAGAATGGTATTTCTCAATTTCAGCTGCTTATATTGTTGCCTGTTTCTTTAGAAGTAGGAATGTTTTCAGTAGACATGTCCCTGTTGACAGGCATTTTGTGTCCTCCAGTTAGGAGAAGCAAGCCCTGTGTCAGAGCCCTTTCAGATGGTAGCCCAGCGGGAAAGTATCTGTGTCCTTGAATCAGCCACTGTCTGTATGTAACAGCTCCCACATCTGATTTGCTACAGACAGAGCTCTATCCCCATACCAAATATATCATCAGTAGACTAGTGATTCTAGCTCTCACCAGTTGGGATAAATTATCTGGCAGCTTTATTTATTTATAATAGAAATTATCTCTATCTTGTTTTGAGAAATGTAATTTTTCAAGTCTGCACTTAATAAAGACCTAGGATCATTTGCTTCCTAAACAATTCGGGTAGCGACACAGTTTTCACATAAAATGAAGTTTTATGTATAATTTATTGTATAAGAACCCCATTTCCAACCACAGAGTGAAAGCTTTTCTTTTTTCTTTATTTTTGTCTTTGTCTTTTTCAGAGACCTGTTAATACAAACAATAGAAAATTGCGGTTTTCAGTACCAAGAATTTCTGTTATCTCCAACCTCTGTAGGTACCAAAATTATAAATTTTTCTATAAATTTTCCCAAAGGGAATTTGACTCAATAAAAAGAATGGATCTGTTTTGAATATTTTATGTAAATCTTGAAATTAGTTCAGACATGGTTCTTTCTGAAGAATGTAGTACAGACACATAGATTCATTTATATACATATTTTATGGAAAATATATATTATATAGCTTGAAGCTCACAGAAAATGTAAATTTATTTCCACACAGAAAATAAAGGATACTGTGTTTTGAAATCTGTGACATTTGGTATTTCCAAATTGGGTGTACTGTAGTTTATTAATGCTTCAAAATAATCCAAAATAGAAAGCAAAATGAACAGATGATAATTTTCTAGGTAGTCTTTTGGGGACATATCACTAAAATGCAAACATGGTGAAATGTTGTCATTTGCAGCAACAGGGACGGAGCGAGAGGGGGTAATGCTAAGCAAAATAAGTCGGAGAAAGACGAATATCATAGGATATGATTCCATATGTGGAATTTAAGAAACAAAACAAAAGAGCAAAGGAAAACAAAAAAGAGAGATAAACCAAGAAACAGACTTTTAGCTACAGACAACAAATTGATGGTTACCAAGAAAGGATGAGGGTTGGGGATGAGTGAAATAGGGGATGGGGATTAATGAGCATACTTACCCTGATGAGCACCGCGTTGTGTTTGCAAGTGTTGAATCACTGTTTTGTACACCAGAAGCTAATATAACACTGTATGTTAACTAGACTTGAATTAAAATAAAACAAAATGCAAACATGACTTCTATTTCATGGATATGAAATCAAAGTAGGTGGTTAAGAGAAGATATTTGGTAGATCTTTTATATTACAAGTATCACCGTCTGTTTTTTCTTTTGCCATTGTGTTTGTTAACCTCCTATTTATTATCTTTAGCCTATTATACAGTTATTTGTCCTGAAATTAAAAGAAAACCCATTTAAAAAGTACATGTACTATGGAAATTGGCATTATGTCTGGTCTCATTAGGTTTATTTCATATTTATTGCCTTTTAACTTTAAAATTAGTGTATCCTCCTTTTTTAATAAAAGGAGGTAATAAATTGCCAAAAATAGCTATAGCCGAATTTTACTTTTTATGATTACTATTAATAATGAATGTAAGGATGTCTATATAATTTCTTACCTGGGAATTACAAAATGAAAGTGACTCAGAGACCTATGACTCATCTCATGCAATCTCTGTTCATTCAAGTAAAGGTACAAAGCAACTTAAAAGGTTTGAGAATTTGCTACAAAAATATCTTCCACAAATCAATAATAGAACTTTTCTGACAGAAACTAAATGCATTCCTGTATGAGTCATTTTTTACTTGGGTGCTCACAGTCGATTCATGTCTCTTTAATTTCCTACAGTAACTAACTGCTTGCTTCACTTGCAGCTCGGCATTCCAAATTCAAGGCTACGGTATTTCCTCATTGCAAAGCTTCAGTCAGAACCATTGCCTTTTCAAGCTCCTGGTCAGGTGGTATTATTATTATTATTATTATATAAGTTTATTTCAGTCTGCTAATTTATTTCAAGAATGACTTTGTAGGAGCTTACATGTGTCCTGTTGAGCCTATAATATAGACCACCACCTAGGTCCAACTCCTAGACCTTTTTCCTCTCCCGATGCCGTTTATTGCTTTAACCAAGACAAAAAATAAAAACTTTTCTTTCATTATTAGAAGAAAATAGAAGTTAAAGGTTGTAAAAACTATTAGTGCTGTTATCCTTTTCTCCTCTGTAATTTCCCTTCTGACCATTGACTATTTTGCGTCTGTCGTTTTCCCCCCAATAGAAGCCATTGATTATTTCAGATAAAACTCAATTATACTGTCTTAAAACTGGCTTAACAGTATTCTAACACATTGGTTGCATTTTCTTTGAGGTCAGTGCTATATAGCCTTCATTAATTAAAATACAGTGATTACTACAAGCCAGAATAAAATGCTCTATTGCTATAGATAGGATCTCTAACTGTGCAAACAACTGTACATATTTCTGTTAAAATTGCTGTGGAAAACAGGGAGTGTCACTGGTTCGGTGAAGCTCTTCTTAACAATCACAGGTAAGAACTCAAAAGCCACGTCCTCCTAGCAGGGGGTCAATAGTGTCATTTGGATCCCTTGCAATACGATACCAATACATCTGCCTTTCCGTGGTGGTCAGTTCCCAAAATGGTATGTAAACTATATTCACAAAGACATCATCATTAAAAATTCCGGGAACTATTTTTCTTTCACAAAATAGGACATTATGTATGGTTATATGTTTTGCAGGAACAAAGTTTTCCTATGGGACTCACAAAGAGAAATAAACTTTCAGGGGGAAACATGCTTTCCTTTTTGTAATTACTAGTTTCCCTGTAGATCATGGGTATGTTCCAGCTTTTCTTTTTTAATGAAGGAATATGGCAAATTTTGATCCGGTGCACGTTTTCTGGAAATGTTAATGTTGCTGTCTCTCTTTTCTTTTTATTTTTTTTAAATGCTATGCCTTTTATTCTGCTGACTTAGTCATTCTGTAACTAAAGTTGCTTTCTAAACTTCTTTTTTAAATATGATACTGTATCTGTATTCAACATACTTCCTATTTGTTGAATGTTTTCATTAATAAATATAGGAAACAGTAACTCCAGGAAATAAATCATCTGTAGCCTGAGGACACTACAGCTATATGATGAAAAACTTATAATAACTTGTATACATACAAGTAAATCCAGTTTCTGTATTTTTGTTGACAACTCTGCAAAGGCTAAAGAGATTTTTTTGCATAATGTTGTTGGGGCATTATTAATTTATCTTTTATTTTTTAATAAATCTTTTAACAGGTCATGTATTTTTACTTAATGCCAGGTGCTGAAGGAGTTCCCCAAACTTGAATCTGAACATCCAGAAAAAAATACAATAGTTGCAGAAAATAAAATTGAAAGAAAGAAAATTGAACCAAATATTTGCTTTGATAATGGCAGACAATGTTCTGGAAAAGAAGCCATTCTTTTTAAGCTTGAAACTATAGAAGAAATTGACCGGAAACATCAGCAGGACAGTGATCTCTCTGTGCAAATGCTAAAAGATTTTCTTGAAGATGACATTGACATGAATCAGTATTTTTTACCACCAAAGTCACTGTTGCGATACGCTCTTTTGTTAGACATTGTTAAGCCCACTTGCAGAAGGTCCACATGCTTTACCAAAGGGTAGGTTTTAAAGAGACTTTTAAAATGGCATATTCAAAATAGGTTTTTATCGTTATTGTTTCTTTTAGTTCTTCTCAAAATAAGGACCATTTTAGAAAATGTTTCTACTAGAATGATTTTTTTTTTTTTTTTTTTGCCCTTAATTGCCTGCTTTCGTGTTCCAATAGAATGCACGAGTAAAAATTCCTTCTGGCAGAACATTATGTGCACAGCCCACAAAAGTGCTCATAAAACACAATGCCATTTGTTTGGTGACCTTCATAAGAGCTTAATTACCCATGGTGGAAACATGGTTTCTATTGATACTGAATTGCTACTTTTTAGCACCTTTCTTTTTATGGCACATCAGACCTCAAAATTTATGTCCACTCTCATGATCAAATGTATAAGAAGACATTAAATTTTAATATCAAGAAATAAAGTTAAATCATCTAATGCACATTAGAGCATATTTAAATTTCATTCAGTTTTTTTTTTCAACATTTATTTATTTTTGGGACAGAGAGAGACAGAGCATGAACGGGGGAGGGGCAGAGAGAGAGGGAGACACAGAATCGGAAACAGGCTCCAGGCTCTGAGCCATCAGCCCAGAGCCTGACGCGGGTCTCCAGCTCCCGGACCGCAAGATCGTGACCTGAGCTGAAGTCGGACGCTCAACCGACTGCGCCACCCAGGCGCCCTCATTCAGTTTTTAAAATAAGTAATATATTTTTATGGTTCCAAATTCAAAAGGTACAAAGATTGTGAAATTCCTTTCTCTATCTCTTGCTTATCCAGTTTTCCTGCCTACATGCAGGAAATTAGTGATTTCAATTTGCTGTCTAATCTTCCCAAGGTATTATGTATGAGGGTGTATTTAAATATACATGTATATTTTTACCACCTTATTAAGTAAATGGTAACATACTATATCTATTATTATGTACTTTTTTCATTATGCAATATAAATTGGATATTATTACACATGAATACATAAAGAACTTTCTATTCTCATGGTATATATATCACAGTGTCTTTTATTGGTTACCTTTGGGTTATTTTTTGAATGTTAGAATATTTTTCATCAATGTTTTAAAACCTACAAAGAAGGGGAAAATTAGGCCTTTCCAGAAAATTTGGTAAAAGACCCCTATCTCTGCTTTGTTAACTCCACTCCTGGGGATGAGTAAACCATATGATTTGAAACTTGAGGCCTTCTCTTTTCACCCACTAGCTAGCTAGCTTTCATGCACACTCTGCTCCTGATAAAACCATACCAGATTTATTCTGATTTTTATCGTGCTCTGCCCTTGGACTTCCAGGGTAACAGGTTTATTACTTTCCATTGCCTTCAAAGACTGTACTCAGCTGTTGTCTGTTTCCAAGTCCGATAAGACAAGACTTATCAATTTGGTAATAAAAAACAACCTTGAAATTCGTTTGTAATTATAAAGATGGTATAAAGGAAGCCTTAGTATAAAAGTATTTTTTAGTGTAAATAGTATAAACATTTTTCTTTCTATCTATCTATCTATCTACACACACACATACGTGATATGTGAGAAAACAGATTTGCAAAAATATTCTTCCTGGTGTAACTTTCTCTCACTTTCTCTATTAGGGAAAGAAATAATGATAACGTTTTAAGCAGCTAGCTTGGCAGTGATTTGGGGGGAAGAAATATTACTAATATCTTGCATTTCTGTAGGGTTTCGTACTTTTAATACAGTTTCTTATACAGTGGTCTCTTTGTTGTATGAAAAAGAGTGCAACCCTACTGCGTTAACAGTGAGAGGGAGACGCACATTCAGTGGGCCTGTGTTTGTCGTGGTCTTGGAGAGTGTGGTTTTCAGCTCATGAGGAGCAGTGATGGTTCAGGCATTATGAGAAATAGTGACAATTTGTTTTCACCTACATAACATCTGGTTTAACGTGCCAGGAGTGTTGATACTGAATAGCCTTTGGATATAAAGTCCTAACGAACTCATGCTTTCTATGATGAACAGTAAGAAATTGACAGTTAACACGAAGACAAGGTAATAATGCATGACTCAGCGTTGTTTTCACACAACTCAAAAAACTATGCCGAATTTAGTGTCTGAGAAATTTAAATAGAATTATCTTGTGTCTCATCTGGCAACTTTTCACTTACAAGCCATGTTGATGCGTTTCAGACAATTTCAGAAGGATGTAACTATTTAGATTGCTTAATTCATTCAAGAAATATTTAAGAAATTTCACATCAACAAGTACATCAGATGCTACATAACACACATATTAATCTTTCAGTTATGGAAGCTACATAGAAGGGACAGGATCTGTGTTGCAGACCTCAGAGGACGTGCAGGTATCGTATATGCTTTAGAGCTAAAATACTTGAAAACTATGTTTAAGACTTAAGATCTGAGAATATTAAAATAATTTTACATGTCTAATTCAGAATTAATATACATGTTATTCATATTTTCATATAATATAGTGTATATAATAATTCTTTACTATAGGATAAATCTTTTTTGTTTCTCATTGCTAGACGAGTTTATGTACAAAGAATATTTTGTTTCACTTTCTCTGTTATTATTCTTACCTTTGGTATTCTTTTTATTCCATAAGGAGTAAATTGAAATGCAGCA
This sequence comes from Acinonyx jubatus, assembly GCF_027475565.1. NCBI lineage: Eukaryota > Metazoa > Chordata > Mammalia > Carnivora > Felidae > Acinonyx > Acinonyx jubatus. The sequence continues at coordinate 15,639,314 of NC_069387.1, read as the reverse complement.
TACAGTAGTTAATGTTCTCTAAAATTATGTACAAATATCTTAATATTGGAGGCTTTCTTTGGATCACACATTATAAAACTGCCTTTTAGGGACAGAAATCTACATCTCAGCGAGACTCTTCATTAATACTTCACTTGTAAACTCTTCATGGCATCATGGTTGAAAACAAGCTTGAGGGGCTCCTGGGTGGCTCTGTCGGTTAAGCATCTGCCCCTTGATTTCAGCTCAGGTCATGACCTCGTGGTTTGTGAGATCGAGCCCCATGTTGGCATCTGTGCTGACAGTGTGGATTCTCTCCCTCTCTCTGTCTGCCCCTCCTCTGCTCATGCACTCTCTCTCTCTCACTCCCTCAAAATAAATAAATAAACTTTAAAAAAAAAAGATAGTTTAAAAACAAACAAGCTTGATATACTTACTGCAAAAATATCTCATATTTTTGCATAATTTTGGACTGAAATCACATTATCTTCTTTTATCCTGATTTGAACTTACCATTAGTACAATTTACCCATGGTAAAAATCCTATCAGAGGCAAATGAATGAATCTGAGAAGTTAAATTTACCAAGTGTATTTTATCATTTTAAGAAAATATCTTAATTTGATGAAGTTGATCATAAACATTGAACATTTTAATGATCCACTTATTAGCATTATGAAATTGATTTCCTTGGTTGATCAGGTTTCTTCTTGTCTTTCACTGTATTTCTTCACGTCTTATTGCCATTGTTTATTTCTTACGGTTTCATTTTTGAGGGCTCAGAAATGACAGGTAAACTGAATGTTTCCTGATTTGCTCAACATTAAGCTTTTCATTTTTTTTTCATTTTTTTTTTAACGTTTATTTATTTTTGAGACAGAGACAGAGCATGAACGGGGGAGGGGCAGAGAGAGAGGGAGACACAGAATCGGAAGCAGGCTCCGGGCTCTGAGCCATCAGCCCAGAGCCCAACGCGGGGCTCGAACTCACGACCGTGAGATCGTGACCTGAGCTGAAGTCGGACGCTTAACCGACTGAGCCACCCAGGCACCCCTAAGCTTTTCATTTTTAAACATTACGATTTCAAAGTTTACATTGCCCTTGATGAAGCAATTATAAAGTTTATTGCAGGGGATGTTTTGCCCTGTGCGTTTTGCTCCCGTGTATTGTAGCACATACAATACATACATATATGTTCATCCTTTTTAAACTGCATCACAAGAGATGATCTTATCTTAACAAATCTGCTTGCACTCTACTTTGTCAGTTATCCTGGCTGTTTTCTTACAGATTGAGAATGTCTACAAATCCCTCACCAATTTGTCACAAGAAGAAAAGATAACAAAATTATCAATGCTTAAACTTCGGTATTTCACTCCTAAAGAAATAGCAAATCTCCTTGGATTTCCTCCAGACTTCGGTATGTGAGATACACAGACCCCAGCTTTCGTTTAAGGTCCCAGAATTCATCAAGGACTCTTGTGTGTATTTGATGAATAGACCCTTGCCCAGACAGATGGACGTAAGAAACCTTCTTCCTTTCCTGATGGTGCCATTTTTGACATTTTCCTTCCCTCCTCTTTCTGCTTCTGTTGATAACCTGCCTCAGCCCCTTCCTTTCAGGCTCCATTCTCTCTCCCTTTACTCCAGTCATGGTCCCAAGTGGTTTTCAGGGGACAAGGGCCAAATTTGCAATTCCTCACCTCTCCTCACCGATGGTTGCTAATAGCATGTCCTTCTCCAACTTACTTTCTTGATACCAGAGGTCCTGTTCTAATAACCCCACATAGATCTTGTGAAATAATGTGTAGGTTTGTCCTTTTTGTGAAGAAATTAAAAGGTGGTTGAGGAATTTGTTTTCTTGGTGGTAAGTGTATTTGTATTTCTTCTCAGAGATACATTCTTATCAGTTATGTACCTTTTGTCCTCCCTATAAGGAGAGAAACAAGAAGGTGGAGAGGTGGTCTAGGAAGGAGTCTTCCTCGTGGAAAAAAAGGGTGGGTCAGCAGCACAGCTGCCAGAAGCGACCAAAGATTACGGAGTCTAAACTAAAGCAGGGAATCTCAAGAACAAAAATGCAGATACAGAGTGAGAAAGACAAAGTCCTAGCTCCTTCGTAGTCCAGGAAATCCAGGGATGGATGCTGTTAGGAGACTGGACACGTTGTCTTTGCTTTGGCTTTGCAGAGTCCCTGCCCCATCCCTGATCCCACTTTCTTGGTGCCTGTGCTCTCGGCCATACTGACACCATCAGTGTCTTAGGCTGGGGTGGCTGTGTTCCCAGTACCTGGCTCGCGCCGACCGGAGAGAGACAGACCTCCCTAACGTGTTCCAGGACTACACAAGGACACAGTGTGTTTTTGATAACTCTGGGAGTTTGAAAGCAGAAAAGTGGAACTTGTCTAAATCCAGTATTGTTGTAATATTAATACAGTACTATTTTTGAAGCAGATGACGGGTTAAATAGATCATGTTTTAAATTCTAAATGGTAGATTTACAGATGAGGTTTTGGAGCACATCCTTCTGTACGTTGGGAAGAAACTGACTATATAATTTGACTGTCCTCTTGGTAATTGGTTCTTGAAGGGTAGTCACGGCAACCAGGTTTATTTTGTAACTCTCTGCCTTTTTCTTGGTGATCTCATTCAGTCACAAATATCCTGGGGAGTGTTATTTAAGGAAAACACAAACTTTCCTTGTCTTAGTCTACATCACACAGTAAAGTGAGAACATCATAAAACAAATAAAGAGCTGAGAATTGGACTCAAGAAATTAATTCCCAGTCTGCTCATTTGCTTACTATTTTTTTTTCTTTTTTAGATAAACAATCAAAGGTACTTTCCATAGTACTAAAGAGAGAAAAGAAATTGAGTGTCTAATAACGAATTCCTACGTTTTGAGTGCTCGTTTCTTTCAGTAGGAGCAGTCACTGTGGTAACACTGAAAGGCAGCAGGGACCCCAGAGTCAGACTGGCCAAGTTTGAGTCCTAGCTGCACCTCAACCCCTCCCTGCTTTAGTTTACACATGTGTGAAGTGGGGGTCATCACAGCGCCAGTGTCAGAGGGTCCTAGTGACAGGTAAATGAGGTAACGTGTAAAATGCTTACACACTTTCTGACATACAACATCAAATTCAAATGTCAGCTTTTATTTGTAAAACAACGGACATTTATTTGCTTTCATAGCCTTTACTTCACAAATACTTCTCATTTGAAAATTTCACATATGTAAGTTAGAATTTTTCAAAGCTCTCTGCAAATGCGCATACATGAAAGTCTTTAAATTACTTCACCTTCTTTTAAAATATGTGATATATTTGTATGATCAGTATTGACCTGACGTCAACCCTGAGCAGCACTGTGACAGAAATGTCCTTCCCGTGTGCTTCCAGCATTATCGAGTCTGAATCTGAAATGGGCGTTGTTTGAGCTGCACTGTTAACGAGGGTTTTGCATCGATCCTTCCGTACATCGTGTGCTGGTTTTCTTTGTCACTAGTGGTATGCACTCGTGAGATAGTGAGCTTGGGAAGCGGACACTGACCTACACTTACAGAATGAAAGCTGCTATCTTGACCTCGTTAATGCTATGTTTCTGTGTTTTTGAGCATCATTGTTCTTTTTAGTGTACCTAAGTTTCTAAAAAGTCACCTTTTAATTTAAAAAAAGCTGTATCTGTACATAAAATACGCAAGCACCCTTACATATATGTCATTTTTAGAAATCTCACTTGTTTGCTTTCAAACATTTCTTGCCCTGTGATATAATCTTAATATTACACGAGGTCATCCCTGGGATATTCTAAAAGTCTGTGATATAGTTGCATCTTTGGCTCATTTGAATGAAATAATTTTTTAGATGACTAATGTGCTTGCCTAAGACTTATTATCTTTATAATGGCAATTTTATGATCTTGCTCAATTGCATATGTAATTTTATTATGTGACCACTTCTTTTATTGCAGTAAGTATAATGTAAAGTGTTGATGAAGCAATTTTATCACAGTCAACTCTACCTTCTGGTCCTCACAAAATATGTATTTTGCTTTTCTTAATACTTTTTAATTATTTCCTCCATCTTATTATCTAAATTGCCTTTCCTTTATTTAATTGTATGCCAGAGGATACTGAATATGAAAATGGTAACTAACCTTACAGGGTATACTTCACAGACAGTCTTTTATGTTGATACTTGCAAGGTTCTGTTCTAGCAAATGTTGTATCTATGGGCCATTTGTTTTGAAAAAGAACGTAGCAAAATAGAAGTCCAATGTGAGAAAGCCCATTTGTGGAAGCAGAATATAAAAAACAACTGTGAGGGACTTGTATCCAGAATATATGAAGAACTCTTACAACTCAACAATAAAAAGAAATAATCCAATTAAAAAATGGGCAAAGGATTTGAATATTTTCCAAAGAAGATAGACAGATGGCCAATAAGCACACATAAAAAGATTTTCAGCATCATTAGTTATTAAGGAAATGTAAATCAAAACCACAATAAGATACCACTTCACAAAAAGACAAACAGTAACAGTGTTGGTAAAGATGTGGTGAAATCAGATCCCTTGTACACTGCTGGTGGGAATATAAAATGGTACAGCTGCTCTGAAGAACAGTGTGCAAGTCCTCAAATGTTAGACATAGAGTTACTGTATGAGTCAGCATTTTCACCCCTAGGTATATATCCAAGAGAACTGAAAACACATGTCTCCACAAAAATGTATACAAGAGAATAATTCATAATCAAAAAGTAGAAACAACCCAATATCTATCAATGGATAAGTGGATAAATAAAATGTGGCATATCCGTGCGATAGACTATTATTTAGTTAAAAAGAGGATGGAGTATCGCTACATCATGTTGTGATGAATGAATGAACCTTGAAAATATGCTAAGTGAAAGAAGCCAGAAACAAAAGACAACATATTGTATGGTTCCATTTATATGGAATGTCCAGAATAGGCAAATCCATAGATACAGAAAGTAGATTAGTGCTTCAGGGGCAGGGAGGGGAGCTGGGGAGTGATTGCTAATGGGTACCAGCTTTCCTTTTTTTAAAAAAATTGAAGTATAATCGAGATGTAACATTAGAATACCTTTGGGTATACAATGGGATGATTTGATATTTGTATACATTGAGAAATGATCACCACAAAAAGTGTGGTTAACATCCATTGCCATATATCAGACATAGTTACAAACATTTTTTGTTTGTGATGAGGACTTTTAAGACCTATTAGTAACTTTCAAATACACAATATAGTATTAGTAACTGTAGTCTACACCATGCTGTAAATGACATTCCCATGACTTGTTTATTTTATAGCTGGAAGTTTATACCTTTTGACCTCTTTGACCCATTTAGCCCCTGCCCCCCCAACCACCAGTCTATTCTCCGTATCTGTGAGTGTGGTATTTTTTTTTCTTTGCTTGCTTTGTTTCTTAGATTCCACATTATAAGTGAGATCATAGAGTGTTTGTTCTTTTCTCTCTGACTTACTTCACTTGGTATAACGTCCTCAAGGTCCACCTGTATTGTTGCAAATGGTGATATTTCATTCCTTTTTTATGGCTGAATAATAATTCGTGTGTGTGTGTGTGTGTAAGTTCTTTCCATATCTTGGCTATTGTGAATAGTGTTGCAGTGAACATAGGGGTGCATATATCTTTTCGAATTAGTGTTTTCATTTTTATCCCACAAATACCCAGAAGTAGAGTCGCTGGATCATATGGTAGTTCTATTTTTAATTCATTGGTGAACCTCCATGCTGTTTTCCATAGCGGCTGCACAATTAATATACATGCCCTCAATATATTTTGGATATTAACCCCTTATCAGATATATGATTTGCAAATGTTTTCTCCCATTCTGTAGGTTGCCTTTTCATTTTGTTGATGATTTTCTTTGATGTGTAAAAGGTTTTTAGTTTGATATAGTCCCACTTGTTTAGTTTTGCTTTTTCGACTTTGCTTTTGGAGTTAGATTCAAAAAAATTGTCGCCAAGACTGATGTCAAGGAGCTTACTGCCTGTTTTCTTTGAGGGGTTCTATGGTGTCAGTTCTTACATTCTAGTCTTCAGTCCATTTTGAGTTAATTTTTGTATATCAGAGCATGATGCTTCCAGCTTTGTTCTTCTTTTACAAGATTGCTTTGGCTGTTTGGTATCTTTTGTGGTTTCATATGAATTCTAGGATTGTGTATTCTGTTTTTGTCAAAAATGCCCTTGGAATTTTGATAGGTATTGCATTAACTGTGTAGATTGCTTTGGATACTGGGCATTTTAATAATAATTCTTCCAATCCATGAGCACAAGATATCTTTCCATTTATTTGTGTCTCATTTCTTTCTTTGGTGTCTTGCAGTTTTTAGCATACAGATCTTTTACCTTCTTGATCAAATTTATTTGTAGGTATTTTGTTCTTTTTTATGGGATTGTAAATGGGATTGTGTTCTTAATTTCTCTTTCTGATAGCTTATTGTTAGTGTGTAGAAACACAACAGATCTTTGTATATTAATTTTGTATCCTGAGGCTTCACTGAATTCATGTATTAGTGCTAACAGCTTTTTTGGTGGAGTCTTTGGGGGGTTTGTGTATAATATGTCATCGGCAAATTGTGACAGTTTTACTGTTGCAATTTGGATGCCTGTTACTTCTTTTTCTTTGCCTAATTGCTCTGGGTAAGACTTCCAATACTTTGTTGAATAAAAGTGGCAAAAGTGGGCATCCTTGTCTTATTCCTGATCTTAGAGGAAAATGTTTAGCTTTTTACTTTTGAGTATGTTATTAGCTGTGGGCCACATTCTTTGTGAGGCAATAAACATATTCTGGAATTAAATAGTGGAGATGTATGCAAAATTCTGTGACTGTCCTAAAAACCATTGACTTGTATATTTTAAAAGGGTGAATTTTATCTCCATAAAGCGGTTTTTAACTAAAGGAAAACAACTGTGAAATAATGGTAGCCACAGTTTTTCCTAAAGTGTGTTGATATACAGATTTCTGTGAGTTTTGCGGAGGGTATGTGTGTAATTATGTGTACACTGAGCATAATATATGTTATATGATAGGATAATGTCACATGGTGTAGGCATTGTAATTTTAGATAATATTTTTGGCTTCAGATTCCGATTTCTTAATTGAACTTCGTAGAGACCTCAGGGACTTATTTATGTGAATGACCACTGTGCTCCTACTAAAGGATGCATTCTTTTGTCTCTGGAAGTTTGTATTATAAATGATTGTCTTGTAAATTATTATCTCTCTTTTCTAGGATTTCCTGAGAAGATAACAGTGAAACAGCGTTATCGTCTACTTGGAAATAGTCTCAATGTGCATGTAGTAGCTAAACTAATCAAAATCCTATATGAATAATTTAAAAATAACTCTGAAAGATGGTCACATTATTTATTCATATCCAGATAGTAATTCTGAAATTCTATTTTGAATTGATTTTGATGAAATTTAACTAAACTCTCTTTATCTCTCTTGAAATTTAACTAAACTCTCTTTATCTCTCTTTAAAAAGAAATTTGGATTTATCATAAAAATGCTGATTTTTAAAAAAAATTTATATTACTGTATTTTGTAAAGCAAAAATTGCTATTATGCTTTACAAGAATATATTTTCATGTGAAATTGCTAAACATACATGTAAAATATTCTCTTTATAACATTATGGTATATACAAATTTAGGAACATTGGAGTTTGAATATCTACATGAATATTTTACAAAGTGTCATGATAGACATAGTATAGTGAACCTGAGAAATTATGTTTTTGTATGTTGCTTAAACAAATTGCTTTATGAATCCTATTATTTTATTTTATTTTATTTTATTTTATTGTCAGATTGATTATTCCTGATTTTAAAATGATGCTTCTAATTCTGGCCTGTTTCAAATATTGAATGTTTACTGAATTCCATCCTTTAAACATTTCTTAATTATATCTAAACAAATGCATATAATGTTTTAGACCAAATTATCATCATTCAGTGTTACACAGCCGTCTGAAGAAAGTGTCAGAAAAAATAATCCTAAATTCTTGATTATGTTTCCATCAGGAAGCTACAGAAAATGTAGGTAAACATTATCCAATTATCTTTAATTCTACCCCCATGTAAAATGCGAAACTTCATTGTCCGTTCTTTATTTATAAATATTTTCTTTTACTTTGCTGTCATCAGAGCTTGCTTTTGTCTTCCTTCTTAGCTTCTTGTTGTAAGTTGAATTTGCATCACATTCTAGGGAATGTAGTGTGGCATTCAGATTTTAGGGAGGAAATTCTGCTCTCCGACCCCATTTTATATGACTGTTCTGTGAATTAGCTTTTTAAACTTTCCCTTTCTCTCTCAGACTTCTTGGAATTATGGTTTCTTATCAGACTGTTTGTATTATAAACCCTGTGGTTTTATTTCAGTGATAAAAGCAAGTGACAGAAAGAAGAGAAATGAAAAGAAATAAGACCAGAAATTGTATCACAAAATAAAAAATATTTTCATTCTTTTTTTAAAAAATGTTTATTTATTTTTGAGAGAGAGAGTGTACACAAGCAGGAGAGGGACAGAGAAAGAGGGGGACAGAGGATCTGAAGCAGGCTCTGTGCTGACAACAGAATATTTTTATTCTTAAAAGACAATCATTTCGACGTGGAGAAATCAGAACCCTGTGCATTGCTGGTGGAAATGTAAAATGGTGAGCCACTGTAGAAAGAAGATGATTCCTTCAAAAAATTAAACCTAGAATTAACCTTATGATCTAACAATTTCACTTCTGAGTATATGCCCAAAAGGATTGAAAGGACTTGAACAGATATTTGTATACTAATGTTCATAGCACCATTATTCACAATAGCCAAAAAGAGGAAAGAGCCAACATACTTGGGTGAAGACTGGATAAACCAAATATAGTGGATACATACAGTGGAATATTATTCAGCCATGAAAACAAAGAAATTCTGATACATACAACAACATGGATGACCCTTGAGGACATTATGGTCGGTGAAAGAAGCCAGACACAAAGGGACAAATTTTCTACAATTCCAGTTACATGGGGTATGTAAAAGAATCAAGTTCATAGAGATAGAAAGTAAACTAAGGGTTACCAAGGTTCGGGGTACCTGGGGAATAAGAGTTAGCATTGAATGGGTACAGAGTTCTGTTTGGGGTGGTAAAAAAGTTCTGGAGATGGTTAATGGTGGTGGTTGCACACCAATGGAAATGTACTTAATGCCACTGAACTGTATCCTTAAAAATCCTTAAAATGGCAAGTTTTATGTTATGTACATCTTATCACATTTAAATAAAAAAAGTCATTCCTCACCACCATTTCTTCAGAAAAACTCATAAATATGGACATAGGCCAATGTGTATATGTATCAGTGTTCACGTCTACATTATGTATATGTGTTTAAAGACAAACCTTATTACAAATCTCATAATGGGGGGGGTGGAGGGGATACGTTTATAGTTTAAAATCAGAATTGAGAATCAAGAAGTTCCCAAATAAGCCAAGATAACGTAATAAGGATCTAATTTGAAGCCCATATAGACGAAGTAGTTAAAGTGTGTTTTCCTCAGGTTGTTATGTTATTGAAAAGAAGGCTAACTTTTCATAATTTGGCCTTCAGCTTGGAACTACAAGTCTTTTAGGTCACAAGTGGTAGACTGATTTACAGATAGCTTTGGACTTTGAAATTGAGTGAGGGTCATATGGTCTCAGCAGTTTTCTTATAGCCTGTGAACTCATGTAACTTTTCAAGACAGCCTTTCAACGTTCCTGGACCAGAACGCTCTCCCTCTTAGCTGCCAGTGTCAAAGTGCACCGCAGACACCTCTCCTGTCAACTTCTTAACATTTGTTTTTCTTGGATCCACTTCCCATCCAATCCTCTTTCTCCATTCAGCAGACTCACCCAGATATCTAGATATGCCCCTTTGCACATTTTATTGAAAAGCAGTAAGAATCGTACACATGTTCCTCAACTTCAGTTTATACTAGTCAAGCTGTCAGCACCATTTTTTCCTTTCCTGTCCTCTCCTTTCATTCCTTTACTTTGCTACTGAAAATTTAACCCTTCAGTTTTAAAAACAAAAACAAAAACATTGTCCTAACCTCTATGTGTCTGTTTCTCTCTTTAGGACTTCTAAGAACATTTTACACTAAGATGGTCATCCTCTTCAAAATCGTTTGCAACCATGACCCAAACAATTTCACTATTTTTGTCTTGATTTGTGAGTTTATTCCTTTTTAAATGTATTTGTTCAGTAAATATGAACATGTGCAGAGAACTTTTTTGGCTTCTGATTCCCAAACTACTCAAATAAATTTGTTGTAGTCACCAGAGGTTCTGAGTCTTATTTTCAACTACATCCAGCACTGAGAGCTCTCTCTCAAGTACGCTGTATCTGATTCCTAAAGCTTTCTCAAACTTATTTTTCCTACTAATATGAACCTAGATAAAAATTTTCACAAAGGAGAAGATCGGAAGGTAATATTCCCAAAGAGCTCTTCTGCATAGCTCTGGGATGTTCTCATTTCTTTGCTCGTACATAGCACGGTTCCATTGTTTACTTCAAGGATTTGCTCTGTATTTTATTTTGTTTGCACCTTTATGCCTATTCATATCAGGGCAGATTTAAATTATAAGCGCGCAAGTAGGGAACATGTTTATTTAGCCAAGTTGGCTCTATAATCAGATGAGATCACCTGAAGAGTCTAAAGAGAGAGGGGAGAGCAGAGGTCTGGAGTTGAATTCTTATCCATTACTGAAGATTCAGTCCTCAGGCCTCCCTACCCTTTACCATCCAAGCCATTTTTTCTAAGGTCTCACCCTTTCCTACAACTTCTGGGTTTTTTTGCCCATGATACCCAGGTAACTCCAGATCTGATATTGTTCCTCAGCCCTGTTCTAGAATTTTTGTGCTGGGATATTTTTAACTTGAGTATCTTTCTGTCACATCAAACTTAGCATATTTGAAAACAGTGAATCGTCCTCCATTTAAAAATCAGTTCCACTCATGATTAATTTCAATATTCCTCATCATGACACCACACTGCTTCTCTCCCAGTCTCCCAAATTCAAATCTCATCACCCAAGGTCATCATCACCTTTTCTCTCACTCTGTTTCCATTTATCAGCTTCGGTTAATAAAGTAGTCTTCCTCAGAAGGCCTTCCCTGCACAATGGTTCACTTTAGGAAAACAGAAGAAGTCACTTTGAAACTTAAAGACATATATGCCCGTTTGCAACCAGATTTGTATGCTTGAGTCAACACTTGGACATTGAGCAAATTTCAGCCTTCTGAATTTGATCTAGCATGAATATCACTTTTAGTAAGATAGTTGTTATTTTACTCAGTTCCTTACACAAGTACAATTAAATGTCACACACACAAATGATTGAAAATACCTGATGGAATGTGAGAGTCCTTAGATAGTAGATATAAGTTGACTTTTCTGTTCAAAAACCTCATGCTACAGACGATTAGACAATGAGCTGGATAGTTGCTGTGATTCGAATTTGTTTTAAGTGAAAAATATCCCATGTTTTGGAGAATGTGGACTTCCAGGAGGGCAGGGGTTTTTGATTTTTCTTTTCCACTGCTACCTTCCCAGGGACTAAAATAGTACCTGGCACACAGCGAGCACTTAATAAATATTTGTTAAATGAGTGACTATGGCCACCATACTGGATTGATATAGAAGCTGTCTAAAGGCCGTCACACTGTGGAATTTAAACAGAGTCACTCTCCTGAGAACTATTTCTGTTACTGCCACTTCCTCCATACTTAGGGAAATAGCCAAATTTACTCAACTTTGGAACGCATGATTTAAAAAGCAATTCTAGGATAGGGCTTGATCTTTTGGCTTTTGAGGAAGATGTGCAGATAGAAATTTAAACAAATATGTATTGTACTCTGACTTCTTGTCTGGACAAGAGGGCAGGCTCATTTCTCTTTGCTCCTTCCTAAGTACAGTGATCAATTCTGGGTAAGTATGTTTATAAAATAATGCAAGAGGCATCAGAAAGAGAACTCTTAAAGGAGGGAAGAGAAAACAAATCAGCTAGGTAATCCCAAGACTGGCAAGGGAACATGGTTGCAGGATGTCTTACAGTCTCCCATCCAACAGAAGGAGGTGATCCAAGTTGGGTGCTTCCTGACTCCGAACCTCACATGGGAACCCAGCATGGCTCATTCCTATCCCAGATGGAACTGGGGTCCTGCTGCCAACACCAGGTGAGTCTGATATCACCAGCAAGTGCAATATATAGGGATCCCCACTGACAAGTGTCCAGGGGAAGCACTCTACTTTTCTGGAAGGCCTGAGATTCCTTTCACTTACTGAGACACTGGACAGCCAGAGGACACTGGCAAGGGGATCCCACCCCAAAAGGCCTGATCCAGGAATCCTTTTCATCACCATGGAAAGGAGGCCCCTTACCTTAACCTATAGGTGCCAGTGAGTTGGCCTGGTGAGAACTTCTTCCCCCTAATGTAGGACCGTTGAGGACCACATGGAGCCCCAGTGGTACAGATAAACCAAGCAGACCAAAACGCTCTGAAAGTTAAACTGCCATTGGAACCATAAACCAAAAAGTAGGCCAAGATCTGCATGCTAAACATAAACAGAGTAGCTGCTTGCTAAAATAAAAGATGGAAATAAGACCCACAGTCTCCTAACATAATAGACAAAATATACAGGACACAATCCAAAAATCTTTGTCGTACCAAGAACAAAATCACAAGTTGAATGTAAACTTATGACACCACCAAAATGAATCAGATGTTGGGATTATCTGACAAGGATTTTAAAGCAGCCATCATAAAAATGCCTCTACAAATAATTACAAATTCTCATGGAACAAAAAATAGGCTTCAGTAAAGAAATAGGTAGCAAAAAGTTTTTAAAAGTTAATAAAAGAATCACAGTGATGTGTACGTTATATCCCAATTTTTAGAAAAAGAAATAATGGTGATTATATAACTGAAAAATACAATAACCAAAATAAACTTAATGAATGGTACAGTAGAAGTGACAGAAGATTAAATCAGTAGCTTGGAAATAAACCAATAGAGTTTATTCAATCTGAATAACAGAAGAAAGATTGTAGGGGGTGGGGAATGAACCTCTGTGATTGGTGGGGCAATAACAAAAGTGCCAACTTTCGTATATTTGAAGTCCCAGAGGTAGAGGAAAAAAAAGAATAGAGCTGGGAGAATATGCAAAGAAAAAATGGGTGGAAATGTCTCAAATTTAGCAAAAGATACAATTGTGAAAGTTCAATAAACTGAGTGAACCAAATAGAATAAACTTAAAGAAATCCATGCCAAGATACATCATAATTAAAACACAAGAAAACTAAAAACAGAAAAATCAAAAGCAGCCAGAGAGAAGTGACATATTACTAAAGGGGGAACACAGTTTGAATGACAGCAGATTTTCACCAGATACCATGGGGGCCAGAAGGAGGTGGCACAACATTTTCTAGTTCTGGAAGAAAAGAAAACTGTTCATGCAAATTCTATACCCCTCCCAACTATCCTGCAAGAATGAAGAGGGAAATAATAATATTTTCAAGTGAAGCAAAACTGAAGGAATTTTTTGCTAGCAAACCTACCCGTAAACAATAGCTAATGGGGTTTTTCAAACAGAAAGGAAATGATAAACAGCAGTTTGGAGCATCAGAAAGGAAGAACAATGGAAAGAATAGAATTAGGAATACATACAATAAACATGCCACTCATGGGTTTTATGAATCACATTTGATAATTGAAGCAAAAATTGTAATTCCATCTGACATGCAAGATGATATTTAAAAGGGAAGGTAAAGGGACCTCAATGGAAGTGAGATTTTATTTCGTGGGAAGTAGTAAAATGCTGATACCAGGAGACTGTGATAAGTCATAGATGTATATCGTAACACCCAGAGCGACCACTACAAAAACTGCACAAAGGAATGCACTCAAAACACCATAACTAAATCAAGTTGGGATCCTAAAAAACATTCATTGGCCCACAGGAAGGCAAGAAATGGGAAATAGGACTGAGAAGCAGAGGAAACAAACAAAAGTGATTGAATGGCATACAAGCTCTACCATATCAATAATTACCTCAAATATAATGGGTGAAAATACACTAATTATAATGTAGATATTGGCAGAGTGGATTTAAAAAAGCATTTAATTACATGCTATTTACAAGAAACTCACTTCAAACTAAGTGATGTGGGTGGGTTGAAAGTAAACGTGATGGTAAAAACAAGAATCACAAGAGAAATCTACCTTAACGATGTAATTCAAGAGGACAAAAGGCTATAGAAATGAAGATATTAAACCCAGAAAAACTGGAAGCCTACTAAATGTCCAACAATAAGACAATGATGAAACCAACCCAAACATTACATGATGATGGAGCCCCTTTGAAAACCAGTTTGGCAATTCCTCAAAAACTTGAACTGCCATATGACCCAAGAGGATTGAAAATACACAAACTTGTACATGAATGTTCATAGCATTATTCATAAGGGCTATTATTCAAAGGGCCATTATTCATGATGGAACAGACTTCTATGTTTACCAGTTGAACAAGTAAACACAGTGTGTATATCTGTCCGTACAATGGATTCAGCCTTAAAAAGGAATGAAGCCTGACACATGCCAAAACGTGGATGCACTTTGGAAACATGCTAAGTGAGAGAAGTCAAACACAGAAGAGCACGTGTTATACAATTTCAGTCTATATGAAATGTCCACAATAGGTAAGGTAGATTAGTGATTTCCAGGGGAAGCAGAAAGAAAAGAATGGAGAGGTGTAGGATTTCTTTCTGAGGTGGTGAAAGTGTTCTGGAGTTGTGATGATGGTACAACTCTGAAAACACTAAAAAACATTTAACTGCACACTTAAGTAAGGTGAACTTTATGGTATGTGAATAAAAAATAGAATTACTCTATGACCCAGCAATAGCACTACTAGGAATTTATCCAAAGGATACAGGAGTGCTGATTCATAGGGGCACACACACCCCAATGTTTATAGCAGCGCTATCAATAATAGCCAAATTATGGGAAGAGCCCAGATATCCATCAGGTGATGAATGGATAAAGAAGATGTGGGGTGTGTGTGTGTGTGTGTGTGTGTGTGTGTAATGGAATACTACTTGGCAATGAGAAAGAATGAAATCTTGCCATTTACAACAACGTGGATGGAACTGGAGGGTATTATGCTAAGTGAAATAAGTCCGTCAGAGAAAGACAGATGTCATTTATTTTCACTCATGTGTGGAACTTGAGAAACTTAACAGAAGACCATGGGAGGAGGGAAGGGGGAAAATAGTTTCAAACAGAGAGGGAGGAAAACCATAAGGGACTCTTAAATACAGAGAACAAACTGAGGGTTTATGGGGGTGGGGGAGAGGGGAAAATGGGTGTTGGACACTGAGGAGGGCACTTGTTGGGATGAGCACTGGGTGTTGTATGTAAGCAATGAATCATAGGAATCTACTCCCGAAACCAAGAGCACACCGTATACACTGTATGTTAGCTAATGTGACAATAAATTATATTTAAAAATAAATTCTAAAATTTGCCCCCCCCCAAAAAAAAAGTTGGCATCATGAAAAAGGTGAGAAAAATTTTCAGAATTAAAAGATGCTAGAGGTGCCTGAGTGGCTTAGTCAGTTAAGTGTGTGAGTCTTGGTTTCAGCTTGGGTCATGATCTCACAGTTTGTGGGTTTGAGCCCCATGTGGGCTCTGTGCTGACAGCTGTGGAGCCTGCTTGGAATTGTGTGTCCCTCTTTCTCTGCTCCTCCCTTGCTTGTTCTCTATCTCTCTCAAAAAAAAAAATAAACATCTGTACAATGTTTGTATCTGTACATTAGTATCTTTTAAAAGAAGAATTAAAAGATACTAAAAAGACTTAATCAAATCCTGGTTTTAAAAAAAGCTCTGAAGATATGTTGGGAACACTTGGAGGAATTTGAATATGGAGTTAGACTGGATTTTAGACGGTTTTGGAAGATTTTTGTTAGTGTTCTTGGATGTTATAATGGCATCGTGAGTCTATAGGAGAATGCAGATTTATTCTTAGGAGATCAGGTTGACTATGAAAGGGTGAAATGTTATGTATGCAACTTCCTTTACATAGTTTAGAAAAAAATACATACACATGCATATAGATTAAGCAAATATGGCAAAAGAATAAAATAGATTAAATATAGTTGTGGTAAACATATATTATTGTAATTCTATATGTTTGGTATTTTTCATAATAAAAAAGTTTTCTTAAGGAAAAAGCTACAACAGAAGAAGAGACCACTTTGTGAAAGCAACATAGTACATAAAACAAAAGCACGTAATAAATATAACAACCTAATATGACAGAAGCGAGAACAGCCCTGGAAATGGAGTTCACTCTCTTATTGTAGATTTCAAATACTTATAAATCACCATCTTAAATAAGTGAGAGGATAAAATGTTGTTTTAACTGTTCACACTGTTTACATTGTCTTATTCTTTTTTTCTTTTTGCAAGGGGGAAAATGGTATGTGAATTTAGCATATAAATAATATATGAGTATATATAACTTTACGCAGCTTTGTACGGTTATTGTTAAGGAGACTAGGTGGTGACACTGGATTAGGCTCATGTGAAAAAAGAGGCGAAGACACAAGCCTATACATGTATATCCTGTGATTATAACTATGAAATGATTCATCTGAAAATAGACTGCAATCAAGTAATAGATAAGGGTTACAAGAGACTAATTGAATTTCTAAGTTTTCTGGTTTATACTTTGCAAATTGAATATAGTACAGTTACATTACTTTTATAATTAAAAACTTTCTTTATTTCAAAAGCAGTACTTGATTCCAAGTCTCAACCGTGGAGTCTGGTCATTTAAGCTGGCTTGGAAGTCACTGCTCACTGCTTCATTTGCATTGTGATGGTGCATAATACAGTCTCCTCCCCAGACTCCCCCCTGCCCCCTCCCCTCCTCAAACAGAGGCTGCATCTTAACCTGTTCTGTTTCCTCAGCACCTCTCTCAGCTGCTGACAAATGGTGGGTCCCTAATAAATAATTGTCCAGTTAATCTGACTTGAATATGAGTGTGCTGCATTTCACAGCAGAATCGTTATGGTTTTTGATGACTTGGGGAATCGTTGGAATCATTCTCTCAGTCAGCCTAAATAAGAAAAACATTAGGTTTGACATGAAAAGTACTTAATACCAGAAAACTCCTAGGGAATTATTTATGCCTCCTATAAACATAGTCTAGGAATTGTTGACAAAACCTGATTTAGCAGTATTTCTGTAATAAATATAGCCCAAGCTTCTATAAAACACACACACACACACACACACACACACACATGCACACACACAAAGGGACAAAGGCTTTGGTTTTTATAGATCTTGGAATAAGGGCACTGAAAAAGACCGAGAGGTGAGGTCATCTCATCCTTCTTCCTGCCCTGATGACAACACTTTGTATCTTCCCACAGATCTGTGTGGCACTTCAATTAACGAATCTCCTGGGAATGATGGTGCTTGGTCAGGCATCAGCCTTGTGAAAACACTCCTCCCATGATAAATCACATCAATGAAGCAAAGCCTCCCATTGCCAGAGAAAGATGCTTCTGTGTGCTTCTCCACGATTAGAAGTACAAGAGGCGGAATTCTGTAGTGTGCCAATGTCCCCAAAGTCGTCTTTTTCTCCCTGCCTCCGCTCAGTGGTGACAGGCTCACCTCACTTGCTCTCCTCCTCCATCGTACACAAAATATTGTAACAAAACTGCATTTCCCCCTTTTCAAAGGATCGGACCCAATGCAAGTTGCAATTGCCGCCTACGCGTCCCTCACATCCAGTGTTGGTGCAATCTGGCATTTTCCTCTGACAGTGGTATGAACCACGGTGTCTGAATCTTCCACTCCGCTGCCTTGTTCAGGGAATTTCAGGAGTCACCAATTAGAAAACTTATTTTGTTCTTTTTAGGTTACCTTGGAAAAGGAATGTCAGGAGGGTTTGCCCATGGTACTCACCAAAGGTAACCTCCATGTCACTGCTTCACACCTTCATGGAAATAAGTTCAGATGAATCCAGTGACGTGCTGAAATCCTGGTAGGTAGAGGCTTTTGGAGGTAGAGAAAGCTGTGTTGTTTCCTCAGTGGCTTTTGGAGCCACCAATCCTAGCAATTTATGTTGCCTCTGGTATGTGCCTTATCTTTGACCAGTCCTCATCTCGCAAGGACACAAGAGCCCCTCGTACATATTTTACATTTTCTAGAATAGGTGACACGAGGTTGAGTTAACATGCAGATTGTATGTGTATGTGTGTGTGTACCTCTGTCATTCACACCCCTGGAGCTGGAGCTGTAGTCCTGTGTTACATTCCTTCCTCTAGATATGAATTTTCTTGTAATATCCTTCCTGGTTATGTAGGGATTATCATACCTTTAAAAAATCTGAAAAAAGAAAAAAAAAAAAAACCCAGGGAAGTCTTCCGAATTCTCAACAATGTGTAAATCTACCTTCTTAGGAAAAATCTCTGCCAAACCTGAATTATTCAAATGGTAATGATTAACTCATAATTCTTTCCCATTCTACTCAAGGATAATTGCAACCATCATCGTAATGACTGTGGAGAACAAATGCCTGGATTATGTTCCCTGAGTCAAGACCACACTGCTTTCAAAAAGATCAGTTCATCACAGTAGTGGATTTGGTAATTTCCTGGGAGGTAATGCATTTCCCGTAAAATGAGCAAATGAATGGTTTTAAACTTACACCAATTTCCATAATTATTTTATGTAATCCTTCATGAAAATTGAATAGACAATTGGAACAATATTGTATTGCCTTGAAATTTTGTAGAAAGTCACAAAACTAGCATATGTAAATGTGCCTTTTAAGCAAAGTTATGTCCCTGAAAAAGAGAATGAGTTAAGTGTCATAAAGATTACAAGAGATCATTATATTCACCAGTGTTTCCATTAATGGCTAAAAATGCAGATTAATTCTACAGTGTTTTCTTTTAAACTGATATGAAAATTAAAAGGGACCAAAGAATGCAGTAAAGGCAGATTGGAGCTATAAAATGAGATGGGAATGAGACACAGGATGTGAGAATCTAGCCCTTCTTCCAAAGACCTCTGTTTTTCACCCCTCTCCTCACTCCCACACTGATCAAGCCCTCCACAGATAAGTTCAGCTGGCCTGCCAGAAATACCACACCAGTGTTATTTCACTCAAGACATAAGAGCAGCTCTCTGGATTAAATCACACATTTTCAACCTGCCACTTGAGATCCTCAGTCAATGCCCCCACCTTTACCCAGCCACCTTTCTCCAAAAGAGAAAGAACCTCTGTGTCTATAAGTCTGCCTAGATTAGGTTTAGGACCTCTCTTTCAGTTTGGTACATCCTGTTTCTCTAATAGCATATTGGTATATATTTTGTCCCCGTTGTCATGCACATCTTTATAATGTTGTGCTATTAGAGCTTTCTAGATGTGTACATATGCCTGTATTACAAACTACAGGAGGTCATGACCTTTACTTCTTTGAATTTTCCTCATTGCTGAGAATGTCATAATGTCCACAGTAAGTGCTTATTAAGCATTATTAAGACTATAAAACAATGGAATTTGGATGAAGCTGGTAGGAATGAAAAATGAGCCTCGGTATATAAAGTAACAGCAGAATTACATTAATGTAGCATTGTGCTCTCCAGGAATTTGGAGAAAAGATAGAAAGCAAGGGTCTAAATAAAGTTTATACACTTAGCAGTAAAATTTCCCGCCAACTTTCCTCATCCCTGTATAAAGCTAGAGGATTTGTTTTTTCTGAAGAAAGTGAATGTCCCCAGGGGAAAAATACCTTCAAAAATGGACATTTGGAGTTCCTCCGTGAAATTACCTCAGGTTGCTGTTGGTCACCCCCATGCTAAAACTTACTGGTTACGAACACCATCCATGCACACAGAGCTTATCATCCACTCTTTAGTGTTTTATGCTTAAATTTAAATGGACACACAAAGATCAATAGGTATTTGAGGAAAGCCTCCAACACAGAATAGAAAGACCTAACAAGCAAATAGGAGAAAAAGAGCTTAGAGAAACCAGAGACCATGTGGTAAACAGGAGAATGCTTCAGGAAAGCAACTATAATATTTTTCAAGTAATACAAGATGTTATAACCATGAAACAAGAATAAGAAAGCATTTTTAAAATTAAAAATAGGAAAGTTTTTAAAATAAGAATCTTAAAGATAAATCCAAAAAACTCGTCACGACGTAGAACCAAAGAAGATAAAGAATTAGAAAATAGAAAAGAAAGTTATGAAAAGTTAGGTCAATCTAAGAAATAGATTGGAGAATGGAAATAAAGATGCATTTGGAGACCACGTGACTCCTTATTGAGTGAAGATGCCCTCACCCCCCTGGGGGAGGAAAGGAGGATCTTTGTAAAATGCAGATTCAGATTCATTGAGTCCAAGAATGAACCTGAGAGTTTTGCATTTCTGACAAGCTCCCGGCTGATACCTGTGCTGGGTCTGTGGATCACGCTCTGAGTAAGTAGCAAGGCTGTAGTTTGGGCCATCTCTGGATCGATCTTCTCTGCACCCATCGCGGATGACTAAACCACTTGCAGAGTGAAGCCGTGGGACAGCAGTGCATGGCAGGTGTCCCTCAGATCTCTGTGCTTCCAAATCTGAACTCAGGGTATTCTCTCCAAAACCTCATCCCCCTGATTATTCTCTCTTATTCAATTATCAACACCTCTGTCCTTCCAATTTCTCAAACAAGAAACCTGAACACCAACCCCTCCCCCTTAACTGTCCCAGTACTTCTATTTCCTAAATATTTATTGCACTGTGTCCTGCTCTCTCTGCCACTGCATCCAGTGGGGCCTTCCCAGTTCATGGCTCCTTAACTGTACACCATCGTCCTCACTAGCTCTGGGTCCGAGACTTGTCTCTGCGGGAATGCTTGTTAAATACAAACGTGACCATGTTAATTAATCTCCTGCCTAAAACACTCACAATTCTTCATTACTTAAAATAATGGGGCTCATTGCAATGACATTTCAAAGTCCTTCTTGATAGGACTTCTGGTCCATTTTAGAAATTTCATCTCCCACAGACTCACACTGCTCTGGTCCTGTTGACTTCTTTTCTAACTTAGAAAAGTTGACTTCTTTTCTAACTGGGTGTCCATTTTCTCTGTCTGAAACTCCCAGTCCTATTAGTTTGTCTGGAGAACTGTTCATTCTGTAAGACACAGCTGGTGTCCAGGGAAACCTGCATTGCTCTTCCCAAGCAGAGTTAATTCTCTTTCCTATTAGCGTTTTTCTTTTTCTTTTTTTTTCTTTTTTATCCTTATCAGTGTCCTGACTACAGTGATCCCTTGTTAACCAGCAGTTTTCCTCATGTGAAATTTTAGCATATTGGGCTTTCCCTCCACGTATGTTTTTGATGACCACAGGGTTTTCATTTGTGCATCGTGTTGGGAATTACTAAGAAGGGTGGGGACTGAGGATTCAGAATAGAAGAAGGGGGTGAAGCAGATGACACACAGAAGGAAAAAGGTTGTACATCTTGGAGAAGCTAAAGGAGGAAGAAAGGAAAAGACAGTTCTGAGTCTTACAACTGGATTCTGGCGGTTCCGTCAGGGGAGAAAGAGGGAGAAGAGGGAGGTGAGACTTCTGTAAGAATTGCTGTGGAGCCCTAGGGAGAGGTAGGGAAGCCAGACCGCGAGGCAGGTTTGGGAGGGGTGTGGATTAGCTGCACGCCACACAGCATGCTACACTCCTAACTCCATAGACTGCACTCGAGGTCACCGATGCATGTCTCTGTTCTGGAATCCTCTTCCAAAAGAGGAGGGATGAGACCCCACTGACTTTCCTTGTACCCAAGATTTTAAAATCGACTGTGAATTCTTCTCTCACTTCTTATTTTAACGAACCCAAACCCAAGTGGTGGGAGAGGAAGGAGAGGTATTATTATATTTATTTACATGGCAATAGCGCTTTCTATTTAGTGGAGAAGTATTTATGTGCCAAGAGACAGAATGTGCTAAACATTTTATACACCTCCAGTGCTATGGTTATCTTTCTCCTGATGAAGAAACGGGGCCACATGGTTAGGAAGCAATGGAGCCCTTGAACCCAGATGAGTGAGCTTCAGACCCCATGTTCATAATCCTTCAACCACATGGTATCCCCCTAGATATGACTGTGAAGGGAAGAATCCACAATGTATTTCATTTGTTTTCCTGTCATTTTTATAGTGTGGCTAATATGTAAAGGGCACATCTAGGCTTTGTGGAATGCATTGTGGATTAGGGAGGAAATGGGAGGTTTGCTAGTCAATGAAAGACAGGGTTTCAGGTCCATAGAAAGTTTACCTTGGGGGAGGGAAGAGGGGTGATTATTCACCTTCTGAGTCTGAAGGTCTTGGATTCTAAGATTATTTTAATTTCTCTTTCCTGAAGAAATTCCAAATAAGGCAAGTAAATAGAATGCATGCGAATGCTGTGGAAACAGCAATTGATTTTTATATTTTTATATTGCTTCCCCAAGTCATCATATGCAGATGGTCTGACTTGTCTACTGATCTCAGCTAGAGCTGAGTAGGTGAGCTGGACGTAAAATTCCCCTTCACCAAGTCACTCAGAGCTTGTGAGGATATTTCTTTCTTGTTTTGTTTCTGTTTTTGTTGTGTGTGTGTGTTTTCCTATAGTGAGAGATGATTAGGATTGTATGCCCAGATCGGGAGCAAAGAAATTATCTTTACTCTGTTTAATAATAAGCACATTAGTACCCCAGGAAAATCCTATAAAACAGGAAGTTCTTATCGAGATCATGCTGCAGACCTTTTCGATTGCAAGAAAAGATTTGCCGAGTACAATGATCTTCAGGAAAATACAATCGTGAAAATAGTTATGGTCATAGCTCAGTGGAACAGAAATGTCCTTTGTGTTGGAAGATTGGAACCCGTCTTATTTCATCTGGTTCTAAGTTGACAAATATTTCACCAGGTCAAGCTTTCCCCCTACCCCTACCCCCAAGTTGTGAAGGTTTTAAACAAAATTGGAACAAATGTAACTTTAAAAGAACGTATTCAACTGGAGATACCATTTATTGTATTATGTCCCTCACTTAAAACAAACAAAATAACAAGAAAACTCATTGCATGACCTCAGTACCCGTCTCAAGTAAACAACATCTTGCCAGTTAGTTTTTGTGGCTATGTTTGAATAGAACAGGTGTGAAGCAGTGTTACATTTCTTCATAGTACCAAGTATACCGCTTTCTTTAAGGGGATAATTTTATGTAGATACTATCTAAAATTTCAGATGGCACCCCCAAGTTTTTCACAGACTCTTTTTCTAAATTTTTGAAAACAATGAGCTGACATGCAAAGCAGCCTTTTATTTCTCCTATAGCAACAGATTCCCATTCAATCTTTCTAATTCTGGTTACAATTTTTTTTTGAGTTTATTTATTTAATTTGAGGGAGGGAGAGAGAGGGGAGGAGACGGGGGGGTGGAGAGAGAGAGAGAATATGAGTGGAGGAGGGGCAGAGAGAGAGAGAGAGAGAGAGTCTCAAGCCGGCTCTGCACCATCAGCACAGAGCCAGATGTGGGGCTTGAACCGATGAACTGTGAGATCATGACCTGAGGTGAAATCAAGAGCCAGATGCTTAATCAACTGAGCCACCCAGGCGCCCCTGGTTTTAATTCTTTTTAAGTGTAAAATATACATAACATAAAATTTATCATTTTAATCATTTTTAAAGTTCAGTGGCATTACATACATTCTCGTTGTTGGGCAATGGTCACCTGCATCCATCTCCAGAACCTTCTTTCATCTTTCCAAAGTGAAACTCTGTACCCATTAAACAATAACTCCCCATTTCCCTCCCCCGACCCCAGGGAACCACTGTGCTACATTCTGTCTCTATGCATTTGACTACTTGAGGTTCTTTGTGGCAATGGAATCATACAGTATTTGTCCTTTTGTGTCTGGCTTATTTCACTTAGCATGATGTCCTCAAGGTTCACCCACGTTGTAGTGGGTATTCATTTGGGTTGCTTCCATATTTTGGCCATTGTGAGTAAACTGCTACAAACATGGGTGTACAAATATCTCTTTGAGTCTCTCTCTCTCTCTTTTTTTTTTTTTTTCAGTTATTTTGGGTATATACCCAGATGTGGAATTGTTAGATCATGAGGTAATTCTGTTTAATTTTTTCAGGAATTGCCATACTGTTTTGTAGTGATTGCACTATTTTACATCCTCACGAAGAGCACACAAGGACTCAGCTTTCTCCACATCCTCACCAAGACTTTTGTTTTCTTTTGTTTGTTTGTTTGTTTGTTTGTTTGTCTTGGTAGTAGCCATCATAATGGCTGTGAAGTAGGGTCTCCTTGTGGGTTTGATTTACATTTCCCTAATGAATAGTGATGTTGGTGGTCTTTTCATGTGCTCTTAGGCAATTTGTACATCTTCCTCCGAGAAATGCCTATTTTCTTCACCCATTTCAAAACTAGGTTATTTTTTGTTTTTGTTAAGTTATGGGAACTCTTTATGCATTCTGGATATTAGCCTCTTATCATATATATAACTAGTAAATTTTTTTCCCATTCTGTGAGTTGCCTTTTCACTGTGTTGATGGTGTCCCTTGGGAAACAAAAGTTTTTTTGTTTTTTTTTTTTCATTTTGAAGCATCCAACTTATCAATTTTTTGTTGTTGTTGTTGCCTTTGCTTTTGGTGTCATATCCAAAAAAAATCAGTGCCAAGTCAAATGTCATGAAGCTTTCCCCCTTTGTTTTCTTCTAAGAGTGTTAGCTCCTGTATTTAGGGATTTGATTAATTTTGAGTCAGTTTTTGTATATGGTGTAAGGTATGGTCCAACCTCATTTTTTTTGCATGTGGATATCCAGTTGTTTTAGTATCATTTGCTGAAAGGGTGTCTACTTTGTTTTAATGTGTATTAAAGGTAGCTGCTTCTGAAGCAAGGATTGTTTTAGTGGATGTTTCCAAAGCAGTTCGTTACTGTCTCAAAGGTCACACAGATAATGATTAAATTGTGCATCACTTAAAGGTAGATTTTGACCTCTCACAAGTTGAAGAGTACTGAAGATCTAAGATCATTTACCTCCCTCGGGAAGGAAAAGTAACACAGCCTTCCAGGGCAAAGAAGAGAGGACTGAAAGTTGCAGGATATTCCACAGGCCAAAGTACATCTGCCTGGTTTGCTTTCTCTAAAATCCCACACTTGGCTGGACTGGCTTCCTTCTTACCTGACAACCTAGGAGGGTTGGTGAGGAATATGTCCTCACCTTTTCTATGGAGTTTGGTTATTTTGGTGACATTTGCTGAATCAAATGGGGAAGTTGGAGAGCTCGTGCTGCAGAGACAGAAAAGAAATACTGACCTCCAACAGTAAGTAGACACGTGCATCATTGCTGCTGAGGGTGTAGGGCAGTGGGGTCATTAGTTTCCACAAATAGCCAGATAAGCAAAGGTATAATTTTTCTTGAGGAAAACAATGATGTTAAAAGCAAATAGGGAAGAACATTGAGACTGATGTATGGGATTATCTTCTTGTACGTAAATTATTCACTTACCATTTTGCAAACAAGGCAAGTATGCAATTAGTAGATGTCTCTAGGAAATTTGCAGGGAAAAAAATGGCAGATGAGCAGGGAGAATGTGGTTGAGTTGACCACATGGCAAATGTGTATACAGTCTATGTATATTCAGTGAGAAACTTTGTTGTTTAAAATTATATGCTAATTATTGATGCATTCTCTGGTTTGATTTATATAGGCCTCGAATGGCTGCAGAGAAGGGAAATCTAGTGTTTCTTACAGGGTCTGCTCAAAACATTGAATTTCGAACTGGATCCCTGGGAAAAATTAAATTAAATGATGAAGACCTCGGCCAATGTTTACATCAGGTAATGCAATGGAAATATATTGAAGTAATTTTGTATATCTGCATATGGTCACTTAATTCAAGAGGTCTATATGAATCCATACCTTAAATCTTTAGCCCAGGGAACATAACCAGAGGTGAGATAAGTCCTAGTGAAGAAACAATGCCCTAGGGTTAATGATGAGCAGGAGTAATTCTAGTAGGAAGTGGCTCATTGTGTGGGTTTATGTCCTCTAATCCAGAGAAGGTACACAGGGTGGTACAGGGGACTCCTTCTCATGAGGATCAAGGAAGGAGAGGGGCCAGAGAAAGGTTTGGATGTGACATTTTACTTCTGCCAGAGAACAGAATTGGTCAATTATTCTCTTGCCTTACTGAGTGTTTTCAGTGTTCATTGTTTAGTCATTCATGCTGGTATATCCTTTGTAATGTTGAAAGCTGACATTATTTAGAGCTTTCTATGGGCTATCCATTGTGCTCAGCACCGGTGTGTATTACCTCCTCCAACCCCCACCACTACCCTACGAGTTTGGCTTTATTATTTAAAAATTTTTCTTTTAATGTTTATTTATTTTTGAGAGAGAGAAAGACAAAGAGTATGAGCAGGGGAGGGGCAGAGAGAGAGGGAGACACAGAATCTTTAGCAGGCTCCAGGCTCTGAGCTGTCAACCCAGAGCCTGATGCGGGGCTCAAACCCACGAACCATGAGATCATGACTTGAGCCAAAGTCGGACTCTTAATCAACTGAGCCACCCAGGAGACCCCAGCTTTATTATCACCCCATTTGTAAGGGAGGTAAAGGAAACTTTCAGCAGCACAGCAACTTGCCCAAGGACACCCAGTAAATGACTGAGTCAAGATTTCAAAGGCAAGCAGTCTGATTCCACGCCAGGCCTCTTAACAAGCACTCCAAATTGTTATGAGAAAAAATGCAAATGGAAAGTACCTTGATAATGTTGTTCCTGAAAGGGGTAAATGGAATTATGCCATGGCTATTTTAGTCTGGAATTTATTATACATGGTATTGTTTTGAATTTTATAATGATGGGCAAGATCTTAGTGTTTAAAATAGAACGGTACTCAAATTTTAAAAATTTTGTATCTGTAACATACGCATGCTCTTTTCGCTAGCAAGCATTCTCCTCCTCCTTTTTCTTTTTAAAATTAGATCCAGAAAAACAAAGATGATATTACAAGTTTAAAAAGGAGTGCTGTCAGTCTGCCTCAGAATATCTCCAGTCAAATCCATCAGCTTAATTCTAAGGTAAGTCTGACATCTACATCATTAGAGTAAATAGCTCTCCTTCATTCAACTTTGTGAGCATCCATTTCTGCAGGCGATATACCAACTTTGGGTCCTCTTTAGAAATTTAGCATTGTGATGATGAACTTTCTGGTTAAATGACACAGCTCTAGCAGGGCACGTAGAGGTAGCGATGGGCAGAAGGTTGACAATGCTGTGACAAGAACTTGTCGCATATGTAAGTCTTGCTCCCGCTCTGATAGAAGCTTCTTATTGGTGAAGTGGATGAATCACTGTCATTTATGAAAATCCCATCACTGTGTGCAGAGGAGCAATGAATCAACTCATCAGTGGGTTGTACTTTTTTTTTTTAATGCCTTAAAAAAACAATGTATATGATAGAAGAGAGTAGAAAGGAGGGAAGCCTGGAGGAGAGAGGGATGGGGAGGGGAAAAGCAATAAAAAAGGAGCAGACAGACCAAGCGAGCCCCCAGCAGAGGGTGTTAGGAAAATAGGCCAGGGGACAGTGGCACATGTGAAATGCTAACCGATGCTTTCTCTTCCTCACCGCTTAGCTTGCGGATCTGGAGAGAAAATTTCAAAGCCTACAGCAGGTAAGTCCCATAACTACCACTTGGCTGACATCTTTCACTGGAAATGTGCTGGTACCACTGATGGAGCTACATTCTCACCTGAGGGCAGATGGGTGATCCGTATCAAGGACTTGGCTCTTTCCCGTGACCCAATTCTCATCGCCGTTTATGCCGCCCAGGACATAGATGAGGAACCCAAGCGTCACATCAAGTGACGGGCCCCGGGTACCTGGGCATGTGAAGCATGTGAGCATGTGAAACCTTCTGAGCTCAGCATTTCACGTGCTCTGCCTCTTAACGTTGTCATTCTTTGACCATGTTATGTGGGCGTAAGTGTGACCACCCAACTTGCTGATGTGTCGAAAGGCTGTGCATCTTCTCCAACATTAAACTCAGAGGCTTGGGGTGTATCAACAAAATAGTTCAAACTTTCTTACAGGTACATTTGCTGGTAATTAAATTTGAGCAGTTTCTTCGAGCAACCCTTCCATGACTTCACTAGTACATGTTTGTAAACTAGTCCTTGTAATTTTAGACTTCTCACCTGTTCTGAAGTTGGCTGGTGTTTTTAAGATTTTCATAGGAGCTACAACCTTCTACCCAGAGAAATGCACAGAACGTCCCCATATTAAAATTTTTGAATAAAAGTAAAGAGATTCCAGGGGTGCCGGGTGGCTCAGTCGGTTAAGCATCCGACTTTGGCTCAGGTCATGAGCTCATGGTTCATGGGTTCAAGCCCGGCATCAGACTCTGTGCTGATAGCTTGGAGTCCGGAACCTGCTTCAGATTCTGTGTCTCCCTCTCTCTCTGCCCCTCCCCACTGTGTTCTGTCTCTCTCTCTCTCAAAAATAAATAAAATGTTAAAAAAAATTTTAAATAAAAATAAAGTAAGGAGATTCCAGGTTAAGAATCCCTGTTCTAATATTCTGGGTCTGTTGTGATGATGCTTCAAGTGCTGCCCTCTACTTTGGTGTTTTAAATTTGGCAGGCAAGTTCACGTATGTATTCTCTTCCTGATCTTGATAATCAATTGCCCCTCAACCTTTATCTTCTTAGGGAGTAGTTGAATGAATGAAACAAGCAAGGAATCATACCTGTCCAGAAGACACAGTGCTAGAGTTTCCAGTCTCCTAGAGTGCTTCATTATTCCTGTGAAAGGTCAAGAGCTGGAGGCCATGGTCAAATTACTTCAGACTGTGTCCCTTTCCCCACCCCCCAGGAGGAATTTTTTAATGATTTTTGGATATAAATGCCTTTTATGCATTCCAATAGGTCAACGCTCTCTGGGTACAATAGTTAGCCATGGTTCCCCATTGTCTTCCTCCTGGCTGCTTACTGATTCCATTTCCTGCTGGGCCCCCATAGGCTTTTGAGTTTTAAAGCCCCAGACAACATTGCTTTTGTATGTCAGAAAACTTCTAATGAGTTGTGGTTAATTTCCTTAAGAGTGTCCTCTGACAAACAGGGCTAATTGTGGTACTGGCACAAAGATAGATGGACTAATGAAAGAAAACAGACTCCAGAAAGAGACCCCCACATGCATGGTCACCTGACTTTTGACAAAGGAAGAGAGAGATGGTTTGGCTATAAATGGTGCTTAGTCAGTGGGCAACCCTCTGGCTCTCAGTTTCATCTGTAAAATGAGGGGAACAGACATGACTTTCTCTGTGAGTCACTGAATAAAAAAAGAACGTAGTAATTACTTTGCCCCTGTTTAAAAACTTTAATTTTTAAAAATTTATTTTTTCGCCCCATTTTTAGAGAATTAGACTATGATTAGGCGAAGTTAATAAAATAGGTTTTCTTGCACAATCGCATGTCCTCTCTAAGGAAGTTTTCTTTCCCCCCAGAGGTATTACAAAGTTTATGAGATTGGAACTGGTAGCTGACATATGGGAAGATTCTCCAGGTCATATAGACAAAGGCAGGTCTGTTTGTGACTCTGGTCTGAAAGTCATCACGTGAGCATAGGAGTGGGGGGTGTATATAAGCCCGCATTTCAAATAAAGGGACTCA
The DNA here is from genome assembly GCF_027475565.1 of Acinonyx jubatus. NCBI lineage: Eukaryota > Metazoa > Chordata > Mammalia > Carnivora > Felidae > Acinonyx > Acinonyx jubatus. The sequence goes on along the minus strand of NC_069387.1, from coordinate 15,609,535 downwards.
GGGTGAGAAGAGTTCAGCCATCTTTACCCATGGGAGGACGGGTGACAGCAAAAGATGATCAGATTTCACATGCTTATCTGGAGGTACCAAAGATAAGAATAACAAAAAAAGAACCGGAATTTCCATTTGGTTTTCTTGGTACAATAGGAAAGTCCATTATTATTCCCAGTCTGAAATCTTGACTCTTGTCCACCAACGTATGTTTCCCAGGTGAACAATGCTTTTCCAAAGAGTAGAGCGAGCATCTTCTCCCCTCGTGCCTCATCCCATCCCTGGCTAAATGCTTCTAAATAGCGAAGGAACATGCATAGACTGAAAATGTGAAACACTTTGTTGTTGCTGTTGTTTTTCATGAGAGAGTTGATTTGGAGAAGAACTTGGGTAATTGCTTTAAAGTATGGAGGCTGAGTCTCCCTGGAGGAGGAGTGGAATGTGCTTTACACGCGCACCTGCCCTGAAACATGCCTTTCTTTGCTGCCTGCTGAGAGTACGATGGTCTCACTGACTGCCCTGTCTTTGTTTCAGACGGTCGACAAACAGGTCTGCAGCAGCAACCCCTGCCAAAATGGTGGGACCTGCCTCAATCTTCACAATTCCTTTGTTTGCATCTGCACCTCACAGTGGGAGGTGAGTCGCTCCATCTTTGGTTGAAAATGCTGGTGAGTCAGCATCAGTGGTTTCTTTGGAAGCATTCAGACATGTTTCATTCTCCATCCGAAGTTTCTAGGATTCTGTGGTCTCCTGAATCAAATGACTTACACCAAGAATGCCAAAATCCAAATGGTGGTGAGCATGATTATATAACCCACTGAACATTAAGCCGTCTTAAGGAGGGGATCACTTGGCTGCATAGCTACATGGGAGGGCGTGATATATTGGCTAGCATCAATTTAAATTGTTCAGCACTGAAAGTACTAAATGAATCTTTAAAAAAATTGTTTCTTGAGAGAGAGAGAGAGTGCATGCATGCGTGCTCAAGCTCGTAAGCAGAGAGGGGCAGGAGAGAGGGGGACAGAGGATCCAAAGCCAGCTCGGTGATGACAGCAGAGACCCTGAACTAGGGGCTCAAACTCAGGAACCATGAGATCATGACCTGAGCTGAAGTCCGATGCTCAACCAACTGAGCCACCCAGGTGCCCCAGTACTAAGTGAATCTTGATATAGCTGTGTAAATATTCTTCTCTTTTTCTATTAATGGTGAAAATGTTCCTGACATGTGCATTAAAAAAAAATTAAGTGAATATTTCCAGGCATAGCTTCATAGTCACATGAGGATTACTTTGTATAAGGATTTGCCTAAGTTTTTTTCTATGTTTATTTATTTTTGAGAGAGAGAGAAAGAGACAGAGAGAGAGCGAGAGAGAGAGAGCATGGGCACATGTCGGGGAGGGGCAGAGAGAGAGGGAGACACAGAATCCAAAGCAGGCTTCAGGCTCTGAGCTGTCAGCACAGAGCCCAACGCGGGGCTCAGTGTGGGGCTTGCACACACGAACTGCAAGACCGTGACCTGAGCCGAAGTCGGGCACTTAACCAACTGAGCCACCCAGGCCCCCGTAAAAGGATTCTTCTTGTGCGACTGGCGTGATTTTACCAAGAGCTCTTTGGCTCCCTTAGGCCAAATCTGAGTTCAAGAGGAAGGATAACTGGATATTAACTAGTATTAGTATTAGCGTGATTGTATTTCGCTTGACTGAGGACTTCAGTGGATATATAAATCCTTAAACATATCGTATGAATATTGGCCCCAGATGCTTCTGTGACCCATGGCACCTGACTTCATTCTTTACATGAATGCAGGGTCCTCTGTGCTCAGTTGATGTGAACGAATGTGAGATTTACTCAGAAACACCCTTGGGCTGCCAGAATGGATCCACGTGTGTAAATACAGCAGGCAGTTACAGGTAATGTTTTTCTTTTCTTTCTTTTCCTTTTTCCTTTTCTTTTTTCTTTTCTTTTCTTTCTTTCCTTCCTTCCTTCCTTCCTTCCTTCCTTCCTTCCTTCCTTCCTTCCTTCCCCCTCACCCTCTTTCTTTCTTAACATTAGGGTATGTTTTTGAAGGACTTAAACACCCCATAGTCAAGAGCATCCATGAGAAATACATGACTCTTATTTAATGACACACAACTATTTATTTAGATGAAGAAACCCTTGTACGTCCTCAACTCTTACCCCGTGAACTCTTACCCCCTTTCTCTGGAGTCCCAGAGGAATGGGAAGAAGGACCCGGTGGCTGGCACAGGGAGTAGGGACAGCATGGGGGACAAGGCTGAAGACTTAGTAGAAGTCAGAACACTGAAGGGGCTGCCGTTGAAGAGCATTAAGCAGAAGAGGGCTACCCCACCATACCCACAAGCCCCTGCTGCACTCATTCATTGGAGAAGTGAGCTGCTAGCTTGAGTAAGGATATCTTCAGTCAAGTGCTATGTAAAATGTTGACCATAACAAGACCAGAGACTGAACTGAGGTTTTCTCCACGTAGTTACCTCTCATTGCCTGTCTTGAAGGAGCTGTGAGGCCCCTTACCACAATCATCACGGAGTTCCTATCTTCTGACCTACTCTGTCTAGAGTGTCCTCCTGCTCAGCTCAGGCATCACCCTAAGAAAACGTCCCTTCCCTTACTAAGCTGAGTTAGGCATAACCACACCTCCACGTTCCCATCAGACTGTCCGAGTATTGGTTATTAAAGCTATAGTGGCTGACACATTATCTTTTCATCAAGTCTAGAAATTTTTGGCAGATCAACATCAAACTTACTTTTGTATAGTTCCTTAAAGTCACTTAAAAAAAAAAAAAACTCAAGAACTCTAGACATGATCTTTCCCCATATTTTGGTTGGGCTCCTATGTTCTGTGATTATTAAAAGGTGAAAAAAGTTGATTGTGTTATAACATGAACACATTCTTTCAGTCCTCAGGGGTATAATCTCACTGGAGTAAAGAGCAATTGTTTGCTTTCTTACTAATGTCTCTGCTATCTTGTTCTTCCATTCCCTTGTAACAATATCCATCCCATTCTTTCCAGCAAAAATGAGTGCAGTAATTTTGTTATTTTCTCATCTGTCAAAAAAGGCAGTCACAATCCTTCTCTTTTTCATTTAACTGACCCTTTTGTTCTTTTGATCTGATCTTAAGATTTTTTGCTCATTCCAAGTCACAAACTGAATTCATTCAAACTTCTGATTTTTTCATGAGCTTCACCATTGTGCAGAACCAAAATCAATCACCTCTGACTTAAATTAAGTATTATTTTATTACAGAGACTTCTGCGTTCAGGACTTTGTTTCCCATTTTGGTGAACCCCCTGACTCCTGCTTTTATGAGCATTCAAGTTTGGGTGAGATCCAAAATGCAGGTCTAATCTTTCATTCCCTTGAAAGCATTATCTCCTGATGTCTGTTTATGGGCACTTATCAACGAGAATTGCTTCTTGGAGACACTGGAGGAAAATTATTCCTAGAACTAATACTTTCCTGTCTTCCTGATATCGAGGAATGTCCTGGAGATTAGATTTCACTCCTGGTCTTCCTGTATCATCACGTGTTGTGGGGTCTCACAAGCCAATAGAATAACAAAGATGTGTAGCAGGTGGGGGAAGACCCAGAGACCAAGCCAAAATTGTTTTGTTCTCCCCCCAGTAAATTATTTTTACTCCTGAAAAATGGAAAAGAAAAAAATATACCATAACGTAACTATTTGCTGCATGTCAAGGAGTAGAGTTCTTTTTCCAGGCATAAACAAGAGAGGGAGAAAGAGAGAGAACTATTTTTATTTGTTGAGAGCTACCTAAAGGGAAAATTCAACTTTATATGAGCAATATTGAATTCTCTCTTGCACCTTCCTGTAAAAATGCCCAAGAACTCACTATGCTGACTCTGGAAGTGGTTTTGGTTTCTAGCCTCTGTCCTTCATAGATTTGCAGTTAAGAACAGAACATTTAGATCTGGTTTCTTCTTCTTGATGTGAGGATAGTTTATGAAGCTCCATGAATTCCAGTTGATATCTACGAACTAAAGACTCCTATTCAGGCATTTGATGGAGAATTTTTGGAGGAATATCAGAAAATAGAAAAATGTGTATGAGCGAAAGACTAAATGCTTCCTTTGTGGAATCTGTGTAATGAAACAGAGAACATTTAGATATTTTCTTGTGTGCTATTAATTACGTGAGATTAAATGCCCCTTAATCAGTAGCTTCTCTGAGGCTAGAAAACTATTTGGGAATCTTCAGTACACATTTGCTAAAGGGAAATGAGCCACTGTTGAATAGTCTGGACCTGCAGAAATGTGTTCATGGCAAAGGGTTTGCTCTGGATTTGGGACCTACTTCAGCCTCTAACTCTTGGAACCCATTTACTTGGGGAAGGACAAAGGAGTCTTTATTTAAAGAAATTAATAATTCCTAATTACAAAGACCTTTGAAAGATAAAGCACTATGCAGATACTAATTAATTGCAAGCCTTATTTCCTAGGAAATTTTGTGGTAAAAACTTTTTTCCCCAGTAATGAAACTAGGGCAAGGAGACCATTTTCTGTTTCCAGCAATTCCCGTGGCTGAAGTCTTGCCCCCAAAAGCTTCAAAGAGTTAACAGACAATATTTTGCCACTTCCTGATTCTGCTATTGCCTCTTTGTTCTGAAGAATTGATGTTTATCATCCTCCTGCTTACTCTGGATTGAAGACAGCGCTTGGGATGCAGATTTCCTAAGCATGGATGGTGTGTGCCATATACACTCAGATCTAGAAGGCTTTTTAGAAAAAAACCGCTGAGTTTGTTGTGTGTGTGTTTTCTCCAGGAGTGCAGTGATGATTAGCACACTTTATTTTATTTATTTCCACTGTCATCACTGGTGGGTTTTTAAAACATGCAGAGTTTAAATGATGAGGACAATCTGGTTTTAGCTCGGATGGTAGTTAGGTATTAAACTCATTACCTCTTTCAGTGAGTCAGTTATGTTAATATTGAACCATGGACTCTAATGCAAGTTAAACTATGACTTTGAAAGTGTATTTGACCTCTTCCCAATTGCCAAAGGCCCTCGCAGTGCTTTTGAAGACTGACAAGCCCAGTTTTGTTCGGCCAGAACTAAATCAGCAATAGAAAGCCTTTATGCAAGTGACTTGTGCGGGGAGGTATATAGATGGTCACTCTTTTACTTTAAAGGTCACGTGCAGCCGCCTTGAGAATATATTTTGCATGCAAACACTGTTATGTTAAAAAGACACAGAAATGGAAAGTCTTTAACTAACTACCTTTCACAACGTGGGAACGTGACACAGAAAAACATTGGAGCAAGAGTAACACAGACTTAGGTTTTAATTCATCTTGTGCCTATTTCTAATTCCGTGGCCTTGGGCAACGTGAGCCTTGCCAGTAAAATGAGATTAATACTTGTCTTTGAGGATCATAGCAAGGAAGCTGGTGGTATGCTTCACTGCCTACCCCCCTCCCCGCCCCCCCCCCCCCCCCCCGCCTGTCTTCTCACATTAAGTTACATTTAAATGAAAGAAATATACTTTGTAGTTATTTAGCAGAAAGTGTGCGATTAAAATTAATTCATTTTCTCCAAGTGAGAAGGAGGAGATAGAGAGGATTTACCTGCATGTCCAGGAACCAGAATCTCCTCTCAAATCTTAAGTCATTTTCCAATAGTAAAGCACTTACTGATAAGATAAACACAGTTGCCCAATTGCTTCCTACCAGAAAATGTCTTTAGATGAACCCAAGGTAAAAATAGTGCTCATAGACGGGCACTATTATTTTATAAGAAATGGTGTTATGATGTTGCCTAAGGCAAACAGTTAATAGATAGTATCAGGATTTAAATCCGGGCAGTCTTGTCCCATCTGGTCTCGGAGACTCAGATCTCTTATATATGATAGGCTCAGAAAGCTAGTAAAGTTGGTTTCAAGATTTTTTAAAAATCTTTTTTGGTGGCTGGCTGTGGTGGTAGAATAAACTTTCAGCAAGGAAGCTAGCTGGATCAAATGCTCAAATATATGAACTAGTGTGAAGTTCTGTTATCTCAAGAATCTAATGAAATTTCCCAAAAGAATATTCTGTGTAAGGATGGGTGAGTGAAAAGAAAAGGGAAGGGGGTATGAGAGGGAGAGTATGGAAAGAGAGAGATGAGAGGAAGATAAATAGTTATACATAGGGAATGAATAATTGAAAAGGTTTTTAAGTTTAATCATCTATTGTGGTTAGTCTATGAGCTTGTCTTAATGAGAAAGGCAACCTTGGAATGATCATAAATACAATTTATTAATGAACAGGTTTTACACAATGATATACTGATGTTGAAAGCTGCCTGGGACTTAATTATACCAAAAAAGTATTCATTGGTCTGAAAGTCAGATTTAACTGGGCGTCCCATGTCTTTATTTGCTAGGTCTGGCAACTCTGTATGGAAGTGCGTGAGTGATTCCATGTTTTTACTCTCTGTCTCTGGTCACATTCAGTGATGTCTTCTTCCTTAGAACCCACTCAAAGGTGCCACCCCAGCAATTGTTTCTGGAGCCCTACACGGGCCCATCAAGTTCTGTGCCCAGAGTGTGGCTCTGGATGCTTCTCAAACAGCCAGACTCTCATTTCCCACACTGTCAATCACACATGTGTCTTCATCTTCGGACATGTGTGATTCGGAACATCTTCTAGTTCATGGTCATGCAGGCACTCCGTGTTCCTTGTCTCTGATCCTTGATCCCTATGGTCACCTTCCCCCATGAGGGCCAGTGCTGTTCAAGGCAGACAAATGGCGACTCCGGGCCTGGCTCTCCACTCCATCGGATGCCCTCAAACCTGCAAAAATAGGCTGAGGCTCTATGACCCCTCTGTGTCCTTCCCATTCCCACCTGCCTTTCCCATACCTTCCACATTCCCTCGGAAGCTGCAGTACAGATAGAAAGCTAACTCAGCGATTTGAAGGATGACAATAGTTTAAAACAAATTTCCTTATTTGATTGTTATTGAACTGAAATCTTCTCAAAGCAAAACACCCACTGCAAGCTTGGGTATTATGTCAAATTGCATTTGTGAGTTAAAGTGTGGCTATGAAAGAAATGTTATTATCTAAGCTACATCTCTAACAGATGGAACTATTGCCCTTTGTAATACGATAATATGGATTGCATACTCTGAGATGTGGACGTACCATTGTCTGTGGAGTTATACAATCCCAGAGAACCTTTGGGAATACATCAGCTCAGTCAAGGTCACCTGTGCTTACTGGAGGGTCTGGTTGGATGGATGATGAATGGACTTGTTGATCTCTCCCTTTACCATCCTCAAGGAACTCCATCCCCCTTAGTTTATGAATGTCTGACCTTTGAAAGTGCTATTTGATGACCTGATACCAGAAGAATTTATGGTGGCAGTCTTTCCCAGATAGTAAGTTGTGCCCCTCTCTTATTTCTTGAGAGAGATAACGCATTCACTCAACCCACTGCTTGAAGCGGAGCAGAGTGATTTTCTTCTAAGACTCCAGCCAGTAGATCTGGTTTTCTAGTTTATGGTTCCACGTGAATGTCATTGACTTGTAGTTGGACTTATTACTTTTCTTTAATTGGTGCTAAGAAACAGGCACTTGTGCTGAGGCACAGGCGCTGACATTGTGCTCTTGTGTAACCAACAGGTGTCTATGCTCCCCCGAGACACACGGCCCCCAGTGTGCATCCAAATACAATGACTGTGAAGGGGGCTCCAAAGCACTCTGCGTCCACGGCATCTGTGAGGATCTAGTCCGAGTGCAGGCTGGAGAGGTGAGTCCCTCCCAGAACGTGGCTTCGTGGAGGGAGTCACGGTTGCTATTAGTCCCTTAGCCTGCATGTCTGTAGAGGAGCATCGTTCTGGCAGTGTTCCAGAGAGGAAGGTACTTCCTGCTCTCATCGGGGCACAGGTGAGGAAAAAGATGAGAGTTGTCCATAAATAAACAGAAAACTGGACCCAGAGGTGGTATCATTATAGAAATTACTGCCTTTTTTGTTTTTACTTCATAAATCTCTCTGTGAGACATGACCTTCTCTTGGCCTCGCGAGCTATAACAGTGACGAGACATGGAAACACCAAGGCCCATTCTTGATGGCAGCACACAGTTCTGAGGGTTCTGGATTTCTTTCTGGCTCCGGAGCACCTTTGAGTGCTATGGACCCTGAGTTTGTCTGCAGACTGCCTGACTTCTCCCTGTGCTCTGGATCCTGACAAGCTTGACTCCTGACCCTCAAGAGCACTCAGCATACAAGGCCTGCTTGGCCTTGTATGAGACCTTCAGGTCTTTATTTTTAGTTCTCTCTCTCTGTATATTTTTAAACGCATTGATAGAAAATGGTTCCTTTCCAGTGGTGGTGGGAGGAGGGAGTGGCTGGGAGGGGAAGGAAAGACTTTCAAAAAGGAAACAAACAGAATGGATTGTCCAAGGTCTGTGCCTCCATGGGTGTTTTTCCCTCTAAAAACATAGCGGGCTGAGTGGATTGACTTTAATTATATTGACTTACAGTTCTTGATTGTTGTTGCTCTTTCCCTGGCATCTTTGGGGCAAATTATAGGTTTTCCTTACTCTGAAATAAAGATGTTTCTCTTTTTGCGTGGTCGGGTCTAAATGCTTAATCATATGGGAAGAAAAAGAGAAGCCACTCAATTGGCCTTATGGAAATGAACGCTAGAGGATAAACAGTCGGGGGCTTGGTGAGATTTTCAAAAGCTTTTCTTGCTTATTTTCCTGATTGCTTTGATTCACACTCTTGTCATTCTGCCAGCCCATGTACAGCTGCATCTGTGACGCGGGGTGGACGTCCCCGCCGAACAGCTCGGCCTGCCTGCTGGACATCGACGAGTGCAGCCTCCAGCCTGCGCCGTGTTCCACACTTGCCCAGTGCTTCAACACCCCAGGCTCCTTCTACTGCGGGGCCTGCCCGACAGGTATGTGGGCTTGGCCACGCCCAGCCAGGCAAGGTGCCAGAACAGCTTTCCTTCCCCGGCCAAAAGATAAGGAGACCGTTCTTAGGAAGCATCCCAATCCCATCTCAGGTTCTATTTCCCTACATCGCACTGCAGGCCGTCTTCCTTCTGTAATAATTCAGCCTCAGAAACCAGAGGGTCAGAGCCAAACGCTGGGGGGCAGATTTGGCCAGGGAGGTGGTGAGGTCAGACATCTGATCCTTAAGGCCATCAGCCGACTAGACCTGCTCTCGTCCCTCCTTACTGGCCAGGTGTTTGTACGTAGGCAGATTAGTTGACCTCTTAGTGTCACCTCCAGAGCCCCTGTAGTTCTCACCAGGGCACGTCACTGGAAGGCCCTGTGGCCTTGCTGTAAAGAGGGATGTCTGACTCCAGCTCAGCCCCCCAGAGGACCGAATCTCCAGGCCAAGTCACTGAAAACATAGACTCTGGACTCAGAGACTGCTTGGGCTTGAGTCCACGCTTCATCCCTCACCATATGAGATCATTATCATCCACTCAGTGCATGTTTGTAGAGCGTACTATGAGCAAAGAAAGCACTTGCTGGGTGCACGGGTAAGCAGTTTACCAGACCTCAGGGAGTCTCCAAGGCCCGTTGGCACTTCTCGTGTGTTGTTAGAAGGTGGAACATGTCAGGGAACGTAATAGCAGCTGTTCTTCCATGGAAACCGCACTGAGACACTGTGCTAGGCAAATTTTGATTCTTGCAACTGTGACAAAATCAAGAAATGTTAGGAAATAGTATTATTCCCACTTTAAATGATAGGATCTTGACACTTGGAGAAGGTAAATAACTTGTCCCAAATCCCATAGTCGGGATTCAAACCCAGATCTGCGGATCTGAGCTGAGCTGCTGAATAGTCCATTGTTCTGTCTGATCAAGGGAAGCACACACACCCGTTGCTTCCTTTTGTGACTGTTGGTTTAGTGACTTTCTTCATGGTACATGGTTAGATCTTGTGTAACTGGAAAGAAATTGAAAAAAACCGCGTGAAGACTTTTTCCCTCTTAGGTCTCAGGGGCACATAAAATTAGCAAATAACCACATTCTTGAAGGTAATTTGCCAGTGACAGTCTTTAAAAACTAGAAATCGGAAAAATAAATTACTTGAATTAAAGGATTCTTCTTTATATCGTTGTAGAGAAAAAAGAAAAACAAAAGCTTTTTGTTTTCCTGTTAATGACCTTATTTTTTCCCTGCCTATTAAAGCAATACATGCTGCTTATAAAATATAAAGAAACTTTAAAAATATGAAAATAAAACAGCAAAAAATACCCATAGTCTTATCACTCAGAGGGCCACCATTGACATGTGGATGTATTTCCTTCCAGCTTTCTTCTGTGTATTCATTTCTTCACCCACAAATACAATAATTTTCTTAGGTAGGGTTTTAGAGAGGGACTATTTCAGTCAATGAAAAGAAATATTTTTTAAAAATGTAAAAGGTTTTAAACATTCTTATAATTTTAATCGTTATTATAGGAGTAATACAACTCAAGGTAACAATGGATACAAGCAGAAATACCAACAGTAAAATGACACTCTCTCTTCATCTTCAGTCTCATGCTCTGAACGAGACCACTGTGAACACATGTTCTCTCTCCTCTTCTTCCTTTTCCTTCTCTCCTACAAACACATAGACACGTATGCAGGTTTTTAAAAAATTCTTTCTCCAAATTGGGATCATTCTTTGCATATTCTTCTAAAAGTTTGTGTTATTAGCTAATGTATATATTTGAAAACCGTTAAATATGTGCATGTTATTTAAAATATTTGTATAGTATTCGACGGTAAACATGAGTCCTAATATATTTAATCATATTGATGATCAAGAGGGCTTTTCCCCCCCTTTAAACAACACTGCAGTAGACCTCTGCTTGCCTACATCTGTAGATGCTGGCAGTTTTATCACTGCAAGAGAGTTTTTAGAAGTGGACTTGTTAGTCAAAAAAAGAAGTGGACTTGTTAGTCAAATATATATATATTTATATATATAAATATATATATATATATATATGTATATTTTAAAGTTTATTTATTTTGAGAGAGACCAGTGAATTGGGGAGAAGCAGAGAGAGGGAGAGAGAGAGAATCCCAAGTAGGCTCCACACTGTCAGCACAGAGCCCCAGTGTGGAGCTCCATCTCACGAACCGTGAGATCATGACCAAAGCTGAAATCAGGAGTTGGACGTTTAACCGACTGAGCCACCCGGATGCCCCCAAAGGTATATATTTTAAAAAATTTTAATGAGTACCGCTAGATCTATTTCCAGATAGGTTTTACTAATTATAGACTTCTGACTGAAAGCATATGAGAACCTCACTTGCCCGCCTCTTTGCCAGAATTTGTTTTTAAGAATGAAGATCTCATTTTAATATGTAGTTTCTTAGAGTGAAGCAAATTTTTATGTATCTTTGGCTATATGCGTTTCTTCGTTGTTAACTTGTCTATAGAGCTAACTTTTCAAATCTTCTGGTTTTTCTAGGCTGGCAAGGAAACGGATACAGTTGCCAAGATATCAATGAATGTGACATAAATAATGGCGGTTGTTCTGTGGTTCCACCTGTTACGTGTGTGAATACATTTGGGTCTTACCACTGTCAGGCCTGTCCACCAGGTGCTACGCCAAATTTCCCAACACCATTATAGGCAAAACATACATTTGGAAACATGGTCTTGTGCTCCATTTTAAATATGACTCTGTCTAAGGAGATGTACTGAGCAGTGCAGAAAGTTTTATTTAACTTACAGATTCAGGGCACATTAGGTCAGCTCTATTATAAAAAGCAATAACAAATATTTTTAATACCAGTGGAAAACAACAAAACAAATTGTGAAATAGCCTCTGGAGATAATGCAGAATTTGAAAAATTTTCTCTGTGGATCACAGACCTACAGCTCCATTGTTCCCACAAATACTCATGAGATGTTTTGCATGTAAAGTTTACTCAGTAACAGGCAGACTAGTAGGCATATAATACCTGTTCAGAGTTTCTCTTCTCTTCTGGAAAGAAGTCATTACTGGTATTCTGTGATCTAAACTGAGTGACTATCCAAGAAGTTTATGGAGTTCTAAGGGATAAACTGAAACCCTATTTGCTTTATTAAGTTAGTACTTGGGACTTCTACAGTAATTTAGCTCTTAGATCATTAAAGTCACTGTAATTAGAAAATGTCAACTTGCTGAGTGTCAGCAACTGTCTCAGTCTACCAGTAGTTTCATGCATCTTTTCATCTTTATTCATTTCCTTTTTGTCCTTAGAAACACCATTAGAACATGGTTTCTGCAGTCAGTTTCCCAAATGGTTGTCCTTTTTCTTAACAATAGGAATTTGTTTATGGCACTTCATATTTACCTTTTCTGTTGTGATGATAGAAGCTCTCTGGTTGGGTTTCATGATGTTTGCTTCTTGGATTGGGATTCTTCTTCCATCTTCTTAATGTTGTTTGTCATGCCCTGTTCTCTCTGTGATCAGGGTACCAAGGCAATGGAAGAGTGTGCACGCTCGTCAATGTCTGCTTGGTCGATAATGGAGGCTGCCACCCACATGCGTCATGCTCCTCAGTTCTAGGTAATGACTCCCCTCTGCCTCTGGTTTGGGGTATTTCAATATGACCTTCTGAAACAAATCAACATTTTGAAAACAATCCTCTAACCTCAAAGTTCTTATTTTGATCTTCAAACCAAAAATAATCCATGTTTTAAAACTATACGTTTGGATTTTTTTTTTTTTTAATGTGGTAGACTATGCTCTCTGTGGTCTGGTCTAAATTAGCAATATTTCCCAAGATAATCAAGCCAGCTAATTAAATTTATGACTGTGTTTGAGCACATAGGAAGGAGAAAAGGAGGAAGGACCACCTGTCAACTCCTTCTAAGGCCTCTTTCATTTCTATGCTATTGGCCAAGACTGAGCCCTGTTGCTAACCCTGGCTGCAAGTCAGGCTGGGAAAGGTAGTTTATTTCAGGAGCTTATGCCCTCAGTTAAAAAAGAATTCACTACGAAAGAATGGAAAAGTGGATCTAGGGGGATAACCAACAGTGTTTGCAATGCTGTGTAAAAGAAGTTTCACCTCCTATAATTTAAAAAACATACATTGTTTGAGGCACCTGGGTGGCTCAGTTGGTTAAGCATCTGACTTGGGCTCAGGTCATGATCTCACAGTTAATGGGTTTGAGCCCCACACGGGACTCTGTGCTGACAGCTCAGAGCCTGGAGCCTGTTTCAGATTCTGTGTCTCCCTCTCTCTCTGCCCCTCCCCACCTTATACTCTCTCTCTCTCAAAGATAAATAAGCATTAAAAATATTTTAAATATATATTGCTAAATTTTCTCACAGAAATGTATCAGTTTATACTTGCCAACAGTGTATGAAACTACATGTTTCCCACTCTTGGCAATAATGGATACGACTGTTATTTTCCATTTTGGTCAAGTTTACAGGCAAAAATTGCCTTCCTATTATTTTGATTTTGACTACATCAAAATTACCTTTTTGATTACTAATAATTAATACTTTTTATATTTTACTACCTTTATTTTTTTCTATTTTTTTATGTCCTTTGTTCATCTGTTTTCTCATTGATGTGTAAAATTTCATTATGTACTAAGAATAATATATCATTATCTGTTTTATGGCTTACATGTATTTTCCCTGGCATATTGTTTTTATTTTAATTTTGTGGTGGTATTTTCTATTTAGAAGTTTAAAATTTCTATGTAGTCAAAAAGGTAAATCTTTTTTATAGGATTTTCTCCTCTTAGAATTAGGCTTTTCCTACCGAACTCTAAAAATAGTCAGGTGCTTGTTCTTTTATACTTTCTTTTATTTTTAACATTAAGATCTTGGATCTTTTTAAGATTTATTTGTATTTATGGCATCAAACATTTTGCTTGATAGTTTTGTTCAAATGGGTGGCTCCAACTTCATTTATTGAATAGAGTATCATATCTCTTGCTATTTCCAAATACTACTTTTATTTTTATGAGTGATATATGTGATATATATATATATAAGCACATATGTAAAAGAATATAGATGTATACACACACACATACATGTACATTTATGACTATTTAAACATTTATTAAATGATTCAGAGCATACTGAAATGGTTAAGAACATGGATTCTAGAAAAATAATGCTTGGATTTTGATTTTCTCCCTGGCTTCACTGTATTCCAGCTGTGTGTCCTGGGTCAAGCCACCTAACCTTTTTGTGTTTTGTTCTCATCTATAAACGGGCATTAAAAGAGTACCTATTTATAGTCCATATAGGGCCAGTGCTTGCAACAGATACTGTCTTTGTTCATAAGAATATTCTTTTCTCTCAACCCCTCCATGAGAAACTCTTTTTTCCCTTAGCGTACCTCACATTTGTACGCAACTCAGGACTGTGACATATGGACTGACAGCACCAACGTCAATTTGTGCATCAAGTATTGGAATGTAATGCCTTCTTTATTTTTAAGATGAAACATAGAAAAAGATCTTAATACTTCCTCTTTATAGTTGGCATGTCTGCCCCTAGGGATATGCAGACTTGATTTTGGCAATTCCTTGTCTAGACAACAGAGCCTGAGTTTTGTTACTGGGTCTGAATGAAGGAGACCTGTATTTACACTTCCATTTTTATTTCTGACAGGTTCTTTACCTCTCTGTACTTGTCTCCCGGGATATACTGGAAATGGCTATGGGCCAAATGGATGCGTGCAGCTCAGTAATGTTTGCTCGAACCGCCCCTGTTTAAATGGACAATGCATTGTGAGTCCTTGTTCTTCCTTCCTTAGCCGTTACCATTTAAATGAATTATTACAAGAATTCTAGAAGGTGTGTGTGGCTCAACACCTGCTACATACATCACATAACCCTTCTTTGTTCTTTGAGTTGGCTCAACGCTTATCGTCCATTGATTTGTTTCATGGCATTATGGTTTTCTTTCCCTAGGAAACAGTTTCTGGTTATCTTTGTAAGTGTGAATCAGGTTGGGCCGGCATCAACTGTACAGAAAATATAAATGAGTGTCTGAGCAACCCCTGCTTGAATGGGGGAACTTGTGTGGATGGCGTCAATGCGTTCAGTTGTGAATGCACACGTTTCTGGACTGGATTTCTGTGTCAGATTCCCCAGCAAGGTATGCTCAGTGTCTCTTGCGCCACAGCTTAGAAGGATCATTCCTCAGTGAGTCCTGCTGCGGATTCTTCCACTTTCTTGTCTAGTTGCACAAATGCTTCCAACTAAGTCTTTCCTTCAAGCACTAGTATAGAATTTACAAGGTAAGTATTTATCTCAATTTAGGCCAAGAAGAACCTTCCTTCAAAGGAAGAAGTAAATTGGTATTTGCCATTTTTATTACGTCTGTTCTGAAAACAGAGTATGCTAAGGTATTGCCATTTTCTAAGGGAAGTTTTCTCTACAGCAGCTGTTTAATCTCCCTATAATATTACTCATTAAATCGTATCACTCTCCTTCTCTAGAACATACAGTCACTCCCCGTTGCCTGTTAAAGATTGGGACTGTTTCTCAATTATCCTCTATAACTAGGCCTTACCCTATCCAATCAACCTTATTTTTCACTAGTTTCCTAATAATACTCCCTTTCCAATCTAGATATCTTTTCTTGTCACTTGATCCCATGTACCACCATGCTGTGTTCCAATATTTGAGATATTTATTTCTCCATGCTTGTCTGAATTCTTCCATTGCTTCACATCCGAATGTATCTGTCCTTCAGGAGTACTTCACCTTCAAGCTTCAATCTCCTTCATCCAGCCTCTCCTGATTACTTGTCCTCTCTCAGAACTCTTGATTCTGAATCAGCACGTCTATTGAGACCTCACTATGTGTTCAGAACTATGGTAGATGCTGTGGGAAAATAAGCATAAAACACTATCTCCACATATTACTTGCTGATCTTCTGGTTGAGGAGGCACATGTAATCCAAAATGGCAGAGGAGAGACAAGAAGTAGATAAGAACTAAGTTGCTTGGGGTCAAATCAAGTATCACGGAGGTGGAGAGAATGGGAGCCAGAGAAAACAAAAAGGGGCAGAGGAGGTTCATGGTGGGGGCAAGGAAATCCCAAGTAGACTTCAAACAAGAGGTGGGATTTAGGCGGGTGTCCAAAGACAAAGGGGTGGGAGGAAGAAAGAACCACAGGGCATTTGTCTCCAATGTTAATTACTCAGACTTCTCTAATATTTCAGCAGCAAGGTTAGAGAGAGATACCTAGCCTCCTCCTTTTCAGAGTCTCTGTAAAGAACAGTTCATCTTTCCCTTGGCAGTTTGTGGAGGGTCCCTCTCTGGGATGAATGGAAGCTTCAGCTATAAAAGCCCTGATGTTGGTTATGTGCATGATGTTAACTGCTTCTGGGTTATCCGAACTGAAGAGGGAAAGGTAAATGTAATAGCTCCTGTCTAAATGCACATTTCATTTATCTATGCGAACATGTAATATGTGTATATATTCCATAAAATACACATAGTGGTAAATCAACTATCATATATTGAGGACTTGCTCAGTGTCAGGCTTTGGGCTAGATATTTTATGCATCTTTCCTAAACCTTACACTGACTCTTTGAAAAAAGTAATAGTGTCCTTATTTTATAGATAAGATAAGGGAAACTAAGAGAAGTTAAGTAATTTTTTAAAAGCATTTCTTAGCTGGTAATTAGAGGAATAGGATTTCAAAGTCAAGTTTGTCTGGTTTCAAAGTCCAGGCTTTGTCCAGTATGAATAATTCTCTGCAGGGATTGGCTGACTGCAAGCAGGGAATTTGTAAAGTCCTGCTCTCGCTGAGACACTAGTGTTTGAGGAAGACCACTCAGTGTTCTGCTGATTATTATGCAAAAATAGGGACTGCTATTAAGATGGTTTTCTTATCAGTGCTTCTTTGTGCCATTGGGTGTGCCATTGTGCTGTGCTAATTGCTTCACATACATTGTGTCATTGTATTTTAACCCTTGTAGCCCTGAGAGATAAGAATTGTTACTCTCATTTTACTACAAGGAAACGGAGCCTAGAGCAGCTGAGGAATTTGTCCAGGGTCACATGGTTTGTAAGTGGCCTGCAGTGACTCAAACCCAGGCCACTCAACTCTGATGACTCTGACTGCTGCATGAACACTCCTCAAATTCAGATCTGACCCTGAAGTTTTTAGTTCTTCTATCCCCAGCATTCATTACTCAGACTTTTCCAAATATTTATTTCTCAACCAACTCCTGGACTCATTAAAATGAACTTGTGTGTCTGGATAGATAAGGTGTTCCCTTGCAATTCTGTGAACTTTTCCCTGTGAACTGATGTTACAGGGGGTCATTGTACAATGGTCACAAAATATTTTTTCCCTTGAGAAGGGAGGATTCTTTGGAGCCTGGTGACCCTATAATAGCATAAACTCCAAAATCAATTTCCCAGTGGGTATGTTATGTGAATTTCCTTCCTTCCATTTAGTGTTCATGAATTCTATTTCCTGACATTGAAAACATTTTTCTTTCAAGAAAAGCCATTTTGTGAAAAAATGTTAATAGTTTTATTATCGATTTGTAAAATAAATTCAGCTATTTTCCTTGGTTGTTTTGATTTTTAAATCTTATCTCCGCAATTTGCACAATATAGTAGAAATTTTATAGAAATCAGGATAGTTCAGTTCATGAACATTTATTCAATTTTTATTGAAATTTCTTCAAGGATAAAAGTGATGTAATGTTGGGTAACAGATCTTAAAAATACCCTAGCATAGAATTTCAAAAATATCCTGATATCCTTTTTCATTAGCTGAATGCTGTTGTTGTTTTAGATCACGATGGATATCAAATTCAACAGCTTCCTTTTAGCAGTTTGGCTGTTTTAAATGATACTATCCAAAAAATTTTTATTATATGAATTATATCATTATATTTGAGTTTGTACATTCTAACATTTTAACTTGGAAATGTATGTTTGGGTTTATTCTCTTCTACTTGTATGCTCAGAACACTTCAGATTACTTTTTCCCTGTTCTCCACTCTTGGTGTCACCCATCTCTTAATGATATCCAACCACTGAAGACTTGGGGACTTTACACATATCTATACCATGCCTAGCTCAGTCTATACCTGAAATTGTCAATCTGTTAGTATCTCATTAAGAGCTTCAGAGAACCCTCAGGAATCAGCATCTCCAGGGATCAGTGAACATTTGTGTGGATGCTGCACACTACAGCTTATTCAGGTGATCAGGGTATACATTCTTGTGAATGGTAATATTTGTCAGTTAAACTTAATTCAAGGTAGGTTTTTTAGATGTCCATTGTATTTTACTGATTTCGAAGCGTGATTGTCAGCTCTACATTTGAAGTGCCTACGTTTAATGGACTTGACAGTTAAATGAAATCTAGGTACAAATATTTCATTAACCGATTCAGTAACAACTCAGTGGGTATTTTCAGTTATACAAGATAAGTAAGTTCTAGAGATCTGTTGTTCAACATAGTGCCTATAGTTAACAGCGCGATATCATGCACTTCAAAATTTGTTAGGACAGTGGATCTCATGTTGTGTTCTGACCACTAAAAGAAAAAAAAGAAAGACGCAAGGAAACTCTGGGAGGTGTTGAATATGCCTAGCACACTGACTGTGGTGATGGCATCACAGGTGTTGGTATATGTCCAAACTCATCCAATTATACACATTTAATATGTATCGTTCTTTGTATATCAAGTATACCTTAATAAAGCTGTTAAAAATCTAATTCGTTAACATCAAGATTTTTGATATATTTTGATATTGGCAGAAGCCTAAGCAATTTTTAACACAAGTTATTTAATAATATGTAGGGTTGTCATATGTGTTTGCAGATAATTGGGAAATTATAGACTTGTCTCTTGAAAGGTAAATTAATATGAATGCTTCCTTATTGGGAGAAATGCTTTAGAATTGACATGGAAGTGAAAAATAATGTATTGTGACCTTTATGTTTTTAGGTGCTGCGCATCACTTTCACTTTTTTCCAGTTAGAATCAGTGAACAATTGTCCACACGAGTTTCTTCAGGTTCATGATGGAGACTCCTCTGCAGCGTTTCAACTTGGAAGATTCTGTGGCTCTGTTCCCCCTCATGAACTCCTCAGTAGTGACAATGCCCTCTATTTTCATCTCTACTCTGAACATTTAAGAAATGAGAGAGGCTTCACAATAAGATGGGAAACACAGCAACCAGGTAAGTGTAAACAAAAAGAAAAATAGAGCAAAATCTTGAGATCAGTAAATTTTCTTGATTAGTATTAGACTTGTGGATAACATTACATGTTTTGAGATCTAAGGATTATATAATACTTTTGTAATTCCTTTCACATCAAATAAATCTGCAATACATTGAAATTTCATTTTGTGTTCAGAGATAATAAAATTTGGATGAATGAAAAAGATGAGAAGTCATGAATCTGAATGGACCCCTTATGAAATTACTGAACAACATTTTTATAAACTTTACTAGTAAATTACTGCAGGGATATTGTTGATGACATTGTCTACTCCTTCACTTAGTATTCCTTATCTTAGTGACCATTTGATAATTCATTCTTTGCATTGGTATTTTGCCTTTTGGAGCTCTACTTTTTTTTTTTCAGCTTTTTACTATACACTTTATAAACATGTAAAAAAGTAAAGAGAGCAGTACACTGAAGCTCCAATTCATTCATCAATAAATCTGTGCATTTATGTCTGGAATTTCTTATCTTTTCTATTGGTCTATTTATCCTTGTGGCACATTGGCTTAACTACTGAAATTTGAAATCTGGTAGTGTAAATCTTACAACTTTGTCTTTTATAATATGCTCAATATGGGGCACCTTGTGGCTCAGTTGGTTGAGCATTCGACTCAATTTTGGCTCAGGTCATGATTCCAAGATCGTGGGATCAAGCACCATGGGGACTCTGTGCTGAGCATGGGGCCTGCTTAAGATTCTCTTTCTCTCTCCCTCTGCTCCTCTCTGCTGCTCATGTATTTGCTTTCTCTCTCTAAAAAAAAATTTAAAAAATATATACATATTTTTATATATAAAATATATTACATTTTAAATATATATATTATATTTTACATATTATATATATATATATTATAATTTTAGAATCAATTTTTTAATTTCCCCCCTCCCCAATCTTCTGGGATTCCAAAAAATATTGATCCTACCAATTTATGAACATGGACCATCTCTGTATTTATTTAGCCCTCTTATAATTTATCTTAGCGATGGTTTATAGATTCCATATATTTTGTTGTCTTTTTCTAGATATTGAATATTTTACATTATGTAAAATGATGCCGTTTTCTAAAATGGCATTTTTATTTGTTGTTAGTATATAGAATTATGATGCATTTTTAAAAAATATTTGATTTTGAATCTAGCCACATTGCTAAATTCATTAATCAATTCTAATAGTTTTTTTTAGTAGATTCTTTTGGATTTCTCTACATACACAGCTATGTTCTCAATGAATAAAGCCTGTTTTTCTTTGTTAAGAAACAAAATTTAATGGAGTAAATTTGAATCTAATTGTCTTTATGAAATAATGCTTGAATTGGTCAGGATCCCATCCAGCAAACAGAGGGGAGCCCTAAGGAATTATATAAAATGAAAAGTTTTTATAGGAAGGAATGGCAAGGCAAGAAGTTATTAGCAAAAGAAAAAGATTGATCCAGGCAAGGTCTTCCCTTAGGGGGAAGAGTAAAGGGTCTGATCATGCAGATTACCTCATCTTCCTTTGGGAGATGGAGAAAGCCCATATGGCAGACTCATGGCACTGAGTGGAAAATTCCTGACTGACAGGTTAAGATTATATTTCCGGGGAAGGTTGAAAGTACAATTAGACTAGGTATTAAGCCCAAGTTTGAGGACTTGGCCTAAGTGGCACCATTTTGGGCTTGTGGTTTTCCTTGTAACACCTTCCTTTCCAATCTTTGTAACTATTATTTCTTTCTTTCCCTCAACTTATTTATTGCCCTGGCTAGGACATCCAGTACAATGCTGAACAAAAGTGGTGGACTGGGCATTATTATCTTGTTCCCAACCTCATGGGAAATGTTCAGTATTTCACCATTGAATATAATGTTTTAGCTGTAAGTTTTTGTAGATAACTTTTATCAGTTTAAGGAAGTTTGCTGCAAATTACTATTACTGTATAATAAATGACCCACAAATTTAGTGTTGTAGAACATTTATCATTTTATTACGTTTCTGATATTGTGGACCAAGAATTTGGAAAGAGACAAATTGTCATTTGATTTGGTGAGCAGTTATTACCAGATGTTGGCTGGGATTGTAGTCATCTAAAGGCTCAGTGAGGCTAGAAACCCAAGCTCGCTCAGTTGATGCTGGCTTTTGGATAAGAGTTGAACCAGGCTGTTGACTTGAGTGCCTACATGTAGCCCCTCTGTGATGTTGGTCTTAGACTAGTGGAACTTCTTTCGTGGTCCTTGGTTTTTCTTAGAGCAACCATTTCAACAGACATGGGCAGGTGCTGTATGGCTTTTTCTGACCTATCTTTGAAGTCATATTGTTATTTCTGCCATTCTTTTAATTGGTTGAAACACTCATAAGCCCACCCAGATTCAAGGGGAGGAGACATAGACCCCATCTCAATGGAAGAAGTGTCAAAGATATTTTGATTGTTTTAAACCATCTTACTTTTTATCCCTAGCTTGTCAAGAGTTTTTGTCATGAATGGATGTTGAGGTATATTAAATACTTTTTCTAAATCTATGGAGATGATCAGATGATGCTTCTTTTATTTTTCTTCTCTCCTCTCCTTCTGGGATTCAAATTACACATATGCTGGAGATTTTGACTATGTCTCGTAGCTCTTATATTTTTTATTAGGCCTTCTAGAGTCTTTCCCTGTGCATATACAGCTTAAGATTCAGCTAAGGGCCCAAAGAAACTCCTATACCTTTTTGGGGTGCCATTGTCATGCAGCTGTCTTCTCTATAGTACCTTATTCGAAAATCCCAGCCACTCTAGTAGCCCCAAATTCTGAATTTTGTTTCTTTCACCCAGTAAGAGGATTGCTGCTCCTTGGACTCCCACTGCCCTGTGCTGTGTGTAATTTGTAAGCTGCCTGCAGGGAGAATCCTGGAAGGAACATGGGATTTATCACATGTGCTGCCCTTCCCTTCCCTCAAGATCACAGCCCTTCACTGTTTGCTTCTCAGTGCCTGAAAACAAAACTAAAACAAACAATAATTCCTTACAATTACAGAATCCTAATCATTGCTCACATTTATTTATTACAGAAACTGCTGTTATCCCAGAGTCTAGATTTTGCTGTTTATATCCCATGTGCCATTCCTCATGCTATAAACAGGTAGTTAAATCAAGCTAGAGGTTCGATCCAGTTAAGTTTTATTTTTGAGGAGACAAAAATAATCACATTAGAAGGTACTGGATATCCACTTGTCTCCCTGTTATGACTGCAGCGTCGATTTGAGTGTTTTGACTGTCCCTGGTTGATATTTCCATTAGAAACCTTCACACTTTCTGTAATGGTCTTAGCAACCCTTAGGTTCATTGTTTAGGTTAGTTGTTCACTGGGGCTTTCAAAATGATAACAGTTGAATTTTATCATTTCTGCTTTATTTATTGTCTGGAGTCCTTCAATAGAGTTGATCTTTCTCATGTCAACTGTTTGGTTACGCTCCCATATAGATCATAAAGGAAACATAGGATACATGCTTGATTCTTTCTCCTAATATTTCCCCAGTATTCA
Source organism: Acinonyx jubatus (assembly GCF_027475565.1). Classification (NCBI taxonomy): domain Eukaryota; kingdom Metazoa; phylum Chordata; class Mammalia; order Carnivora; family Felidae; genus Acinonyx; species Acinonyx jubatus. The sequence goes on along the minus strand of NC_069387.1, from coordinate 15,586,838 downwards.
AATTAATGACTTGGCTTCCTAGCTTTCTCCAGAATGAACAATTAGTCATTATTTCTTTTATTCTTTATTGATTTTAATACTCAGGAACACACATTTTATCATATTTGATATAATCCATTCTAGACTTTTTAATGTTAAAATGTTCCATATTTGGCTAGTGGGAGAACTGATAGTTTCTAAGCCTCTTTGACCCAATAGAAACCCAAGTTTCTCTTATCTTTAGAAACTTTCTTGCTTTCTGCCCTGAAAGATTTTCCAGGTTCTTCATACATATTTGTTGTGTTAGGACTGGAACAGTTCATACTCCTCTACCGGGAAATGGTATTTAGGTTTCATAACCTGGGTGCTAGGAGTGGCCATTGCTACTAGACTGAACAAAGTCTCTAGAACTTTCAGTGGGAAGAACTGGGAAATATGTTTATTATTTTTAAAGGAAAGGTATATCATGTATTCTTAGTGATCTTCCAAAATATTGGCATATTGAAATTACAGGTTTTTTAACTTTATGTTTGTACTTCTTCTCACTTTGTGAAATGAGTTCCCAGTGACATTCACATGTTACCTATGTACTTAATCCTACTGTGTGAATTTTCAAAATAACAATACTAATATTATTACTAATAACATGATAAGTGAAGGCCATTTAGTATTTCTCAATTATTCTTTGTGTACTTAATATATGTTTCACTCCAGTTCTGCAATCAAACTTTACAGTGTTTCAAAGCGTCTTGGAATATTTCTCCTCTCCCTGTTTAAACTGCTAGCTTAATATAGTCATTTCGTTTTGCTTGTGAGTTTAAAGATTTCACTTTTTCATTTTTATTGAATTTTGCTCTATCATTATGTGAAACATATTCATAGTTCCAAAGCCAAATCAAACTTCATGGTAAGTTTAGAGAAGTCTAGCTTTTATCCTTGTCCCTTCCATTTTATTCCTTTCTTCTCTAAAAGGTAACAATTTTGGGGGCACCTGGGTAGCTCAGTAGGTTAAGCATCTGACTCTTGGTTTCGGCTCAGGGTATGATCTCCTGGCTTTGTGGGTTCGAGCCTGGCATTGACCTCTGTGCTGGCAACGGGGGGCCTGCTTGGGACCCTCTCTCTCCCTTTCTCTCTGCCCTTCCCCCACTAGAGCTGTCTCTGTCTCTCTCAAAACAAATAAATAAATTTTAAAAAAAGGTAACAATTTGTATTAGTCTTGGATTTATCCTTCCATTTCAAAACTATAAGCAGATAATCACATATAATCATATTTTTCCCTTTAAAAAAAGGTAACATACAATATACACTGGTTTGTAGTTTGCTTTTTCACTTGATGTGTCGTAGAGACTAGTCCATAACTAGACCATAGTGTGCCATTAATAGACATCTCATACACTGTCTATTCAACCAGGACTTTCTCGTCAGATATTTGCCTTGCTTCCAGCCTTTTGGAATTCCAGATAGTACTGCGACAAAGTCCTTGTGAACTTGTCTTGTTGCATTTTTGCCAATGTATCTTTGAGATCAATTTCTAAAAGTGTGGTTGCTTCGTCAAAAAATAAATGCCTAACTTTTTGCTAGACTTTGCCATAGTCTCCTCTGTAAGAGTTGTGCTCTCTTGTGTTCTCATCAGCAATGTATGAGAGTGCCTGTTTCCCCACAGCACCGCCAGAATTTGTTTTCAATATTCTGGATATTTATCATTCTGAGAGCTAAGAAATGGTGTCTCAGCAAAGTTCTTATTTGTATGTCCCTTGTTGAGAGTGAGGCTGAACATCTTTTCCATGTAAAAGGACATTTGAATTTTTACCAGTGAACTCTTTGTTTATGTCTCTACTCCTTTTAGAAGCTCTTCATATATTAGAGATGTTAATTCTTTGTATTACATATTGAATTTTTTTCCCCAGGTCTCCGTTAACATTTTACTTTGCTTATGGAATTGTAATTCTTTTTACCCATACGGTAATTGAACTTCCAAATTTTAGGAAACTTCTCTGCCTCTGAGCAACTGAGGTGTTTTTGTATTAGGAACAGTGAGAATCATGTAACTAACTTGTCTCATTTTTTGCCTTGGCAAAAGACTTGTCTACTAAGTAACCTGCGTAGTTACGCAGATCCCACATCTTGCATATCTGAGATACCACCTTATTTTATTTTTTCTAATTTATATTTACTACAGTCTAGATTTTTATTTAGTATCTCTATTTTTCAATTTTACATTAGTATTTCTTATAAGCCATCACAGACTCTTCGTTAAGTAAATGTGAGTATTAATAAAGGAAAGATTCTTCCAGTCACTGACATATAACTCTGGGGGGTAATTAATTGAGTGGTAGTAGAGTGGGTGTCACAAAGCCTGGTCCCACCTTTCTTTCACTCCATTCCTGAGCAAGGCAACTGCCCATGCATATTTGAATATGTTCAATTTATAAAATGAAGAGTTTAATTATTATCCTAGTGTTAAGAAACTTTCTCACATGAAAAGTATGTAGCACTTAACTATTCTAATGTATGAAACAATCTGGTTTGTTGAAAGACATAGGGGTAACAGAAGTTCTAGAACTTTTTAAGAGTTAAAAATAACTTTTTGGAGCACCTGGGTGGCTCAGTCGGTTAAGCATCCGACTTCGGCTCAGCTCGTGATCTCACGGTTCATGAGTTGAGCCCCATATCAGGCTCTCTGCTGTCAGTGCAGAGCCCGCTTCAGATCCTGTGTCCCCCTCTCTCTCTCTGCCCCTTCCCCACTTGAGCATGCGTGCTCTGAGTCTCTCTCTCAAAAACAAATGAAAAAACTTTACAAAAAAGAGAACTCTTTAAGAACCAGAACTTGTAAAAGTTATGCAGAAATTAATCTCCCTCAAAGTGAAAACAATATATCTATAATTTTATTATTCATCCCTCAGACAGTTCAGCACTGTATTTTAAAATCATATCACCATGTAATAGCTGATAAGCACAGAGCTCAATGCATGTGACTCATTCATTTATCAGTTAATATTCCTAGATTTATAACTGTATCAAATTGGAAAACTGAAAGCCTTGTTTAATTTACGAGGGTGTCCCAAACTGTACATAGATATTTCAACAAAGCTTGTCTTCTTGCAATAAAGACTTCCGTAACGCTATATAAATTATAACATGTATACAAATGTCAAGTTATTTTTTCCTCTTATTTTAGAGTGTGGAGGTGTACTGACAGGCACTTATGGTTCTATTAAGTCTCCGGGATATCCTGGAAACTATCCTTCAGGAAGAGATTGTGTCTGGAAAGTTATAACCAGTCCTGGCCTCTTGATAACATTTACTTTTGGGACCTTGAGTCTGGAGCACCATGATGATTGCAGCAAAGATTATCTTGAGGTAAACAAATGTAATTAGATAGAACATGTCATGATATGGTTAGAACTCAAAGAGCTATGGTTTGGTGATACCTGTGGATGACTTCAATTTCCTTGCAATAGTTAGAAATAGTCTTCAGTAGGCAGCCAATGTCTGAGCCTTTGCTGATTCCTTATTCTTAATTGTGCCAGCTTGTTGCTTCTTCTGGGTCTCATTTGAATCTGGGAAATAGACTGCCTTACTTTTCCCTGTCATTTCCTGGAAGCCTAGTCCCCTAATAAGGGAATAAAAGAATTAACAAAATAAACATTCAGTAATGGGTATCTTTTCCAATGCAGAATCAAGATTTCAGTTATATATGGGAACCCAACATGTTATTTCACAAGCTGGCTATAGTGTTCCATGAAGAAAAATAACTTAAGAGCAATTGTGTTGTAACGCATTGCTAAAGGGTGAGCCTAGAATATACTCATAATTGTCATTGGGAGAAGAAGAGCCAATCTGTGTCCCTCCTGGTTACCATTAGCAAAAGTTTAAATTATACAAGTAAAAAAATGGGCTGTTGTATTCAAATGCCCTAAGCGTATAGGTATATCTGAAATGTTGCTCTGCATTTATAGACTGAAAAGATCATTGAGAAGACTGAGTTTTTACATTGCTCTTGTCTTTTTGTTACCATAAATCACAGTAGTCCTTGCAGTAGTGATAAAAGACAATATGCCCTTCCAAGTCCATTAGAGAATGGAGGGCTTTGGAATTACTCACAAAGGATAGAAAGGTGTGACTGACAAACAGGGATCTCCACAAATGAAAGTCATTAGTAATTTAGCAGTTGTAATGGATTTGAAACCTTTGGGAATGACTGGAAGATCTACCCCTCCCTGGAAAATTTCAGCAACATAATCCTTTAAATGTTGACAGTAAGCATGGATTTTTTGAAATTAATTTCAGTGAGTTCCATCATATTAAAATTAGAGGCTTTGTTTTTTGCTCCTACATAATTCCTTGATACATATATAATAGAAAGCATTAATCATTCTGATAATATTGAAATGCTTCTCACTTCTCAACAATATTTCAAGGAACTAGTTATATATAGGAATAGAATAATGCTGTCCTATAGCTTTGCGGCCAATAGAAAAAGTAATTTGAGTGGACGGAATTCGCCGTGTTAAAATATTATTTTGTTCACTGATGTTTGGTGTTCTATGATGTACAGGATTTGCAGTTACAACAGTTATAGAGAGGTAACCGTGATTATTTAAGAAATTAAAAACCAACAATTAAAAAGAATTTCTCAGATCGTACGATCGTTATCACAGTACCTAATTAGTATTAGGATTATATACTTTTAAAATACATTTAAACTGTCTTTATGTTGTGTCTGATCTGACTTCACTTCCTTTCCACCTCTGATCCTTCTGAAACAAGTTGTGAATCAGTCAACATTGTTAGCATTCCTTCTTCTATTTTCTTTCAATATATTCATTTTCTCCTTCTCAATTACTAGGAATTAATTTATCATTTCAAAACAAACACCTGGTGGGGGGGGAACCTAGGAAAGAAAACATAGAGAAAGATTCATGAGAAGATTTCAAAGTACACATCTAGCCTCGGAATTAGGATTTAGACAGAAGATACGGCATCAGGGATGATGGGTGCAGGGGACTACCCTTTAGTGAGCTGCAGCTGATATGTGCGAGATGGGAAAACCTGTAAGAGCCACCAGTTTCAAATGACAGGTTTTCTGAAGTTAAGGTACAAAATGACTCGTTTTGTCAACATCTGCCCTGTTTGTGCTTAATGGTTCATTCTTTTGTTTTAGATTCGAGATGGTCCTCTGTATCAGGACTCCGTTCTTGGAAAGTTCTGCACCACTTTCTCTGTACCACCACTGCAGACCACAGGTCCCTTTGCCAGAATTCATTTTCATTCTGACAACCAGATTAATGACCAAGGCTTCCATATCACCTACTTAACATCAGCATGTAAGTAACCTGAACAACTGGGAGCTTCATATGAATGTGAGGGACTGTGCTATGCTTTTATGCTTAGAGCTTGTGTTGACATCTTAAAACAAACCAGCAAACAATGAAAAACAAGAAAGTATTCTGATTAAAAAAAAAGTTTTTTAATGTTTATTTATTATTGAGAGACAGAGGGAGACAGAGCATGAGCATGGGAGGGACAGAGAGAGGAGGAGACACAGAATCTGAAGCAGGCTCTGGGTTCTGAGCTGTTAGCACAGAGCCCAACGCAGGGTTTGAACTCACAAACTACGAGATCATGACCTGAGCCAAAGTTGGATGCTTAACCGACTGAGCCACCCAGGTGGCCCCTCTATGATTTTTACTTTGGGGCTTTTATTCTTAACATACATCATTGTGCTCTGATGAGAATTCACAGGAAAAACACCTTTCAAGTCTCAATATCAGGAAAACTAACAGTGAACACCTTCCACAGGTCTCCTTTCTTCATTCACTCTGCCTTCGGGCTGAATTTATAGTAAACTTTTTGTAATCTGTGTGGTCGGTGCATACTTGTTCTCTGTGCATGTCACTCCCCCCTGAGCACATCCTGCTGTTCTCTGTTCATTATTCCTTTAACTGGATTCATTTGTCTAGTTGTATATATATTTTTTGTCACATGTCTTTTATAAACTGCCTCAAATCTTTCTGGAATGAAGGAGAACATAAACGTATTTAAAAGGCAATTTGGGAGCGCCTGGGTGGCTCGGTCGGTTGAGTGTCTGACTTCGGCTCAGGTCATGATCTCACGGTCCGTGAGTTTGAGCCCCACGTCGGGCTCTGTGCTGACTGCTCAGAGCCTGGAGCCTGTTTCGGATTCTGTGTCTCCCTCTCTCTCTGCCCCTCCCCTGTTCATGCTCTGTCTCTCTCTGTCTCAAAAATAAATAAACGTTAAAATTTAAAAAAAGAAATAAATAAAAAAATAAAAGGCAATTTGTAGGGGCACCTTGGTGGCTCAGTCAGTTAAGCGTCTATATCTTGAGGTCGGCTCGGGTCATGATCTCTTAGTTCGTGGGCTCAAGGCTGCTTGAAATTCTCTCTCCCTCTCTCTCTCTGCCCCTATCCTGCTCATGCTCTCTCTTTCTCTCTCAAAATAAATAAATAAACTTAAAACAATCAAAGAGCAATTTGTAGAAGAGGATGTTAGATTGGAAGTTAGATTACGCATCTCTGTGTCTATTTCTTTAGGCTCTACATGGATGTTCCACAAGCACACAACAAACTGAAAATATAATTGGAGACATTAACCTGTACAGGGTGAATTAGGTGGATATATGATTGTGTGTGTATGGGTGTGAGTTTCTAAAAATGGTATGTAATGCCTAAGAGCCACAGGCATGGCCATTCGCATGACCTTTCCCTTCTCTTCCCTGTTCTCTTCAGCGGATCTACATTGTGGAGGAAACTACACAGACCCAGAGGGCCTTCTCTTTTCTGACTTGTCTGGACCTTTCACTCACAACAGACAATGCATCTATATTATAAAGCAGCCCCTGGGAGAACAAATACAGGTCAACTTCACGCAGGTGCAGCTGGAAGGCCAGAGTGGCTGTGCTCAGAGTTATGTTGAGGTAACTTTTACTACTCCTAGGCCCTTAGATGATGTTTATCAACATTTTTATATTCTCTACAGTCTAGTGGTTTTCAAGCAGTTGTAGGGCCAGCAGCGTGCAGATTCTCTGGATGATCTGGATGTTAGGAATGCAATTCTGTGTCCTATCTCAGGCCTACTGAATCAGAACCTCTTGGGATATATGCCCAGTAATCTGCACCCCAACCGTCCAGTGATTGTGACTCAGGCTAGAGTCTGAGAACAACTGTTCTAGAGAGTAGGAAAGAATTTGCCAAAAATAGATCTATAGTTGGTGAAACAGGAGATTGGTAATGAAATAGCAAAGGACAGAAATGTAAGCTGAGACTAGGAACTCAGATGCTATGAAACTGACCCTTAATAACTAAGGTGAGTGCAAATTAGAAGGACTAATAAGTTGTACTAATAAGACATCGTTTTCATGGATTGTCCAGGAAACTCAACCCAGAAAAGGAAAAGGATTTGCCCAGGTGAGCTGGTTATTCAGTGGCAGAGAAGTCAGGGTGTTGAACAGCCCTTGTTTTGGAGTGTAGTTTCTTTTTCCTTCATCAGCACTACTTCTCTCTCAAAAAACTTTAGCTCTAATTTAAGTGTGTGTAATTATTGTAATAACAAAGAATATCTGAAACAAAAAGGCAGTTTTTGTTTGCCTGGCCTGGTATTTCTTTTGCTTAATTATCGGTCAAGCCACAAATTAAAGTGTTTAGCAAGAAAGACAAAACACTTTTTGTTGGGTGCAATCATTTTATATAAACTCAGAGAGGCATTGACAGTTTTGTTTGCTCATGGAGTTAGACCCAATTTATTTTTCCAGGAAAAACCTTTGTAACCCCTTGCCCTCTTCCCTCCTTTATGTGTAGTGAGGAAACAAAAATTCTTAACATAAGATCTGTATTTAGCTGAAAAATGAAGTACACTGACCATGGCACCAAAGCAATATTTATTTTATTGAAGCGCAGTTGAGATACACATCACATTAGTTTCAAGTGTGTACAACATAATGATTCAACATTTGTATACATTGCAAAATGATCACCACATAAGTGTATTTACCTACCTGTAACCGTACAAAGTAACACTTTTTTTCTTATGATGAGAACTTTTAAGATTTCATTTTTAGTAACTTTCGAATTTGCAGTACAGTATTATTGATTATAGACCCCATGTTGTACATTACTTCCTCATGGTTTATTTCTTTTATGACTGAAAGTTTGTAGCGACACTCATGAGGTCCGTCTGTGTTGTTGCAAATGGCAAGATTTCATTCGTCCTCATCTTCTTTGTCCATTCATCTATCTTTGGACACATAGGTTGTTTCCATATCTTGGGTATTGTAAATAATGCTGCAGTGAACATAGAGGTGCATATATCTTTTTCAAATTAGTGGTTTCCTTTTCTTTGGTTAAATACTAAGAAGTAGAATTGTTGGATCATATTGTACTTGTATTTTTAATTTTTTGAGGAACTTCCATATTGTTTTCAATAGTGGTTACACACCCACCAACAGTACACAAGGGTTCCTTTTTTTTTTTTTACCACATCTTCACTAACATTTGTTATTTTTTTGTCTTTCTGAGAATAACTATTCACACAGGTGTGAGGAGTTATCGCAGTTTTGATTCGCATTTCCTGGACAATTAGTGAGGTTGAGCATCTTGTCACGAGTCTGCTGAACATTTGTGTGTCTTCTTTGGAAAATGACTGCTTAGATCCTCTGCCAATTTTTTAATCAGATTTTGTTTGTTGTTATTGAATTGTGTGATTTCTTTATATATTTTGGTTTTTTTTTTTTAATTTTTTTAATGTTTATTTATTTTTGAGACAGAAAGAGACAGAGCATGAATAGGGGAGGGTTAGAGAAAGGGAGACATGGAATCCGAAGCAGGCTCCAGGCTCTGAGCTGTCAGCACAGACCCCGACGCGGGGCTTGAACTCACAGACTGTGAGATCATGACCTGAGATGAAGTCGGATGCTTAACCAACTGAGCCACCCAGGCACCCCTATATATTTTGGTTTTTAACTATTTATTTGATATATGATCTTCAAATGTCTTCTCCCATTCATTAAGTTGCTTTTTTGTTTTGTTCATAGTTCCCTTCACTTTGCAGAAGCTTTTTAGTTTGATGTAGTCTTTGTTCATTTTTCTTTTGTCACCATTGCTTCTGGAGTCAGATCCAAAAAGATATCGCTAAGACCAATGTCAAAGAGCTTCCCACATGTTTTCTTCTAGGAGTTCTGTGGTTTCTGGTCTTATGTCCAAGACTTTAATCCATTTTGAGTTAATTTTGTGAATAGTGTAAGATAGTGGTCCAGTTTCATTCTTTTGCATGGGGCGGTCTGGTTTTATCAACACTGTTTATTGAAGATATTTCTTTTCCCCATTGTACGTTCTTGCCTCCATTGTAAATAATAAACCCAATATAATTGGGTTTATTTCTGGGTTTTCTGTTCTGTTCCATTGATCTTTGTGTCTGTTTCTGTGCCAGTACTATACTGTTTTGATTACTCTAGCTTTGTAGTATAGTTTGAAATCAGAGAGCATGCTACCTCCAGCTTTGTTCTTCTTTCTCAGTATGGCTTTAGCTATTTAGAATCTTTTGTGATTCTCTACAAATTTGAGGATTGTTTGTTCCCTTTCTGTGAAAAATGCTGTTGGAATTTTGATAGGGGTTGAATCGAATCTGTATATCACTTTGGGTAACATGGACACTTTAACAACATTAATTCTTCCAGTCTATGAGCACAGAATATCTTTACACTTATTTGTGTCTTCTTCAATTTCTTTCATTAGTGTTTTATAGTTTTCAATGTACAGGACTTTTACTTCCTTGGTTAAATTTATTCTATTCTATAGAATAAATTTATTTTATTCTTTCTGATACAGTTGTAATGGAGATTATTTTCTGAATTTCTCTTTCTGAGACCTTGTTACTAGTATATAAAAATGCAACATAGTTCTGTATATTGATTTGACACTCTGCAGCTTTACTGAATTTATTAGCTCTAATGGTTTTTGGTCTGCTATGTAGGATTTTCTATATATAAATCATGTCTTCTGCAAATAGTTGCTGTTTTACTTCTTCCTTTCCAACTTGGATACCCTGCCCCCTTTTTTTCATTTTCTTGTGTATTCACTTGCTAGGAATTCCAATATTATGTTAAATAAGAGAGGCAAGCATAGGCATCTATCTTGTTCCTGATTTTAAGGGAAAAGCTTTTAGCTTTTCTTCACTGAATAATGTTAACTGTGGGCTTGTCATATATGGCCTTTATTATGTTGAGGTTACTCTACCTATACCCACTTTGTTGAGGCTTTTTATCATAAATGGATGTTGAATTTATTCGAATGCTTTTTCTTTGTCTATTGAGATGATCGTATGATTTTTATCTTTCATTTTGTTAATGTAGTATGTCACAATAATTTATTTGCATATACAAAAACATCCTTGCATTCCTTGGAATAAATCACACTTGATTGTGGTACATTATTCTTTTGATATATTGTTGAATTCAGTTAATTGATATTTTGCTGAGGATTTTTGCATCTAAGTTCATCAGGAATATTGGCTTAGAATGCTTTTTTTTGTGGTGTTTTTGTCTGGTTTTGGTATTAGGGTAATGCTGGACTCAGAAAATGAGTTTGGAAGCATTCCTTACTTTTCAAATTTTTGAAAGAGTTTGAGGTGGATAAGTTTTAAATCTTTGAATGTTTGGTAGAATTCATCACTGAAGCCTGGACTTTTGATTGTTGGTTGATTTTTGGCTACTGACTCAATCTCTTTTTTAATAGCTGGTCTATTAAGATTCTCTCTTTTTCATGATGCAGTATAGGTGTATGTGTCTAGGAATTTATCCATTTCTTTTAGTTTGTCCAATTTGTTGGCATATAATTTTTCAAAGTAGTTTCTTATGATCCTTTGTATTACTGTGGTATCTGATAACTTCTCTTTCATTTCTGGTTTTCTTTTGTTTGAGCCCTCTGTTTTTCTCGGTTAGTGTCACTAAATGTTTGTCAATTTTGTTTATCTTTTCAAAGAACCAGCTATTAGTTTCATTGATTAATTTGTGCTCTCTTTTAAATCTGTATTTCATTTATTTTCACTCTGATCTTTATTATTTCTTACCTTCTACTAATTTTGGAGATAATTTGTTTTTCTTTATGTAGTTCATTTAGGTGTAAACTTAGGTGGTTTATGTGAGATTTTTCTCATTTCATGAGGTAAGCCTAAATCTTGCTTGCCTCTTAGAACTGCTCTTGCTGCATTCGATACATTTTGGTATGATGTATTAGCATTTTCGTTTGACTCCGGGTAGTTTTAAAAATTTGTTCTTTGATTTGTTCATCGACCCATTGGTTTTCAGTAGCATGTTGTTTAATCTTCACGTTTGTGATTTTTAAAGATTTCTTCTTATAATTGATTTCTAGTTTCATACCATTGTAGTTGGAATAGATGCTTGATATGATTTCAGTCTTCTTATATTTATTGAGAATTGTTTTCTGTTCTAACATATGATCCAACCTGGAGAATGTTCCATGTGAACTTGAGGAGAATGTATGTTTTGATGCTTTGGGGTGGAATGTTCTGTATATATCTATCAAGTCCATGTGGTATCATGTATCATTTAAGGTTGATGTTCCATAGTAATTTTCTGTTTGGATGATCTATCCATCGATGTAAATAGGGTGCTAAAGTTTCCTACTATAACTCTATTATTGCCAATTTTTCCCTTTAGGTGAGTCAGTATTTGCTTTACATATTTAGGTTCTTTCCTGTTGGGTACATAAATACTTATAAATGTTATACCTTCTGTTGGATTGACCCCTTAATCATCATGTAATGCCTGTCTTTGTCTTTTATAAGCATCTTTGTTTTAAACTCTATTTTATTTGATATTTGTATAGCTACCCCAACTTTCTTTTGGTTCCCATTTGTGGGAAATATCCTTTTTCATCACTTCACTTTCAACCCATGTGTGTCCTTACATCTGGAGTGAGTCTCTTGTAGGCAGCATATAGATGGGCCTTGTTTTTCTATTTTTATTTTTTTAATACATCCAGCCCCTCAATGTATTGGAGAATTTAGCACATTTACATTTAAAGCAATTATTGGTAAGTATGTACTTACTCTACTTTGCTTATTGTTTTCTTTGTGTTCTGTAGTTACTCTCTGTTCCTTTTTTCTTCTATTTGGCTTATTCTCTTGTGGTTTGATGACTTTATATAGTAGTATGCTTGGATTCCTTTTTCATTATCTTTTGTGTATCTACTATAGGTTTTTGCTTTGTGGTTACCATGAGGCTCACATATAACAGCCTATATTTATAACAATTTATTTTCAGTTGACAGCAAATTAAATTTTAACACATTCTAAAATTCTACATTTTTACTACCCCCACTACATTTTATGTTTTTGATGTCACATTTTACATCTTTTTATTCTGTATATCCCTTCAGTAATTATTGTGGTTATCATTATTTTTTTCACTACTTTTGTCTTTTAATCTTCTTACTAATATTATAAATGATTAATTCACTCTTTACTATATATTTACCTTTACCAGTGAGATTTTTTACTTTCATATTTGTTCTTGTAACTGATACGCACCCTTTCTTTTTAGCTTAAAGAAGTTCTTTTAATTTTTCTCATAAACTTGTTTAGTGTTGAATTCCTTTAGCTTTCATTTATCTGGAAAGCTCTATATCTCTCTGTCAATTCTGAATGATAACCTTGCTGAGTAGAGTATTCTTGGTTGGATGTTGTTTTCTTTCAGCACTTTGAATATATGCTCCTCAATTCTTGCCTGCAAATTTTCTGCTAAGAAATCTGCTGGTAGTGTTATGGTGGTTCCTTTATACATAACACGTTTTTCTCTTACTGTTTTTAAGATTCTCTCTTTAACTTTTGACATTTTAATTATAGTGCGTCTTGGTGTGGGTCTCTTTGAATTCATTTTCTATGGACCTCTATGGGCTTCCTGGATCTGGATGTTTCTTTCTTTCCCCAAATTAGGGACTTTTTCAGCCATTATTTCTTCAAATAAGTTTTCTGCCCCTTTCTCTCTCTCTCCTCCCTAGGGGACCCCTATAATGTGACTGTTATTCTACTTGATGATGTCTGATAGGTTCTTTAAGCTATTTTTGGTTTAAATTTTTTTTCTTCTTGCTGCTCTGTTTGTGAGTTGCACTGTCCTGTCTTCCAGCTCACTGATTCTGTCTTCTGCTTCATCTCAATTGTTGTTGAACCCTCCTAGTGTATTTTTCAGAGCAGTTATTGTGTTCTTTATTTCTGTGGCTTCAGTTTGGTATTTTCTTATACTTTCTGTCTCTTTGTTGAAGTTCTCACTGTGTTCATCGATTCTTCTTCAGAGGTCAGTGAGCATCTTTATGACCATTACTTTGAACTCTTTATCAGGTAAATTATTTATCTTTGTTTCATTAAGGTATTTCCCTCCCTGCCTCCTTACACCCCCCCCCCCCCGCCCTGCACTCCTAGGGTTTTATCTTGTTCTTTCATTTGAACATATTCCTCTGTCTCCTCATTTTGTTTATCTCTCTGTGTCCCTTTCTATGTATCAGGTGTAACAGCTATCTTTCCAGGTCTTATATCAATGATCTTTTGTAGGAAATAAACCTTATCATTTAACCTTGCCCTAAGCCTTCGGTGTCTTTCAAACCTTTGTGATTGTCTAAGCAGCCTGACTTTTTCTTGGTAGGTCCCAGTTATTGAGGGTATAAGACCTATGAGTGTTCCTGAGAGACGATCTCAGTCAGCACTTAGTTTCAGGCTGATTAGAAGCTAGATCCTCAGGCAGCAGCTTTTATGGTATGCAAATATATACAATCCTGCGGGACCTCAATTGTACCCTCTGCTGGCTCTGGTTCAAGTGATCTAGATGGGTCCCCTTAGCAACAGTTGCAAATTTCAAGGCTCCATATGAGTGTTTGGACTTTTTTCTGGGAGGTATTGTTGAGATGTAGTAAGATCAAGTATGAGCTCAAAGATGCTTTCCTATAGCCTCTGTTTCCCAAGAACACTTTCGTAACCTGAAATTCCTGTCAGGTAGATAGGAATGTGTTTCACAGCAAGTCTGGGAATGTGTTTCAGTCTGCTGTCTGTGCAATGCCCTACGGTGATAGCCTGCCAAGAATTTTCTTTCCATTTGTTTCAGACCCATAGGACCTAGGCCCAATCCCCCTTGGCCATGAGAACCAGACAGATTCTCATGGGACATTCCTTGTATGGATTGCATCAGCTGGCTGGCTTTGGTGGTGCCACTGTGAAGGAGCATGCAGGGGTGAGGCGCTCACTAGGTCATCATTGGCAAGGCCAAGGTGGAGTGGCATATGAGGGTGGGGCACTCACCTAGCTGACTTTGGGTAAACTGCTGAATAGTGGTGTACAGGAGTGGGGTGCTTGTCCACCTTAGACGGGCTCATGGGGTGCAGCACATAAAGTCTGAGCATGCCCACCAGCACTAGCAGGTTAGAAGGAAAATGCTGAAAATGGTACCTGCCAGTGTCTCTGTCCCCACAGGGAGCTTCTGTAGGCTCCTGCTCTTCTGGCTGGTGCTTTAAGAACAGTAAATGAATCTCCTTTCCTTACGGTCTAAGTGCTTTTCAAACTGCTGCTTCTGTACTAGGTCCCAGGGTGAGTGAGTCTGTGTGTGAGCTCTTGAAGAGTGAAGTCTCCACTCCTTACAGCCATATGGTTCCTGGACCTAAGCCTCACTGGTTTTCAAAACCAGACATTTTTGGGCTCTCATCTCCTTGGTGTAGGTTCCAAGATTTGGGTCCCTCATGTGGGGACAATCCCCTTGCTCCTCAGGGAGATTGTGAGATGCCTCAACTGTGGGCTGCTGTACTAGAGATGGTGTTTTTGGACAGACTGTGTCTCCCATTTTGATGTACCCCTTTTATTTCTTGTTGTGGAGGAGCTTGTTCAGGTATTTTTCAGGCCATCTTCAGAGGGAATTTTTCTGTATGTAGCTGTAGATTTGTTGTGTTCCTAGGAGGAGGTGCGTTCAGGAACTTTCTATGCTGTCATCTTAAACTGCTTCTCTGGATTCAGCAACGTAGTTGTTTTTTTTGTTTTTGTTTTTTTGTTTTTTTTTAAACCAGAGACTTTTGACTTAGATGGTGAGGTAAACGTGTATACTCATTCCGTTTATGTTCTCTTAAGTATCTCATAAAGTACGTTAAAGTTTTATGCTATCTATTTTAGATACATTTATGTAAATAAAAATTAAATTTCCAACATCTGCTTTTTAACTTTAAGAACAGTAAAAATAGCTTGCACTTAGAGACTACTTACTATGGACCAAGTGCTATTCTAAGCCTTTAAAATACTATAAAATTTATATAAAATATAAATAGAAATATAAGATTTACTATAAAACACTCTAATAAATTAGGTAGATAACCATTACTAACTTTCTACTGGCTGTTGGATGTGATACACGTTTTACATGAGTTAATTCATTGAATCTTCACAACAACTGTTATTATTCCTTTGTGATATGAGGAAACTGAGGCCCAGAGAAGTTGTCACTTGCCCATGGTTACATGTCTGTGGAGTAGGGGAGCTGGATGCTGAATTCATTCCATTTGTACTGTTCTCTGATAAGAACAGAAACACAATTGTGTAGCTATGACTACAAAAGGTGGCTCACCTTCCATAAGAAGGAAGCTCTTATGAATTTCTCAATTCCATATGTGGCTCCCTGGTCACAGGACTATAACACGGAACCAGGCACAATGCTTTTCTCAGACAGGAAGAACTGTAATTCTAATTTTTAGGGAAATCTGAGTACCTTTCTATTAGGGGCTATGTGGTGGTTCTAATGACTCGAAGCAGTCATCAAAGCATCTGGAATGATATATTCTCTCTGGCATTGCAGTGCTCTCTAACTGAATTTCCATAAGGCGTTACATGAATTCTGAATTGCTGTGGAAAGTTATTTAAAAAAACAACAACTAGCATCAAAAGAGTTAATTTTATAAAACAGAGTGGGAGAATGTTTTATGGCCAGAAGAGGATTATAGTTAATTTATCTAAGTTCTTATTTATTTTTTTCAGTCATTTGATGACTGTAGAAGCTTGGAAAATTCTTCATCTGGATGTTTCAGTTTCTACTTCCACAAGATGCCCTACCTATCCTTCAAACTTTGTGATAATAAATAAAGGCAGTGAATGATGAAAGAAGTGTCAGCAATTAAAAACATAATAAGAATTTAAGGTTTTCCTAGGCCACATTTCTAACTCCTGCCTTGAATTTATCAATTCAGAGACAGCTGATAAGACCTTTCATGGCTGGCCATTGAAGTATTGACATTCTGATGTGCACACACACTCAAAGTCTTGATCAGATTTCCCTCAGGGGTTGTTGATGGAAAAAAATACAAGAGTGCTATTAGAAGGACAGGACATGTATAGTAATTTAAATAATTGAATAGATTTTCTATTATGTCCTTGACCATCCTAAAGGAATACAATCAATTGATTTATAGAATTTTAGCACCAGCAAGAGCCTCAGAGGTCATCTAATTTAAATTCCTAATTTTACCAATGAGGAAATTGAGGTCACAAAGATCAAACTCTAGTTACTGTCAGAATCGGATTTAGATGCACCTTCATGGGATTCTGGATAGACATATGTTGACTCACATCAATTTCTTGCCAGTAAATCATATCCCTCTATTGGGGTAATTTGTGAATTAATCCATTTTATTTTTAAAAAGTACGTATATTTCTTTTCATGTCCTTCAGACAGTAGGCATGGAAGAAAGTGGTGCTGGAACCAAATTCAAATGGCATTATTATGAATCAATATATTGCTCCCTGAAATGATGGTTTCATTTTTTTAAAGGTATATCTAAAAAGTTAATGTTTAAGCAAAGGAATAAAAAAAGAATAAAAAAAATAATGGTGTTTTAGGTACATTAATGGTTTGGAGAGCAGATGACTTTGCCATTTACTAACTCTATGAGAGAGAAAAGACCACCCAAAATTTTAGAAAGAGTGAAAAGCAGAGAGGGAATTCTAGAGAGATCTGGGAGAATGATAATAGAAAACTTTCTTTTGAAGGAATAGATGCCCCTCTAAAAATCCTAGATCTTCTCATTATGTAGTTCCAGTTGGCTTTTGCCATGTGAATATATCCTTTAAATGAAGATGTTATTGGGGCGCCTGGGTGGCTCAGTCGGTTAAGCGGCCGACTTCAGCTCAGGTCATGATCTCACGGTCCGTGAGTTCGAGTCCCGCGACGGGCTCTGTGCTGACAGCTCAGAGCCTGGAGCCTGTTTCAGATTCTGTGTCTCCCTCTCTCTGACCCTCCCCCGTTCATGCTCTGTCTCTCTCTGTCTCAAAAATAAATAAACGTTAAAAAAAAAAAATGAAGATGTTATTGCCTAGTCTATCTTTTTTCATGTATAGTGTAGTTTTGAAAGAATTTTTGCTCAGTAAGAGAGCTCTGTAAAACCTTTATTGAGAATAAAATTTAACTGTAGAAGATAATAAGTGTGGTATTGGCCAGACCCAGTATAGCATATCTTTATTTTTCTTTCTGTTTAACAAGAAGCACACATTTATGAATTAATTCTTGGATTTATATCTCTCTCTCAACTAAAGTTTCTGCTTTTAAAAACACACATTGCCCATGGGTGATGTAATGTGGCTGGTAACAAAATAATGAGTACAGCAAGAACAGATCAACTGTTAGTTCATCTGTTTTTGGCAAAGAGAGCTTTTACATTGTATGGAACAAATCAATGAATCGGGCAGAAGCATCTTTCCAGGAAAAAAAGCAGCACCTCTCATTAATATTTCATAAGTGATTTAAGCCGTCAGAACTCTAAGTGAAGGACACATAAGGAAGTCATGAAAGTTTAATTTTTAATCCCAGAGAGTGCAAGTAGTAGGCTGAATAATAATTTTAGAAGCCTGTATGATGCTAAGGACAGGGCTTGAAATAGGATATAGAAAGAAACGAATAGAATCTCCTTGACCAATCCTGGATCCTCTGACCCCTGGGTAGCCAAGAATTCTGGTAAGTGGAAAGGGAACCACATAAGAGAGGCAGATAAGGGAAGGGGAAGCAGAAGTGCCTTCTGAGGAAATAGGAGGGCTTCTGAGAAAGTTGTTCCTTCTTAGAAGTGGAAAGCAAACAGAGAACAATGGCACAGAAGAGTTGAAGACTCTAATCAGATAGAGAGAAGTAAGTTATACTAATTTCTTGTCTGAAATATAGGGAATGTGTACCTATTCTTCAAGTGTCATTGAATGACATTAACCATGTTTTATTTTTTAATTAATTAATTAATTTATTTATTTTTGAGAGAGAGAGAGAGAGAGAGCTCCATGTACGAGCAGGGGAGGGGCAGAGAGAGAGGTGGGGAGAGAGAGAATCTCCAGCAGGCTCTGCATTGTGAGTGTGGAACCAGACTTGGGCCTCAAACTCACAAACCATGAGATCATAACGTAAGCTGAGATAAAGAGTTGGACTCTTAGCTGACTGAGCCACCCACGTGCCCCCATATTAGCCATATTTTAGACCTCTTGCCAATCCCAGCCAATTCACAAAACAAAAATTGTACGCGTATCTCTTTACCACGTAATGAAACTAGAATTATTGATAAAAAAAAATTTTTTAATGTCCAAATACTTGGAAATCTATAAACTCTCTCCTAAATAATTACTGGGTTAAGGAAGGAAATAGAAAATGAAATGAAAGACAATTTAGAATATAACAAAGAGAAAATGCTAGGTATCAAAATCTGTGAGACATGATGAAACTCAATGTCCAGGTAAAATCTTCAAGCTTATAGAGAAGGAGCTAAAAATTGGAAGAGTGAGGGAGTACAACAAGCTGAAAGACTGGAGACCTATCTTCCCTCTGATCTTTTATCACTTCCCCCTCTTCTTCCCACTCCTTTCCTCCCCCACCCTGCCCAGCTGGCCCCACACAGCTTTCCCACATCTCCACACAAGACTTCCTTTTGCTTTTTGTTAGGCATTGAAGCTGTTCATCTCCATCCTTGAGATTGGTTGAGGGAGGGCTACGACAACGTTTGGTCCGCCTGAAGACACTTGTTATCCTCAAGGGAACATGCTGGTTACAGTCTCATGGCTGTGACTCACCGAATAATTCTTAAGAGTAAAAACCCGAATGGCAGAGGAAGACTTCTGACAACTGAAACCGGAAGGCAGCTGCAGTAAGAGAACAACCAGCGGAGGCCGAGGAGTATTGTTCTCCAGTTAAACACATGTTGAAATTAATTTTGGCTCAGAGAAATAGTCTTTCTAGAGACGGCAGGAAAAAAGGGGAAATGAAGTGATATTCAATAGCTTGCCTTCTTGAGCATATTGGATTTGGGGTTTTGGCAGCAACTGGAAACACTGGGTTACTATCTTAGCTCTGCGGTCAGCGTGGTCTTTCCACAATTGCTTGGCCATCCTGGTCTTTTGTCGTGGAGTGACAAAACACGCCGTTGCTCAGGTGAAAGCATCCTGTAGCTTGGTGTAGTGGGAGCCGGGGAAAAGAGTGAGATGGTAGTCCCACCTAGTTTGGGAGGTGTGAGGCATTGTACAGAACAGATCCTTGCTGTATGTGAAGGAGTTGCATGCTCATGGGGAGATCACAAACCCAATGGGACATGGAGATGCAGAGGGTGTTGGAAAGGGCACCTATCTGGAGTGCTACAAACCATCTGGAGAAATGGAGAGGATGGCCAGTTCTCTCTGATATAAACAAACACAATATTGCATGGAAACATGAAAAAGGACTTCAACTGTCTCTTTTACTAAGGACAAGATAGGTATCATCTGCAAGCCTCAGTTTTCCTCATCTATAATAGGAATAGTAATATAGTCTTCTGAAAAGAATTAAAAGGCTCATCAGTTTATTTATCTATTCATTCTCTACATATTTATCAAACGACTTAGATACCAGGCACTGTGCTTGGCAATGGGTGTTTAAAATAGACAGATATTAGGGGCACCTGGGTGGCTCAGTCAGTTAAGTGTCTGACTTTAGCTCAGGTCATGATCTTGTAGTTCATGAGTTCGAGCCCCATGTCGGGCTCTGTGCTGACTGCTTGGAACCTGTAGCCTGCTTTGGATTCTGTGTCTCCCTCTCTCTCTGCCCCTCCCCCACTCGCTCTCTCGCTCTCTCTCTCTGTCTCTCTCTCTCTCAGAAATAAACATTAAAAAAAAATAGATATTAAACAAGCAAGCACCCAACTATGTAATTTCAGGTTGGGAAACATACCATGAAGGAAAGAAACAGTCCCATGGGAGAAAATCATAGGGCTGATGACTTCAATTGAATGGTTAGAAATATCTTCCCCAAAGATGTCACATTTTGGGTCTGAGGATGAGAAGGAGTTAGCAGTGAGTGGCACGAGTCAAGAGAAGGATGATTCCAGCTGGAAATGCCAACACAACCTTTGAGAGTGAATTGAGAAAAAAAAAATCTCGACAAACTCAGAATTGTAAAGAGACTAATGTGGCTGGAATCGCAAAGAAGAGGGAGAGAAAAAAATTAGGCAAGAGCTAGACCTTGTAAGGCTTCGTAGATGGAGGTAAAGAACACAGACTGGCTCAGTGGAAAGGGAAACAATTAGAATGTTTTCAGCACAGTGCCTGGCACCCGTGTGAATGGTTACTAAAAGTTAACGGGAGGATGATTATGATCGTGATGTTGGGGAGAAGAAAAAGGGAGGAGAAGGTGACATAATGGAGTTTGAGATCATGTAGGTTCTCACTTCTAGGTTAAACTAGTCAAGTCTTCTTGATTTGGGGAAAGGAGATTTTTTAAAAAATTAGATAAAGGATAAGTTTACTGTACTGATAGAGATATTAGAAAGGGCACTGTTTCATGAGGCATACAACACTTTAAAATTATAACTATGAGGGGGCGCCTGGTGGCTCAATCGGTTAAGCATCTGACTTCCACTGAGGTCATGATCTCGCAATTCATGGGTTTGAGCCCCGCGTCCGGGTCTACGTTGACAGCTGGGAGCCTGGAGCCTGTTTCGGATTCTGTGTCTCACTCTCTCTGCCCCTCCCCCGCTCATGCTCTGTCTCTCTCACTCTCTCTCTCTCTTTCTCTCTCTCAAAAATAAACATAAGAAAAATAAAAAAAAATAAATGAAATGAAATCATGAAACATAATAACAAATAATGAATGGTAATAACATAAGGAAATAGCTTTTAATCCCTGCGTAGCTTCTCTCATTTCTTATTCCTCACCTTTTTATCGTCTCATTTGCAGTGGGGCCACATCCCCCTCCTACATGCCCCTATTAACCCGAGACTGGTCTGCAGGATCAAGTCTTTATTTAGCTAAGGGGCATTTCAGCCTGAAGCTCCTTTCACAAGACGCTGCATGTTCAAACACTGCTGCATGCGAGGGTTCTGTCTACAGCTCTTAGTTAGGCTGAGCTTACATGCCCGCATATTTGGTTGTTTTGAATTAAATCCATTTAATACTTTAAATAGATTTTTGAAATTGTTATATAAAAACATATCTGGATACATGGCAGATACAAACACATTGAGCACATGGATTGAGATGTGGCTTTGGGACCTGGTCCACTGCAGATGTTAAAGCTTACTGCTGACTGGGCTCCAAGGGCACACACTTCAATTTCATATGAACTGTGTTTCTCGGCCCAGTTCATTTTAGCTTTCTCTCCAGGAAATAGTTCGTTTGTAAGAACTCTGTTTGTGTTGTTATTGTTTTAATGAGTAGTTTCTCTCCAAGAACTGATGAATTCAGATGCATTCGATCTGATGAATGCAAAAATCAGAAGCCATTTGGGTTATTTCATAGGCTAGAGATCATGGGTCATGGGTTATACACTGTGTCTCTGGGCCTGAAACAGTCAGTCTGAGCTGGATAAGTAAGGCAATCAAAGAGAAACCTGGGCCAGGTCCACAGAACACTGGAATTTTGAATTGGCCCTAGTCATTTCTTTACAAATGTGATCCACTGGAAAGAATGAATTTGTTCTGATGGCTCAGGGTTTTACCTGACTTGTTCAGAAAAACCTCTTAACATAAACCAGTTTTTTTTTAAGTTTATTTGTTTTGAGAGAGAGAGAGCACAAGCAGGGGAGGGGTGGAGCGAGAGAGAGAGAATCCCAAGCAGGCTCTGCACCACCGGTGCAGAGCCTGAAACAGGGCTTGAACTCATGAACCCTGGGATCATGATCCGAGCCGAAGTCCGACGCTTAACCGACTGAGCCACTCAGGCGCCCCAATATAATCCAGATTTAAATACATATCACTTTTCTGTACGTTATACTGCAATAACAAACTGTCTATAGCAATCAATACAAGTCAAAAACAGTGACAAACAAAAAATTTCTGTGATTTACAACAGCATACATTTATTGTTTGCCCACATAAACATGTTGGTTTTGGGTCAGTGACAGTTCTGTTGCCAGGCAGTTCACTCTGTTCCGTTTGTCCCTGGGACCCAGGTTCTTGATCTCGTAAGAAAAGAAAGAAAAAGGGGCACCTGGGTGGCTCAGTCGGTTAAACGTCTTGACTCTTGATTTCAGCTTAGATCATGATCTCACGGTTCATGAGTTCGAGACCTGCATGAGACTGTGCACTGGTGGCACGGAGCCTGCTTGAGATTCTCTCTCTCTGCCCCTTCCCTCTCATGTGCTCTCTCTCTCTTTCTCAAAAATAAATAAATAAACATTTAAAAAAATAATAAAGGAAAGCAAAAGATGGTTGAATCCTTCAGTTACTCCCAAAGCTTCTGCTTGGAGATAGATGGCATTATCACTTCTGCTCATCTTATGCTGGGCAAAGCAAACCCTAAGGCCAAGCCTAGTCAATAGAAAGAATAAGTATTAATTCTCCATGGGAAGGTGCTGTAAGTTACATGGCAATGAGCAGAGATGTTAGATCCCCTTACAGGGAGGAATATAAATATTTAGGAAAAAGAATACAGTCTATCCTGGTGCCTAAGCACAAAGAAAAGAGTGTATTTTTGTAGGGGGGTGGTGGCATGCAAATTCACAAGTCCTATAATATTGAATGCAGAATGGGCTGCAACAAATATTGGGGATCACTTTAGAACATTTGATGAACTTTATTTGTCTCTTTCAAAGGATTTGTGGTTAAGATATTGTCATGTCCAGGATCCACAGAGAATACCGCCATTCAGAATTAATAAGGTTTCATTTCCACAGAGAGAGAGAAATGCAGCCCAAATCAATTGTACCTTCGAGGTTTAGGGCCCTTGAGCCCTATAAGTTCCTCTTAAAACATTTGGACTGCAGCTGCCTTTCTCCTTGCTAAAATCCTTGAATTTCATTAGCAAGGTCCCGGGGGAATGGCCCACTTTAGCTTGCTCTGATGCTATTTGGCCGTTTTTCTCCCTTCTTGTCATCTTCTAACAGGCAAAATGCAAAAGAGAGACTTCAGTCTGAACAGAGGAACATGGAGTCCCAGAGGATCAGAGAGGAGGGTGATATATTACTCTGTGTTTCATGCTTCTTGGTTTCCAAGAACCAGTATGTTTGTGTCTCTAACAAAAATTGAACCATCATACCACACCTTAAAATTAATGAATCAACAAACGTTTGTCAAATACCTGTTTGCAAAGGTCTATGTTAGATGCTAAAGGCATGACAGACGTTATCTCCACCCCCAGAGATCTGTTTGGTTAGAGAGATATTTAGCATAAGTTTAAGACAATATGCAAAATTCATGTTACGGCTCATAGAAACAGACTGGTTTAGTTATGAGTCAGTGGAGAGGGATGTGATTTTTAACATCTGTGTAAGATTCTATCATACAGCTGTTCCATAATTTATTTAATCACCCTCCTATTATTAGACACTGGGAGTATTTTCAATATTCTAATTATAGAGCAACTTCAATGGGAATCCTTGTGTGTCTTTGCCTGTATCTCGAATGATTTCCCAATGATAGATGTTAAGGAATGAAGTTACTGAGTCCCACATGAACGTTTTGAAGACTCCTCCTGATACATAGTCGAATTATTTTCCAGAAATTTATATATGCTTTCACCAGTTATGGATGGGAGCAACCATATCCCTCCCCTCGCCCTCCGCTTTGAGTATCAGACTTTTAAAATCTTCCCTTTATTGCCCATTTTCCTCAGCCTGGGTAATCCTTCAAATCTCAATTTAAAGGTTATTTCCACTGACAAATATTCTATGATGCCCTGTTTGAGTTCAGGGTTTTAGGGTAAAGTCAGTTTCCTTTAAGGCCTTTTTATATTACCCGTTTCTTTATTCTGAAATGAAAATCATAGATGATATAGCCTGAATACACATATATATAAAAAAATAAAGTTGGAAGTATAGGATTTAGGAGAAATAGTATAAAATATATATTTCCTTATGTCATTAAGTTAAAAGCCTGGGCAAGCTGCACTAGAAGACAAAATGAAACCTTAAATGTTCTCTTTGAATCACTGTGAATGCCACCGTACAAACCCAGGCTGACGTGGCTGTGTAGGTTGGTGACAAATCTTCTGAAATGGCTACCAACTCTTGTCAGATTTCCAGGAAAACAAAACAAAACTTATAATCTTGGAAAATTCAGTGTGTATTAAAATTGGGCAAAAATATTTTGGGTTTAGTATATAAAATAGAGCTAGGTTTTATACTTAGTAACAGAACTGCCACTACGTGAAGTTCACACAGGAAATAGAATTTTGGGGTGTGTCTGTCTCTCACTTTTCAGGGTGTTTAGTGTCTTTGGTCCTCAGCCACTAAATGCAATAATGCCTTACCACTATTGTGTTGATTGATTAAAACAAAAACAAAAAAATGCCTTCACAGATTTCTCAAATGTCTCACTACCTATCGAGAACCGTCGTGTTAAGTAGTAATATAGCCTCTTGTACTTTCCCAAACATGACACTAATGCTCTTAGAAAAACGTGCTTGCTTATTCTAGAATCCTTGAGCGTGCTGACTGTCCTTCACAGCACCGTCACCTGCACAGGGCCTGGCACTTTCTGATGCCTTGATCATGTTAGTTGAGGAAATGAATTAATATTTGGATGGCTAGACCTCTCAAAAGAATTCTGTGTAACAGGAGTAGTATCTATATTCGTAGAACAATTCCTGGTTTTGTGAGGACCCTCTATGGTTTCACCTCTAAAAATGTCAACAATAGCAATAGCTGTTCTTCAGTTCACATTTTTTATTACTAGGCATTTTGCTAAGGAATTTATCCTAGTGTTTCATGTATTTGCTTGAACAAGCCCGTGAGTTGGGCTTAGATTTAGTAGATTGCTCAAGAGTGCAGAGGCTTTGGCCTGGTCTGTATGACTCCACAGACTGTGCTTATGGCCAATATAAGACACTGACTATTGATTTACAACGGGTGGTCTTTATTGTATGAAGGAAATTTTCTTTTCCTCCTAACTTTCTAAGAGTTTTGCTTTTAATAAACAGGAATGCTGACATTTCTTTTCTTTTCTTTTCTTTTCTTTCTTCCTTCCTTTCTTTTTTTTTACATCTATGGAAACAGATGGTTTATCTTACTGGATCCATTGATGAGCTTAATTTATAACTTGTAATTTCACATAATCCATGCATTATTTAAATTCCCACATATGACTGGTTTATAAGCCTAACGATGAAGCAAATTTGTTTTTCTAGAATTGCGTTTAAGATTTTTATATCGGTGTAAATAGGTGAGATCAATGCATAGTTTCGTTTGTATTATTCTCTGTTGGAATTTAGTAAGATGGTTCTGAGAGCAATTAGTTGGAGATTGTTCCATATGTGAGGGTACCTTAGAACAAATTATATGTGACAATTATCTGCTCCTTAAAAGCTTGAAATAATTGACAAGGTAGAGCATCTCCTGGAAGTTTTTTTGGGGGGCGGTGGGACATAGCTATTTGATAATGTTTTCAATTTAATCCATGGTTTATTGTCTACTCAGATTTTATTTTCCTTCTCCTTGAGATAATTTTAGTAATTTCTATTTTTTCTGTAAATAATTATTTCAAACATTCAACTGTATTAGCATAGAGTTTTACAAAGAATTATTATTCATAGGAAATGAATGTATCAGTATCTGTGCATTTGTATCATCTTTCTCATTTTGGATTTGTGTATTTGTGTTTATTTATTTTTTTCTTTATTTTCTTTTATCTTTATTGACAAAGATATGTCTTAAATATCCCCATCCCCCAAACTATCTCCCCAATACAGTTCTTGAATGTATTCTTGAATTCAATTTTCTTTTGTATTTTATTTATTAGGTTTCACTTTTACTTTATTATCCCTCATTTTAATACCTGTTTCCAATTTTTTAAGTTGACTCCTTTAATCTTCTTTCTGTAATCTACATTTGTGTCTCTTTCATTAATAAAAGCAGTTTAGTCTTTGACTTACTTTAATTACAAATGTGGCTGACACTCGCATATTTTGGTGTATCATATCCTCACATTTTGTTGTTTTCTAAATAATCAGAAGTTGTACATTTATATCCCTTTTGACATTGTAGAAATTATTAGGAGAACAGTTTAAATATTTACATGCTTTTGGCTTTGTTTTTGGTTTAAGATATTATCAATATTTAATGTTATTGCATGGTGCTAAAAAATGACCCATTGATTACTTTCAAAAATAATATAAATATGTAACCCAAGTTAGATTATAACTTATTTTGAAAGTGCCATTTTTTCATCTCCAAATAATCCACGATTGCCAAGGTAATTTTGTTGATTAGGGTTACAGATATGTTTTATTTTTCTCTTTAGGTTCGAGATGATCAAACCTTGCTTGGAAAAGCCTGTGGCAATGAAACTCTCTCTCAGATTAAATCCATTACTAATAGTATCTGGATCAGGCTTAAAGTAGATGTTTCAGTTGTGAGAGCTAGTTTCAGAGCTGTTTATCAAGTTGGTAAGAAAATTTTTAAGTCTCTAATTTGTCTGACTGTAACATTTTAATTTCTTGAAATAATGTAGTCATTTTTATGTCCTTTAGTGGCAAGGAAAAAATTCTAATAGTAAGATCACATTCCTTTATATTTCTATGCAGAATTAAACTTCGCAATGAGCGTGAAGGCAAAAATCGTTTATCTCTGAACAAACTCTACTATCGTTTTCATATTTACAGCTTGTGGAGGAGAATTAACTGGAGAAGGGGTCATTCGCTCACCTTTTTATCCTAATGTGTACCCAGGAGAAAGGGTCTGCAGGTGGACCATCTACCAACCCCAAAGCCACGTAGTTATTCTCAACTTCACTGCCTTTGAAATAGGAAATTCTGCCCACTGTGATACAGATTATATTGAGGTAAGAGTGAAATAACTTTGGATATTTGTATTTGGCGGAATATAATTAAAAATATTATGTCATGTTATCCTCAGATCAGCTATATGAAACAAAACTAGTTTGTATAGACCAATATCTCTTATAAATATAGATGCAGATATCCTCAACAAAATACTAGCTAACTGAATTCAGCTGCATATAAGGAGGAATATACACCATGACCAAGTGGGATTTACCCCAGGAATGTAAGGTTGGTATATATTCAAAAATCAGTGATGTAAATTAAAATCAAGGAAAAACTCTCCACATGATTACCTCAATAGATGCAAAAAAAGCGCTTGACAAAATTCAGCATCTTTTCATGATAAAAATACTCAACAAACTAGGAATAGAAGGGAACGTCCTTAATCCCAAAATGGGCGTGTATAAAAAGCCCATAACTAGCATCATATTTAATGATAAAACACTAAATCCTTTGCCCTTATTGTCAGTAAAAAGGCAAAGATGTCTGTTCTCACTACTTCTATTTAACATTATACTGGAAATTTTAGCTAGGGCAATTAAGCAAATAAAAGGAGTGAAAATGCATTCAAAATGAAAAGCAAGGAGTAAAATTCTCTCTTTTCACAGGTGACATGATCTTGTATATAGAAAATCAAAAGGAATTCACACATACATACACACAAACTATTAGAAGGAATCCACACACACAAACATATTCAGCAAGCTGCATGATACAAGATCAAAATATGAAAGTCATTTGCTTTTCTATACACTAGCAATGAACAAGTTGAAAATGAAACCAAGCAGACAATGCCATTTACAACAGTATAAAAAAACAATAAACATTGAGAAATACGTCTTTAAAAAGACATGTAAAACTTGTGCTCTCAAAGCATTGTTGAAGGAAATTAAAGACCTAAATAAGTGGAAAGACATCCCATGTTCATGGATTAGAAGACTTAATGTTGTTCAGTTGGTAGTACTCCCCAAATATATCTAAAGATTCCATTTAATCCCTATCAAAATCCCAGCTGACACGTTCTGCAGAAATTCACAAGCTGATTGTAAAATTCATATGGAAATGCCAGAAAGTATTTTTGGAAAAGAAGAACCAAGTTGGAAGACTCACACTTGACCAATTTCAAAACCTGGAGCAAAGCTACAGTAATAAAGATAGTATGTTAGTTGAGTAAGGACAAAAATATGGAACAATAGAATAGAATTGGAAATACAGAAATAAATCCATACCTTTACAGCCAGCAACCTTTATGGTTCTGGAAAGGGGTGCCACAACATTTCAGTGAGAAAAAATAGTATTTTCAACAAAAGGTGCTTAATATCCACATGCAAAATTATGAGAGCAGACCTCTTCCTTACACCATACACAGAAATTAATTAAAAATGGATCATAGACCTATATGTGGGAGCTAAAACAATGAAACTTTAGAAGAAAACATTGTCACCTAGGTTAGGCCAAGCCTTCTTAGATATTACACAAAGAGCACAACAAAAGAAAAAATAAAAAAATTTGACTTCATCAAAATTAAAAGCAATTTAATTTTTAAAATGGGTAAATAATCTAAATATATATTTCTCCAAAGAAGATATACAAATACCCCATAATCATATGAAACAGTGCTCAATATCACTAATCTTCAGGGAAATACAAATCAAACCGTAATGAGATGCTGCTTCACAAGCACTGGGATGGCTATAATCATGAAGTCATAAAATAATGAGTGTTGACAAGGATATAGAGAAATTGGAATCTTTTACACTTTCAATGCTAGTAAGCATATAAAATGGTACAGTCACATTGGAAAACAATTGCAAGTTCCACAAAAAAATAAACATTTGATCCAGAAATTATCATTTATCATTTGATCCAGGAATTCCACTTCTAGGTGTATATCCAAAGGAAATGAATACATGTCCACACAAAAATTCATACATAAATGACTATACTCATTATTCTTGGTAGCCAAAAAGTAGAAACAATATAAATTTCCATCAAATGATGAATGGATTAATAAAAGTGGTATATCCATATAATGGAATATTATAGGTCATTAAAAAGGAATGAAGAAGTGACACATGTTACATGGATGAATTTTGAAAACAGAGGGAGTGAAAGAAGATAGTCAAACAAGACCATGTAGTGTGTGAT
This sequence comes from Acinonyx jubatus, assembly GCF_027475565.1. Taxonomy (NCBI): domain Eukaryota; kingdom Metazoa; phylum Chordata; class Mammalia; order Carnivora; family Felidae; genus Acinonyx; species Acinonyx jubatus. The sequence goes on along the minus strand of NC_069387.1, from coordinate 15,557,443 downwards.
TTTTTTTATTTGAAATGCCCAGAATGGACAATCTGAGCCTGGGGTTCAGAAATGGGGAATGACTGCTAATGGATATAGAGTTTCTATGGTGGTGGCTACAATTTATTTTTACTGCATTGATAAAAATATTTCAAAAATAATTATTTTCAAAGCAATTTTCAAAAATAATACCTAACAAAATAAATTTAAATATATCTTTTTTTTTTTTTTACTAGATTGGTAGTAGTTCCATTTTGGGTTCTCCTGAAAATAAAAAATATTGTGGCACAGACATACCTTCATTTATAACATCTGTGTACAATTTTCTTTATGTCATATTTGTGAAAAGCTCTTCTACTGAAAATCGTGGTTTCATGGCTAAATTCAGTACTGCAGAATTAGGTAAGATACTGATTTTTTCTCCTGCTTTGTCTCTTGGCAGAAAAAGTAAACAGTGGAAATAAATTATTATAGAAAATTCATCTACACTGTAGATGTGTAGCTATCTACATTGTAAAAATTTTAAAGTACATTCAAAGCCAAAGAAAAAATATATTTCTTAATCAGTACATATCAATAGTTAACTGATTTCCATTAATAAGGGAGGAACTAAGTTCACTTAAGTGGCATATGGGGAACAATTTTCTTTTTCAGCTTTTAAGAGGTTATGGTCCAATTGTTTTAGTTTGAATTTTCAGGTAGCTTGTTGGTTACTGGTTCTAATAATGATTATTATTTTCATTTCAACAGCATGTGGAAAAATTCTCACAGAATCAACAGGAATCATTCAAAGTCCTGGCCACCCAAATATCTACCCTCATGGCATCAACTGTACTTGGCATATATTAGTCCAACCTGGCTACCTGATTCATTTGATATTCAGGAGATTTCATCTGGAGTTTCATTACAATTGCACAAATGACTACTTGGAAGTTTATGACACTGGTTCTGGGACATTTCTTGGGAGGTGAGAATGTTTTGTTTTTATTTATTTTTCTTAACACCAAGGTTTCCTGCTTTCTTTCTTTCCTACTGTGTTGAAGGATGTTAAAATGTACCATGTTGTGTTATAAAAACCAGATGAGATCAACACGCTTCTTAATGACCATTTCTACATCACTACTTACTACTCTGTAGCCTTAGTCTTCAGCCATTAAGTTTTGTGTAAGTTAAGCATACCCATGAAAACATTACAAAAATCAAGATAATATACACATCCATTACTCCCATAACTTTCTGACTATTACAGTTCCTTACTTCCATCCTTCATCCCCACCCCTAGGAAAGCACCACCATTTCTATTGCTGTAAATTAGCTTGCATATTCTAGAGTTGTATAAATATGGTATTATATTGTATGTATTCTTTTTTGGGGGGGTCTGGCTTTTCTTAGCATAATTTTTTGTCGTTGAGCTTCTAGGATCTGAGCGATTATAGTTTTATCAAATTGAAAATTTTTTGGCCATTAGTTCTTGAAATACTTTTTCTTGAAATACAGTAGTTTCATCAAATTGAAAAATTTGGGGGCCATTAGTTTAGTCCCCTTTGGGGACTCTGGTTATAGGTGTCTTAGGCCTTTTGATATTTCCCAGAATTCATTCATGAACTCTGTTCATTAGATTTTAAGTTTTTGTTCTCTGGGTGTTTCATTTTGGAAAGCTTCTATTGCTGTGTATTCGAGTGTGCTAATCTTTTCTTCTGCAGTGTCTCTTATGCTATTAATCCTACCAAGTGTATCTTTCATCTTAGACATTATAGTTTTCATTTCTGGAAATTCAATTTGGGCCATCTTTATATCTTCCATGTCTCTACACATTATTTTTTTCCTCATGCTTCTTAAATCTTTGGGATACAGTTATAACTATTTTAATATTTTTGTTTGCTAATTCAGTCATCTATGTCATTTCTTGCTGTGTTCTGATTGATAAAATTTTCTTCTCATTATGGATTCTACTTTCTTACTTTTCATGCCTGGTAATATTTCATAAGATGCCAGATATTTTTTCAAATTTGTATTTTTGTATACTGGACAGTATTGTATTCCTATATGTGTTTTTGAGGTTTATTTTTTTATTAAGTATTTATTTCAATTCCAGTTAGTGACATACAGTGTCATATTAGTTTCAGGTGTACAATATAGTGATTCAACACTTCCATACAACACCCAGTGCTCATCACAAGTGCACTCATCACCTATTTCACCCATCCTCCCACCCACCTCCCCTCTGGTAACCACCAGTTTGTTCCCTATAGTTAAGAGTGTGTTTCTTGGTTTGCCTCACTCCTTTTCTTCCCCCTTTGCTTGCTTCTTTCTTTCTTTCTTTCTTTCTTTCTTTCTTTCTTTCTTTCTTTCTTTCTGAGAGTGAGTAGGGAAGAAGGCAGAAAGAGCTAGAGATAGAGACAGGGAGAGAGAAAGAGAGAGAGAGAGAGAGAGAGAGAGAGAGAGAATCTTAAGTAGGCTCCATGCTCTGTGTGGAACCCAACGCAGGGCTTGATCCCACAACTCTGGAATCATGACCTTAGCCAAAAACAATATTCAGATGCTCAACTGACTGAACCAACCAGGCACCCCTTGTTTGTTTTGTTTCTTAAATTCCACATATGTTGAGCTTTCTTTAAGGATATATTAAGTTACCTGGGAACAACTTAATCATTTCCAGTTTTGCTTTCAAACTCACTTGTTTGTTGTCTCTGAAGAATCATTGTCCTTCTTGTTTGATATCCAGTGTCTTGAGATCCATTGCTTTATATATTTTGTCCACATTTTTAGTTGTTTCATGTAAAAGTTTATATCGAGCCCCTGTTATTACATCTTTGTTGGAAATGGGGATCTGATGATTTCTTTTTTATTTCTTCTTTCTTACATTTCATTTTATTTTTTCTCATCTATTTTAAACATTTTCCCTTTATTCATTATTTTCTTAAACTTATTTCTTCTCCTAGTTTTTTCTCCCTCTTCATTTTTTCTCTTACTCTTAATCTTTCATTTTACAATTTTTCTTCTTTTTTATGAGACTTGATCATAGTCACTGCAAAATATATAATTTTTGATGAGTGACATAAGCTGTAATAATCTTGCCCAAATTTGGTAAATATGTGCATATAAAAAGACATGTAAATTTTTCATTCACCTACCTTTGTTTTGATCGAGATATTAAATCCTTTAACAATGCATATTTTTCTTTTCCTCCTTCGGAAATTAACTCCTCTATTTCCCATATTCAACACTACCTCTTATTTTTGTTTTTATATATTTTTCCCATGCCATTCCATTTGGTTAATTTGCTTTGATTCCATTTGGTTAATTTACTTTGATTCCATTTGGTTAATTTGCTTTGATTTGAGATTTCTATTTTCTAATCACTCTCATAGGTGTTTCTCTAGAAATAAGCTCTTGGAATATCTTTTAGCATTAATTTCAGCATTACTCTCTATTTTCAGCATTATTAGAATAGTTTTTCTGAGTCACATTGGTTCTATTAGGCAAAAATTTAACATGGCTCAGTAATCAATCTTTTACCTCTGCACAGGCCAGGTGTTTAAAGATAATAGAGTCCACCTCTATAGGGCTCACTTCACTATTCTAGGCACTGATCTAAGCCTCTTCTATACAGTATACTAACTCAAAATTCTGAAAACAATTCTATGAAATTCTATGAAGTAGTTACTATCATGACCCCATTTTAGAGAAGGGAAAACAGAGGCGCCAAGGTTGAGTCATCTGCTCAAAGTCATAATGCCTCCAATGATAGAGTTGACTGTAGTTTATAAACTGTAGTTTATGGTATATGGTTTCCCTCTGTTGTGTAAGTTTATTACATTTTTATTAAGAAATTATTTCATATGATATACAGTGACTTAGTAGAGCTTCTGCTATCTCATTTCACTAAACTTCTTATGTACGACAAGCCACACAGGTAAGTATAACACTTAAAACCATTTCAGGGAAGTAATCATGAATAGGATGATCTTCAGCAACTTTGTGAATGTTTTGTACCTGAAATATATTTGGTTTTTAAGGTTAATAGGGGATACTATTTTATTTTTACATGTCCTAATATTTGGTACCTCATTTCAAGTATACTAAAAAAAATTTAAACCTCTGTTCCTTCTTGGTTTTGCACAGATATTGTGGAAAATCAGTCCCGCCCTCTCTTACCAGCAGTACCAATGCATTAATGCTTGTATTTGTGGCTGACTCTGACCTTGCATATGAAGGCTTTTTAATAAACTATGAAGCAATTGACGTGTCAGCAGGTAACAAAACAGCATCGTCTCCTTGGTACCAACTTGGTTCCTTACAAAATAGTACTATGAGAATACTTTATCTTTGAACCCGTGGTGCACAATGAAAGCTGATGTAGAAAAGAGTGTGGTGACTCCAGTACCTTCCTTCTTAAAAATAATGATTAGACCAGAGTACCATATCAGTGTTAAATTTTCTAATTATAATAATTGTACAGTGTTTTGTCAGAGAATGTTTTCCTTCTTAGGAATGATACATTGATGTTTTTAGAGGTAAAGACATTGCGTGTTTCCAAATTATTCTCAATTGGTTCAGATAATAAGGGAGTAAGTTGGAGAAAGAGACAGAGATAAAGCAATGAGGGCAAAATACAAATATGTAGTAAATCTAGGTGAGAGGAATTTGGGAGCTAGTTCTTAAACTTTCAAGCTTAAAATTCTATCAAAATTAAAAATTATTTAAGAGACTAAATACTAATTTTAAGAAATTAGAGAAAGGGGGGTATCTGGGTGGTTCAGTCAGTTGGGCATCTGACTCTTGGTTTTGCCTCAGGTCATAATTTCCCACCCTGGGCTCCGTGATGACAGAATGGAGCCTGCTTGGGATTCTCTCTCTCCCTCCCTCTATCCGCCCCTCCCCAACTCATGTGCATGTGCTCTCTCTGTCTCCCTCTCAAAATAAATAATTAAAAAAAAAAACTTAGAAGAAAAAGAAATTAGAGAAAGGACAGCAGCACATAAGAATAAAAGACTACAACATGAAACCCTATGGCAGGAAATGGAACATTTCTTAACAAAAATGTATTTCTAAATTTGACTTAATAAAAATGAACCTTTTTAGCATTTATCTCTTTTATTATTTTTCCTGTTATTTAATTCTCATCCTAACTTTGCTCTTTGCAAGTGCAGTGTGGGAAATAAACATCTTCTGCAAGCAGGGTCTTTGAGGTAGTTTGTAAACCAGAGATGCCCCCAGCCCCAAAAGCACAAGGAATTCATGAGGGTATCATGTTTTATTAGGCTCATGTTCCCACATGGGATGTGTGCCCTTTTAGAGAGTCTGGTCTTTGGCATCATATTTAGAAAGATATTTACTGGACAAAAATGCCATCCAGTGTAGCTCTAGAATATACATTTGGTGGCTGAGCTTCTCACGCATCCCACAGCCTCTGAGCTGCCCCAACAGCATGATGTGATTCACTGATGTTCTTTTGAGAAAGTACTGGAAGCTTTTCCTGTGCAGGATATGCTCCCTGTAACATAGACTTGCCTCCAGAGATCTTTAGGTGCTTATCTTTTAAAATCCCCACCCTCATAAATAAATAAATGAATGAATGAATAAATATTTTTTTTTAAAAAACATTCACTCAGAATCCCTTCTCAATTTCTCAGTTATTTCTTTTCAGAGTGGCTGGCCACTATTCTGTATTCCATGCAAAACTGCTGTTCTCTGGTAGTTCAAGTTCTGTGTTTTGGTAGTATGGCTTTAGATTTCTCCAGAAACCTGAGTGTGAGTGAATCATACACCCTTCTGTCCTGAGGGCCCCTTTCTCGGAGACAGTTTATTATACAGCTCGAGAGCAGGGGAGTTGAATCCCCAGCAATTACAATAGGTTATGTTACGCAATTGATATATTCACTGGACTTTGTCCAAACATCCATTGACCAAAATTGGCTTTTTAAGAAATTACAGGGTGCATACAATTTTCCATACGTCTGTAGTTTTATCTGTCTCATACATTTGGCCCAAACCACACTGAATATTAGGTTAGGATTGGGAGCAAGCCACTTGAATTCTTTGGGCCACAGTTTTCTCATCTGTAAAATTAAGGGATTGGATTTGATCATCTTTGTGATGTCTCCTGGCTGTAATCAACTGTGAACACAAGTCTAATTTGCTGCATGAATAAACTAGCTGTGTCTTAGATAACATACAATGCTGTTGGGGCCTCCTGAAAATACCATGGAAATCTTTGTAACGATATGCAAAGTAAGACATAGCCACACTTGCTTATAGGGTAACAGCAAGTGCAATAAGAACCAAGAGTGATCAAAATAATCTGGCAGGAAGGCTATTGAAGCTAGACCTTAATTTAAAAAAGGTTTTCAGAGAGATAAGAGACCAGTAAAATAAAAGAAAGTTGAGAAAAAGGGGGAAAAAAAGCAAACTGGAGAGGAAAAGAAACTAACAAAGAAAGACAACACAAGAAAAGAGATTTGACAAAATGAGAAAGGGACCCTGACATGGCAAACTCAAAAGACTCTTCGATCTGCCTCCCTGTGTGATAATCATGACTTTGGCCTCTGTTTGGCCCAGACAGGGCTGAAATCACAGACAAGGGAGTGTTTGCTTTCCATCCTTCGCCAAGCCCGGCTGGCCCCTGTGCTCCTGCCTTTGACTGGATGAACTCATCGGTCTGACTAACACAGTCAGATATTCTAAACAGCAATCAGATCACGGACCCAGGAAGCCATATGGCAGACTCAACTTACCACTTTAGAGCCTGTCTCAGGTTCCCATACGGCAGGATGTGAGTGATTGGCTGTCGTGAATTGTTGAGGGTGGCTCCGCAGGACTGCTCAGAGAGGGGCTGGGCGCAGGAGGCTGATGTGGGGCCCCTGCTGGTTAGCCAGTGGGCTCACCCTCCAGGCAGTCCGAGTCCCAGGGAGCTGCCCACCTGCAACTAGGAGGTGTTGGGATGCCTTCTTTTCAGTTGTCTGATTTGTTGTATTTACCGTAGAAGAAAACAGTATCAGGAAAAAGCATCAGTGGAGGCTTAATCACTGGCCCTCGTCCTATTTTATTGCTTTAGCCGAAGTTATTTTCGGAGCAATAATGACAGTATTCGGCTGGTGATTTCTAGTTCACAGCAGGTGTGAGTTTCTCTGCTGAAGGCTTTCCTGTCTTTATCTGATAAAGGTTAAATTTCCTGACTTGAATCCAGTTCCTTTTCCATCTGTATTTCATGCCACGGGGCTATGATGTCAGCCCCTAAATATGTGTTTGGAAGGAGAGGGATCAGTTTCTGGTTATTACTTTGACTCCCTCCCTCATCACTGTTTCTGCCTGCATCCAGATGTGCCTGGGAAGTACAAAGAAAAAAAGGAACAAGTAAAATGTTTATAGGTAGAAATTCTGAAGAATTTCTTAGTAGCTGATTGTGAGACTGTTTTAAATGTTTTGTTAAAGTACAAGATATTTGAATCTTGAAAGAATGTAGTTGATTAGCTAACTTTACTAATTTAAATTGCAATTTTATATTATATTAGTATCTACTGCATATGCATTAATATAATCCTACCAAGAGGGGACAAGAGAAGAGACAAATGCACTTGATTCATTTTCTACTTTCACATTAGACAAAAACCCATATAATACTTATTCCAATGTTTTTCAAACACTAAAACATTCATGACTCATTAGTCAATCATGAAATTTGCTCAAAGTATGGAATAGAAAAGAATAGACTAGAAAGTATCAGCTTATTATACAAAGTTTGGTGTTCCCTCATGAAATCTGTTTGTAATATCCGTGTGTGTGCACAATTAATGTAAATGTATTTTTGCATGTTTTTTTTTTAGGTTTATTTATTTATTTTGAGAAAGAGAGAGAGCGACTGAGCAGGGGAGGGGCAGAGAGAGAAGAAGAAAGAGAGAATCCTGAGCAGTCTCCCCACTGTCAGTGCAGAACCCATGCAGGGCTTGAACTGACAAACTGTGAGATCATGATCTGAGTCGAAGTCAAGAGTCAGATGCTTAGCAGACTGAGCCATCCAGGGCCTCCAATGTAAATGTATTTTTTTTTTCTATGGTGTGTCTGAAAATTCCAAACACAAATCCACTTTAATTTCTTATTTTTAAATGAGAGAAAGTGAAGTCCTCTCAAGAATACACAGCGAGTGGGTTTAGAAGCCAAACCAAAAGAATCCAGTTCCAACATCTAATCCATTTGTCTTATCACGTCCTGATTAGCTCTTAAAATGCTCTGGATGAACTGTGGATGGTGTGGCTGGTAGCATTCAGCTCAGAGAGGTATGGTAGGACTGTAATGAGCTTTTAATATTTTCTGCAAAAAAAAAAAAAAAGGCAGGATTTTTACAGTTGTCTGGGGAAATGGTCAGGAAGTATCAGAACCACATCAACATAGGATTAAAAGTGGGCTTTCCCAACCTCCTCTTTCCCAGTTCAGGGTTCCCATCCACCCCAAGGCAGATGTTTAAGGCTGTTTTTCATCAGTCACCCTGGAATGAGCCCAGAAGAGGCATATAAGAGTGAGAAGTTGAGAAGTGATCACCAAAAGGGCAAAAGAGGGTTTCTTCAGAAGAAATCAATAGTTCTATTTTCAAACTTCAGTCCAGTAGAGCAGTGTTCTCAAACTCTAGTGTTTATAAGAAACTTGGAGTGGGATTTTCTGGTTACAAATTCAGGTATCAGGGCCCCACCCCCCAACCCCCCACCCCCACCCCAGCACTTTGGTTCACATATGTCTAGGGTGGGTTTTCACCAATTCAGGTGGTTCTAATAAAACTTTGAAGTTCTTCAGAGACTCTGGAAGTTAAGTCTTAGCACATAAGTTGCTACAGAGTTACAAGTGAGATGTAGTGGGAATTGGACTGGAACGGTCATGGCAGAAAGTACTTTCCACGATACAGAAAGGCTGATGCAAAATCACGAGCCTTGGTTCTAGGCCAGTCTTGACACTGCTTTGGAGAAGTACCCAGTTCTCTTATTCTTTCCATCCACCTTGAATTCTGTGTTTTCTGCTATGAGATATTCAGATCTTTTCCCTCTGGGAAAGGTTTTTAATAAGTCTGTTGATCTTTTAAAGATTTAGTTTCTCATTGGTCACTGTGTGCTCATATTTTTGTATATACAGGTATCCCAGCCCTTTACAGCTCAGGGGATTTTTCTTAAGCTACTATGTTTCTTCATCCTTAGAATGAAGATGCTAAATGAAACATTTGTGATATTCCTAGTCTTCTGCGCACCTTAATGTCTAAATTGACATTTCCTGCGTGGAGGAACCAGGGATTGTTGGAGAGCACAGGATTTGGAAAGGGAGAACTGGGTTTGCATTTTATCTTTGTCATGTCTGAACTAAGTGGTGTTCAGAACTTGACCTCCAGGAGTCTCAGATCCCTTTTCTACACCTCTCTAAAAAGTGGACGTTGGGATGCCTGGCTGTTTCACATAGTTGGGGAAGGTTAACTGAGACATTCAGTGTGAAAATTACATAACAGCTGCAAAGCACCATGACTGTTCTTTGTTTAAAATAGAATTGCTGAGGCCCAAGTACAATTTCACAATAGCTGTGTTAGTGAGTTAACTTATATTCATATTCATTTAAACTAGTCACTTGTGAGTGAAAAGAAAAAGCCATGGCTGTGACCACCTAGGAGCAAATTGTAGCAAAATGTTAGATTTTGGTTAAGGAGGCTTCTTTTTTCTTCAGGAGAATGCGAACATGAATTTTTTTTTCCCTGAAGTCTTTACTTTGAAGAATGTTAACCAAATATGCCAATGGAAGCAGGTGAAGGTTCCTAGGCTATTTATTTAGCACATATTGGGAAGGTCTAAGGTCATATGGATTCATGCAGACACAGAAGTCTCATAAATGATATCAGAAAGCACCATGTGTAGATTGATCCCTGATATAAATGGATAATCATAAGTTATTGCAAATGGCAAAGCAGGGAGGTGGTGGAGCAGTTACCCTTGATCTAGGGTCTCCCAAGGTAAACATGCTTCTGTCCACAGGATCAGTTCATCCTCTTCCTGTATCCCAGATCCTCTGGGGCTGAGGTCATCATTGCTTTGTGGATTGGAGGATTATCTATGTTTTGGATTTTCCTTTTTGATAACGAACCAAATGCTACGTTATTAAAACGTACTTGAAAATGCTTAGTGGAGGCAGAGATACATTTTTAGAAAAGTAGTTTTCTGATTTTGTAATGGTTCACAGAAGACATTTGTAGTGTTTTCTCTTTCCTTTCTTCACTGTTTTTGGTTGGTGTTGGTGTTGGTCAAAAAGAAAGATATGTGAGGTCTGTCGGTAGTGGTTTTTGATTTTCAGAGATGTGCTTTTCCATTGCTTGCTCAGTGGAAAACAGTTGATGGAAGAAATGAATTTTTTCTCCTTCATCTCTTTCTCAATGTGAGACCATGATAAAAAGCAAACTGCCATTGGATATGAGTTTTCCTTTGGTAACATGAGATATAAAGAACAGGCATTTTTATGTCTGCATTTTGTCCAGATATAATAAACATCAGACAAAACATGAATTTCCTTATGTGGAAATTTATCCAATTTTAACTATTTGTGCATTACTGCAAAGTGGAAGACAAAACCAAAGCCTAGCATTAAATATATCTCAGGATTAATATTATTCTAGAAAGAGACATTTATACAGTCAAGGGAAGAGAACACAAACGTTGTATAGACTTCAGTGTTAGGTAAGAGGAGTTACTAACCTCTCCAGAAATAGATAAGTTCAGAAAACCTTTGTTTTTTCTCACAAAATAAGACATGTGAATCTCATGAAGCTACAATCAAACTTTAATATTAAATACTCTATTTAATATTTATAGCAGATGTACCTTCAAAATATTTTTTTATTTCTCTATTTTAGTTTTATTTATTATTTATTGGATGTCTGAATTATTTATTGGCTTTCCTTTCGAGAACTCAACCTGTCTTTGCATGGAACTTTCAAACTTTTAATAAAACATAGATTTTATTTCATAATTTCCTCAGGTAAAATTCTTCTGTAGTTTCAACAAATATGTATATGCATGTAATCACCACACCGTTCTAAATTTATAGAATAAATTTATCATTCCAGAAAGTATCCTAGTGTCCCTTTTTTTAAAAAAAAATTTAACGTTACTTATTTTTGAGAGAGAGAGAGAGAGAGAGAGCAAGCAAGCACACAAGCAGGGAAGGGGCAGAAAGAGAGGGAGAGAGAATCCCAAACAGGCTCTGCACGATCAGTGTGGGACCCAATATGGGGCTCAATCCCATGAACCATGAGATCATCACCTGAACCGAAATCAAGAGTTAGACACTTAACCCACTGAGCCACTCAGGCATCTCTTAAATTTTTTTAATCTTTATTTTAGTTAGTTAACATACAGTGCAATATTGGTTTCAGAAATAGAATTCAGTGGTTCATCACTTTCATACAACACCCAGTGCTCATCATAAGTGCCCTTCTTAATACCTATCACCTATCTAGCCCATCTCCTAACCATCTCCCTCCATCAACCCTCAGTTTGTTCCCTATCGTTAAGGGTCTTTTGTGATTCGATTCTCTTTCTTCTCTTTTTTTTCTTGGTTTTCCCTTCCCATATGTTCAGCTGTTTTGTTTCTTAAATTCCACATGAGTGAAATCATATGATATTTGTCTTTCTCTGATTGACTTATTTTGTTTAGCATAATGCATTCTAGCTCCCTCCACATCATTGCAAATGGCAAGATTTCGTGGGGTTTTTTTTGATGGCTGAGTAATACTCTCTTGTATATATGTACCATATGTTCTTTATCCATTCGTCAATCGATGGACGTTTGGGCTCTCTCCATACTTTGGCTATTGTTGATACTGCGGCTGTAAACATTGGGGTGCATGTACCCTTTTGAATTGTATTTTTGTATCCTTTGGGTAAATACCTAGTAGTGCAATTGCTGGATCATAGGGTAGTTCTATTTTTAGTTTTTTGAGGAACTGCCATACTGTTCCAGAGTGGCTGCACCAGTTTGCAGTGCAAGAGGGTTCCTCCTTCTCTGCAGCTTCACCAACACCTGTTGTTTCTTGTGTTAATGTGAGCCATTCTGACAGGTGTGAGGTGGTAGCTCATCGTGGTTTTGATTTGTATTTCCCTAGTGATGAGTGATGTGGAGCATCTTTTCATGCATCTGTTAGCCATTTGATCTATCCTTCTCCATGCTCCACCTCAACAACTGCAGATCTGGTTCTTATCACTATGGATTCGTTTTTTCTGTTCAAAAGCAAATACCTGGCTTCTTCATGAGCATAATGCTTCTGAAATCTGTTCATGTTGTTCTATTTATAAATGGTTCTTTTTGTTTTACTGCTGAATTGCCTTCCATTGTATAGATATATCATAATGTGATTATCCATTCACTTACTTTTGGATAGTTGGATTGTTTCCAGTTTTTAACTCTTATGAAAAAACCTGCTGTGAACTTTGATGTACAGGTTTTTTTGTGGACTTACATCATCAGTTCTCTTAGATAAAATACCTAAAAGTAGAATTTCTGGATCATATGATAATTCTATGTTTAATTTTATGAAAAACTATCAGGCTTTTTTCCCAAAGGGATTATACCATTTTATATTCTCACCTGCAACAAATGAGAATTACACTTTCTCCGCATCTTTACCAGCACTTGGTATTTTGAATCTTTTCATTTTTAACCTCTACTCGTTGTGTAGTAGTGCCTCGTTGTTGTTTTAATTTGCATGTCTCTGATGACTGATAGTGCTGAGGACCTTTTCACATGCTTACTGACAATTTATATATCTTCTTTTATGAAGTGTCCATTATATAGTTCTGTTCACTTTTGTTTGTATTATTTGCCTTATTTTGTCTTATGCTATCTATTCTGCATATAACTATGTCCCTTGTCAGATTAATGCATTGCAAATGCATTGCAGCCAGCCTTTTACTTTTCTTAATGGTATTTTGAAGGGTAGCAGTGTATTATGTCCTTTTACCCTTTTATGGTCAGTGTTTTTTGTATATTGTCTAAGAAATCTGTGCCTCCGAAAGTAGTGAGGATTTTCTTTTCTTAGGCATTCTTTTACAAGTTTTATAGTTTGAAGTTTCACATTTATGTTTATGATCCATTTTGAGTTAATTTTTCTATGCCATGTGAATTATGTGTCTAAGGGAATGAATCATGTTTAATTGTTCAAATACTATTTATTGTAAAGATTCTCCTTTTTTTGCACTAAATTGCCTTTGCATTGTTGTTGCAAATTAATTGTGCATGGATGTTTGGGTCTGCTTCTGGAATCTCTCTTCTCCCATAGGACACTATATTACAATATTTATGTAATATAATAGTGTATCTTAAAAGCAGGAAGTATAAGTTCTCCAGATTTTTCAAAATTGTTTTGGTTATCCTAGATCCTTTACATTTCCATATACATTTTAGAATCAGCTTTCCCTTATTTACTTAAAAAAAAACCACACCAAACCAAAATAAAACTTTTTGGGAATTTGATGGAGGTTATATTGAATTTATAGATAAATAAGGGACAAAGAGCATCTTAAATAGAGTGTTCCAATCCATAAACATATTTTACTTCTCCATTTACTCAAATATTTTTAAATTTCCTTCAGCAATGCTTTAAAGTTTGCACTATAGTTTTTTTCATATTTCTATTAAACTTATTATCAAGTACCTTATGTTTTTTATGTTATTATAATTGATATTTTAATTTTATTTTCAATTTGTCTCATATCTGCCATTTAAACTGATTTTTCTAGGGGCACCTGAGTGGCTCAGTCGGTAAAGCGTCCGACTTCAGCTCAGGTCACGATCTCTCGGTCCGTGAGTTCGAGCCCCGCGTCGGGCTCTGGGCTGATGGCTCAAAGCCTGGAGCCTGCTTCCAATTCTGTGTCTCCCTGTCTCTCTGCCCCTCCCCCGTTCATGCTCTGTCTCTCTCTGTCTCAAAAATAAATAAAACGTTAAAAAAATGTTGAAACTGATTTTTCTATATTTACCCTGTATCCTGTAACCTTATTAAATTCAGTTATTAGTTCTAGTACATTTTAATAGATTACTTAGTATATTTCACATAGATGGTCATATCTGTGAATAAGAACAGCTATAGTTTTTCCTTTTCATTCCCTCTCTTTCTCTTTCTCTCTCTTTCTCTGTCCCTCTCTGCCTTCTTGCAATGGCTAGGGACTTCCACCTAATGTTGAATGGAAAAGATGAGAATGAACATATTGTCCTTGTTCTTAATCTTAACAGGAAGGCATTTAGTCCTTTATTACTTAAGTATCACGTTAGCTTTGGGTTTTTCATAGATGCCCTTCTTCTTTTGCTACTACTTTTTCTTTTTTGTTTACAGAATATTTTTCATATTCCATTTTATTTCCTTCACTGGATTTTTAATTATACCTCTTTTTTGTGTGTTTGCTCAGAGGCTAACAAAATACTTTGTTAGCTTATCGGTAAGTCTCCTTAGAGTAAATATGCTGCTACTTCACACTGCACACTTTATATTTTATAAGTGACACTGTATTTCACACACATCTCTCTTTATAAATGTAATAACCTCACAACAGTAGAATTCTATCTGCCCTCTTCTTTATGCTATTTTAGTTGTATCTTTAATTCTACTTACATTATAAACTCCACCTTACTATTGTTTTTGCTTTACATGATTAGCTTTACATGATTTCTTTTCTTTTAAAGAAATCAGAGAAGAAGAGCAGTCTTTCCATTTATCCAATTGTTTGCCATTTCTGGTGTTATTCATTCCTTTTTCTAGATATATGTTTACCTTTGGTGTCATTTTCCTTTGGCATGACAGACATTGTTAGTATCATGTAGTATAGGACTTCTAGGGGTGAATGTTCTCAGCTTCTGTTTGTCTAAAGATGTCTTTTTTGCATTCCCATTTTGAAAATACTTTTTTGGGGATAATTAAATTTTTTTTTCTGTCAACACTGTAAAAATGTATTCCATATTCTTCTTGCCTCCATTGTTTCTAATTAGAATCCAGCTACTATTCATATCATGGTTTTTCTGTATCTAGTGTGTCATTTTTCCTCTAACTCCTTTATTTTTCTTGTATTTGTTTTTCAATGGTTTAATGTACCTGAGTGTGATTTTCTTTTATTTACCTTGCTTAGGATTGACTAACCTCCTTGTAGCTAATAGCTAATTTGATTTTTTAAATCAAATTTGGGAGAATTTTAGCCTATATGTGTGTGTGTGTGTGTCTGTGTATATATATATATATATATATATATATATATATATATATATGTAATTTTATATATTTTATATTTATATATTTTATATATATATGTAATTTTATATATTTTATATTTATATATTTTATATATATATATATTATTTATTTATTTATTTATTTATTTATTTTACTATTTTCATCCTATTCTCCTTCTGGGTCTCTGATTATATGTGTGCTAGACTCTCTGGTATTTTTTCCTAGGTTTTTGAGAATCTGTTTTTTGCACATTTTTTCTTTTTTTTCTTTCAGATTAAACAGTTTCTATTGGTATACCTTCAAGTTTAATGACACTTTTTCTTCTACTTCAAAGTTTCTATTAAGCTCATACATGCATTTTTAAATTTCAGTTAGTTTACTCTTTTTAAAATTTCAATATAGGAGCGCCTGGGTGGCTCAGTTCATTAAGTGTCTGAATTCAGCTCAGCTCATAATCTCATAGCTTGTGAGTTTGAGCCCCACATCAGGCTCTGTGCTTTGGATTCTGTGTCTCCCTCTCTCTCTGTCCCTTCCCAGCTCACGCTCTGTCTCAAAAATAAACACTAAAACATTTTTTTTAATTAAAAAATTTTTAAAAATCAATATAGTTAACATACAGTGTTATATTAGTTTCAGGTTAGTATATTTTTAAGTTATAGAATTTCTATATGATTCTTTATTAATAGTTTCCTTTGTATTGCCAAGATTCCCTATCTATTTACCATTGAGGCTATATTTTTCTTTAAGGCTTTGAACATTTTTCTAGTAGTTGCATTAAAATTTTTGTCTGCTAATATAATTATCTGGGCCATCTTCAAGTCACAAGGTTGCACTTTTTTCTTGACCATGATTTCTATTACTCTGTTTATTTGTGTTAGTGGCATGTTTTGAGTTTTATACTGGATATGGTGAATGATATGAAGACTCTGGATTCTCTTCTCTTTCTCTGAAGTTTACGTTGGTTCAATATTTAGCTGATTATCTTGTACTTGTGTAGATTTGTATTTTTTTTTTTTTTTTTTGTTAAGGTGTATTTGTGAAAAATACCTAGGTATTTCCTAATCCCTTCAAACTAGGTAGGTCTCAAGCTCTAAGTTTTATCACTCCTGCAGTTCTTGTTAAGACTTAAACATTGATAGGAAAGCCTTACTGTTGGTCATGGTCTTTGTTTCTAAGGTGTGGCCTTTCTTGTGTCTCAACTGGGTGCCTGGCATATAAATGAGGGGATTCTGATGGTGGGAGAACTCAGTAGTCTCCCATGGAGCATTGCCTGTCCTGTAGCTTCCAGCCTGTTAGCAGCTACCCTCTAGCATGGCTTTTGAAGTCTCACCTCATGTCTGCCCAGCCCAGGCTCATGCAAGAATTCATAAGGGACTTTACACAGATGTCTGGTCCTCCTCTCTGTATAGTTCTTCCTTGCTGGAATATGTCCCTGCAGTTCGAGCTCCTTTGACAGCCCTAAATTCTGATCCCTGCTTCCTCAGCTCAGCGGAACTGTCATTGACTACTTGGACTTCAGCAAACTGCTGGGATCAGAAAATTCCACCCAGGTAAAGAGTCAAGGAAATAGAGTCCCACCTCCTTTGGGCCAAGGATCACAATCTTGAACTGCCCATTGCCCAGTGCCTCGTATATTTTGCCCAGTTTCACAGTTTTTATGGAGAGGGGCTAGTTTAGTACTAGTTTATTTGTCATGGCTGGAAGCAGAGATGTCTATAGTTTAGACTGAATAAACATTATAAAATATTAAAGAATCTCAGCCTACCCAGGAGAGGGGATAGGAAGGAGGTAAGAAAAGTGGAGGGAGTAAAAGGATGGAGGTAGAGAGAATGGGAAGAAATTAGATACTTGTCCTATCCTCTCAGTTTTCAATATATTACATAATATAATTTCAACAAATATTTTTTAGATATGGGCCAGATAATGTAGTAAGTGGTAGTTAATAATTGCTAATAATTGCTCCAAAGATAGTGGAGGAAATGTACTCACATAAAACAATTACAATGTGATATTTCGGGGGCTCCAATTGCTATTTGCCTAAAGGTTTATTGAGCACAAGGAAATTAATTCTGCTCGATTTGGAAAAATTTCACAGAGGTGGTGGTATTGGACTTGGCTTTAAATGATACGTGAGCTTATTTGTCTAGTGGCATGTTGCGGTCGAACGGGAAGTTGTTAGATAAAGACTTTCAAACAAAGTAAACAGTGTGAGGACCATTTCATAAGGGATTGTGTTTACTTTTGTGCCAGCAAAAGAAAAGAAACTTAATGAATAAATCAGAATTTCAGTCTGAAATGAAAAACAACCAATTGTGCCACAATAGATACTTTCATATGGACGAAGGTACAGGGAAATTATGCATCATTACTTCTCAAATATTTGTTGAATTGGCTCCTTTACATGAGATTCTGATTATATAAACCATTCTCCTGCAGACTAATTGCAAGTTGCACTAGAAATATTCAATACAATTGTATTTCCCTTCTGGGAGTAGAGTGGGTAAGGAAGGAACATTGTCTCTAAGAACTGTTGACAAACAGATTTGCTCTAGACGTTTAATTGACTGGCTAAAGCTATGTGAATGTGGGGGTGGTCAACGAGTCTGCTGGTTCTGTCAGCTCAGGGAGACCGGGTCATAACCTTCATTTAATGTCCATTTGATCCATGAATTTTTATCTTAGTAATATTCATTCCAAATATGAAATACTTAATATGCCATTTCTACAACTCCATTCACTCTCCGCCCCTCTTTTTCCTCCCCCCCCCCGCTTTCTTCTTGCCTTTTCCCTTCCTTCCTCCCTCCCTCCCTTCCTTCCTCCCTTCCTGCCTTCCTGCCTTCCTTGATCTTTGAAGAGATATTTCTTGGCAGACTATAGAAAAACATAAAAGTATACAAGATTCATCTTTGAAGTTAAATATCACTTTCAAATTTTTTTTCAATAAAGTAAAGCCTTGTTTGCTTGCTATTTAAAAAAGAGTAAACCATGGGCACCTGGGTGGCTCAGTCGGTTAAGCGTCTGACCCGTGATTTTGGCTCAGGTCATGGTCGCAAGGTTTGTGAGTTTTTGAGCCTCCCACCAGGCTCTGCACTGGTAGTGGGATTCTTTCTCTTCCCCTTTCTCTGCTCCTCCCCCTTCTCTCTCTCAAAAATAAATAAATAAACGTTTTAAAATAGAGGAAGCCAATTATTTGATGAGTGCCTCTTACTTTGAACATTATACATAGGTAGTGGAACCTGTACTATTTTCTGTGCGTCCTGCTGTCAATGCTAGGGGCTCCTTGCCTCTTTTCTGAGTGTGATCATCCAGAGCAAATGGGGAAATTCTACATCAAAACATCCTCCTTTTCTTTTTTTTTTTTTTTTTTTTACTTATAATGAAGTATAATAGTTCATTCTCCCTAAACACCTTTTAGGAGGCTTGTGTCTACTCCTGGACCTTAGATTTATGTTATTACTAGATACAATCAAAGATACAGTACATTAAAAATGCATTGAAACAAGATTTTCTTTTTTCTTTTTTTTTTTTAACTTTTTTAACATTTATTCATTGTTGGGAGAAACAGAGTGGGAGTAGGGGATGGGGTCAAAGAGAGAGGGAGACGCAGAATCCGAAGCAGGCCCCAAGCTCTGAGCTGTCAGCGCAGAGGCCGACGCGGGGCTCCAGCTCACGGAAGGCGAGATCACGACCTGAGCTGAAGTCAGGCGCTTGTCCCACTGAGCCATCCAGGCTCCCCCAAACAAGATTTTCTTTAGAAAATATCTCAGATTTGAAGGACACAGGAGATTGAGCGGGTTGGTTAGTAAATATGGAGTCTGATGGACAGAATGAGTAAAGTTAAAACTCTTAAAGTAGAAGCTAATATTTACTTGCAATATAAAATTGTCCAAGTACCAGATTAATGTTTTATATGAATGATCTGATTTATTCCTCATCATTTATGCTCTACTTTCATACACTTTTCTGAATTATTTTGCAACATAATGATCACTACCATTTATTGAGTTACATACCAAGTGCCAAGCCCCTTCATTGTATTATCTCTAACCCTTACATGTACAGACAAAGACACTTACCATCCCCATTTGAGAGATGAGGCTCACAGAGATGCAGTAATTTGCTCATGGTTGCACAGCATGTCAGTGTTTGAACTAGGCATTGATTCAAGGTCTGTCTGATTCCTGACACTTACCTTCTATTCTTCACGTGGCAGAGGTGCTGCTTTGTCATTTGTCATAAATGCATGCTTGGTGAAAACCATTTTAAAGGAAGGTTAGGAAAAGGAGAACAGAGCTGAGCTATTTCTAGGTCCCCTTCAGGATTTCCATGGTGCAGCCTAAATGTTTAATGTTTATGGTAATGTGCATTGATTAATAGATTATAACACCTCCAAGATCTAGAAAGGTATGATATATGTAACAGTTTCCACTACATGGCTTACGTTTGCTATTAATAATTGTTTTTGCCTTTGAGATTAAAAAAAAACCTTTGTTTTGAAAGGAAATCGTTCGTTAGCATTCTAGAATGGCCTATTGAAAATCAAGCCCCTTGGCACAAATTAATGAAGTGTGTGTTAGTGAATGTCTTATAAATGTAGCATGATGTTTTCTGTTTTCTCTCTTATGCTCTTGTTTCTTTTCACAGCATGCATAACAGACTATACAGAAGAGTCTGGGACTTTTACTTCTCCAAACTTCCCCAATAATTACCCCAACAACTGGAAATGCATTTATAGGATCACGGTGGAAACCAGCCAACAGATTGCATTGCACTTTACAAACTTCTCCTTGGAGGAGGCCATTGGTGGAGAGTGCATAGCAGATTTTGTGGAAATCAGGTAAGCACCTTTATTTTATCACCTTTTTCCTTATTTGTTTTCATTCATGGTCTTTCCTGGAAAAGTTAAGGAAAATGCATGGAAATTCTCTGTAAAGCTCCCTGTTGTGCTCTTTCTTGCAAGATATAAAGTTTGTCATGTGGAGCCCGACTTCACAGAAGAAAAACAGAAAATTGCCTAAGATTCAGTGGTTATTTTGAAGTGATTATTTTATGCGGAATATTTGAAAATAAACTCTAGAGTTTATTTGGGCAAACAGATGTACTACTCCTCTGAAATTAGATGCTTGCAATTATTGAATACCTACTTTCTTTCTTTTTTCCTTTCTTTTTTATTTTTTTAAACAGGCATTAAAAAAACTCGTTTTAATGTTTACTTATTTTTGAGAGGGGGGAAGGGGCAGAGAGAGAGAGAGAGACAGAGAGAGACAGAGGATCTGAAGTAGATTGTACACTAAGAGTGGAGAGCCCATGTGGGGCTTGAACTCCCCGACTGTGGACGTGACCTGAGCCAAAGTCAGATCCCTCACTGACTGGGCTACCAAGGTGTCCCGGAATACCTACTTTTTTTATGGAAAATCAATTTAGAATTTAAGGCTGTTTTTGTCCATTTGGTATAATTATATCCAAAAAAATGATGATAAGATAAGAAACGTAACGTTTTCACCAAGTTTTTTGTGTTCAAATAATAAAAGTCTAGGTTTGTGAATTTCAGCGTGAGAACTTTTTTCTTTAATGCTTTGGTATTTAGGGAGAATGAATTTAAAAAGTTATATTTGCAGTAAAGGTAAGTTGACCTATATATTGCCATCTATGCAGATCATTTTACATAGAAATAAATTAGGCTCTGTACACACACAATTTGGTGTGTATTTATTTCAGATTTTTATTTGACCTTTCAAAAGCCTAGAGTATTATACTTTTATAATAAACTTGATTCTATAATGTGAGGTATGGTACTAAAATAAATCAGAGTTGTATCATATCATGGCAAAATAACGTAATTTTCTTGATTTACAATAACTAATCATTAGATTTGAATGTTGAGTGAGTCCTTTTTTTTATGCTTGAAAAAGCTACAGATTACAAAGTAGATTTAAGACCCTAAAAGTCCTTGGGGAAGAATTATTTTCAAAATGTTGCTAAATATGTCAAATACAACATTAAATTTGAAAAAATTCAAGTTAGAAGACAAACATTTAAGTTTTCTCTGTAAAATGAAGCAACATTTGTTTATACTGTTAATAATTATGGTCTCTTTATCCCATGTTCTCTGACACATTTACCAGATGCTTCATTTGAGAGAGAGAAGATTAAACTCTTCCTCTCAGCTTGAGATTGGTTATATAAAATGTTGTGCAAACCATAAATGATGTTCTTTATTAAGCTACTCAAATGTTTTTAATCAGGTGAAAAATTGAAAACTTGAAATTGTGATTTAGAGTATTTTTAAGAAAAGTGGACCGACCTAAACTGATCTGTTTGCAGTCTCAAAGTTCAAATAATAGTAAATGTTTATACAGTAATATTATCAGTGATGAGTAAATGACCGCATCTGTGTCTTGCCCCAGAGATGGAGGCAGTGAAAGTTCACCACCCCTGGGAAAATACTGTGGCTCAAATCCACCTCCAAGAATCATCTCTCATAGTAACAAACTATGGTTAAAATTTAAGAGTGACTTCTTTGGCTCAGCATCTGGATTCTCAGCTTACTGGGATGGATCATTAACAGGTAAATGGCAAAGAGCTGTCTTTTATTGGAGAGTCCAGTCTGACTGGTTTCTTGATTCTTAGACTGCCATGCTCTTATCCATTTTTTTTTTCTAGCTATATTTTATCATTCCTGTTTATACTAAACGTAAACACTGAAAATATTCCTGAATAACAGCGCTGTTTGGGTTTTGATGTTGAGGACAAAGTAAGGGGAAATATCCTTGTTTCGTGGTATATTACCTCAAGTTGGTGGTCTTGGTTAAGAGAAGGAAAGGACATTGACAGGGGCTAGCTACTCTTTGGTGATGCAGTCTTGTTTTGCGACCTGGTTAAAAGGAGAGTAACAGTAGCCCCAGTTGGATATAGACAGGAAGATTCCATTTTACCATAAAGAAGAAGAAATGTGTCACCTGGTCTCTTTCTCCTGTAGGTTGTGGGGGTAATCTCACCACCCCCACTGGCATGTTCATATCTCCCAACTACCCGATGCCCTACTACCACAGCTCCGAATGCTATTGGTGGTTGAAATCCAGCCACGGCAGCCCATTTGAGCTGGAATTTGAAGACTTTCACTTGGAGTACCACCCAAACTGCACTTTAGATTATCTGGCCGTATGTATAAAGTTCAGTTGTTTCCTTCACTGCTCCCATCTCACCCACACACATAAATGCATTTACTTTTATCTTTGAAATTTGGGAAAGGAGAACATTTAAAATATCCACATAAAAAACTTAGAAGAAATAAAAAGAAAATTTGATGAAAATGGCAGCCCTCTGAATATGGCATGTATTACTGAATAGCTTGTAAGTATTTAAAATATATTGAATATGAACTGTTAAGAGATGGTTAAAATCTCCCCAGAGGGGTTATGAGCTCTATCATGATTATTACCTATGTAATTTATATATATGCACTGAAAATTAGCAATGTAGAGGACTATACTGGTAATTGGAGAAGGTACTTGATGTCATCAAGGTGGGACTTTTTATAGTAGCAGCAACTGACCCTTGTCCATTAAAAAAAAATCTTATTCAGATTTTTTTATTCAAAAAATGCATTAGAATGTCACAAATTATGAACTATGAAATAAAAAAGCAAGGAGAACTACTGATAACAGCTATGGTCTCAAAAATAGGTGTTAGTCTTTCATTTTTAATCTCCAGATTTCAGCCTGGGTTCCCATCCTTCCCTCCATACACAGCCCTGGCTAAGTGGCTCAAGCTCATGGTCCAAGTTTATAGACATTTAAATAGAATTTTTAAAGAAAAAGAGGTTAGAGTGGGAGAGAGCCAAAGCATAAGAGACTCTTAAAAACTGAGAACAAACTGAGGGTTGACGGGGGGTGGGAGGAAGGGGAGGGTGGGTGATGGGTACTGAGGAGGGCACCTTTTGGGATGAGCACTGGGTGTTGTATGGAAACCAATTTGACAATAAACTTCATATATTGAAAAAAAAATAGAAAAAAAGATATTGTGCTTCAGGGCTGTTCTTGTGTTCTGTCATGTATTTCTTATATTTTTATGTATTTCTTCCCCACTTTTTAAGAGGTAGAGAGAGTCTTTTAGATGATGTTTATAGCCACGGTCATCTGACATTTAAAATGTTTCATTACAGGTATATGATGGCTCAAGTACCAGTTCTCATTTGCTCAGTCAGCTTTGTGGGGATGAAACACCGCCTCTCATCCGTTCTAGTGGAGACAGCATGTTTTTAAAACTCAGAACAGATGAAGGTCAACAAGGAGGTGGCTTCCTGGCCAAATACCGGCAGAGTAAGTATGTCGACTGGCTGGCTAGTGCCCGTAGTGGGTCTTCAATTTCCTGATAATGAAACAGACTGAAATAAGTATAACCCATTGGATTGAGCAATTGAAATAAATCTTTGCTCCTTATGAGAAAGATTTAATTCTATTTGAGAGAAAAATGCTTAGCATTAAATTTAATGCCATAAACAAAAGCATGTGGTAAGCTCTAGAAAACAGAGTATTTAATATGCCGGGAGAGTTGCCATTCAGTTAAAGATCAGTGTAACAGGTTAACGGCTAATGGGTTTTCATTTGTATCAAACATTACAGTCTTCTAATTAGACATTCCACTGCACATAGCGTCTCCCACACTTTTGGGTTTTTTTGTTTGTTTGTTTGTTTGTTTTGTTTGCTTGTTTGTTTTTGGTTTTTCTTTTGGTCTTGTACATCAAAAGTTACCTTAATTTTTATTAAGGGAAACTACAGTTCTTGTAAGTCATATGGAGAATAAGCACATTCTTTACCGTGGAAAAATCCGGTCATTGTAGAGATGCCATTTTAAAATCTACTTTCCTGTGAGGCAACATGGTAGAATTAAAGGAATATTGCACAAAGAATCGAGGACCCCAGGGGTTTGTCCCTGGCCCCTGACCCCTGAGAAGGTCACTTTTCCATGGGGTTCTTTGATTTCTTCTCTTGAAAAAGGAAATTAAATAAGGCCATTATGAAATCTCCCTTCTAGGTCTAGAATTTAATACATTCTAATGTTAGTTTCAAAATGAACATTTAAGAAAAGTTTCCTTGAATTGTTATTTAATAAACACTTTACTTGTGCATTTGAAAGCACAGTACCTTGCCCCACTAAACCTAAATGTATCCATATTTTGACACAGTTACCTAAAAATAGAATTGAAAGTCTTGAGATCTAAAGGGAACATACAATATCCCTTTGAATTAGTTGAAGGCATATTAATGTTTGACCTTGACTAGGTGTGATTTTGAAAATATTCACATTCACCTACATTTGGGGTTAGACTGAATTCTATATAGTTTTGAAAACTGAGTTTTAATGATGAAAAACTTTATTCTGCAGAAATCCATCAAGTATATGAAAAACTCTCCTAAATTTTCTCAGGGATGCATTTTTTTGGTTGAGCATATAATCATTTCTCTAATTTTATTATTGCTGTGCTAATTTGTTTCTTGCTTATAGTCAGATTGTTTATTAAGGATTCCTCCCTTTTATTCCCCTGATATTTTATTTTCCCTCATAATTTCAGAACACTGAAGGAGTAACTCAGTGCAGGTGGGATATATGTCCTTAAAGGCAAAAATCAGAGCTAACCAGTGAGGTTTTCTGTAAAATTTGCCATTTGAAATTGGAGGTTTGCAGACAGAATAATTTCTGAGCACAGAGAGCAGCCATATGGCTTAGGCGAGTATATTTTCCTCTGCCCTGACTTGTAGTCACTGAGCAACACGATACCTCTGTGCTGCATAGCTGTAACTTCTCCCAGGCATCAAAACCCACAAAATTATTACTTAGAATTCCTTTGTGGACAAAAAGGTCACCTAAAGAGAAATAGCCTGAGTATTCCCTTGCTCCAGCAAAGGACTATTCTGAGGAGACACAAATGTATACTTTTCCATACCATAGTTTATCAACACTGTCCTAGTCACCTGTCAGAAAAAAGTATAGTAGCAGAAATGCATCTATGAACCACCTTTTTCAGAGACCATTTTTTCAATATAATGTTTATCCTCTCATTCTCTTTTATCACACATCATGGAGATAATATGGAAAAGGCTTAGGAAAAGGCATGTATATGCCTTGTTCAGGTCATTAATTTGGGCTGAATTTGGCACTGACTCCGGGGACCAGCCACCCCTGGAGGTACCTAGTACAGTTTTGGTGGAAAACTCAGCTGAGGAAAATACCAGCTTTTGGTATTTTCAAAATGGAAGCCTTTTTTTCAGAACTTAAGATGTTCATTTCTTCTTCCAATCCTTTACATTGCCTCTATTCGTTCTGGACTTCCTGATGACTCACCAGAGGAATAAGGGAGCCTTTATTGTGAATTTCATGCTGACTTCTGAATGTTCAACAAAGCCATGTTGTTGTCCGTTTTTAGCACTCACATAGAACTTTGTGTTTTTAAACCGTTGAATTTAAAGGTCAGGATTTCTGTTCTTTCAAACGTTAAAGTTAGAAAAACAGAAGCATAGAATATTTAATACACTTCTGTAAACAAATCAGACTGCACCCTGAGTAGTGCTGAGCTATCCTGGTTTTCACCAGTTCACAGGAATTGGATGCCTCTTTATGGGAATCGATGATTTTCATGGCACTTTAAACTTTCTGAGTTCACTTAAGTACTGTTTCTCATCTTTTCTAAATGGAGACTCACCGTAAAATGCTGTACTATGTATATAGACACACATATATACATTTGCATACACATTTGCATAACATACAAATATAAAATATATAAACTATATACTTTAATCTAGATCTTTTCCTAAAGGAAAATCTTACACATCTTGGGGCAGTTATGAAAGACATGATAGTGGTTCTTAATAATCATGGGTGTTTTTTTTCAGCCTGTGAGAACGTGGTAATTGTGAACCGATCCTATGGCCTCTTAGAGAGTATACATTATCCAAATCCCTATTCTGACAATCAGCGTTGTAACTGGACCATCCAAGCGACAGCGGGCAACACGGTGAATTATACATTTTTAGCATTTGAGTTGGAAACTCACACAAACTGCTCCACAGACTACTTAGAGGTATGTATTCTGAACCTAAATAAGTTACTGCATTTTCAGATTCAGGTAGGCAAGCCAAACTATTGTGCTTCATAGAACTGAATCTCCAACCCTGCCCTACACATCTGTGATATGCCAACCACCCCTAGTATTTGAACAGGTGTATTTTGTGTCACTTTCACTGCATCATATTAATACTAAGGATATTTAATCCACTAAATTATATACACAAAGGATTATCTATGTTTTTAGGTTTCAATGTAACTTCTGGACTGATTGACCTCATGTTATTTAAATAATCCCAGACGTAAAAGAATAACTTCTATTTTTTTGTTACTTTTGTTCCCTATAAACAGGAGATCAGAAAATGTTTGGGTACCATGGCTTTATTTAATAACGAATTTGCCCGATAACTAAAAATCATGATTTGATTCTTGTTTTTATTTTTAAACTTCAGTTCATTTTTCTTTTGGTAAAATAGAAATTTCTATTTGTTACAATAATGACCACCTGTGGCATTTATTCAACTCTGTATACAATGCTATTCAGTGAAACTTGCTTGAAAATTAGCCAACCCAAAATATCAGGTAATCTGCTGTTTTTACAATAAGATGTTTTATGTATAAAAGATTTTTTGCTGATTTGCATATGTGGCTTTTTAGGGCTACAGATTGAAACGTTAGGGACCTACTTGTTTTACTTTATTAATGTAACTATGCATTCGTATATAAAATTTTATGGCTTATAAACTATTATATTAATTTAGAAATTATCGTTTCTGCTTTTACACTTCGTAAAACAATTTGGAGCCACTGACATATATTTTGACATCAAGTTTTCATCATTAATAAAATCCCTTTTGAGCCCATCTAAAATACCATCATTATATTCATCGACATTGTGTATAATACTTTTGAATCACATATGAGGTTTTCACTAAAAATCTTTTCTTAAGTGACAAGTACTCACTCTGCTAACATTATGAAATTCCCCTCATTCCCTCTGTGCCACCTAGTGACTTAGTGGGTTTCTGGGTTTTTTTTTAAGCTTATTTATTTATTTTGAGAGAGAAAGGGAGAGAGAGGGAGAGAACACCCGAGAGGAGCAGAGAGAGTGAAAGAGAGAGAATCCCACATAGATTCTGCACAGTCAGCGCGGAGCCTGACACAAGGCTCACACCCATAAACTGTGAGCTCTTGACCTTTTCGAAGTCTTGCTTACAAAGACTTCCAACCCTCAGCACTTGTAACTTTAAGGACATAGTCTTAGGAAAACTTCATCCTTGTAAAAGTTTCTTAACCTTCTTTTCACCAGTTCTTTAAAAAAATTAGCACTGATTGAGGCTGTTTGAGGTTAACATAATTTTTCCAAATAGCCCCTTTGTTTTTCAAAACAGATAGTTTTGAAATCGCAGCCATGGTGCTTACCCATTAGAAAGTTATATTTACTAGTATTCAAAGGAAGTATGATACAACATCAAACTTACAAACATGAACTTGACAATGGTTTTCAAGTCATCTTTCTTCATCTAGTGTTCAGATGGTCTTCACAGGCTTAATAACGGCATGGCTGTCCCACTCCATTTACCTGGAGTAGCCATCCTTTTATTTTCTTCACGTGGTAAGATCTTGTGCATTCTGTAGAGAAAATGGAAATTTGCTCGCAAAGCCCCTTGCTCATACTTCAAACACAGCAATTTACCTTACCACATTTTTACCAGTTGTGATGGTGCCCACATGTTCTACTGGACTATGAGCTTTTTGAAGGTGTGAGCCGTCTTCTACTGAATTTGTGACCCAGGCGTTGATTTTGGAGTTGGGATCCTATAGGAATCCAGTGAGCTCACTATAACTTGAATATCACTGCCATATATTAGCATCAGCCTGATGATAGCTATTAATTAATGGGAAAGGACTGAATTCCAAACTGAACTTTTTGTCCAATTCCTACACATTCACCACAGTTCTACTGCTTTGAGCACAAAGCAAAAGACAAGTCATGGTCTTGGAGAGCGCTGTGTGCATAAGCACATGTTAGGCACCGTAGCACTGATTTGATAAAAGTACAATGGAGGAAGCTGTGGGGGGTGGGGGGGGAGGGCAGGGGGGGTAAGGGGGGAAGTTTCTGACCTGGACCTTAAAGGAAGCTTTAGAAGAAAGAATGGGGAGAAAATGAGATGAAATGTTTCCAGGGACTGGGCTCCACCTCTTCGGGCTTACTTGAAGATGGAAAGGTAACAGAAAGGCCCATCAGATAATTTTTGGAAGTGTTTGAAAACTGTCAACCAAAAAATACCTCTTCCAACAACCACAGAGCCACTAATTAAAGGCCCTTCATCGATGACGTGAGAGATATGCCATTTATCTTGTGCAACATTCATGGTGAAAGCAGCAAAAGTACAGAATGAGAACCAAAAGCTCAGCACAGGCTTCCAAAGAATGACAGTGTTGCCAGAGGGAGGAGATTTTTTTCCGCTTCTGTAAGCCAAGGGGCAAGGTCAGAGCTATTGCTACAATGGCTGGTCTATGATGAAAATTTTAAAAGCACAAATAACCACTTAAGAAGAGAAAAGCCACAAACACAAAATCTAGTTTCCATTAATTTAATAACTTGTAGTTAAAGGGTTTTTCAAGTAACTGAGCCAGGTCCCAGCTGAGTGACTGTTACTGCAGCCAGAATTGAGTTATTTTGAATCAATAAAGCTGAGATTATGGAAGGACTCGATTAGGTGCTGGTCGGACATTGTGCCCAACCTTGCTGAGGGGTGTGGGTTGGTAGAAAGCCCATTGGGAAGCTAAACCATCCTTTATTATTTGTCCTCTGGGCAAAACAAAATGATTCAGATTTGGAAATTAAATATTCAGTGGGAGGAAGGGTCACTTGCCTAAAGGAATAAATAAGACCATACTGTCCATGCAGTTATGGGAAGTCAACCTTAAGGATTCTCTGTGCGTCCCACAACTTGATTTCACTTCTTAATTTTTATGCTGAGTCTGAGTCTCTGCACAGAGGAGGAGATTTCTAATAGCTGATTGAGTATAGAAATGAAAGTGATGGGTTTGGGAGACATCAGCACAGAGATGTGCAGGAGGGCCAGAGCCTGTATTAAGTCGACAGGGAGCATGTGTTCGTGGCGTGTAGAGGAAAGAGGGAAACTCTGAGGTGGTTGTGCCATGGACGCTAAGGGCAGAGAGTATAAAGAAGGTGACAGTGATCAACAAGGGGGAGAGGCTCCCCAGGGGCCAAGGGGGATCTCAGGGTTAAGAAGTGTCCCATGGAGATCACTGTGACTCCAGGCAAAGTGGTGTTTGGGGGAAGGGGGAGCAAGAGTGGGACCACAGTACGAAGAGGCACAAAGGGCAGAGAGTGAGCGTAGACAGAGGTTTAAGTCCATGAATTCACTGTCTGAATTCTCTCAAGGAAATGGCATTAAGTCCTAGCTTCCTTTCTCCAGTCCTCATCCTACATTTCCCTAACTCGTCCTCATGAGGCAAGCTCTCACAAGACACCCTCCTCTGCATTTTGTCTTGTATGTCAGTGTCTCTTCTAATGTGGCCCCGGGTTAGAGTCAACACTCCAGTGAAGCTGGCCAGGGTCAAGTATGCTGGGACTGTATTATCTGGCTCATATACTTCTGGTATTGTACGTAGGCTGAGGTTACACGGGCTTATTGTTAGTCAAGTTATAATGTTGGACTATATTAATACCTGTATTCTCCAGGTCACTTTTATACGAACTGTAATGGCTTCAGAGCCATACATAGGATGTCATTCCTACCAAATTATATTTGACTATTTTGCCTGCGAATTGAACTCATGATCCTTCTAAACCCCACTTCTTTGGTCTGTAAATTATCCATTTGCATATAGACTTACTGGCCTCTGGCCTACTAGTTCTTCAAAAGTAGTTGATAAAAATGTCAAAAAAGATGGTGCCTATTTCAAATACTCCAAAATAATATCTTTCTTTGGTAAGATGATGTATTGTCGGACACTTCTGGGATAGCACTATTCAAACTTGATAATAGTAATTGCTGACCTCTCTTGAACACTTATTATTTGCTAGGTAATTATTACAGCAACGCTATAATGTAAGATATATTACCCCATTTGACAGGTGAGACAGTTGAGGCAAATGTCCACAGTCACAAACATTAGAGGTGTTGAAGTCAGGCTTTCTACCAGGCCCTGTGGCACGGCCAATGCTTTTAGTTATGACACTGCACACCCTCTCTGTATACACTCACAATTTTCTGTCACCTTCAGAGATGACATGAGGAGATGTCCATGGAGCCTGCAGATTTACCATAATACTGTCACAGAGAGGAGTCTATATTATTTTAGCACACTTCTTCATAGATAAGCACTGGTCATTTATTATAATCACCTTTTTTTTTTTTGCTACATAGTGACAAACTATTTTTAGTGTCCAGTTTAGAATTTTTCCAAAAAATGCTGTCAATCTTACCCATGAGATTCTAGAATAAATCTTTTCTTCAGTTTGGAAGTTGAAACATTTTCCTTGAGACCTCTGGCCATTCTACTATTTTTCATTGTTGTGTTTTATGCTCTTGGTTGCAGATACACACTTGAACTAAACCATTAGAATTGTGAAAGGGTTGTCCTCTGAGGAAAGTAAAAAGCCTCATGACCCAGGATAAACTAAGAAGCTGGAAAAGGGCAGGAACAAAAGCAGCTTAGTGGCCTCTCCCTGCACATGTATACTCCATTTCCATCTGTCTTCCCAAAAGCTTCCTCTGCTTTTCTGCAGCCTCACAACTTTACCTTCAATATGGCCGCCCCAGCCATGACTCCACATGACCATTTGCCTCGAGCTCTTACAACCAACTAGGCTTCCCCTTGGTGATCAGTTACCAGCATGGAGGTCTCATATTTTTTTTTAATGTTTATTTATTTATTTTTGAGAGAGAGAGAGAGAGAGAGAGAGAGAGAGAGAGAGAAAGAGAGAAGAAGCAGGGGAGGGGCAGGGAGCAAGGGAGAGAGAGAATCCCAAGCCGGTTCCATGCTATCAGTGCAGAGCCTGACATGGGGCTCAGTCTCATGAACTGTGATATCATGACCTGAACTAAGAGTCAGATGCTTAACCAACTGGGCCATCCAGGTGCCCCGGGGTCTCATCTTTTTGAGCCTGACAGTAAAGGCATGGATCTGGCCCACTTGTGGATGCATGTCCCTCTGGGCAGTATGACCGGCTCTGGCCAGGAGAAGTGAAGTCCAGTCCTCTGGCCAGTGTGGCTCATAGATTGTGTGTGGGGGCATGGTTTCTGCTGGCATGTTAAAACATTTCTTAACACTCATAAATTCAGTAAGGTTACACAATTAATTTGTGGTAACTATACCTTTTTGTAGTGCAGGATATAATTCAATCAAGCCCAAAAAATTCATTTAAAGGAATTGACTGCCTTATCACGTAAATTGGATCTCATTGTCTCTTCTTCTAGTTTCAAAATTATACTAGCTATGTTTCTGTTTTCCCTTCATCACATTATGCTCTTTTCTGAAAGTGTCGATCCATTCATATTTTGATCTTTCATTTGCCCTAATCTTAGCTTTAGAAAGTAGACATTTTTTCTAACTGTGCAGTTTCCCAAAGTTGAGCCAATTTGTGTGCTCATAAAATGGTCAGAAAACTATATAAGCTCCATTGTTCCTTCTTAATTGATTTCTTCAGAGGTTTCCCTTTTTATTGCCCCAAAAGTTATTCCTGACTTTGTGGGCAGAATTTAATTTTATGAGAATTTGTCATCTGTGTTGAATTTTCTTTCTTTTCTCTATTGCTTCTCTTTTTTCTTTAATTTTGAATTGTTTTGGTCCATGAGCTCATATCTCCTTTTGAAGTTGGACTCCCTAAAACCTTAGGCCCATGGCTGGTATAGTCAGTATCACAGTCTCCAGGGACATCGATTAGTGTCTCCTAGTGTTTTGTTCTACATTAACAACCACTTTTCTGCTGTCCAGAATTAATCCAGAGTAGCATTTCTCTTCACTGTTTACTTTACTTTTCGAGAGAGGAGAGCGTTTAAAGAATTCATCAAATTCCATGCTTTTTCCAGTTTAGACATCTGAGAGATGTCCAGATGGTTGAAATTATCTCCCCTTTGCCACCCCTGCGTGTCTCTTTGTGCTGCACTAGTGTCCACATATTTCCTTGGGAACAAATTGGAATCTCTACTGAGGAAGAAGCCCATGTGAAGGTGAAGCCCCTGTAACTGGCTGCATTCCAGAGTCACTTGGAGATCTTGTTAGAAAAACATATTCCTAGACCTCACCCCAGACCTACTTAACCAAAGTCTCCGGGAATCTCACTAGAGACTGCACCACTGCCCCCACCCCCCCATCCCCCCCCCCATCCCCCCACCGAGCTCTTGGGCCAGCACTTGAGATCACTGTCTGCAGCCCACTTTGACTCTGACAATACATTTTACCCTCACTTCAAAGCTCTCTTCAGGGAGTTATAAATATTTTTAATAGGTATCTACTTAATGTGTCCCTTCAAGTGCTATCATTGAATGTTTCTCTTTTAATAGGTCTTACTTGTCCATTCCTATAAGATGAATTACATCTTTTTCTTACCAAGAGGCAGTGATACTATCATTATATTTATCTCATCATATAAAGACATCAGCTTTACTTTGCGATTTTTGTGTTCTGATTCGAAACTTTTCTCCCCCACCCGTATTTATTTGGCACCTTTGCCACTATCATCTTCCAGCTCATTTCTTTTTTTTTTTTTTTTTTCTCCAGCTCATTTCTGTATACCCTTCCGGTCCTTCCCCTTCTCAAATCCTCTTGATTATGTCAGTGACTTCTGTCCAATGCATTTCCCAGTCTTCATAAGATTGATGTTATCTCTTGCCAAATCCTCTCTCTGATGTCATCTTGTCCACCAGATGTTTATATTATTGTTAATTACACTCCAGTGTCCTCTTCCAATTACAAAATCATGCATTTCAAGCGAAAGAATGGACCCAAACTGGGTCTTCAAGTCCTACACTTGTGTTTTCTAAGTCTGCGGCCTGAGCCATGCAATTTTCCATACTGTGACTGTGAAACACCAGGCCCGGGTGATATTGCGATTAGTTAAGGTAACACGAGCTGTTGTTATATGTTCTCAGATGCTTCATGTACTACAAGTTTATTTCTCAGTCGTGTTGGAGAGCATGCATGTGTTCCTTGCCTTGCACATGGTGATTCAGGAACCCAGACAAAAGGGAAGTCGATTTGGGGAAGCCTTTATACCTCTCTCTGCCGCAAATGTCGATAGATGTTTTACACATATCAGTTTGAGAAATGCTAAATTAAACACAGTCAAATAGGGGTTGTTGTTTTGTTCCGCATTTGCTGCGGTATGTCCTCAAGCCATACCACCCTAAATATGCATTATTCATTCACATATCCATTCATCTGGTCATTCAAATAGATTTCAGACACATAGACTGTGTCCCTTCCTTGTCTTCCCCGAGGAAGAATAACTTACCAAGTTCAAAGAGAAGTTGTGTTGGAGGAGCTGTCAGAGCTAACGCAGCCGCGAGTTCGAGTGGCAAAGGTAGAGTTTAATCCGTCATGTGCTCCTACAGTGGGATCCAGCACGAACCGCACTCCCTTCGCTTTGTAGGGAGGCGACTGGACGTTTTAAAGGGAGAATGAGGGAGTTGGGAGGGGGCAGCAGCCCGAACACTCAGGGAAGTGAGAAATGACAAAAGGTTAGTCCGTGTCAGTGTGGCCAGGCCAGCTGCAGCATGCTGTTGGCTGCAGCCATGGGAGTTAGGATTCTGCCCTCCCACACAGACTGGGAGCCAGGGTCCCATCCTTCCTGAAGATTACATTTCAAAGGCATGGCTCTCAGATCCTTGAGAAAATACTCCTGAGTCCTAGGAGGCACACATACATCTCAAAGGGACAGAGGAAGGATTCACACCTATAAGCCCTTTTTAGTAAGTGTTCTAAGAAAGGGTGGTCAGGGGCCCAGCCTCAGGTGTGGCTGGAACAAACCATCAATTCTTCTGGTTGCCTTGAGCTTTTCTCAGGCAGGCACTTTAAGCGGGGCAGGGGTCATCCTGGGGATGTGACCTTGAGCTGTTAGAAACCATGTTAGTGTTTAAGTATTTTAATATGGGGGGCGTGAGTGGATGAAAGCACGTGTGCCCAGAGTCCTCCTCTTTTTTAGGCCAAGGTTGAGGCCTAGTCAGGAAGAAGGTTCGGAGAGGCCTGGCTAGAGTCGAGCCCAGGAGAAAATCCTTGTCAGAACTGAAGGAAGTTCGGTGTGGCTGAGGCTGAGTGTGGGGCTTCTGGGTGGATGGGACCCTGCGAGCCAGTGAGCGAGCGAGCATAGCCCAGCACTGAGGGGGCATGAGGAGTTTCAGGGACCTCCCCTGGAGCAGCAAGAGGTCTTTCAGGAGTGTGAGCCTGAAATGGCCTGCTCAGATTGGCGCCTTTAAAGACTCTGGCTTTAAGGGAAAATGGAAGGGAGGTGAAAGTAACTGTGGAGATCCAGTGAGGGGGTCGCTGCAGCCCAGGCGAGAGAGAGAGAGCACCAGGTCCTTGCAAGCTGAGGAGGGACAATGTAATAGAAGGATTTGAGAGCACCGAGGAGGTAAAATCAGCAGAAGTGGACCAATGATTGGATGGGAGTGGGGCTGGTCCAGGCGAAGACAAGGCTGAGATATAATTAATGGTTCATCTCTTAAGACACTTGAGTTTCCTCTTGCTTTCTGTCTGCAGCTGGCGTCACTGATGCATTTGGCACTTCTCACAAAGGATAAATGATAAAGCCAACATTTTAGTCCGCTTACTTCACTCGAAGCTCTGTTAAATATAACAAAGAATATGTTGATTCCATTGACTAATGGAGTTTTGCATGTGATCATTATAATTTAGAAATTACTATTATTTCTTTAATGTTTATTTATTTTTGAGAGAGAGAGAGAGAGACAGAGAGTGGGGAAGGGACAGAGAGAGAGGAAGACACAGAATCCAAAGCAGGCTCCAGTCTCTGAGCTGTCAACACAGAGCCCGATGCAGGGCTCGAACCCACAAAACATGAGATCAAGACCTCAGCTGAAGTTGATCACTTAACCGACTGAGCCACTCAGGCGTCCCTAGAAATTATTTTTAGTTTTCTCTATTATTACAGAGAATAAGGACTTTATTGTATCCTTGAATTTGACAATTCTTGTTTTAAAATATAATTACCATATAATTACCCATGAAGAAAACATAAAGAAATGATTTTTGAGGACTTTAATTACTAAACTTCTACATGGCTCAGTTTCCAGAACTCTAAAATGCAGAGAACAGTATACCTACATTATAGAGCTGCTAGGAATTTTAAATTTAGGAAACATACATGAAGGGTTTAGAATAATACTCCACTAATAAATATTACTT
Source organism: Acinonyx jubatus (assembly GCF_027475565.1). Taxonomy (NCBI): domain Eukaryota; kingdom Metazoa; phylum Chordata; class Mammalia; order Carnivora; family Felidae; genus Acinonyx; species Acinonyx jubatus. Next base: position 15,521,760 of record NC_069387.1, on the reverse strand, counting down.
ATTAAATGCTACTAAGTATTATTTATTATTATTTCAACATAAACATGATTTTGTGGATTAACTTTTGCTATCTAAAATACTTTGCAGTCCGTGCAAAGCTATGATTTCCAAAACAGCCTTCCCAGTTGTGATGAGGATAGATTGGTCCCATGTATTGAAAGCAGGGCTTCTGTCTCCTGGCCTCTCAGCTTTTCTACAAAAGCCATGGGAATTCTATATCTGAATCTAAGAATTATGGTAGTCAGTATCCCACTTGCCAACAGGAGAAAAGCATTTGAGATTTTATGTCTTAGTAACAACGGGTCTGAGCCGACTTTCATCATCATGGCACCTCCTTAAACACTTCCTGGGCAGATGAGTCACGCTTCCTCTAACTGTCTGTCAGAGGAAGTTTGCTTCTGGGACACCTCGCATTTGGCTTAGAATTCAGAGATAAGCTCTTTTAATTCTGAGGACAACTGCCATCCCAAAACACTCATAAAAACTGACAACAATATACCAAACAATTCAATTTATGTCTCTGTACTAGATATGAATCTTGCATTGTACCAATCATGAGCTGGGTGCAAAAGTTTAGAATGCAGTGTATTCATTGATTATTAAGCCACATACTTCATATTATCATTAAGAGTAACAAGATGCATTTTACAAGAAATTTAATATTCTGGTGTTGTCCAAGCAAAGGGTGATTTTTTTTTTTAAATCATGAAAAATTAAAAGGAGAGCTATTTATCTCAGTGTAATCAAAATCCCTTTCCTCAGAAGGAAATGCTGATCTTTCCTGGCCATCCCTCACAGTGAAGAATTTTCATGTGATTGCATGAATTTGCTGCAGTTAATGAGGCAGACACACCAGCCCTCAAAAGATTGCCTTTGCTCTTGTATTCCAAAGAAACTCTGTGTGTTTCCCCTTTCAATATTCTCTCAAATGTGAAAGACAGAATGAGGATGATTAATAATCAGACCTACAGGTAACTTCCACTCTACCCTGAAGACAGGAAGAAGTACATCAGATGCTTAAAAATTGAAATTGCCCTATCAGCACTTCCTTCCCTCGGGGACCTCACCTAGCTCTCTCCTCAGACCATCAGCAAGTGCATGGAAGTTCCCTTCTACCATCTAAGGGGCACGTGGCTTGAATGAGAACCCATAGCTCAGAATGCTAAATTTTAAAATTAGGGATTATTGTTGTGGATTTTCATTAATTATCTTGATTGTCCACTTTGTAAAATAAAGAAGAGGGGCACCTGGGTGGCTCAGTCAGTTAAGTGTCCAACTTTGGCTCAGGTCATGATCTTGTACTTTGTGGGTTTGAACCCCATGTTGGGCCCCATACTGACAGCTTGGAGCCTGGAGCCTGCTTCGGATTCTGTGTCTCCCCCTCTCTCTCTCTCTGCTTCGCCCCTGCTCATGCTCTCTCTCTCTCTCTCAAAAATAAATAAACATTAAAACAATAAATAAAATAGGAAAGATTTCCAACTGCAACATTTCAGAATTAAAAAAATAAATGCCACGTTTACCCTTCAGTCCTTATATTTACTCTTTATTTAACAGGCTTTTCCCCTCTTCTTCCCTGAACTGGGAAAAGTCTGCCTGGCAGCACTCTAGATCCTTCCAGCTCAAGGTTCAATGACTTCATGTTGTTCTGTGAAGCAGATTTCTCCCTGTTTCTGAGTCCATCTGTAGCAGATGGTGAGGTTTTTAGGAGGCAGAATAATTTTTTTAAGAAAAGTTCAGTGTTCCGCTGTAGTGATGCAGTTGGCAGAGGGAACTCCTCGGTTCATGGAATTAAATGTTCATGTACACGCAGGAGAGTAGGCTTGGCTCTCAGTGCATCTCAGTTACCACCAGGGAGGGAATTAGGCATTTACTACTCCATCAGCGACTCTCAGAACTTACATTTGTAAGAAGTCTTTAGTCCCTGAACAGCGGAAGGAATTCTTTTTAAATAAAGAATTAGTCTAATTCATGATAAAAACCTAGTTTACGATTTAAAAAAAGGAAACATTAGGGGCAAAATATGGTTTTAAATTAATGCTGAAGGAGATTACCTTATATAATAACATTTTAATGGGCTAATTTTCATGTATAAACTTGAGATCCGTATAAAAGACTACAGAAATAGACAGTATAATATTTTTAGTAGACCAGCTGGGTGTCTGCGAACCTAAAAGGGTATGGAATTCTGAGAGTGGAAAAACATTACCAATGCATATCTATGTCAATGCAATGCTATGTCAATAGGTCCCCAAAGATAATCCTTGAAAAAATAAACTGATCACACAGGAATACATAGTCATTGCAGGAAGTTTGGAAAATATAGAAAAAGTTAGATAAAATAAAAATGATCTCAATAATAACATCACTCCTAATAATTTCTGGTGGTATTTATTTCCTGTAGTCGCTCCTTATGTATTTTATTTTAATATGCAAAGGGGATCTTCTGGACACAACTATCCTGTAATGACTTTTTCCCAGATCACACTAGCTTGTGAACGTTTGTCCGTGTTGTTCACTATGCCACATGATTTATGACATTGCACATCCTATCATCACGATACGGCCACCTATTCTTGTGGAACATTTAGAACTTTTTCAAATTTCCACTATTATGAGCCACGCTGAGATAAACATTCTTGTAGTTAAATCTGTGCACATATACATGTGTAGACAATGACTTGAAAAGTCAAACAAACAAACAAAGGCCAAAAAAGAAAAAAACAAATCAACCTTTGTGGCTCCTAAAATGAGCAATGTATAGAAAGCAGAAACAGAAGTGTCAGTGCGCTAGCTGCCACATGGGAAGGAGACGATCTCATCTGGGCGTGAGACCAACATCTAATTCAGAGTGACACAGAATAACTCAGAACGTGGTCTTCGATGGGTTTCTTGCTGTCATGCAAAGCCCAGAATTCTGAGTAATTGTTTAATTTTAGATGGGTATTTCATATTTCCTGCCCCACCCTGACAGCACATTGGCAGCATGGCTTTTCCTGTGCTGCGGGGAAGATGTGTGCCTGTATATCAGACACTGTGTGTGGCCACGTGTCTGGTGGAGACGCTGCCTCCCGGGGCCATCGCGGAGCCATCTACAATCTACCAGGCTCTGCTTCTTAGTTTTCATCATTAACATTTGCCTAATTTACCCTCCACAATCTGATTACGTTTTTACCCCTGCCTTAGCCTTTTCTCATCCACTAGGGGAACTTTTGCCCAACTCCACAAATCTTGTTTGGAAGCTTTTACTGTGGTTCCAGGAATATTATGAAGCCCTTCAGATTTAAAGTAAATGTGAAAGGTTCTAGGTTTATCCGAGAGATTTATGTGTAAACGCTCTTAATAACTACGCTCATGAGGCACTTTTCATGGGTCCTTTTAGCGCTGTTTTCTGGGGGGGGGGGGGGAGGGGAATCTGAAGAAACGCCACAAGAATTCACCAATTCCCACCCTTTTGGAGCACCGGTGGCTAAGCAGCTAGAGCTGCAGGCTGGCTGGACTGTCATGGGAGAGGAGGCAGTGACACGAAGAAACACGTGCAGAGACGCTTTCCCTACCGTTTGCCTCTCCCTTCCCCACCTCGCCAGCGCAGCCTTGGTAGATTTCCTAACGCTGTCTCCACCACCATCGCATTAGGATCCACCACCTCCCTCCACCCCGGCCCGCGCACCAGGCTTACGCTGTCCCCCACGGTATGGTTTGCTCTGGGCCACACACCCCACACTTGGGAATGGCCTCAGTGTCCACACAGAAGCAGGTTGTCATAGCAGCACGCTGCAAGCGATTCATGTTGGCCATCCATCTCTTCACAAGTGATTCATTGATTCACTGCTTTCCCATCTGGTCTGCCGGGGATGATTTCTGTGAAGTGTTTTACATGAGTCAGCTCAAGTTGTCTACACCCGTCATACTTTGTCTCTCAAAACTATTTCTAGAGTGGTTTCTTTGGGGAAAAAAATGCCAAGAGTTAGAATAACATTTTAAGTGCATTCCACATGCCAGGTCTCACACTCAACCTAATTACACGGTGTGTCTCATTTGCTATTTACACCAACCTTATAAATACCATTATGGTGCCAAATTTATATAGAAATTGTAGCTAGGAGAGGGTGAGGACTTTTCACAAGATTACATTCTAAGGAAAGTTTAGAGCTGGACTGGACTGTGTACCCATAGGCTGATCACGATTAATATCTCTAGTCTGCTCTTACAATAAAATTACTTCCTGGCTTCCATTTGAATACAATCTGTTGGTGACACTGGCTTCACAAAGCTAATCTAAAAATTCATTGAGTATAGGTCTCAGAAAGTTTAACTGTGTTCTTTCTATAAGCATTAGGTGATTCTCTACTGCACCTAAAATTCTCCCTCATGGCAGGTGGGATATTTCAATACATGTTAAACTCTAAAGGATAACCTTATTTTTGTTTTTAAAGATTTGTAGTAGAAGGGGGACCAAAATTTTTTCCTGAAGTTTCTCCATATTTTAGTAATATCTTCCCAAGAGCCCCTTGATTTAATTTCTCTATTTGGTCTATATTTAATTCTTAAAATTAATGATCCACTCTAAGCAAGTTTTATTTCAGAAAAATGTCAAGGAAATAAGAAAAAGTATGAATTAGAAAAAGTATGAATTAGATGCCAATCTAAAATAGAAAGAACTGAATTATAGTTATTACTCCCCATAATGCTAAAGTGAGTTTAGAAAGGTAGTATATCCATACATCCCATGCTTATAAATATATGAAATAATTTTTTTCATCAAAGTCACAAATATTCAAAATCATAAAAGAAATTTAGCAGCAAAGAAGTACTTCAAAAGCACATCTCTGTTCTGAGAGTTCTTGGCAATTCATAAAGCTGATTCCCATTGAGAGAACAGGTTGAGGTTCACGTTAGCTGATACTGGGTTCCTCCGGACTCAAGTTCTAGAGTTGCTACAAAATCCTTACTCTTACAAAAATTCAACTCTCTGTCAGTGAGGCATCCTCAGTTTTATATCTTCTACCTTGCATGTATGGTTCTTAATTAGAAGGAGTCCACGGATCATTTCATATTGCACCTGGAGTCTGAAGTCCCTAATGGTCTCAGAAACTACGCATGTGCCAAATTATCAAACCCATGCAAAGGAAGTCGATAGAAATTGGTAAATGTGGCTTAGGCAAGAGATTTCCTTCCTCTCTGTGTGTCCACTTGAGGGTGGAGCGGGGGTGCAGAGACCTACACCACATAAATCCTAAACGAACAGTCTCCTTAAGAGAATAATTGAAAGGATTCTACACAGGAGGTTGTAATATATACACATATTTACATTTGAAGATACGTTGAACCGCCAACCTGAAAATGGAAGCAGCATTGCAGATATTTAAAAAAAAAACAAACAAGAAACACCCCTCTCCACACGGTTATACAACTTAGATCTGCATATTTCAAGTGAGAATCTCCATCTTTCTTTTCTTAATTTCTATTCGTTTCCTTCTGTGGACTTAATTCCAAGCTTAGATATTGTGGATCTTTAGGCTTTCTAAACGCAGGGGAAATCATACCCTTCGCGGGACCAAGCCAGAATGCTCGCCAGTAGTGGCAATGAGTCACAGCTGGAATGTCCTGTGGTTAGCCTTCTGCTCTGAAAACAGAATCAGGAGCAGCAGGCACCTACTGGTTTCCATGGCAACCAGTATTTGTGTACTTTGAACAATGACTGTTCCTTTTTGTGTGGTAAATTTACGCGGGAATGAATTGTTGAGGTGACGTTAGCCATCTGTGTGAATATAAACAAAAAACCCCCCCGATTTAATTAAGTGTAAACTTCAGAAGGACATAGGGTTGGGGGTTGGGGTGCTTTTGTATAGAGGTATTGTCCTACACTAATTAATTCATTTGTTTATTTGACATATTTAAGCATTTTCATCAATGTCTATTCGATGTTTCAGTGTGCATCACTTTCTCCCCTCCAAAGGCAAAAAGAAACTAATTGTCATTCATCAGTGTTCCCCCCCACCCACCCCCACTCCCTGTGCCCCCCCTTGCCCCCCACCATCCCATTCACAATGTGTTATTTTAGAAGGACTGGGATTCAGGGGCTCTCCTTCAATGAGGTAATCCTATCCGGAAGGAAGAGAAAAGAGTCCCCTCCAAGTCATGTGAAAATGTCAGCTTTCTTAACCTTGCTGAGCTGGGGAGGCAAAACTACAGTAATGCTTGCGGCCTTGTAGCGAATCTAAAATTCACTTCCTCAAAATATCACTGCCTACCATTTCAGAAGACCCATCAAGCTGAGAGCGATTGCGGTGGTGGGGAAATCTTACCTCGTGTTTTGTGGCATAAAGATGAAATAATTAAAGCTTTGGTCACCGAACTACAACCCAGAGCTAAGAATGAGCCTTCTGGAGTGGAAAATAGTGGAGTGTTTCTTGCTTATTATACCTCTGCCTGGGAACAGTATGTTTATTTTTGTATTAATTAGTTTGGGATTGGAATCGGTACACTGGATTTAATAAAAAATAAAAAATAAATAAAAAAAAACCCTCTGAAGCTGGGATAAATACCCTACAGTGAAGCAGTAACTTAGGAGTAAACAGATTGCAACATGGCCCTCCTCCCCTACTTGTACCTCCCGCCTTAGATGGAGGGATCTGAGAGCAGAAACAAAGGGCTTTGGGTTTTCCCTCCTCTTTTTGTGTTGCTTTATTCTTTCTCCCAATTTTTGCTCCCTCATTATGGCTTCTGTCAACTAGCCTATGAAGGAGACACTTGTTAATTAATATACCTAGTCAAAGCAGCAGCGGCCTTAAAAAAGACAAAGGAAACTGAAGCAATAAGCCTGAAAAATAAATTTCATCTTTATTCGTTTGCTTCAGATGCTTAGGTTTACTACCTAAGGGCGAGTTATCTAACAGACTTCTGAATGTCTCTCTTTAAATCTCTGCTGACCTTCCCCCAAATATCACAGGCATGTATGACTGATGACCAGCTAGTTTTGAGAACTCCATGAAACAGGCCAAGATTTAGAAATCTGTAATTTATTATAATCTTGAACAAGGCCCTTCCTGATCCCTGCCACCAGCCCTTCTACAGAGAGGCCCACAAAGGATCCAGACTCTTTGTTGCCTAAAAGAATCATGCTGAAATTTAGGACTCTAAGACCCTACTATGTACCTAACTATGTAGGATTCAAGTAATAGGGCAGATTAAATCCCACTGAAATAAATGCAGCTGTGGGGGAAATCATTGTGTTTGTTCCATTGTGTTTGTTCATTGAAGATGTATTGGGAATGTGCCCTCGACAAAGCCCTGAACTAGACAGAAGAGACTGGAAGAGGTGCTCTGGGCTCTAAGGAAACCCATAATCAGTAGGGGAGATGAGGCCCACATGGCTGGCAGTAGAACAGAGGGGAATGGAACCATTTCTACAAAGAAGCACGAGTAAAAGCTGAGGGGTTTCAAAGGAAAACTAATTCGTGAGTGAATCCCTAGGGATTAGGGAAGGCTCCATGGGGTGCTTTGTAGAATTTGATGATAAAGTTTTCCATGCTCTCATCAATATGTTTCAAACTATATCATAACATTTCAGTAAATAAAAATAATTTGGCCAATTTGGAACTTATTGAATCCAGATTACACATGTACCTACAGACATATTCATTCAAACACATGCACTCACACATACTCTTATATATGTATACTCTACAGGAGAATAATCAAGGAAGTCTCTTAGTTTATGATCAGGTATTTTCAATTTTGTTTCATGGACAGTTCATCCCAAGGGTAACCAGAACAAAGTAGACAATGATGTGGACGTTAGTAGAGGAAAAGAAAAATATAATGGCCTGAGTCACGAGGAGCCAACTGTTTTGGATTATCATGATCTTTCCTGATTGAAAGAGATATGGCAGAGAAGTTTATTTATTTTTTAGTTTAGAGGTGTATTTCTGATGAAATGAATAAATGAGGCAGATAAAGGGTACACGACAGGATATACAAATACCTCAATGGGAAAGTAAGCAAAAACCACAGCAGAAAAGTTCCAAGAGAAGAAATATAAATGCCTAATAAGCACGAAAAACCTTCAACCTCAAAGTAACATAAGTTGAGCCAATTACAAAACCAAACATATTTTCCCTATCGGTATTAGCTCTAAAAATAATAGCAGTCACGGGGTGCCTGGGTGGCTCAGGTGTTCAGCATCCAACTCTTGATTTCAGTTCAGGTCATGATCTCACAGTCTGTGGGATCCAGCCCGCATCGGGCTCTGCTCTGACAGCATGGAGCCTACTTGGGATTCTTTCTCTCTCCGTCTCTCTTTTGACCCATATCCCATGCACGCATGTGTGTGTGCTCTTTCTCTCTCCAAAATAAATAAGATCAACTTAAAAAAGAATAGCAGTTGTAATTGCCAAAGTCCCATTGTAGTAAATTGCTGGTGGGGGATACACTGGTATAAACTTTCTGGTAAGAGACTTAATAATATAGATCAAGAGCCATAAAAGATTATATTCTCTGATTCATTCCCCTTATAGGAATCTTTCCTGAGGGACATTTAAAATATCAAACAAACATTCATATTGGCAAAAAATTGGAAATGTCCTTAAATGAACAACAATAGAGTATTAGAAGCATTTTACGCCACCGTTAAAAATGTTTACACAGAGTATTTGCTGACATGCTTAGAAAAAAATAAGGAACACACTTAAATGTATAGCCCAAGCTTGTACACACACATATATACCTGGACACATAGGTATATGTATACATACACAAGCAATGAAAAAAAAATGTTGACAAGAGAAACTTCCAGTATTAACAAAATATTAACAGTGGTTATCTTCAGTGGAATTAAATTTTGTATTCATTTTTTACATAGCTCTCTAAGCTGTCTAAATGCTTATGTTAGTATTTATATATATTTATATAAATTAGTATTTATATATATATATATATATATATATATATATATATCTTTCAATTATAAGATTGCTGTTCAACGAGCATCTCTTATATGTCATTAACGTGTGAACACATCTCATCTGGCCCACCATTTCCTTATTCTGTGCCTGGATTATACTTTTGAGGGAACTTGCTAGGCTGACATAAAACCAAACACTAATATTTGGATTTCCAGATTTATTGGGCTTAGGACTCACCCATAAAGTCTCTCTATATAATCACCTATTTTTAATTTGTTAATTCTTATATTAAGCCTCCTGTGTTCAAACCACCTTAGCAGATTTACCCTTAAACTCAGCCAAGGAACAGCTTTTGCTACATGAACAGACTTTACTTTTTCCCTGTGACACACCATGTAAAGCTCCCCACCCTGGGAAGTTTCTCCTTGATTCCAGCTCTACGACGGCCCCCAGCGGATGGGGCGCTACTGTGGAGCTGACCTACCGCCTGCAGGGAGTACCACGGGCTCCAGGCTTCAAGTGCTGTTCCACACCGATGGGGTCGGTCACCATGAGAGAGGATTTCAGATGCAGTGGTTCATTCATGGTAAGCCCTGGGCTGATCTTAGTTGTATTGGATGCTTGCTACTTGACCAAGAATTCTTCCTTTCCCAGCTCTCACTTTGGAAACGATACCACCACAAATAATGGGGCTTGGGTCACAATCTGGTGCAAGGCCTTGGAAACCTTCCTCAGACACTGGAGGGTTAATCCCGGCAGGGTTAAGAGAGGACAGCAGTTGGAGAGCTACTGAAGTCAGTGCAACAATAAATCACCAAAGAGAAAGGAGGGGAGCAGAGTGAAGTTTCTGGCGGGAGAAAGACCTGTCCTTGGGTGTGGCAAGCAAATGGCATTGGGGTCTCCCATGGGGAGTGGAAAGGAAGGAGATTCCAGGCTTATTCTGACATTAGCAGAGAAGGAAGGGTGGGGATTAAGGGGCAAGAATGAGTCAATCCAAGAGAGAAGGGGAAGGACATGCTTTGGGCTGAGAGGGGAGCAGGAGTAGAGAACTTACCGGCACTAAGCCAGGGCGTGTGTTGTACCTGCCAGACAGAGTAGGGCCACCCACCTACGAACTGGTGCTTCAGAAAGTAGGTAGGGATAATTATTCCTTTGAGGATGAAAATTCATGTTTAACAAGGGTTCTAAAACTTGTAGATTGACCTCTTGTGGCTGAGTCTAAAGGGAGTAGGCCCCAAAGTGGTGATTCTCAAGATGTGGTCCCCTGAGAGCAGCATCAGCATCACCCGGAACTTGTTAGAAATACAAATTCTTGGGCCCCATCCCAGACCTGTGGAAGCCCAATAATCTGTGCCTTAACTAGTCTCCCTGGTGATTAAAGTTTGAGATCCACTCTCCCAGAGTGATCCACACCTAACAAGTATAGTCCTTGTACGGGACACCTGGGTGGCTCAGTCTGTTAAGTGTCCGACTTTGGCTCAGGTCACGATCTCATGATTCATGATTTGAGCCCCACGTTGGGCTCTGCGCTGACAGCTCAGAGCCTGGAGCCTGCTTCGGATACTGTGTCTCCCTCTCTCTCTATGCCCTTCCCCTCTCATGCTCTGTCTCTCTCTCTCTCTCTCAAAAATAAATAAACATTTAAAAAATCAAAATAAGTCCTTGTGAATATTATAATAGCAGTTCTCAACCAAGGGCTTAGGGCTCACTGGTAGAGTTGCAATATTATACCAGGACTCACACGCAGACATGTAAGCTGTGGCCCGACTGTCAAAGTCAGGGGTGAGCCCAAGGTAAGCACACATAAATGTGTATTGTGGTTGACTCTTGAGTGTTGTTAAAATCATAGGCCATTTATTATATGAATCATAGCGTTGTACATAAGTGAGTACCCTTATTGTAGACTTGAGTGTTAGATGTTCTGTTAATATGAACTGGAGACAGAGTCTATTTCTGTTAAAAATACAAGTGTGGGGCTTTCAGCATTTAAAAGTATTCAGTGGTAATCCACAATGCTACTTATAGCTTGAAATACAGATTATGAATTCCCAAAGTGAACGAGCTATGGTAATTAAGCCTGTGGGATTTCTGGACTGTTCTCTTCATCAAGTGGGTAGATTTAACCTTGGAAGGTCAATTTATTGATCTGTTAAGTGAAGGGACTGGATTGATTTATCTGTGTACTGTAGTCCACCTCTAGTATTCTGTGATTCAGAAATGGTGTGATTCTAAGGTAACTAGAGACAGTGTGAAAAGACCTAGAAGAAACAGGAACGTCTTGAGAAATGACCCAGATTTTCAAGGGCTGGGGATATTTTCCAGACAGTGCTTCTCAGACTTTCATGTGCATGTGAATCACTGGAGATCTTGTTAAAATGCAGAGTCTGATACAGGAGGCTGAGGTGTTTCTAAAAAGCTTTTAGGTTGTGCTGATGTTGCCACCCTGTAGACCACACTTTGAGGAACAAGGCGAGAGCAGATGTTAAGGCAGGAGAAAGAAGATGGTAGGAAGACAGCATCTCTGGAGACTAGAGAAAGCTTGTAAGGTGCTTCAAGGTCTCGTTGTACTAACAGCAGAAAAATCTCATCAATCTCTCAATGTCAGGAGGATATGAACTAGGGCCTCTGTGAGAAAGAACCGTAGTGCTTCAGAGATCCAAAGGGGAGAAAGCTTGCATGTGAGACAGAGGGTGGAAAGGAGGAAATGGTAACCAGGAGGGTTATCTAGGGTCCTCAGCCCTAGATACACATTGGAATTGCCTGGGAATTGTAAAGAGAACCCATGCCTGGGTTTCAGCCTTCAGAGATAGAATTCAGTTAATCCTTGGTGGGACCCTGACAATTGTTAATTTAAAACACCTCCCTAAGGAATTCTGCAATGCATCTAGGGTGGAGGGTTTTAGGAGCAGCGATTTTGCTGATGCTGGTTATATCTTTCTTCTCAGTGGGTTGCTTCCTCTCCCTTCCAGGCTGTTCTAGCTATCCTATCTCAAGGCCACACTAAGAAGTGTGATTTCAAGGACGTTATTGGCTACACTGGGGTATTGCATCACTGGATTCTTCTAGCCAACATGCTAGACACAGTTGAATCCTCTGCTGAAAGCTTTGAGTTTTTGTTGGGAAAATTTTTTCTACTAGCTCTATTTTGAATCTGTCTTCCTTTGGAAAGGTCAAAGACACTCTCTGTCTATTCTCTCTTCCTGTTTACTCTTTCACAACTTTCTTCCAATTGCAGAAAACTTGCTAGGCTTGGAATCAGAGTTGTACAACCAAATTTTGATGGCTGGGACCAGAACTGAACTTTTTTTTTTTTTTTTTAACTCTATGCTGTCCACTGTACATAAATTACACTTCAAAAGAACCTTCTTTTTTTATTTTTAATGTTTACTTATTTACTTATTTTGAGAGAGAGAGAGAGAAGTGCTAGCAGGGGAGGGACAGAGTGAGAGAGAGAGAGAAATTTCCAAGCAGGCTCTGAGCTGTCAACTCAGAGCCCAACATGGGGCCTGATCCCACAAACCATGAGCTCACAATGTGAATCAAAATCAAGAGCAGGCTGCTTAACCAGCTGAGCCACCGAGGTGCCCCTGGGAAGAACCTTCTGGAAAGGGATTCTTGGTAGTCTAGATCAGTGCAAAATTAACTATCATATACTGTAGTTATACAACACTGCATGTACACAGAGTTTCTACTCTGCATTTTGATGTGGTCTTTTAGCTTGAGATAGCCTAAGGAGAGAGGCCAACAGAAAAGACGAGGGTCAGAGAAGAGTTCTTTGATGGGAGAGGCTCCCGCCCTTCTTACCCAGCAGAGATAGACTGAAGACATAAATCTGGTTTCACAGATTTATGTGTCTGTGAACACACAGACTGCGTGTTCAGTCCACAGATATTAAGGAGCTGTTTTGGGCCAGGTGCTGTGATGGGGCTGGGGCCAGTGTGTGACTCCCACCTGCAGGCCTGGTTCCTGGTTTTGTAGAGCCATGGGAGCACGGAAAAGGGAATTTGATCTAGACAGGAGGTCAGAGAAGTCCTGCGTGAGAATAGGACCTATGAACTAAAATCTAAGAAGGAGCAGGGGTTAAATAGGCAAATAGGAGAAGGAAAAGGTTTCCCAGTAGAAAAAGGTCCCTGTGGGGGGAGAAAGCAGGGTCAGTATGGGGGACTCAAAGCTTGGGGTGGCTGGGGTTTAAGGTCAAGGGGAGGAGTGCCGGAGACCTGAGCCATGGCCACAGCATTTGGGTCACTCACAGTTAAGGGCTCAGGCTGGGATGGGGCCACACCCTCTCTTTCAGGTACATCCTTCAGATTTCAGAGAAAGGAGTTCTGATAAGACCTTGAGGCACCGAAGCAACATGGCGTGTTGTGGGATTCAAATACAAGCTAAGATACAAATACAAATAAATGCAAAAGAAACAGATGCAAACTCCAAAACACATTTAAAAACTGGTCTCAGTGTGAAAGTACTGTTGAGTGTGCTTGTGCATGTGTGCGTGCCTATGTGAATGTATTTCAAGAAGTACGTCTCTGCACAGCCCCTCCTGACCTCGGTGTCAGAGTGAGGATCACATGGCCGGGGCCCAGGGCACCAGGCCTGACACTAGCCCTGAGGCTCCTTTTCCTTCCCTGGCTGGAAGGAAGTGCCCCTAAACCCCTAGCCTCTCTTCTTTCGAGATGTCTCATTTTAGGCTCTCGGCCCCCGCCCCCTAGCTCTTTTCCAAACTGTGCGGTAAGAACCCCCAAAAGCTCTTCACTGAGAATTCAGAATCTACTCTGGCATCCTTTCCCGAACATTGCTGCTTAGGGAGAATTCTGTGCCCCCCCTCCTTCCCCCAACACTTCATTTATTTTGCCAATTAATAAATAAGCCTGTTTCCAAAATGTGCTTCTTTGTCAACTGCACAGATCTCCTATTTGCTCTGAGAGCACGGATCTACAATCAGGCTTTATTCGTGGGTCCAAATTTAAAGCAGCTCTGTAGATGGGAGATTAAACCACACCGCCTCGCCTTTATGCGAACCATCAAAGAGAATCCCACTCTGGAAAGAAAGAAATGGCCACAGTTGCCCTGCCTGGCTAAAGGTTCCCGGTATTCAGTGTTGACAGCATTGTCCAGGGGCTGCATTCGGCCTCCGGGGCCTCCATCTGGGTTGCTAAGGTCTCTGCAAGCTGTGTGAATAGAGGCCTCCCGCCTCCCGGCCGGCCGTGCACAGCCTACGCCTCTTCGGCTGTCCCTCCCGGGGGCCCTCTTTCACCGGCAGTGGACTCCGGTGCACAGACAAGGGCAAGGAGCTTTGTGAGTGAAAAAATGACATTTGCAAAAGGAGAGAACCCCTCAGCTGGGAATAGCAGGGGAAGGGCTAAATGGCATGTGATCGGGAGGTGATGTCACCCTGGTTTTTCACAAAGCAAAGTGTGGCCTTTTCTTTGGGGAGATAGATGACATCAGCCTCTCCAACGGGGGCCAGTTCCATTTTACCTTCTTTGTAGCTGTTGACGAGATTTCCCAAGGCTTGAGGGTTTTCAGAAATCGGCTGGGGGGAAACATTTAAAAACCCTTATCAAAATCCTCCTCGGCTGCCTTGGTTTGAACATGAGCCAGTGCCTCCTTGAGTACCTGTGGCCGTGTGGCACCGGATGAAAAGGCTTTAAAAGAATGTATTTTTAGAGCCCTGGCAAAGCACCTCCACGAGGTCAGCAGTGTTTCTCTTTGACCTTCCCTCTGCTTCTCTTTCCCTCACATGGTCTTTTCAATGGTCTTTGTTTACTTTGGGTCTTTCAGGGGAATCCCTTCTCACTGGTAATTTTTTATCCCTTTTGTGACTGAGAGTATGTGTACTGGGGTTTCTGGGAGGTTTATCCTTTGAGGACAATTGTTTTATCTTTTGTGATCATATTATCCATTTGCCTTATGGTGGGTCATCCCTCTTCGTGTCCGAGGGTGAGTAAACCTGGCTTTTTATTTTGTCTTGTTTTGTTTAAAGTTTATTTATTTATTTTGAAAGAGAGAGAGAGAGAGAGAGAGAGAGAGAGAGAGAATCCCAAGCAGGCTCTGTACTGACAGTGCAGAGCCCGATGTGGGGCTCAAACTCACGAACCGTGAGATTACGACCTGAGCCAGTCAGATGCTTAACTGACTGAGCCACCCCAGACCTGGCTTTCTGAGGCCATCCAGGCCTGCTTTCCAAAGAACAGACCGTTTGCAATTGTGCATCGTGTTACAGTGATTGCACGTAGCCTTTGTAAGCAGGAATTTATCAAGATTGTGTTTTTTATTCATTCAACCTACCAACCAACCAGCATATATTGTTTTCACTACCAGGTTCAGTGCATGATGTTGAGAATATAGATAGTGTATTAGTTTGCTTGAGTGGCCATGAGCACATATGACAGACCGGGTGGGCTTACACAGCAGAAACTTACTTCTCATAGTTCTGGAGGCCTGAAGTCCAAAATCGAGGTGTTGGGTCCTGAGGCCTCTCTGCTTGCTTGCAGATTGCAGTCTTCCTGCTGTATGTCCTCTCATGGCCTTTTCTCTGTGAGCACACATCCTGGTGTCTCTTCATGTATCCACATTTCCTCTTCCCATAAAGCCGTTAGTCAGACTGGATTAGGACCCACCCCTAGGAGACCTCATTTTGACTTAATCACCTCTATAATGGCTTTATGTCCAAATACAGTCATATTCTAGGTACTGTGGATTAGGACATCAGTATAAGAATTTCAGGGGAGACAGCTCAGGCCATAACAGAGAAGAAGGAGAGAGCATCCTTGACTTTAGGGAGTTAGTCATCTAGTAGGGGAGACAGACAAATAAACCAACTGTAGAAATAAATCCATAATCCATGATGCTGTGGGAGCAGAGGAAATGGGCGATAGCCTGAGGGAGTGTGGGAGTCTCTCCTGATAGCTTTGGTACTTGAGCTGACTTTTTTTTTTTTTCTTTTAGTGTTTATTTATTTTTGAGAGAGAGAGAAAGAACAGGGGAGGGGTAGAGACAGAGGGAGACACAGAATCCAAAGCAGGCTTCAGGCTCTGCCCCTTAAGCTGACTCTTAAAGAATGAGCAAGAATTGATCAGTGAGACAAATATCTGGGAGAGGAGGACATTTCTAAGTAGAAGCAGGGAGGCTTGGGATAGCACCAAAGTTTTGTAATGGGCAAGTATTTCAGTTAGAGCACAGCTTCTCAATGTCAACTCTAAAGGCGTGAAAATTGGTTCTTAGGAGAGTGAAAAAAAATCTTGTGCTTAATGGATAAAGCTCAGATATGTATCATACATAACATATAGTATATCTGTAATGTTAACACTCCATGGCAGAGAACCTGGGAAAAAATATCTAGGAAGGTTCCCTAGAAGGGCAATAATGAACAAACAGTTGGGAAACACTGAGCCACAGGGAGAGGTGGGGGGTGGTATGGGGGGATGTGGTCAGATATCAGTTGATAAGAACCATTGCAAGAACTTGGATTATACTTCCTGTGGCCTGTCCCGAGCCTGCCTCTGCATGATGAAGGAATTCACAACAGTCTGGAGGTATGATGATCGCAGTGAAAGTGATTTTATGAATTGTGGTCAGCAAAGATCCAGGGCACGCTCACAAGGCCGGGATGTGAATCACACCATCTGGTCCTAATGTGAGACAGAGGCCTTTCTCTCTGCTGGTGACGAATTGCTTTCATAGTGTTACTTCCTGTTGGGCAGTGATAGATATAATGTCGTAGAGAGAAACTGGTTTGAAACACCCGTCCCTGTCTGCCTTTAAAGTAAGCCTCATTGACAATCAAGACTGTGCCTTTTATTCAGTAAGTCAGTAAGCAATCTCTTGGTAAAGACAAATGGGTAAAAACATAGGCTTCTGTGATTGTCTTATTCTTTAGTGTGATATAAGATAAATCCTGTCCGGTTTGGGTAGAAATTTAAGTAAAAGAGAACCTTTTAAGAAACATTAGTTCTGTTTAAGTTAAAACTTATTTCCATAAACACTGACTAGGCTTTCTTTTACATTTATATGTGTTATATCCTATCCTGCTTCCCCTGGCTAGTTCAGCCTATTTGGTATTTTGAACTTTTATCTTTGTGATACCCACAGCAAATGAACAGTCTTAGTGTAGAACCAAGAACAGATTTCTGCATTAGGATACATTGTCTTATTTTTATGTATGGCAAATTCTCATATATTTTTTTTGCAAAGAAGCTCTTAATGGATGATGCTAATTTAAAAAAATCTGTTTATAAATTAACTCACGTTTGTTAAATTGGGATAATAATTTGCTAAAAAAAAAAAACCCATGCATCTGTTTTTGCATTGGCTTGAGAACTTTTCCTCCAAGGTCCTCATAATCTGAGACAGCAGTAAACATGCAGACATTTCAGAATGAGTGGGAAAGCTAAATCCTGACGTTATTTGCCTCCTTGACAACAGAAGATACACATACACACAGTTGACCTTCATTTAACGTTGGCTCTCAGTCTTGCAACCAGGGAGGGCCTTTTAGCAGCCTTGCATCCCAATTCCCATGTCCCTACTATTTGAAAAACCTTTGAGTTCTATTTCCATTGCTACTCTTTGAATCAGTTATAAAAAGAAAGAGAAAAACAAAATAAAACAAAACAAAACAAAAAAAAACAACCCCATACAGCCATGACCTTCCCAAATCACATATTGCACAATTTATAATAGTCCTTCAGATTTGGGCCAAAGGAAGGGTTTTCTTGAATCTTCTATTTGTGTTCTTGTTCCCTGGCAACAACATCCCTGATAGATATTGCACATACTTTCCAGGGGATTCCACACTTTTTCATACTACATGAAAAAAAGAAACCACGCTTTTTTTTTTTTTCACAGTTTCAAATTTTGTGGCAACCAAAAATGACTAAACCAGCACAGAACAAGCACAGTGTTCGGTGTAGAGCATTAATTTTTGTCCCCAGAGGTTTCTCTTTTTGAGCATTTACTTAAATATTGCCATATTTATCTGTGATGTTTATCCAAAGACTTATTTTATTTGTATGCCACTGTGTACTCAGAGAAACCAGTGCCAGCCTTCAGTGGCGTTAATTCACATGAAAAAGAAGGGATCTTTGGTGTAGGATACTAACTACGTTCTAGAAGATTTAATAAAATTTTATATTCTCTATGTAAGTCATGACATTAATATATTTTGTCCATGATTTTTTTCTCCCAGTTATACCTACAGACTCCTCACAAGCTCAATAATATATAGATTTTACACTTAAATGTAATGTAATTTTAAATTTATTTTAAGACGTTATGATAAAAGTAAACCGCACTGCCATATAAAGAATAAACGAAAATGTGATTTAAGTGCTTGGTCCATTAATTCAATTGACATCTCATTTATTATTGCTGGACCAAGTAATTATTTTAAAAATGTTGATGTTGTTTGGAAAATGTTGATGCTATCATTTTAAGAAATATTTACCATGCATTGAGCCCAGTGATTAGTGCTTTTAATATTATCTCATGTTTTGTCTCATAATTCTCTTCTGTAAGTGCCATCATCCCCACATTATGGATAAGAAAACCGAGGAAGGAGTCTTAGAGAAGTTAAACAAATTGCCCAAACTCACAATTCCAGTAAGTGATGGAATTCGAACACAAAAACAGTGTGTGGTGTAGAACTCCAAAGCCTATGTTTTAAGTAGCTGCACTCTGGGATGTCTGGGTGGCTCAGCTGGTTAAGCAGCCAGCCCTTTTTTTGTCTCAGGTCGTGATCTCAAGGATCGTGAGTTCAAGCCCCACGTCAGGCTCTCATGCTGACGGCGCAGAGCCTGCTTGGGAGTCTCTATCTGCCCCTTTCTACTTCTCTCTGTCTCTCAAAATAAATAAATAAACTTTAAAAAAATGAATAAACAGCTTCATGCTGCCTATTTAGTAAGAAAGTTTTCCCCACAACTTTTCATTGCAGAAAAGATTAAGCTATATTGCAATGCAGAAATGGCCAGTGTTTATAGCAGGTAATTTTGCAACTAAATTCCCACTGAAGATAATGAATGTTTTAAAATGAACATATACACTCTTTCCCAGTGAATAATATTCTGGTTCCAAGGACTCTCTACTAGACTACACAATTCCTTTTTTTCTTCAGGTTCAAAGAGCAATAATGGGGGGAAGCATATTACTTAGCAAATGACTAGTTCAAAATAGCTGATGTTATTTGTCCTTCAACACAATATCTGCTTTGTTACTCATTTAGAAAGTGCTCTTGTTTTGGAGTTGCTACGTATGGTTGATGGGATCATATGCTTCTGAGCTGGGATCAACCACAGAGATCATCTCATCTGTCACCATGGTTTAGCTGCCCAAACTAGTTTACAAGAGGAGTTTTATTAAGGTGAAGAGTAAAAGAATGGCTGCCCCCAAATAGCTTGGTTTGACTGGAGGTCAACAATGGGGGACAGAGTGGATCCCCTGATTTGGTTAATGTAGGAGCCCAGCCCTGAGAAAGTTCTGCCCTCCTCCAGGGAAACTTCCTGGCCAGGCTGGATGCCTGAATCAGCATTTGCCCTGTGAGCGGACTGCACCCCTTGGTATAATTACAGAAAACGATTCACAGAACATGGATGGTTGGAGGACATGACCACCATTGGTATGGTGCTCCCTCCCACATCTGCCCATGTGTCCATACGGAGCACCCTCACTGTGCAGGAATCCTTCAGGGTTGAGGAAAGAGAGAGAAAGAAATGGTGGTGAGGGTGATGCGGAGCCCTGGGGGGTGGAGAGGAGGCTCCTGAGCTTTTCCTTATAAGGTACTGAGGGCCAAAACAATTACACCAAAAGAAAGCAGGATTAGAATGAATACTTTTAAATAGAAGTATGAGTGTTGAACTTGGAAAATCACATCAAAAGAACACATTCCCTCAGTCTTTGCTTATGTGGGGGATTTCATAAAAGAGCTATTAGTAGCCTTAGGCAGGACTACTTAGGTATTTTTGGGGGGAAATTAGTCCAGTCGCCTTGGTCTCATTTCATTTCCTTGGAAGATATTTTACACTATTTTTATACGTTTTGTTCAGAAATCTTCAATAATTTAAAACGTATAAGAGAAAAGGACTGAATTGTAAGCAAAGAATTGCTACTGAGAAACCATTGTTTAATTTGGCTGGAATGAGTAGATTAGGAAGAAAAAGGGCATATTAATCAAAATGAAAAGATGAGGAGATTGGCTATACTTCTCTGGGTCAAAATGAAAGATTTTTATCCTTTCATGTACAGGAAATGAAAATTTATACTATGTGAAAAGTCCCCAAATGTGGCTCCATTGGGTTCATTTCTCTTTAGTGGGGTACTAAGGCAAAATACTTCAATATTCAGCCTCAGGATAGCTCAGAGAGTCAGAGAGCTACGATAATCTTAATTGTGAATATTTCTGTGACATCTTATATTGTTATTTAGAAGTCATTTTATAACCATGGACAGACTCGAGTTTGAGCTTCTTGCATCTGTTTTCCAGGTCATTAACTTCGTGGTATGATTTTATTCTTTCTCTCTCTTTTTTGTCCCTACCATTGAAAACAGATCCCTGCTGTATGGAAATTAGTCAGACAAATGATTATCTCAGAGTATGGAGTTGGGATGAGGTCCTTATGGAAGAGGAAACTTTTTAAACCTTTACTGATTTCTTGGTGCTAAAAATCATTATCCTTAGTTCTTGGCTTTGCTTTTCTCCTAATGTGATACTGAGCCCTAAGTCTGTCTGTAGCTTCTTCAACCGTAGACTTTCCTGAGTCTGAATGTGTGTGTCCTCTCAAAATGCATGTGTTGAACCCTACTACCTAAGGTGATAGTATTAGGAGGTGGGGCATTTGGGAGGTGATCAGCTCATGAGGGGTCTGGGATTAGTCCTAAGAGTTCCCGCTGCCATGTGATGTCTGTGACCCAGAAGAAGGTCCTCACCCTACCATGAGGGTACCCTGATCTCAGACCTCCAGCTTCCAGAACTGTAAGAAATGAATTCCTGATGTGTATAAGCTATTCGGTCTGTGACATTTTGTTATAGCAGCCCAAACAGGCTGAAACAAACCTTTTCTATCCTCTAACCTTATCCTTAAGCAACCATTATCTAAACCTCAGTGTGATAAATGGGAAGTAATTGATACGAGAAGGAGCAGGGAGAGCTTGCCAACTCATGCTCCTTCAGATGTTACACTCGGAACGGCTGTCATTTTGCGTCTGTCTTTGGGTTTGGCCGCCCTGTCTATCAGGAAAACAATGGGGGTAGATTAGCTTCCCTAAGGCTGATGTAACAAAATACCACAAACAGGGTGGCTTCAAACAACAGGAAGTTATTTTCAGACTTCTGAAAGCTAGAAGTCCAAACTGCACATGTCAGGAGGGCTGTTCCTCCAAAGGCTCTCGGGAAGGATCCTTCTTTACCACTTCTAGCTTCTGCTGGTTGCCGGCAACACTTGGCTTTCCTTAGCTTCTAGATGCATAACTCCAATTTCTGTCTCCATCTAGCCTTCTTCCTTCTCTGGGTCTGTGTCTAGATTTCCATCTTCCTCTGAGGACACCAATTATATTGGCTTTCAGCCCCACACTAATCCAGTGTGACCCTCATCTTAGTAACATCTGTAAAGATGCTGCATCCAAATAAGGTCACATGCACAGGTCCAGGTAGATGTGATGTCTGGGGGACACTATTCACCCTCGTACATGAGCTTCTGCAGCTTTTGACAACTTTCTCTTCTCTTGGAGTCACCATGCTTTGTCTTCTTTCTTCTTCCTTTATTCTCAGGAGAACCTCACATTCCTTGGTCTCTCTGTTACCTGATCTTCTTGTCTGGTTTCACCTGTGATTGCCCAATCTTGTGCTAACCCACAAAATCCCCCAGAAAATTAATATGCATGTCCTTAAGATCAGATCATATCCTTAAAATCAGATGGATTCTAGGGGCTCCACCATTGGTCTTGACTTCAAAGAGTCTAGTGATCAGATTTTCATGTTTTTCTCTTAGTAGGATAGATACCTACCATTTGCCTTTTTCCTGCATCCCTGGAGAACAGCCTCCACTTTTAAACTACTGAGAAATTAACTGGTAAAATCAGACCAGATATTGCTGACTTTCTGTGGCTCTTCTACATGTCATAGGCACCTTTGAACAGCTTTGGCCATTTTAGGGAGCTCACATTTCTTTCTACCTCTGCCTTTTACCCCATCCTTAAATTTTTCTGGTCGGAATTGCTTTAACTACATTATTTGCATATCTCACAGATGAAACAGAAGTGAGGCCTCTGTAGTCCACGGAGCAGTTTAACCTTGCCTTGGGTTGGACCATCCCCAAATTCTGAGTTCCTAAGTTACCATTTTACATCCTACCTGCCCCACCAGAAGAATTCTGGCAACTTCCTCCTGTGACCCCACTGCCTCCACACGCTGCCTTGTAGCATGTCAGAGGGGAGTTGGGCTACCCAGTAAGGCACCCCTCAAGGTATTATCAGAGAGAACATTTTTAATTTTTAATTATAGAAAAACAACACATGCATCAGTTATTTTAATGAAGTGTATGGAGCATCATGGTTTACTGTGTGTAAAATGTATTCTTTTACCATATTTTGGCTTTTCAGCTCCTTTTTCGCATTGACCACTGACTTCTCAAGTGTTTCCCTCAGAAATTTAAGGATATGGGTGTGAAGATGTCCTGTTTGGATCTGTTCTCTGTTCCTTTTCTTGCAGCCTCGGTGGGCCTTGAACACACCAGTTCCACGCTGACAGTCCTCCCAGTGCTATTGGTTTATGGAAAATAGTTTCAGAAAAATGCCAAGTATAAAGGAACAACTACATCTGAGCAATCGTAGGGAAATACATAGAGAGCTTTAAACACTTTGTGCCTGGGATTCCATTTCCCTGTTTCATTGCTGGTTTGCTTTTATTAGAACTTTTTTATTTAAAAACAACAACTCAAAACTTTGAGGATGGAACATACATAGATTATGCCTCATTTTTATGTGTGCATTCTGAAATTTTATAACTTGCTTGTTTTAGGCCAAGGAAAAAAAACAGTGATAGCAAAGTCCTTTTATGAAAAAGATTTAAATGATCTTCACAAGTAACCAGGTTTAGCAACAGCTTTTAACTCTTCCTTGTTATGAGTTCAGTAGATCAACGTGCTTCCTGATGATAAGGTAAGCACTTCCTTTCAGCTGATGACTGGGAGTTTGGAGGAAAATAAATCAAATAGATTATCAGTCACCAGTACTAAAAGTTTTAGAAAGATTAACTAATTAAAACTGAAAAACATGTGATGCTCTGTAGGACCTTATTTTATTCCAGTTCAGCTGATGTCTAATAATGTTAATATATTAGATTTCATCAGATTTGCCTCACATTAAATGAAAAAAGTTTTTGCTTCATTTATTTTTTTCAGGTTGCTGTGGTGATTTTCCCCTCACTAGATGGACAGAACAGTAATGAGGGTGGTGTTCAACATTGCCATTCCGATGCCTTTGGGCTCAAGTGTCCAAAAGGCACAGTGGAAAGAACACAGAACTGGGAGTAAGGGGTGTGGGGGTGGGGGTGGAGGAGGGATGGATAGAGATGGGGGGTGGCCTCAAATGTGCCATTACAAGGTGACCTGTGAGTCCAGTAGCCCTCTGGAGCCTCACTTTGCTCAACTCTAATGTTGATTTATTTTTAAGAGAGACAGTGTGAGCAGGGGAGTGGCAGAGAGAGAGGGGGACAGACGATATGACGCGGGCTGTTTACTGACAGCAGTGAGCCCGATGCAGGACTCAAACCCATGCACCATGAGATCATGACCTGAGCCAAAGTTGGACGCTCAACCAACTGAGCCACCCGGGCACCCATACTTTCTTTGTTCATCTCTAAAATGGGCCTGATACAATCATTCTTGCCTCTTGTATAGAGTTGTTAGGAATGTCAGATAAGATCGTCATGTGCTCATTAAAACTGGTTTGAAAAACCATGAGCCACCCTGCAAATATGAACTATCTTTGCTGTAGCTTAATGACCAACTGATTTCTTACCTTTCATCGAGTATTCGTGAAAGCTATTTAGCTGATATGGTGA
The DNA here is from genome assembly GCF_027475565.1 of Acinonyx jubatus. NCBI lineage: Eukaryota > Metazoa > Chordata > Mammalia > Carnivora > Felidae > Acinonyx > Acinonyx jubatus. Next base: position 15,497,805 of record NC_069387.1, on the reverse strand, counting down.
TTCTACCTCCAAATCTTTCTCTCATCTCACCTCATATCTGGATGAATTTTTGTTAAATTATAACGTACAGAATGTATTCAGTGACTATCACGTGCCAGGCAGTTAACTAACAGTCTTACTTTGGTTATTTCATGTAATCTGTGCAACAGCCCTACGACATTAAGTATTAGTGCTGTTACAGATAAAGAAACTGAGGATAGAAAGGTTAGTTATCCAAGTAGTAACAGAGCCAAGGTTGGTCTTATGCCATAGTCTGTGCTTTACTTGGAATATTATTATATTTTCAAAAGTTTTGCAACTTAGCATGCAAATTACACAACTCTGAAGTCATGTTGTCTCCTCCACGAAAATCTTCTGTTACCAGTTGGCTACAAAGAGCCACTTTCTATTTCTTCCAAATATGTCCCTGTCAAAACCCTTTATTCATCACTCCACTGTCTGCTCCTTTGTCAGCCTTTTAAAACCTTGCTTTATTATTTTCCCTATGTTGACCCCTGAAGTGCTCTCCTGAATCATTGTCCTCTATTTGAGACTCCTAAAGCCCGGTTACAGAAAACGTATTTCTTTCTGTCACATTTTATTATTCATCTGACTGGTCAGGTAACATGATGATGGAGAGGATGCTGGAAGTCTACACATCACCTCCTACGTTACTTCCTGATAGCCATTGACTGGTTGATGTGACTTCCTTAATCTACAGCCTTGTCTGGCCTCCATCTCTCTTTACTTCCCCTTCCTGTGACCCCCGCCCCCCCCGCCATCACCCCTCAAAATCATGGGCATGATTGACAACAACATGATGTTGGATTGTCGCAGAGTCGCCCACAACTGTATGCCTTCTCCATAGTTGCATCAGGTGTGATATTCACACACGTGTCTGTACCGTTATTTCTGCTCTCAAAGATGTTGACATGTGCGATTTTCTAGAAGCCTTGTTGTTTCTGTCTCCAGAATGGGTGGATGGATTTAGAAACGCATTTCCTTCTGTGATTCTTTCAGGACAAAGTGTATTTTAACAAGAGATTGTCAAGACCTAAGCCCCACACCAAGGGAAATAGTGCAGTGAACAAAACGTTTTTGCCTCTTCCAGGCCCCCCGCCGCCCCCCAAATTTAAATTTAACAAGAAAGTAAACTGAGGATAATTGTTGGTGCAGAAAGTTTTTAGTATTGGACATTAGCAACACTGATAACAACTATAGAGGTAAAGCACCTTCCCTGACAGGTATATTTTTGAATTCCATAAACCTTGTTAAGAACAAAACAAAAACCCACCTTGTCTCTCTTCCATAGGAGGTGCAGAATAGTACATCAAAATGATGAACAGCTGTGTTACCCAATATGAATAAGATATTGATTGATGAGGCAGAATTAAACTTAGCTGTTGATTCATTTCAGCATCTGGCACACATTTTCTCTGTTTTAGAATTACACACAGTGAGACTTTTGAATTGTCTTCATATTCCTTTTCCTTGATGATGGGCTAGTATAGGTTCTAAATCCCATTTCTTGTATTGGAACTGACTCCCTTTTCCACAGCTAAATTAAGTGGAAAATGATGCATAAATCAAATTTGGAAGACTCACATTCTACATTCTTTAAAAACTCCACAATTTAAAAAAATTTTTTTAATTTAAAAAAGAATTTTTTTAATTTAAAAAAGAATTTTTTTAATGTTTGTTTATTTTTGAGAGATAAAGTGAGAGTGGGGAGGGGCAGAGAGAGAGGGAGACACAGAATCCAAAGCAGGCTCCAGGCTCCGAGCTGTCAGCACGGAGCCTGATGCGGGGCTCAAACCCACAGACCGCGAGATCAAGACCTGAGCCGAAGTCAGACGCTTAACTGACTGAGCCACTCAGGTGTCCCTGCTTTCATTTATAATTTAAAAAGTCCAGCTTTTGGTGTGACTTTCTAATTTTCCATTTTCATCCATAATTATACAATTCCAAATTCATGTTGTAATGTTTCACTTTTAGCCTAATGATAGCTTGAATTTATGAAAGTATCAAATAAATTCACTACATATTTAATTTTTTGGCTAATAGAAATTTTCTTAATTTTTTTGTGAATATGTTTTCTCTTGTCACTAAAAGAGAGCATAGAAAAAGCCCCAGACATCATTCATTTTTTCAGTTTTTAAAATGTATATTTTGACAGATTTTCCTTTGCCTGATATCATCTACACATCTGTCAAAGAATCCCCAAATCAAAGAAAATGTGATAAAACCCAAGAAAGTGAGGCATAGCAGGCTAAATGTTGATTAAAATCTCTCATCTGTGGACTCGAAATAAGTCCCAAAAGAGAATTATGCTAACATTATGCTATTGAAACTAACAAAAATTAAAATATCTTTTAGCAATGCAATATGATCATTTATTTATTCTTGTTTTGTCCGTTTATTATTTTTTTTTATTTTTAAGAGAGAAAGAGAGAGAGAGACAGAGACAGAGCGTGAGTAAGGGAGGGCAGAGAAGAAGGGAGACACAGAATCTGAAGGAGGCTCCAGCCTTTGAGCTGTCCGCACAGAGCCCGAGGTGGGGCTCCAGCTCATGAGCCATGAGATCATGACCTGAGCTGAAGTCAGATGCTTAACAGACTGAGCCATCCAGGTGTCCCTGTCATTTATTTATTCTTATTTGTAATTTACCACCAATTAACAGGTAAAGGATAAAATAGAGTTCACTGTTTGTTTGTTTTTTTTTCCAAATCAAACATATTGAAATTACTCTTTGCAAACTGAAGGGAAAACAAAAAGAGTTTAGTGATTTACAGAAAGGCATGTGGGGATAGCACTTTTTAGGTCTATAAATGGAGTTGTTATTTTGTTTTTTTTGTGTGTGTGTTTTTTTTTCCCAGAGACATTAAATATGCACAACTTCTAGATCACGTATTGCATATGCTCAATAAATATTTATTGACTGAATAAATAGTAATTGGAAAGTTATTTCTATCTTTTTCAGGATGTAGAAATACAAAGACAGAGTTAAATTTAATTATCAGAATTAATTTTATTTTCCAGTACTTTATACGTTTACCATGAAATATCACTAAATTAACTTATTCTATTTTGCATTTGATGTGAACTTTTAAATCAAAGTTTTTAACCTTTTGATACGTTAAGCCTCAGAGGTAGTGAGCGCACAAAGGATAAAAAGAAAGCTTCATAGTTTTCAAGTGCCAATACTTTCTTTCTCTCCTCGACACACAGTATTTTCACTCCAATGGGGTGATTTTTTTTAATATCTTTTTTTTTTAATGTTTTTATTTATTTTTGAAGGAGAGAGAGACAGAGCATGAGCCAGGGAGGAGCAGCGAGAGAGGGAGACATAGAATTTGAAGCAGGCTCCAGGCTCTGAGCTGCCAGTACAGAGCCTGATGCGGGGCTCAAGCTCACGAACCGTGAGATCATGACCCGAGCTGAAGTCGGATGCTCAACCTACTGAGCCACCCAGGCGCCCCTCCAATAGGGTACTTTTTTTTTTTTCAATATATGAAGTTTATTGTCAAATTGGTTTCCATACAACACCCAGTGCTCATCCCAAAAGGTGCCCTCCTCAGTACCCATCACCCACCCTCCCCTCCCTCCCACCCCCCATCAACCCTCAGTTTGTTCTCAGTTTTTAAGAGTCTCTTATGCTTTGGCTCTCTTCCACTCTAACCTCTTTCTTTTTTTTCCTTCCCCTCCCCCATGGGTTTCTGTTAAGTTTCTCAGGATCCACATAAGAGTGAAACCATATGGTATCTGTCTTTCTCTGTATGGCTTATTTCACTTAGCATAACGCTCTCCAGTTCTATCCACGTTGCTACAAAGGGCCATATTTCATTCTTTCTCTTTGCCACGTAGTACTCCATTGTGTATATAAACCACAATTTCTTTATCCATTCATCAGTTGATGGACATTTAGGCTCTTTCCATAATTTGGCTATTGTTGAGAGTGCTGCTATAAACATTGGGGTACAAGTGCCCCTATGCATCAGTACTCCTGTATCCCTTGGGTAAATTCCTAGCAGTGCTATTGCTGGGTCATAAGGTAGGTCTTCCAATAGGGTACTTTTAATGATACTGGAATTTGCCTTTAAAAGGCACACACATAAGTGCTATTGATGAGAAGAAACCATGACAGATTTAAAAATACGACCTGGTTTTGTATTTTATAAACCTTGTTTATGTTTGTTTTAAATCTTGGGGAAAAGTACACTGTGGGTCTCCAGAGCTGTAAGTGGGTGAATAAAATCAGTGCTGTAGTTTTTCAAAGCATCACTGCCTGCCAAGAACCTGATATTATCATTCCAGCTTTTACACTGACTAGTTTAAGGGTATTCGTATCCTGTTATTCACAAAGGAATTTACAAGGTAACCTAAAACCACTGGAAAAGACAATGGAAAATGTCAGGCAGATTTATAGATGAATCAACTATGATAAAAAAAAAATGGAATTAGATTGTCTGGTGAACTGGAGTGAAATAAAAATGAGAACTGGGAGATACCCAAGATTCCATTTCCTTGTTCTCTTTTATGCGATGTGGACACCAAGGTATTTTCCTCCAAAGATTTTTTTCATTGGATTTTTTTTTTTTTTATCTGATACAACCGGTCTCAGGATTCACAGAAGCTGAAAATGTAGGCTGAAAGGAAGAGGGTGGGGTAACGGAACGCTTTTGCTTCCCTGTGATGTATTTTAATAGAAGGTGTTACAACTTCCGATAATTTTTAGGGGGCCGCTGTGTCACAAGACTCCAGAGGGCATCACTTGGTGGCATCTACTGTGACCGGTGCCCCCCACAGTTGTGCAGTGGTGCTGAGTAAACTGTGCTGATTTTGGCTTCAGGAACGTTTTCCATGTGTTGTTCTAGTAGGAAAAATATTTTCTAATCTTTCATGGCATTCATGTTTTTGTGACATTCACCAGAGTCTATAAACAATATCAGTGCGTCTAACTTTAAACTATTGCCCCCCCCCCCAAGAGGTTTTAATGAGAAATGAAGGTTGGAACTTTACAGGCCCCAGGAAAGATACTACCCTGTGCAACAAACTTGAAGCCTGAAAACACAGGTTTTCAACTAGAAGGAGGAAACGGGCACTCCAGAAGGTGGTGGCATTTGGAGCTGGAATCAGATTTCTGTACTGAGATCAAGGTTCTTCTTAGAATTGTCCTCAGCTCTTTTCAGCTAAGTCGAGATTCGGTATGGAGAGTATTTCTTCTGAATCCTTTATAAATCCTTTTTCTAACTCACTGTACAGGGCACATTTGCATGGGGTAGACATGACCTCAGCTTTAGGGGCTTGTTTTAAGTCATGGCAGGTTAATTGTACTCATGTGACAATGCACATATGTTCATCTTGGAGTGAGGAGGTACTGCCATTTCTTAAAATTTATTTATTTTGACAGAGAGAGAGAGAGAGAGAGAGAGCGCACAAGGGGGGAAGGTGCAGAGATAGAAGGAGAGAGAATCTCAATGATGCGGGGCTCGAACTCACAAACTGTGAGAGCATGACCTGAGCCCAAACCAAGAATCGGAGGCTTAACCAACTGAGCCACCCAGGTGCCCTTGTGCTGTCATTTTATAAACCCAAAAAGCCTTGATACGGAATAAGAGGAGATACTTGGAACAATTTGCCATCCAGTAAAGAATATGTTGAAAAAATAAAAAAGGTGACTTTGATATGTTGACAGAGCAAGCAATGTTTTTTAATCACCAAAAATTGCTATTGGAAAAAAAAAGTTATCTATCTTTTCCCCCTAATTTTACCTTTATTTTTTTCCAATTTTGTCATGAAAATTTGAGCCTTCCTCAAATTTTACTTCTTACACAAAGTTTTCTCTGCCTCTCCATCCTCAAGTCTCTGTCTGGATTTCTACACACCGCGTGAGTCTGCAGAATTCAGTAATTAAGTCCTTGGGCCACTATCAGATTTCCTGGACTGGCGTCCTGCTCCAACCACTTATAAGCCAGGTCACCTTGGGCAAGGCACTTGACCTCTATTTCCATTGATTTACTCACTTGAGAAATGCAGATAATCATAACAGCTGCTTCACATGGTGACTATGGGTATTCAAATAGGGGGAAAAGCTGTAAAGCACATCTAAGTGCGTGGTGGCAGTTTTTCTTACTATATACCGTGTGTTGCAATATTTGGTTGGTTGTTGTAATCATTTGCCTTAATTACTTTCTAAGCCATGCTGTGTAAACATTCATAAAACATAAGCTTCATATTTGGGTTTTACATACCCAGTTTCTATTTGTTTAGGTGGTTTTCAATTAAAATTAAAAAAGTTTTTTTTATTGTTTATTTATTTTTGAGAGAGACAGAGAGACAGAGCACGAACAGGGGAGGGGAAGGGAGAGGGGGAGACACAGAATCTGCAGCAGGCTCCAGGCTCCGAGCTGTCAGCACCGAGCCTGACACGGGGCTTGTGAACCACGAGATCATGACCCGAGCCAGAGTCAGATGCCTAACTGACTGGGCCACCCAGGTGCCCCTGTTTAGTTGGTTTTTAGATGTAAGTTTTCTGGGTCAGGACCAAATCATTGGTTGTTTTTGTTTGAAATAGACTTTATTTTTTAGAAGAGTTTTAAGTTCACAGCAAAATTAAGTAGAAGGTAGAGTTCCCATTTACCCCTGTCCCCATACATGCAGTGCCTCTCCCATTATCAACATCTGCCCCCACCCCCACCCAGAGGGGAACATTTGTTACAACTGGTAAACCTACAGTGACACTGCATTATCACCCAAAGCCCACAGTTTACATGGGGCTGACTGACACCTGTGTGTAATATATATATCCCACCTGACTGACAAATGTGTAATATATATATCCACCATTATAGTATCATACATGGTAGCTTTACTGCCCTAAAAATCTATGCTCAACCTATTTATTTCTCTTCTCCTCTAGCCCCTGGCAACTACTTATCTTTTTTACTGTCCCCACAATTTTGCCTTTTCCAGAATTTCATAGACTTGAAATTATATAGTATGGAGGCTTCTCAGACTGCTTTCTTTCATTTATGAATTTCTTCCACATCTTTTTCTGGCTTGGTAGCTCCTTTGTTGTCAGAGTCAAATAATATTCCATTGCGTGGATGGACCACAATGTATTTATCCTTGTAGCTACTGAAGGACATCTTGGTTGTTTCCACGTGGAAACAATTACCAATACCAATAAAGCTGCTATGGACATATCATTTATTTTTTTTTTAATTTCCTATAGTCTCCCATACAAAGGTAATAATTTTTAGCTCTTAGTATTTTAGATCTTGGGTCTGATAAGGACTTAGAAATAACATATTGCGTACAAGGAAACTGAAGATTGAGAGACATGGTATTCGCTAACACTGCTTACGTAGTTCATTGTACTTCCTACTGTGAAATTTTTTCCTAAATATAATGAAGAAAATCTAAAAATTGGAATTCTATTTAAAACATCTTACCAAAGTTTTGATGTGGTGAGAATAAGGACTGAGAATTTTTGTACCAAATGTTATAATCAATATATTTTTTAGGAAGAAATTTAGTAAGTTGTAGCCATGATTTTTTTCTCATTGTTTTATAACTGCTTAATTATAACTCTATTATAACTTTATGAGTTTTCCCCTAAATTAGGCATTGTGCATTTTCAATTATCTTTTGGGTAGTTGGATGTTTGAGATTTTCCTAATGGCCAGTGTCCACTTTGAACTGACTGAGCCTTCCTGTTTTAACAGGCTGTGGCGGGGAGTTGTCTGGGACCACGGGCACCTTCAGCAGCCCCGGGTACCCTAACATGTACCCCCCCAACAAGGAGTGCATCTGGTACATTAACACAGCCCCTGGGAGTAGCATTCAGCTCACCATCCACGACTTTGATGTGGAGTATCACGCAAGGTGCAACTTTGACGTCCTGGAGGTAGGAATTTAGATTGCTTTCCTAGCGCATGCCGAATTTGGGGTAGAACTGGCGATCACTGTGCAAATTATTTGCAGGGGCCAGTGGTGTTCTATTTTTAGACATTTTGATGAGTATCACTTCTTTGTGAGTGATGTTTATGGGCAAATGGGATTACTATCTCAGTTTGGCTTTCCCTAAAAGCAGTGACTCTTGAAGGACTTGGGGGCAGGCAGTTGGACTAGCAGGTGGTATCAGAAAGCAGGAGGAAAGGGGACAGTGGGAGGGAGGGTGAAGGAGGAAGAGCCAGTGATGGGAGCCCCTGTGGGCCACTTGAGCTTTATCCCACTGGGACCCGCTGAGGGGCTATGGGGACTGCTCGTCAGAACCATGCCCCTAAGGGTGAGAGTCTGAGGCACTGGTCCCCCAGCTCCTGTCCCCATTGATGGATTGCACTGGGGATTGTTAATGCCCTCCATTTCAGTCTGAGAAAACTCCCTTAGGCAAGGCAGTGAGGAGGCAGAGTGTAGAGAAGGGGCGGGCTTGGGGGTGAGAGGGCAGCTGCAATCTGAGGGGGGTCAGCATGGTGCAGGGCACGAAACGCAACAGTACTGCACAGGGTTTATCTCAGATAGTTGGGATGACCTTGAGAATCTGTTACAACCAGCCATTTATCGCAGGGCCCTGGTCATTAGGAACCGAAACTGAGTACAAAACTGAATGGCTTCCTATAGACAAAGCGCCTATCGCCTCAGCTCTGGAGATTGCTAGAGCGTTTCATGGCAAGGTTCCATATCTAGTAGAACTTAAACTCCATGAAAGCCTGGGTATTTGTTTGTTTGTTTGCTTCGGTTTTGCTTTCCTGCTATACCTGCCGCAGAGTACTTGGCAAATAGTGAACACTTGATGTGTATTTGTGGAAAGAATGAAAGCATACGAATCCCTGACATGCCATAATAACGTGCGTTGGTGGTGGCTTGCAAAGGGACTGTGACATCCATTTTCCCCTTTGAATGTGAAATAATCCAGCAGAGTATGAAGGGAATTTTGTCCCCGTTTTATTGTTGTCCAAACAGGGGCTTGGAAATATTGATGGATCTTTCCATGACCCTGAGGATAGTGGGTGGAAAAGCTAAGAACTGAGCTCATCTGCTCCTCGGTGCTGCACGTAAACCAGTACGTAAAGATAGACAGAGGTGGGTAATGTGCAAGTTATTGGAATGAGCAGCACAGACCTCATAGGAAACTTTAACGTTTAAAAACTTTACTTATAACACAAGTCCCTTCCTTGAAAAGAAGTGGGGTTCCCAAACCGTGCCCTCATGGAGTGGACGCAGACTCACAGAATTGCGTTTAGCAGTGCCAGGCTCTCCAAAGGCGGATAATGCTCAGTAAGTGAAATCAGAGACAGAGCAGGTACGTCCTTGGGTTAAAACCTCTACCCTTGTCTTCATGTAAATACTGGGTGTTGCCAAGTCATGGCTCCATCTCAGAAGAGGAAAGGTTTTAGGGGAACAAGGTGGCTCTTGAAATTCACACTCCCAGTATGAGTAGGAACAACACTCACATGTGGAAGGTTCAAATGGTCCTTCTTGCCAGCAAGGAATTTTTCGGTGGCATAAAACCCCTTAACACTTACAAAGGGCTGGGAGCAGACTTTTCCACAGTAATGTGAAATGTTCCGAACCCTTCATTTTCATATTCCGAAGTGCCTGTGATTGTTGCCCACTTGGCAAAATGTAAATGGATTCATTGTGCTTTGCGTTTTGTCCCGCCCATTACGTGAGAAAGCAGACTGGGGCTGCTCGCTGTAAGTGGCTTGGGGACAGGGGGACAAAGCAGGGTCTCCAGGCAGCTGTGTTTAGGCAGGGTCCTGTGTCTGCACAAAAAGGGCTCTGAGAAGAGGCTATAGTCAGCCTGGGGCTTATTTATATTAGGACAAGGTGGTCTCCCATGTTCCATCAAAATCCATCAAAATCTTGAGCCCCTTAAGTGTTTTGGGAAAGCTTACTTAAGGCTGAAATGAGTCACCCCCTTACCTTTTGTTCAAAACCCTTATTTGACCTCCTTGCACATGCTCATGGCAGGTGGAAAGTGCTGTAATAAATTTGCACTAATGATGATAAAATGATTTTTTCCATCTCTCATACCGTAGCTGCTGATAACACGTTAGCTATAGGTTTCAGAATGTTACCCCTGGTAGGTATGTGGCCTTGAGACTGCTGATTTTCTTGACCCGCTCTTCTCAGCCTACACACTATCCCCTCCTGTTCTGAGCACAGCCAAGTAGGACCTCTCTGTCAGCAGGTATTGGGGCTTACCTGGGTTTCACCAGATTTTACCAAGAGCTAGTATTTTTTCCCCTAAAAACTCAGTGTGCGGAAAGTGGCCAGTTGCATTAAAGCAACAGCCGTTTGGTTACTCATAACCCTGGAATGCTGACTTGATTGTAACAATAAATGGAGCTAACAGTGCAGAAAGCGATGTTCAAAACAGATTAAAACCATAGGCTTTGAAATGTTCTATATCCTGAGCATTTGCTAAAAACACATTTCTTAATCTCTGATCATCAGACCCGGTTTTTTTCCCCCCGAAGTTTAGTCATATGCTGTAGTCGAATGAACCACACCCTGAAATTCTTTCCATCTTTTTCCTCTTTTGAAGAGTCACGCGTTAAGTCTCGGTTTTATTTGTGGAAGCCAAAAGTACCGTTCTATTGTTTGGGTCATGGAAACACTCTGGGCTGATTTTATTTCAGTCTCTGAGAAAGAAGCCTGAACCTGCATAAAGCAGAAAAGGAAATCCACTCCTTGGGGCAATAAATCAGGACAATTGCTTGGTGTGGTCAGTTTATTCCCTCTGGTCTCTCTGCGATGGTCTGTTGTGAGCCCAGCCCTGTTAGAGTGGAAGCAAAGAATGTCGAAAGCGGCAGTGTTGATTCTTCTGGAGGCTTCTGGGCCCCGCCGACTCATCCCCGTTATGTTTGTGATCTTAAGGGGACCCTGGGCAGGGAAAACAAAGAGTATTTTGCCGACGTGCAAGTTTTCTTTGTCAGAACTAAAGCCTTGTGCTCAGTGTTCTCTCCAAATGTGTGCTGTTTATTGAGCATGGCTGATTAGCAGCACAGGCTGTCAGTTTCATGCTCTGAGGACTGTGTTCTGGGCGGGGGGGGGGATGGGGAGTGGGGGGGGGGCAGGCAGATCCCAAAACCAGAAGCAATCTGTTTCTGCCATTTGCATATGTGTACGTGTAAAGGGCCACACAGGGCTCCTCCTAAAGTCCTGCTTTTGATGGGACTTAGGGGGCCACACAAACATAGCTCCTCCTATGAAAATAAGCTTGAAGCCATCCGCCTGCTTCATTCCTTTGCAATTAAAGCCCTTGTGCTCAGCCCTCCGTGAAACAGCAGCTTCATTCATTTTGGCCTTTCTCGCATCGCTGGGGGGAATTAATCAGACAAAGAAATCATTATAGATTCAAATCACACACTCCTCACCAAAAGTAGGCTTCTTGTTCTTGCTCTCTCCTCTCAGAGAACTCTTGAGTGATTCCCCCTATCAGTCAACAGCTGCCCTGAGGGTGGGCGAGGACCTGGGGGCCTGGGGAATTGGGGAGAGCACAGCTACGTGGGAGGGCTGCACAGATTTCAGAGGTGTGAGGGCGCTGTGTACAAATTCACCCAGCGCCGCTTTCCCTGGTCCGGTTTTGACCCGGAGCACAGAATTATGTAGCCTATCCATGTGGGGCAGAGGGAAGGACCCAGACACCATTATGCCTGAAAACTGTCATCAAAGATAGTGTTTCTTCTACAAATTCGAGTTTGGCAGGGCCCGGAAGTGGGGGTTCAATACTGTTTGAGTCTTATCTTCCTGTCCCCTGTCCCCACCGGGAACCCATGTGTGAGGAGTCAGAGATGGGGCCTGGGCTGGGCGCCACCTGCCTGCAAGATGTGGCTGTGAGACCCCAGGGGCACTTGCTGGGAGGAATGTGTCACTGAGGCATTGGACCCTAGTCAGATAGGTGGGTGCAAACTGGAGTAGCCTAGGAGACCTGAGGGCATGTGAGATGCATCTAGAAGGAGCCATCCTGATACTGGGCAGACTCCAGGGCAATTCCCCAGAAGAAGTTGGCTGCCCTTGGTCATGTTCCCACCAGTGGGATTCTGGGAGTAGGTTCAGAGAGAATCTGGGGGAGTCCCTTCTTGAGGAAATCATAGAACACGCTGATAGAGGTTATATGTTCCACTCTCTCTGAAGAAGCAAAATATTACTTTAAATGCCTAATCTTATACACTATTCGGGGTGCAAAGGAGAAGATCCTACAAAATGTAACTGGGAGATCAGCAGGGTTCAGAGAATTGACTTTCACAAACAACATGGCTTTATGCTCAGACTATTCGTATGCGCCTAGAAGAGTTAGACAGCCACACTTGATACTGTTTTATCTGCAATGCCTCTGCCAAAGAAAGCAGGAAATCCTGTGAAGATGTGGAAAGAGGAAGAGAGGAGATAGGGAAGATTCTGGAAGAGTCTGTTCAGTCCAGCTCTACAATTCTGACTGAGAAAATAAGCAGGCATTTTATGGGTGGTTGAACTTGTGTGTTCCTAGGGCTGAGGGAGTGCCTTTGAAGATCCAGCTCAAGTTTAAAGTTCATCCCCACCCAAGGAGACTGAGATTTCACTCTCTAATGAAAATAGAATCCAAGAAATGGTGGTAAACGGAGCCAGGGGAAGGGTTATCCTTGCTTAAATTTCTCTCTTAATTTCAGTCCTTTTTTCTGCATCCCATCTTAGGTCTATGGAGGCCCTGATTTCCACTCGCCCAGAATAGCCCAGTTATGTGCCCAAAGGTCATCTGAGAGTCCCTTGCAGGTCTCCAGCACTGGAAATGAGCTAGCCATCCGCTTTAAGACCGACAGCTCTATAAACGGGAGAGGCTTCAATGCCACATGGCAGGCAGTCCCTGGAGGTGAGTAAACCAAGGAGGTATCTCAAGACACTTAAGCGGAACCCTTATAAATTTTATGAAATGATTAGACAGTGGTGCAAAGGCCAACATAGGGACAGCTTCATGACTCCTCAAATGGCACACACTGCATTGGCATTTACTCTTCCCTGAAAACTCTGATAGAATTTACTTCCAGAGTCACCTCATATGTGAAAACCAGTCCTTGCAAGTCTGCAAGTCCATGGTGAAAACAGAAGTGGGGCGATTGGGTAGACTCACTTACCCTCCAAGGGACTCGGGCCCATTCACCGACCTCAAATTTGGGCATCAGCAAAGTGATAAATTACTTCATGTCATAGTGTAGATCTTTGGATGCTTGGCAGGTGCCCAGACTGTAAAAGTTAAGTTTGTGAATTGCAAGGAATTACCGTGTGTTATATAGTGATTTTCTGCCCAGGGTCTTAGGCAGTGTAAAAATATTTACTGTTGCATATTTTTTAAATAAAAAATTAATACACAAAATATTTAAGCAGATGTTAACTGCTATCACTGCTAAGAATAGCCGTGTTTATTGGACGATTACTATGTGCCAGGCATCTAATCTAACTGTTCTACAAGGACGACCTCTTTTCATCCTCACGACCACCTTATGAGGGAAATGTATTTACTAATGAGGAAGTTGAAACTTAGTGAAGTTTGTGATTTGTCCAAAGTCACATAGGTAGAAAATACTAAAGCAGAGATGTGACCCCAGGCTAACTTGTGGCCCCACTTTGGGAACCCTAAGGTGATACAGTAAATTATATTAGACCTTTCCTAAAGTTAATGATGCATGAATTTAGTGAGGGTTATATATATGATTGTATACACATAGTGTTTAGATTATCCAATTATTGTCAATTGTTAGAAAATACTCGCATTTTTCCATCATAGGTTTATATTATCATAAGCCCAAGAAATGATAAGTCATAGAGATAGATGTTGATAGGTATTTACTTGATAGTATCATAAGAATAAAAAGACTGAATAACTATACCAGGTCCAGAATATTAAATTTTAAAAAGCAGATATTAAATTATTAAAAACATCTCCTACTAAATTATCAAAATTCTTAGGAGATGTGCTATTCTTACAGTATATTATATTTTTAGAGAACAAAGAAGAAGCACTTTATGGCTTTATGAGAGCATGACTTAATTTGCACTTATGTTTGAGCATTTTAGAAATTATTTTTGGCACCAGTGTTTAAGTTATTTGAAGTATTTTCTTAGTCATCCTTCATTTTGTTGGGATGAATGAATTAATGGTGGATATTCAGTTCTGCACGCTGATTATATCATCAACTACATAAAACTGGTGGTCAAACAAAGCATCATATTGTTCTATGCTACCAGGTAATTGGGCAAAGCTTTATCCATCAGGGATTCCTCTCATTTTTGAACTGGGTTTCCTACTTACAGGTTGTGGCGGCATTTTCCAGGCTCCCAATGGAGAGATTCATTCTCCAAATTACCCCAGTCCTTATAGGAGTAACACCGACTGCTCCTGGGTCATTCGGGTGGAAAGAAATCACCGTGTTCTCTTGAACTTCACTGACTTTGACCTTGAACCTCAGGACTCTTGTATTATGGTAGGTGACACAAATTTCAAGCATTGTCTCTAGTCAAGCCTGGGCCCAAACATTACAATATGAGCATATTTAGTAGATACATTAGTTATGGATGTTTTCAGTGTCAGATCATAGGAAACCCAACTACTGGCAACTTAAAATATAAGGATGTTTATGTTTTTATCTAAATACAAATCAGGAAGTAGATGATCTCGCGGTTTGTTTAGCAACTCAGGTTCTGTTCTACCATCCTTCGTGTGTTGATTTGTCATCTTGTGTTTGTTTCCTATGGTCAAAAAATGGCTGCAGTAGCTCTGAACATCTTGTCTGAGTACAGATGCAGAAAAAGGGAGAAGGGATAATTCTATTTGTTTCTATTTTGTATTTTTTTAATCAAGGAAGAAAATTTTCACACAAGTCCGCTTACTTACATACATCATTGGCCAGAATTGGCTGCAAGAGAGATTAGGGAATTTATAGTAGAATGAATTTATCATAACTACTTTAAATCAATTATTATTAAGCCTCCGGGGGTTTTCACAGGGTTCTACTTTTTTTGAGCTCAGGATATCTCGATCTGCTACTTGAACAAATCAATGTCCCCTAGGACAGAATAGATTTGGGGATGGGGGTGGAGGAAAGAGAGATGGGTATTAATTGGTCAGATGACCAAAGTTTCTATCACTACTTTCAGCTTTAATGCATTCTCACCTGAAATTAAGGATGTATCCTTGATGTAGGAGTGAATGAGAATGTATTTTGAGATTTTCTTTTTGTTTTTAAATTGATTTTTTTGGTTACCTGTTTTTTTTTAATGAAAGATTTTCCATATTTCATTTGTATTTAGAGACATTTCACTCAAATATAAACCAGATTCTCTTGGCTGATGGAACTTTATATTTTAGTTTCCTGACAGTTTCTTACACAAACTCCAATTGGCCTGCTTTCAAATTTAACTCAAGAAAACTCAAAAGTTGTTTCACATTTTTCAAAGTAGTGCAGTCATGGTATGATTTCAGATACTGTTTTACAAGATTAAAAAGTAATCTCCTTAAAAGATCAGTTGACTCATGACTGTTTTAGTCTTCTAAATGAGTCTTCAGGGTCTAAGTTGGCAAAGCATTGTACAGACATAAAGGATAGAACATCTACTTTCCATAAAGGTAACTCAGACCAACTCTCCTGAAAAAGACAATTTAAAATTTGTAAGCTGATATTTAAAAAACATCTTCCTAAATGCAGCAAAGAACTGACAAGGTAATGTGAAGTTTTTGAGTTAATATCTGAGAGAGATGTGAGCCTAGTATTTCACATAGCTTTTGTCTATAGGGCATTTGCTGATTCAGAAGGGGTTGGCAGCACCTCTGTGAGCCTCTCAGGGCAAAGAGGATCAGAGTTTGAGGCCAGAGCCGGAACAGGGTGGAAGTCCTGGTAAACCATATCCTAGGTAAAACAAAATTAAAACAGCTTTCACAGAGACTGTATTCCAGCTTTAAGTCACTTGAGTGGCCCCAAAATCTGAGGGGGACCCTGGCTGAGAGAGGACCCTGGATTGTTAATACATCCTTGTACATCTGGCAAAAGCAATTTAGAATCTTCTTCAAAGGGGGATAAAATCAGCCTAGATTTCATTTCTGTTCATAATTTTTCATATGCAATAGCCGGCACACTATCAAAGATATTCACGTACATGAGGAGGGGATATAACATAAATGAGATGCAATATGAGTAACAGACAATGGAAACAAACATACTAATATCACATATTGGTAAACAGTTATGATTGGTAAACAAGCTCATGGAGATAAAAGTCAAACTTCAAACTCTCAGCAAGGAACTGCAAACTATCAAAGGTGACACTGCAAATATGGAAGAGAACCAACTAAAATTTTCCGAACTGGATAAAATAGGCTAGCTGAAATTTAGATCTCAATGGAAGTGGGTTTTTTTTTCTTTTGTTTTGTTTTTTGTTTTTTTTGTGTGTGTGTGTTTTGTCTTTTAGGCAGATTAGATAGAGATGAAGAGAAAAATAGTGAACTGGAAAGTAAGTCAAAGGAATCTAGGGAAAAATCACAATAAGCAAAAGGATGGAAAATATAGAAGAGAGGTTAAGACACATACAGTATGCTTATAAAAGATATAATATACATTTAATTGTCACCCCAGAAGGAAAAGTGAGAGATATAATGGAACAGAAGCAATATTTGAAATGCTAATGTTAAGACTTTTCTAAAACTGATGAAAGATGTCACATTTACAAAAACAAGAATCCCAAGGAACCCAAACAACTAAGCAAGTATAAATAGAAAGAGAAATAAATAGAAAGACATGCTAATCTAAAAAAAAAACTAAAGATAGAAGGAAAATGTTACAATCAGCCAGGGGAGTGGGTAGGGGGACAAATTGCTTTTAGGAAGTGGCAGACTAAATTCTGACTTTTCAACAGTGATAATTAGAAGGAAAAGAGTCAGGGGTGCCTGGGTGTCTCAGGGAGTTAAGCGTCCAACCCTTGATTTCAGCTCAGGTGGTGATCTCATGGTTCATGAGATTGAGTCCCACATCGGGCCCTGCACTGACAGCATGGTGCCTTCTTAGGATTCTCTCTGCCCTTCTCTCTTTGCCTCCCCCCTACTCATGCGCTCGCGCCCTCTCTCTCTCTCTCTCTCCCCCTAAAAATAAATAAATAAACTTGAAAACAGAAAAGAAGGAGAAAAGACAATGGAATGTTATCTTCAGTCTAAAGAAAGAAAATAACTACCAATCAGGAACTTTGTACTCTCCTAAAACCTTCATTAAGAATGAAGGTTAAATGAAGCATTGAAACCAAAAGGGGGTCTTCAGGAGAAGTTCAAATGGGCCGGAAACAAGTTGTTTACCTCATTGATTTGCTTGCGGTGGGCAATTCTCCACCATTTGCTTCCTTTCCCAAATGGGTTAGTGCCAGGTACAGTATCTTCTCTTCTCTTTGGTAAAGTCCACAACCCATAGAATTTAACTTAGGAAAGAGTGTAAACAAAGCCTAGGTCAAAGGCATGCCCAGCATGGCTACATTTTTCCCCCCCTACGGTCATGAATAGAGTTTTCCACCTATATGAGATATAAATACATAGATGGGGTTTTCTCTTAACTACTGCCATATCTCAGCATGCAGCTGGGCTTGACTTAACAAACTGTAGTAGAAGGCAACAGATAGAAGGAAGTAAAACCTCAAATATGAACTGGTCATAGGCATGGAGACAGGAAAATAAACCCAAAAACAGGTGCTGGGAGGAGTCCAGTCTGGCAGATAAGGTAACATACGAAATTTAGTAGTCCAAACAAGTTGTCAAAATGAGGGAATCCTGTGTGAAGGAGTTGGGGTATCCCTGCCAGTGGGCAGATAGAGCATTTGGAAACAGATGCAAGTCAACTGGAGCAAGACTTACACGTAAAAAGTGAACCACGTCAATAGCATGGTGCCATGGTTAAGAAATCTAACCCTGTGGTGGGGTGGACCTAGAGCTGAGTCTGAATTTTGCCCTTCCCGAGCTGTGTTACCCTGGAGTAACCCAGTCACATATAGATGCTGTTTCTTTAACTGTGACATGGGGATAGTAAGTACCTGTGTCAGATTTGTTGTTGGGATATTTGAGATCATGTTAAGTGACCTGCTATGCATATAGAAAGTTATTGATTCATGCCAGCCCTGATCATAATGATGCTGATGGTGAGTGCCCACAGAGAGGCGTGTGCAATGAGCGCTGGAAGAGGGGACAGCAGGGAATACTAGAAGGAACAGTGAGCTTAAGGGCCAGTGCTTCCCTTCTGGGCCTCAAGGACCTCAGTGAAACAGGAACACGGTTAGGCATCTTTCTCCTAGCACAGCACCTGACATCTCCTATACCTTGGACTCACTGACTATAGTAATAATCATGAGAAAACAGAAGAGGGGATTCATTTGGATCTGGAAGCCAGGGAAGGTTTCACTTTGGAAACGACGTTTGAGTGGCAGAATTTCACCAGTGGAAATGTGGTGGTGAGACCAGGAGAAGAGGCTTTGGAAAAAGAATAGGGGAAATTGTTCACAGAGGCGTGAATATACACAGATGTGTGGGAATAGGAAAGATGTTGTCCTGGAGTATAGCTATGTGTGGGAGCACACAGAGACCAAGAGTCTATAGAAGACATCGTGAGTGGCCTCAGGACTGGACAAACTCTTTTACACTCTCTGAATCTGAAATTATCCTTAGATAGTATGAGTTGATGAAAGTTTTCTGTAAAACAGAGGAATCATAAACTCAAAACTGTGTTTTATAATGATAATGGGCAGCTGTGTGAAGACTAGGTTGGCAGAGGAAGAGAAAGATGGCAACAAGGCTATTTGGGAAGCTATGGAAAAATCAGGGGTGGTGGCCTTGGGCATGGAGAAAAAGAGACGTATTGGAGAACTCATGGTGGTCATATAGTCACTGAAATTTATAGGCTAATGACATGGTGGAGGGTGAGGTAGGTGTTAGAGATGAAGAAGTGAAGACTATTCACTTGAAGAACGAGTGAGTGATGACGCTAGAAAGTGAGTAAAGGGGTAGACGTCGTGAGTGTGATTCGGAAACTTTTCAGTTTAGAGGTCTACACTATGTCCCTTACAGAGTTTGACATAAGAATTTAGTGCTCAGGATGGGATCTGAGCTGGATGTGTAGGTATGATTAATTTCTGTAGATCTGGGTAGCTGTTAAGCCACAAAAGTATGGGTGTGATCACTTACAGTAGTATTTTCTAAAGAGAAAAGGGCCAAATAAATTCGTTGGGAAACACCACCATTTATGGGGCAAATGGAGAAACAGAGGAAAAGAAAACTGAGAAAGAGCATTCAGAGGCAGGTGGAGAACCAGAGAGAGCGGTAGTATAGAAATGTGGGGCGAAGCCAATTTTAAGAGTGGGTGATCGAAGGTATCAAATCCAGCAGAGGTCAACTAGGAAGAGGATTGAAGCAAAGCTACTGAATTCAGTCTTTGATGACCTTGTAAGGAGCAGGATGGGTGTGCATAGTAGTAGAAGACTCTAGATCACAACAGGTTAGAAGGGGCAGGAACTTCTTAGCTTTTTCCTAAAGTGATGGCAGTGAATGATATAAGGGGATGAAAGGTTATAACCTACAGGTAAGGCGAGACCAATGGAAAGTGGAGAAGCTTGACCATGTGAAAAAGGCAAGGCACTGGTGGAAGAGGAGCAGCTCAATATAAGAGACAAAGGGAATAATCGATGCAGTCATGTTCAAGGTGGCGATCTGAAGAAGAGACAAAGGGATCCTATGAATTTCATATTTTCAGAATGCGAAATTAAAACACGCGACTGACGCTAAGCCATATAATTTTTATTTGCAAATTTATTCACACTGAAAATTACAGAAATCACACATAAGTTATTTTTTGTTTGTACCATTTATGAATTACCTTTACAAAAAAGATAAAGTAACGCGGAGAAGGACTATTCTGGTAGAGTGGGGTAGAGATCTGCTGTGTGTGGTTGCCAAGTGGACCCAGTTAAGGGATAGCAGGCCTGCAGAGCTTGGAACCAGGAGGGCAGTATCCTGGTGAGGCTGGAAGCTTGGCTCCAAGTTATGGTTAGTTGTCCAGGGGGCTCATGAACGCAAGCATTGAGGCACCAACCATCTATCCTTTACAGCTAGGTGGACACTGGGTGTGAAACATACCCAGCAGTCCAGTATCTTACATAATATCTCTGCAGCTTAAGTTCACACAAAGCCCATCATTCATTCTGGAGAATTCAGATTAATTTCTTGGTCCCGGTGCTGAGACAGAGTCATTAGCAAAGAGAAAAATATTCAGCTGCTAATGATGCTGCCAGGTAATGTTTGTGTTCGTGGGATTTTGAATAGAGCCCAAGTGTATTATTAAATACCAAGGTAAATTATGGTTGGATGGGACCAGCCATCGTGTTTTTTAAAACTCCTATAACAGTTTGGATTGTCAGAAGTAGAAATATAAATTTTAACAGATATTATGGCTAATAGTTGCAAACGCATAGATACATAGAATGTTTTAAGGTTGCAGGGGGAGAGATTAGAGATAATTTACTGCCATATCCCAATTTTTTGTGTGTGGTATTCTTATTTTAAAAATAAGAAAAGTGAAGTCTGGATGGTCAGGATCAAGACCTGGTAGATGTTAATAGCAGGGCCGGCACGAAAACATAAGCAAGCCTAAAGTAAGAGGTAGTATTCTGGTAAAATATAAAAATTACAGGCTACACGCAAGGAACCAAATTGCAGACTCGCGGGCAGCTGAGAAATTGGGGGAGAAAAAATAAAACTATTTGCATTCTCTTTTGGATGAACCCAGAGCTCATTTGTCAATATGAGGAAAAGTGTTAGGATTCCAGATACGAGGAGGAAGGTGTCTTTGCTTTGGAGGCAGGTGGCCTGGGCTCCATCCACCCATTCAATCTTTGGTGTCAACCATGCGCCCAACCCTGCTGGGCACTGGTGTCCAGGCATGGCTCCACCACTCCCTCTTTTCATGGCCGGGGGATCTGAGTTTGCCCATTTACAAAATCGAGTGCCTGGGAGACCCACACAGAAACAGGATCCAGTTAGGAGTTGTGTCTGTGGGTGGGAAGAAGAGCACAGGGTGGACATGAAAAAACAGATCCTGAGGGTCCGGTGACGTCAGTGTGGGTTCGCTCTAGAGCTCACAGTCAGATTTGCACAGACTAGCTAAGCTTCGGGTTCTGTCCTGGGGAGCAAGATCTGGCATTGGGAAGAGGTCATCTCCACACTCCACTTGCTGAGCAAAAGAGAGCTCTTCCTGTGGCAGGCCCTGGTCCCCAGCAGTCCTAAAAGGAGGCGGAGTGAGCCCACGGGGAACCCCAAGCCATCCCTCTGGCTTTGTGGAACTGAAGGCAAAATTTAACGAGTAGAAGAAACGAATGAAAATCTTAAAATGGAACAGTAATACACAGCCTCTATCCTCTTTCCTATGACCAGCCAACAGCAGTGGTCTTTGTATCCCAAAGGCAGCAGCAGTCTGTTTGGTACACAAATTGCTATAGGCGCAGGGCTGAATAAATGAATGCATGAATTTTGCGGTCCCTATTCCTGCAATTGTCAGTACTTCAGTGGAAAATTGCAGATGACACATTTGGGGAGGTGTTGTGCTGAGTTCACTCCCTGGCACAATTATTGATATACGATCTCACTAGTTTGAGCCGCATGAGAACTTAGATAACATCGCAGAAGCCCGTTTTCTAGAATTTCATGCTGCTCTAATGAAAAAAGAGAGAGAAATGGAATTTTCTGACTTCTATTGAAGTGGTGGGCATCGTGGGGAGCTAATCGGAAAGCTCCACTGGCACTCGGGTTTCAGCTAATTAGGTAATATGTTTGCACTTTCTGCTCTGTCCCCTTTGAGTGGCTAGTGTAATTAACCCCAGGCTCTCCTGAATGACACATTGTGAGTATTTCTTGCTAAGGCAGCAGTGGGACCCACTGGTTGGGCATGACTCTGTATGGTCAGCACGCAAATGGCTCCATTATGTTGCCTTTCATGAAGGCTGAGTATTAAAGTGACCTCCAACTGACAGTTAATTGCTTAATTAGAGTCTCTCTTCCGAGCCTTAAATCCACGTAGCTCTGCAAGCTCTTATTGATCTCTGAGAAATGCTGGTGGTAGCTCAGTGCGAGAGAGGGAGAGGTCAGTCCTGCAGCCCCAGCGGAGCCCTGGAGACTCCCGCCTCTGGTTTCAGCATCCTCTTTGCTCAGCACAATGGAATGTCTGCCTTGGGAGAATCAGTCAGAAACAGATAAAAGCAAGCGGAGCACAGTCCAGATCCAGCCTCCGTTTCGGAGAAAATATACATTCGGGCAAACCGAGCCTAGTACAAAAAAAAGGGCACATGATAAGTAACTGTTTTCTTTCTGAAGCTTTTTGCCCCCATCCAGGAGAAAGAAAACAAAGTGTGTGATTTGAAGAAAACCAGATCCCCTCCCCCCACCCAAAGCCACAATGTCTGGTCTGCTCATTGCGCAGGTTGTTTCACTGTAAGACCCTGGGTGGAACAGGGCAGACGCAGGACGCAGAATCCGTATTTTGCTTGATTTATTTATTTAGTTTTAGATACTACCCATGATGTGTTTCCTTTTAAAACATTGATCTGTTCCAAAACAGACCCAGGAATAATAGAACTCAGTGCTTCAAAGAGAAGATGGAAGCGATTCTTTAAATATTTATTGTTTTACAAATAAATCCATGACAAGAATCCGCCTCTCCCTGCCTCCCTGTCTTCCCTTTCTCCCTCACTTTTCCCCACAGGAAGTTTCATTTCTGTTTCTAGCTGATACTTGAGGACTATCTCTGACGGATTTCTTGAAAATGTTTTATTCTGTGACTTGCCTTTGATAACCTGGCCTTCCAGTGCCAAATTAGTCACCAAGAACGGTGCCAACAATTCACATCCCCAAAGCAAAGACTAACTGAACGGAAGCCACAGTTCTCAATCTGTGGGCACAGGCTTTGTTTTGTTCGGTTTGCATTTCAGCTCAGAATCTCGCTAAATGCTTGTTTATTTGTGAAAACAAAACGAGCTTCTTGGATTTCTTTGCCTATCGACATTTCCGGGGATCTTTGAGTCCCTGCTTGCAACGATGACAAATCGCTCGAGGTTAGAATCTGTAAAAATTGAGGACCGAGTGCAATAATGTAGAACGAAGGAATAGGGGCGACGAAGTCCTGATGTGTGAGATGTGCCACCGTGAATGTCACCTGGTATTTAACCTCAGAGACACCTGGCTGGCAAACATTGCTGCCTGAGGAAGCCCGTGCTTCCTCCCCCTATCCCCCCCACCCCCACCAAAGGCTGCTATGATGAGTAATATTTTCATTTCCTTCCTCACATACACTTATGACTTTAACAACTTGGATATTTTCCTAAGGGATTCCCCTCCCTATCACTGAATGTTTCCTCTATCTTGGAACAGTTCCCATTCCAAAATGGGAATTTTGTTAGCAGCTACACCACCATGTGCAGCACGTGAAAATCCTTCAGGGACTCCCATCTTCCAAATTGACTTTTTCCTGCAATGCAAACCGTCTCTTCTGAACCCCAGATATCTTATCCTTTCACCCTGATGATCTTTAAGGTGATCCAGAGCAGTAGACACGTGTTGCAAGGAGTCAAAAATGAAGTCAAAGATAAAGGCTGGGTTGAAAACCAAAGTAAGCTGGGGCCCAGGTGAGGGAAGAGGCCATTCTAGACCAGACAGCTTATGGCTTTTTAGACCAGAGAAGGATGAGAAGGGGATTTAGATCTGAACCTAAGAATAAAACTGAGGGGCGCCTGAGTGGCTCAGTCAGTCAAGCGTGGGTTAAGTGCTCAGGTCATGATCTCCCGGTTCTTGGGTTCGAGCCCCATATTGGGCACTGTGCCTGGAGCCTGCTTTGGATTCTGTGTCTCCCTCTCTTTCTGCCCCTCCCCCGCTCGTGCTTGCGTGCTCTCTCTCTGTCTCTGTCTCTGTTCTCTCTCAAAAATAAACAAAAATTTAAAAAAAAAAGAATAAAACTGAGTTTAGGAATCAGGGATAGAAATCTTAGGGTTATGTATTGGCCCTGGACACTGTGCCCTTTGTTACACAATGTGCTGTATAAGCCATGCTGGGAATCCCATGCATGTTCAGTGGGATGGAATCCATGACAGGTGCCAACTGTTCTGAAATCCATGGGGGCCCCAAATTCTAAAATGCCACTGTAGGAATGCTTTATTGCAGGTCTAAATAAACGAGACACTTCCATTCTATTTCCTGAGCTCCCATGATTATCTTTATTGGAGGTCATGGATAAAACTTGATTTTATCTTTTCAGTTGGTTTCATGATAATTGATCAGATGTCCAACGGACGGGATTCATTACTGGCTCTATACTACTTAGTATGTGGCTGTGAGCAAGTTCTGTTTTCTGAGCCTCAACTTTACCAAATGTAAAGTAGAATTGTAAGAAAAATTGAATTTTTTAAAAGGTAAAGCATTTAGCATAGTGTCTGGTATAGATAAGTGTTAATTGTTACTCCCAATTTTCCTGCTACTGCTTCTGTTACTACTGAAACCATGTTAAAGGTCTTATCTTTTCAAAAATTGTGAACCGTAGGTACCCAGAACTGGATCCATAATCCATAGTTCATTGCTGACTACCATCATTAGTTATAAAGGCCAGTCTTATCTTAAAATATTTTTTTAAATCTTAAAACATATAATTTGTTTTCACACATTCTTCACCATATCATCTCAGTGAATTTTATTACTTCATAAATGTGTTATTTTAATACCTTCCAGAAGATTCACAAATGAGTTCAGAAAAAAAAGTAGTGTCGCAGAAAATGCCAATAAAAGCATATTCATATACATTTATATCTATTCATATACATTCATGATTTGTTTTCAGGGAAAGCTCAACTCTGGAGCTCAGACCAAACACTGTCATACTTTGCGGATTATAAAACACACCGGGTGTTTTTGCTTTTGAATTAAAATAGTTTCCTCGTCCTCCAGTTTGTAATAGTTTTAGCCCATGCATATTTAGTTGGTTTATTTCCTCCTCGAGCAAGATGAAACTTAGTAAAACAAGAAAATTGGAGATACAGTAGAAATATTTTCTCACTTCCCCTCTCCAACTCGATCTGAGGGAATAGATTCCAGTTTCTGGAGATGAAAATACAAACATTACTGAGGAAGCTACTGTTCATTTTTCCCCCTGGGTCATATGCTTCGGGCTGTGCGTGCTGACTATTCCAGTGAGGTGATCATGAGTCATTCCATCAGCCAGAATTTGGATCAGTGGGGAGGGGGCTTGGGGCTCAGGGCTGTGCACTGCATCCGAGTCAGACACCTGTTCTTTCCCTTAAAGCGCAGCATCAGCAATTACTTGTCTTTATTTAGTGCAGTATTTTATATCATTGGGGTATTCAGCTTTCTTGTTAAATCAGATTTTACATTTTATGAAGAGTGCCCCACAGTGGCAGTTGTTTGGAGCCTGAGTTAAAGGGGACACATATTTAGGCAGGGAAAAGTTCAGGCGCCGTGACCAAGGGGAGAGGTGACGAGGTCCGACACCCAGAGGAGCCCCTGCGGGAAAGTGGTGGCATGGGTCCAGGAGATACATCGGAGAGAGAATTGGCAAAACACATAGATCCATTGGATTCGGGAAATATGGGAGGGGACTGAAAATGTTCACCAAGTGCATAACCTGCTGTGGGCATTTATGGAGGCAAGAAATGAGGGTGAGGGAGAAATTAGGGGAGGAAAGATGACTTCAGTTTGAGACATCGATGCTCCAGGTTTCTGGGGCCACACGATCAGTGGTGTCTGGAATGCAGTTGGATAGATAAGCCTGGAGCTCAGAGAGAGGTCTGCACTACAGTTGAAGATATTAATCAACTAGCAAATGCCTTGGAGATCTTAAAACAGAACCCATATCTGTTTAACTACATTCTTGTCGGGCTGCAAAGACCAGATTAAGTGGCATTAATAGCCATCTGCCTTAGATACTGTGGCACTGTCATATGAGTAACATATTTTCTTGTCTTTGTATGGAGTTCTTTCCTTACATGTCTGACTGGCTGCACACTTAAACATTTTAAATATATACAGTATTTAAAAGTTTTATGTGCTCCTCATGTTGAATTTCTAAAATACAGGAAAGAAGAACAAAAGAAATTAATGCCATCCATAATTTTGCAATGTAAGGACAAACCCTGAAACATTTTGGCTTATTTCCTACGCTTACATACCTATCCATACACACACATGCACACTTACACACACGTACACATAGATAGTTAAGCTAATACCACACATCATTTTGTATCCTACATTTCCCACTTAACACTTAATACGTTTCTCCTCAAAAGTAGTATCCTTGGCTATTTAATCAATTGTATAGACATACTAGAATTTCTTTAACCGCTAGCTTATTATTGACGATTTTGATTACTTCTTTATTATCATAGTGCTATGAAGACCATATTTATATGTGAATCTGACTCGACATTCCCTATTATTTTCTTCATCTAAATGCTCTTTTCTTTAGTGAACACTCTATTATGAAATATTTTAAGTATATAAAAAAGTATAGACTATATAATACATGTGAAGTGTATAAAGAACAAAGTCATCTCACTGTCCAGACTTGCCAAATTGTAATATTTTCCCATACTTGCTTCAAGTTCTTTTTTTCCCCCCAAAATAAAGGAATTACTAAAGAGACAGTGAAGTCCCATGTGTCACCCGCACTGACACTATTCCCTATTCTCATCACAGAGGAAACTGCTTATCAGAATTTGGGTTTACAGCGCCCATGGCTATTTTTATACTTTTTCATTTTTTTGTAGTTTTCATATACAGCATATATTATTTTGCAAGTTTTAAAACTTTAAGCAAGGAATACCGCAAATACAATACCCTTCTATTTGCTCTGCTCACTCAACATTCTGTTTTTAACATTTGTCTACTCTGTAATGCATTTAGACCTAATGCATTCTTTTTTTAAACAAAATTTTTTTTAACGTTTATTTATTTTTGAGACAGAGAGAGACAGAGCACGAGCGGGGGAGGGGCAGAGAGAGAGGGAGACACAGAATTGGAAGCAGGCTCCAGGCTCTGAGCCATCAGCCCAGAGCCCGACATGGGGCTCGAACTCACGGACCACGAGATCGTGACCTGAGTTGAAGTTGGACGCTTAACCGACTGAGCCACCCACGAGCCCCTAATGCATTCTTTTTGCCATCGTACAATACTCCATTTCATGAGTATACCACGAGTCGCATGCCCATTCCACTGTGAATGCATGTGCAAATTGCTTCCAATATTCAGCTGTTGCAACTCTTATAGCAATGGACGTTCTTGGACATATTTCCGAATGCAATCATGCAAGAGTTTCCCTAGGTTAGACTTATTGACGTGGAAGTGCTAGCTTTTACATTTACTCTGCATTGCCAAATCCTACTGGAAATATACGCGTGAGGATTCCCATAATGAATGGGAGAAACTTACCTTCACATTCATACTATATTCTTTCCACGACACTTCCAATACATTGTCTGACTTGATCTTTACAATGATGAGACAGAGGGAGAGATTCTCCACCCCCATTTGTGAGATGATGGAACGATAACCAGCGGCTTCTGAAGTGCCTTGGCAAGAAAACAAATACCCTCGGTGGACCCAGGACTCAAGTGTTGGGACCTAAGAACAGAATGCTTCCAGGTGTTCTGACCATAAGGTCCCTGTGTTTCCCGGGTGTTTTTAATCGAAGGTCAGTGTGCTTGCCCCTGGGCTTTAGTTGATCTGATGGAAAATGTCAGACAGGCTGGAGCCTGTGCATAGCCAGTCAGCAAAGGCCATGCAACAGAAGGGATATGAACAGTGTGGTTTGAACTAACCATGGATATGGACATCCACTGAGGCTCCACTTGTGGAGTATTCATGAAGCTGTGTTGTGGAGCTGGGAAGGTTTTGTAGGGAAGGTGTTTGGGGAGGAACCCATATTTGAAATCATTGCCTTTCCTCAAAGAGGTCAGGTACTTTGTTATCTCCAAGTCAGCTGGTACATTAATGGATCCTATCACAAATTCCCAAACAGTTTGTGATAGCCGTATTTTCCAAAGAACTAAGGAAGAAACAAAGAAAGAAAACAGGATAACTGGATTCACTGAGTACTTCTCCTGTGCCAGGCAGCACATATTACCTCATGGCTCCTTCCTCCATCCCTAGAGGAGCCAACTGTTAAAAGAGAAGTGAAGGTGTCAACACTGAGTCCTCTGTTTCTCCCCTTTGCACACACAGCTCAGTCCACTCAGTTAGTGTCTGTCCATAATTATGTCCAAACAACTCATTAGACCTCCAGTGACCTCCATGTCACTAAGTTCATGAGTAATGTTTGCTCCCTCAGTAGTGTTCAGTGGTTGATCACTCCGGGTGAGGAGAAGGAGATTCAAGGGTCTAGGAAACTCATTATTCTCCCATGATATTTTCAGGGATTTCTATGTAGAGAAATGAGGAGAGAGGAGAAGTGAAGAGAGAAGGAAGGAGGTCAACCAGATGGCTATTTCTTGCCGCGGTTCACATTTTAAGCCCGCTGTCTCTTGCTTCTTGTGGCCATTCCCTTTCTCCGTCCCCCTTGTTAAGAGAATACTGGAATTTACACTTTGTTTTTAATTTCTCCAAAATACCACGATCTTGAGGCTCCTTTGTGTAGTAGACTTTGACTAACTATTTGGAGCACTGGCAGGTGTTTACTGCAAATAGCAGCAGAGCAGTCGAGTTCAAAAGTGATCCTTAAGACTCCATTGTTCATTTCTCTCTCAGTCCCTCATTTCACACCTCCTGCATTAGTTATCGATTGCTGCATAACAAATATCCCCAAACCCCAATGCCTTAAAACAACAACATTGAACGTTTCTGTGAGCCAAGAATGAGGGTGCCGGGTACCTGGCCCTTTCCTAGCTGGCTCACATAGTCGGCAGCAGGATTCAGTTCCCCGCAGAAAATGGGCTGGAGGCCTCCCTCGTCTCCTCTCCAGGAGGGCCTCTCTGCAGGGTATCTCATAGCACAGCGGCTAGACTCATCAAAGCAGGCAGTGCAGAGTGCAAGAGAAAGAGCTGACGAGATGGAACAGTCCCTCTTTTGTAACCTAGTCATGGAAGTGACATCCCATCACCGTGGCTCTCATCTCTTCATTGGAAGAAGTAAGTCATTAGGTGCAGCCCGCACTCCTGGGCAGGGTGGGGGTGGGGTGATTACATGGGGACATGAATCACTGGGAGCCAGGTCAGAATTGCCCCCACCGCCCCGCTCCCTGCCACCCCGCCCCAACAGTCCCAGCTGGTACTATCCATGGGTTATGTTCCAGCCTCATCCGTGTTGCTGGACAAACCCCTTCTCTCAGACCTCTTTTTGGTTTTGCTGCAATAGCTTCCTACTTTTGTTCGTTTCATACAGAGCAATTTATCCTTCTCTTTGTCTCCCTTTACAAATAGAGGCTTATATCTCTCAAGTACGTACTGTGTGCCAGGAAGTGTTGTGAGGGCTTTGTATCTTTGTACTCATTTAATTCTGGTGAACAGTCCGAGCTTTACACTCGTGTCAGTTACACTTATTTCTATCATCAGTAAGTGTATGGGACGGCAGAAGTTCCCTCTCTTTTCTCAAATTACCAGTGCTTAGGACCCTGACCCAGGCCTCTATAAATGTCATCACAAAGGACTGTTAGTCTTGTACCTGAATGGCTCCCCACCCCAATGTCACTTTATGCCGGAGCCGACACGTGTTAACTCTGAAAAAAAAAAAAAAAGGTTTCTCAGATCTCCTTAAGATATTAAAGCATCAAGTATTAAAATGTTTGTGCAAGTACACAAATGTTTGGCTCAGTTCTAACTTCTGGTTAGAGCTTAGAGTGCGGAGGGTTCCCAAGAGCGCCATAATGTCATGTGTCCTGAATACTCTGGGCTCTGGGGACAGGCCTGATGTCCTCTGCCCACCTTCCGCCTTCCGTGTTCTCTTGCAGTGCTGGCAAAAGATTGGCACTGCCTGTGAGAAGGGCACTGGGCAGTTGTGTGTGTGGCATAAGCCATGTCCTGTGATTAGACCCTCCTCCATTGCCCATTGGGGCCAAAATGTAAAAAGCCTGCCCAGAAAGCAGCCCCAATTGACCTCTTTCCCACTGTGAATAGCCTCTTTTACTCACTGTCATGCCTGCTATGCATTTATACATTCCAATCCATGAGAGGGAGGACAGCTATTTCCTAACTCTGGACTTTCCCTCATTCTTAGTCCTCTGTTCTTAGAGGCCATATACTCTTACCTATGTAATTCATGCACTCATCCATACATCAAATATTTACTGTCTGTTATGTGCCCAAGTCTACTCTCTTAGTCTCCTATTTTCATGTGATAAATATAAGTTTAGGCATTTTGAATGTGTGTGTTTTTATCGGGAAATTTGACAAAACTCTGGGTACTTTGTGAAGGGACCGATTAACTTCTTGTAGAAATTAGGTTATCCCTCAACCAGATATGCCTTTGTTTTTAGAGTCCCAGTAGTTGGAGCTTTCAGGGGTATGGCTACTTTTTCTTTTGTGGATTCAACTTCAAAATTTTACTAATGTCATCTAGAAATGAGTTAATGGAAATGTACCGGTTTTGCAGGGGGCGGGGGGGCGGGTGGTATGTTTCTCTGACTTTTACCACTTGAGCAACAGATCAGAAAACCAATTCTCAGGCCTAGCAAACTCTTGGCAGTAGACTTAAATAAGAATTATATATCTGTAAGTTATGTGACTGTTATGTGTGTCTCCAATAGTAATATAATTTGCTAGGTCTGCCTTGGGAACTAAATGGAAGTAAGGGGAAATGCATATTGATAATTTCCATGACTTTAGAATTTTAAATAAATGGGATCAAGGTTTCTCATATTTTCTTCCTTGCAGTTTTTTTCTTATCATTTTATAAATCAAAAGTTAAATTGATTTGGGGATGCCTGGGCGGCTCAGTTGGTTAAGCATCTGACTCTTGATTTCGGTTCAAGTCACGATCTCATGGTTGTCAGGTCAAGTGCCACGTCAGACTCTGCGCTGAGCATGGAGCCCCGATTAAGATTCTCCCTCCCTCTCTCTCTGCCCCTCTCCCCCACTCTCCCTTTCTCTCTCCCTCTCAAAAAAAAAAAGTTAAATTTATTTGGTATTACAAGAGTTAGGAACCATCTAAAATAAAAGAATTGCTATTCTAAACTATTTTAAAAAATCAGTTGTTTCCTTGTTAATCTGAGGTCTTGCACTTTCATAAAGCAACAACTGGATATATATATCTTAATAACTATCACCAGCATTTTAAAGAGAAGTGACAAGATATAATATAGAATTTGGAGACAGGGGACGTAAGTTCCTGACTCTACTCACTGTGTGTATGAACTCGGATTAGTCACTAGCTTACACTGGATGAGGCAATACTTTAATAGCTGGCACACTAAGTCTCATTTTCTTCATGCAAACAAAAAAATCACATGGTGTTGAGGACTAGATTAGGATGTTTCTGATGGTCCTTATAAAATTACAACGTGCTAATCAAATGTAGTGTTTCAGTGGTATATAATTTTGATTCAGGGACATCTGGAAACCTTCTACCTCAGATCCACTTCCTGTAAAGCAATGCTCCAGCCGTATGAACTGCAACCAAGGCCCTTTGATTCCAGGGTCTCTGGGGGAGGGAGGTCTGAGAAACGCATAGACATCCTGGAAGATGTGCCCATTCAAAGGATCCCCTGGGAAGTGGCTCATTCTTATGACTTTCTGAACCATTTAGCCCTAAATTTCTACCTTACTTTTTTGCCTTAAGAGGATTGCAGCCATTTAGAAAAGAAGGAACAATACCTACTTACTCACTAGGCCTCTGAGTTTGGGGAGAGATAAAGGAGACTAAAAGAGTCTTGCCTTTGTGAGTGTATGGACTTGTAAAAATCCTCTTAGTGTATGTGTTGTTTTTGTTGGTGGTATTTTTTTGGTGGGGGAGTCTGTATACCTCACAGAACCCCAGTGTTCTGCTGAAGTATAAGAAATGCTGTGCTAAACAAACACATCACCCCAAGAGAAGCAAATAGTCTCGTGTGGATAGTCTTGACCAAGAGTCAATTGGCATATTCTCTAGACTCCCAAGGCGTTCTAGGAAGGTATTCTTTAAAGCAAGGCAGTATTAACATTACTGAACTCTAAGGATGTTATAGCTGTATCACCTTCGGAAAGTATAAAGCCAAGTATACCAAAAATAAAGTCTTGGATTAAAACAATGCTGGTAACATTTGAGAGTAGGTTGAAGTATAAATGTAGTAACAAGGTTTTGTAATCTTGATTT
This sequence comes from Acinonyx jubatus, assembly GCF_027475565.1. Lineage (NCBI taxonomy): Eukaryota > Metazoa > Chordata > Mammalia > Carnivora > Felidae > Acinonyx > Acinonyx jubatus. The sequence goes on along the minus strand of NC_069387.1, from coordinate 15,465,494 downwards.
ATACACTGTTTTTTTTTAAAGTTTTTATTTATTTTTGAGTAAAATAAATTTTTACTCAAGGAAAGAGAGCGTGAGTGGGGAAAGGGACAGAGAGAGAGGGAGACACAGAATCCGAAGCTGGCTCCAGGTTCCGAGCTGTCAGCACAGAGCCCAATGTGGGGCTCAAACCCATAAACCATGAGATCATGACCTGAGCCAAAGTTGAATGCTTAACCAACTGAGCCACGCAGGCGCCCCTTGATTTATACATTGTTTTAACTATTATTGATGGTGTTCAACATGTTCAATAGAAGCAGTCATACTAGATTGAAAACTATAATTTGACTTGGTTAAGAAAATGTAACTGAGTTTGTAATCAATCTTTAAATGTTAAATAGAGGCCGGGTCGCCTGGTTGGTTCAGTATGTTGAGCGGCCGACTTTGGCTCAGGTCATGATCTCACAGTTTGTGAGTTCGAGCCCCGCATTGGGCTCTGTGCTGACATCTCAGAGCCTGGCGCCTGCTTCTGATTCTATGTCTCCCTCTCTTTCTGCCCCTCCCCCACTCATGCTCTGTCTCCCTCTGTCTCAGAAATAAATAAACATTAAAAAAAAATTTTGTAAAAAATATTAAATAAAAATCAGTTTTAAGGTTTTATTTATTGGACCTGTGGATTTAAAATACGAACATTAAATAAAGCAATGAAAAAGAAAAAAGAAAGAAATGGTGTTCTAGAACCACATTTATTTAAAGTTCAGTATTGTAAAAGTTTTAGCCCCTCAGTAGAGAGTTAAACATCTTATTGATGTTTGATTCATGTGCTTATGATGAACTAAACTGAGAATTGCCTCCCACTCATACTTATGTGCTAGAGAGAACAGTGATTATAATCCTCACTAGATATTTTAAAATAATTTGTGTGAACTTTCTTTGCGTCCAATCCCCGAATTTTCTATTTTTTTCCCCAAGTGTTTCTTATGAAATGTAAATGACAGTTTATCTTGGGTGAAACAGCCGTATCCTAACTTCATGTTTTAATCCCACTCTGGTAGTTGACAGTTGATCCTATCCTGCTTAATTGGTATCTTGCATTAGACAATATGAGAGTTTCAATTCTGAATTTTAGAATCTAGTTGTCTGGTTTAACATGAGCTGCTCCCTCTTAGGAATTGTGGAAGTCGGCCACACAATTTTGTCTCTGTGTAGCAATTGTCTTCTTAAAAATGGAGGACAATTGGGGAAAAGGAAATGGATAGTGTGCGTGAAGGTCTGAACCAGTTGCTGGCAGAGGGTGAGCACTAAATGAATGGTTGCCATTCTTGTTATCATCCAAAGAAAAGGAATTCACTTCCCCCATTTATACATAACTGTGTTAAAAACTGCACACCAGACACACCGAGTTCCGAGGAAATTAACCAAGTTTCAATTTCACAAACCCATACAGTGATTTGGGTACATGTAATGTCAACTCTATTCCATCAGTACGTCTGGAGGGTCAGCTAAGTCCCAACATAGCCCTGGGCAGACATAGAACCTAGTACCTTTTTTTTTTTTTTTATTAACTAGATAATTTTCTGAGTTAGGCTCACTCACTATATCATTTGAAAGAACTCTGCCAATATTCTTCCTTCTTGACCACTATCCTATGGAAAGCAAAAAGTTATGGCAAAGGGTTTGGTTTCTGAAAACAAATGGTTACTCCTCCTTCTTCCTCACCTATTTGTTACTATCTTGATTCTTGCCTCAAACATTTCAGTACATGTTGTGGGCATGGCACTTGATGTGATGTGCTGAGGTCAGGGGAGGAGGGAGGGCTGTGAAAGTAAAATATCCAGGGATGTAATTGTGGGCTCCGACAGAGGAACTCCCACTGGAATCCATATAAGTTCCCTAGACATAACCAATGATTCAGACACTCCCATGGACTATTTGATGGGACAATGACATAAAGCACTAGATCCGGTGAATGTATTGCTTTCCACCAGCTCACCAATGTGTACATAGCCCATGGACCATGGGCCCCATAGATGTAAATCTGAAGTTCTGAACTATTAACCCTGTTGTCTTAATTTGTAGGCATATGATGGCGTAAGCCCCACAACTGCCCGCCTTGCCAGAACGTGTGGAAGACAGCCGCTGGCTAACCCCATCGTTTCTTCAGGAAACAGCCTCTTGTTGCGATTTCAGTCTGGCCCTTCCAGACAGAGCAGGGGCTTCCGAGCTCACTTCAGCCAAGGCAAGTGCCGCGTGTCTCTGTGTGTGTCCCTGAGGTACCTGCTGTCTGTTCTGGAGTGCCCTTCCTGGTGCCACAAAAAAAAGGAGGCCAGTGCTCATAAATCGGTCCCAGCTTTCTACTTAACAGGCGACAATTTAAATAGAGCAAAGGAACTACGATTTGCAATTATTCCACCTGTTGATCCTTTAAGTTTACGATCGTCTAACAGGTGACACCGACTTCCTTTGGATCTGTGTGTCTCTCGAGCTTTCAGAATGATATTTCAGAGCATTTTTCATACTAGGGTCACTGTAACAAAGTGTTTCTCCATATTTGTTCATGAGTAGATAAATTATCTGGCATTTGTCCAGGATTTTCTGCTGGGACAATTATAAATCACAAGGCTTGCGTGCAATGTAGAGTCTGGTGGTAACTAACCCTTGAGGTAGTGGTGCCCTGAACCACCTGAGGAATCAGTGTTGTTTTCCACTGTTTCTGTTCTTAACTCACCACTTCTCAGTTCATCCTTCTAGACTTTTTCACCATTGCCTTTCATCCGGCCGTTCCTGGAGATGAATCCTTTATTCCCATGTCAGGGATAGAGCCCAAGGTGGAATGAGTTGTTGGCCAGCTTCAGTTTGCCTCTGACTTTTACTCAGATGGTCCTTGTCATTTCAAATACGGGTGGTCTGTTTAGTCATTGGTCTATTTGGAGCTTGCTTGTATCCTACAGCAAAGAGCCCTGGCTAGGGATGTTTTCTGGGTCGGGGTCTCTCAAAGATGCATTGTAGACTTGGGAGCAAGACAGAGTGCATGAATCAGCCACTCTGCAAAGAAAAGAATAGTTTCTTAACGCATTTCATTTTTCATTTAATTAATTACTTATGTTTTGCTTCATAGTAAACAATGTTCCCAAGAGGTCTCTTCTGGATTATTACAAAGCCTCCTCCCGCTCACCCACCCTTTCCCCATCTTCCTCCAAAGTCAGCTCCCAAAAGCCCCACTCCAGCCATGCCCTTGTTTGCTCTGTGAATCTGTCCTGGCTCTTCATAGCGTGGAGAATGGAGCCCCAAATTCCTCCAGATGTTACCCAAGGGTCCTGGAACCTTCCCCAGTCTTTTTTTTTCCCCAACACCCTTCAGGAGCCCCATACTTTAGCCAAGTCTGCACAGTCGCAGGCCTGACCCTCCTCTGTGTCTCTTGCTGGACTATTCTTCCTCAGCCCCACTTCCTCCTCCAGCCACTCTCCTCCGGGAGACACCCCTTACGCTCCCCAGCTGGCCAGACTCTCCTGTCTGCACCGCCACAGAGTTTTGCGTTTCTCTGATAACACACAGCCATCCTATGCACTCTTGTTCAATTGACTATTTATTTTCCAAACAATAAATAAATAAAGTTGCTCAGAAACAGATTATCCCTATACCTCTAATTTATGAGCGGGCAGAGTAAGTGGACCCATACTAGAGTTTTGTTTCAGTGGCTCAAGCAGTTCATAGCCACTTCATCTTTTGTCCTCTGCCCCTCCCCACTTCCTGTAATTGAAGAATATTGTTATAAACGTACGGTGCATTTCCATTTTCACATGGTTTATGTGCAGCTTCCTTGGCAGAGTACTTCCTGGGCATGTGTTTCAGAAATAGGAAAACATCATTTGTGTTCTTACTCATCAAATAATTGTTTTGTGCGGTCAGTAGAAATCAAAAGTATTTGACGTGTGTGTGTGTGTGTGTGTGTGTTTGTGTTCCTCAGCTTGTGGGGGCTACATCCTTACCGACTCATCGGATACTATATCCTCTCCATTGTTCCCTGCCAAGTATCCACACAATCAGAACTGCAGCTGGATAATTCAAGCTCAGCCTCCATGTAAGTAACAAAAAAGAAAAAAGGAAAGGAATCCAGGATGGATGGTGTCTGTGGGAAAGTCCATCTATGACTAATGTTCCCGTCTCCTCAATGGTAACAATTGATGGCCTTCCTCTTCTTTTTTTGGAAGTCCCCATTCCTGATGTGCACAAGAACGAGCACTTCCTAATCTGATAGGAAAGTAATTTTGACTGTTTATTCTTAAGTAAAAAAAAAAAAAAATTTAAGGTTCAAGGCCTAACAGAGGAAAAAGAAAAAGAAAAAAAAAAAAAACCTGTGACCTTGCTGTATTGACAGGCACGTGAAATTGGGGATAAGCAAAAATAACTGACAAATAGTTTTTGACACATGTGCCTTGAGTGTGGTAGATATTCGGGACAGTTGCCAAATGACTAAATGATTAATAAGAACCACAAAACTGAAAAATTAATAACTCATAGTTTGGGAATGTGATGCCATAAGCCTATCGACCTTTGATCAAAGTGGAAGCTGATTATAAAACCCGGCCTCTCGTGCAATGCATGTATTACAAAAAATTCTAGCACACGGCCTGGGAGAAACACTAAGTGAGTGTTTACATAATTTCCTTTTTAGCATTCTAGAATCATATTTTTTGACCTGGTAACAACCTGGTGATAAGAATTACTGTCCACACTTTACAGACAGAGAAAAGGAGGAGACCTCTCAGGACTCAAAGCGAAATGATTGCAAAGAGGGTGATCCCAGGGTCATCCCGCATGTTTCAGAGGGGCCCTGCCCTTCCTTGAGGTTTTCGGGAAAAATTTATGATTTCAGCCATAATGGAGGAAAGGCATTACGTTCTTTACTCTGCTTTATGGTTAATCACTTTTGTGACAATAAGCAAATCCACTTAAGCCAGCGAGGCCCCATTAGCTAATCTAAAAAATGGTAAGTTTGACTTCAATATTTTCTAACTAGGGATGTTAAGAGGTGACAAAAGAATATGTTTATTACCATGCATATGATTGGGGTCTTGGCGAAGTAATCCTTAGCCGACGAAAGTTGCCAGCTGGCCAGAAACTAAGCCTTTGATAAGGAGCCCCCTGCCTTGAGCTGAGCGGTTTTGCCTGTAAGGATAATTTCTAATGAGTTGTAAAGCATTTAGGTGAAAGATCTCACTGGTTCAAAGACATTAATAGGAAAAGATCCTATTCTGAAGATTAGGGACCCTGGATGAATAGCAAAAGAAAAAACACACCCAGGCACTTGCTGTTTTGCAAGTAATTCAAAGCTTTCTTTATAAATGACTCCAAACCTCTAGGGTCCTGGCTCTGGGGTTCAGGTAAAACTAAGAGAGCTAGGCTGTGCGTGCCAGGGGGGTAGGAGCGTCTCATTTACAAGTCAGCAAACTAGTCAGCCAGCAATGGCTGATGCAAAAAGTGTAAAGACCGTATATTCCGACAAGCACTCCGCGTGGTCTCCGTGGAATGAACATACCCCAGGGCCCTCTTATTTGCCACCATCAGCATTTCAGATTCTGGAAGCACTTTCAAAAAACATTGATTCTGTCGCTCTTCAGAGGAGCCAAATGCGTCGCTTCCCTGCTGGAGAACCTGCAAAGGAATTGATCAAAGGATAAACCTTGCTCCCTGTATGTTTTGTTTGCCAGGGCTCTCTTAGTCCTCTCTCCTTCTCTTGCAGTCAATCACATCACCCTCTCCTTCAGCCACTTTGGACTTGAAAGCACTGCAATGTGCACACAAGACTTTTTAGAAATTTTGGATGGCAATTATGATGACGCACCCCTCCGAGGTACCGCAGCGCTCACGCACTCGTCTGTGACCCTGGCTGGGTCGTATTTATATATTTACCTACGTATATGCTGTTATTGGAGGTTGGAATGGTTCCAACAGATAGGAAGAGCAATATAAGCCAAGTAAAGAGAGTTAGAGGGTAGGATAGCAAGAGTGAAGGTGGGGCTCAAGAAACACAGCTTGTTCACACTCAAGGACATGAACAGTTTATGTATTTTTCTTTTAATTTAAAAGTTGCAACTGCTTTAGAGAGCAATGAAATTCAGTCCATCCTGGCATTAGATAGCATTCCGTGAGAAATTTCTTGTTATTATATGACCAGTTCTTATATTTGAATTGAGCATGGTCCTTCTGGTTTTGTCCTCAGTAGAAGCAATGAGGGAAGGAAGGAAAGAAGGAAGGAAGAAGGGAAGGAAAGAAGGAAGGAGGGAAGGAAGGAGGAGGGAAGGGAGGAGAGAAGGAAGGAAGAAGGGAAGGAAGGAAGGAAGGAAGGAAGGAAGGAAGGAAGGAAGGGAGGAAGAAGGGAAGGAAAGAAGGAAGGAGGGAAGGAAGGAGGAGGGAAGGGAGGAGAGAAGGAAGGAAGAAGGGAAGGAAGGAAGGAAGGAAGGAAGGAAGGAAGGAAGGGAGGAAGAAGGGAAGGAAAGAAGGAAGGAGGGAAGGAAGGATGAGGGAAGGGAGGAGAGAAGGAGGGAAGAAGGGAAGGGAGGAGAGAAGGAAGGAAGGAAGGAAGGAAGGAAGGGAGGAAGGAAGGAAGGAAGGAAGAAATAACTAAATAAAGCAAAAAATACAGCAACAAACACACACATGGGAATTCTGATTGCAGGACATCCCGGTGAAATTAAAGAATGCTGCTGTCTAGTTTCTGAAGTATCTTCAAGTAAAATCATCTCAGGTTATTTAAATTTTCTCCATGAAGTAGTCATCTTTGAGCTTTGGCATACAAGTTTCTTATCCTGCACTAGAAGACAAACTCCATCAGAGGAGGGACTTTGTTTTGCTAGTTGCTCTATTTCCAGGGCCCAGAGCAGAGCCTGGGATAGTGGTGGGCAATCGATTCCTCTCTGCTCTATGCAGTCCTGATTGCATTGCTTGCGATGTTTATCTGTAAGCATTTGACCAAGGATGAAGGGATATTATTTAACAGACACTTACATAGCACTTCACTTGTGCTGAGTGCTATTCTAAGAACTTTATAAATAGCAACTTGGTCAATCCTCATACCCTGATGATAGAGGTTTCATTATTATTGATAGTCTCTTTTCTCCAGTGGGGAAACTGAGGCACAGAGAACGTCAGTGACTTATCTCAGGTCGCGCCTCTAGCAAATGGCAGTGCTAGGAGTTGAATCCATGTATTCTGGCTCCAGCATCCACACATTTATTTTTTTGGCTGTAATGCTTTGCTTTTAAGCATTAGTGCATTTACTTGCGCGGGTCCATACTTGGCTAGAGATTTTAGCATTCGTTCCGCTTGGACCCAGGTTGTCTACATCTTTCTTACCTCCCCCTGATATCCTTCAGTGTTTATAAATCATATCTCCTGTGCTTGTCTTTACAGTTTATATTTAACTCTCGGGCACTGTCCCAAACACCGACCCTGCCTTAAATTCTCCAAATAGTGATTTCTTCTTTTTGCTTCCATCTCCTGTGGTTCTAATAAACACACGTTTACTAGAAATGGCAGTCTGTGCCACGTGCCACGTGATCGCTCGTTCTTTTTGTCCTTTTCCTATCCAGGCCGCTACTGTGGTGCCTCCATGCCGCATCCCATCACTTCCTTTAGCAATGCTCTGACGCTGAGGTTTGTCTCAGATTCTAGAGTGAATTCCGAGGGTTTCCATGCTACATACGCCGCGTCATCATCAGGTAAGAGGAGTCAGCAGATGGCATTACTGGGTTAAGAGGGATGTGATAGAAAGCCTCAGTTTGTTATTTGGGACTGCCGTATCTTCGGAACTGGGAGCCATTTCCCTGAGCCTACCTCTGGGACGAACCTCTCCGTCTTCCAGCTGAGGTTAACCTCTTTGTAAATTCTAACAGTAGTGAACTCCGTGCGGCGTCCTCTTTATCCACTCATCCACTGGCAGACGCTTGGGGTACTTCCTTACCTTGGCTCTTGCGGCTCATGCTAATAGTGAGCTCTGGGAGTGGGGAGGATGGGTTGGGATGGTGTCGGAATGGCCAGCGTGTTCGCTCCTTCGTGACATGTCTGTTAAGCCAGCCCCTGACTGGCAGTGTCCGTCGGCATCTCTTCTGAATGGACAGCTGCTGTTCTCCAGTCTCCCTGGCCTCGCAGCTGGGCTCAGGCAGGTCTGGGTATTGTCACTGGTGGCAGGATGGATGGTGGCATGGTGGGAGGAGGGGAGGGAGGAGTCACCGGTACTGGGTCTGTCGGCCAGGGGTGTGCTGTTTGTCAGCTGCCAGCTTCCCGGTTATTGGCAGTTAAAAGCACAAAACACCTAGAAGATGTGTGTGTGTGTGTGTGTGTGTGTGTGTGTGTGTGTGTGCTCTTGAGAGACAAAAGCTGGAACATTGCCTTCTTTTCAGGGCCGGTGTTGAAAATCATCCTGGCCAGAAACAGTGAGTGGTTGTGGAGTTAAAATAAGTCTTTTATTACATGAAGTTATAGTTTGCAGCAAGAAATGGCTTTGAGAAGAGAAACGACAGAGATTCCTTCTGAGCTACCATATCCTGTGACTTATTTTCAGTCTTCATAATCTTTTCCTTATTGTATATGACATGGATTGTTTTTTAATTGGAAATGGAAATAGGATATCCTTTGATCCTGCTAACAGCTCCTGTAGAGTTATTTCTCCTTGCCCTTATGGTATCTTATATTCGACCTTCACTCTGGCACTCACTTTGTTTCTCTTTTCTTCCAGCTTGTGGTGGAACCTTCCACATGGCTGAAGGCATCTTCAACAGCCCTGGCTACCCGGAAGTTTATCCCTCTAACGTGGAATGTGTCTGGAACATTGTCAGTTCCCCTGGCAACCGGCTCCAGCTGTCTTTTATGTAAATCCCTTTTTTTTTATGGTGTATTGTTTCAGTGTGAATAAATCTGCAGGAAGGAAGCATGGTTACTAATAGAATGGACAACTAATAGCATGTGTCCAAGCAACTGTTAGAGGACATGGTGGGAACTTTAAGAAGACTGTTTCCAAATTTCCTCTGTTTAGTCATAGTTTGGGTTATAAATGGTATTAAAATTCTTGAGAATGGTTCTAGAACGCTGCCTAACATTCTGAGAAAGATATGCCTAAACTCTTAGTGCATTAATTTGTGGAATGTCTATTTTCAGAGAACAGTAACTGTATCTTTTTCTGAATCAGACACATTTAGAATCTTCCAGAGAAGTACTAACCTTCTTTCTTCCGGCAGGAATCCCCATCACAATCAAGCCTTCCTTACCCCGTATACCATGTCCCTACCCCAATCCACCTTACCCTTCTACTCCATCCAGAAGAATAATTTTGGAAGTTTTTAGGAGCTTAGTGGTTGGTTTGTAAAATCATTGGCATGTTCCTCATTAAACTATGGATATGGAATTAATAGTAGGATCCTGCCACATTCAGAGTGGTCTTAGATTACACTCAATAGCAATAATGTGCTTTTCCTAGAAGTAGATAGTGAAAAGCACATGGTAAGAGACATGAGACTTTTTCATCCATCAGTAGACATGTACCTGTGACATGCCAAAGCAGTGGTAGACAAACACCACTTAACAAACACCGAGCGAAAAGATTTCAGTGTTTACATTGCCGCTTTAAATGAAAAGTTATTTGTTATATCGTATTCCACATTATTGGGCATCGTTTGGGATTGCTAATTCCGTCTTTGAAGAGAATAGAACAATTTCGCGTAGAGAGCAGAGGATTGTTCTGAGGACACGGGCCTGTTTATTCAAAAGTCTTGTCCCTTGTCCTCGAGGAGCCAGGAGCTGTACTGCGCATCAAGAAAGGATTTAAATGAAAGAACAGTCCCATTTGTGGGCCATGTTCAGACATCTGAAGTTGCTTTCTTTCAGTCCATCAATCAGACAGTGCTCTTCAGGGAACAAGTGGCATTGTGTTAAAACAAAGACACCCGCTGAGTGCCTGAAAGGCAAAGCAAGGTTAAGCTGCCACCTGGGAAAGAAGTTTTTGTTTGCTTTTGTCTTTGCTAAAAGCTCAAAGTTGTTTGTTGGGGGGGGGGGGGGGGGGGAGGCGGGAATCTCTCTCTCTAATTTTTACCTGATACATATGTCTTCCTTTCTTCAACAAATATGTGTAAGCCCCTACTGTGTGCTCACATAGTTAGCACATGTTACTCCCATGCCCAATGCTTTATATACAATGATGAATAAAACATGATTATTGTTCTTGTGATAAAGCCCAAAGTCCTTCCCATGGCTTACGAGGCCTCATAACTGCCAAATGAATGGGCTTCTTTTTTGGTCTTTTTCCTTTTAGTCTCTCCCATACTCACATTATTGACTAATCTAACATTCCGTGGGTGCCAGGAATGGGCCAGGTAAGGGAATGTTTAAGATAGACATCCCATTTCTTGATGAGTTACTAATAAATTCAGGCCAAGAAGTTATTTATTTAAACCTAAAGAGATCCATTCCATCTACAGGGCCACCGTTAAAGATGTCAAATGTCAAATGTGTAGCACAAGGCTGATGCATACCTGATGCTCAGCGCATGTTAAGTGATCTCACTCTGCCTTTTCTAAAATACCTTGTGTGGCATTTCACAGTTAAATAAGAAGGGCGATGCTGAGCTCTTTCTAGAAGATAGGAGATAAACACAAAATGCTAGTTCATCCATTTCACTAAATCCCAGTTATCATATAGGCAAATCTTAACGACTCAGCCTTTTCCTTTCTCATCCATAAGAAGTTAATTTTGGTTATTTTGTGTTACTTGCTTGAGTTTTCTTTGTAAAACAAATTTTGTAGAATGCAAGATGTTCCTCTTTATGTAGAGGATAATGAGAAGGGCTTTATGGCAAGGCCTGTGAGTTATTTCTGCCCTGGTCTAAACTGTATCCAGATGGGTGCTTGGAAACATTCCCTGGGGTTGTTGTGTGAGAAGCATATGGAATACGTCAAGTTCAAAACCATGGGGTTTGGATTGTGGACCCTGTGGTGAAATTGAATAGGGAGAAAAACCGGAGAAATTATGGTTGAATCTGTAACGAAAAGGAGGAGGGAGAAATAGAATCTAAAAAGGAGTTTTTTTGTAAAACAGATATTTAAAGGAATTAACAGAAAATATATTTTATGCTTGCAGAGTACTTTTAGAAAGTGACTGATCTTGGTTCAAGAATCAAAATGGGATAATGAGAAACAGCGATTGTACTATTTTTGTTCCACATCATATTTTTACTAACAGATTTCAGCCAAAGTATTTGGAAAGAGGGTAGATTTGCTTATAAAATGTACCGGCCTAAAACAAAGACTTCCAAGAAAACAATAAGCTTTTTTAGAAGTTTAATTTGACTCTTGCAGGCATCATCCTGCCATCATTTCTGATCAAATGTCTTTTCTGTAATTTGGCACTGATGGCACCAGTATGGCACTCAAACAGAAAAGACCTGCACTTAGTAATCCCCTGGACCATTGGACCTTACTGAAATGTACACACCAGTCACCTGGGATCTTGCGAAAATCCACATTCTGATTTAGTTGGTTGGTGGGTTCCGATTCTTCATTTCAGCAAGTTCTCAGGCAGTGCGGGTGCTGCTGGACCACACGTTGCCTTTAGTAGAAAGGTTTAGATTCAATTTCATGTAAACCACCTGCTGAGGAAAATGATCTCTGTTTCTTCTCTTCTTACTTTCGGGGAAACAAACCCAAAACCAAACAGTTTTAGCATATTTCACATTGTTGATGATATTACGGGTAATAACACCGAGCCTGAATTGAAGTGCTAAACATGGCAGTCATCCTAAAGATGGATTCAGAATGATTCCTTGCCAGAAATGATTGTAGATAGACGCTTTGTATTACAAAGAATGAATTGTCAAGCAAGACAGTGGGCCTAAGGGCAAATGTGGAGTTGGGTTAGCTTGATGTGGATTTTGCTTGATTTCTTCTGCTATTCAGTGACGGGTCATAGCTTGCTGCTAAAGCTGTGTCTAGAATATAGATACAGATGATCTGTGTTGTAGTACCTCACCTTGGTAGGATCGTGAGAGCGACAGCTTCACTGTTGGTCTGGCTAGAGACCTACCAATGCTAGCATCTGGCTTGAGAAGCAGTGGTAGAGCAAATCTGACTTCTTTGTTCCAGCATCCTGGTAGCGAATGCTCAGAGGTGTGCCTGATACACTGGTCCCATAGAAGGGCTTGAGGCGCCCAGAACCTCCAGGCTGGTTATCTGTCACTCTAATCCATTAGCTGAGATAGAGTCCCAGGAGAACCCTCTACTTACCATCATGTGAAATCTTGCAACACAAAATGTTGAGTGTTGACTGAAACGTACACACAATAGAGAAGGAAGTTTTCTATTCTTGTGACTCCCCCCCCCCCCCCCCCCCGCTTTCTGGCAGTTTCTCCTCTATAGTCTTTCCAGGTCATTCTTTCTCCTTTTTATCTTGTCTTTCCTCTTCTCAGGAAAAACTCCTTCCAATTACTTCTGGAAAAAGAATAGTTTGCACACACTTTCTCTACAGTTTTTAACCGTTACTTTTTTTCTTTAAAAATTAATTTTAAATAAATAAAATGTTGCAGGGTAGCAAAAGTCCCCCTGACTTACTCATCACGGAATTACCCTGTATCTTGAATTGCATATGTATTACTTTCATGCGTGTTTTTATAATTTTATAGCCTTGCTTTTCTATATATACTAAATTACATATGTATAATATGAGTAGCATGTATAAATCTCCATACACACTTCATAGTATTGCTTTCTGTTTTATGTTTTATAGAAATGGAATCCTACTTGTTGATTGGACTGGAATTACACTGAATTTATACATTAATTTTCGGGAGTATCTTTATTGACTCTTCATATTCTTGAATTTGGAATATCTCTGCATTTATTGTGTTCTTCTTTTACGTTCTTTGTTAAACTCTCACATTTTTTAAAATAGAGCTCTTATGGCTAGACACCTTTTTTTTGGCTGCTGCTACTGCAAAGGGAATCCAGTTAAAATTTACAGACATAACCTGGCCACTTTACCAAACATAACACCTCAAATTAATTTTTCCCCCTAGAATTGTTCACTACCTCATTATATGTCTACTTATTTATTATCTATCTCTCCTTCTTGAATAGAAGCTCCCAAAAGGGCGGAAAATTCTCTATGTTCTTCACTGTCCTACCCCACAATGTCTGGCAACATGGAAGACGGTAAAAATTGTTGAGTAGGTGTTAACTAAGTTACAGTTTTTAAATTTTTGGTTGCTGGTATAAGGAATCCCTACTGATTTCTGTATGTCTTATCCAGCCACCACTGTATTCTCTAGAATAACACAGATTTTCTTCTTTTTTTTTCTACTGCTGTATTTTTAGTGCCGAGAAGAAGACCTCACACATTAAGGTGCACAATAAGTATTTATCAGTGAATGAGCTCTCCTAAATATTAACTTATAGCTCTTCTTTTCCAATCCTTACAACCTTTCCCCCGTTTCCTTGTCTTGTCTCTCTGGAAAACACTGTAGTGTAATGAGGAACAAAGTGATGAGAGCAGGCTCCCTTGTGTTGTTTCTGATTCGAAGGAAATGCTTTGAAATTTTTACTTCTAAGTATATTTGCTGCAGGCATTGGTAGACGTTTGTCATCCCATTTGGAAAATTTCCTTCTATTCCTAATTTTCTGAGTATTTATGATGAGTGGGTGTTGAGTTTTATCCAATGTTTTCCTGCAATTGTCATGGGTTCTCTCTTAGTATATTTTGCATCTATCTTTGTCTGTTAAGTGTGTGTGTGTGCGTGCATGTGTGTGTGTGTTTGTGTGGTGTGAATTTTCTTATAGACCTTCTAATCTTTTTAAAAAATTGTTTAAAGTTTTATTTATTTATTTATTTATTTATTTATTTATTTATTTATTTTTAATGTTCATTTATTTTTGGGAGAGAAACAGAGCATGAGTGGAGGAGGGGCAGACAGAGAGGGAGACACAGAATCCGAAGTAGGCTGCAGACTCTGAGCTGTCAGCACAGAGCCCGACGTGGGGCTCGAACTCACAGACTGTGAGATCATGACCTGAGCTGAAGTCGGCCGCTTAACCGACTGAACCACTCAGGTGCCCCTTATTTATTTATTTTCAGAGAGAGAGAGAGAGAGAGAGAGAGAGAGAGAGAGAGAGAGAATGAGCAGAGGCAAGGCAGAGAAAGGGAGAGAGAGAATCCCAAGCAGGCTCCATACTTTTGGTGCAGAGCCTGACACAGCTCGAACTCACAAACCATGAGATCATGACCTGAGCCGAAAGTGTTCAAGAGTTGAACACTTAACCAACTGAGCCACCCAGGCACCCCTAGGTCTTCTAATCTTAAAGCATTATTAGTCCAGCTTGATTAGATTTATATGTTTTACAAACTGATGGATCCATGCTGCTTATATTTTATTTAGGATTTTTCATCTATATTGTTAAGTGAGGTTGACCTATACTTTTCTTTCTTTGGCTTCCCTTGACTGGTTTTGTTCTCAATATTATACTAACCTTGAAATGTTGGAGACTCCTTTCTATGCCTTGTTACAGTTTGCATAACATTGAGGTTGGGCTATTGATTTCATTGAAGCTTTGAAATTCCCCCAGAAAATCATCTGGGCACAGGTTTCTATTTTGTGTCCTCTGTGGGCAACTTTAAATACTGATTTTTTTTTTAGGTGTTTCTTTTCTTTGTTTTTGTTTTTTTTTTTCTTCAGCTTATTGTATTCAGTGACATAAGATACGTTTACAATTCTGTGCAATCATCACTATCATCCTTTTCTGAGACTTTTCCATCATACTAAACAAACTCTATACTCCTTAAACATAACTCCCTGTCCCCAACCGTCAGTAAACTATTCTACTTCCTGAATCTACAAATTTCTCTATTCTAGTTTTCACATTTACGTAGATTCATACATGTCCTTTTGTGTCTGGCTTATTTCACTGAGCATAATGTTTTTAGTGTTCATGTATGTTGCAGCATGTATCAAAATTTCATTCTGCTTCAAGGCTGAATAATCCAGTGTGTGTATAAAATGTGATTTTATATATAGATAGATAAATGCATAGCTGTATATTTTGTTTATCAACATTATATATATCAAATTATATATAACTATGTGTAATTTTATTTATATATAATATATATAATTATATAACTATATATAGCTTTGTTTGTCCAGTCATTTGTTTATACATTTTTGTTTATCCGTTTTGTTTCTCCATTCATCTACTGATGGACATTTGAGTTGTTTCCAGCTTTTGACTATTGTGAATCATGCTTTTATAAATACTGATATACAAATGTTTGTTTCAGCCCGTGCTTTTAATTTCTTTGGGTATATACCTAAAAGTAGAATTTGGTACATACCTAAAAGTAGAATATGGTAATTCCATGCTTAACTTTTTGAAGAATCGCCAAATTGTTTTCTACAGTGGCTGCTCTATTTTACATTCCTACAATGCCTGAGAGTTCCAATTTCTCAACATCCTCATCACCATTTGTTATTTTCCATTTTTTAAATAATAGCCATCCTAATGGGGGTGAAGTGTTACCTTATTGTGGTCTCCCTTTGCATTTCTCTAATAACTAGTGACTGAGCATTTTTTCATGTTCTTATTGGCCATTCATAATATATCTTCTTTGGGGCACTGCATTTTCAGTTCTTTTGCTATTACTTGAGTTGTCTTTTTATTTTTGAGTTGTAAGAGATCTTTTATATTCAGGATACTAGTATGCTCTTGCATTTTTTATTTCTCTTGGGTAAATATCTTGGAGAGGAAGTTCCGGGGCATTAACTGGATGTATATTTAGTATTACAAGAAACTGCCAAATAATTATTCAGAGTGGTTCTATCAGTATACATTCCCACCAGAAACACATTGGACTTCCGGTTGCTGTATATGCTTGCCAACATTTGATCTTGTCAGTCTTTTCTAGTTTAGCCATTCTGATGGGTATAAAATGATAGCTTACTGTGATATTTAATTTACACTGTTCTGGTGACTAATGACATCGAGTATTTTGGACATTCTCATTGGCTATTCACTCAACTTTTGTTGAAGTGTCTGTTCAAATCTCTTGTCATTTTTAACTTGGTGATTTGTTTTTTTCATGTTTTTTTTTTTTTTTGGTAGGAATTCCTTTTATATTCCAGAGATGAGTCCCTTGTTAGATATATGTTTTGTAATGATCTCTTCTTCCCCCTGCACAGTCTGTAACCTGGCTATTCATTTTCTTAGTCATGTCTTTAATGAGAAATTTTAATTTTTGATGAAGTCAAATTATTAATTTTTTAAATCCTATGGTTAATGCCTTTTGCATTATATCTAAGGAATATATGCCTTCCCCAAGGTGGTAAAGATATTCTCTGTTTTATTCTAGGAGCCTATGGTTCTAGCTTTTATGTGTATATCTAGGAGGAATATTAAATTACTTTCTGTGTGTGGAGAGAAGTAGAGGTTGAGGATTTTTTGTCTTTTCTTCCCTCTATAAGGATATTCAGTAATTGAAACACCACGTGTTAAAATGACTTTCTTTTCCCCATTGAATTATGTTGGCAGCATGGATTGGGCTGTATTGGTGGGTTCTTCTCTGGACTTTCTCTTTTGTTCCATTCATCTCTTTGTCTACCCTTGCACTAATACCACACTATCTTGATTTTTAACAATTTTTTAAAGTGTATTTATTTTGAGAGAGAGAGAGAGAGAGAGAGAGAGATGAGCATAAGTAGGGTAGGAGCAGAGAGGAGAGACAGAATCCCAAACAAGCTCTGTGCCATCAGTGCAGAGCCCAAACGCATGGCTCAGACTCATGAACTGTGAGATCATGCCCTGAGCCGAGATCAAGAATTGGGTGCTTAACTGACTGCACCCCACAGGCGCCCCTCACACCGTCTTGATTATGTCCAAGTTTATAAAGCACTAAAGCTACATTCTGAAAGCATTCATTTAACACTTACATGTTCCAGACTCTATATGTTATCTGTGGCAATCATTGAGTAGATGTTGTTTCCTATCTTTCATTCTCCCATGTCATCATAACTGCAGATTATAATACAAGTTGAATAGGCCGTATTTCCAAACTCTAGCCTATATTGTTACAAATCCCATATTTCGCCTGCCTTTTCAGAAATTAAGTACAGATGCCTTTGTGACTTAAGCTCTGGCAAAATTAGCCCATGATACTGCTTCAGCTGTGTCTCTTAACAAGTACTCAATGTTCTAACCAAACTAGAACTCTCACCCTTTTTCTGTGTATGTGCTCTTATCGACATGCATTTTGTGCTCACCATTTCTGAACCTTAAATCCAGCTAATGTTTATATTTCCATCCCAGAAACAATCTCTCTGTTAAGCTGTGACTGAGCCTCACAATCCGATGTGATACGTCTGCCTCCAAATCTTCGAACACTTCTAGCTCCGAGGACACTTTATGATATTCTACCTTATAATGTGTCTTTTCCTGTATTCTTGCCCAGTCTTTCCCCCTAGAAAGAAAAGTCCTTGAAGGCCATGTATTAATTGCCTTTGTATCTCTGCAACAGGCATTTTAGCAAATTTGGGGGAAAGAAATTTTTGGAGTTGGCTCAAAGATAACGTGATTAAAGTTAAAGTTTTATAAAGAACAGTTATAAAGAAACCAGCAGGTGTTTCGGGATAATCTCAAAGCTTATTCTATCAATTTAATCCTCCAAAACTCTCTCTCTCTCTCTCTCTCTCTCTCTCTCTCTCTTTTCAAATTAGAACTTTCCAGTTGGAGGATTCTCAGGACTGTAACAGGGATTTTGTGGAGATCCGCGAAGGAAACGCCACTGGTACTTTGGTGGGGCGATATTGTGGAAATGTCCTCCCCCTGAATTATTCATCCATTGTTGGGCACAGACTGTGGATCCGATTTGTCTCCGATGGCTCAGGCAGTGGCATAGGCTTCCAAGCCACATTTACTAACAGTAAGTTGCTTCTATTTCATCGATGGTTTCCAGAGAACATCCTACAAACTAGAAAGGATAACACATTTTTTAGTAATGCAGTAAGTGAAGAATCCTGAACTCTATTCTCCTAGATCTGTTGTATTTGTGGAATTACTTCATTTTAAACTATATTATAAAAACTAAATTACATGTGCATGGCCCACCAGGAGCAAGGGAGAGTGGCTCTAGTAATCGTTTTAAGCTTGTTTCTACCTAATGTTATATTAAACTTTTTACATGATATTTTGTTAGAACCTTCTAACGTATTTAGTTCAGGTTGAGCATATTGATACCAAGGGTATTTCGTTTGAAGTCACAAACTCTCTATTCTTCAAATTCAAAACACTGAGTATATTTTAGGATTGAATTAAGTGCTCAGATATTATAACAACAGGGTTTTCTTCTAATAGAATAAAGTGTTAATATTTTTATTTTTTAACTTGACTTTTCCATAATTAGCTATTTTTCATGGCATTCCAATATGTCTGTTTCTCTTACCAAAACTTTGAAAACATGTCCCATTCTTTAGTAAAAAGGAAAATAGGTAAACAAAATAGAGAATGAGCCTGGTAATACCCCTTCACTTGTCATCACGTCTCCTGGGGTCTGGGAACCCCTTTTCACATGAGAAGTTATCTCCTCTTTTCACACCATGCCACCTTCTTAGGAGATGAAATTCCATTCACAAAATCACTGTTCTCCAAGGAATTAGTAGATAGTACAGAAATCAAAAGGGAAGCAATATTTCTTTCAGTGTTCAGAATAGAAATCACAGCCAATTAAAAGTCCATCCTTTTCAACACCCCTTGCCTTTTGTTTCTTTCATTTGATTAAAGAACTATTCTAAGTACTTCTGATTTACTGCTCTGTTTTCACTCCTAGTATTTGGCAATGATAATATTGTGGGAACTCATGGGAAAGTCGCCTCTCCCTTATGGCCTGGCCATTACCCCCACAACTCTGATTACCAATGGATAGTAAATGTGGATGCGTCTCAAGTTATCCATGGTAGAATCTTGGAGATAGACATTGAAACAACTCAAAACTGCTATTATGACAAATTAAGGGTGAGTATCCAAGGGCAATCAGTGTTAGTAAATTTTGGTGAATTTCTATTTGCAAAAACAAATCAAGTTAATGTCAGTTGAAGCATTTGTAAATCACATGGGGTGGCCTTCCTAGATCATGATTACCTCTTCTAGATTACCTATGAAAAGGTAATTCTGTCATTATATTTATTTTCTTTGGATTCTCTAAGTTTTATTTTTAGCATTATTGTAATTTACCTCTTGGGCTTTGTCTATGTGTATATGTATATCTTAGTTAAGTATCCTCTCTCATATCTCATTTTCTTGTGTATTCTTATGTTAGAGTGTTAAAAGTTTGAAGGATCATTTTTAAATAAATAAATATAAAATTGTGGTGGTTATTGCCATCCAGATTTTGGTTACTGCATCAGTTTCAAAAACACTGTCACATTCTTTTTTTCTTTTTTTAGCTTTATTCAGGTATATTCGACAAATAAATATTGGGTATATTTAAGATGTACAACTTGATATTGTAACCTATGTACACATTGTGAAATAATTGTTACAGTCAAGCTAATTAATACTTGTATCACCTTGCATGGTTATCATTTGGATTTTGTGTGCGTATATGTCTGTGTGTGTGAAAGAGAATATTTAAGATGTACCCTCTTAGCAAATGTCAAGTATATAATACAGAAACAGTACGATATATTTCAGTATTAATTGTAGTCACATTGCTGCACATTAGATCTCCAGAATTATTCATCTTGCATAACTGAAACTTTGTAACCTTTGACCAACATTTCCCCATTTCCCTCTCTCCCACCCCTGGAAACCATCACTCTACTTTCTCCTTCTATGAGTTTAACTATGTTATCAGATTCTCAAAGGCCAGGATTCCATTTTATTCATCTTGGGTCTGCAAGGCCTCACCTAGAGTTCAGTACCTAAGGTGCTTCGTATGTGTGGAAATCATTATTACATAGTTTGAAAAACAGCTTATCTCCTAGCTTCGGCAGAGAAATTTATAACAATTTCAATGACCTTGTTCCAAATTATTTACAAAATGAAGTAAAGGATAGGAAATATGGTTGGATGGCATTTTTCCACATGTGCCAAAAAAAACAATGTGTTCCATGCTATGTGTTTGTAACTATAAAAATATGTCTCTAAACAGGTAACTTCATATTTTCAACCAAATGAAAAAAAAAATTGAGTGATTTGAATGTGTGTTGAGCCCTCACAAGCTGTCACTCTTTTGTTGTCATTAATTCTACTTTCCGATACCTGTCTGTTTAAACCTTTCCTTCTTCTTGTTGCTTTTTCTGTTACTTTCTAATTCCTTCCTTTGAGGCCCCAAAGCACATTCAATATTGTACAACTATCTTGATTCCTAATTTTCCACCCCTAAATTTTACTGTAGATCAAATAATGAGCTATTTTGCATATAGTTTATGTATTAATATAATTCTGCAGCAAAGATGAAATTATTTTAAACACCTTAAAATTTTTTGCAGTCATATTTTATATTCAATGGTGCTTTCTATTTCAACTGACATATGGTGTTTACTTGTTTATTTTTTTCATTATGATGAAATTATAATAACATAAGGCAACCTTATAGTTTTCTTTTTTATGAAGAAAAATAGAGGTAATTACTTGAATTCAGTGCTGTATTATCTTTTTTTTTTTTTTTTACATGCAGATTTACGATGGGCTTGGTGTTCATTCCCGCCTCATTGGAACTTACTGTGGTACCCAGACCAAATCTTTTAGCTCCTCTAGAAATTCCTTGACATTTCAGTTTTCTTCTGACTCTTCAATCTCAGGGAAAGGATTCCTTCTGGAGTGGTTTGCAATGAATGTCTCTGTTGGACCTTCCCCTACAATTGCTCCAGGTATGTCTTACCAAACGGTAATAAATGAAATTCTGTTTTTGGGTTTCACTGCATGGGCCTTCCCAGAATAGGTTTCAAAGGGCCTTCCCTTAATAGGTGGCAAATATGTAAATTACTAAGAATAAGTGCAGCCCTAAAACCTTCCATATATATCAGGTGTTCTTTTAATTTCATAAATACTGCCTTTTGTAAAAACTGTACATTTGTGGTTTTTTTATATTTTCCCCATTATATTTTTTATATTAATTAGGGGTTTGATATCCATGAGGCATTCTACTTATAACTTCTAGAGACTCCTTTAGAGATCTCTGAAAATTTGATTTGTAAATGCTCTGCATGCACACACACACACACACACACGCACACACACACGCACACACACACACACACACACACAATATTATGGGCCAACTAGAAGACAGAAGTAACTGTTTTTCCTCTAGATTTCACTTTTTTTAAGTTTTTAAAAAAATGTTTATTTTTATTTTTGAGAGAGTGAGTGAGTGGGGCAGGGGCAGAGAGATTTGAAGCAGGCTCTGTGCTGAAAGCCGAGGGCCCGATGCAGGGCTGGAACTCACAAACCATGAGATCATGACCTGAGCTGAAGTGGGAAGCTCAACCAATTGAGCCACCCAGGCACCCCTTTTCTAGATTTCATTTTAAATGTGCCTTCAGAAATGCTTCACTTTCTCCTTAGTTGGTCATAAACCTTCATGTTTTAAGGTAAAATTAGCCTAATTGTTAAACTTTTATTTGACTATGTTTAAGACATCCTTAATTCCCTTGGTAAGCAGTGTTTGGGGAGACTGATTTTTCCTTAAAATTTTATTTAAACAATTTTGAATGGCTTTTATGGGTTGTCATAGAAGTCTGACAGCCCAGTTTGGGGGGTATTGCCAACCTTGGTATACAGTTGACCTTGAACAACACAAGTTTGAAATGAAGGCGATTGAAAAAATCTTATATGAGAATTTTTTCTATAAACACAGTTCAGTACTGTAAATGTGTTTTCTTTTCCTTATTTAAAAAAAATTTTTAACATTTACTTATTTTTGAGAGAAAGAGAAAGAGAGACACAGTGTGAGCTGGTGAGGAGCAGAGAGAGAGGGAGACACAGCATCTGAAGCAGGCTCCAGGCTCTGAGCTGTCAGCACAGAGCCGGATGTGGGGCTCGAACTTGCGAACCATGAGATCTTGACCTGAGCTGAAGTCAGACGCTTAACCGAATGAGCCACCCAGGCGCCCCTCTTTTCCTTACAATTTTCTCAGCATTTTCTTTTCTCTAGCTAGCTTACTTTATTATAAGACTGTAGCATGTAATACATGTAACATACAAAATATGTGTTAATTGACTGTTATCTGTAAGACTTCTGGTCAATGGTAGACGATTAGTAATAAAGTTCTGGGGGGAGTCAAAAGTTACATGGATTTTGGGGGAACCTGCTGGCTCAGTCAGTAGAGCATGAGGCTCTTAATCGCAGTGTCGTGAGCTTGAGCCGATGCTGGGCACATGAGCTACTTAAAGTCATGTGGATTTTTTACTGTGTTGGGGGTTGACACCCCTAAGCCCTGCACTGCTCAAGGATCAGCTGTACTTGATTGAGACACATTATCATAGGTTCTCATTGAAGAATATTCAAACTTTGAACTTGTTCTAAGACTAAATATATCCTAAAAGATTAGAGTCTATTTGCTTCTAACTTCTTGGGAATTTGTATTGGTAGAGGTAACTGATAAATGTATCATTCATACTTGTTTTCATTTAATGCACCTGGAGTATTCTGTTCTGAGATGTTTTTTCCACCCCCCCCCTTACAAGATGTTTCCATAAAATTGAATATGAATTTCTTTCTTAAAATATTAATCTACTTATCTAAGAGCAAAGAACCATCGGCAAGATTGCCAAATGCAATTTGAAGCTATCCATTTAATTCTGGATAGCTCTTCTAAGTAAACTTGAATTAAGCTTTTTTTATAGCCACAAATCTCAAGTTAGAGAAAGAATCACTTACTCATGGAAAATATTATATCAACAAATATAATTTAGTACTCAAAAATGACAAATTTTCTTCTCATACTTAAGCTCTGTAATTAGATGAGTTAAGTGGATGAGTGATTATATCATAAATTTCATTTTCCTTGAGAACAAGGGAAGGTGAAAGTAAGAAGATAAGAGAATTTTATAATTTACTAGTTACCTAGATGATGGGGTGGCATCGCATTCTGAAAGATTCATTAAAACTAAAAAAAAATTAAAAAGCTTAACATTTTAAAATATATTTATATATTGCACATTGTACCATCAGCATTTCTTACATATGCATATGTTTAGTTTAATTCAATAAATATTTATTGAGTATTTGCTATAGATACACTGAGACAATTAAGTAAAGGGACAAAGATCTGATCTCAACTCTCCAGGAGCTTAAAAATAGTTGGGAAAGACAAAGTATTCATATGTCAGTCAAATAACAATTTAGTAATTAAATTATTTAATGACAAAGCATGTGGTACAGGCAGAAGAAAAGAAAGCAAACTGAGCTTAATGTGGATGAGGATCATTTGAAGGAAATTAAACACATCGAGTAGGAAAAGATTGGTCAGCATATCAGTCAGGACATGATCAGTTATGCTGCGATAGCAAACAATTCCAAACTCTGAGTTGCTGAAAAATCATAAAGTTTCTTTCTGGTTTGTGTTACATATTCTTCTTGGATTAACTAAGTGCCTTGTCATCAGTATCACTGCATAGCCCAGGCTGTTGGAGCTGACATTGTTTGGGACATTGACTGTGATCATGGCCAGAGGAAGGAGAGCTCTGGCATGTCTCAGTACAAAAGTGCTCAGCTTAAAAGTGACAAAATTATTTTGCTCATAATTCATTGGCTCAAACTGGTCAAATGACCTCACTCAACCACAAAAGGATCAGGAATTGCAATGTCAGCATGTGTTTATAAATGAGGGAAAATGAATATTTGACCAAAAAGAATAATGACCCCAAGTCAGTTAGTTTGATAACTGCCTTTTATAAATTCAAGGTAAGAAATATTTTACATAAAGGAAAATCTTAACATTTGAAGACCCTGAGTAATATTAAAGTCTTCCACTTGAAAATTTCTTTCATTTGTCTCTTTTTTTCTTTACTTCTGTAGTCTGTGTAGAAATAGGACACAAGAATTAGGACCTAGTCCCATAAAAGTTTACACTCACTTCCTGGTGGTCCTAGTAAGATTCAAACATGTACTGGTATAAAAGTCAGAAACCTCTGGAATGGTGGGGTGAGGACCTCTGAAAAAGCATTCCTGCAGGAAAACAATGAGAACATTGTCAAAATTGTCAAGATCAGCTTTTGAGAACCCTGGAAATTCATCAAAGCTCGCAACAATCTAAAGAGTGTTTATTCAAGAATGATGGCTGAATCTCAGAAAAATAGTCAGCTTTCCGGCATATTAATTCTCCCTATTTCCATCTCTCCCCTTGCCTCAGCTTTGCAGTTGCCTCGCAGAATCCTCAACTAGAGTAGCTGCAAAACCAGTAGTTGAGTGCCTACTGGAAGGGGTAGAACAGGTGGAGAGCTACAGAAAACCTCCTATTCCTAAGGAATTACCATTATTTGACCTATCTGGCAGCTTCCTAGGAAAGCTCCATTCTCAGGACTTGTCTTCATTTGATCTGCCTCAGCGGTTGCTCTGTGCCCTATCCCCAGGGTGTTTGTAGAAAACAATCAGTGACAAGTGTTTAACATCATAGTTATATGTGGCAGTAATACCAGGTGCAGCTAACAAGAGGGTGAATAAAACTGTAAAAGGAAAATCCTGGGGAATGAGATACCCATAGGGAGCTTTGGAAAACTCTGACATATTTCTGGAAGTTTAGAAAGCCACACACAGGTGCAGGACTGTGCACATGTCCAAGAGAGGACGCGAGGGCCCTGATCTCTCAACTCTATGTGATCTTGAGGGTCTGTGTAAGCAGGGAGTGAAGACTGAGGCAGAGTTGTAAACTGCCTACTAGAGCTTTATAGGCATATCCCAACACATGTAGACTTTAAGTTAGCTATTATAAATGTGTTGAAAAGTTAAAAGGAACCACGTCTAAAGAATTGAAGGAAAATATGGGAATAATGTATCACCAAACAGAGACTATGGAGAAAGTGATAGAAATTATGAAAAGAAAAAAACCAAATAGAAATGTCAGAATTGAAAAGTATAATAATTGAAATTCTCTGGATGGGCTCAATTACAGATTTGAGCACATAGAAGAAAGAATCAGCGAACGTGCAGATAGGTCAATTGAGATTGGCCTGCCCACGGGAAAGAAGGAAAAAGACTGAAAAAAATTGTACAGAGCCTCAGAAACTATCAATTATACTAATATATATACAATGAAAGCCCCAGAAAAGGAGGGAGATAAAGGGGGACAAAGAATATTTGAATATAGTGTCCAAATACTTCCCAAATTTGATGAAAAATATTATTCTACACACCCAAGAATCCCAGTAAACTCCCAATAGGATAAGCTGTCTGAAATCTATACGTAGACAAGTCACCAACTATCAAAGCTGGAGAAAAAGGGATCATCTTCAAAGCACCAGGAAAAAGTGATCCATCATGTAAAAGGAGTCCTCACCTAGCTTCTCATCAGAAACCATGAAAGCCAGACAGCAGTGGAATGACATATTCAAAGTATTGAAATAAAAAGACTGTTGATTAAAAGTCAAAAGTCTATACCCAGCACATATATCCTCCAAACTGAGGAGAAATTCAAAGACTCCAAGATAAATGAAAATGGAGAGAATTTATTGCGAGCAGATCTACTCTAAAAGAAATTCTAGTGGAAGGCCTTAGACTGAAATGAAAGTACCATAGCATGTCTTGACAACTAATAAATAGCATGCAGTAAGATAATGACATAAGTAAATATAAAGGCATTGTAAAAGCATTTTTGTTTGTAATTCTCCTCCTCTCTGATTTAAATACAGCTACGTCAAGCAATGACTATAAAACTATGTTGATGGATTTGTAATGTTTAAATGTGTAATTTTTATGGCAAAAATAGCATCAAAGGATGGGGATGGAAATAGAATTTTATTGGAGCCAAGTTTTGTGTACCATTCAAATTAAATTAGTATTAACCCAAACTACATTGTTTCAAATTAAGATGTAAATTGTAACTACCAGAACAACCACTGAGAAAATAACTTAAAAATATACATAGTAGGGGTGCCTGAGTGGCTTAGTCAGTTGAGCATCTGACTCTTTTTTTTTTAATGTTTATTCACTTTTTTGAGAGACAGAGACAGAATGTGAGCAGGGCAGGGGCAGAGAGAGAGAGGAAGACACAGAATCTGAAGCAAGCTCCAGGCTCTGCACTGTCAGCACAGAGCCCAATGCGGGGCTCAAACTCATGAACCATGAGATCATGACCTGAACCAAAGTCGGACGCCCAACCAACTGAGCCACCCACGTGCCCCTGAGCATCTGACTCTTGATTTGGGCTCAGGTCATGATCTCACAGTCATGGGACTGAGTTCTGTGTCAGGCCACATGTGGAGCCTGGAGCCTGCTTAAGATTCTCTGCATTCTTCTCCTTTGCCCCTTCCCCACTTGCACGTGTTCTCTCTCTCTGTGTTTCTCAATAAAAATAATATATGTATGTATGTATATATAGTAAAAAAAAAAAAAGAACAAGTGAATTAAAATGGTATACTAAAAAATATATATATTTAACATTCCCTAGGATGATTTTAATCAATCAATAACAATAATAAGGGTTGGCAAAAGCAAACAATAACAAGGGTTGGCAAGGATGTGGAAAAATAAGAACCCTGTGTATTGCTGGTAAAATTATAAAAAGTTATAACCACTTTGGAAAACAGTTTAGCAGTTCTTCAAAAATTGAAACACAGGGTTTCCATATGATCCTGCAATTACATTCCTAGTCATATACCTGATGGAATTGAAAACATAGAGTCCACACAAAAATTTATAAACTGAAAGTTCATAGAAGCATTCTTCACAATAGTGAAAAAGCAGAAGCAACCCACATATCGCACAGCTGATAAAACTTAATGTGATATATCCATACAGTGGAGTACTGGACAGGCTTAAAGCAAGGAAATGAAAAGAATGAAGGAAAATGAAAGAAATACTGAAATATGCCACGGATGAACCTTAAACCATTATGCTAAGTGAATGAAGCTAGTCACAAAAGGCCACATGTTGTCCGATTATATGTATATGAAATGGCAAGAATGGGCAAATCCATAGACAGAGACAGAAAGTAAATTAGTGGTTTCCATGGACTGGTAGAGTGGAAAATAGGCAATCAGTGGTAATTGGTATAAAGTGTCTTTTTGGAATGGTAAAAGTGTTCTAAAATTAGCCCTGATGGTTACAGAACTTTGTGACTATAACTAAAAGCCCCTGAATTGTAGATGTTAAAAGGTATGTTTTATGACACACAAAGAATACTTTAACGAAACTAATTTTTTAAAAAATTAATAAGAAATGAAGAAAGGCTGTTGTTATATATTTTACTAATTTGAAAATGATTTCAAAATTGCCCGCATATAAATAACATGGTGAACAGCTATGCTGAAAAAGTAAAGATTAGAATACAGAGGAGGGACGCCTGGGTGGCTCAGTCGGTTAAGCATCCAACTCTTGATTTGGGCTCAGGTCATGATCTCATGGTCGTGAGGTTGAGCTCTGTGTCAGGCTCTATGCTCAGCATGGAGCCTGCTTAAGATTCTCTCTCTCCCTCTGCCTGTCCTCAACTCATGCTTGGGCACGCTTGCTCTCTCTCTCTCTCTCTCTCTCTCTCTCTCTCTCTCTCTCTCAAAAAAGGTAAAGTACAGAGGAAACATTAATAATAATAATGATGATAATAAAAGAAGGTCTTCTACATGGACTAACTTCATGCTTAGCAAATAAAAGACACTAAGACACTAATAAACGGGCCGTGTGGCAAGGCTATGGTGAAAAAAGCAGAACACAGTGTTTTTCTTACACAAAAAATAAACAAACAGAAATCACAGCTTTGTGAGTCAGCAGGTTTAATAAAATATTTCTAGATTTCTTTGAGAGCTTTGTTGTAATTGGTTGTGTCCTTTTGGTGTAGAGCTGCCACTTTAAAATGAACGTGCTAGATTCTCCTCCATCAGAGGTATCTCATAGATGTTGTTTTTCATTTTACAGGTGCTTGTGGTGGGTTCCTGAGGACAGGAGATGCGCCAGCCTTTCTTTTCTCCCCAGGCTGGCCTGAAAGCTACAGTAACAGCGCTGACTGTATGTGGCTCATTCAGGCTCCAGATTCTACTGTGGAACTCAACATCCTTTCCCTGGACATCGAAGCTCACAGAACATGTGACTATGACAAACTTGTGATAAGAGATGGTGAGAAACATTTAAGTAAAACACAAAACTACCGAGTTTCAACCTTGACACATACAGAGTTACATTCAGTTAGAGTGATACTCATTTACTGCCTCCATCCGTTTTGTATGGAAGTTCCCTGACATTATGGTCAGTGAAGGCATCCCATACCAGAATTGGCTACAATTTCTGAAGAACATAAGGAAAATATTAAATTGCCTGTAACAAACTAATGCACATACTATCTCAGGAACAGCATTATCTTACTGAGAGAAAATACTATCTTTGGCTTAAGTAGGAAATAATGGTCTGAGTTTCCAGGTGGTGCTGCCTTCTTTTTGAAAGGTCTTGGAGATACATTTTGATATTTTATACCTATGACCTTAAGATACAAGTGTGAAAAAAATATATGTATTATATATTATTATATATATTTATTATTATATATATTATTATAGATATATAATTGCTTGTATTCAGTTCTCTCTGTCTACTGAATCTCTGGGTAGAATAGGTAGAATTAAGGGCTTATATTTTTTCGTGTTTTCCTCTATGCACAGGTGTGGTATGGCTATGTAATGATGGGGGTAAGAATAATGCTAATATGAAACATGTACAAAATCATGCTTCACGGTTCACAAAGCTGGAGGAGAGGCAAGCCATGTCCTCTGACCAGTGTTTCTCCCAGTGTGGTCGTGGGACCAGAGGGATCAGTGTCACCAGGGAAGAAATGCCAATCTTATGGCCACGCCCCAGATCTACCAAAGTAGAAACTCTCCAAATGGGTCTTAGGTCTGTGATTTAAAAAGCCCTCCAGGCAGGGGCCACGTTTAGGTTGAGGAAAGCAAGGCAAGATTATGCAAACTGCACAGTTGGATTCTGTCTTTGTTGAAAATGGTGATATTTTGATCATTTTACATTAAATTTCAGTTTTTTAACTATTGCACTAAAATATTATTTATCTTGCTTTCTAAGGTCTTTGGGACCTCCTTGAATGTTGCCCATGAGGCAAGTGCCTCTCTCACCTGACCCTTGTCCCTGCCTCCAGGTGATAATGATGGTCTCTAAAGTTTAAGAACCACAAGATACAGACATTGCGACCTCACATGCCTACCTACACAAACAGGGGACATAACAAGGAAAGTGTTAATCTGGAGCACAGAGTTGAAGGGGCAGCTACTAGGAAGGCAGGCTCAGTGTTATTAGCTTCCTTTTTTTTTTTTTTTAAAGAGATGTGAAAGATACAGAATTTTCTATGAATTTCCCAACTGTTAAATTTTGGAAATTAATGAAAAAAGCTTCAAAGCCTTTTCTGGACCAAACGAACATGTGCTTGCTTTTTGCCCACAGGTTACTAACATGTAAGCTTGTGTCTTCCTTATCCCCTCAACGCTAGACTTCCGTGAAAGGCAGTTAGGAAACGGCAGAGGTGCTTGGTTTTCCTTCTGTAGAGGCTGGACACTAACGCTCAAGTCAGTCGTATAAAACAGGAGATGATAAACCTTAACTTTCCCCCCTCTTCCATCAACCATCATCCAGCGCGTTGCTCAGAGAAATTGCCGTCTTTTCTCACATCAAGGCATTCCTGTGGATGTTAACATTTAAAACTTCTCATGTGATGAAATGAGTGTGTCCTTGCACACATATTCTGAGTGTTCAGAATATAGTAGAAACTTTGAAAAAATATCTTCAGTAGGTAACTGCATTAATGAAGTAAAGTGTGGCTACTCTTTCAAAAATCACTTTCTATTGAGGTGGTTTTTGCTCTACTGCTAAATGGCTCCAGGTCTGTTTTATCGTCTGTGAAAGAGAGACTGATACCTCCTTCATGAGGCTGTTGTATTAGGGAACATAATAAACACAAAATTCCCTAGCAAAAGCCCTGGAATTTTGTAGATGCAGAATTTGGAATTGATTAATTTAGATTTCAATTTACTTTATTAGAGATATTTCTAAAATAGGTTTCATCATCTCCACTTTATAGAATGTTCTTGCTGAGGCATACAACTTGGAGAGCTCTGCAGATTGACTTCTATGCCAAAACAATGATAATATTTTAAATTGGTGTGCAACCTATCCGAAGAGATTTTTATTTACAACATGAGTTGGTGCTGAATAGGTTCTTTATTTCCTCATTTGTTTATTGATTCATTCAAGACGTGGTTATTTAGTGCCTACTATGTGGTGGTTGGTAGGTATTTTGTTCATTGGCTCAGTGTTTATCTACATTTAGAATAAAATTTCAAGTCCCATTTCAATTATTTGTTCTTCGTTCAGCCAGGTTTTTCCTTCCGAGTAGCAGGGGTATATACCATCCTGAAGGAAATATCTAAAGCCATTAACCACAACCAATGATACTTACAGGCCACTTGTGCAATTGGCCAGTCATCACAGGCCTTGGGCCTTTGTCCCTTGGTCCAAGGCTGGCTGTGAACATTCTTGGGCCACTCCAGAGAGGGCCCTGCAGCCTTCCTGGGAGACCTGAGTCACTCTCCCACCTGTTTATTCATTTTACAGGCTGGTGATGGTTCAAGACTGAATCAATTTTTTCCAGACTATGTAACAACAAATTTTACATACCAAGATTCCCCAAAATTGAGGTTCCATGAAACTACATTGGACCTAGAAAAAATTAAAAAAAAAAAAAACAGTGTAAAGGGGGGGGAAAAGGCAAACAAAAGAAAAAAAAGTCAAAAATCAGTAATCCTTTTATCTATTTATAGATATAAAAGGTACTTTGTGATCTTAGGGAAATCATATAATAGTATAGTTTGAGCATCTGGAGTTAATTAGCCAGGGTTTTAAATCCTTGTTGACTTCTATGCTCTATGCCTTCAGGCAAATTATATATCCTCCCTAAGACTGTTTCCAATTTACAAAATGGGGATAATAAAAATACCTACTTAATAGCATTATTGTGATGATAAAGTCTGATATTGTATGTAAAGCACTCAAAGTGGTAATAATAATTGCTCGATAAATGTCAGCTACTGGTAATCTTGGGCCCCAGCGTCCACATCTCTAAAATGAGGAGTCTGGACTAGAAAGAGAATCACCAGACTACCTTCTAGCCCTGGCTGTTTACCTTTGATTTTCCCCTCCCCTTAAAGATCAGATTCATGCCTGCTACCATCCATATGGTGAAGTCATGGAAGGCCCTAGACATACCTCCGTATTTATTATGGATACTGTGGGGAGAAACAAACCATCTTACGGTTGTTGGGTTATCTACCAACTCATCAGTTAGGTGATCGCTAAGTAATTATTTAGAGATAAGCACTGTTTCATCACATGGTCTGAGGTGAAGTTTAGAAAAGAAATACAAATCAGTAGATCCTATCCAGTCTCACTGAGAGAGAAAATATGCACCTATGAAATAAATAACAACATACATTGAACTTCCAAATTTTGTGACATTGGTAATTAGAGAGTAAGTCCACCAAAACAATTTAGGGCAAAATGTGTAGCAAAATAACACGTGCAAAAGGAGTTAAAGAGAGAAACTTTTGAATTATAAAGTACCAAAAATTTTCAGAGGTCACAAACCCTCCAAAGAATACCTTTCAGGCCTCTCCTATTTATGGCTATACCATTGCATTTGTAATCCCACACACTACCTTGTTTTCTAGAGTAGTTAATACTAGTGCGTTTTAGGTGGCAATCAATGGCGGAAGGATTAATTTTGCTGATTGTTGTTTTACAGGGGAAAATTTCCTCATGTCTCGTACTCTATTTTTTTGTTTTTATCAGCTTGAAGTTTATTAATTATTTTCCTTAGGGGGGAAAAAATCCCAGCCAAGGTATCCAAATATTTTATCATCTCCTTTGCTCCATTCTGGCTTTGGTTGTGGCTTTGTTCCATGTTGCTTATATTCAAGAGTCGTAAAAAGGAAAAGAGCCATGAAGTGACCCAGTTGTCCTTTGCCTCTCTCCTTGGAGGGCACCCTGGCTGAAACGTTTCTCATCCTCCACAGGTAGACATACGTGTGTTCGTTTAATAGCAACATGAATAAATGATATAAAATAAATGAAGTTTTAAAAACCCACAAAAAACACAGCCACAACCAAAAAACTCTCTGGAGCTGAGGTTCATATAAAAGTTGCACAGTTCTTGGCAAATGACCTTGCCACAATAGTACAGGATCTGCTGCCGAAGAGCCAATCTTTCTTCTCTTTCAGATACTGGACCTTCAGTGATCAGAGTAATTTAGCAGGGTCTCTAACACACGTCAGCACTGGTCCTCCGTCATTCCTAACTCTCATGTGCTCCGATTTTGAGTTTTAGTGCCAGGAGGAACGGTTGCCCCGTTTTTAGAAAGACGGTGGGAACTGTCAAGGGAGACTTTAACATAAAGGGTAAAGAGAAAGGTAGGCAGTTCGATCATGAGCTGGAGCCAGAATGATGTAACCCCTGGAGTGTCCTTGTACTTGAGAATCTCATTATCTCCCAGGAATGGTGATGTTCTGTAAAAAACATATGAGCCACTTTGTCTGGGTTGCAAATGATGGTGGAGGAGATTCTGAGGGCGTTATATTTTCACGCTTGACATTTCCTTTCTTTGGCATAGGAGACAATAACCAGGCCCAGCAGCTAGCGGTTCTCTGTGGCAGAGAGATCCCTGGACCCATCCGGTCCACTGGAGAGTACATGTTCATCCGGTTCACCTCTGACTTCAGTGTCACCAGACCAGGCTTTAATGCATCCTTTCATAAGGGTACTAAGTTCCATTATTTTTTATGTCATGTCATATCATCTCACCTCATCATCTCTCTCCCTCTCCCTCTGTCTCTGTCTCTGTCTCTCTCTCTTTCTCTCTCTCTCTCTAATATACTCTGCTTATTTTTCTATGCCAGGACAGAGATTGTAAGTGAGAGCACACGGGTCTCCGCCCAGCTTGTAGCTGGCTATCCTTATGCCAGGTACTGAGTCCTGGTCCAAAAAACTGTGGCCAGGATTGCACAGAAGGATTCCTTACCTTCAGGTCCCTGGGCATGGCATCTTCCCCCCAAAAGGAGGTGCATTCATGGTAGGCACAAAGGGTGACATCTTTAAAACAATTTTTCAGCCTATCTGAGGGCTTCAGCTAGAACAGAACTAGACAGCCCTTACCCACCACCCATCAAAGAAACAATAAGCCAGAGTCCTCTTCAATCTAAGAAATACCGGAAATAATATAGAAGGTATCTTCAGAAATCTTTTGGTTTAAATCCCTTATCTGAGGGTTGGCAGGAAGACTATGTTTCTCTTAAAATATGAGTTGGATGAGTCAGAGAATGTGCACGATATGTGGGAGGCCATCATGTGCGGTATGACCGAGACTTTCAAAACTTGATAAAATGGGAAGTCCAGTAATAAATCCAGTAAACCCAAACTGGGTTAAAATTAAAGAAGCAGTTCATGGAAAATGGAACATTGAAAGACTCTGATGTTTTTAACCAAAGAGGTGTAATTTTAAAGTCGACTCTCGATATAGACGTTAAACATTTATCTAATATTTCCTGCACTATTATATATGTCTTTTATAGAGTAGGGAGCAATGGAAGATAAATTATCTTCTTCACACTCAAGGGAGGCAGGTCACATGGCTGCTTAAAAGAACGGGCTTTGAAATCAGACAGACCTGAGATAAATTTCCACCTGTGATTAAGTAGTTGTATAATCTCACTGTACTCCCTCACTGAGCTCTTTAGTCCCTGACAACTGGCAAATTAATCCCTGCTCCCACCCTCCACTCTCTCCTTCTGCTCCCAGCCTCTCTCTCATGTACTTAGGTATGACAGATGTATGTGTGCATGTATATATGTACATATGTGTATATGTGCGCACGCACACCTACATCCTGGACAGCTGCGTATCTAGAAGTATTTCCGATTTAACATGTGGGACTTGAACTCTTGCTTCCCACCCTCTTCCACCCTCCAAACCTGCTCATTCCACACTCTTTCCAATCTTAATAGACGGAAAGGGCATCCTTCTAGTTGCATAAGCCAAAAATCTTGATGTCATTCTCGATCCTTCTCTTTCTCTCACACCCTACGTCCTCACCGTCAACAAATCACTGTGATTCTAGTTTCCCAATACATCTAGACCCCAGCCACTGTACTGTCTTAGTCCAGGCTCTGTCATCTCTCCTTGGACCCAGGCAATCACCTCCGACCGGACACTCTGCTCAGCTTCTCTCTGCCCCCTCTTACAGTCTAGGTATTACAGACAGAGTGATGCTTTTAAAAATCTAAGTCACGTCATGCCATGCTGACGCTCCAAACCCCTGAATATCTTCCTCTGTTCCTCAGAATAAGTCCTTTCACTTCCCCGCCTGATCCAGCCCTGCTTCCTTTGGGATCTGTCCCCGTGTCTCATTCATTCTGACTTGCATGATGTACTACTGACACATCCAGCCTTAAAGCAAGCGTTTTCTGAACCAGAATGTTCTTCTCTCGCAACGCCATCTGGCTTGATGCCTCGTTTCTCCGGGTCTCTCTTGAGGTGATTCTGTGACGACGCGACCTTCTCTAATGTTCCCAGACAATGCTGTACCCTTCTCCCTCCCCCTCACCTTTCTTTGTAGAATTATCCCCATCCACATATTATGTATGCATTTATTGTATAGCTTACTCACCTATAAAGTGAGCTTCATAAAGTGAATCATTTGCCTCTATTACTTATTTCTAGATCCTGATCTTAGCAACAACCACAAAATGAGTACCCTGTCGTGTGTGCTCAACAAATGCCTGCTGGCCTGATTGCTTCTTATACTTTGGTCCCAATTAGATTCAAACCACATTTCTATTGCCTCTGCTTTAAAAATCTTCAGGAAAAATAGGGCAACATAAAAATCGTATTGCAAATGTTACTTAAATAAAATACCTTTGTTTTCTTGGAAAGGCTGTGGTGGATATTTGCATGCAGACAGGGGGATCATCACATCACCTCAGTATCCAGAGACCTACGGTCCCAACCTCAACTGCTCGTGGCATGTCCTGGTTCAGAGTGGTCTGACCATTGCTGTCCATTTTGAACAGCCCTTCCAGATTCCAAATGGAGATTCTTCGTGCAGCCAGGGCGATTACTTGGCGGTGAGTCGTGCTTCTCACCTTTTCGCATTACTATCTTTGCAGACTTCTTGCAAAAAACAAATGAATCTTCTCTCCTGGGACATAAATTGATAGGACTTGTGTGCTTTCAGCTCTCTCTGGATGAAGGGATTTATGCAATTTTGTTTTGTGTTCCTAGCTAAAAAATGGACCTGATATCTATTCTCCACCCTTGGGAAGCCATGGAGGAAACGGTCATTTTTGTGGCAGTCGCCCTTCATCCACTCTGTTCACCTCAGATAATCAAATGTTTGTTCAGTTTATTTCTGATGGCAGTAATGGAGGGCAAGGATTTAAAATCAAATATGAGGCAAAGAGTTTAGGTAAGCATTTTGACTGAGACTAAAGCCTGTATTTTTCCTGCGGTTTCTTGGTTTTCCTTGTTTAAATAAATTCAAGGAAAAAAATATGTAAGCCTTTCTTTTCTAAACTAGGATCAATAATTTAATGAGAATAGCCACCTACTCTACCTATTCTAAGTACTACTTACTATATGCTTGATACATTCACTATCTCATCATGACTACTTTTTTAAGGAAGACATCATTCCCATTCTACAGATAAGTAAAATGAGGCTTAGATTTTTCTAAGCCTTCTTATCAAGAGAATGAGCAAAGTAAATTCTCCACAAGTATAAATTAAACTGATGTTAAGGATACTCTGAAATTCCTTCGTCCTTGCCATTATAAAATGTTTAATTATAAGTTACGTTCAGTTATAGAAACATTGTAAGAATGATAATTACATTGTTTTATGATAATTTGTATGCTTTCTTTTAAAATGAACATGTATTCCTGGGATTCTGTTATTACCCATTTAATTATACATTATGGCGGTGGACTTTAACTTAATAACCTTTACTTAATTACACTTGATTATAATTATATTTAATTCTACTGTAATGACTTAGTTTTATGGCATTTATTTTTATATAATGTTTAATTGAATAAATAAGTAAATAAGCATAGTTTCAAAAGAAAGAGTAATGTTAGTGGAGAGTAAATCTTTGCTTCTCAAAATTGGATAATACAGATTTCAAAATTTAGTGATAATTCAGGTTCACTAAGGGTTTATTTGCTGGTATTATGACTCTTTTATTCCTTTGTGGGCCCTCTTTTCATCTAAGAATTGTATGGCCATGATCTTCTCCCCATCTTTCTGCCCTCAGTATTAGACCTGCAGTTCTTTTGATTTCAAAATCTATTGTCTATTGCTAGAGGAGTGGATAAAGAAGATGTGGGTTGTGTGTGTGTATGTACACACATATATATACACATATATACACACCTATATGTATACACACACACACACAATGAAGTATTATTCAGCCGTGAAAACAGAGTGAAATCTTGCCATTTGTGACAATATGTATAAACCTAGAGATTATTATGCTAAGTGAAATAAGCCAGTCATAGAAAGACAAATGCCATTTGATTTCACTTATATGGGGAATCTAAAAAACAAGCAAACAAACAAACAAACAGACTCTTAAATACAGAGAACAAAGTGGTGGTTGCCACAGGGGAGGGGGCAGGGGGATGGGTGAAATAGGTGATGGGGATTAAGAGACACAAACTTCCAGTTTCTGGGAAACACCCGGAAAGAGACACCCAAGGACCAAAGGAGGAATGGTGTGAGGTATAAAAGGAGGAGGAGAGCTCTGTGTCTCAGCAGCTGGGAGACAGAAATGTAGAGAGATGTGGTCAACCAGGTTAAATGCTGTGGATATAAAACAAAGATCAAAAAGATCCTTGGGTACACAACAGTGAGGCAACAAGGGGCACCAAGGGGGAAGGAGGAAAGAGGGCAGTGAGGTCAGAGAAAGTGACTTTAAGTGACCTGAGCCCACGGTGAGTGGAAAGAAGAAAGGAACAAGGAGAGAGGGGTGCAGGAGGGGAGAAGGAGGGAGAGAGAGTGTGAGCACAGGGTAAGGGGAAGGCTTCCACATAGCATGATCCCTGGGGACACAGTGGAGTGCGAGACTGACCCCGAGCTATAGGAAGACAGTGTGCAGAGAAAGATGAAGAAGGCAGCGATGCAGATGAATTCATTTAGGATGGTAAAAATTGAAGGCGTTCCCATCTGATTTCTCCCATTGCACTCTAAAGGAGAACACGAGTTGGCATGCTGAGGCTAAAGAAAGAGGGGAGAATACGGGTTTAGGGCATAGAGTCAAGTCTCACATGGTTTTTATATCTCTGTGAGACAGCAGGGTTGCTTGGCCGTGTCGAGCATGGAGAGCACACATTTGTTGGCATTGATTTCCACAAATGGTTTGAATTGCATACAGTCATGAAATTGGTTTCTTTTTTTTGCAAGGTGAGTCTAAGGGAGGGGCCAAGGGCAAGGGTATTGAAGGCAGTCAGAGGAATCTGCCATTTAGGGTTTCAGAGACTAAAAGCATTCTAGGGAATGGCAAAATTCAGGATAGGACCGTAAGTGACTGAATGGGAGCAGAAATAAATAAATGCCGATAGCGTTTAGCAGATCAGGGATCTGAGGCTAACTTAGTAGGCTCATTTCATTGGCATTGTAAGTACCCAATTCACTCTGGCCTGGATTGTTTGCTGAGATTACCCAAAAATGCTTATTGATAAAAGGAAAGTATTTTTACATAATACCTGGGTTTTTTAGAAAAGAAGTGTTAAAAACTCATTTATCTTCTTACAGAAAGTGGCTAACAGATTCTCTCATGCCACTCGTCCCTTGCTTTTCAAATGCATCTAAATCCTGCAGAAATATAATGAATGAATGCCCACAGAGCTGTGCAATATTATATATATATTTATATAGTTTGCTTAGTCTTTTAAACGTGGAGGTCACAGCTCTGCTTCTTTCTATTCAACTGCACGGTCAGTGGGAAGTCCTAAGTGCTAGTGCGTTCACGTGCTTATCTAAGTGGTGAATGTGTTTTAGTGCTTCGATGATGTTCTAATGCATGTTCTATGCACCATCATCATTTTATTGGCCTTAAGGAAGGGAGAAATTCTTGGGGCTCCTGGGTGGCTCAGTTGGTTAAGCGTCCGACTTCAGCTAAGGTCATGACCTCACGGTTCTTGAGTTCGAGCCCCGCATCAGGCTCTGTGCTGACAGCTCGGAGCCTGGAGCCTGCTTCGGATTCTGTGTCTCGTCTCCTTCTCTCTCTGCCCCTCCGCTGCTCCCACTCTATCTCTCTCTGTCTCTCAAAAATAAATAAACATTAAAGAAAATTTTGTTTTAAAAAAAGGAAGAGAGAAATTCTCTGCAAGAATTTACGGTTGGGCAAATTAAAAAGTGACACACTGGGTAGCTCCCTCAATAGCAAATTCAGAGTCTATTTGCTTAAAAAAGGAAATGAGGATAATTCTTGAGGAAGGGACGTTGAGATTGGAAATACAGATAAAGAGACTTTATTTTTGTTTGTTTGTGTTTTTGTTTGTTTTTTAATTGATTTTGAGAGAGCAAGAGAGAGCAAGGAAGGGGCACAGAGAGAGGGAGAG
Source organism: Acinonyx jubatus (assembly GCF_027475565.1). NCBI lineage: Eukaryota > Metazoa > Chordata > Mammalia > Carnivora > Felidae > Acinonyx > Acinonyx jubatus. Next base: position 15,426,672 of record NC_069387.1, on the reverse strand, counting down.
AGAGAATCCCAAGCAGGCTCCATGCTGTCAGCGCAGAGCCCGATGCAGGACTCCATCTTACGCACTGTGGGATCGTGACCTGAGCCAAAGTCAAGAGTCAGACACTTTGCCAAGTGAATCACCCAGGCACCCCAAAGAGACTTTTAAAAATGATAGTGGCAAGTCTAGAGGTTATGCTGTGTTCAGCACAGGTTGTAGCTACCATCTGCTCCATGCAACGTTCTTCTCTTACCATTGACTGCATTTCCTATGCTGTACCTTTTATCCCCATGACTTACTCATGCCATAACTGGAAGTCAGTACCTCCCACTCCCCTCCATCCATTTTGCCCATCCTCCCACGTCCCTCCCCTTCGGCAACCCCTGGTTTGTTCTCTGTGTTCATGGGTCTGTTTCTGCTTTTGGTTTGTTTGTGTCTTTTAGATTCCACATACAAATGAAATCATGTAGACTTGTCAGATCACTGTCATACACCTGAAACTAATGTGACAGTGAGTGTCCACTATACTTCAATTAAAAAAAAAAAAGACACAAGACAGTGCAAAAAGAGAAAAACAAAAGAAGAAGAAGCAGCTAGTGGCATTGCATCCTCTTTCTCCAGACTGTAAGTTGATTTCATTGTGTTTCTCAACAGCCTGTGGGGGCAATATCTACATCCACGATGCGGATTCTGCTGGATATGTGACCTCCCCCAACCACCCTGACAATTACCCCCAGCACGCTGATTGCACGTGGCTCATAGCGGCTCCCCCTGGAAAACTCATAAGGCTGCAGTTTGAAGATCAATTCCATATTGAAGAAACACCCAGGTATGTCAAGTCAACTCCATTTCATTTTTCTCCTACTCAGAGTTAGTTTTCTTCAGCCGTCGTGTTCGAGAATAATTTCTCTTCTTTTCTCGGTGTAGAACATCTAGGGATGGAAAAGGGACATGCATTACACCTCGAGCCTGAAAACATTGCCCGCCAGCCACTCTGTCATTAGCTGAGTGGATTATGTACACAGATATTGTTCCTCCTGACACCATGCACATCCTCCAGGAGACACTGACGATGGCTGTTTGAGATTGATGTTATCCATTCTTCCTCCCACAGGAAAAATATAGTGTCTCTGGTAGATGAATATTTATTTTCCCAGCCTCATACTCAATGTCATAAATAATAAAATGACTGTTCAACAAATGGACATTTGTGTTACGTGACACTAGAGGTCACCAGTGTCGGAAAAAGGACTAACGCAAGGACAATCCAATTTCCCAATCTTTCTTTAATGAGAATGCTTACGGGATTACAAACTGGGGAGTGAGTCTTACTGTGTTGAACACAAAGAGAATAACTATCCTGGCTGACAAAACCTGAATTTTTCTGTTCATGTAACAAACGTGTATACATATTTGCAAGAATATATGTATGAAAGAAAACTTAGGTATGAGAGCTTTTGCTTACCATATGGGCACCTGACACAATGCCACTGTCCTAGTCAGTGAGCATTAATTGGCTGACTTTCTTAAGAAATATTGGGTAAATACTCACTTTTATGGACACGGAAGATTCCGGCTATGACTCTCCATTAACCCCGGGTGGCAGGGCTGTCAAGAGAGAGAGTTCTTCCTTGTCATGTGACATGTGTCTCATCATCATGTGAAACAAAGTACTTGTTTTTTTTGAAATTCCTGGGGGTTAATTTGAGAATGACTTTTATATTTGTAAAACAAGCACAGAATATGGAGGAAGATAAGAAAATATTCTTTGGTGTCGTACATGTAAAACCCATCTTTTTGAGCTACTAACAAAAGAACGTATTACAATTAGAAAAATAGTGTGCAGTATTCTGAAGTGACATATGATTTAAAATAACTGTCGTCGTGTCTTCTGCTGCAGAAATGATGATTTAATAATGCTCTTGGAGAAAGTTGGTGAAGTCTTTATTTTTTAAATATGTCAAAGCAATTGACTTTACATATTAAATGGAGTTTTCTTTCCACCGTAGCTGCACATCCAATTACCTTGAGTTGCGTGATGGGGCTGACTCAAATGCACGGGTACTTTCCAAGGTTTGCGGAACATCTTTGCCCAACAGCCAGTTGTCCTCAGGAGAGGTGATGTATTTGAGATTCCGATCTGACAACAGCCCCACACATGTGGGGTTCAAGATCAAGTATGCTATAGGTAAAAACATTTTTTATACATGGTAAGAAAGTTATGACAGACTAATTATAATAAAATATTAAAAACTCATTAAAAATTAGGGGCACCTGGGTGGCTTAGTCAGTTAAGCATCTGACTTCAGCTCAGGTCATGATCTCACGGTTTGTAAATTCAAGCCCTGCATCAGGCTCTGTGCTGACAGCTCAGAGCCTGGAGCCTGCTTTGGATTCTGTGTCTCCCTCTCTCTCTGCTACCCACCCCACCCCCCATGCTCGCTCCCTCTCTCTCTCTCTCTCTCAAAAATAAACATTAAAAAAATTAAAAAGAAATAAAAACTCATTAAAAATTTAAAAAATTTAGAGATTTTGTATTTGCCTAATTTTAATAGAAATAAGTAAGAAATATAAATGTTTGAAACCACAAAGTTATTTATCAGTTTAAAATTTTACCTTGCTTTCCATTTTAAGACACTCTTTTTAGTAGACTTGAATATTTTGTATTTTTTCCTAACTTGTTTGTGAAAGCATATTCAGGTAAATCAAATTTTTGCTTTTTTTCCTTTTGTCATGACATCTCTATCGTATTACTTTAACTAGTAGAACACTTTACTATTCATATATATTCAAATAACTATATTTAGAACAGTAACTTTGAAGTCATCACTAATGGAAAATGTTTTCCCACTAAGTCTCTAGTGCCAAATCAGTCACTAAACAAAAACAAATATGTCTCCTCAGTGTTTTGATTTCCTTACTTAAAAAATGAGCAATACACATGCTTACTGAAGATGTAATGTAATAGGGTCGCAATTACATAGAATTTAGTACTTGGTGGGTCTGAACACTAACCAAACATATTTAATAGAGTCAAAAGTTGGAAAGCCTTATTGTAAGCCTTATTGAACCTACACCATAGGTCGTTTTATAGCCTGAGGCAAATCGTGTATAATTCAATGTAACTGTCACATCCAGCTGATAAGAAAGAATTGAGTAGGAATTTTTCAGGCCCTGAGATACCAGTTACTCCAGTGAAACACTTACTTGATAATTAAAGGGTAGGCATCACTAATCAATCACAGCACCCCTTCTAGTGGAGCATGCACTCAGTCTTCAGAATCACAGACACAGAGTCGTAGGCAGGCCCTATCAATCCATCAGTGAGTCCTTGAAATGAAACTTTCTTGCAGCTAATAGCTCTTACATCGTGTCCCATGAGGATTAATGAGATGTTACAGAATATGCCGTTCACTTTTCCATTTCTCATTATTTGACTGGACCTGTGGTATCATTTCTTTTTACATCAATAGTAGATTTCAAATCATAAGGGAAACACTAACTTAAACATTTTCAGAATTTTTAAAGCATTAACTTATATTCAATTGGCATCTGAAAGTTTATAAATGCACTGGTTAAATTAAAAACAACAACAACAACAACAACAACAATGCTGTAACAGAATATTGTTCTTTTTTTGCAGCCCCGTGTGGGGGAAGAGTGACAGGGCAAAGTGGTGTCATCGAAAGCAGCGGATATCCAACACTGCCGTATAGAGACAATTTGTTGTGTGAGTGGCATCTGGAGGGTCCCTTGGGACACTACCTCACCATCCATTTTGAAGACTTTAACCTTCAGAATTCCTCTGGCTGTGAGAAAGACTTTGTGGAGATCTGGGAAAACCATACCTCTGGTCAGTGAAATATGTCTGCTGTCTTTTGGGGGTGTTTATTTTCACAGGTACTCATTCAACCTCTGAAGTTGCCTCAAGAAAGGCCAAACTACATCTATTCTTTGCATAGAAGGGCAGTCAGCTCGGACCTCTGCCAACTTTTCCCTCCCTGGGTTCCCCCTCATAAACAGTGGGTGTCCGGAGCCCCAGGTGCCCTTATATAGCTTATCTTTATAGGTCACGTTGAGAGAACACTGTATTGTGAAGACATCCTCTTTTTGTTGTGACTTTCCAGGGCCATATGCAGTTATTTGAGGGGCATCCTGTTGGGTAAGGAGAGGAGAGGGTGTGTATCCTAGAAATCACGTGAGTTGGACAGTTGTCACTCTGTTGACTGGAACCATCTCCTTAACCAAATGAGCTCCCTCGTTGCGCTGAGACCTCCTTGCCCTAACTGGTTGCAGTTTTGTTACACGTCTCCACATACTTGAATATGTTTGTTTTATTCCTGTTTGTCCTCCTCTCAACAGAGGTCACCATTTCTTCGTGGGCAGAGCCTTGTCTTTTATCATTTTCTTTGTACTTGTAGAACACCTCAAGTAGAGGTTAAATGAAATCAATCACCTGAATGTGTATAAACTTAATTATTTGACTCTCACAGGAAATTTATTGGGCAGATACTGTGGAAACACCATTCCCGACAGCATAGACACTTCTAGCAATATCGCTTTGGTCAGGTTTGTCACAGATGGCTCTCTGACTGCTTCGGGATTTAGACTACGGTTTGAATCTAGCATGGAAGGTAAGTTCACTGATTTGTTAAGTATAGTAGATAATATAAAAATATTAGTAATACTATACACACACACACACACACACACACACATATACTCATCCTAAGAAAGCCAGTCCATTAGCCCCACAGTTGTCAGAATTGGCCTTTCTGAAATACTTTGGTAAAACACAGATTTAATCTGAAAAAAACTGGATAATTACAAAGGTCTCCTGAATCTTCTGACTCTTGAGATTACTACAGCCATTGGTCTCTCGTGCTTCTTGGGCCATGATGATAGAATACTACCAGTGAACTGTCATCCATGGAAACATGAATTAAATGTTAAATATTAGAGATAGGAAGTGAATACCAGCGTTCTCTGTTAAGTCATCACATACACATAGTGAAAAATAAAAGCCGTAATTTTAGTATCCCGTGGAATACTAAAGAAAATATTTTAGAGAACACTCCCGGTGGAAGGGGTCATTTTGATCGGATTGGAAGATGATTTCTTGGGTTTCTTCCCCTTCAGAGTGTGGTGGAGACCTACAGGGCCCTACCGGAACATTCACTTCTCCCAACTTCCCGAACCCAAATCCTCACAGCCGGCTCTGTGAGTGGAGGATCACGGTGCAGGAAGGAAGGCGGGTCACCCTGACGTTTAACAACCTGAGGCTGGAAGTTCATCCATCCTGCAACAGCGAGCGTGTGACAGTGAGTGTCTCCTTGCAGTCAGGGGTATCACATTCCATCGTTGAAGGAGCTTAATGACCTATCAATCGTAGTCAGAAAAGTAGGTCGGGAATATTCCCATCTGTGCAACTGTACCTCAGACACATGCTCAGTATTTTAGATAGAACAAAAATGCGGTAAACTGCCATGATATTTGTAAGACCTGTTTTAAGAGGCTCTTTGTTGTCACAAAATACATCAGGGTCATAGGCAGGATAAATTTTAAGAGCAAATTATCATTACACACGGCAAAATGGGTAAATGGAGAAAAGCTGAGCCCGTGGGTAGCACATAGCTGACTGGGACCAGAGTCACAGAACGGGCCACCACCAAAAGTTCTGAGCGATTGAGTGGTCCTGCAAGGTTACTGTTTTCTGCCTGAGGTACTGAGTGACCCCTTTGGAAGACCACAGGTGCCTGCCAAGGTCAGTGCTGCCAAGGTCAAATGCTTGGGGATATGCCATCAGCATTCTTAGCTTCCCTTAGCAAAAGAAAACAAAGGAGACCCATGAGTGGGAATGAAGATTGTTAAATGACAGATATGCATGTAAACATATAGACACATACAGGATTAATTATACATTAATATTAATATATTTCCCTACCCAACTCAACCTTTCCTCAGTCCTTGTTATCTCAGCAAATAACAGTTTCAAACTTGGGGATGCTCAGGTCAAAAACATTGATGTCTGTTTTGGAGAACTTTCTCTCACACCTTGTATTACATGCATAATCAACCCCACTGACTATCTTTAAGGAGATCCAGAATCTAACTCCTTCTCACCATATCCCCTACTACAGCCATCACGGCTCACTTAAATGTAATTCAATAACTTCCGGCCTGTCTCCCTAGTCCCGCCCTCGTCTCCCTGCACTTTCAGCACAGCAGCTGGTGTGACGGGTTTAAAGGTAAAGCACATCATGCCGCTCTCCTTGAAAATCCTCTACTGGCCTCTCCTCTCACCAGAGGAGGATCCCAGATGGTTACACTGGCCCAGCTGGCCCTATGGAATCTGCATCTCCTCTCAAACTCCCCTCCTGCCCACTAGGATCCAGTCCCACTGGCTTCCTTTTGGGTGCTAGAATGTTCCACAACCCACTGTACCTGTGCTACGGCCTCTGGCCTGCATCTCCCCGACGGCTGTCTGTTCACTGTCTCTCTTCTTAGCTGCTCTTCAAACGACCTGCTCCCTGCGACCCTACATTAAATCAATTCCACCCTGGCCCATCCTGCTCCCTGCATTTTTGCCTTCACAGCACTTCACACCAACTGACATTCCCCACGCATTTATTTGTTTGTCTGTTTATAGTCTGCTCTCCCCGCCAGAATGTAAGCTCCATCAGGATGTGCCCTGTGTTTCATTCCCATGGAGTCCCCAGTGCCTGGCACAGAATAGAAACAGTAATTATTGAATGAATGAATAGAAGCACTATCATTGTCCCCCCCCCTTTTTTTAAGTTTAGTTATTTATTTTGAGAGAGACAGAAGAGAGAGCACAAGATGGGGAGGGGCGGAGAGAGCAAGGAACAGAGGATCCAAAGCAGGCTCTGTGCTGACAGCAGAGAGCACGATGCAGGGCTGGAACCCATGGACTGTGAGATCATTACCTGAGTCAAAGTCAGATGCTTAACTGACTGAATCACCCAGGCACCCCTATCATTGTCCTTTTTTAAAGACAAGTCACTTTTGTTTTCAATTTAGTTGTCTCCTGTTGGGTAGTAGATTCAGAAATACAAAGCATCTTTGTACGTTACTATAATACTTCGTATTGCCCTAAAATGATCATATTCAAGCTTCACATTTTGCTTCCAGGTTCTAACACCTGAAGGATTTTTTTTTATAGTTTAGCTATAATCCTTTATTTATTTATTTTTAAATATATGAAATTTATTGTCAAATTGGTTTCCATACAACACCCAGTGCTCATCCCAACAGGTGCCTTCCTCAATACCCATCACTCATCCTCCCCTCCCTCCCACTCCCCATCAGCGCTCAGTTTGTTCTCAGTTTTTAAGAGTCTTTTATGCTTTGGCTCTCTCCCACTCTAACCTCTTTTTTTTTTTCCTTCCCCTCCCCCATGGGTTTCTGTTAAGTTTCTCAGGATCCACGTAAGAGTGAAAACATACAGTATCTGTCTTTCTCTGTATGGCTTATTTCACTTAGCATCACACTCTTCAGTTCCATCCACATTGCTACAAAGGGCCATATTTCATTCTTTCTCATTGCCACGTAGTACTCCATTGTGTATATAAACCACAATTTCTTTATCCATTCATCAGTTGATGGACACTTAGGCTGTTTCCATAATTTGGCTATTGTTGAGAGTGCTGCTATAAACATTGGGGTACAAGTGCCCCTATGCATCAGTACTCCTATATCCCTTCTAACACCTGAAGGATTGAAATGATCTGTTTTATCAGATATTAAAAATTATGGGGCCCCAGGTGTTTTCTTCTATCTGAAAGCCAGGGAATTTTGGACTAAGCTTGCTTATTTTATTTTTTTAATGTTTTTTTTTTAATTTTAGTTTTGAGGGAGAGACACAGAAAGAGAGAGAGTGAGAGAGTGGGAGGAGGGGCAGAGAGAAAGGGAGACACAGAATCCAAAGCAGACTCCAGATTCTGAGCTGTCAGCACAGAACCCAATGCAGGGCTCAACCTCGTGAACCATGAGATCATGACCTGAGCTGAATTGGCTGCTTAACCAACTGAGCCACCAAGGTGCCTGTAAGCTTGCTTATTTTAAAGGAACATTTCCTCCCTATTAACAACTGAACATAGAGAGGCAAGGTTGAAGTAGAAAAAAAAAATTAACCACTTGCAGTATATCATATTTTGATGTATTTTCTTGTCAATGAATATATCATGTAGTTGTAATAATGTGGCATAATTCATTTGCATGCTAATTTTCATCTATTTTTCTGATTATAAATATAATGGATGCCTATTGAACAAAATTTGGAGAGTTCAGAAAATAAAAAATATTAAAAATACTTGAATTTCAACCAATTAGCAACCAACCCATTGCTAAAATTTTGATGTATACAACAGCTTATTTCCCTTTGAAATTGTTTCCACAGTTGAAATATTGAATATAATGGTTATTAGGATGCTTACCAGCAGAATCTTCACATGCTGTGCAGGAAAGATAATATGAAGAGTCATAGTTTCAGAACTTGAATAAGAAAATAAAATTTGCAGCAACAACCACAAATTCTGAATCACATCTTACATGTCATTTTCCCATCTCTGAATCATATATGCCAAAGGTGTCTACTTCCAACTCTTTTAGCTTTTTCTTGGGTGCATATGTCATTATTTCAAAATAATATTCCTATTCTGCTCCTTGTTTGCTTTTCAGTCTTAGACATTATCTATCCACATGCAACCCTGGAGGATGAGGGTTGAGCTCTCTTCACAATCCAACTCCCTTAGCCCAAATGCTCATGGCTACGCACAATTCATAGCCTCTGCCAACTTGCTCCCAAAATACATATGTCACAGATTTTGCTTAAATTTCTCTTCAGTGTTTACAAGATTATGATTATATAGATGCCATTCCCAACCCAACTAAGTAATATACTATGGTAGCATTTTCTTGTTTTTTTCTGAGTAATAACAATAATTGTGCCCTTTCTAATATTTAGTGTTGATGCACATATCACTGATTCTCCCACACGCTCTCGCTCCTGGTGTACGTCCCCACCTTGTATAGTAAAGCACACCCACCAGTTCATTCGTTTTCCTTAGCAAAATCCTTTCTCCATGGATATTCTCCATGATGGAACCTTTCTTCATCAGCCACATGCCTGATGCCAGCTGTCAAATCAGACATGCACTTCACCAGCAACTTTGCAAGCCCCTTCATTCCTCTCCTGGGCTGGCCCCAGACTCCATGATTTGTGCGTTTCCATGTCTTGGCTCATTTCCTAATTTGGTGAGGCATATGTTCTTGTATTTCCATAAGGACGTAGGCATGGATGTTAAGCTTTTTGAGAAGGGGTGTACCTGTAATTATCCTTATTTCACCATTGATCTTTGAATATACTCTCTCCATTAAAATATCACATGTATTTGATACATTCACCTATGTATATAAACATGTTAATCATAATTTTAAAGTTTTATGTTGCTTCCTTTTGGAAGGGTCCATTTCTTTCAAGTTCCTGTTTCCTATTTACGTATATTGAGTAGTCTCTGCCTTTTACATTAGATGTTTCCTTAAATGTGTGGTGACGCTTGGTTGCTTATTGATATTCAAGAATGAAGTACTGAAATGCTGCTTGGAATCTCTGTGTGCATGGGATTGTCAATTTATGGTCCTCATTGGGTGGGGAGGGGAGGGACTTGACCAGTCAATGAGGGGAAACTACAAATGTCCTGTCTACAGGTCTTTTTTTTCCCTGGGGAGGTTAAAATTCCAACAATACCTCTCAGAATTAATTTCTTTTATGAATCTTTAATATCATGTCCCCATTCTTTTTCTTCAAAATCTATTTCTATAGGTTCACTGTATGTTTTGTTTCCTCTTCACTCTGCTGTAAGTAAGGGGATGTGGCTTGCCCGTTGCCCATACCTTATTTACTTTGAGAACTTCTCGAAAAACGTGGGGGTGAAGCGAGAAGAAAAGAAAGAAGGAGAAAGAGAAAGAGAGAGATGGAGAAAGAAAGAGACAGGAAGGGAGAGAAATAAAGAAGAAATGCACTACAATGAGATATGTGCCTGATTTTATTCCTGCTTATAGCAAATGTTAGAGCTTGTCCTGAATCTCAAATGCCTACTTCCTACTCCATTGTTTTCTGGGAGTTGCAGTTTCTGCGTTCATATGTGAGTGGAGGAGGACAGTGGAAACAGCACTTTGGTGGCCTTTAAAAGCAGGAGCTCATGTTATAAATGGATGCCTGAACATTATCAGTCATTGTGATTCTAAGCTCAGGCAGACATTGGCGCAAGGATAACTGCCACTGGTCGTGGTTTCCAACGCGTTCCATTAGTCTGTAGTTGCTGATAATCTGATTCTGGCAAAATGTTGCCCATTCCTGTTTTCAGTATTACTGAAATTTTGTCATCTTCTGTTGCCTTCTACATGACTTCATGGTTTGCAATCAGAGGGATGATTTCAATCCAGTTTCATGATCACTAGTTGTTTGAACTTCGGCAAATTGCATAACCCTCTCTGAATTCTACTGTCTTAATCTGGAAAACAGGGGTGATATTTTATGTCTGAGAGGGCACTGTGCTAATTGGATCAAGTAATACAAGTCGGCTATTAGCAGAGCCTGGTGCTCAGTTAGCAATAGGAAATGCTGTGTCTGGTCCTTTGAGTCAGAAGACACTTTAAACCAGAAGCCCACAGAGCTCAATTTCATAATCAATGATAGTAAATAAAAAAGCTCACACCGTCTGTTATGGAGTGCATCCTCTTCCTTCGTTTCTGTCAGTGCCATCCTCTGAATCATTATTCTTAATTGTGAACGATTCAAATCCTTGTTAGAAACAGGAATATCAACTACTCAATTAGTCAATTATTGTTTAGTTACTTCTGGATCTTTCCTGAACCGTGAAAACCAGGCAGGCTAAAACTCCCTTGGTCTTGCACAGAAATGGAATAATACTTTCCAGTTATTATAAGTATGTGCATAACTAGAATTATTGTTTAATATTTTGGAGTCAGCACTACTTGAAACCATTTTTTAAAATTCAAATTAATAAGAAAAGTGAGGCTTTGGATCCATAAGTACTTAGGAAAGAACTATTATACTGATTTTTTAAAGTTACTTTTCAAGGCATTTTAAAATATTTGAGTTATTATAGGCTTCAAATCATCAGAGACTAACATTTAAACCTTCATTCCAAATACGAAAGGTCCTGATACATTGTTAAGAAAAATGGTCCATCAGTGAACTCTGTGAACTAAGACGTAAGAGCGTTGGCCTGTCTAATTTACATTTAGAGCTTGGTTTCCAGTTGCAGAGAGTACAACAGTTTTTCATTTGTCAGCACATGGCAGGAGGGCTTTACTGTAATACTCTCATTTTAGTGAAATGACCCTGAGGCCACAGAATGTGCTCCGGGCAACAAAGTGGCTTGTGGCACTGGGCTAGGAGCCCGGACTGTTAAGTAATTCATTTTAGCACAGAGTTTCCTTAGAAGGAAGTGTATCTGGGCTGTGAATATAATCTCCCAGGAAATATTCAGCAAGATGGACTGTGTGACTAAAGGTTAAATGATTTTTCCAACAGATATTCAATGGCATGAGAAGTAACTCACCCCAGCTAGGGAAACTGTGTAGCAGCGTGAATGTAAGTGAGGAGATCAAATCTTCAGGACACAAAATGAGAGTCGTGTTTTTCACTGATGGATCCAGGCCATATGGAGGTTTCAGTGCTTCCTACACATCCAGTGAAGATGCAGGTAAGAGAAGACGTTATAAATACACCTGTTTCAATCATGGGCACCGCAGATGTTCACACAGCTACCACCAATAGCCGCCGAGCCGTCTCTTTTCCCTTTCGAGATCAAAATTACACCTAAGAGCTTCTACAGCAGGAAACACATATAACCAGGTAGAAAACCCATGCCAGGCAGAAAAAAAAAAAGTTATACTTTCAGAAAGAAAGCTGCCATTGTGAATTAAAAAACAATGCTGTTAGGAGAGCTTCTCGCTCAATCCTGTATAATGTCGCCATGAAATACTGGTTGCCTATTTCACAGTCCTTGGTCAATTATTTTCTGCTGAAGGTGACCTTCTATCTCTAAAAAGGTAACTGACTCCCTGAAAGTGACTAATTGAAGATAGACAGATTTTATGGTTTCTTAGCCAGCCATCTGTATATATATTTCCAGTGTAAATGAATGAGGGTTCACATTGGATACAGAGTATTGAAAAATTATGCAAGATATGGCCTTTCCAGTCTAAATATTTGCCTACTTTCTGGATTGGTGCTATTATCTAAGAGTTTTAAATAGTAGAAAGAGTTGGAACTGAATGTTTAAAAAATCTTTGTTTCATTGATAGGAACATTCATTCCCATATGAAAAGGAGCGAATTCATTGGCACTCCCATGATGTTATTTGTTTGATGAAATAACAAGGCTCAAGTGCAGAATTGCTAATGAGAAGCCCCTGAGACCACCACTGTAGTTAGATATTTCTCCAAATTAAATATTAATGAACAATAGGCTTAAATTAGGAGAAACAGATGCCCAGCCAAACCCACAAACCCACCTAATCTACCCTACAGGAAAATAAAGAAGCTGTTTAGTTTTACACATATTTCCAAACTCTCAGAAACGTCTTCCATAGAAATTCACACCAACTTCCATAGACCCTCACAGAAACTCACAGAAACTTCTTCATGCACGAGCCAGCCCTTCACCCACAATCTTAACGTCATCTACAAAAACAAAGCAATAAAAATCTTGTTGTTATTTTCGTTGTTATTGTATTATTTGCATCTTCTGTTATGGCCTGGACCTCACTGCTACTTTCTCTGTTGCCCCTTGTTTTCTTAGTATGTGGTGGGTCCCTTACAAATTCTGCCAAAGGAAACTTCACTTCCCCTGGCTATGACGGAGTCAGTAATTACTCAAGAAACTTAAATTGTGAATGGACTCTCAGCAATCCAAATCAGGGAAATTCATCCATTTACATTCATTTTGAAGATTTTTACCTGGAAAGTCACCAAGACTGTCAGTTTGATGTCCTTGAGCTACGAGTGGGTGAGTTCAAAGAGCATGTTCTCCCAGTTTATTTTTTTTTTTTATATTTTTTATTAGAGAGAGAGAGAGAGAAAGCACATGCAGGGGAGTGGGGCAGAAGGAGAAAGAACCTTCAGCGGGCTCCATGCTCAGTGCAGAGCCCATCTCCAGGCTCGATCCCACGATCCTGGGATCATGACCTGAGCTGAAATCAAGAGTGGGATGCTCAATTGACTGAGCCACCCAGGCGCCCCAACTGTTCTCCCATTTATCCACGGTATTCTTCTTATACCTGGGGGCCACCAACAATGAAGGGACTCAAGTGCCTACAATGTATGTACATAGAATCCAAAAGAATGTTGGTCAGAAAAAAGCTGTAATTCTGTGGACACCCAGCTGAGGTAACATGCTCTATTAACAGTGAGTGAGTTGGGTCAGTGTTTACAACTAGACTGGTGTTTCAATTGATGTGAGACTTACCCAGGAGAGATTTGGTTTGCGTGTATTCTCTCTCTGTCTCTTTTTAATGTTTATGTATCTATTTTCATAGAGGGAGAGAGAGCAAAAGGCCAAGTGGAGGTGGGGCAGGCAGAGAGAGAGGGAGAGAGAGAGAATCCCAAGCAGGCTCCGCACTGTCAGCACAGAGCCCAATGCAAGGCTCCAACTAAGGGAACTGTGTGATCACTACCTGAGAGGAAATCGAGAGTCGGATGCTTAACCGACTGAGCCACCCAGGTGCCTCTGTCTGTTCTCTCTTCGTGAGTTCAGGTGGTCCCTTCAATAATCTTTTAGTACTCAAGACTTCTTTCCTCGGAGACTGGGACTTGGCATGGTCAGAACTGTATCAGTGATTTCCTAAATTTACAGGAATTCTACTTAGAAATCAAAACAAGTTTTGCAGTGTACCAGATGAAGAAGCACATGGAAGTTATTTGGGGAATTATCCCCAGAGGAGTCAAGCTTGTCTTTGTTTTCATGATGGAAATGAATTGAGGTTTACTTGGTAAACCATAAGTCTCCAGAATTTTTAAAAATCTGCATTCATAGGGGCGCCGGGGTGGCTCAGTCAGTTGAGCGTCTGACTTCGGCCCAGGTCACGATCTCGCGGTTCGGGAGTTCGAGCCCCCCATCGGGCTCTGTGCTGATGGCTCAGAGCCTGGAGCCCGCTTCGGATTCTGTGTCTCCCTCTTTCTCTGCCCCTCCCCTGTTCATGCTCTGTCTCTCTCTGTCTCAAAATAAATAAAAACATTAAGAAAAAAAAATTTTTTTTAAAAATCTGCATTCATAGAAGATGAATCCATTTTAGTTCTTTCTTGAAGTTGAGGAGTGGGTTATCCATCAAATTGCCCCCATTGTTACATTGACACCCTTTCTGTGGTTTGGAAAAGAGAAATAAAGTAACATTGTAGATTGTCTATGCTATTTAAGGTTCACTGAGTTCCATGTCATTGCAAAAAAAATTTTTTTAAAGGAGGTTGAAAGCAGCAGAAACTAGTACAATTAGGTGGTGGCAATGTTCTACGGTGGCTACTGAAATCAGTGCTGACTTTGAGACCATGTTGGACAGAATTTTCAGGGAGAACTTGATAAAGTCTGTGGTCACAGACCAAGGGACTCAGCAGGAGAATCATCTGGACCCTTCTAGGTAGATGAACCTAGAGGAGACCTACGAGGAAAATGGAAATTGTAGTTTGAGAATGTTCTCCATGTGATTCGGACAAACCCACACCACTGCCACCTGGCTCAAAACCACTGGCTTATCGAACTAAGCAGAGTAGCTGTATATTAAATTTCTTGTAGTCCCTCATTTTAGAGACAGTTAAAATACTATATTTTGTTGACTTATGCGATCGATAATACTGATCTGACAGGATAAAGAGAAGATTAAATGTGAGCTCTGTAGGTGTTTTAAAAAAGGTTAATCAAATTACCATGAAAAATAATCTCCGTAAAAATACTCAGCTCTCTCAACTCTTAGCCTGAGTACTGAATATTCTATTCATTTTAGTTGATTAAATGCAGTGAAGAAATCATTAAAATTTTAGCTAATTATCACTGTTATCTTAATGATGTATTTTATCACTGTTGGTATTATATTTTTTACTTCCTAAAAAAAGGCACATCCAAAAGGTTTTGTTTTCTTTTTAATTAATTGTATCTCTGTTTAGGTATGCTAAAATAGTTATGAAAACACAAATTGGAACAAAATGGCACCTACAGTAGAGAAAGATGCCCATACTAAAAAAGCATGGGTTTTTTCCTTTGTTTTTTGTTTTTGTTGTTGTTGTTGTTTGTTTTTACCCTGTTGGAGGGACTCTTTCTTTTGCAGTTGACAAACATAGAAAGGAACTTTGTGAAATGGCAGCTACTACATCAGAATCTCGATGTGTGTCAATAAATACCTTGAAATGTTTTTTATTATTTGTTCCTACTGAATTCATGGAATGTCTTTCTCAAAAGCTACATAAATTATGGCAATTGGTGTATTATTTTGCTCAGGGGATGCTGATGGGCCTCTGATGTGGAGACTTTGTGGACCTTCAAAACCTACAGTGCCACTGGTTGTACCTTATCCTCAGGTGTGGATACACTTCGTCACCAATGAACGTGTAGAATATGTTGGATTTCATGCGGAGTATTCTTTTACAGGTAAGACTTGTGATTAAGCTCTCAAACTCTGGCAATAGAATAGTTAACAATTTTTCCCACAAAGATCTTACATCTATTTTGTTAGATTCATTTCTAGGTAGCTATTAGTTTTGTTACTAATGTCAATGAGATGTTCCAAATTACGTCTTCTAATTGTTTGTTGCCGATATCCAGGAATTTAAAATTTTTTACACATGGATCTTTAGCCCAGAGATTTCACTACACTCTTACTAGCTTTGGTATTTTGTCTGTAGGTTATCTGTGTTTTTTCTGTGTCAACAATCCTGTCTTCTGCAAATGACAGTATTTGTTTCTTTCAACCCCAAAACTTAATGTTTTTTCTCGTCTTATTTCACTGGCTATGCCACCATCACAATGTTGAACAGAAGGGGTGATAGCATCTTGTTTCTGACCTTAATGTGAATGCCTATGACCTTTTATTGTTAAATTTATTGATTTCTCTTAAGTTTTCAGTAAATACTTCTTATCAGGTTAAAGAAATCCCTTCAATTGTTAGTGTACTTTTTTTTTTTTAATTCTGAATGGGTATAAGATTTTACCAACTGATTTTTCTGCATCTTTTGAGATGATTCTGTTTTCCTCCTTTAATATATTAATATAACAAGCTGTATATTAAAAGACTTTCTTCTCATTAAACCATCTTTTAATTTCCAGGATAAATCCTAGTTGGTGTGACATGTGTTTTGAACATATTACTAGATATTATTTGCTAATGTTTTTGTACTGGATTTGCATCTGTGACATTCTGCTTATATCTGAAAGTTCAACCCGAGACAGACAGCACTGTTCTTTGCTGCTTCTCTGGGCCATCAGAGTTTTTCTAGAGTCCCTTTCTACTAACATGGCCGTTCTTTTAGACCCTCAACATTATGTAAAAGTCTCAACTCCAGCCCTTCCTTTTGTGAGGGTCCAAGGCCGTATGTTCTTCTTGTGCAGGTGTTCAAAACCTCAGACCCATATCTCTGGGGCCCACATCTTAGTTCTACATCCTTTGAAACTGATGAACTTTCAGTAGAGGATTACCTCTCAGAATGTGAGAGGTATTCATTTCTGAGACAGAGAGAGACAGAGCAAGGGTTGGGGAGGGGCAGAGAGAGAGGGAGACACAGAATCCGAAGCAGGCTCCAGGCTCTGAGCCATCAGCACAGAGCCCGATGCGGGGCTCCAACTCACGGACCGTGAGATCATGACCTGAGCCGAAGTCGGACGCTTAACTGACTGAGCCACCCAGGCACCCCTACACTTAATTTTTTTATAGATTTTGGAAATCCCCTTTCTTTCTATTAAGTTTACCTATTAGTCAAAATATGTTTTGGTTATAGTTTTATCTAACATCTCTTTGTGTTATAATCAAACAGTTGATTGGAAGAGGGAGTAAAATTGGTCAACCACTTGCCAGTTGACTTTTCTTTATTGAACTGAAAGAAAAGAACGAGGTTTCAGGAAGCAGTATTATTCATGTAGAATGTCAGACCATCCTGTGTTTTAAAAATATATCTGTTCTTCAACTTGCCATGTTAATCTATACTTTGATAGCTGACCACCGACATAAATGCTTTTTATCAAATGACAAATTCTTCAGTTATGCTATGCATCATATTCTTCAAGCTTATATTTATTTTCAGTGGCTTGTTTTCTTTCAAGCAAGGCAATGTTATTACACAGTGTGGGTTATATGCACATCTAATTATTCTCCATTTATGGTACAGATTATCTTCCTTCTCTGATGTACTAAATATGATCCTGTCTTGGGACACCTGGGTGGCTCAGTCAGTTAAGCAGCTGACTTTGGCTTAGGTCATGATCTCGTGGTTCATGAGTTTGAGCCTTGCATCGGGGTCTTTGTTGACAGTGTGGAGCCTGGAGCCTGCTTCGGATTCTGTGTCTCCCTCTCTCACTGCCCCTCCCCTGGTTGTGCTCTGTCTCTCTCTGTCTCTCAAAAATGAATAAACGTTAAAAAATGGTCCTGTCTTCACTGTGTGATACTGTTTAACACTATATGGAATTCTGGTAATTTCTAATCTTCTACCCAGTTTTACTTTGCTTTTTCCACTTTCTTCTATTCATTTATTGCTTTTTTAAAATCATGGCTGTAAGACCTACTTACTTTGGCTTTGCAGAGATTTTTTTTTCTTGTATCTAATTTAGAAGGTTACAAATCTCATTTCAGACTGTGGTGGAATACAGCTGGGTGAGAGTGGCGTAATCACAAGTCCCAACTATCCAGCCTCTTACGACAGCTCGACTCACTGTTCCTGGTTGTTAGAAGCCCCACAAGGCCATACCATCACTGTGAGTTCTGATTCTGTTCTGGAACAAAAATACCACATCCTGTGTGGAAACGGATTTCTTTTAATAAGCAAGCAATTAGAATAGGTTTTGATCCTGCAATCAGATCATCATCTTCCCCAAGTCTTCTCTCGTTAGAGTACAGACATTGGCATCTCCAAGTGTACGGTTACTGAAGAAATCTAGTTTGCAAAAGCATAGGAGAGCGTATATGTAGACGATGTTCCCCACCCAGGAGAGAAGTGTAATCACATTCTTTTTTTTTTTTTTAATTATTTTTAACGTTTATTTATTTTTGAGACAGAGAGAGACAGAGCATGAACGGGGGAGGGTCAGAGAGAGGGAGACACAGAATTGGAAGTAGGC
Source organism: Acinonyx jubatus (assembly GCF_027475565.1). Lineage (NCBI taxonomy): Eukaryota > Metazoa > Chordata > Mammalia > Carnivora > Felidae > Acinonyx > Acinonyx jubatus. The sequence goes on along the minus strand of NC_069387.1, from coordinate 15,408,329 downwards.
TCCACGCTCTGGGCCATCATCAACCCAGAGCCTGACACGGGGCTCGAACTCACGGACCACAAGATCATGACCTGAGCCGAAGTCAGCCGCTCAACCGACTGAGCCACCCAGCGCCCCTGCAATCATATTCTTGATGTGAGCATCCAGCCCAGCCCACTGGACTGTGGCGCTCTCTCTAGTGACTGCGATTCCAGGAGGAATACCTCCTCTCAAAATTTCCAGTAGAACCTCCAATAAGGAAAAAGAGAAGAGGGCAGGGGAGAATGAAATAAGAGACATAAACACAAAATTAGATAAATCAAAACAAAATAAAAAGGTCTGTGAACAACACAGAGTGCCTCATTCTTTCTTTTTTTTCTCTCCTGCAGCTTACGTTTAGTGACTTTGATATCGAGGCCCATGCAACCTGCGCTTGGGACTCTGTAACCGTCAGGAATGGCCGTTCTCCTGGGTCACCCCTAATAGGACAATACTGTGGAAGTTCAAGCCCCAGGACGATCCAGTCTGGTTCCAACCAGCTGGTGGTGATTTTTAACTCGGACCATTCGGTGCAAAATGGTGGATTTTATGCTACATGGAACACACAAACTTTAGGTAAAAGGAACATGCGTTTTTAATTGATCGGTTCTTAAAATTTATTAGCTAATTTAACAAGTATGCATTTTATGACTACTCTCTGCCCGACTGAACCCAGAATGTTATACCCGTGTCATCTCATGTACAACCTCGTAAGGAAGACACAATATCAATACATATTTTTTCCATTTCACATGGATAGAAACTGAGGGTAGGTGGGTTGATAATTTTTCCAGGTCGTGAAGCTAATAATTGGTAGAGTCAGGATTTGAATAAAGTCACTGGGGCCCAGAAACTTTGATCTCAACACTTCACCATGTTGCCTAAATGGGCAAAAGGGCATGGCATAACCAGAGAATCGAAAATAATAGAAAATATGTATTGGAATCACAAGTAGTTTGGAATATTTGGAGCTTGGAGGCAGAAGGCTGGGTGGTAAGCTGAGGGCAGGAATCTAGGTGGTCCATATCACGAAGAGCCTTGTCTTCTCTGTTGTCCCGTGAGCAATGGGGAGCCATTGAAGAGTGTTGAGCAGCAAAGTGACAAGATTTGTGATTTAGAGTGAATGCTCTGTATGTGGCAAAATATAATAGATTTGATTTCAAAAGTGTAGTTTTTCTGTATGTAAAGTATGAACTTCATGGAAATTCCCAGAAAACATAAGAACTTGCACTGGATACTTTAGTCAGGATTACTTTAAAGCCTTGCAGCATCACACAGGGCAATTCTTTCTAGAAGAGTCAGAGTTATTATGAAAAGCTTTTTGTGGAATGAGTCAAACTTTATCTTATTAAATCTGTTGAAGTCATAGGGGAGTTTTAGATTCACCACTGGTTTTCCAAGGGTTTAAAAGCAAAAGATAACAGGGAATACTCTTTAACTTAACTTCATTTTGTTTGGAATTCATATTTTTTCTTTTGTCATCTCTTAAGGACATATTTTAATAGTATAAAATAATTCTAGACTTTCTTTCTTTCAATCCATGTAATTTATTTTCATCCATTAATGTTTCAATATGAATGAAGCAGATTCCTTAATGGAAGAAATCTATCCTCCTGAAAATCATTTTCTCTAGTCCTGGATGTTAGAGTAAAATCATAAATGAGTGTAGACTTGTATTCTCATGTGTTCGCAGTAACAAAATACAGAACGTAGAATTGTTGCTACTCAAATACTATATAGCTTCAAGGGGAGTGAAAAATAGTGCTATTGTTTGAAAACAGAATAGAAATCTATCCTTTTTATGGCAAGGATTAGTGGTCTCGGGTGAGTTCAATAGAAATGTAGCAAAACAGTAACAGCTGAAGCTTCCTCTGGATTCAGTGCCCCTTACACTTATGGGGAGTTCTTGTCGCATACCTGCCCTGAAGGCCAGTGACTCACAGGTAAGGAAAAATAGACTGAACTCTCACATTGAGAAATGTGTCTCCTCTGGAAGTTTTGGGCTACTAAAATTGTTATTTTCCTCTCAAATTAATGACTTCTTCCATGACAATTTTTCAGGCTGTGGGGGAATACTTCATTCAGACAATGGTACAATCAGATCCCCTCACTGGCCTCAGAATTTTCCCGAGAACAGCAGATGTTCCTGGACAGTCATTACTCATGAAAGTAAGCAGTTGGAGATCAGCTTTGACAACAACTTCCTAATCCCCAGTGGTGACGGACAGTGTCAGAACAGCTTTGTGAAGGTGAGTGGGCTTGTTTATTTAATGGGAGCCTAACTGGTTTTGTGAACATAAACATTTAGACCAGAAATGATTCATTGCCTCTAGAAGTAAGAAAAAGACAATTCTGTTGCTTGGGTTTCTTGAATAAAAGCATGAAAAATCTCAATTATTTGAGTTAAAATTTGAACCACAATACCCAACGTATTGTGACTTTTCATTTGTGAGTACATAGGCAAGTGACTTAACTAAGGACATTGTTTTCTGGCTTTATTAAATTCTTCTTGAGCGCTTGGGGTTCTTCCTTACCATGGAAACTAAAGAAAGAAGGCCTGGTTTTTTTTGCTATGTTCTTTCTTTCATTCATTCATTCGTTCATTTTTGGTTTTGTTTTCTAAAAGACCCTCCAGGACAAAACAAATGTAAGGCAACATTTAAAATGTGCTATAAAAATGACAGAAAGCTAGAGGTGTGGCTGGTGTCAGCCCCTACTGTGGGCTTCAAGAGCCCACAAGCTAAGAAGAACATGGGCTCTTTAGGCTCACCTAAAATGATGGCAGTGGGGCAGTCAGGAATGCTCTCTTTTTCTAAAGTTACTGCTTTAGAAAAGCACTTTGGGTGGCACCGACCTCACTTTTCACTGATTTATAAATGTGATGACAGTGAGATAAATTCATTCCATCTGTGCTATTTTTCATATCATATGTTATATCTCTAAGAGACCTTTCTACCTGTTAATGGAATGGACATCGGCCTTAAGTTCACATTAGCCTAGACTTCATTCATGTCTCTTGCATTTACTACCTGCATGTTCTTCTGTGAGCTAATTACACATTTACCCTTAAATGACTTGACCTAAAAATAAAGAGAACAATTCGCCCTTTAGTGGGACTGTCTTAAGCATTAGTGGTAATATGATATAATAACACGAACAGTGCTAGGTACTTAGAATGTGAAACCACCTAATGAATAGCAGTGGCTTTTTACTGTTGGGTGTTATTATTTTACATCATCTTTCACATTATGTTTTATATCTACCTGATCCATGCTGTTTAAATAAAAATCCCATACTTTTATAAAATATGTCTACAATAAAACACATTTAATACGAGTTTTCCTAATTGCTTTTTTCATGGAACAAATGAACTGTCTCTCAGGGATTGAGTCAATAGCAAATGCATAGACATACATAAAGCCTTTCACATTCATCAGTTGTACAAATGGAATATGAAAAGTTATTTAGGCCCATTTCTCCTCTTTTTAAAAAATTTTTTAAATGTCTTATTGATTTTTGAGAGAGAGAGAGAGCGTGCAAGTTGGGGAGGGTCAGAGAGAGAGGGAGACAGAATCTGAAGCAGACTCCAGGCTCTGAACTGTCAGCACAGAGCCCAACGCAGGGCTGGAACTCATGAACCTCAAGATCATGACCTGAACTGAAGTTGGACACTTAACCGACTCAGCCACCCAGGTACCCCAGGCCATTTCTCCTCTGGACCAAACGGGAACCCCTCTGACCTCTGGCAAAGCCAACATAATTGGCAGGTGGAATCCACTGGGAGCCCTGCTCAAATTAAGTGGCCTGGGAAGCACTCTTTCCCTGCCAGGACTGAGCCTCCTGTTTCTGCCAGGAGACAATGAGCAGGGTGGGCAGAACCAGCAAGAGGGACCAGCTCCAGTGAGCGATCCTTAACCTCACACCTTATATAAAAATTAACTCAAAATAGACCACCCACTAAAATGTAAAGTACATGCTATATGCTTTTAGGAAAAAAAATAACAGAAAATTTTCAGGACCTAGAGATAGATGAACATTTCTTAGATTAAACATCAAAGGAGTGATCCATAAAAAGAAAAATTAATAAATCTTACCTCATCAATTGGGGCAGCTAGGTGGCTTAGTCAGTTAAGTGTTGACTTCAGCTCAGGTCACAATCTCACGGCTCATGGGTTTGAGCCCCGCATTGGGCTCTGTGCTGATAGCTCAGAGCCTGGAGCCTGCTTCGGATTCTGTGGCTCCCTCTCTCTCTCTCCCCCTCCTCCACTCGTGCTTGGTCTCTCTGTCTCTCAAAAATAAATAAACATTAAAATAAAATCTTAGCTCATCAAAATTAAAAATCTTTTGTTCTGTGAAAGCTTTTATGAAGAGGATGGACAGACAAGCCACAGACTGGGAGAAAAGACGTACAAACCACCTATCTGGCAACAGAGTGCTATCTAGAACACATACAGAACAGTCAAGCCCAGCAGCAAAAATACAAAGAATCCAACTGGACTATGGGGGAAAGATTTGAACAGATATTTCACTACAGAGGATATACAGATGGTAAATAGACAATGGAAAGATGTCCAACATCACTAGCCATTAGGAAAAATGAGAATTAAAGCCCCAAGGAGATATTGCGACACACTTTTCAGAATGCCTGAAATAAAGAGTAGTCACAACACTGAATCCTGGCAAGGTGGTGGAGAAGCTGTCATCACTTACGCATTGCTAGCGGGAATGTAAAATGGTACAGCCACTCAGAAAATGGTTCAGCAGTTTCTTATAAAACTAAACATGCACTTGCTATAAGATCCAGCAACTGCCCTCTTAGACATCTATCCCAGAGGAATGAAAACTGTGTTGACATAAAAACCTGTATACAAATGTTCATTTCAACTTTATTTGTAATAGCCAAAAATTGAAATCAGTGCACATGTCCTTCAACAGGTGAATGGCCAAGCTGTCACATACCTACCAGGGAATGCAAGTCCTCAGTAAAAGCAAACCAACCACTGACCCACTAACCATTTGGACAGATAACCATTGGGGCAGGTGAAAATAGCCAATACCCAAAGGTTACATACTCTTTTGTTCTATTTATATAACATTTTCAAAATAACAATACTTAAAAATGAACGACAGCCGTAGGTTAGAAAGATGTGGGTGTGGGAGCAAATTGTATATGATTATAAAAGGGCAACTCTAGGAACCCTTATGGTGTTGGGATTATTCATCATCTTGAATGTGTGGTACATAACTGAACACACACACGCGCACACACATGCACACACACACACATATGAGTATAAGTAAAATTGAGAAGTTGAGTAAGATCACTGGACTGTATCAACATCAACATCCTGGTTATGATATTATACTCTAATTTTGCAAGATGTCAAGGTTGAGGGTCACTGGGAAATGTGTACAAGAGATTTCTCTAGATTAAAGCTTATAACTGCATGTGAATCTGTAGGTATCTTAATAGGCAATAATTTTGTTTATTTACTTTGAGAGAGACAGAGACAGTGGAGTGGGGGAGAGGCAGAGAGAGAGAGGGAGAGAAAGAGAACCCCAAGCAGCCTCCACGCTGCCCGCACAGAGCCCGATACAGGGCTCAAACTCACAAACAGCGAGATCATGATCTGAGCTGAACCAAGAGTTGGACACTTACCTGACTGAACCACCCAGGCACCCCAGTAAGGAATATTTTTTTAAAAAAATTACTTGAATGATAAGATATCATGTACAGCCAGTTGGAATTATACAAACCTTAACAAAAGTCAGAAAGTTTTTGACTTAATGACAGCTCTGTGACATTCTGTAGATCCAATATGGTTTTGATGAGTCCTGGGTCATCTGGGTAATGAAATGAGCTCTTGACTGACAAGGCAGCAATGAATATTGAATAACTCTTTGCCATTATTATCATTACAACACTTACGTCCCTGGGCCAAAAGGTAGGATGTCAGATCCATAATTAATGGCTTCAGGAAAGTATAAGCCCTTGATCATTCTTGAAGTTCTTAATTAAAGCACTTGAGATTCTTTATAAAAAGTTTTATCTGTCACTTTGCCTTTTTAGTAATACTGTAAAAATAGTGCATGCAAATATCTCTCTCTCTCATTAAGTCATATTTATAATTTTTAAACATGTGAATAGAAAAGTTCTGTATACTATTTTCCTGGATAGTAAAGGGTCATCTTAAAGGATATATTACAGAAATTTGGAAGTGTGTGATTCTTTCCTGATGCTTTAAAAAATTTTTTTTAATGTTTATTTTTGAGAGAGAGGGAGAGGTGGGGGGAGAGAATGAGTGGGGGAGGGGAAGAGAGAGTAGGAGACACAGAATCTGAAGCAGGTTCCAGGCTCTGAGCCGTCAGCCCAGAGTCTGACATGGGGCTCAAACTCACAAACCGCAAGATCATGACCTGAGCTGAAGTCGGACGCTTAACTGACTGAGCCACCCAGGCACCCCCTCCTGATGCTTTTTTTGATTTTAGATATTTGGCAGAATATCTGTGCCTTTGTTGTTAGTAACTCCCATGACAGACACCTTCTATATCTGATAAATGGCAACATAATTTGACTTCAGTAATGTAATTAACAGCTGGATACCCAGTGTTTGAAAATCACTGGAAATGATATGGCTTTAAAGAACTGAGAAATAGTAACTCAGTGCTATGAATCAGTTTTATTTCATACCTCTTCCTATGGACTGATCTGTCCATAGAAATAATTTTTAATGGCTTGTTATTTCTTTGCTTTCTTTGAGGAATATTCCTGAAAGTAATATGTTCTAAATGAATAATTTCATTCATATAATTTGATATGAAGAAAATGTTGAATAGTCAAGTAAGACTAATCCAAACCCATTTACCTTCTTGGGCTAGATAATACTTAGTTGAGGGTGGGGATGGGGGTTGTCTCGTGCATTATAGGATGTTTACAGTTTCCCTGGCCCCTGGCCCCTGCCCCCTACTACGTGCCAGCCCCCACACCAAATGTTGCAATCAAAAATGCCCCCAGACACTGCCAAATGTCCCCTTGGGAGGGCACAGTTGCTCCTGGTTGAGCCTCACTCAACGAGGGGGATCTTCCCTGGTTAAACGTGTTGAATGGTCTCTTTTCCCCATTAACATATAGTTATTACCTAATACCAATATTTTCCTTGAGTCACCCAACATTTTAGTTGCTGTGATCTCTTGCCTGAACGACTGCAGAATTCTCCTGGAGGAACTCCCAGTATTCTCTTTTCCTCCTATTTTCCACATTGTAATGATTTTCTAAATTTTTTTTTAATGTTTACTTATTTTTGAGAGAGAGACAGAGACAGAGAGACAGAGCATGAGCAGGGGAGGGGCAGAGAGAGAGAGGGAGACACAGAATCCGAAGCAAGGTCCAGGCTCTGAGCTGTTAGCACAGAGCCCAGTGCAGGGCTTGAACTCACGAGCCGTGAGATCGTGACCTGAGCCGAAGTTGGAACCTTAACTGACTGAACCATCCAGGCACCCTTCACATCATAATGATTTTCAAAAGTGTCCTAGAGCCTGTTTTCCACTGGCCCCTTGCCATTTTCAGGACCTTAGCCTGGAGGCTTGCAGGCACTCTGCAACCCTCCTCACTCCTCATTCAGTTTGCTCTCTGTTCCTTGAAATAGCCCCGCCCCTTCCTGTCACAGGTGCTTCTTCAGGCAGTGACACCCTCCCCAACCCAGGTGAAGCCCCCTGTTATATACTCTAGCTAGCTCCATGACAGCTCCTTTCACGGTTGGAACTCTGCATTGGAAGTGATTCTATGGGGGCAGCTGGGTGGCTCAGTGAGTTAAGTGTCCAACCTCAGCTCAGCTGATGATCTCACGGTTAGTGATTTCGAGCCCTGTATTGGGCTCTGTGCCAGTTTGGATGCTGAAGCCTGCTTCAGTGTTTCCCTCTCTCTACACCCCTACCCCGCTCGTGTTGTCTCTCTCTCTCTCTCTCAAAAATAAATAAACATTTAAAAATTTTTTTAAATGATTCTATGATTACTATTTTTCTCTGGTTAGGCTGGTTAGGATTGGCTCGATTTGGAATTTTAATGCTCACAATTTATTCCTCAGCAACGACCTTTCTCATGGGTTCAAATATGAATTACTCCTTTTAGAGTGGCCAGACCAATGAAATGACAGCCTAAGTCCACTTGGGAGTTAGGAACCCAGTTTTCGGTAAATAGCACCTCGGGGCCGAATCTCACCCTTTCTTCAAAATGAACCTTAAAGGTGAACACTGCCAGGAAGTCTTCCATGATTTATTCCAGTTCATGATGATTACATGTATACTTGGAATTCATGTCCCTTTTCCTCAGGCTCTACAAATGTATTAATTTCCATGGGCTTCTTGGTACATGTTGTCTCCTTGCAGCCCACGGTCTGCCATCTACCCGGGACAAATGATAAGCCTCACAGTAGCACACATCACTGCTCTGTCTCCCTTGACACCTTATGATCTTAGCTAGATCAGGCCAATGAGGAGAAGGTAAGAAGAATATGAGTAATGGTTGATTTTTTTTTAGAAATCACTGCCTAGCTACATGAAAATGGTCAGTCTCTTTGCAAGGGTCAAGAACGGGATATCTCATTAAAAAGCAGCTTAAAAACACTATTCTCAAAAGAAAATATTACAGATTTGCATGTGTTTCATTTACTACCATGTTTAGGTCTATTACACCCCGGTTCTGTGAATTTTCCAGCCTAAGCACATTAGACTATCTACAGGGGAAAATTTCAAGCGTTAAGTCGTGTCTATGGCTCTGCTAGGTGTGGGCAGGAACTGAGGAAATGGACAAAGCCCTGTTAGCCTCGAGCTGTGGCAGTGTGGCTCCCGGTTCCATCATGACACCAAGAAATGCATTCACAGCCGTGTTCCAGTCTCAGGAAGCCCCGGCTCAGGGCTTCTCTGCATCCTTTGTGAGCCGTAAGTAGCCCTAAAAGCCAAACCGGGTGGCCCTTCAAAGGGTGGGGCTGCCGCAGGCAGGCGTGTGGGAGAGTGGGGGCTGAACCAGGGTTGGCTGGAACTGGGGGTTCAAAGGGGAGGGGGTGGGGGTGGGGTCGCCTGATCCTGATAGCACACTCTTCTTTCAAAAACCAGTGAGAGTTGGAGCTGAATTCAATGGGAGGCCAACTGAGAGATGACGGAGAGGGCTTGAGTGCCACCAGCCAATGTCTAAAAATGACCCTGAAACCCAGTGCGGGGCAGGAATTAGAGAAGCCCAGGAGGCTGGTAATTAGTAGACAATCGGTGTGCCTGGTGAGCGGCACCCTGGCCTCCATGGAAGTCACCCTGGGGCTTTTTGAACCCACTGAGTATTGGATGGTCGGGCCTCACTTGACCCACCGGAGCTCACAATTTCTACCTGTGGAGACTTGCATGTTTTCACTCTCACCCAGATGATTCTCGAAGTCAGTAAACTTTGCGTCACTTTCTTCAGGATTTTCCCTTCCTTCTGTGATGACTACTCACAGATCAGAGTAGTGACAAATGCAAAGGGTTTCAAGTCTGAGAAGCAGTGATGTGTGCCTGCTGGCTGCATTCAGAGGAGTAGCCACTAAACACAAACCACTGTTTTGGAACAAGTCTGATGAAAACAATTAGAGAGAGTGATGCAGTGAATAGGTATTTCAGACACGAAGGAGAGACAGTGTGGTGGAAAGGGAGGAAGGAAAGGCCGGCCCGGGCCTAATTCCGGGTCCTCCTTCGCTTGGTTCTTGTGCGTGTGTGTGTGAGTGCATGACTGTATGTTTCGATATCCGTTTAGAAGGATACTGATATTTTCATATGTGATAGGTCAGGGAGTGATGTGCATTAACTAGTTAGTGGTTATATGCAAACAAATGTCATTTTAGTGGTGCTGATGTGAAATGTTGGGGTCTGGGAGTGAACGGTCAAGAAAGAATTCTTGAGACATCTTTGGGGCAAAAACAGTGGTTTTATTAAAGCACAGAGACAGGACTCGTAGGCAGAAAGAACTGCACTGGGGTTGTGAGGACTGACTGATTATATAGTTTCAGGCTGGGAGGACGTTAGGGATAGCTGAGTCTCTAACGAATTTGGAAGCAAGGTTTCCAGGACCTTGAGGGGCTAGATGTTGTTAGGATAAGGTCATTTACTACTGTCTAGTAAACCCTTAGTCATGAGACCCTTCAGATGTGTATCAGTGTGCCATACGTTTGCAGGATGATTGCTAACTTATATCTTGGGGAGGGTGGTTAGAAATACAGGAAGTTTCCAAAGAGGCTATATATATATATATATATATATATATATATATATATATATATAAAATATTAATTATATATAATAAATATTATATTATAGTATTATTTTATATTATATTCTAAATATATACATATAAATATAAAAATATTTATTTATTTACTTATTTACTTATTTATTTATTTATTTATTTTGAGAGAGAGACGGAGAGGCAGAGAGAGAGGGAGAGAGAGAGAATCCCTGTGGATTGATGTGGGGTTTGAACTCATGAACCATGAGATCATGACCTCAACTGAAACAAAGAGTTGGACACTTAAGCTTAACCAACTGAGCCACCCAGACTCCCCCAAAGAGATTTTTATATGTTAAAGGAGACTTACAGGAGGTCGGGGCTAATATCAAGCTAAGGTTACCTTTTGCCCCTAGCAAAGTATTACCATTGAGGCAGATGAGTTCCTGGAGGAAGGTCACCCTGCCTGCCGTAAGTCCTTGTCAATGGGCTGCAAGTTGTAAGCAAATTTGACTTTTTTCTACATTTATTTTGCCTTTGTTTTCCACATCAGTAAGAGGATGGTTCTCTATTTCTGACACCAGGGAATCATCCATGTGAGAATTTGATAAGAATTGGCATTAGTAAATTCAACATTTTTAAAAGCAGGCATTGCTTTTGTGGCCAGATTACAATATTAATGAAAATAACATAGTTTTCTAATGTTATTATAAGATATTTTAAAACCATTAAATGGGGGCACCTGTCTAGCTCAAGTCAGTAGAACATTTTCCTTTTGATCTCAGGATCATGAGTTCAAGCCCTACATTGAACATGGAGCCTCCTTAAAAAACAACAAACAAACAAATGAACAAAACCATGTAAGTGTACAAATCACTTCATCTGTTTTATGTCTTTATCTACATGAACCATATTCGATCTTTGCCCAGTTATCCTTTCCATATTATCTTCAAATTAAGTGATCTGCAATGGATTTTTGGTAAAATGTCTACTACCTAGCCCCAAACTCTGCAGCATTTTCGAAAACACATAGAATGTACTCATTTTGGCTGCATATGTATTTTAAAAATCAGAGCCCCATCCCCTTAGTTATTGTTTCTTTCATTTGGAATATGTCAGGAAATATGTCTCTAGAGAACTTGAGTCTTTCCCTCGCTGATAAGATCCTACACGTGAAAACAAATGTTCTGATTATGCCTTTTTCTTCCCACATAGGATGTGGAGGTAATTTCACCAACCCTTCAGGTTACATCCTTTCTCCAAACTACCCAAAGCACTATGACAACGACATGAATTGTACCTACATCATCAAGGCTGATCCTCTGTCCCTGGTCCTCCTGACTTTTGTGTCTTTCCACTTGGAAGGTAAGTTTATTCTTATGTAAATGACATTTAGATTCTTAATAAATGAACGAGTGATAAATAGAGCCAGAGGTGGTATAAATTCATCACTTGAAGGAAATGTTTAAAATGTTAGAGTATTTTGGGGGCATCTGGGTGGGTCAGTCAGTTGAGCATTCTACTCTTGATTTGGGCTCGGGTCAAGATCTCAGGATATGTGAGATCAAGCTCCGAATTGGTCTCTGCTGACAGTGTGGATTCTGCTTGAGATTCTCTCTCTCCCTCTCTCTCTCCCTTCCCTGCTCGCAGGCATGTTCTCTGTCTCTCAGAATAAACAAACATTAAAAAAATAAAATGTTAGAGTATTTTTGATGTAAACATGATTAAAATTCCATTTGGTATTTTAAGACCATATGTACCATTCTATATATTCCATCCAGATATGAAAAAAGTAACATAAGAGCTTTAAGAATGTAACAGAAGCATCATACGAATTGCTTAAAGAAAAAAAAAAGTCTTGAAAGGTAGCACATGTTAGTGATAGAGGTTTTTTTTTTTAAGATTTGTTTTTAAAGTTTATTCTTTACAAATTAACTTTCCATTTCTAAATTATAATTAGCCTGTAGATTTGTCACGCTACCTCTGCGTAACCCAAATTTCTTTCTGTTTGGGTTAGTCTCCCATGCCCGTGAAAAGCTACAGTAAGCAAAATATGCTACAGTATTCAGCATTGAGGAAATTTATGTTTCATAAAGATAAGAATGACATGTCAGTACTGCTACATTGATAAATTAACAAAGCTTCTCTCACTTTATCCTTTTTCTATGACCTCCTTTTCCCACATCTCTACAGGTTGTAAATTTTGGCACATGTGTTTGCTAAAAAATGCCAAGTATGAATTGATGCCTGTCACTGTGAAAATGGAAAATGAAGTAAAATGTATCTTTTCAGCATTTGCTGGCACAACATCTCTGTAGTATAAAAATGTGTTCACAGTATGTGAAGTATTAGGGGAAGGTAAAACAGTGTATCTAAAATGATCCAATTTTGTATTTAAAAATAACATGAGACCAAACAGATGAGCAAAGGGAAAGGGAAGGAAAAATAAGGTAAAAATAGAGAGGATGGCAAACCGTAAGAGACTCTTAAATACAGAGAACAAACTGAGGGTTGCTGGAGAGGTGTTGGGTTGGGGGATGGGCTACATGGGTGATGGGCATTAAGGAGGGCACTTGTTGGGATGAGCCCTGGGTGTTGTATGTAAGTGATGAATCACTAAATTCTACTCCTGAAAAAAACATTAAAAAAATAGAAGTATTATAAGAGCAAAAATAATAATAATAATAATAATAACATGCATAAGGCTATAAAGCAGTACTTTAAGAGTTTACCACTATGCATAGATTTATAGGTGATATGTATTTTCTTCATACCTTTTCTATTATTTTTATAATTGGGGAAAAGTTATTCTAATAACAGGAGAAAAGCACGTGGCTTGGATTGTGCATTTGTTCTCATTAAATTACATAATCATAAAAATGTCATCTGCCAATATCATTTAGAATTAAAAAAAGAGACGCTGGTAGATATACCATATACTATAGCCACAAAAACACTGCCAATGCCAATGGTATATGTTTTATGACAAAGGAACCCATACTGACCCCAAGCATCCTTGGGACCACTGGCCTGGGGTGGTGGGAGAGTGCACAGCATTTTAGAATGTATCCCGGGGCACCTGGGTGGCTCAGTCGGTTGGGCTTCTGACCTCGGCTCAGGTCCTGATCTCACAGTTCACAAGTTCAAGCCCCATTTCGGGCTCTGTGCTGACATCTCGGAGCCTGGAACCTGCTTCGGGTTCTGTGTGTCCCTCTCTCTCTGCCCCTCCCCCACTCATGCTCTGTCTCTGTCTCTTTCTCTCTCAGAAATAAATAAAAATGAAAACAAAATTAGAATATGTCTCAATGCCACGTCAACCACGTACTAGTCAGGTGACTTTGTGCAAATTAACCTTTCTTTCTCAAACTCAATTTTTTTTAAATATAAAATAGTAGTTATGAAACTCAAATAATGCTTGTAGAAGCCTATTTTGTGAATTATAATATATCAGAGTGGCCACTGTTCTGTTATTTTTGCTGTTGCCACCATTCTGGCTCTCCAGATAGAACTTAACACGAGTTGCCTAGAACAGATACTTGTTTTTCCCAGATTAAGTTATTTGCTAACCCTCACCCCATTGAAAGGTTGATTTTCTTAATAAGATGATAGGCTTATGATAATGTCTTGTGACATTTCCAGTGTTGCAGGTACTCAGCATGTTTGAGTAATTTCCGGCTATAGATTAATTGAATTATGATGATTCCCAAAAAGGGCAACATTAATCAAATTTATCTTGTAATTAGATTCTTATCACTAACCATAGCAATGCTGACATTCACTGAATATCATTAACAAGCCAGATATTCATTAGCTACGGTAAAAATAACCTTCCACCTCTTCCAAAGTGGGCCTGAGGAATTCATGTTCATATGTTGTGATAAAACGGAAAGTTGTTCCCCTCAAAAAGCTGCAGGTTTATTTTTATTTTATTTTATTTTATTTTATTTTATTTTATTTTGTTTCGTTTTGTTTCGTTTCATTTTTTTTCAGGAGACTTAGCCTTTCTAGCTAGGCCAAAGGAACTGTTTCTGAAAGACTGTCCACATTTGTCTGAGCATTTCTGAGCCCAGCACATCAACAGAGCCCTGTTGACCTTGGCAGAGATGAGGGTTCTAGATCTACTCTTTTGGTGGGTCATTAGCATAAAAGGTAGATCTGGCAAAAATAAGATGGGCTATCCCAGACTACAAAATACAACGGGGCCATACACTTGCATGTTGTATCTCCCAAACACTGACAGTTGGAAGGCATTGTTAGGGAAGGTATTGCTGTTCAGGCTAGCATACTGATTACTCCACTGTACCCTGGTGCTTTCACCATCGGGAGACTGGAAACGTTCAGTGACCTACCTTCCACTACAGGAGGTTATGTGATCTTCTGTATTATATCATATATAATCTTCTATAATATATATTCTATATAATTACTGATGAAATATAAAAATTGCAGTGAAATCAATTAAAAGTCATGGGAAAAATTTCTGTTTGAGCATTTACAAGGCAACATTTTTTTTTCCCTGAATGTCACCTCAAGATTGAAATGGCTCTTGGTATTCTTAACAGTGGTGTTAAAAGTTGTAAAATATAAAAAATGAAAACCAGGGGTGCCTGGGTGGCTCAGTTGCTTAAGTGTCTGACTTCAGCTCAGGTCGTGATCTCACGGTTCATGGGTTCAAGCCCCGCATCAGGCTCTGTGCTGACATCTTGGAGCCTGGAGCCTGCTTCACATTCTGTGTTTCCCTTTCTTTCTCTGCCCCTCCCCTGCTTCTGTTCTCTCTCTCTCTCAAAAATAAACATTAAAAAAATAAAATTTAAAAAATTTTAAAAAGGGGCACCTGGGTGACTCAGTTAGTTGAGCATCCAACTCTTGACTTTGGCTCAGCTCATGATCCCGGGATCATGGGATTGAGCCCTGTGTTGGGCCCCATGCTGAGTGTGGAGCCAGCTTGGGATTTTCTCTCTTTCTCCCCTCTACCTCTGCCTATCTGCCTTGCTCACACTCTCGCTTACTCACGCTCTCTTAAAAAAAAAAAAAAGCTGTAAAATAGAAGAAAATTGACAAATTCAATATGTTTCTTTTGGTCAAAAAGGAAACACCAAAAACAGACAAAAGCTAACAGCAAAGTGTAAGAGAAAACTGTCAATGTTTGTACTTATTTTGGAATCAGATGTTCTTAAATAAATATTTATTTAGTTTTCCCAAGTATTGAATGGTCACAAAGTGTAGTTTTGTGTTTTCATTATTCATGTGCCCAAGGAGATGCCTCGACATTGCTGGGAAGATGACAGACCATTTATTTTTATTTTTATTGATTTATTTTCTACCTTATAGATGAGACACTATAGATGAGGTACCCTATGGCAAGTGAAGGCCTTCTATTTCTTGATTTTTTTATCATTAAAATCAATTATAACATTGATTCACCTTAGTGAGAATGAAAAGTTTAAAAATTTTAACTAAAAAATCCTAAATCTAGGCAAAATCTTTTTTCTTTTTTTTTGAAGTTTATTTATTTTGAGAGACAGAGAAAGCAAAGAAAGGGCAGAGGGAGGGAGAGAGAGAATCTCAGGCAGGCTCTGTGCTGTCAGTGCAGAGCCAGATGCAGGGCTCAAGCTCACGAACCACAAGAGCATGACCTGAGCTGAAACCAAGAGTCAGATGCTTAACCGACTGAGCCAACTAGGCTCCCCTAGGCAAATTCTAAATTCAGTTTTTCTCAGATCAGTTGATAAGAACTAAATAGTAGAGTAGCACAGAAATTGGAGACAAACAGAAAGGCAAATGTTTTGCTCACTCTCCTCTAAAGATGGCCTCAAAAGGCCCCAAGATTAGGGCTAGATTCACAGAGTGGCCAGATGGTAAGTCCTTTGTAATATTTGGCTGAATTTTTAAAACTTACTGAGAGCTCCTGGTTTACATGTCATACCTCATATAAGCTAAAAGAGAAAAGAAAAGAAAATTTAGTTTTAGATTTTTCCTTTTGCTCTTTTTCGCACAAAGAAGCCCAATGATTAGATTTTGTCAATTGTCTTAGTTCACGTTACCCCCTGCCATATAATCTAAGGTTTTATTTTTTAATAGCATTTTTCAACTACTTAACCATTTCTTCTCTTTGCTTTCTTAACTGTTTCTAAAGAAATCAGAATGGAGGCACATTTCACAATGTATTATTTTAGAAAGCATTGGGCAACGCTTCTTTTGAAATAGTTACTCTTGATGGTTTATTCAAATTGGTCAAGCACTGGAGGCAAGAGTTCAGTTGTGTGGGATTCCCTGCTTCCTGGGTTATAAGACTTTGGCCTGCACATCCTGTAGAGCTTAGTTCTATGCTGGCACATGCTTCTTGGTCCCACTCGGTCATTCCCCCATTGGGCAATCCAGTCTTCAAGCTACTAGGAGCAATGTTGACTAGGCATTGCTGCCCTCTACTTCATGTACCTTTTCCTAGAGCTCTTCACTGCTTTACTGAAAAGACTTTATCTTATCTACAGTATTAAAATAGTCCAACCCAAATGATTTTTCCCTATCTGTAGTCCTCTTAGATATCTCTGCCTCTCTATCTATGGCTCTCAAGAAAAATTGCACTCTGAATCTAAATTTTACAAGTTTAGGGGAGCCTGGGTGGCTCAGTCGTTTAAGCGGCCGACTTTGGCTTAGGTCATGTTCTCGCGGTCCGTGAGTTCGAGCCCCGCGTCGGGCTCTGTGCGGACAGCTCAGAGCCTGGAGCCTGTTTCAGATTCTGTGTCTCCCTCTCTCTGACCCTCCCCGTTCATGCACTGTCTCTCTCTGTCTCAAAAGTAAATAAACGTTAAAAAAAATTTTTTTTTAAATTTTACAAGTTTATACTATTTGCTGAATTACTCATCCTTGGTTTCCTTTCAGTTCTCTCCAAGTTCTTGGAATCATAATGGCATTCAGAATTGAACATTTCTCTGTAATAAAGTCAGAAAAGTGTGATAAAAATTGTATTTCAATACATTGGATAGAGCCTTACCCATTTCAAACAATACAATCCCAAAGTTTTTTAGAAGGATGGAAAATAATCATCAAAACAAATCATGGAGGATTGCTTTACACTCAGAGATTTCAGTAGTAAATATACATCAAATTATTTACTAAAGATAGGATTAAGAATGACTGGAGCTCCTTTTCTCATGATACAGGCTCTAGTCCAAGGAGAATGCATCATTCAATCTCAGGTTACCTCTTCCTGATAAGTCCTCATATGTCTAATAAATGTTACCTCTTGGCCATAAACTCAACTTGGATATTTATCTTGGTCCTTGAAGAACTTCTTCAAGCCTTGACCAAGTTCCTTTCTCTTCCTAGAAGGCGATCATGCTAGTTGCATTTAACTATATTCTATTTGAGAGGTTTGTGTATATTTTTATTGTATATTCAATTGGTTTCCCCCTATGATTATGGAAGAGTGTTTTATTATCTGATAACTGTCACCAAGAATCAGACTGTTGGTGATGTGATAAGTAGAGCTTGAGGAAAGGATATATATGTGTGAATTACTTTATCCCCATCAAGATAGTTATATCTCATTTTCTTATACTTTACCTTGTTTATGCTAATCCTTGTTATGTTCTTAGACTTCAGGTAAATTTTATAAATTCTTATATCATGTAGTGTTTGATTTTTTTTATGGATAAAATTTAGAAGGACATCCTACCTTCAAGAAATGACTGCTGGAAAGGATATAAGAATGTCTTAACCTACCAAGCAACTTGCCAAATATCATTACTTTCATAATATTGAGTCAGGCTGTGCAGATGAGCAGATTTTTTTGAATGGTTTAGTTGTTTGATACTCTCTCGCCATCTACAAAAAGATTATAAAATCCTCTCTCAACTTCCTCTGCCTCTCCCCTACCCAATGTCCTTATTGTTGAACATAGATCTTTGTGAACAGTTAATGAGTTTTGGTTGTATCTTGTTATAGATGTACCACTGCTATTTGGCAAACTTTCTAGAACTGAACTGGTTCCTTTAATTAATATTTTGGAAACATGATCAACTCTATGACACTTTTTACCCATGTTTCACAACCTTTCCATAATTTTCTAAGACAACCACCACTGTCATAGTCTATATCATTAGGTCAACAACTTAAAAACTAACTCTTTAATACTTAACAGATATCTGCATAGCAAACTATTGGATCAAAGTGGAACCAAGCTTTTAATGTAGCATTGGCAATATTTCCTTTCATTCTGTGATTTTGCTATTAAAACTTTATATATTGTCGATGGCTAAAGATATTTTTAAGCTAATGCATAATATTTTTTGATTCTCAAACTCACCTACTCTGAATTTTTAAAATTCCAATAAAGATTTTAGTGGCTTGAGCACAAATTAAGAGGTTACAATTAAGGGTACATAATCTTTCAGAATTCAAACTATGCATCTGACTTTAATGTATTTCTTTTTTTGTCCTATTTTCCCAACAACATATTGCTTCTATTTATATGGTATTGTCATGGAGTTAAGTCTTTCACATTTCTAGGAGATTTATCTCCAATTAGAAGCATTCCTATTCCAGGATTTCCAAAATGAAGAAATTCTTTGAGGTTAATTTAATAAATATCTTGAACTCATACTCAAGATTGAAGTTGGGTAGAAACATAGCTAGGGAGCCAAATGTCCTCCATCAATTTTTTCTCTAAGATAATACATCTGAAAAGGAGAGGGGGATTTTTAATATACAGATATGTAAAAGAAAATGCATTTATCAAGCTTATTTCAGTTAGAAGTGGTAGATGATCTTCAGGTTAGCACTGATACAGAGTTTATAGGAAGAATGCTGGGCTATCTTCTCTCATAAATGGGAGGTTTAAAAATAAGAAGGGAGTTATGGGCTTCCAGAACAAGCAGAAGCAGGAACAAGAATCCTTCAGAATGCTCTCTTTCCTTCCCACTCCCGCCCCACCCCCATCTCTTTTTGTTGCTTTCCGCACGACAACTTCATTTTCTCTTACCGCAGCGGACCTTCTGTCACATGTCAGGAGACAGCTGCTGATGTTTTCCCAAGTTGAACATCTGTGGCTTCTACTATTGACTCCCTCTTACTCAGTTACAGGTTGAACACACCTGATTGGTCTAGATTGGGTCCTACATCCTATCTTGAAGTAATCAATCTATCAACAGTGCTCAGGATAGTGGGATTCTATAAAAATAATAACAATGATTATGATTATGATAGTCCCTGGAATTATAATTTCTGACCCAGCAATTCCACTCTTAGGTATTTATCCAAAAGAAATAGAGATTTGAGACCATGCTGGTGTCCAGAATATGAAAGAACTCTTACAGGTCAACAATAATAGATGTATGACCTAATTTTAAAATGGCAAAGGGTCTGAATAGACATTTCTTCAAAGAGAGTATGCAAAGAGAGTATCCAATAAGCACATGAAAAGATGCTTAGTGTCATTAGTCATAGGGAAATGCAAATCAACACCATAATGAGCTATTACTTTGTACCCACTAGGATAGCTAAATAAAGACAGACAATAACAAGTGTTGGTGAGGGGGTGGGAAACTGGAACCCTCATATAGTGCTGGTGGGGTGGTAAAATGGTGTAGCATCTTTGGAAAATAGTCAGGTCCTAAAAATGTTAAACAGAGAGTTACCATGAGTCATCAATTCTAGTCCTGCTTAAATACCCAAGGGAATTGAAGCCATATGTCCACACAAAACCTTGTACATGAATGTTCACTGCAGCATGATTCATAATAGCCAAAAGGTAGAAACAAACCAAATGTCCATTCATTGCTGAATGGATAAACAAACTGTGGTCTATCCATATAATGGAATACTACTCAGCCTTGGAAGGAATGAAATACCAACACATGCTGCAACATGGATGAAACGCAAAAACATCATGTTGAGTAAAAGCAGCCAGTGACAAAAGACTGCATATGACACAATTCTGTTTATGTGAAATGTCCAGAGTGGACAAATCCATAGAGATTGAAAGTAGGTTCGTGGTTGCCTAGGGTTGGGAGAGCAGTAAAGAGGGAGGGGTAAATGGGCAGTGATTATTAATGGGGCAGAGTTTATCTCCAGGAGAATGCAAATGTAGAACTGGGGACAATGTTAGATACCTCAGTTGCCATGGTACTGTAAGTTAAAAACACCTTTCCAAGGGGCCACTTGATAAACCCAAAAAGAACCTTACCTTTGTACCAGTAACCCAACTTCTAAAAACATATCCTAATGACATAATGAGAAACTTCAGCAAATATCTATGTACAAGAGTGTTTGTTTCAACAGTATTTTTAATCAAAATAAGGTGGAAAAGATAGA
Organism: Acinonyx jubatus; assembly: GCF_027475565.1. NCBI lineage: Eukaryota > Metazoa > Chordata > Mammalia > Carnivora > Felidae > Acinonyx > Acinonyx jubatus. The sequence goes on along the minus strand of NC_069387.1, from coordinate 15,387,751 downwards.
ATTAGCAAGCAATGGAGGATTAATTGAACTTAATATGGTACATCTATATGTTAGAGTTTTACGTATGCATTAAATTCAATGTTTTAAAAGAATATTTAATCACATAAAATGTGTGGTTATGTTATTTTATGTTAATAAAAATTAAGTTACAAAAGATCATGCTCAGTATGATCCCATTAATGTTTTCACAGTGTCATTAACCTGTAAAAATGACTGCATAGGGTGCAGTAATAAGTCTTTTAAAAATTTTGTTTATAGTGTTTTGCATTTCTCTGTGGAATGGCTTAGAGTATATATTTCTATGCATATATAATTAGAAAAAAAACAGTGATATATAGATATGTATATCTAGCAGTCACTAAACTCTTAACTAATGTTGTTTGTGTGAATATTTAAAAATGTTGTTCAGTGAATATTAAGGAATTTCTCATTATCTCTCCATGGTAGGAGTCCCTTATCTGTACATATGCATTAAGTTAAAACAGGGTTTTGCAGGATGCCTGGGTGGCTCACTGCGCTCAGCATCTGACTTCGGCTTGGGTCATGATCACTCAGCTTGTGAGTTAGAGCCCCGTGTTGAGGTCTGTGCTGATAGCTTGAAGCCTGCTTTGGATTCCGTGTCTCCCTCTCATTCTCATTCTGCCTCTCCCCCATTCATGCTCTGTCTCTCTCTGTCAAGAAGTAAATAAACATTAAAGACATTTTTTTAGAGCAGGGTTTTGCAAAAGCAGTGTGGTTGACATTTTGGGCCAGGTGACTTTTGTCGTGGTGGGAGGAGGGGAAGGTGTGGGTTGCCCTGAGCACTGGAACATGTTTAGCAGGACCCCTGGCCTTGCCCCACTCCATGCCACTAGTGCACCCCAGCGTTACAACGAAATGTTGTCTTCACGTCTTGCCCAGTGTCCCTGGCAGGCAAAATTGTTCTCAGTCTATAGTCACTGAATGAAAGGAGCCATTTTATAAAGGAAGAAAATTCTGGATTGTTTGAGAGCGGGATTTATCTATTGTGGAGATCTACCTGTTTTCTCATACCGCTTGCTTTATAACTAGGGTAAACATGGTTTCATCAGGACACCAAGTTAAATAGCGACTTACCAAAATAGCTCTTGACTCTTCTTTTAATTTCTATGTACATTGCATGAATCTGCATTACATTTTTGTCTGAACATTGATAGCACTGATCACCCTTGTTGTTTCTGATTCTAACGCTGGTTGTTCCGTGCTCTATGCAGCTCGCTCAGCTGTAACGGGTAGCTGTGACAGTGATGGCCTTCACATCATCAGAGGCTCCAGCTTCTCTTCCACGCCTTTTGCCACCATATGTGGTGACGAGATCCTGCCTCCTGTCACCATCGTAGGCCCGGTGCTGTTCAACTTCTACTCAAATGCATACACCACTGCCTTGGGATTCAAGCTTGACTATAAGATAACCCGTGAGTAGCTATAATGATATTGTCTGGAATTTGCTTCTTTTCTTGAGTCATTCCCATAAGGAGTTTTAATGGTGATTCATACATCACCACTTGAAGACTCAGACACATTAAGGGGAAAAATTATCAATTAGATGCCTGCTCTACAAATACTCAGGCATTTTCTTCAAAAATCAACGCAAAAAACAAAAAATGGGGGGAGGGGACCTTTTCAATGAACTTTGGGTAGAACTACTCTTTGAAAACCAAATGGAAGATTGGGATTTATTTTGGTAATTTAAGTTAGAATTAACGTTCCTGCTGTCTTTAGTTGTTAGTATATTATATAAAGGTGACTTTTGGCCTGGACTATTCAGATACCTGTTTCATTTCTCCAAATCACTTTGCTAATGTGAAAAGTAGTATTTTATGATTTAGAAAAAAAGTTGAAGAGAATATCGTTGTGATGTTCTGTTCGGAAATAATTTTTAAATAATATACAAAAAGCATAAGGTCTAATGGAAAAGAAAAGATTGATATATTCAACTCTGTTATAATTTGCAACTTCTTTATTTCAAAGGCAAAGTGAAAAGGCATGTCATAGATTGAGCAACGGCCTTGGTAGCTACCAGGATCTTTTCATTCGCTATAGACGATTTAATCATGTATTTAAAAACCATAAGATTATGTTTCCCTATTTTCAATAGTCTTTTCCTCTCCTGCAATAAACTTGGTCAGGTCACTGGCCATTTTTAAGACGCCATCCCAGTTTCAGTAACATGGGCACACAAATCTGGCCAAAGCTTTGTTTTGTTATGTCTTTACTTGACCAAAGGTCATTGATAAAGTTAAATCGTTTTCTTTCACTGCCCCCCATCCACAGAGAAGACTGGAAACTGACTCATGAAAAAGGCTTCTATAATTCATTCACATTAGCTGTGACCTGAGTCCTAATAACCCCATTTGTGAAGTGTGGCTATGTGTGGTTCCGTAGGTCCATGGGCACAAAGAGAATGGATGTGGGCGCAGTAAGCATTCCTTCCCCCAGTTGTCTTATTGAATGAAGAGGAGCATCAGGTTGTTTTATTCTTGTGGCATCACTGGTGTTTTGGAGACTTAGATGCTGCTTTATGTTCTTCTAGTTTTTAATCTCTCCTTTTCCCCAAAATACTGTAGGTAAGCTTTACCGTATCTATGATGAGAGTCTCATTTACAGAGTGTTGACTTTAAGATTTCAAATTCTGACAAGGTACAAATTTGGGTGCTTGGGGACATTGATAAGCTTTCAGAGACCAAATAACTGTGTATAAGCTGAAATAAAATAATGGTTACACAAATCTTATGTTTAATTCACTACATTTGTCTCCAGAGGTCTGAGTGTGTGAATACTTGTGGGCATGTAGAGAATTGCCTTCCTTGAAAAATGGGCTTACCTGAGGGACTATAAACTAACCAAGCAAGCAGCCAACCAACAAATAACCTTACTAACCTTAAATGGCAGCTGTAATTTGTCATTTATAAGAGATGTAAATGGAATATATCTACTGACATTATATAAACCATAGAAATATCATCAAAATATACTAACATTGTAATTTTTGGATCAAAATATAAACATAAGCCTTTCTCACTGTAAGGAGTGGGGCACTTTCCATCATTGTGTGGCATAATCCAATCCTCCTTATATGTAAGGCCAAGCAAAAATAATAATTTTATATTTTTAATAATGGGAATTGATTCTCTTTTTATGGCTGTTGTTTTTTGATTAATAGAAATAACCAAGGGCTCTGGGCTGTTGATTGCTGGAGTTAGGGTGGGGAGTAGAACTAGCCTCTTCATTCTTGCTAAATTAAAGACCATTACTCCAAATTTGGGCAAATACAGTCCTTACCAGTCTCGCAACTAAATGAAAATACAAAGGACCCAAAAGCTATGCATCTGAGCCCATGAAAGGAACTAACCTTGAAAGTTCTAAAAACTATTTCCAACACTTCACCTTATAATAGTCTATCTTTGACAGAGGAGACTCTATATTTAAGATCTTTAATCTATATTAAAGATTTCCGGATCACAATCCTTCCTGGGTTCAGATGCTCACAACAAATCTGCATGCCTTTTCTAAGCTTCCAGTTATCTCTGTCATCCCTCTCAATCTGTCAGTTAAACATAGGGAAGGGGCACTTGGGTGGCCCAGTTGGTTAAGTGGCCAACTTCGGCTCAGGTCATGATCCCACAGCTTGTGAGTTCAAGCCCCATGTCGGGCTCTGTACTGACAGCATGGAGCCTGAAGCCTGCTTCAGATTCTGTGTCTCCTCTCTCTGCTCCTCTTCTGCTTGTGCTCTGTCCCTCTCTCTAGCAACAATTAAAAAAATAAATAAATAAATAAATAAATTTTAAAAACTTAAAAAAAAAAAACAACACGTTAGGAAAGGAAAGGGTAGTTATACCCCAACCACATGAAATGTTCTTTCTCATTATTTTCATCCTGGTCATTAATTTGACTCAGACTCATTCTATTCCAAGATGTGCCTTAAAGTATTCTTCCCTGCTTCTACTCCCTTACTGTCTCTTTCTCTGAGCTCAGTGGAACAATCAATATTATTTGTAAACAACAATGAAGGGGGGGTTGAGTTTTTTAACACAGATGATTGTTATATCTCTTAGGAGAAAAGGTACAATAGAAAGGATATCTCAAAATTATTCTTTCATACTATGAGTAATACTTGTTCTCATGAAATACTTGTTCTCTGTTTTCTATTGCAGCCTGTGGCGGTGTGTTCAACTTCTCCATCGGGGTCATCAGGAGCCCTGCCTATGCACATTCAGACTACCCCAACAATATACACTGTTTGTACACCATCATCGGCAGAGAGGACAGAGTGATTCAGCTCAAGTATGTAAGACAGATGTACCTTCTTTAAAATATGTTCAGCTCTATTTACGGAAAAGACAGTCCTTCACGATAAAGAACACTGATTCTTCTTGGAGGTATATAAGGGAACCTCGAGGAAGGGAGAGTGAAGTTTCTGTTGAGAGTGAAGTATAAATCCAGGAAATGGGTGTCCTTCCTCCCACACAAGCCAGTAGTGATTAGGGAGAAAAGCAGGCACTCCGCCAGTGAAAATGAATATTATAATTTTCCAACAGTTTCAAAAGAGCCTCGTATAATGGGTTGTAAAATTATAAACCTGTCTTGGGAACAGCAAGAGAAAGTAGTATCCATTTGTTGGACACTTATTATATACACAAGGGACTTTAATTGACACTTCACTTAATTCCCTTCTTTCATTCTGAAAACAGTCATATGAGGTATTTATTATTAAACTCAGTTTACTGATGAGAAAACTGAGGCTTAGAAGGGTCAAATAACTTTCTCAATGTGATATGCTATTAAATGAAGACTCAAAATCTGAATTCACATCATATTTTCTCCCAAAGCCATGTCCTTAATATTTCCCTGTGCTATCTCTTGAAGGGCAAATATTTCCTGACTACTTAAGAAATGTATTTTTATCCATGTATCAGAACACCTCTAAACTGGTGCTATTCAGTATCGCTTATATCATCGGTAAAACTGTCCCCTAATCCTACCTACTCCCCGCAGGACTGATTAAGGGAATACGACCTCCAGTTTTAAGTGATAAAGTTTAAAATCACATTCATCTGAGATGACGTATTTGTAAGTCTTGTATTTCAGTGATATACAGTTTATGGCAGAAAACTCTGAAAGCTGGTGTGGTTCACAACGATCTAGAATTCTTTATAGAAGGTTGACGGGCTAGGTTCTCCCCTACCTAGCCCCCTGCCACCCTGACTAAATGTTTGTGATCACTTTCATCCCTAAAAACGATATCCTTTCTGCAGTTTGCCTCCAGGGACCTCATATATCAAACGGGTCTTTGGACGTAAAGACAAGTCTCACCCAGCCTGACTGGGTTCCTGTAGCAGACAGTAAGTGGTCTCTAGACTGGATCTTGAAGAAAGCCGATCTCCCCTGGGATTATTTGTAACGAAGCTGTGCCCAAAGGGTGAAAAAGTCCTTTAAGTCCTAGGAACAAAAGAATAAACCAAAGCTGTCAGATGGTCCAGAGCAGGAGGCCTATGAACAGAAGTGTAAGGAGTCAGTCTTGTCATCTGCCATGATGCGACAGCATTTGCTTCTACGTCCGCAGGATCATAGTTGATCTATATACTACATATGTTGATAACATATATTTCTGTTTCCTCCCTGGGCCCTGGGCTCATCATAGTCAAAGTCCATGTCAGCATGTTTGGAAAATTATTTATTAGGCTCTTTCCAAGAACCTAAAGCCTATGAAAGAGATACTACCTCAGGCATTAAAGAGGTTTTAGACAGTTGTAAAAGAGGACTTCCTCCACCAGTGCTCCCAAAGTGTGCTGGTGACATAAACTTTTCTATCAATGGGACTTTCCACATATTTTCTGTGCTCTGGGAAAAATGATACAACATAAAAAGCCAAACCTTTCTGAGTCTTCTTGGAAACCCACATCTTTATCTTTCTTTGTGAATGCACATTGTGGAAAATAAATGCGTCATCCAAGGAGGATGAAAATAAATGCAGTATTTTTAGAAATGACCTGGCTATTGCTCTGCCCTCACCATCATCATCATCATCATCATCATCATCATCAGGACATTAAATATTACATGTGGTTAAAGAAAATAAAGAATTTTTCATCTTGTTCTTAATCACCAGCTTGGAAAAAATTGAACTAATGAAAAGCTTTAAAAGAATTTACCGATCTTTTTTTCTTTTCCTTCAGGCTCTTAAAAGGAATTTTCAAATTAGATATTTTCAAATTATTCTGCCGATATGTTATTTATTGTAGCTGCTAGCAAAAAGAAAAAAAAAACTGAGAAAGCAGAAGAACTTCCAAAACAATTAGGGAAGGATATCAAATAATTCAAATAGGTTTAAGAAAAAAATGTTATAGTCAACACACCCTAAAATCCTAAAGATAAACCATGTGGAAAGGCTTGATTGTTTGGGAACTCTGGGATTAGTTACTTGAAATGACAGAGTGTAGGCCTTAGATCCATATCGTATCTCAGGCCATTAAAGTAAAACTAAGGATGTATCTGTCAGGATAGTTTTGAGTGGTAACAAGCAAGCCCAAAGCACAGTAGCTTCATGAGCTCATTTCTCACCCTCACCTGTATGAGTATGTCCAACGTGGCCTGGTCACTCAGCAGCCCAGGCTGACAGAAGCTTCATTTGTACATTTGAATCCATGGTCCATCAGGCAGTGGGAAGGCAGTATGGCCAACTGAGTAGTGACTTTTTAAAAACATCTTCCAAAAAGTAATGCATATCACTACTGCTTACATTTCTGTGGCCAAAGCAAGTCTTGGGACCATGGTGAACCTCAGAGTGTGCACAGATGGGCAATTCTCCCAAACATCAGGAAGGCAGAGAGCTGGGGATGTGTGGTGAAGTTCCTGTTAACAACCACAGTGATCTTAAATGTCAGTTTTCGCTTATAGCAATCAAATCAGTAACACAGCATATTGTTTCTAATATTTTCTATCAAGTAAAGCATGGATATTCTGCTTCTAGTCTTTGTCTTTTTTTATTTTTATTTTTATTAAGTTTTTGATTTTTTGGTTCCTTTTGTTCTTTTACAAGAACTAAAGGTATACTGTAATGGAAATCCAAATGGAGAACATCAGTATTAACAAGGTTCATTCCACAGGTTTAGTGATTTTGATGTGGTTCCCTCCACCTTCTGCTCCCAAGACTATCTGGCAATTTATGATGGTTCTAACATCAGTAATCCTCTTCTTGGAAAATTCTGTGGGTCCATTCTTCCACCAAATATTAAGAGCAGCAATAACAGCATGCTTCTGGTATTCAAGACAGATTCGTTTCAAACAGCAAGAGGTTGGAAAATAACTTTCCATCAGACACTGGGTAAGAATTGTGGATATATGAATCTATTTTTCATGACTGTTACTTTTCTGCTTTATTTTTTTTCACCTGACCAAAGTTGCTTTTCATTTAAATTTTGAGGAATAGGTCACATAAAGTTTTGGTTTTAAAAATTACATATGCTCTATTTTGATTAAAAAAACAATCACTCAATGGAGTGCCTAGGTGGTTCAGTCGGTTAAGCATCTGACTTCGGCTCGGGTCATGATCTCAGGGTTCGTGGGTTCGAGCCCCGTGTCGGGCTCTGTGCTGACAGTTCGGAGACTGGAGCCTGCTTCGGATTCTGTGTCTCCTTCTCTCTCTGCCCCTCCCCCACTTGCGCTTTGTCTCTGTCACTCAAAAATGAATAAACATTAAAAAAAATGACTCAACTAATATACCTCTTAGGTATACAAAGGTAAACTCTACCTACACAACCGTCTCTAATGAGACCTGTGCCTCATTTTATCACTGACAGAAATGGTGGAATTTTAGCCTAAAAGCAGGCAAGGGCTCCATCAAGGAAAAAAGGCCTCATGACCTGTGTTGCCTTTATCTTTAAAATGATGAAGAGCCTTGGGAGGATTTTAAGTAAAAACTGCATGGCCAGACTTGACTTCTTTCTGGAAAGGTGACAGGTAGCAGGGTGGAGGAAGGCTGGAGAGGAGGGAAACTGTGACCTGACGAGAAGAAGCTCACTGCAGAATTCTGGATGGGAAAGGTTGAAGGCTCACATTGACACAGTGGGAAAGGAAAATGAAGGAAAGGTAAGAATTCAGAGAAACTGAGAAGGTAGAGTGCGTGGGAAGTACAGTGTGGAAGTTGGTGACATATTGCAGGAGGAGAGGATTTGACGATTTCTGGATAGTGGCACCTTAGGAGGCTAAGATTTAGGGAAGAAATACTAGACTTAGTTTGGAGCAGTTGTGGTTGGAGGCCTCAGAGATAACTAAGTGGAGACATACAGGAGGAAATTGATCCTCAAGAAGCAATTTGGGCTGGAGAGAATGATCTGGAAATCTTCTAGAGGTGAAAGGAAAAGATAGATGTGAGGTTAAATTGAAGACCGTTTATTCCCACTGCATGTGAGAAGTAATTATATAAAATTGACTCAGAGCTTTGAGTCATTTAAACTCTAAATGAGATAATCCATTCTGTTTATCTATATTCATAGCGTCAATGGCACAGTCTAAGAAAACTTACGTTTGACTCTGCAAAGTGCTTTGATTCCTCCATTTGGATATAGATGTGATTCATGTTCTGCAAATGAACAGCTCACCAAACAAATCACATTCTCTGTGAGTGAAGACTTAAAGAGACCTGAGATGTTTTCTGCAATAAGCTTTCTGAGTCACTATTGAAACTCTTTCTTTCTCTTTACCCCATGCTGTGGATCACCTTCATCCCTCTGATACAGAGCAAAGCTTACCTTAAGCTTTCTTTACGTTTGATGTGTCGCTTTTTTGTGCATTTCTTGAGGGAAGCAATTAGACGTTCGTGGTGTGAAGACTTCCTAACAAAATGCAGACATCATGACAAATTGTATCAGAAAACCACTTTGCCACCTATCGTACTTGGCTGGATCAACAATAACTTGAGAGCCAGTCTCACGGGCAGACAGGGAGTATTGCCTCAATAGACTTGCCTACGTGAAGTGGTGTGCAAAACGCAGAGGCTGTTTTGAAAGAAAAATTCATTTGCCTTTGGAGATTTTATTTTTTAATACACGAAAGAATTCACATATTCTTGCCTTTAGCACAGACTTTAGAATCAAATGACATTTATTTGCATTTGTTCTTGCTACCTGCTTTCAAGTTGTTTTCCTTTTTTCCTAATATATTCTCACATGACCATTGAAATGGTCTTAAAGTGCTCCACGCTGTTGTCATCTGCACAAAGCTTCCCGAGTTAGTCAGTGTTCCCCAGCCTCGTTAATGACCGTGTTGTTTTTCTGAGCTACAAAGAAGGCATCTGTGGACTTACTGTGATTTGATGGAGTGAAGCAGCACAGGAGGAAAAATCTTGCCTTGTCAGAGGCACTGTTCACGTATGAGCACTTTGCTCTATCAGTCAATGACTGCTTTCCTCTGGTCACGGTTATAGGAAGGGTTCAAGTGCAGGGAACAAAAAGTGGACTGTCATTAGTTGCCCGAGTTGTGTGACCACTGCATTTCATGATGATGACTTTGACCTCTTTTTCATCTGTGTAATTGCCATTGGCCACTTGGAAATATCTAAGAAGTAATTTTAGGTAATCTTTAATAGTAATTTTTTACTGAAAACCTCGGTGTTACCATTTCGTATTGCTTTGGTCTCACAAAGCTTTCAAGACCACACAGGTGAGTTTGCTGATCACTCTGCATAACTTTTCAATTTTGATTTTTGTTTGTTTATTTGTGGTAAGGAAGTGGGGGAAAGAGCATAACATTAGATTGAATTCTAGGGCTTATAGAACCTTTTAGTTACAGATCTGCATTAAAAAAAAAAACCAAAAAACAAAAAAACTAGCCAGTAAGCTGCACGTTTCACATCTGTCTCACCCACCGAAAGCCACCCCACTTTTCCGTAAAGAGGGGAAAGAGCCTGTGTGGACCCGACAGTCAACAGTCAACTGAATTTTTGACGGGGGATGTGCGGGTCAGTCCGGGAAACAGTATTTTCACAGAGTAAATAATTGCTGTGAAGACGAGACCATTTTAGCCTTTGACATCCCAGTTTCGTTCATCTTGACACGCACTGGAGTTTTGCACATTCACTATTTACATTATACACTTGACAGTAATTTACTTCAACGTTTCAGAGGTCAGTAAAGAGCCCCATTCGTGTAAGTCTGTGATCATAAGGTGAACTCCTTTGTTTGTATTGCTGATGGGTCAGAACAAATTTGGGGGAAATATCCTATAGTTTGTGTCAATTACTAAATGTGTAGGGAAACGGAGTTTCCTTCTGTATTCCAGGCCTGTAATGCACAGGGCGTAAGGTAATAAGAAAGGAAGGCAGGTCTTTCATGGGGGCTCACATCTAACTGTAACATTAATCTGCCTTCCTCTCTCTCCCCCTGCACCCCAGCATTCCATGAGTAATTCATCCTGAAAGAAGATAACCAGGAAAGGGATCATCCTGGGCGTTAGGGATCTGTGCAACTCTGAAATTATCTGAGTGTTTTCTCAAGAGCGTGCATTGCTTTCCTCTGATTGTCACTGGTATCAATGATCTTACCAAGTTTCAAAAGCCATCAGTCCTGTGGGTTTGGCTGAAATGGGAATGCTGTATATAGTGCAGAATTGACATTTTTAAGTGCCCTATAGTCTGCTCACTTCTGCTAGTTGAGTTTTTGTCCCTCCTTGACCACCAGGGGCTGCTTTGGCCATGACTGTGCTCACATGTATGTCCTGTGAAGCATTTCAGGCTTGCAAATGTATTTTTAAACCATCAAGGCCCCTGTTGCCTTTTACTGTCCCGGTCTCATGCCAGGGTGCCGCTCAGTCAGTCTTACTCACAACATGCTTGTCACGTTAGGCATCAGGCTTCTAGATACTTGATTAGATCAGGGATTTAAAGTACATTTACTTGTGCAGTGCCGCGGTACTTTCATGTGTTTTTTAAAGTAATGTCTTCTATAACACTTCAGCAAAATGTTGGGGTCAAAACTGACCCTGGCCTAATTAGGTGTGAGGTTGGTAGGCATTTTGCTCAGTGAGTAGCCCAGGAGAGAGTAAAAAGTGACCCTTCAGGATGACATGTCCTAGAAGGACAAAGACGTCACCCTGGGGAAGATGACAGGATTGGGGACGAGAGGTTCTCTTCCCCTAAGACTGTGAACACTGGATGTATGACTAAAGCTCCCAGCCCCCCCGTTACCCACAGCACACGTGCTGAGGATGAGGCCACTCCCGGTCGCTAGCTGGGGTGTTCACCATATGGAGAACTAGTCAGGTGGCAATACGGTCAGGTTCACAGACCTTGCTCTGAGACAATGGCAAAAATGCCAAAGAACATGTTTAACAAGGACAAAATGAATCGTGCTCCACAAGATGGGAATGTGCCCAGATGGGAAGAGCCATAGACGGGAAAGCAGGTGGCCATGACATAAATGCTCCATTGCATCGTTGTCTGGTAAGATGCTTTAGAAAGGTCCTGTAACATTTTTGAGCTCCATTTTTATCCACTGAAAAAAGAAAAGTTTGAAACGTTATCACTTTCTTTCTTTTAAGAATGTGATGGGGATAAAGTAGCTAATCCCTGTGCACAGTTCCTTAGATGTCAAAGAGAGAGGCTGTTATGTCATCAGAAAGTAATGTTGAGGTCTTGGATTTCTGCAAGGTTGCGTGACCTTCCCCACCCTATCTCCAAGGTGGAGAAGAGGTGTGTGTACAGCCGGGGTCATTATCATCAACAGGACCGCTCCAGGGTGCCTTGATCTTTTTGTTTGTTCTTACTCACTTTACACTGAAATCTAACTAGCAAACCCTAATGTTTGTTTTATAACTATATCTGAAATCAAAAGCTAAATTCTGGTTAAATGCTAATGCCTGGCAGAGGTCTAGCACATAATACTCCACCACTATTGGCTGGTTGACTGTTCTGAAGAATAAATGGGCACATTGCACCTCCTTAACAAGTACCTTATAGGTAATATAAATGATACACTCTACATTATTATATCTAGATGTGCCTCCTTCTCAATCATGGTTCATACAGTTCAGCTGTGACTCAGGGTGGAAACTTGGATCATTTTCATACGAAGAGAATCAGGACTTCTAGATGACACTCAACCTTTGGGTCATGTGCGTCTGCTCTCTGGATTTTTTGCCCACTGCCGTAACATGTGGAAAACGGCTCCCTAACGTGCTGAAAGAAGGCACCAGGAGCAGTGGGAGAGAGCCAAGGAAGCTGAACTTGACTTTGTTTGTAAGAGGGGACAGGAGAAGAAGGAAAGGGAGACTGACAAAGGCAACGAGAGTTGCAGCCCCAAAGATGGAAAATATAGTCAAAACAGATGGAGAAAAATATCACAACATGTCAGAATCAGACTCTGGTTTCTAGTTCTTTCTTAGTTTCACAGTTTTGGTGTTATGTTTGGACGTTGAGAGGCACTCTAAAAATCTGTAGCTAAACAATAAAAGAATAAACTTAAGTATATCCAGTAACTGTAAATATTGATATGGGTATGTTTCCATGTGCTTCCTGACAGCCTGATAAAAGCTGCCAAACCATATTACTTTTAAAAGAACAAATACAATAAGAGAATTGAGTTACAACTTGAATAATTTTATAAATCATTGCTCTAGTAACTCTCAGTTTAGCAATAATGAGGGTATTACTCGAAAGCACTGGCGTTTGTCTGTTCTTTTAATGTCATTTGCTCCCTCTGATGAAGTCTGAGAATGAGATGAGCTGAAATGATACACCCATTTGTAGAAAATTAGACTAAGCTTATTTCCGCCCTTGTTAAGCCTTCTAAATTTCACTGTTGATTGGACTTCCCTTGAGAGATGATGTCAAAGCCAAGGTTATCTGCAATCTCTTCTTGGTGGGTTTTGCCGAGAAGGGTTTTTTTGCTGAGCCGAGAACGCAGGGCTTCGATAAAGAAAACAACAATGCTTGGTTCACCAAAACCTTATGAAAGCAAGTAGACAGGAGTAAAATTCCAGGTAAGTAAAAGGAAAGGAAAGATTTTTATTAAAATGTATTCCAACATCAGAATCTGTGCTCCCACCCCCACCCCCACCCCCACCTCTGCAATGACCTGATTGCTGTGTCTGGTCTCCAAGAGTAGGGCTGTCACTGGGGAAATAAAACCAGTTGGTGCTGTGGAGACCAAGCTGAGTGACAAAATTGAGTTAGGGGTAAACCGTAAGATAACACTGGGAAACATTCAGATGCACAAGACCTGGAAAGCAATTATTCTGCATAACCTAAACCACATCAGCCCTTCTCAAAATGGAACCCCGCCTCATCGCAGATGTTCTCAAACCCAGGTGCTTTGAGTTACATTATTTGTAACCATAGATCCCCTATAATAATTACTATCCTTACTCAGATCAGCTTGACTTTGATGTAGCGTTTGCAGGAGCATAAAAGCAAACAATCTCTGGTCAGCAATAAACACTTAAAAAAATTCTTTGGTTATAAATCAGTTCAGAAACAAAACATCACTAGGGCCATGGGACTGTATTCTTCTTGTCATTTTATACACAAACAAATCTGTTAATGTGCAGGAGCTGTATGTTCCGCTCACTCCCAAGTGAAGACATCACAAACTCCCAAGGCATGATGACAGTGGCCACCTGTCCCGGAGCATCCATTATGCTCTGGATGTAGCACAGGGGCTTTCCCTGGATAGTCTCATCTAATCTACACAACTGCCCACAAGACAGGGACGGTCCCATTTTACAAAGGAAGAAATAGGAAGTTAAGAGATTAAGTTATTTGTCTGTGGTCAACGTGTTGTAAGAGGCAAAGCCAAGCTTTGAACCAGGTGTAATTGTCTCCCAGATTCGCCTTTTTCCTAATCAACCCACATCATCTCTGTGGCAGTCAGTAAACATAGCCAGGGACGAAGAGGGATTCTGGGGTGAGTTGTCTGACAGGCAGGTCATGTCTCTAATTCTTGTTTGGGGTAGACTGAGCTACTTTTCTCTGCTTTCGTCTTCTTGCTGCTACCTGCTTTCTAATAACAGCATTCCAATTTGTACCGAGCCCCAAATAGTACATTAGCCCATAGGCTATATTACATAAACAGTGTGTATAACTACAGCAATCATATTATATCATATCTATAAGATTAATATTATATAATATTTGTATTATAATTTTATATTCTAAAACAGTTATATTTTTGTTATACTAGGCTATATTTACAATTTATAAATAAATATATTCATATATTTTATACTATATATTTGTAATGTTTATATTATAAGTAATGTTTACATGAAATATCATGTATGAATATATAACATATATGTATATGCAATATACATTTAATAGATGCATATTATAGCTCACAATACATATTATATTAGTATAATTCTACAATATCACAGAATATATGCCATAAAATAACATTGTCTTCTGATGTTGACAGGTAAATGTCACATCTGTTTTATTGGCTTTCCATGGCATTTTGATAAAGAATTAGCACAGTTATGTGGAATACAGTTGCATTGGAATGTAAGGGTAATAAATCTCTGTGTAACAAATAAAACCTAGCCCCAAATTATGCCTTCCAATTTAGTAAAATTCCTTATCACAGGATTCTGACAAAATGAAGTGAGTTGGTCATGTATTTTTATGGTTTAGCCCTGATTGGTACTCCTATAAAGATGAGTTTATGAAATGAGGAACTAAGTCACAAAGACATTACGTGACTTGCCAAGGTCACTTAGCAAGTCTTGAGCAGAAGTGGGAAAGAAATCCTTGTCTCCATTTTGTCTCCACCAGAGTAACAAAAGTTGAAATATCCTGAGCACAGTGCACAAGCTAATGTATCAAGAAGAACAACCAAATGGTTCCGTGTCCCCATTTAAATGATTTTTTAAAAAGCTGTGGGAAACTTTGTCTGGCTTTATGAATTCCGTAAATTCTTTTATATTACAATCTATTTTATGACGGTTAAATAGTGCTTTGCTATTAAGCCTGCTCTCTCCAAACAGAACATTTAAAGATTTTTTCTGACTTTGATTTTATAATTGTCAATGTTAAGTAAATAAAGCCGTCCTTCTGTTATTATTTTATTGAAGAACAATTGACATACAATATTGCATTAGTTTCAGGTGTATAGCATAGTGTTTCAGTATTTATATACATTACAAAATGGTCACCACAGTAAGTCTAGTTACCATCTGTCCCCATACAAAGTTGTTACAATATTATTGACTGTATTCCCTATGCTGTGCTTCACATCCCAATGTCTTACTTTTTTTGGTAACTGAAAGATTGTACCACTTAGTCCCCTTCACCCACTTCATCCAATCCCCTCACTCCTGCAACTATTCATTTGCTCTCTGTATCTATGAGTCTGTTTGTTTCATTTGGTCATTTATTTTGATTTTTTAAGTTTTTTTTTTTAACATTTATTCATTTTTGAGAGACAGAGAGAGAGCAGGAGCCGGGGAGGAACAGAGAGAGGGAGACACACAATCCGAAGCAGGATCCGGGCTCTGAGCTGTCAGCACAGAGCGCGACACGGGGCTTGAACTCACGGACTGAGAAATCGTGATCTGAGCCAAAGTCAGTGGCTTAACCGACTGAGCCACCCAGGCTCCCCACATTTATTTTGATTTTTAGATTCAACCCATAAGTGAAGTCATATGGCGTTTGTCCTTCTCTGTCTGTACTTATTTCACTTGGCATAATACCTTCTAGGTCCAACCGTATTGTTGCAAATGGCAAGATTTCATTTTTTTATGAGTGAGTAATGTTCCAGTGTGTGTGTGTGTGTGTGTGTGCGCGCGCATCTTTGTCTGTGTATTGCTCATCTTTATCCATTCATCCATCTGTGGACATTTCTTTTGCTTCCATTACTTGGCTGTTTTAAATAATGTCGCAATGAACATGGGAGTGCCTGTGTCTTTTCAAATCACTGTTTTCATTTTCTTCAGATCAATACCTAAAGTGGAATTGATGGACTATAGGGTAGCTCTGTTTTTAATTTTTGGAGGAAACTCCGTACTGTTTTTCACGGTGGCTACACCAGTTTACATTTCCACCAACAGTGCAAGAAGCCTCCCTTTTCTCCATATCTTCGCCAATACTTTATTCTTTCTCATCTTTTTGCTAATAGCCATTCTTTCGGTGTAAGTCATCTTCTTTTATATAGTGTAGTTTGCACATTCATGTATCCTCTGTTTTACAAATGATTAAATTTGCTCTGCTTGCTGAAACCTAATGCTCAGAGATTAAATTTTCTGAAGTAATAGACCTAACATGATTTATCATTGCAAATTTTTAGCTACAGAAGCATTTTCCACTGCTCAGGCGGTGTTTTAAATCTTTTAGTGATGTTTTATTGTTATCCTGCTAATTGTCTCTTGACAATCAAATATGCTGTAAAAATCAACTAAGTTAGCTTTAAAAACAGGTTAATACATAGGACAAAAACGTTGTTTTGTATACATCGAATACGTGTTTATAATATAATAGCAACTCTATAAATCAAGAAATATGTTTAATTCCAAGAATTCCCCTCGTAAACTCAGCATAGATGCAAAGATCCACCTAATAACTATTTACATTTTCTATTCATTCCTTCATTGTTTATTCAAAAGTATTCACCAGCTACTTGCTGTGTAGGCAGTGAACTTCTCTTGCGAATACAAAGATGAACTGAACAAGGTCCGTATTCTTGAGAGGTTGATTCAAGTTAGGAGGTGCCTGGGTGCAGTTAAGTATTAACTCTTGATTTTGCCTTAGGTCATGATTTCACGGTGTGTGGGATTGAGCCCTGCATCAGGCTCTGTGCTGACAACATGGAGCCTGTTTGGGATCCTCTCTCCCTCTCTGCCCCTCCCCTGCTCGTGCATACAGGAGCTCTCTCTCTCTCTCTCTCTTTTTCTCTTTCTTTCTCATTAAATAAAGCTTTGTGTTTTTTTAAAGTAGAGGAGTTGGGGGGGGGCTGGGTGGCTCATTCGGTAAAGCATCGACTTCAGCTCAGGTCATGATCTCACGGTTTGTAAGTTCAAGCCCCACGTCAGGCTCTATGCTGACAGCTCAGAGCCGGGAGCCTGCTTTGCAATTCTGTGTGTCTCTCTCTCTCTGCCCCTCCCCCATCTCTCTCTCTCTCTCTCTCTCTCTCCTCTCTCTCTCAAAAATAATAAAATAAACATTTTTTTTTAAAGTAGAAGAGTAAGTAATTGTAAATTTGGGATAATAAATGCTTTTTGACAGAAGAATGTGCCAAGGACAGTGGAGGCAGAAAAGAAGGACCTGTGTTTCTTTGGTGTTGAGTAAAAAGGACACAGGATTGTTAGAGAAAGCATTACAGAGTGTGAACCCTGAACTGTAGTGTGATCATTAACAGTGTAAGCTCTAGGGGCGCCTGGGGGGCTCAGTCTGTTAAGCATCCGATTTTGGCTCAGGACATGACGGTTCGTGGGTTCAAGCTCCACGTCAGGCTCTGTGCTGACAGCTCAAAGCCTGGAGCCTATGTTGGGTTCTGTGTCTCCCTCTCTGCCCCAGCCCCACTTGCGCTCTGTTTCTCTCTGTCTCTCAAAAACGAATAAATGTTAAAAAAAAATTATTAAAAAAAAAAAGAGCGTAAGCTCAGGAGCAAGACTTCCTAGGTGCAAACTCAGTTCTTGTACATCCCAACAAGTTTGGCCTTGGACACTTTTCCTCTCTACATCTTGATTACCTCATCTCTGAAATGGGCATGCTATTAATAACTACCAGATAAGGTTGTGGTGAAGGTTAGACTAAAAAATTCCCTGGCACTCATTTAGCATGTAATAAATCTTAGCTTTAAATAGTACTAGCTTGGGAGGGTGAAAAGGCATTCATTGGGAAAACATTCTATGAAGAAGGAGAAACACGTATAATGTTGTAGGTCATGCCATTTCAGAGGCTACAGACTGATCGGCACATCCTTTGGTGATGCTTTGGGATATAAGGTGGTGAACAACTTTATTCTTCTTTGTCAAGATCATTTTAAATATTCAAGGGCCTATAGTTTTCCATTTAAATTTTAAAATGAGCATGTTGTTTTTTTTTTAAGTGAGCATTTTTAAATAGAAACAGAAAGATCTCGCTGGGGGTTTGATAAGAATTACATTAAACCTGTGCATCAATTTAGGAATAATTGACATTTTTACTATGTTGTGTCTTCCAGTCCGTGAACATGTATGTCCCTCCGTTTAGTTAGGTCTCCTCCGATTTCTTTTATCATTTTGTCATTTTCAGCACATAGATCCTGTGTATGTTTCATGAAGTGTATACCTAAGGATTTAGTTTTCTTTGGAGCAATCATATTTTTAATTTTGGTTTCCATATGTTTATTATTCAAGTATAGAAATGTGACTGACTCTTATGTATTGTTCGTGTATTTTGAGTTCTTGCTGAACTCACTAGTTTTTGAATTTTTACGCAGATTCCTTGGGATGTTCTACATCTGAAAATAGTGGCAATTTTATTTCTTCCTCTCCAGTCTGTCTATATATTTCTTCTTGCCTATTAACTGTCAAGAATTCCGAAATGATGTAGAACATGAGTGATGAAAACAAGGTATCCTTGCCTTGTTTCTGATCTTACAAGGAAAACATGTAGTTTTTCACCATTAATATCATGTTAGTTGCAGATTTTTATAGATACTTTGTGTCAAGTTGAGAAAATTCCTTTCTAGGGTTTTTATCATGAAAGCAAGTCGGATGGTACTAAATCCTTTCCTGCAACAGTTGACATGATAATATGATCAGAACATTTGATTTAGCAAATCATTTGTAAAATTTCAAAGTTAGTGAGACTAATTCTCATGAAATGCATGTAGACTGATGATGCATACATAAAGTGTTTTCAGTAATATCTAAATAATGCGAAATTAGTAGAAAGATAATGATAAAATTCTCCTAAGTTTGTTATACATTGTATTACTCTTTTTCTAGTGACTATAGCTACTGATTAGTTGCTGAAATTACCCTTCTTTTAGTATTTTAGTTTTATGTTTCCCAAATATTACCAGACTAAGTACATATTCTAAGTTAAATTAGGCTGGGTCTCAAATTAGGATTTTTACAATGAGTCCAACTGAGTCACGTTACCAAACACAAGCAAGTGAAAACAAAAACACAATTCGTGTTACAAAAACCACCAAATTGTTTTTCTAGTATAACATAAATATAATACCTAAAAGTTCATGCCTGTTTGAGGTTAGGGGGGTAGAAAAATAAATCCAATCTGCTTTTAGAGAAAAAGATGAAACACGTTCATCTGGAACCTAGCTGCATTTTTAAAAATGAATTCATGGCTTTAGGGCAATTGAATAATGCAGCTTTGAAAATCACACTGAGATTTATTCCAAGAAAGGATTCTGGAGCACTAGCCCTGTGTCCTGTGTGGTTGAAGGGAAGCTAATCTGGTACACCCCCATTTCCCTGAAGCACCAGCTTTAAAGGGTTTGTGTTCTGTTTCCTGTGCTTGTATCTGCTTCCTTTAACTACCGGCTAAAGCCCCAGCTGGCTCACTGGGGAACAGGAAAATGCCTGAAGTCAGGCCAGTCTTTATCTGTAAGTATGGTTTCCCGTTTGCCATGTGTCCAAGTGGTAGTTGTCCAGAGACAGGCAGAGATCCTATCCAGAAGACCTCCATAGCATGTCAGCCACAATGTAACGTCAGCCACAAAAGTGCCAATCCTCATGATAACTATTTAGAAATGTATCTGTCCCCACTAAAGGCTTCAAGATGTTTTGTCTTAGATAATATAACTATTTTGCTTTGTCAGATTTATCCTGGCTTGAGCTTCATTCTGAGGTTTAATTTCCTGGAGGGAAATAATTTAGGATTCGGTTACTGATTTTTAATTAAGTAGAGCTCAACCCACATTTCACTGCTTACAATGGGTTTATATTTCCACTATTTCTGTAGCCAAACGTTTTCTTTCTCTAAAGAAGTAGCTCTTTTGTAGGAAGTGTTTCCAATGTGGAGAAGACGGTTGGAGTGACATTTGTTCTCAGGCATAGGGAGTGTCGTTATAGAGCACTTCTGACAGGACATGACTGATGAACTGGGTGCTGATGGATGAGAGTTTGCTGGATGGTAGAATGTGTGTAGTAACAAGGAAGATGATGGATTTATGGTGCTAAACGACGTGTCAAGGTTAAGGGTTGATACTAGTTAAAAAGGACAGGGAGATTTAAAAATATGAATATAGTAAACAGATATTAACTTCTTGTGTATGAAACTATTTCACAGTCACTGAGTTCTTCGTGTTATGTCATGTTTTTGCTGAACTATACAAATCCAGAACTGGGGGGGTGCCTGGGTGGCTTAGTCAGTTAAGCGTCCAACTTTGGCTCAGGTCATGATCTCGCGGTTTGTGAGTTCGAGCCCCACGTCGGGCTCTGTGCTGACAGCTCGGGGCCTGGAGCCTGCTTCCAGTTTTGTGTCTCCCTCTCTCTCTGCCCCTCCCCTGTTCTCGCTCTGTCTCTCAGTAATCATTAAATGTTAAAAAAAAAAAAAAAAAGAAATACAGAACTGGTAGTGTGGCAAAGCACGTTTTTGGTAAAGGATCCTTCTCAGTTAATATTTCTCTCTATATTTCCCCAAATACAAACATTTATGGTTCCATTTGCTGTAGGAGGAGCAGAAGCACAGAACAGTTGTACCATGTTTAAGTACTAAAGTGGGGGGATAGGGCAACTATAACCATTTCCTTCACCAAACAAACACCGAAAGGTGTTTACTCATATAATATTATACTTATGTCAATTATATTCACTCATATTAATATATTACTCAAATATAGTATATATGAGTATATAATATTATTCAAACATAGTATGAATCATAGAATTCGTTCACATAATGTTATGCTTACTTCAGTTATTTGAATATTTTGGCCAGGATTGTCTGAAGACCGTGTTAAATCTCCTTTTTTAAAATTCTGTGTATATTCTGTGAATTAAGCAATGCACTCTATTACAGTTTAATAACTCGAACCAGCTTTTTGTGTTTTGGTCGGCTATTGCCACAGCGATGCTGCATAACAAATCACCCAAATTCAGCGCTTATCCCCACAGCATTTATTGTTGTCACTTGGGGCTCAGCAGACTCGTCGTCTGCCTGTTCCAGGCCGCAGAAAGACGGCACTTGGCTTTATATTTCAGGGTGCGTTCAAGTCTGCTCTATGTGACCCCGCTTTGTCTTTCACCAGAAGCTACCGAGGGCGTGAGCTCCCGGTGGATGGCGCACAGGAGCACCAGCCAAAAACCACAAAGCCCACTTCAGACCCCTTCCTACTTCCAGCCCATTAATATTCTTAAGTCACTTGGCCAAGCCTCACATCAGAGCACAGAGAAGTAAGCCCTGTCCATTCTAATGAACTGCAAAGAGAGAGGCTAAAGAGTTAAGAATCATCCATTTGATCAGTCAGTCTGTGACAGCCCACACCAAGGAATTTTGTGTGTTTGCTTTTGGGTTCCCTGGAGGGAGGGTGTGTCTGTCTTATGACCTTAGTCCTGGGGGTACCAGTACTGCTGAATATTAAGTGTGTATAAGAGCCCCCACTCCGCCCAAGTACAGTCGTCATTTTGCCCTTATTAATCCGTTAGTAACAATGAATACACAAGTGGTACTAAGACAGTTGGAGCTTTTAAAAAATAACAGTTAATTTTTAAAGCTGACGCAGGAACAGAATAAAGCCCAGCAACACCAGTTTCCCACATACAAACCTCCACGTGTTACACCCTTCTTCTCCCCAGCCCATGCCATTGGCGTGTCCTCTCTCCTGGTCTTATCTTCCTCCATCCGTCCTGCTCCCTTGCGTGAGATGCTACCACCAGATAGGGTTTCCATCAGATGTGATTAGAAAGTGCATTCTGACCCTCCCACTCTTCTAGTCAAAAACCTTTCAAATGCATCCCCATTATGCACAGAATGCACATGGTTCTCAAGGTCAAACTCAATGATCTTGACAGTTGAGGCCCTCTCCAGAACAGCGAGTCCTGTTTCCCAGTCGTGTTATTCTCCTTCATGGACTCTATTGTTGTTACTAACAGAACCATGCTTTCCCATGCATATAATCCAAATCCTTGTACACTTCGCCTTTGGTTGTGAAGTTCTGAAGGAACCTAGAAGTGCCAATACCAATCCCATTTCCACACGGTCTTGTCCTGTTTATCCTTCAAGACCCAAATCAAATGTCACCTCTTTCTTGGACGTTCTACATCCTTCACAGCCTGAAGTAGTCTCTCCCTTCCTGCAGAACTCACAAGACTTTCCTGCCTCTTATATGGCGCCTATTATTTTCTGAATTGTATTATCGTCATTTATCTGTCTTGTCACTGCTGTTGGACTACCATTTATTTCCCCCCCCTCAATGTTGAATATGTTTCTTTTGACTATTAAAACAATATTTAATAAATACATTTGTCAGTTCATTAATACCCTAACTCTTCCTGGTTAGGGGAAGTTGTTCTTCCCTGTTTTGCATGTCAATCAGGTTAAGTGGTTTTCTTTTTCCTTTGCTGATGTTTATTTATTTTTGAGAGAGAGAGAGACAGAACATGAGCAGGGGAGGGACAGAGAGACAGGGGGACACAGAATCTGAAGCAGGTTCCAGGCTCTGAGCTGTCAGCACAGAGCCCAATGTGGGGCTTGAACTCACAAACCATGGTTCGTGACCTGAGCCAAAGGGGGACACTTAACCAACTGAGCCACCCAGGCACCCAGGTTAAGTGGTTTTCTTAAGTAATAGTCAGTCCACATTGGATACAAAAGCTGTGCAAATTCCAGCTCTTTCTTTAGTTTGTGGGCCTGTTTCATGCAAGCAGAATCATTAGCAATATGCAGTTCAGCCCTGGGCATTGCTTTCTTTTCAGAATAATTTTGTCCTAGATACCATCTATGGGTTTATCAGGGATTGGGCCTTTGGATGCATTTCAACTCTAGGAAACATCTGACTGTGCAAATAATCTATCATTTTACCTGACTTAGAAGCTCTGGACAGGGCAGCCTGACCTACTAAATAATGCACCTGTACTGAGAAACACTGCACAACTGATACCCTCCTCATTTCAGGAGGGCTGCTGTGTTTCCACTTCCTGCCGAGCTCCAAGTCCAAAATATTAGTGCCCCCTAATGTCGAAAGCAATCCTTTCCCTGTTAACAGATCAATAAATACAATGAGATGGATAAATGAAAGGCCAGGGTCAGTGAGATTCAACTTTGGAACTAATAATGATCTATATTTGTGCAGAATGTAAGCTTTATGAACACTATTTTGGACCACTTAATCCCAATTCCTACTAGGGTTGTTTTGAATTTAGCTCATGTGCACGGTTTCAAAATCATCAATAACTTTGTCTTCCTTTTACTCTCTTCTGACGTCACTTCTGAAGTAATTGCCTTGGACTGTGAAATGGACAAAACCAAGTCCTATGTTCTGATAATGTTGTTCTATATTTTTTTGTAGTAGAACTTTCTGTCATCTTGAGAGTATTCTTTATCTGTCTTTTGTATTTTTATCATGAATTTCAAAGTGGACTTTTTTCCCCAATTAAGTTCCTTTTCAGTTTCCCTTTCTTTTTGGAATAAAAATCACATATGTAGTGTGTTTTAATATAAACTGGACCTTAGTGTTAGATGTGTGTTAGATGAGTGTTAGTAGTGTTAGATGTGTTAGTGTTAGTATGTATTAGATAGTGTTAGATGAGATGCCCCTCAGCCTCTTTCTGACAGATTATTTAGTAAAAGGTTTCTTGAGAACCAATTTTCTTGGAGTGCTAGGTAAATTCTTCATAAATTCAGTTTTCCATCTGATAGTGTTCATAAATGCAGAACATAAAAGTAAAATATGGTCATGCTTTCCACAAGTTTTGTTATGCAAAATACTTTATTTTCTATAAAATTGGATTTTTTTTTTGGATTTTTTTCAAGGATAGGAAAAACTTCAATAAATCCCATCCACAGTTCTCAGAATGCCCATAAAACTAAATACAATTCCCCACTTTCCTAGGTGACTAGACAGGGACTGAAGTGTCAGTGATAGGAGCAGAAAGGAAATATGGAACAAAAAAGCTAATACGGTGGGAACAACACCCACACAAGCCATCTGATAGCGTCCACCTGAAGCTCCGGGCACCATCTGATAATGTCCATGCACGTGTGACCGAACTAGAAACTATATGATTTTTAAAACCCTCCCTGTAAAATTTAAGATCTATTCCCTTTGGTCTGCGTAGTGATGTGTCTTTGTTTTTAACACAGGGCCTCAGCAAGGATGTGGTGGTTATCTGACAGGTTCAAGCGATACCTTTGCCTCTCCTGATTCTGACTCCAATGGAAGATATGACAAGAATTTAAACTGTGTATGGTTCATAGTTGCACCTGTAAACAAAGTGATTAAACTCACCTTCAAAACATTTGCTCTGGAGGCACCAAGTGGTGCACAAAGATGCATATATGATTATGTAAAGGTAAGGCCATTGTATTTCTTAACAGAGTCTTCTAACCCGGACTTTAATATGATACATGCCAGTTGGCACCATTCGGGAAGTCACGAAATGTTGAGTACCGCTAGTGGTTAAAATGACATATTCTTCAATGATATAACATTTATTATTACAGATGTCCTATCTTCATCTCAAGTTAATCTTTAATCTGGATGGATGAGCCAGAAATTGCATGTGGCTTATAACATTAGCTTTAAGATTCCCTCTTCATTCATGCTTTGTTGAGAGATGATCAGTGGAAAGGTGGGTTGTATGGAAAGAGACACTCAAAAGACCTTTGGCAAATCCTAGAATAAAGTTTGTATCTTTACTGTCCATATGACCTTTAGATGTAGAAAATAACTTATCTGAAATCCCATTAAAAGGAAGCTGAATTTTTGCTGACTCGTTAATATTAAGTTACTGTACCCATCAGGCTAGATGACTTCAGATTAAACCGTCTAATTAGTATCAGCCAGTGTATTCTACAACGCTTTGGGGTGGAAGACAAGTGTGGCAAGATTTGTGCCCAAGGGAACTTAAATCTGATTGTTAAAGTAGTGGGTGATGCGTGCAAATCTACAATAAACAGTTCAGGACAGTCAATATTGAAGGGCCAGCTAATGCATTGGATAGAGGCTCGAAGCAATGTGCAAGTTTAAAAGGGAGGAAAGTTCATGATGATCTGGCTTGAACAAGAAAGACTTCAGGGGCGCCTGGATGGCTCGGTCAGTTAAGCGTCCGACTTCGGCTCAGGTCGTGATCTTGCGGTCCGTGAGTTCGAGCCCTCTGTCAGGCTCTGTGCTGACAGTTCAGAGCCTGGAGCCTGTTTCAGATTCTGTGTCTCCCTCTCTCTGACCCTCCCCCATTCATGCTCTGTCTCTCTCTGTCTCAAAAATAAAAAATAAACGTTAAAAAAAATTTTTTTTAAAAAGAAAGGCTTCATAGGGTGCCAGAAAGCATATTCTCAGGAGAGAAGGCATTCCAGGCAAAGTACACATAAAAAGAAGGGGAGTATGGACGTTGGCATATGTGTGTTCTTGAAGGGGTGAAGGGACTGCCTTTTTTTTTTTTTTTTGAGAGGAATATTGCGAAAAAGTAGCAAGAAATAAGATCGCCTACGTGGAGATACACCCAGATCACAAAGAATCTTGAAAAGTCTAATTAATGACTTCAGATTTTATGCAGTTGAAAATAAGGAAGGATTGAAGGCTTTCCACTGAGTAATATGATGAGAGCAGCATTTACGGAAGACTAATATGGAATCAGCACTGCAGGTAGATGGTGAGCGGAGAGTCTGGAGTTGGGACCCCAGGGAGAGGTTACCGTTAGGTAAGGAGGGTATAGAGACGGAAATCACAAGCTGGTGCAAGAACTTTTAAGTTTAAAACTTGTCTTAAATTTTAAAGAAGTCATTTTCTTTAAAAAGGGGGAAGGAAGAGTCATAGTTGGAGTACCCATTGGGCACTTAATTATATACTGTTGTATTTTTACTGTGCTAAGCTCTAAGCCCAAAGAATGTCAGTTCGATTAGGAGAAGACCCTGTGTTGTCAGGTAGGGGTTTAGTCTGGGTGACAGCAGGGCAGACAGGTGAGCAAAGGCTGGAACAGGGCTCCAGCGAGAAGAGAGCAGCACAGAGCAGAGACAGCAAAGGACTGCTTCTGCAGTCAGAAGAAGTGCTGTTTTCTTTCCAGGAAGGCAGCATGGAACTAGGAAGCCAGGCTTCCGCTCCACTCTGGGAAAGGGACGCAGCGAGGCAGTCAGAGAGGACAGAAGACGCAGGACGAGAAACAGACAAGTCATGGAAAACGTGTAAAAGCCCAGAATAGTGGAGGATCCCTGAAGTCAAGGGAGAAGAGTGGTCCACCAAGGATGGGTGGTCGATACCATTAAATTATAAGTTAGGGGCCAAGAAAGGTAAAGGCGAAAAAGAAACTCCTCTGACTGATAGACAGCCATTTAGCTAAAGCATTGGCACAGAAGTCAGATCAGAGGGAGTCGGTGAAAGATTGGAGATAACAAGGGACGTTGGTTCGGGTTGAATTCTTTTCTAAAACGACACCAGAGGGCCCGCACAACAACAAAGCTGACATTCAAGACTGTTTGAGAGCGGGGCACCTGGGTGGCTCAGTCAGTTGAGCGTTCGACTTCGGCTCAGGTCATGATCTCACAGCTCGTGAGTTCGAGCCCCGCATTGGGCTCTGTGCTGACGGCTCAGAGCCTGGAGCCTGTTTCAGGTTCCATGTCTCCCTCTTTCTCTCTCTCAGCCCCTCCCCCATTCACACTCTGTCTCTCTCAAAAATAAATAAACATTTAAAAAAAATTTTTTTTTTAATGTTTGAGAGCTACCCTGATTTTACAGGAAGGTAGTAAACTCTGGAGGCAGGTAGTATGGGCTCTAACTCAGTTTTGCCACAAGATTCCTCACCTCCCCAGTTCTTTATCACCTCACCTACTTAAAAAAAATTTTTAACATGTATTTATTTTCAAGAGACAGAGAGAGACAGAGTGCGAGTGGAGGAGGGGCAGAGAGAGAGGCAGGCTCCAGGCTCTGAGCTGTCAGCACAGAGCTTGATGTGGGGCTTGAACTCATGAACCATGAGATCATGACCTGAGCCGAAGTTGGATGCTTAACCGACTGAGCCACCCAGGTGCCCCATCATTTCATCTTTTTAAAAACAAGTGAAGCAGCTCCTGGGTAGCTCAGTTGTTTAAGTGTCCAACTCTTGATTTCAGCTCAGGTCATGATCCCTGGATCATGGACTTATGCCCCGAGTGGGTCCCTTGCTGAGCTTGGAGCCAGCTTGGGATGCTCTCTCTCCTCTTTCTCTGCCCCTCCTCCATTCCCCCCAAAATAAATAAATAAGCTTTAAAAAAAAAGTGAAGAAAATCAAATAATCATACTTCTTTTGCAAGGTTATTTTGAGGACAAAGATAATGAATGCTGGAGTGTCCAGCACTGTGTCTGAAATGCAACTTAAAAACAAATTTATTCCCCCTCCCCAAGCTTGTGTAATTCCGGATGGGCATGCTGGCTGTGGAATCACCTTTCCTTAAAATATTAAAGATAATTGGGGCGCCTGGGTGGTGCAGTCGGTTAAGCGTCCGACTTCAGCCAGGTCACGATCTCGTGGTCCGTGAGTTTGAGCCCCGTGTCAGGCTCTGGGCTGATGGCTCAGAGCCTAGAGCCTGTTTCCGATTCTGTGTCTCCCTCTCTCTCTGCCCCTCCCCCGTTCATGCTCTGTCTCTCTCTGTCCCAAAAATAAATAAACGTTGAAAAAAAAATATTAAAGATAATTGATTTACGTAGAAATTATTATAGGTGTAAATTCATGTAGGGTGTTTTGGGTGTGGTCCTGCTAGGACAACAGTCAATTGACCTTCTTCTCATCATTTTCTGAGTGTGATTTGATACTGTTATTAAAGCAACTAGCAATTTTCTGAATTTCTTCAAGTTATTTGGGAGAAAAATAGCAATATCAAAAACAAGAAGTTACCATCTAGCTTAAATATAAAATGTCCTTTCCTCCCATTCCTTTTTTTTTTTTTTTAAGAAATTCTGTTCAGGTCTACTCTTGCTTTCCTTCTTAGGAAAGCAATGTCCCTGTACTGGCAACTTTTCCAGCTTTTACTAAACTGGCAGATCAAAGAACATTGGTTGGAATGTGGAGTCTTGGAGGTATCTTTGTTAAAGCGACTCTCTGTGATAAATGGGGCATTTGATTCCTTGTGGAATGTTTCTTAGATATTATAATCAAATCACTTTTTAGAAAAGCTAATTTAATTCATTTCCGTAGGTAGATATACAAGTGAAAATGTGGTGATTCCATCATTCATTCATAATTATATCATTATTGCTTTTTTTATTAAAATTTTTTTAATGTTTATTTATTTTTGAGAGAGAGAGACAGAGACAGAGTGTGAGCAGGGTAGGGGCAGAGAGAGAGGGAGACACAGATTCCAAAGCAGGCTCCAGGCTCTGAGCTGTCAGCACAGAGCCCAACGTGGGGCTTGAACTCACAGACTGAGAGATCATGACCTGAGCTGAAGCCAGATGCCCGACTGACTGAGCCACCCAGGCTCCCTATCACTCTTGCTTTTGAAAGGTTTGATTCGGGAAGTTACTAAGATAGTTGCAGTACATCGTGACGGTGTGTTTCACTGAACGTGTCTGTTGAAATTAACATCACATCACATCCATTCCATTAAGAGTCACGTGGCATAAGTATGTGCCGGGCATCCCACACCGTCGTTAAGGAGGGATAAAGTTAGGGTTCCTCGAGGAACTGTCAGCAAAAAAGGAGGAGACTGACACATAAGCATATAAATTATCGTACAGTGTGACAAAAACAATAGATACGAACCGCGAACAGAAGTAGAGAAGAAGGTATGATTGACGTCATTTTGGGGTTTGGGAAAGGCTTCCTCTGTGCGGTGGCTGAGCTGAGTTTTGGAGGAATATCACAGAGGAGCACTTCCTGTTCAACCTAATCTGCCCATTTGAACATCCAGTATTTCATAGTGCTTACTTGACCATCTGAAGTCAAGGTCATGTACGCTATAGCCTACCCATATCCATAGCTTCAGAAACTTAATATTAACATACTAAATGCAATGAAAAAGGAGGAATAAAAGGAAAGTATATAAAAATAGGGCACACTTAAATACGTAAATGCTGATACAACTACCTTATGTCACATGATAAAGTCGTCAAGATTCTTCTATGTGGCATCATGGCAAATGCAAAAGCATAAATCTAAACTAATATGGGGGGGCTTGTATTTGCAACTTAAGTGCCGTTAACATCACCATCTGCAATATGAATTTCCAAGAAAGTGGAAAAACTCAAAGAAAATAGTTCCAAACAAAACAAAGTCGAGTCCTCCTTCCACCGACACAGTAATTGCATTATGCAAAATGTTTTTGTGTTTATATAGAGAGCGGAGTTAGGTTCCAGGGTCACACAATAATGAACAGTTTTGTTACAGAAATGTCTGGCAGAACATTGAAAAGTTTTGTGGGACAGAATCAGTCTTCACTTTGCAAAGCTGTGCCGTGAATTGCAGCATGGGATTCTGCAAGGTGGCTTCTAAACACTGAATGCCAGTCATAGCCCCAAATTATTGTGATGACCCCCAAAACAAGACACTTTTGCAAAAAAATGCTCTCTGGGAGATGATACAGCCCCCACTGAGAACCTCTGCCTTAACCCACTGGGCTTAACCATTCAGTCTGTGGTCAGACAGTGTGGGGAGATCTGTACTCTATCAAGGCATCAGGTTCCAATAAATGTTTATTTGAGTACCTACTACATTCCAGACACTGCTCTAAGCACTGGAAAAAACACTGAGTTAAAATTAATAACAATAATAATAATAACAATACTATAAAATTCCCATATTTGCAGAGCTGATGCTAATCACTGCTTCTTGCGGCTCTTCCCGAGACCCCTGGGACAAATCTAACATTTTTCCCGATAATGTTTTGAAATGAATCAGTGTTCAACCCCAAATCTGAAAAATCCCTCTGTTCTCTTCCCATCCCAAATTATGCCCAGGCGTGTTGCCCAGCAGACTCTAACAGAAGTTTCTCAATAAAACCAAAGAATTCATGAACATACTCTAAGATGGCGATGTAGGGATGCTCCAAATAAGAATATACAAACCCTCCTCCTGCGGTCAAATTCACAAGAAAATATTAAAGATAAAGTCCTAAGGAAGTCCAGGTCTAAAATTATGAGGACATTAAATTTGAAAAGAATTAAAGTGCTCTGTTGCCCTTCTTGTCTTATTGCCCTTTTGCATTCAGAGTTCACAGAAATTAAAATCCAAAAGTTGCCTTCCCCACTTTCTCCTGCCGCTCAAATTACCAGCTGGATGAAGTGCAGGGGCTGGCACTCGTTGTAGTCAGAGGCTACCTTCCACCAACTTGTGGGAGCAGTTCCTTCAGGATCTTAAGTAGATGCACCTAGGCTCCACTATCAGAGTTTTTTTTTTTTTAAGTTCTTAGTTTATTAATCTTCTCATGAAAAATCTGCACAAACGCCAGATAGTCCCTGAAGCGTCTTTACTCCTTCTGTTGTCCAATCTCCAGCTCACTTTCTGCCAGCGCCAACATTAGCTTTTGCAGTTCCCCTGACTGTCTTCATTCGGTTCTTGTGTTCCTTCTGCTGTTTTCTCGACGTCTTTTTCCTCTCATACAGGCCATGTCGTGCAAGTCTATGTTTGGGTTCATTTTTCTTGGCATAATCCAAGGAATCATAAATCATGCCAAAGCCAGTTGTCTTGCCACCTCCAAAATGGGTTCTGAATCCAAATACAAAGATGACATCTGGTGTGGTCTTGTACATTTTGGCTAGGTTGTCCCGAATTTCTGTCTTAGGTACTGTTGCCTTTCCGGGGTGAAGAACATCGATGACCATCTGTTTCCGCTGAAGTAGTCGGTTGGTCATGAACTTCCTGGTCCGGATAGTTACTGTGTCATTCATGATGGCGGTCGAGCTTTAGGCAGCCAGGGAGGAAAGAAGAGTCCACTATCAGAGTTTTAACAGCTGAGAAAACACAAAATCCTTCTGAGCACTTACCTACATCTATAAAACTTAGAGCCTAACTCAAGCTCCAGGCCTATAGGAGTTATGCCAGTTGGTGGGTCCCCTCCTACCCCCAGAATGCAATTTATAGCAGCATGTGGTTGTGCAGGCCTTCAGGGCATGGTCCTCAGGGCACCATTTACATCCCAGTCTGTATGACGCCCCATCTCCACTATTGCACGGTACACCTCACCCAACACACTCTGGAGCCACCCTGCAGAAGTCCTCCGCGGAGATCCAGTGTTATCAGGGGACAAGGGAGCAGGTGCAGACAATGTCAGCTTTGGGTGCACGGGAGTCCGGGAGCCCATGTAAGTTGTCCAGAAGCCACGAGCTATCTATTCAACTCAATTCCAAGAGATCTTCCTGTGGCAGTGACAGCAGCTCGGGGCCAGGCACTGTGTGATCTCTGTCCATCACATTTACTGGTTATCTATTCAGGACCCAAATCAGATCCTAGAACTCCTACAGGAGAAGCCGCAAACTCTCGTGAGACAAATGGAACTTTACAGTCGTGTCCCATGTACCTGCTTAACCCCACGTGCACTGAGCGATTGTTGAGACACGGCTTGCCTTTCACATCTTCTGTGGCCCCCCACACCGTGGTCCATCCAGATGGGATGATGCCCTTCTTCTTCTTTAGGCCCAGGAGGTCTCTACCTACTTTTAAACACTAGTTCAAATGTCTGTCTGAGGTATTTCCCGACTCCATCATTTACTCTAGGACTCATTTTTCTTTATTTTATATAACTGACACGCACACAAATAGATATGTATATTCAATGTATGGATCTCTCTAATTAGTTAGCATCAGTCAGTAAATTGAATGTATGGAAAGTGCCTTAGACATCCTCATATACATAGGATCTGGCATACGGTATGTAGAATAAAAATGCTGGTACGAATGTGATAGTAAATGTGGCATCCATTGTAATAACATTTTAACTTGTTTACCAGAAAAGGTACATTACCTAAAACTTGGCAAATCTGCTGTGTTCTAAAACGAGAGGGATCAGATTATCCATCTAAATTTACCAAATTCACATGTAAGTGGGAGAAACAGTGCCACCTAGTGGTAAATTTATTTTCTGTTTATTTTAAATTATTTCTATCTTCTATATTCCCAGCATTTTCAAATAATGTCTGTGGTCACGGCTATTCTGAAGTTTATAGCACATCATAGTTGTGTTATAAATTCAATGTTTGGCTATACACACTCATACGTGTTTTGGAAATACCGTGAAGATTATTCAGCTGGAGAAATCTGTTTTCTGGTAACACACTTGAAGAGAATTCAGGCGTCCACTATTTGGACAGGTGTCTGTTGAAGAAGGTTCCTCAAGGCTGGGAGTTGTTCTGGCTGCTGGCGACACCGCAGTGTATGATCAGTCTTCCCACCCACGGGACTTATGTTCTTTTGTTTTATTTTTTTTTAATTTTTTTAAATGTTTATTTCTGAGAGACAGAGAGAGAGAGAGACAGAGTGAGAGCTGGAGAAGGGCAGAGAGAGAGGGAAACGCAGAATGTGAAGCAGGTTCCAGGCTCCGAGCTGTCAGCACAGAGCCTGACGTGGAGCTCGAACCCACAAACTGGGAGATCGTGACCCGAGCCAAAATTGGATGCTTAACTGACTGAGCCACCCAGGCGCCCTGGGACTTATGTTCTTATTGGAAGAGAGACCAGGAAAAGTAAATAAGCAACAAATAAGATGCCTTTTGAATAGGAAGATGTTGGGGGCCAGGCAACATTAGATGGGATGGGTCCTTCTGAGGAGGTGACATTTGAGCTGAGACCATATGACAAGGGGGAGGGGGGTGCCCAATTCCGGAGCTTACAGACCTTACAGCCTCACAGAGACCCTCCTGGCAGGAGAAGGTATGAGAATAGGGCAGGGAGTGGGGCCCTGGAACAAGCAACCGGCCACTCCAGGTAGGGGCTTGCAGACCCCCATAAAGACATGGGGTTTCACGTCAGGTGCAGTGGGAACCCACTGGAGCGTTTAAGGCCGAGCAGGAGTGTAATCTGGTTTAAGTCTGCAAACACTCAGCCGTCAGCTCTGCAGACGGTACTGTGGTTGCTTGGTGGAAACGGATGTCTTAGGAAGATGTTACCATAACCAAGGTGGAGGACGATGGTGGTCATAACGGGGAGGAGCCCTCTGGGGTGGATGTTGAAGGTAGAGTGGAAGCGATGTGGGGCAGGAGGGGTGAGAGAAAGGAATCAAGGACGACTAAAGTCTCAGGCCTGAGCAGATTAGTGGTATCAAGAAGACGGGGAGGATAGGTTTGGGAGGGGTGTGTAGTGGAGAGAGGAACCAAAGCATTACTCATTTATTAGACACTTACTGGGTGCCTTTTATGTGCCAGACACTTCTAAAAACTAGGGACGGGGTGCCTGGGTGGCTCAGTCGGTTAAGTATCCGACTTCGGCTGAGGTCATGATCTTACAGTTAGTGAGTTCGAGCTCCCTGTCTCCCTCTCTCTCTCTCTCTCTGCCTCTCCCCCACTGGCTCACGCTCTCTCAAAATAAATAAAATAAACTTTAAAAACTAGGGACATGGCAGGGCACAGAACAGACAGCAACCTCTGCTTTCATGAACCTGCATTGTCTTCAGAGTGGAAGACAATCACTAAGTGATATATGTAGTATGTAAAGATAATGCGCGCTCTAAATGAAGAATCAAACAGGAAGTAAGAAAGGGAATTTGGGGAGAGTTGACATTTTAAGTAGGGTGGTCAGGGAAGGCCTGAGTGAGTCAGTGATACTCGAGTAAAGACGTGAAGGAATGAAGGAGAGCAAACCATATGCGTGTATAGGAGAAGAATGTTCCAGCAGAGGGAACAACAAACTCAACAGCCATGAAGCAACAGTGTGCTGCAGAGAGAATGACATGGGGACAGTAAGGCGGCAGGGGTGGTGTGGACAGCAGATTCTCTCAGGCCTTAAAGGCCACCGTGTTGGCTTTGGCTTTTATAGTGAGTGACTGGGGAGCAGGTAGGAGAGGTTTTAGCAGTGCCCGGGGCTGACTTAACATTTTAACTGTATCCTCTGGGGGGGTGCCTGGCTGGCTCAGTCGGACTCTTGATCCGTGCGACTCTTGATCTCGGGGTTGTGAGTTGGAGCCCCACATTGGGTGTAGCGATTACTTAAATGAATAAGTCAATTTAAAAAATATAAATACATGCATACATACATACAGAACTGAATCCTCTGGCTCACATATTGAGGACAGGCTAGGGAGGGACAAGAGTGGAACCAGGGAGCCCCACACGGAAGCCACAGTGAGAACCCACGCATGCGATTTCAGGGGCTTGCACCAGAGTAGAAGAGAGAGCAACGCAGGGCAAGACAGCGAGGCGTTTGCTGGCTCTAATGACACGATAGTTTTGAATCAGGTATTACCTTTGCAGTGAGGAAAGATTTCTAGGCATCATACCAGGTTTTTACTAAAGATCATTATAATTGCACCAACTCTTTAGCAACTGTCCTTAAGCTAAAACTAGCTCTAACAACATCAGTGTAAGATTCTTAATCATGACCTGTTGTGACTCCACATCCATTTTAGTGTAAAACTTGCAGCTTCTTGGGGAGTAAGAGAGAACTAATGAACTATTTTTCTTTTCAGTTGTATGATGGGGATAGTGAAAATGCCAACTTGGCTGGAATGTTTTGTGGCTCCACTGTACCTGCTCCCTTTATCTCTTCTGGCAACTTCCTGACGGTTCAATTTGTCAGTGACCTAACTGTAGAACGACAAGGATTTAATGCTACTTATACCATTGTGGACAGTGAGTAAACTGAGACATTTTTAACTGTTATGAAACATATGTATATTTATGCGCTAAAAATAATGCCATGCCTATATGCAAACACAACGTTAATTACCAAACTCAATGTTCATTACCAAACTCAGTGTTAATTCCTATGTAAACTCCATGTCAGTTTCTAAACACCATGGTAATCACTCTGTGTTTCATCGGTCATACACATTTGGTACAATTCTTAGTCAAGAATATCCTAACTTCTCTATAGAATGATGTAAACAGAGTTCTTTGGGCTGGAAGGATAAGGAAGAGTGAATTTTAAATATTGTGTGTATGAAGAGATATGAGTAAAACTTGTCTTACAAGTTTTTCTTTTTTTCCCCAGTGCCTTGTGGTGGAACATATAACGCAACTTGGACCCCCCAAAGTATTTCATCACCCAATTCATCAGACCCAGAAATCCCATTTTCCACATGTACTTGGGTCCTCGAAGCCCCTCCACATCAGCAGGTCAAGATCACTGTGTGGGCATTGCAACTGCACCCACAAGACTGTGACCAGAACTACTTAGAGTTTCAGGACTCACCTGAGGTAATAATTATAGGATGCAGGACAGTGACATCTAGTGGCCTTTTCACCAGTATTTACGAAACACTTGAAGTAATGAGGGCATAATTAAATTCCCAAACTCACATATACAAAATATACAAAACCATATACAAACCCCTCTATTTTTGCCATATACAAAACCCTCTATTTAGGTGTTAAGAAACTTGCACTTGGTCTTGTAGGTGAGGAGCTCTCGAACTGCCATGTGCACAAGAAACATCTGGGTGTCTAGATAAAATTGCATGCCCCAGGGCTCCCCACCTCCCGCTCAGATACTGTTTTCCCTACATAGTGTCCAGGAACCTAAATTTTCAATGCACATCTTCAATATTCTGCCATTAGTGCTCCAAGGGCCACGCCCAGAGAAACATTTGTGCAGGAAGGGGATCTGTGTGTACGACAAACTGAAGGGGTCCATGCGGAACACAGGGAAGTCAGTTACGAGGCCGTTTGGCACCAGTCCTTTGGGACTATATTCATGGTAATATGAGAGGGAACAAAAGAAAAAGCTGTTTTAGTTAGAGAGAGAGAGAGAGAGAGAGAGAGAGAGAGAGAGAGAGAGAATTGCCCAGATGCCAAGACATTGAGAAGACAGTTGGACATAGATGCATGAATATTCACAGAAGGCCTGAAGATTTGGGTGTCATCATTATATGGGTCAGTAGCTACAATAATGCGAGTAATGAGATTATTCAGGGAGCATCTGTAAAGTGAGAAGGCATGACCAGATACCTGGGGAGAACCCCCCGGAATACCTGGATTATCTTTTAGCAGTTTGAGAAGCAGCTAATTCACCCCAGCTCATTCCCAGAGTGTCATATTCAACCCCCTGATGGCTGGCAGTTGCAGAGAATCCAATCTATCACTTCCTGAATCTTCAGGGTCCTCCTCACTATAAATCCAGGGCCCCCTCGTTTACGTATGGATCTTGGTGGGTATAGCAAAATCCAGTCTGGCTGACTCCAATTGGAGAGATCTGAGAAGAGCTGACTTCTGATCAGATACCGTATTTGCTGAATTTTCAGAAGGCAGACAGCAAGACACAGCCTAGGCTCCCACCATGGTCCGCATGCAAGGTTACCATCACTCCCCTGGTAGTGGTTTTCAGAACAAGACTCCTATTCCCTGGTGGTACCCTTCCTAGAGGGTCTTCAAGCCAAGTGGAACAAGGCCCTTTGGTTAAAGCTCTCTCAGTTTCCCATTGTTTCCTGAAGCTGAGACAATGGGGATCGGAGCAGACCACCACCTGGGTGCAGAAAGCCTACTTCCAGTGCACAGGTCAGCTCTGGATCATAACCGCAGCTGGACTGGCTTCGAATAAGACCCCGTATTTGTCATGAATGAAGGACGTCCTTTGACTGAAGGAATGAAGGAAAGAACAAAGGGTTTCAGTGTGGGTAGATTGGGAGGAGAGGTAGGAAAGTGACTGATAACTAGGAGACACTGGAACTCTCACCACGTCTGAGAGTGGCAAGACATTGGACATTCACGCAAGAATCGTGTGGCAAAGGCACCACGGCCGGCTCTGGCAGGGACCGCCACGGAGGGTGGACAGAAAGGCGCTGGTGTGGAGGAATGCAGATTACAGTGCTCAGTGGATCGTCTGTAAAGACACTGAAACCTCCATGAGTTGGGAAAGGAAGAAGGGTGCAGAGGATCAAGAGCTGAGACACCCCAAGTCTTTAATGAGGGAAAGACGCCAGAGGGAAAGTGGCT
Organism: Acinonyx jubatus; assembly: GCF_027475565.1. NCBI lineage: Eukaryota > Metazoa > Chordata > Mammalia > Carnivora > Felidae > Acinonyx > Acinonyx jubatus. The sequence goes on along the minus strand of NC_069387.1, from coordinate 15,350,589 downwards.
ATGGTGAGAAGGGTCGGAGGAACCTTTGGCCAGAGGTGGAGACCCTCAGGGGAGAGCTGGATCTGGTCCGGGGATAGATGCACCCTGGAGAACCCCACCCACCGTCCCAGCCCCTCCCCCCCCCACTAGTCCTACTCAAGGAATGGTGGAGGATGGGGAAAGAATGACCTCCTGCAGCCCCCTGGTGGAGGCTTGGAGACCCAAGCTTCACTCAGGGCCACAAAATGGAAATGGATGGATGTATACAGGGGGCAGCTATCACTGCAGTGAGAGTTCAGAGGAGGCAGCGGGCAAGGTTAGGGAAGGACCAGCAGCAGGAGACAGTGCAGGGGAGAAACACACATCAGCAACAAGAGCTTGTGAGCAGGAGCGGGAAGCGGGCCTGTCAGTAGGCGCCCAGAAGTTAGAGGCCACAAATGTCTCAACTTCGGTGCCAGTGGCTTTTATGGAAGGATGGGTAGGCGCTGGACCCTGTTACCCTACTATCTGGAGAGGCGAGGAGGGCTGCCCGGGTTTTACAAGGGGGAAATGGGGACCTCATTGCAGGCAGGGGCTGCCTCCTGGGATTCACAGTGTGGCCAGAGTGTGGTTGGATGAGTTCAGGGTGGTGAGCTGGGAGCTAAGGGGAGGAGCGCTGGGTGGGTCTTTTTTTTTTCTTTAATTTTTGCTTATTTTTGAGAGAGAGTGGGGTGGGGGGAGGGAGAGAGAGAGCTGGGGAGGGGCAGAGAGAGAGGGAGACATAGAATCCCAAGCAGGCTCCCGGCTCTGAGCTCGACGTGGGGCTCAAACCCGTGAACCGTGAGATCATGACTCCAGCTGAAGTCAGACGCTTAACCGACTGAGCCACCCAGGTACCCCTGGGTTGGTCTCAATGGAGTTCAGGACTATGGGAAAACCCCAGCTCAACCGTGTTGAGCTCAGTCAGCCTGGGTGTGTGCAGAGCCACAGCACAGGCCTTTGGCTGTGAGGCTGCATGAGGGAGAAAGGGTCTTGTCCTTTGTGTCTGTCTCCTGGTTTCAGCAAAAGCTTGGCTTCCCCCTAGCACCCCTCGGGGAGTGTGAGACTTTTGTGGATTCCAAGACCAGCGTGAGCCTGGGTGCAGCAGGATTGGAACACTGTAACTAGTTTCTGTGGGTGAATATTGAGGCCACCCTTTAATGTGCATTCGATTTCTGTTAAGGTCTATTCTCTTTTGAAACTCAATCTAGTGTGATTTGGCTTTCATTTCATTTCAGAGCGATGGAAATCCAGGAATTCAGTTCTGTGGCAGAAATGCTTCGGCTGTACCGACGTTCTATTCTTCTGCGAGTACGGCAATTGTCGTTTTCAAATCCGAACTTCTCGACAGAAACTCCAGAGTGGGTTTCACGTATCAGATTGCAGGTGAGCCGTGGAACTTTGTCTGTTATTCAGAAAACCTGCCACCATCCCAATTCCTGCTAGAATGGACTCCTGTGAGCAAATTTGGGTCTGTTACCATAAACCATGTCTACAACGAGGTAAGAAATTTTAACTAGAAGCCAGGCCCACGTCCGCAGATGACTAAAGCTGGTTTCTGAGGAGGTAAAGTGAAAATAACACTAATTAAAATGTTTAGAATGCCAGCATATTTTTCAAATCCATGTAGTTAATTTAATTTAAATGTATACTAGTTATTTTATTAATTATCCACTTGGCCACAAATAGAAATCACTGTGTCTTAACGAAATTATTTTGTAAAAAACAAAAAAACAAAAAACAACAAGTCTTGAAAGGGCTATTTGACTACAGTAACAATTGAGAAGTTTATTTCCAGGAGAAATTATTTGATGTTCATTTCAAGCTTGATTAAAACTAAAGCTGCTTTTGATTAAAACAAACACATAGTGGGGCACCTGGGTGGCTCAGTCGGTTAAGTGTCTGACCCTTGATCTCAGCTCAGGTCTTGATCTCAGGGTCATGAGTTCAAGCCCCATGTTGGGCTCCAAACTGGGCGGGAACCGACCTAAAAACAAACCACAAACAAATAGAAAAGCTTTTGGTGGTTTTACCCAAAATGATAAGGATGAACAATTTACTGATTCTATCAGAATGAGTAACTTATCAAAGGATATAAATAGAAATCTTCATACAAAAGTCAGTCATGGTTGCAGAGTCTTTGTGCCTAAAAAAAGCCTAAACGTCAACCGACTCCACTTAAATGTGATCAGAAGAGTAGAGAGAATTCTAGAAAGTTCATCCTCAAAGGAGAATGCTCATATTTCATATTTCTCACGGGGGCGTTTTACATTAACGAGACACCACATTGCATCCGCGCTATATGCCGTTACCTCACTTCCTATGACCCCAGTTATCCCAAAGGTGAGAGGGTTGAAATAGCTTTTTTCTCTAAAGTGTGTTCAAAAATAATAATCTTGAATTCTGTCAGGTTGAAAGAACACTAAAAGTTGGGATGCCTACATTAATTGAGATTTTTTTTTCTCTAAGGTTGCAACAGAGAGTATAACAAGGCATTTGGCAATCTCAAGAGTCCGGGATGGCCAGATAATTATAACAATAACATGGATTGCACTGTTACTCTCACGGCCCCTCAGAACCACACCATTTCCCTCTTTTTTCATTCATTTGGCATCGAGGACTCAAGTGAATGCACGCACGATTTCTTGGAGGTAATGTACATTTGATCGCATCTAACAGAACTATTTAAAAGATGGATCACTGAAGATTTTTCCCCTCTTTCCCTGCTACTTCTAATCTTGGATCCCTTGCTTGTTCATGATTATTCATTATTCTTCCATCCCATAAATATTTACCAAGCATCCTTCTAGGTACAGGCACCGGAAATCCAGTAGGGAACAAGACATAGGCAGGGCCCCCGAGGCTCAGAGTCCATGGGAAAGACAGATAGGAAAGAGTCAATTCCCTCACACCTGGAAAGGACTAACAGAATCAGCACGGTCAGCAGACCTAATGCAGTTTGGGGAAGAGAAGCTTCTGGGTGGAGGGAGGCGATGTGTGGGTTTAGAGAGAACCGGCAAGGACCTGGAGGAAGCAGAGCCACGCTCCTGGGGCGGGGGCTGGCACTTTTGTGATTCTTCAGCAGCACCATGCGAACACCCTCTGCATTCCTTCTGCCCTGCACCACCTACACTCAGTGAGAAGACCCATTACATTGTTGTTCACAGGAAGATGAGCCCATTACCAGCACAGACAGCGCATGGAGCACAGTGCCTGTATTTTACCATGAAAACCCCAGAGCTCACGCGGGTGTTCTTTGCACACTCTTTTGGAAATGTATTCATTCTTAGGGAGCAGACTAAGGTGAAACCTGAGACTTGTATATACAAAATGCTGAATTCCTCCATGAAATGAATTTGAATCCAAATCTTACCCGAAGTTGCTCTAAATGGGCTTTGTTTCATGTAAACAAGAGTCTTCTGTAAGGTTTCCAAGCAGTTTATTTGCTCCTCTACATCTGTTAAGGAGTTTTATTATTCTGGGAAGCTCTCTATAGAACTAATCCAAATCTTTTGTTAATGAACATTCTGTTTTTCTTTGAGAGAGAGAGAGAGAGAGAGAGAGAGAGAGAGTCAGAGCAAGAGCAGGGGAGAGGGGCAGAGAGAAAGAGAATGTTAAGCAGGTTCCACGCTCAGTGTGGAGCTCGACACGGGGCTCGATCCCACTATCCTGGGATCATGACCTGACCCGAAATCGAGCGTCCGACGCTCAACCAACTGAGCCACAAAGGTGCCCCTTGCTAGTGAATATTCTGCATCTATAGTGTAGCAAGTGCTGGAAGGAAGCCTGGCCCTTTATCATGGCGAATATACTTGTCATGGTAGGAAATGAGGAGGAGCTGAATGTAGCAGGGAGGAAATGAGAGAACCGCGGTATTGTTTGCATCAATCAGGGCATTAAACGCAGACCTTTGTGCCTCACCCCCTTCTGTGAAGTGTGAGGCAGAAGCCAGAGGAGGGGATACAGAGAAAGGACAGAATAATCCCGCCCGTTCAGAGCCACAGTGCAGCTACCCTGGGTCCACCTGAAGCCTGAGCTGACCGTCAGTGGCTGCAGTTAACAGTCGCCATTTTCCTCTGGATGCTGGGACGTGCAGGCTAGCTCTCCAGCACCAGAGGTGGGAACTACTCCTCCTGGCTGCCCTTCCTATCCCATGGAAGTTGGTTTGAAACTTCCTGTCCGGTAAGCAAAGACAGGAAACTGCAAGTGTGGCCCGTAAAGTGTAGCCAAGTCTGGTTTTTGATGGCAAGACCGTAGCAGGGCTTATCGGCAGCCGTAACGGCAAACCTCCCCATCCCATTGACGTTAACCACGGCAGGAACAGAAACTTCCTGGTGAGGATTCGGACCGTGTTACTACCACACAAAAGCCAAGCTCTGGACCACATTTGGAATCTGCGTTTGTTTTTAGTGCCTTCATCCCCCCTTTTCAGGATCGTCTGCAGGCTCAGGGATGCCTCTTGCTCCCATTGCCCCATCCCCCCTCTACAGAGATAAATGAATAGGATGCTAGTGGGACTTGAGATCGAACTTACACTCTCAGAGCACAGCCTTCTCAAACAGGGCCCAGAGGAAAGAGACCCAAAGGGAAGAAGAGAGTGGTAGGGGTGCCCGGGTGGCTCAGTCGGCTGGGTGTTTGACTTCAGCTCAGGTCATGGCCTCACGGTCCCTGAGTTGGAGCCCCGCGTTGGGCTCTCCACTCTCGGTGCAGAGCTCACTTTAGATCCTCTGTCCTCCTCTCTCTCTGCCCCTCTCCCGCTGTGCTCTCTTTCAAAAATAAATAAACATAAAAAAAAAAAGAATAGAGTGGTAGCAGGTCTGACCTTCCAGCATTCTTGAATATGGCAGCCTTCTCTGAATGCAGGTAGTTCACTGGCTATGCCAACTATGGCAAGGCCACTCAGCAGCATAATCCAAAAAGGACAAAAAGGCACTGTTTTCTCCCACTGGCTACTGCATAGACCTAAAAAGAATCTCGGTTTAGATCAACACCAAGACTAACCATTGTGCCTCTTATGACTTAAGACAGCCAGCAATTAGCCAAATGCTAAACTATGAAATTATAAAGGCAACGGAGGAACTTCCAAGAATTTTGAATACATATGTCAGTAAAATCTCCACTCATACATGTTGAGCTGGTTCCAGCTCTCCATTGCCTGGGTAACATTTGCTTAATACTCCTCAAGAGTCTTCCTCCGAATAGGGAGGCTGTGAATGCGCAGAAGGAACACTGGGAACAGAAGGTGGTCAGGTTCACTGTGGTTACCCATTCTCACACACTGACTCATTGCCATTTTTTATATGCCTCTCCTCCAAGCAGTGAATCTAAAAAAAAAAACAAAAAACAAAAACAAAAAACTATTCAGCTTCAGAATGTTTTTAAAATTACCTAAGAGTCAAGTTTTATAAATTTATTGAGTTGTGTCCTTTTCCTATGCAGAAATTCCTTGGTTTTGGACTTTATTATACGTCCTACATTGATTTTTTTTCATAGCCCCTTCGTAGCCAAGCAATTTTCAAAGGGAAAAAACCATACACACGGTATAATGAAAAAAGTACAATAGAAGCGACTGGAAACGGAGCAGGCAATATCCCCCTCCAATCTTTTGGAAATTTCACAGATATTTCTGAATTCAAATGCAAATGGTTTTTGATCTACAAACTGGATGTTTCTCTCCTTTGTAAGAGAACGTGACTTCTGGGTGTATGTTCAGAAAACTCTTCATTCTTAAGTACACAAAAAGACAAAGCTTTTCCAAAAGAGGTTGTCACTCAGATGGTCTCATGTCTCAGTGGATGGCAACGGCAAGTCAGAGAAAGAAGAATAAAATGCTTAGGTATAATAATTAATGGCTCATTTTTCAAGGTAAGAAACGGCAGTGACAGCAGCTCGCCCTTACTGGGCACATACTGTGGAACCCTGCAGCCAAATCCTATCTTTTCTCAAAACAATGAACTGTACCTACGGTTTAAGAGTGATGGTGCAACTTCCGGTCTTGGATATGAAATTGTCTGGACCTCATCACCCTCTGGTAAGACACTTGCACTTTGTAAGGGAAATTGATGCAAGGGAGGAAAAACTTGGAGGGGGGGTGGTGTCTCATAAAAAAGGACAATTAAAAGTGACCTTACCTCTTAGCCATCTGTATACTGTATTGTTTTCCAACAAATATAGAGATTTTTGTTAACAATGACAGTACAGATATCCTTTTTAATTCTACTCTCACTCATTATTTCTACATTACATGTTTCTTGTAATATGAAGAGATACAGAAAGAGTACAGATATATGAATATATATACATATAAAACATAGATATGATATACATTTTTAAATTCCTTTATAAATTCTGATTTTGCCATATTTTTAACTTTCGGTTTGATTATCAAGGTAGTTCTCTGAGAATTAAAAAAAAAATGTGTACCTAAAGCCAAATTACTTACACATACTTGGGTGTAAGTAAACAGCTGTGCCTTTGATAGCACCAGTCATTTTTCAGCAGTCCCGGGGGTGAAAGTGCATTTTTTCAGGGAAGTCAAGTAACTTCCTGCATGTTTTGTTGGTTGGTTATCAAGTAACTGAAGGAAATTTAAGTCATGTTAATATATTTCACTCAAGAGAGGAGGAGTATCTTTATGAGAAGTCCCGTTGAGGTATTTCAAAACATCTAAAAATTTCCAAGTAAGAATGATAAAAATGACTTAAATATACTGAGGGACAAGAAATAACTTAAATCTTGGCAGCTAAAGATGCTTACACATGATCTCCGATGCCCTGATTTTGCAGCGGAGGAAATAAAAATGAGGTTAATGAGTTTTCCAGAATGCACAGCAAGATTTTGGCAAAAGCAAGACCAAACCTCCAGGGGTCAGACACCCAGCCCAGCGCCATTTAATCTTACCGTGAGGTTTCTTTCTGTTCAGTGGGATGTCTGGGTGCCCAGGGTATCTGGTCTAAATAATGACAGCATTTGCAAATTAACACCAGTACTTACAGGGCTCTGTTTTTGAGTATGTGAATCTCGGTACTGTCAGTTATAAGCCCAGGAAAGTCATTTTACAATTAAATAATTATTGTCAAAACCTACAAGGATACAGTCTTTCAGGTCAGCCCTGGAATTCCACTTTTAATTTTACTTCACTTCCGTCATTATCATCAACTTGCTGCATATGGAGAGCCCTACGCCATCAAAAGTACACAACAACTTTAATTACTCTCGCCTACAGCTATTTTATCAAGTTCTTTGTTTTCCCAACCCACTGTTTTCAAAGAAAGGACTTAGAGGAAGTGGTCCCAAGTCATGATGTACAGGGAAAAGAATACATGGTAGGGGTGGGGGAAGGTGGGATGAGGTGGTGTTGAGGCAGTGGGAGGGATATAGCCCACAGAAGGAACTGGAAAGGGCTTTCTGCCACCTCTGTTCTTGCAGAGTGTCTCAGCACCTTGAGAAAATTGCAACCGTCTTCCTGCCTCACAAGGAGATGGTTTCCACTTTGTTGAATATAACGGCCTGTGTTGGTTTCCTTGTAGGCTGTGGTGGAGCTCTTTACGGACACAGAGGCTCCTTCACCAGCCCTGGCTACCCGGGAACTTACCCAAACAACACTCACTGTGAATGGACCATCATTGCTCCTGCTGGCAGACCTGTCACGGTCGGCTTTTACTTTGTCAGCATTGATGATCCCGGAGACTGTGTCCAGAACTATCTCATACTCTACAATGGACCAGATGCTAATTCTCCAGCCTCTGGACCATACTGTGGGGCAGTGAGTAAAACAAACATTTTAAAATTCCCATTTATTATTTTTAAATAACTTAACTGTACACTTTTAAAGGCAGACACATGCAAAGTACAAAGCACAAGTCTTTTGCAAATTTCAGCAGTTTCCAGATTTTCCTTTCTATTTGGGGAGCACGAGTGCCACCTAGTGGGCATTGCGTTAAATTAATAGTAATAGTTCCCAGACTCCACTGCATCACAATCGCTTTGTGCAGTCATGTAGGGGTCCAGACTTCCAGTGCTCACTCCCATCCACTGAACCAGAATTTCTAGGACAGGGGCTGTTGTACGTTGTTTTTTAAAAGCTCCATACGTGATTTCAATGCACTTCCCAGGGTTGAATACCCATATTGTTTTCTCCATGAATACAACTACAGACCATTTGGACACCTGACTCCATTTTATCTACTTCTTGTTGAAAATCGTAGGAATTCTTTGAAGAAATAAATAGAGATGTTGAAAATGGGTCTAGTAACTAGTAGTTGTTCTTGTAAAGTTCTGGTGTGATAGATCTCCCTTAAACGTCAAGATAGGATTCTGACAGGGACTCAATTTTGCTTGCGTCTGTCCTCGCCACCTTCTTGTTTTATGTGAAAGTAGATACAGAGCTTTCCAGTAAGGGAAATGTGACCACAGTAGAGAGAATATCAGTTCTTGCCATTCTGCTCTTTATTTATTAGCCTTGCCAATTAATTAGGCAGTGAACTACAGCAGCTAAAAATCTAAAGAGTTGTTGGTTTTTCTAAATTGAGATGCAATTGATATATAACATATTAGTTTCAGGTGTACGACATGAATTTTTTGTGTGTGCGTGTGACCAGAACTTTTAAGCTCTACTCTCTTAGCAACATTCAAGTAGACACTACATTCCCAGGGCTTACTTATAACTGGGAGTTTGTACCTTTTGACAACCTTCATCCATTTCACCAATCACCCACCTCCCGCCTCTGGCAACCACCGGTTTGTTCTCTATATCTGAGAATTTGGTTTTTTGTTTTCGTTTCATTTCATTTTGTTTTTTTAGATTCCACAAATTAGTGAGATCATGTAGTATTTACCTTTCTCTTTCTAACTTATTTCATTTAGTATAATGATCTCAAGGACCTTCCGTGTTGTCACAAACAGCAGGATTCCCTTCAATTTGTGGCTGGATAATACTCCCTTATCATCACATTATAAATATACAAATATATAATATTATAAATATAGATCCTATATATTTATCCATTCGTCCATTGATGGACAGTTAAATTGCTTCCACATCTTGGCTATCATAAATAATGCTGTGATGAACACAGGGGTGCAGATATCTTTTCAAGTTGGTGTTTTTGTTTTTTTCTGGATAAATTCCCAGAAGTAGAATTGCTGGGTCACATGGTAGTCCTGTTTTTAATTCTTTGAGGAATCTCCATACTGCCTTCCACAGTGGCCGCACCAATTTGCATTCCCACCAACAGTGCACGAGGGTTCCCTTTTCTCCACGTCCTCGCCAACGCTTGTTATTTCGTGTCTTTTTTATGATAGGCATTCTAACAGGTATGAAGGGATATCTCATTGTGGTTTTGATTTGCATTTTTCTGATGATTAGTGATTTTGAGCATCTTTTCACGTACTTGTTGGCCATCTGTATTCTTTGGAAAAATGACTATTCAGGTCCTATGTCCATTTTTTAAATCGGATTGTTTGTTTTTGCTATTGAGTTGAGTTCTTTATATATTTTGATTGCTTTTTAATTCTTTATGTATTTTGGATGTTAACCCCTTATCAGATACATAATTTGCAAATATTTTCTTCCATTCAGTAGATTGCCTTTTTATTTTGTTGATGGCTTCCTTTGCAGTGCAGAAGCTTTTTAGTTCGATGTAGATCCTTTAGTTTATATTTGCTTTTGTTGCCTTTGCTTTTGGTATCACATCCAAAAAATCATTGCCAAAAACCAATGTCAAGAAGCTTACTGCTTATGTGTTCTTCTAGGAGTTTCATGGTTTCTGGTCTTTAATTCATTTGGAGTTGATTTTTATGTGTGGTGTAGTTTCGTTCTATTATATGCGAATATCCATGTTTCACGGTGCCATTTATTGAAGACAGAAAAGTTATGAAAATAAACCCTAAAAGGAAACTGCAGATGTTAACAGGGGAGAGTCGTACACTTTACTGATATGATTGTTTTAGTTGGAAGAATATGTGTTTCCGTCAGAAAAATTAAAATTGTAGTACGAAGTTGGATTGGAAATTCAACTTTTATGACAATTTTATTGAGGTATAATTCACGTACCATAGAATCCATCTACTTAAAGTGTACATTCAATTGTTTTCAGTAGATTTAGAGTTATGTAGTTCAGAGTTGTCACTGCAAACAATTTTAGAACATTTCCTTTCTCCCAGAAGAAACCCTGTATCCACTACCAGTTAATCTCCATTTCCCTTTGATCCTCACCTCCCACCACCAATATTCTTTTTTGAGGTATCCATATTAATTCTTAGCAAGATTCCTTCTAGAAAAATATGCAGGTTTATGTAAATTCAACAAAATTTCTTTATGTAGTACTTTCTTCCTAGGCTAACGTTTCCAGAAAGATGCTCAAATGTGCAAAACGTGTAATTGGTTCTTTTTTTTTTTTTTCCAATTTTAGGACACGAACATAGCTCCCTTTGTGGCCTCCTCACATCGGGTCTTCGTAAAATTTCATGCAGAGTATGCACTGCGGCCATCAGCCATCCGGTTAACTTGGGACAGCTAACTATGTAACACGGTGTGGTGGCTGTACTGCAGGGCCATCGGGCATGAGCACAAGTCTGCCATCCTGATGCGGGATTCTGCCTCTGCCACTGGGAATAATCTGAATTTTGTTTTCACCAACGTATGTGTGGAATCAATATGCATACATTATATTTTTGTTTTAATATAGAATGTAGCTTCATTAGCCTTGGCTGTGCTTGTCACCCTTCCTTCTAACACTTTGAGCCGAAAAGTTCCTAAAATCCCTTATAAAGTTGGAAATGATTATGGCAAACGTGACGGAAACTGTCAAAAGTTAATGATAAAACAGGAGTATGATTTTCGCTGTGAATGTCAAATGAGGGGTAATAAACAGTAACGAATTGTATGCGATGACGCTGCACTCATTTTTAACTCATTAGCATTTAGTCCTTCACTAGCAGGTGTAGGTTTTCAAGTTGAATTTTTACATGTGGATGAAGTACGCAGATCCTTCAGAAGATGAACTATGGAGCCATGCTGCCTGCATTGACCGTTAGCCCTCCTTGCTGAAGCTTCCTTAACTTCTCTGAGCTTTCATTTACATATGTCCCACCATTGCCCATTTCTAGCTTACCAGCACTGTATGTAAAATCCTACATAGCTTAACAACGCTTTTGTAAAGTTTTCTGCTGCCTTTAACCAAACATGTTGTGCTAAATATGCAAAGTTAAGTCTTCGTAACAACATGGGACAAAGTGAAAGGAAGACGCTGTGGAATGTGTGACTTCATCCTACTCGGATAGTCAAGTTCCAGAAAAATTGCTTCTGCACAGAGTACAGAGCCACATGAATAAAACATTCTCACCTTTACAATTCCCGCTTCCTTGAACTCTGTGTTATGGGTAGATACATGACTTTCACAGACGACCTGTTATTGGCCGGAGCCGTGAATGCACCGAACGGAACCATCCAATCCACGGGGTCCTGACGAGCCGGGGAAATGGACAAAAACTCAAGATGAAGTTCCGTAGGGGGAGATACAACATTTTGCTCTTTTACCTGAAAATGAATCACAAAGGTACAGGATATAGAGAAATTTGACACTAACATGTGAAAGGACAGGAATTTTATCTGAAGGCAAGACAAACATATGCAGCTGTCAGACAGTAAAAGGATTTGATCTCAGGTTGCGTCATGAGAGTAATGATATCCACAAGAGTTATGCACAGAGAGATGCACTTTCCCAGGAGGTACATTAAAATATCTAGGAGGCACAAAGGTTTCAAGAAAACATAGGCAATATTATTGTGTAATTTTTTTAATGTTTATTTATTTTTGAGCGAGAGACAGGGAGAGAGAGAGAGAGAGAGCGAGCAGGGGAGAGGCAGAGAGAGACAGGGACACAGAATCCGAAGCAGGCTCCAGTCTCTGAGCTGTCAGCACAGAACCCAAAGCGGGGCTCTAATCTGCAAACTCTGAGATTGTGACCTGAGCCAAAGTCAGATGCTTACCTGACTGAGCCACCCAGGCACCCCATCTTTTTCTTTTAATCAGAATTGTTTTGGCTATGTAGAATCTTTTCTGGGGACTAATCTGGGGATGGTTTTTGTATTTTTATGAAAAATGAGTTCGGAATTTTTATTGGGATTGCTTTGAATCTGTAGGTTGCTTTGGGTAATACGGATGTTTTCACAATATTAGTTCTTCCAACCCAAGAACATGTGATATCTTTACATTTATTTGCGTCTTGTTCAATCTCTTTATCATTGTCTTACAGTTTTCAATGTACAGGTCTTTCACCTCCTTGGTTAAATTTATTCCTAAGTGTCTTTTTTTATTGTTTTCGATGCAGTTGTAATTGGGATTGCTTTTTTACTCTCTCAGATAGTTAGTGAATAGAAATGCAACTGATTTCTGTATGTTGATTTTGCATCCGGCTCCTTTACTGAATTCACTAATTAGTTCTAACAGTTTGTTTTCTTAGTAGAATCTTTAGGGTTTTTTATATGTAAGATCACATCATCTCCCATTAATAAGATGCATCTAATTTCCACTGGTTCTGTTTTAATTCACTTATTTATACATACTTATTGAACATTTACTACGTGACATGTACTAAGAACAACCAGGGATAAAGTAGTGAACAAGACAGCCATACATACAACTGATGTCCTCCTACTTCAAAAACCCCATTACCCACGTCCATCTTGTCTGGTTTCCTGAGCCTGTCCTGAGGCAAAATTTTTAATTTCCTTAGCTGGTGAAACTTCTATTAAGCCACCTTCCCAGATCTGGTGGTCAGGTGATAACTTTCTGGCTCCCAAACTGCATGATCACGGAGCTCCATCGGGAGCGATCAGCCCTGCACAGAGCTAACAATCAACAAGTTCACACTGGTGCAGGCCTCCTGGTTGTTAAATACCGAGATACACCCAAATGCTGCTTGCAAGCCATAAAGCGGAATCCAAAAAGCTATAACATAAAATGAATGAGTTTGAGGGGTGGGTGAGGGGAGGTCTTACTTGGAAGTTAATGGAACGTGATAGTCCACGTGGGTCTGAAGGAATACAAGCGAGTACAAATGTAAAGCAAGGGAAAGTACTACTGTTCACAACTGATCACACACCGAACTGAGAAAGTCTCATGGTTACCTTCTGACCCCATCCCACTCTAGGTGACATTGGGAACTTGAGAAGAGCAGGGCGGGGACAAGAGACAAACTCCAGTACCCACCTCGCCCCTCCGGCCTCCCCAGGATCCAGCAAACAAAGGGCTGATGCTTGGCATAGAAGGTGGCTTTAGGACCCTGTTCCAGCACGATCCGATTTCAGTTCTCCTGGTAATACCCATCCCTACCTGCTTATATCTGGCAACCCAGGACTGGGGCGAGCCAGGCTTCCACTCCTACCCGATCTCTTTCCCCTTCGAGTCTCTGTCTCCCTAAACAACTGGACCTTAGCAGGAAGAACCAACCTCATGCCTTTTAGTCTTCAAGGGTAAGTCTAGCCATTATTGGCCAGACTTACCCTTGAGGTAGCTCAGCAAGAGGCCACCACTGGCTCTTTCTGGACCCAGTGGAATATTCTGTCACTCCAGGCATTCTTGTGAATCCCTAGGGCATGGTCGGGGCCAGTGACAGTTGGGGGCTAAGAGATGTCATAATTTGCCATAATTTTCTATTACATTTCAACTCCGTTTACTGGAAGGAATTTGTTAAAAATATGCCACACACTTACCAAGGGAGTACTAACAATATTAATTATATTAAGAAAAATTAGAACTGGGATGCCTGGGTGGCTTAGTCCATTGAGCGTCTGACTCTTGATTTTGGCTTAGGTCACGATCTCATGGTTCATGGGATCAAGTCCCACATTGGGCTCCATGTTGAGAGTACAAAGTCTGCTTGGGATTCTCTCTCTCTCTCTCTCTCTCTCTCTGCCCCTCCCCTGCTCCCAGGTGCTCCCTCTCTCTCTCTCTCTCAAAATAAATAAACTTAAAAAAAACCCAAAGAATAATTAGAACAAATATCTATGTAACACTTGCCTTCTGCGAGGTGTCATTCTCATATATCACTCATTGAAATAAAACACTAAGAATGATCACCCCCATTTTACAGTTGAGAAAAATGAGGTATGAAAACTTATAAAAACTTGAGTGACAGAGCTATGATTCTAACCTTGACAACCACCCAAGAGTGTGCCTCCCATTCAGCCTGAAGCAGTAGGTGTGAACTTATTAAATATGAGATATTATTAAATATTATTATAAAGTATTTTCATAGGCCTATCAAAGTTATTAAAAAAGATTGTTATATGACCTAGAAAAAAATTTTAAATGTAATTGCTGTTAGTTTAGTAAAAAAATAGAGATTATACAACAGCACCCAAAATAATGGAAAAAAAACTTTTTACCTATGGGATTATAAATCACCCCATGGCTATCCATTTAAAGAGGAAGCTATTGGAAGAAAAATGATATATTAACTATTGGATATTTCATGAAAAATTGGTTTTTCAAATTTTAATTTGATAACTATACATAAATGTATAGAAGTCTAGAGAATAAAAAGGCATTTTTAAAATTAATGACATGTAATAATTTATGTAAATTTGCTAGTTGCCATAATCTAGTGTACCTCGTGTGGCCCAGGCATCTTCCATATCTATCTTTGATTGGAGCACTCTGTGGGCCGGGGGTGGGGGGTAGAACATTTCTCCCAATGGGAGGGAAGTATTGAAGCACAGACTGTATGTAAGCACAGAGCACTTGGCAGTGAGGCTGTGGAAGGGATTTAAGCTCTGATAAATATTAACTTTTGCATGCATGACTGTCTACATAATTTGCAGGGCCCAGTCCAAAAGGAAAACTCAGGGCCCCTTGTTCAAATCTTATTAGACATTTCCAGATGGTGACAGCAGAGCATTAAACCAAACATGGGGCCCAGCTAAGCATGGAACTTTGTGTTACTGCACAGGTCACATATCCAAGGAGCCTGGGCCCCTTTTCCGTGTTATAAAATTCTGGAACTTAGGGACGTGTTTTATTAATAATTACACTGGCAAAGGGCACCTGGGTGGCTCAGTTGGTTAAGTGTCAAACTCTTGATTTCAGCTCAGGTTATGATCTCACGGTGGTGAGACTGAGCCCTGCATCAGGCTGCACACTGGCAGCATGGTGCCTACTTAGGATTTTCTCTCCCTTTCCCTCCACCCCTTCCCCACTCGCTCACACATGCGCATGTGCTCTCTGTCTCTCTCTCAAAAAAAAAAAAAAAAGAGCTGTACTTGCAAAAGTGAAGGGAAGGAGAGGAGAATTATGAAGAAATGAAAATAAATTTCTGGAAAAGAGGAAGTGAATGAAAGCATGATGACAAGTGAATCAGAAAAAAAAAGAAACTGCGGCCCAAAGTAATTTCCAGACAGATATGCAGCAGAATTGGGAATCGGCTTTCCAGGCACTACGTGGATATGGGGCTGGCAGGTGCAGCGTGAGGAGGTGAGACCAGCAATGCAAGTACTGTATTAGCCGGAGCATGCCATTCACCGTCTCCCTGCCCCCGCAAAGGCAGCCATGTGACTACACCGCAGGCACAAAACTGGGACACCTCCTCTGGAGAGATTTAACCCACAGCCCAGGTAAAATTAATGCTGACCTAGGAAGGAAACAAATACGCATCACAAATAAAGGAGGAAAACAACCACACCCTGGCTATCTAGAAAAATTAGTTCGGATCTTCATGCGTGAATATGAAAAAACAACCAAGAATCACCAGACAGAAAGACCTGCAGTCGTGTGAATGCGAAATCACTGGATAACATAATGGAAAAAGGGCACAAGAAAACACAATTCAGTCAACAGAAGAGAAATCTGAAAATTGTTATCCTCAGAGGGGCACCTGGGTGGCTCAGTCGGTTAAGCCTGTGACTTCAGCTCAGATTATGACTCCAGGTTTGTGAGATGGAGCCCCATTAGGTGGAGACCCTGTGTCGGGCTCTGTGCTGACAGCTCAGAGCCTGCAGCCTGCTTCAGATTCTGTGTCTCCCTCTCTCTGCCCCTCCCTGTTCACTCGTTCTCTCTCTCTCTCTCAAAAATAAATAAACATTAAAAATTTTTTTTTTAAAAAGTGTTATCCTCAGAGATATTTGAGAAGAGTGCGCTCATCAAACAAAAGTTCGGGGCTAATGTAATCAAGGAGGAGATCTTAGGCAGTATTTTTGGTTAATAGCCAGAACTTCTTAAAATTTTAATAGAAGGTTTGGAAGACAACATTAAGATATCTCCGAAAACGTTAAGTAAAAAAAAGATAAATTAATGAAATACATGAGGTGGAAAACAAGATACCTATAGGAAATTGTCCTAGGATGCTGCCCTCTGACAGATTTCCTGAAGGTGCGAAATCAGAGAAAATGGCCGGCAAGACATTTCAAAGAAATAACAGAAAAAAATTTCCAGAGAGGAAGAGAGAAATGAATCTTCAGCTGGAAGGGCCCAAACGGATGCTAAACAGATTAAATTTAAAAAGACCCCCAATTAGATTATGGTGGCATTTCAGAACATGATAAACAATTCAAAGATCACAAAAGCTTCCCAAGAGAAAACAATCGTTCTCCCGCAAAGACTGGAGGAGATTGACACATTTCTGTGCATCAACATTGGAAGCATAGATCGATCGAACTATGCTTTTGAGATCTAAGAGAAACTGATATTGAACCTAGAATTCCATGCTAGGCAAATAAAGGGTTGGGCAAAACAAGAACATTTTAAAACACAGAGCTACTCAAAATTTGTGCCTCCTATACATGGTCACAGAGAAGTTTACTTGAGCGGTACTCCAGCAAGATGTATACAAGAAAGGTCTGTTTAAACCCAGGAACCCGGTTAAAGAAACCACAGATCAGCTCTCAGCTGGAAGAGCAGAAATAATTAGTCTAAGTTAGAGCAGAAAGCTAGTCGGTTCCTAAAGTCTTCAAGAAGAATTGAGTGGATTTAAATCAACGGGAGATACGATAAAGAAGCTTACAGGAAGAAAAAGAAAAGCAGTTAGAAACTCCAGTAAACACACACACACACACAAAATAAAAAACCAACAATGAAAATTGCATTTAAAAACTCATCATTCAATAGAAGGCAAACTAAAATATGTCATAATTTTGAGTGTAGTAATAAGAAAAGAGAAGTCATTTATCTGTGTGTATTCCCCCTCATGTGACACAGAGGTCCGGGACTCCGAGCTGGGTGCTGGGAATACAGACCCCGTGCAGTTCTTGCGTTTGAGCTCCTGATACAGCGGGAGGCAACGACTGCTGATAAATGGAACCTCAATTATAGAAGAAGTACAAACAGAGGCAACTTCTCGCTTCTCCACCTCCCAAGCCCAGCTACAACACCCTCACCCCGCAATCCCCCTCCAAACCTTCCCGCTTCCTCCCAAAGCACTCAGTGCTTCGGCCCACGAACCGAGCCTGCGCCAACCCTACTGCGCAGGCTCCCAGGCGGGTCCGCGCGGATCGCAAACCGAGAGGCATTCCGGGGGACGAACGAACCTCGGGGTGGGGCGGAGTCTCCAGGCCAAGTGACGGACGTGATTGGTCAGCCCCCGGGTACACATTCCTTTGTGGGCGGAGCCTCACCCTAGAGCCACGTCTAGTAAACTGTTTTCCTAATTTGGAAAGGGTCAGGCGCGGGCGGGGCGTGGAGCGGCGAGCCGCAGGGTGTGCGCTTGCGCTGAGCTCCGGGACAGGGCGTGTTCCCCGTTCCGGTCCGCGTTTTGCTCCGAACGAGTGCATCTCTTGCCACTCAAGTGCGCCCTGCGGAAACCTGTGGTTCTCTCGCCCCACCTGTTAGGTGCTGCCTTCCGCGGTGAGTGTGTGTGGTTTGTACTTGGGTTCGCCTCTCCCCGCGCCACCGGAGTAGTACTGGACGCTTCCCACGCTCTAGTTCCGCCCCGCCCCCTCCCTGCACCCGGACCCTGCCGGCCACTGCCCACCATCCAAGCCTGGGGGAAAACTGGACAGTGCCAGCCCGGGGCGTCTCCCCTTTCTCTCCCTGCACCGCCCTGACCGTCGCCCACGTGCTTGTTGTTGTCATTGCTACAGAACATGTCCAAGTCTCTGAAAAAGTTGGTGGAGGAGAGCCGGGAGAAGAACCAGCCGGAAGTGGACATGAGTGACCGGGGCATCTCCAACATGCTGGATGTCAACGGCTTGTGTAAGTTCTCGGGCAGGGTCTTCCCCTTGGAGCCGCTGGAGGGTTTACAAATTTTCCAAGTAGCTGCCGGCCGTGGTATGAGAGGTTGTAAAGATTTACATCCCGCTCCCTGCTTGTCAACCTCGCTTGTGGAGACCTTAGCCCAGAAAGTTTGCAATCAGAATTACGCTCCGTTCCGATTGGAAGATGAACCTGAGAGTCCAGGGAAAGAATCACACAGATAGGTGTAGCTGTACCTCATTGTTATCAATGCTGATCGTTTGCATTTGGGTGGATTTCCCACACAGTGTACTTAATACCCACTTTATTTTCAATTGAAAATCATTTTGGGGGCGCCTAGGTGGCTCAGTCAGTTAAGCGTCAGACCCACTCTTGGTTTCTGTCCAGGTCATGATCTTACAGTTCTTGAGTTTGCTGCTTGGGATTTCTCTCTCCCTCTCTCTGCCCCTCCCCTGTTTGCGGGCAGGCTCGCAAGCTCTCTCTCTCTCTTAAAAAAATAAACATTGGGGCGCCTGGGTGGCTCGGGTCAGTGAAGCGGCCGACATCAGCTCAGGTCGTGATCTCACCCTTTGTGAATTCGAGCCCTTCGTCAGGCTCTGTGCTGACAGACAGCTCAGAGCCTGGAGCCTGCCTCAGATTCTGTGTCTCCCTCTCTCTCTGCCCCTTCCTAGCTCACGCTCTCACTCACTCTCTCTCTGTGTGAAAAATAAATAAACTTAAAAAAATAAAATAAAACATTAAAAAAAGAAAATAATTTTGGAATCATGCTTCCTTTCTCCTAATACAGTCTCTGATCCTTGAACAATTGCCACAGAAAAGTTATGTGATCACTATTCTTATGCCTGGAGTATGTTAAACGTTTCTTGACTCTTTACCCTTTTTTGGCTCTTTATTCTACTTAGTTGAGGCTTTTGTTACCACCTTCTTGTGCTACTGTGATGTCTCCCTAACTTTCCCTCTTCCAGTTTTGCTGAGCCTGTTTACCCACTTTTGTTTTCAAGTGTTGCTTTTCTGCAACATACCTTACTGCGTAGCTCTCTAAACCAGAGATTGCAAAGTCGCCTGTCCATTGGGGCCAGGTGAAGGTGGTCATGGACTTCATAAGAGGTATCTCATCTGAAGGGGGCGGCTGCTACACCTGCTACTCACATCCAAACAATTGTCACCACCTGGGGATGTGGATTTAGTGGTGCCAGAGTTGTTTTTTAAGAAGCCAAGAATCCAGATTTTTATATGAAATTTCCTAAGTTTTAGACGTTGACAACCAATTCCAAAATTTGAAAAATAATTTCTTTATAATTTTTTTAATGTTTATTATTTATTTTTGAGAGAGAGAGAGAGAGAGAGAGCGCATGAGCGGGGGAGGTACAGACAGGGAGACACAGAATCTGAAGCAGGCTCCAGGCTGCAGGCTCCGAGCGGTTAGCCCAGAGCCCGACGTGGGGCTCGAACTCATGAGCTGCGAGATTATGACCTGAGCCGAAGTCAGATGCTCATCCGACTGAGCCACCCGGGCGCCCTGAAAAATAATTTATAGGTGAAATAAAACTCTTCTTCAGGCAGAACGTGGCTTAAGGTTGGACCTTCTCCCTTCAACACTTCTGGTTGTTCATTACCAACAGTAATGCTCCAGGTTCTTTGGCGTGACAGGCAGAGCCATTCTGAATCTGACCGAAACCTACCTTAGTGCCTGTCCTTTCCATGCATTTGTTTTCCCAGCCACACTGAACAGATTGCCTGTCCCGAACCAGGGCACACTCTTTCAGGTCTTTGTGCTTTCGAAGTATTGTTTTCTTCTTCTCCTTCCCCCCCACATCTTTTTACTTATCTGTCAAGAGTTAGCTTAGTCGTCACAGCCTCTGTGAAGCCCTCTCTGTGTCGAGCAAACACCGCCCTTTCTCTGTGAAGTTGGATATGCCTTGCTTCGTGACTCTTGTTACACGGGACTGTGATGTGTTCTTCATGGAGATGTCTCTCGTCCACATTGGAGAGTGGGGGCAACGCTGTCGTGCGGTACTCATACTTGTCTGCTCTATAGTGCCGGGGACACAGTGGGTGCTCAGAAAAGTTGGATGGATCACGGAAAGCCTGACGGATTAGGCCCGAGAGTTGATGAGACCCAGACCAGGACGTGACTTTGGAGAAGGAGGGGAGATATCCAGACCTAAAAGATGATGGATTCCTGGTTAGGCATGGAGAGAGCAGAGTCACCTTTACTGTGAACGTGTGGTTTGTTTGTGCCCAGGACAGATGGGCGTTGGTGCTCTTGAACTATCTCTGCAGAAGGAAGGGGAGCGAGAAGTCCTAGAGTGTTTGTATTTGGTGACCCTAAGATGCCTGCCCTCCAGCTTTAGCTTTTGTGCTAATTAGCATCTCAGCCTCTTGAGATGTGTCGGCCTCTCTCAAGTGGTGATGGCATCTTGGGGGCAGCAACAGAGCCACTGTCCCCGGGACTGAATTGGCAGTTGCAGATCTGGATGTGTGCCTGTGCTGCCCCTTCCCGGCTCTGCTTAAGTCATGGTGACCGCCGGAGGCTCTGCTGTAACCGAGGATGGGGAGCGCGAGCGGGAGGCCTCTCTCTGCTGTACTTGTGGCCCCGTGGCTTTCTGCTCCCCATCATGGCTGAGGAGCTTTCTAGCCCTCGGCTTTGAAGACGTTTCTTGATGTAATATTTATAAGTAGGGAGAGTGGCATAGCTATTTCGGTTCACTCACATTATCTCTTTGAAGCCTTGGCTTTTACTGAAGAAGAAAAGATAGCCACTTGCTTCCTGAGAAAGCTGTTTCCGGTGTAATATCAGGTGGTGCAGAGCAAGATCCTTATTCTCCCAGGGAAGTAGCTTAAGGAAGAGCAAGGCTGCGTCTCGGGGAGTTGGGGGAGTAAATTCGGAGATTTCGACCTCCTCCAGCTTCTGGGGTGTGTGGAGACCCACAGAGTGGCCCCTCTCTGCTGTAACTGCCTGACTTCTGGACTCCTGGAGTCGGGAAGGTTCCAGGATGCCTCCAGAAGCCCATTTCTTGACTGGGGCTCATTTATTGGTAGTACGCATAATGCTTACTGTGTATATTTTAACAATCTAGATATTAAAGTGTTCGACCTGGTTACTTAAACTGTAGCATAAGAATTCCCCTGTTTCTTTACTGGTAAAATTTTAACTGTAACCATGAGGTTTTCTGTCTTAGTATGAAGATTCACCACGGGGAACGATTCATTTGCATGGGTAGGGAATGGTCGTTGTGTCTCAAGTTTTCCCTTCATTATCCTTTACTTTGTTTAGTTTCTCAAAAGATAAGAAATAAGTTTTGAAACTAAGAATGGAGGTTTTGTACTTCCTTGAAATGCGTGAACTGTCTGTCTTTCTGCGTGGAAGAATCGTGTCTTATAAATGCAGCACTTTACTTTCTCTGAGACGGTAAATTGTCTTTAAAAAATATTTTCAGGCGTTCAGGTCCCAAAAGCTTTGATGGGGAAGTCTTCATGGGCCAGAGACAGACATCAGACAGATGCTACTGTTTTCCATCCAGCCAGATTCTGGGTGGAGCCAGCGGCCCCCCGCCCCCTGCCCCCCCGCCTTCAAGTGGGAGAATACAGTGCTTACCAGTGGGGCCCTGGAGTTGCATAGGTTGGGTTCAGATCTTCATACTGTGGAACTTGCGAGAACCTACTTAACCTCTCTGAGTCCTCATCATCACATGGAAATGTAAGTGCCCACCTCGTAGGACCGGATTAGCCACGAGGGCACTGATGCATGTCAAGTGCTCAGCACCTCGCCTGGTACTGCGTGAGCATATAGTGAATGTTGACTTTAATAGGAATATCCAGATAGAGCCCATAAGCCTCAGACGTAACCAGTTCCGTCGCAGTCGACAGTCTGGACCAAGGAGAGCGGGCTCGTCAGGCTGGGTCAGGCATTTGTGTCAGATGTTGACGTTTTCTGTGGTAACTTTACAGATCCCGAAGCATCTGGCACTTTGGCCTAGGATTCCTAAAGATTCGGGTTGCTCTTTCTTTGAAATTACTCCCTCATTTTATTTTCCTTTTTATTTTATTTTTTTTCCTATGTGGCATGAAATCTGCACACACATTCTCCTTAAAGCTTCCAAGAGTAATGGTAGCAATTTTGTTCTCTTTATTGAAGAGATTTCGCTGCAGACCTGTGCGGTGTGCAGCTGTCCTCACCTGGATGATAAAGCCGCTTTTGAAGGGCCCTGTAATCAGCTTCTGTGAGAGCAGAGAATCCCATTAGTAGCCAGGGAGACTTTTTTCATTTCTTTTATTTAAGTCTTTTGTGACTTTTTTTGTTTTTTTTTTTAATCTCTTCAAGTGTATTGCCCTGTGGATGTCAAACCTTTATCAGTTTTTTGGTCGGTTTTTTTTTTCAGGTTAGGCTAAAATATCTTTCAGATAAATTATAAAGAAAAATAACTCACCTTCAAGGCAGTGGTCTTTTTTTTTTTTAATGTTTTGTTTATTTTTATTTTTTTTAACGTTTATTTATTTTTTGAGACAGAGAGAGACAGAGCATGAACGGGGGAGGGGCAGAGAGAGAGGGAGACACAGAATCAGAAGCAGGCTCCAGGCTCTGAGCCATCAGCCCAGAGCCCGATGTGGGGCTCGAACTCACGGACCGCGAGATCGTGACCTGAGCTGAAGTCCGACGCTTAACCGACTGAGCCACCCAGGCACCCCATGTTTTGTTTATTTTTGAGAGAGAGAGACAGAGTGAGAGCAGAGGAAGGGCAGAGAGAGAGGGAGACACAGAATCAGAATCAGGCTCTGGGCTCGGAGGTGACAGCACAGAGCCCGGCATGGGGCTCGAACTCACGAACTGTGAGATCATGACCTGAGCCAAAGTTGATGCTTAACCCGCTGAGCCACCCAGGCGCCCTGAGGCAGTGGTCTTTCTAAAGGACCATGCAAGATAATCAACAAACATAATCATGGGTTTTCTGGAAGGGCTGTTTCACAAGCTCTGTTAAACCTGGACATGGTCACCCCCTTAGTACTTTCTCATCAATATAGGCTGTCTTCGAGGAAAGATAAAGGAGCTGGAGGACATGTCACGTTAGCTATAATTCTTAGTAAGACCTTTCCTTTTTTATTTTTCTAACTTGCACAGATACACCCACCATTGTGTTTTTAACCCTGTGGTATCCTGGCCTGGGAAGCCCTTTCCCCTCTTCTCCCCAGCCAGCCTCCTGTACCCCTGTCAGTGCTTGCTGACAGGCGGTATGATTGATCCATCCACTTCCCCGCCCCGGTGCTGTTTTTAACCCACCATCCCATCCAGCCTGGTTTACATGTCTCCTCTGGGCCTGGTGTGCGTGCCTCTCTTGCCTCTGTACCTGGCATAGTGCTTGGAGAAAGCTCCCCCAGAAGGATTGCTCTCTGCTAAGAGCTGTGCCTCTGCAGGCTAGGGTAGAAAGCACAGCGCAGGGGAGGGAACACGACCCAGGACTCCCCTACACGGCCCCCTCCCTGACTCTCCAGAGGGAAGCCTGGTTACAACCATCAGGAACGTGCTATAAACTGCTCAGTGTTCTAGTTCTGATTTTAGGACAGTGTAAAAACGGAAAATGTCTCATCCAGATAGGAAATAAAGGAAGAAAAAATATGATGCCTTTGGTGTGACTGAACATTTAATAATGAGTCAATTGACGTTGCGGCTTCGGTCAGCCTTGGCTTCTTATTTTTTGGAAGCAGCTTTTTTGTTACTAGCTGTGTAATCTTGGGCAAGTCACGTCATTTCTCCGCGCCTCAGGTTTCTCATCTATAAAGTGGGGATGATGAAAGTAAAGTAGCTACTTCAGAGTCCCGCTGTGAGTCATTATCTGTAAAGTACCTAGTAGGGCATCTGGTGCATCATGTCTGAGTCCGTTTGGCTGTCGTGACAGTGCCTTAGACTGGGCGGCTTACAGGCAGCAGAAATTTATTTATTCTAGTTCTGGAGGCTAGAAGTCCAAGGTCAGGGCGCGGGCGGATTCATTATTCCTGGAGGATTCGCTTCCAGGATTCACTTCCTGGTTCGTAGAACCTCCACATGGTGACTGGAGAATGAGCCTCTCTCAGGTGTCTTTTACAAGGACGCTAATCCCATTCCTGAGGGCTCCACCCTTTTCACCTCATCACCTCCCAAAGTCCCCACCTCCTGATACCATCACAGATAGGGATTAGGTTTCAATATATGAATTTTGGGGCCATACACTTTAGTTCAGTAGCATGGCACGTATTCGTCTTCATCTTCACTATTTCTAATATCTGAAAATCTGTTTTATCCATGGTTGTGTAAAAAAAAAATGCAAAGCAGTGTCTGTTTAGCTTTTAGAATTCTCGGTAATGGTGCTTCTCCAGTGACCTTTGCCTGCTTATCTCTCTGCTGCATGGTGTCTGGGCACCCAGTGCCTCATTCCCCACCCGATTGAGAATTGCCAGGAAGTTAGATGGGCATGTCTGGTGTGACAAGGTCAGGAGGAAGAACCGTGGCCTCACACGGCAAATTCAGAGCCTTGGTCAACGTGGGAGGTAGTTGGGGAGGCAGCAGGGCATTTCACAGGATGTTGGTGGTGATGTGCTTGTGTCTATGGAGAATGACAGGCATTGAAAAATGGTGGCCATTTTCGACTAAGTGAAGTACCACAAATCCCCCAATAACTGTATGTTGAACTTCCTAGCATTTTTTCAGGATGGGTGCTATCCAAGCCAAGTCTCTGGGAGTTTCCTACCTACTGAAACTTTAAACTGTCCATTGATAAATTAATATTTGCTATGTTAAGGAAACTGTGAACTATATAATCAATCTGCAGTAGTTGGATTTTTAGCATCAGAAACTGTTAACACCCACCGCTTTGCGATTACAGCCAGCTCTTAATTGTGCTAATCAGTGCTAAAATCTATATGGTTACTAATTGAGAGCCGCATCACGTCTCCTCTTTCCATAAATTTACAGGAACCTGGTTCAAAGAAATTTTATCTGGTTATAGGAGATCCACTCCTGTAGTTACAGTTTTGCCAAGCAAAAGCTAGAGATGATTTCTTTACATTACCTTTGCTTTGAATAGCACGTTTGGGCATCCTGGTTTATTTTTTATTCTTTAAAGCAATTTCAGCATAAAGATGTGGCTGAGGAACAGTCCATGTAGATGAAATGCCTGGCCCGCAGGGGTCACTGTTGAGACTGTGTTTTCCTCAGGGCTTCTCATGGGACTTCCTGCCCCACGTAGATCAAGTGTCTGGCCGGCAGAGGTCACTGTTGAGCCTCTGTTTTCCTCAGGACATTATACACCTCCTCCCGCTCTGTCATCCAGTGCTACCTAGGCGGTTGCTTCCTTCCTCCTCATGCCGCCTCCTTTGGGTAGAGATAGCCCCCTTTATGGTACTTCCATGAACTTCACAGTCAAAGCAACCTCACCTTGGTTATGTTCTGATTCCCCGTATCTTTAATATTGTCATGTTTCATAATTACCTTGCAGGCCTGAACCCTATTGGAGACCCAGGGGCTTCTGAATGGAGAGGTGCTGACCAGTCAGTGCATTTCTCTCAATGAAACACAAGAGAAATGGAATCTGCAGGGCCCCCTTTGGGCGGATTTCACCCATGTGTGATGCTTACTGATGTAAAAGAGTACTTTGGATTGGAGGTGTTGGTTAAACCAGGAAGACAAATGATAGTATAACATTCCCTGCTTTATTCGTCTGCCAGGGCTTCCATACAAAACCCCGCAGCCTAGGGGGTTACGGAACAGGCATTTACGCCTCGCAGTTGTGGAGGCCGAAAGTCCAGGCTCAAAGTGTCAGTAGGGTTGGTTTCTCCTGAGTCCTCTCTGCTTGATTTAAAGATGGTGGCTCCCTCACTGCATCCTCAGACGGTCTCTCCTCTGTGCGCACACGTGTGTGGTGTTTCTGTGCGTGTCCACTTTCCTCTTCTCAGGAGGACACCACTCAGCTTGGATGACAGCTCACCCTAACAGCCCTGTGTCGACTTCATCACCTTGTTAAAGGTCTTGTCTCCAGATACAGCCCCATTCTGAGACACCGGGGGTTAGGGCTTCAGCATATGAATTTTGAGGGGCCACAATTCAGCCCATAACGTCTACACCAGAGGTTCTGAATGATCTACACGTGTTTATGTCGGGGTGAGTGGTTGTTACACTTGCATTCTATCACCCTGTGGTGCACATGGTAATTGTCAGCATCTTACAGATGGCGAGTTGGAAGGTTATGTAGGGTCTATAAGGTCCCGGTGGTGGGGTACACGCTGCAGTGTGTCGGACGCTTCTGTAACACTGTGGCACGTTTTTGCACCCCTGAAGTACAGTGAGGGCCTGGCTCAGATGTTAAGGAGTGACGATTTCCAGGGCCGACTGGGGCCACAGACCTGACCTCAAGGCCGTCAGTTTCAGAATTCCTTAAAAACACTGCACTGGGCAAGTAACGTGCATTCGGCCAGCCCGTCGGCTTGGAAACTTAGTTTTATCATGCTGTTGCAGAACGTTAATGGTCGAAGAAACCACCAGAAGCAACTTACTCTTTGATCTGGTCAGTGTGACCCTCCCCTTCTATGGTTTTCTGAAACACTTACAAATCTTAACTGAATTTAGTGACCAAATGCGAGATCTTTTTCTGTCGTATATGGATTCATTTCTCCCGTCTTCCAACAGAACGTTAGTTTAAAACGACGAAGTATGGTGCTGGAGAGACTGTGTTGGGGAAATATTGCTTCTTACAAGAAACCTGAATTACATGAAATGGTAACTTTAGTTATAATGTACCTGTACTTTATAAAGCACCTTTTCATTTAATATATTTCTCTGCATATATGTTAGTAATTTCTCTGGACTCAGAATAGTTTGCAATTTTTAGGCCGTACTGAGCCCATTGAAAGGCTGAAAGGCCTACATCACACCAGGTTATTGGGAAGGGACCTTGGCCTCTCAGACCAGAGACTGCTGACGTGCTTTGCAGCCTCAGTATACTAATGGTTTTGCAAATGTTCAGGTGTAAATTGGTTTCTTAGAGCTATAAATACTTAAGCCTTTAGGTCGTGAGGAAGGTACCTGTTTAACCTATTAAATATTTGTACCTTTTAATTTTTTTATTAAAAGGATGAAAAATGATCACGTAATTAAAATACTATGCCATATATACATAGTATAGTAATACACACACACACACAAATGTTCAAACACACATTGCCTACCAGGCACCAGTATTGTACTAAGCTCTCCTTATGGATGAGTTCTTTTAAACCCACAGTTTCATTATGATTGTTGTCTTCATCCTCATCCACTTTATAGCTGAGGAAGCAGATTTAGAGAACTTAAGTTAACTTCCAGTCACACAGCTAATGAGAAAGAGAGCCAGGATTTGAACCCAGGCCGTCAGACTTCAGAAGCTGCGTTCTCAGCTGATGCTGTCTTGCCTCCTGTCACTAACATTTTCGACGGGCGCATGCACATACAAGGACAGAGCGGCTAATTCAGCAGGTGCACAGTGAGCGACCGCTAGCAGTCCGGTTCTGTCGTAGACGCCAGGGTACTGCCGTCTGTGGGCTAACAGTTCGGTGTTGATGTAGGAGCGCATTGGGGGATGCCGACCTGCCCGTGCTCAGGCCGATCGGGCCGAGGAAGCAGGAAAACTTCTTCTTCCTCGCTTACACACACTCTAAAAAAATATCCACTTCCAAAACACTCTTGAAGCAACCATTTGGATAAGTGCACGTGTCACTGTACAGCCTGACACATTCTTAAACCGAGAAACAACACGATTGAGAGCCCGGAAGCCTTTCTTCTCCCAGTCACTGTCCCCTCAAGGATAAACACTGTCCTGACCCTGAAGGCATAGTTTTGCCTGTTTTATCGTTAAATAAAAGACGGTTATATGGGTGTTTAGGTGGCTCAGTCGGTTTTAAGTGTCTGACTCTTGATTTGGGCTCAGGTCATGGATCTCAGGCTTGTGATATTGAGCCCTGAGTTGGGTTTCGTGCAGGGCGTGGAGCCTGCTGGGGATTTTTCTCTCTCTCTCTGCCCCTCCCCTGCGCATACTCTCTCAAGAAAAAAAAATTAAAAAGAGGATTATATGTGCACACTCTTGAGTGTCTGATTCTCTTGCTTAGCATCATGTGACGTTCATGCCGTAAAGTTGGGTTTGGATCCACTGTGTGAGTTCTGCCCCTATTTATTCCTCCACTCTGTTGTTGATGGGCATTTGGATCATTTCCAGATGAGGGTAGTTATGAATAGTGCTGCTGTAAACCTATGAGCCCATGCCTTTGGGTGAACACACACACGGTCATTTCTGAGGGTTGTGGACCCAGGAGTGGAATTGTTGGGTCTGGAATGTGCTCTTACATACTTGTAAACATGGAAGGCAAGATTTCCTCGAATAGGGAAGATACTGGAAACTTCTGTGATGGGCAAAGGGTGAGCATTGTTAATGCATAATGAGATCTCACAGACCGTGCTGGCCCGGCCCGGCCCAGCCGGGCCGTCTTCCCAGAAGGCTTGTTCACACCACACCTCAAGCCTGTCTCTGAGAAGGACCTTGTCTGTTGACCAATACCTTCTATGCTATTAGCTCGCAAACTTGGCTGCGAATTAGACCCTAGGGGACCTTTAAAGTTTCTGATGCTTAGGCCACACCCCCGGCCAATTACATGAGAAGCTCTGAGTGTAGAAGCAGGTATCAGAATTTTTGCTTCCTAAAAGAGTGTGTTTGCCTGCTTGTGCACCATAACTGTGCAGCCATTGTCCTCGTTCAAACACCTGTTGTTCATTTTTGCCCCGTGGGAGCCTCTTCTACTTTGCTCTCCCATCCATTTGACATGGCCTTTCCGTTTGCAAGACCATCTCCGCCAACCTCCTTGCCACGTGAGGTACCAAGCTGTCCCCGATGTGTCTGTCACTTCCTGCCCCAGACCTAGAATCGGCCAGTCCTCTGAGAAACCCTGGTTTTGCTTGTATGTCTTAGTGGGAAGTATTTTAGGCCCGATCTGGGCTCCACGTGTACTTCTTCCTGCTGGGTCATTGGTGGTTTTTAGGCTTTTTTAATGGACATGGCTAAGAAGAGTATGTTTTGAAGGAGAAGATACTAATGAATTCCAATTCGAATGTAGGACCATAAGGCTGTTATTCTTCACGCTCCACATCTGTTTCCTTCTACACTGAGCATCCTGATTCTCGGGGCTACAAACAGTGGTAGAATTGGAATATCTCACTTACTTGGTCAATACCAGGGTTCCCACTGATAGTGCTGAAAACAGTTGTTTTGTGTGTATGCTTTCCCCATTCTCTCCCCCTTCCTTTTTTTTTTTCTCTTTTTAAACTGGACTTTATTTTTTAAAGCAGTTTCTTCTATTATTAAAACCCCCACCATTTCCCCTGTCATTGGCATCTGGCATAAGTGTGGTAATTTATTAAAATTGACAGACCAGTGTCCATAAGTTAACGGTAGTCCACAGTTTACTGTTTACTCTGTGTTGTAACGCTCTGTGGGTTTTAACCAATGCGTAGTGTGGTGCAGGAGACTTTCACTGCCCTAAATATCCCCTCTGCTCTACTTATTTTTCCCTCTCTCTTTCCTTACCTCCCTGCGAACCCCAGGCAACTACTGAAATTTTACGTCTCTGTAGTTTTGTTTTTCCCAGAATGTCATATAGTTGAAATTATATAGTATGTAATCTTTACAGAAAGCCGCCTTTAACTTAGCGTTGTGCGTTTAAGATTCTTCTGTGTCTTTTCTTGCCTTGAGAGCGCCTATCTTTTTTTTTACTTAGAAATTTTTTCAGTATAGTTGACACACAATGTTCCATTAGTTTCAGGTGTACAACATAGTGATTCAATGTCGGTATACCTTACGCTGTGCTCCCTACAAGTATACTTCTCATCTGTCAGGATACAACACTATATCACAGGATCACTGACTATATTCCCTGTGCTGTACCTTTTATACTCATGCCTTATTCTATAACTGGAAGCCTTTATCTCCCTCTTCCCTTCCCTTCCCTCTGGCAGCCATCAGTTTATTCTGTGTTTATAGGTTTGACCTGCTTTTTGCTTTTTTATTCACTTGTTTTTTCACATACCTTTTTATTATTGAATAATGCTCCATTGTCTGGATGTACCACAGTTTACTTATCCATTCACCTACAGAAAGGCATCTAGGTTGCTTCCAAAATTTGGCCAATTATGAATAAAGCTGCTGTAAACATTCATGGGTGATTAAGTATATTTAGTTTAATAAGAAACCGACAAAATGCCTTTAGAAGTGGCTGTACCATTTTGTGTTCCCACAAATGATGTATTAAAGTTCTGTTTTTGCCTGAATGTGGTGATGTCAGTGTTCCGGATTTTAACCATTGTAGTAGTGTATAGTGGTATCTTGTTTTAATTTCCGGTTCCTTAATCACATGAGGTGTGGACAGTATTTTCACATGCTAATTTGCCATTTGTGTATCTTCTTTGATGAGGGGTGTTTCTTGGTCCACTTTTTAGGTGGGTTGTTTTCTTATTGTTGAGTTTTAAAATCGGTGTGCATTAGACAGCAATCCTATACCACATACTTACTTTGCATAAATTTTGTCACAGTCTGTGGCTTTTCTATTCATTTTCTTACCATTTTCTTTCACCAAGGAGAAGTTTTAAATTTTAATGAAGTCTCACCACCTTTTTGCTTTTGGATAGTGTTTGGTGTTATGAATAAAAAGTCATTTCCAAATCTAGGGCCACCTTGATTTGATTTTTTCCTTTCTTTATTCTAAGGTTTTGCATTTTACCCTTAGGTCTGTGATACATCTTGAGTTCATTTTTGTAAAAGGCGTTAAGTTCTGTGTCTAGATTCTTTTTTTCTTTGAATGTGAATGTCTAGTTGTTTGAGCACCCCTTGTTGGCAAATTACCTTTTTTTCCACGGAATTGCCTTTCTCCTTTGTCAAAGATCACTTGACTGTATTTGTACCTGTCCGTTTCTGGGCTCTGTTCTGACCATTGATCTGTTTGTTCTTTTATTAGTACCATGCTGTCTTTATTACAGTGGCTTTATAGTAAATTTTGAAGTTGGGTAGTATCAGTTTTCTGAGTTTGAGTTTGCTTTTCTTCTCCAGTATTTTATCGGCCATTCTGGGTCTTTGGCTTTTTCATATAAAGTTTAATTTATTGACACCATTTATAAAGTTAATTTATTGACATCCACAGAATAAACTTGCTGTGATTTTTGATCGGGATTACATTGCATCTATGGATGTAGGGTTCTTCATGATCCTTTATTATCCTTTTTAACATTAATATGATCAGTAGTGATGACCTTCCTTTTATTTCTGGTTGCCTCCAAAATTTGGGTCTCTTTTTTTCTTCCTGGCTAACTTGCCTGAAGGTTTATCAATTTTATTGATCTTTCAAAGTACCAACTTTTGGTCCCAGGGATTTTCTCTACCGGTTTCCTGTTTGCAGTTTCTTGATTCCTGCTCTGGTATTTATTGTCTCTTTTCTTCTGTTTGCTTTGGATTTAATTTTGTTCTCCTTTTTCTGGTTTCCTAAAATGGAAGCTTAGATTACTCGTTTGAGATGATCATTCTTTTCTGATATAGGCATCGATGCTATAAACTTCCCAGTAAGCACTGCTTTTGCTGGATTCCACACATTTTACTAAGCCATAGTTCATTTTCACTTAGTTCAAAATATTCTAAGTTTCTCTTGAGATTTCTTCTTTGACCCATGTATTATGTAGAAGTACGTTGTTAATCTCCACGTATTGGGATTTGCTGGGTATTTTTTGAATTACTATTTTCTAGTTCAGTTTCATTGTGGTCTGAGAGCATACTTTGTATGATTTCTGTTATTTTAAGTTTGTTCAGGTGTGTTAGATATCCGGAATGTGGTCTGTCTTGGTAAATGTTCCATGTGAGCCTGAGAAGAATGTATATTCTCCTGTTGATGTATTCTGCTGAGGAAGTATTCTACAAATGTCAGTTAGGTACGCTTGATCGATGCTGCTTAGTTTTTCCTTTTCTGCCTATTGGGCCTTCAATTACTGATAGAGGGGTGTTGAATTTCTAACTTCCATAGTTGATTTGCCTGTTTCTCCTTGCAGATCTATTAGCTTTTACCTTACGTTATTTTGATGCTGTGTTATTTACATGCACGATGAAGATTGTTATGTCTTCTTGGATCAGTGACCCCCTTATCATTCTGTAATCCCCTCTTTATCCTTGATACTATTCTTTCCTCTGAAGTCCATCTGGAATTAATATGCCTACTCTGGCTTTTCCTTTCTGTTTTTAAGTGTTAGTATGGTATATCTTGCTCTGTTACTTTTAGACCATCAGTGGCTTCATATTTAAAGTTTATTTATCTCAGACAACATATAATTGATTTTGTTTTTTATTTGACAGTCTCTGTCTTTTAATTGGTATGTATCTCCCTCTCCCCTTCACCATTTTGCCCACGCTGCCCACCCCCTTACTCTCTGGCAACCATCAGTTCTCTGTATGTATAGGTCTGATTCTGCCTTTTGTTTATTCATTTATTGATTATTTTTTTAGATTCCAGTTATGAATGGAATCATATAACATTTGTCTTTCCTATTCTGACTTATTTCACTGAGCATAATACCCTTTTAGTCTGTTTATGTTGTCTTAAATGACATAACACACTCCTTTTTTAGGGCTGTGTAATATTTCGTGTGAGTATGTGGGTGTGTATGTATATGTAGACCATGTCTTCCTTATGCATTTGTCTATTGATGGACACTGAGACTGCTTCCTTATTTTGACTGTTGTAAATAATGCTGCAATAAACATAGGAGCGCATAGATCTTTTTGAATTAGTGAATAGTATCCTCATTCCCATTTCTTGTCACTTAGTACATTGCTGTCATTCATTGTACGTATCCATAAGCAATAATCAATGAATACATTGGTTGCTGTAATTATAAACTGTTATCTGTGTGACCATTTAATAATAACTTTATATAACGTTTCTAATGCTCTTCCTTTCTTTACGTAGTTTTGAGTTTCTGACCTTTGTCACTTTCTCTGAAGAACTTCAATACTTTTTTTTTTTCTTCAAGACAAATCTCTCGATTTTTCTTAGTGCGAGAAAGTCCAGGATAATTTTGCTGGATGTAGACTTGGAGGTTGGTGGGCTTGCTTGTTCAACGCTTCAGTATTTCACTCTGTTCTCTCCTTTGTTGTGTGGTTTCTAAAGAAAAGGCCAAGGCAGTTTTTATTGTTCCTGTCAGGTAGTGTTTTGTCTTCTTTTCTCTCTTTCATGTGTTCTATGAATGTTTACTCTTTGTCTTTGGCAGAATACTGTCTGCCTAGGTGTAGTTATTTTGGTAATTATCCTTGTAGGTAATTATCCTCTCCTTAACTTTGGGTAAGTACCTACAGAGGATATGTTGGTTTGGTGGTTTAGTGTCCATTAATTTTGGAAAGTTCTCAGCCGTTAGTACCTCAGATATTTCATGTTCCTTATTACCACCACCCCTGCGGTCCCCCTTCCCCTCCCCCCGCCTCGTATTCTCATTATATGTATATTACACCTTTTGGAATTGTCACCTAGTTTTTGGATATTCTGTTCCATTATTTTCATTCTTTTTTTCTCAGTTTGTCAAGTTTATGTTGACGTATTTTCAAGCTCACATGACTGTCAAGTCTACGGATGTACTCATCAAAGACCTTTTTCATACCTGTTACATTGTTTTGATTTCTAACATTTCGTTTTGATTCTTTCTTAGAGTCCCCTTCTGCCTACATCATGTGTTCTTGTGTTTTTGCATGCTGGCTAATTTTGCACTTCACATATCAATGAGAATTATTTTATATTCATTCCCGTTCTGGTAATTCTGAAGTCTCTGTCATATCTGAGTCTGATTCTATTGCTTGCCTTGTCTCTTTAGACTTTTTTTTTTTTTTGCCTTTTAGTATGCCTTGTAATTTTGATGAAAGCCAGACATGATGTCTTAAGAAAACAAAACTGATGTAAAAAGGCTTTTAGTGTAAGGTTTGTTTGTTATGGCCACAGGATTCATAGGCTAGAATTTCCTCCAGTATCCTTGTTTTTGTCTTTCCTGTTGTCTTTGAGTTTCCCTAGAGACTCCTCTTAGTAGTGTCTGATCATTGTAGTTTTTCAGCTATAACCTTGTCACTTGTTGGTGGGAGCCTTGTTGGTGAGGTGTGGAGTGGGAGTTCCTGGGCCCTTACCTTCCAAACTGCTTTTCAGCATTTTTCTTTCCTTAGGTGAGATAGGAGGGTGAGAGGAGACTGGATTCGGGTATTTCTGTCTCCCGTGTTGGTTAGGGTGTGGTACATCATTTCTCCTTTTTAAAGAAAAACAGAATGCTGTCTCCCTTCAAGGTTTTTATTTACCCCTTCCTTGCTAGAAGCAACGGGGGATGTTTCTCAGTGATTTTTCAGTCCGAGAACCCAGTGGGGCCCTAGGAGTTTTTCTCTCTCAAGTGATTTGATGACTCAGTCTCCAGAAATTAGCCACCCTGGAAGTGTTGCTACCAGTTGCCGGCAGTACTGGCTGTTTCTGCTGCTGGGAAGCTGTGATTCTCAATCACCTGGCTCTGCGGTTTTCCGTGTGGTCGTTTGCTCTGTGACCTCATTTCTCTTATGGATTGAAGATGAGTTGTCTATATTATGTTTAGTCAGCATTTTTCTTGTGATGATGAGAATAACGATTTCCAGGTTCTTGATGTGCTGGCCTAGAAACCAGATACAACTTTATTATAATTCTTACAGCGCGTCTCCCTGTTTTTTAATACATGAGTCATATCTAAACTTCTAGTGCATATATCCATTATTATACTGTCTCCCTGTTTACTGTCTCCCTGTTTAACTATCATCTACTCTTTGTTCTACAGATACTTATATAGTTTTTACCTGTATATATTTACACCAGTCCTCAGGTCAGTCTCTCTTGCTATGTTGATTGCTTGAGCCTCATGCCCTGATAAATTTCATAGGAAGGACCCTAAAATGAGTATTTTCCAGGGTTGGTTTTTTTTTGTTTCTTGTTTTTTGTTTTTTTGTGGGTTTGTTTTTGTTTTGTTTTTGTTTTTGTGTGTTCATGATAGAGAAGTATTTGTACCCTCTTTACTTAAAGGTCAGTTTTATTGGATATAAAGACTCACAGTGTCTTACCTGGAATATCAAATGTGTATCATTTCTTTCTAGCATAAGCCACTGCTGCCCCAAAACCTGATATCCTCATTTCCTATATAAACCATAGTTCCTTATTTGAGATGCTGAGCAGATTTCTTACTTTTCCTTTAAGTCCAGTAATTTTATTTATGTCTTGGTAAGGGACTTTGTAGATTATTTCCCAGGTATGTGGTATGCTCTTTATATTTGCACTATGGAAGATGAAATCTTCTTATTTCAGGGAATTTTTTTTCCACGTTATTTTATATAGGTGTATATCTGTTCCCTTTATGTTTTCTTCTTTAGGCATTTTTTTGTGTTTGTTAATCTTGTCTGCCTTTCATATATATTATTTTCTCCCAAATCTTATTTATCTCTTTATTTCTTCCTTTTTATTTTTTCAAAACAAATTTTTTTTTTCAACGTTTATTTATTTTTGGGACAGAGAGAGACAGAGCATGAATGGGGGAGGGGCAGAGAGAGAGGGAGACACAGAATCGGAAACAGGCTCCAGGCTCTGAGCCATCAGCCCAGAGCCTGACGCGGGGCTCGAACTCATGGACCGCGAGATCGTGACCTGGCTGAAGTCGGACGCTTAACCGACTGCGCCACCCAGGCGCCCCTATTTCTTCCTTTTTTAGAAATCTCCCCTTTACTTCCTATTTCTTGTAAGGCATTCTTTTGTGTTGATTTTTTTTTTTTAATATTTATTTATTTTAAGAGTGAGAGAAAGCGTGAGCTGGGGAGGGGCAGAAAGAGAGGGGGAGAGAGAGAATTTTAAGCAGGCCCTGCACTCACCGGATGTGGGGCTGGTTGCCACAAACCATGAGATCATAACCTGAGCTGAAATCAAGAGTTGGATGCTTTACTGACTGAGCCACCCAGGTGCCCCATGTTGATTTGTTCTTCTGTGCCTTTGAGTCTCAAATTAATTAATCTCAATTAATTTGCAAATACTGAACCATCCTTGCATCCCTAGACTAAATGTCATTTGACGTTGGTGTATGATCCATTTACTGTGTTTTGAATTTGGTTTGGTAACATTTTGTTGAGGATTTTGGATCTGTGTTCATCAGGGTTATCAGCTCGTGATTTTCTTTTGCTGTAATGTCTTTTGTCTGGTTTGGTTAGGGTAATACTGGCTCTGTAAAATGAATTTACAAGCATTTCTTCTCTTTGGCTTTTTGGAATAGTTTGAGAAGGATAGGTATTAACTCTTTTTTCAATGTTTGATAAAATTTACCTGTGAAGTTGTTTGATCCTGGACTTTGGTTTTGGGGAGTTTTTTGATGACCAGTACAGTTTTATAACTAGCTCTTGGTCTGTTCAGATTTCCTATCTCTTTTTTTTTTTAATGTTTTATTTATTTTTGACAGAGAGAGAGAGAGAGAGCGAGCGAGCGAGCATGGGCAGGGGGAGGGGCAGAGAGAGAGGGAGACACAGAATCTGAAGCAGGTTCCAGGCTCTGAGCTGTCAGCACAGAACCGGACATGGGGCTTAAACTCATAGGCTGCCGAGATCATGACCTGAGGCGAAGTCAGACGCTCAACTGACTGAGCCACCCAGACGCATCTTCTATGTCTTTCTAATTCAGTCTTTGAAGCTTGTGTATTTCTTGTGTATTTTTGAAGCTTGTGTATTTATCCATTTCTTCTAGGCTGACAAATTTGTTGACATATATCTATTCATAGTAGTCTTTTGTAATGATATTTTATTTCTGTGATATTGTTGTAACTTTCTCTTTGACTTCTGATTTTATTTATTTGGGCCCTCTCTTTTTTTTTCTTGATGATTCTGGCCAGAGGCCTTATCACTTTTGTTTATCTTTTCAAAAACCAGTTCTTAGTTTTACTGATATTTTCTATTTCTTTGGTCCCTGTTTCCTATATTTGTACTCTGATCTTTATTATTTTCTTCCTTTTACTAACTTTGGGCTTTGTTTGTTGTTTTTCTAGTTCCTGTGGATGTAAGGTTAGATTGTTTATTTGAGATTTTTCTTGTTTCTTGAGGTGCGTCTGTATATTAGGTACTATGGGCACCTGTAAACTTCGCTCTTAGAACTCCTTTGCTATGTTCCATAGATTTTTGCCATGTTTCCATTTCCATTTTTGGATTTCCTCTTTGAGATCTTTGTGACCCATTGTTTGTTTAGTAGCATGTTTATCCTTCATATGTTTGCTTTTTCCAGTTCTTTTTTTGTAATTGATTTCTAGCTTTACACTGTTGTGTTTTGAAAAGATGCTTGATACAATTTTAGTCTTCTTAAATTTACTAAGACTCATTTTGTGGGTTAACATGTGATTTGTCCTGGAGAATGTGCCATTTGCACTTGAAAAGAATGTGTGTTCCGCTGTTATTCGATGGATTATTCTATACGTGTCTGGTAAGTCCATCTGATCTAATGTTGTTTAAGGCCACTGTGTCCTTATGGATTTTCTGCCTGGGTGATCTATCCATTGATGTAAGTGGAGTGTTAAAGTCCACTATGATTATTACTGTCAGTTTTTCCCTTTATGTCTGTCAGTTATTTGCTCTATATGTTTAGGTGCTGCTATGTTAGGTGCCTAGATATTTACAATTGTCCTATTCTTTTGTTGGATTCATCCCTTTCTCATTATGTGATGCCCTTCTTTGTGTCTTGCTGCAGACTTTGTTTTAAAGTCTTTTTTGCCTAAGTATTGCTGCCCATGCTTTTCCTTGCATTTCCGTTTGCATGGAATATTTTTTTCTATTCTTTTCAGTCTGTGTGTATCTTTAGGTCTTAAATGAGCCTTTTGTAGGCAGCATATATCAATGGGTCTTTTTTTTCTTTAAATCCGTTCAGTCACCTTGTCTTTTGACTGGAGCATTTAGTCTATTTACAGTTAATTTCTGATAGGTACGTACTTATTGCCATTTTGTTTCATTGTTTTCTGGTTGTTTCTTTCCTTCTTTTGCTCTCTTCCCTTGAGATTTGATACTTTCCTTAGTGTTAACAGTTTGGATTCTTTTCTGTTTGTGTACCTGGTAAAGGTTTTGGTTTGTGGTCACTATGAGGTCTGTATATAACATCCTATGTATACACCCCAAGTATTTTAAGTTGATGGTTGTGTAAGTTGGAACACATTCTAAAAGCACTACATTTTTAAACGCCCCCCCCAGATTTTCTTTTTGATACCATATTTTACATTTAAAATTTTTGTGGACTCTTAACCAATTATTGTAGATACAGCTGATTTTACAATTTCTGTCTTTTACCATAAGCTTTATAAGTGGTTGATCCGCCATTATTATACATTTGCTTTCACCAATGAGGTTTTTTTCTTTCATAATTTTCTTAATTCTTGTTATGGCCTTTTCTTTTTCCCTTTAACGTTTTTTGTAAGACTGGTTTAGTGATGTCGAACTCCTTTAAATTCTGTTTTTCTGGGAAGCTCTTTCTCTCTCCTTGAATTCTGAATGATAACCTGGTCAGGTAGAATATTTAGGTTTTTTCATTTCAGCACTTTGACTATATCATGGTACTTCCTTCTGGCCTGCAAATTTTCTGCTGGAAAATCAGCCCATGGCCTAATAGGGTTTCCCTTGTAAGTAACTTTTTGCTTCTCTCTTGAAGCTCTCTTAATATTTTCTGTTTATCTTTATTCATGACATTTTAATTAGTTTCTTGATCTGAATCTCTTTGGGTTCATCTTGTTTGGGACTGTCTGTGATCTCTGGACCTGGATGTCTGTTTGCTTTCCTAGGCTAGGGGAATTTTCAGCAATTATTTCTTCAGATAAGTTTTCTTCCCCTTTCCCTTGGTCTACTTCTGGGATCCTTATAATGCAATGTTATGTGCATGATGTTGCACAGAGGTCTCTTTATTCTCTTTAATTTTTTGTTTTTTCTTCTTGCTCTTCAGTGTGGGTGATTTCTACTACCCTGCCGTCTAGGTCACTGATGTGTGCTTTTGCATCCTCTATTCTGCTGTTGTATTTTTCACTTCCATGATTGTATTCTTCAGCTCTGAATGGTTCTTTTTTTGTATTTCATGGCTTTCCCTTAAAATTCTCAGTGTTTATCCATTTTTCTCCTGAGTTTGATGGTTTTCTTTATGACCATCATTTTGAACTCTTTATGAGGTAGATGGTTTATCTTCCTTGTGTATAGTTCTTCTTCCAAGATTTTGTCTTATTCTTTCATTTGGAACCTATTCTTCTGTCTCCTCATTTTGCCTGACTCTGTTTCTCTGTAGTGTGTCAATCACTTATGGCTCCCTGTTTGAAGAAGTGGCTTTATGTAGAAGATGACATGTTGGGTACAGAAGTGCAGTCCCCTTGGTTACCAGACCCAGGCTTTCCTAGGATATCCTCTGTGTGGGTTTTGTGTATCCCCCTGTTACGTCTGGACTATGACTGCCATGGGCATGCTGTTTAGGGGTTTGCTCCCAGTGTGGCTGGTGGTGAGGCCCCTGGTCGGCATGGTTGGGATCCCCACCCTGAGTGGCAACCACTTTGGGTGGGGCAGTGGTTCAGGCTGAGGCCACTTGCTGGGTGTAGCAGGTTGGGAACCATTTTGAAGGGCTACCTGGTGGGTTAATGGGACTGGTCTGTTGGGAAATGCCAAGGCAGAGTAAGTTGTGCTAGCAAGGTGGATGGATAGTATCAGAAATGGCACCCACCAGTGCTGGGCTGGCTAGGCAGAAGGAGGGTAAGAAAAATGGTACCCCCCAGTACTTTCATTCCTAGAGAAAATTCCTATAGATCCCTGTTTCTCCAGCATACCCCTTAAAATTAGGCATAAATCTTCACACCTGGCTCAGGTACTTTTCACACTGCTGCTCCTGTGCTGGATCTTGGAGCGAATGAGTTCGTGTATGGTTCTTTGAAGGACTGAGTCTTGGTTTCCCATAGCCTGCTAGCTCTCCCAGAGTTAAGCCCTCCTGATTTGCAAAGCAAGACATTATGGGGACTTGTCTCCCCAGTGCAGATCCCCAGGGAGGGGGTGCCTGATGTGGGTCTTGAACTTCTTGCTCCTCGGGAAGGATGTGATATCCCTCCTGCCTGTGGGTTGCTGTGTCAGGGTGTGGGTCCCAACCAGACCAGATCCCTGCTACTCCCTCCCTTCCCATTGTGGTTTTTCCCTTATATCTGTAGCTGTAGAATGGCTGGCAATTCTGGTAATGTTGATGTCATTCTCAGAGTTGCTCTGTATGTGATTGTAGCCTTGTTGTGTCCATTGGAGTTGACAGGCCCAGAATCCTCCTACTCTGCCATCTTGGTCGTCCTCCTCCATCTTTATTTCTGGGATTTTTTTTTCTTTTATTTTCAGTTCTTTCTTGAGTTCTGATCTTTCCTTCCTGAGTTTTCCCAATTCTGGTTTATGTCGTTTCTTGTCTCATACAATTTTTTAAAATGTGTTTTCCCTTGTTTTGAAAGAGTAGATAACAGTTTTGATCTGTCTTCTGGGCACAACTTTCTGGTTGGTGGGCTTTCATTATCGATAAGGATGGATGGTATTCTACATCTTATTTTCTTTTTTCTCCTACTGACTTCATTGGATTTGCTCTTGGTACTATTATGCTGCTCATTTTTATGAGATGTTTTTGTGATCTTTCAGAGGGAGACATGGTACTGGATAGATGTTCTAACATCCCAGAGCTCTCTCTTTTTTTGCTATCATGTAGTGGTAAAAATATAGTAGCTTGCTTTCGATGACCACCTGGCCCAGTTCCCCTCTGCACTTGTATCTGAACCTCCTCTGTCCTTGGTATTGATTCTCAGTGATGTCAATTTCACTTTGGATCCCCAGCTATGATGGGGCACCAGTTACAATGTGGAGGGACTTTCACCCACCATTAAGCAATTCTTTCTAGTACCAGTTGGGTGTCCTGCAATTCAACTCCATTCTGATGTTATTCACGTGAGATGCTATTAGATCCCATACGTGAAGGGCTCAGTCCTGTAAGACTGCCTCCTGCCCCTTCCCAGTTCAGATGCCAGTCGCATGTCCAGATTGTCACCAGTGCTAGTGACCAACTGGAGATCAGTAAGAGGTTACTAAGAGGTTACAGAGAACCCCTCTTTTATTTCAAGTAATTTACTAGAGTGGCTCAAAGAACTCAGAGAAAGGTTTTACCTACTAGATCACTGGTTTATTATAAAACGATACAACTCAGGAAGAGCCAGATAGAAGAGATGTATAGGGCAGGTTATGATGAAAGGGGTGCAGAACTTCCATGTTCTCTGTAGGAGCGTCACTCCCCGCAAATAGCCACGTGTTCACCCGCTTGGAAGCTCTCTGAACCCCACCTTCGTGGTTTTTATGGAGGCTTCATGACATAGGCGTGATTGATAAAATCATTGACCACTGGTGATTGATTCAACCTCCAGTTCCCTTCCCGCCCCTGGAGGTCAATGGGGTGAGACTCTAACCACATAGTTGGATCCACTGGCAACCACACCCAGTCTTAGGTGCTTCCCCAAAGTCACCTCATTAACATAAAAAAAGTCTTTGTAGCTTTTATAGCTTAAGAAATTACTAGGGTTTTAACACCTGTTCCAGAAAGGGGAGGACGACCAAATAAGTACTTACCATAAATCATAATATTACACTGGTTCCCTTTTTTTTCCCTGTCTTGGTTAATTTTGAATATAGGCTTGTCCTGGAAGGTAGTGCTGGGTGATCAGGTCACAGGGGCTGGGCTTGTCCTGTCCAGTCAGGTCTTACAGGCCCTCCTTTGTTGCAGTGGACAGACCCTCCCCAATTTTGGCTGCTTCCCTCAGATTGGTGCACTGCCCTTTCTAGTGAACTTGGTTAGTTCTTTAGGGGTCAGTGTTCCCAGGCTTGTTAGGTTCCCTGTTGTCGGTCTCTGCTTTCATCACAGATGCTGATGTCATGTTGGTCTTGTGGGGTGTTTGTTCTGAGCCACTTGTATGTGGGAGTTTTGGGGGTTACTTTATCTTCTAGTTTTGTTGTAAATTATGTCCTTAGATTTTTTTTTAATGTTTATTAATTTTTTTTTTTAAAGAGAAAGTGTGCACGTGCGCTAATGGGAGAGGGGCAGAGAAAGAGGGAGGGGGAGAATCCCAGTCAGGCTCTGGCTGTCAGCACACAGCCGGACTCCAGGCTCAACGTCACGAACCACGAGATGGTGACCTTAGCCAAAATCAAGAGTGGACGCTTAACCAACTGAGCCACCCAGGTGCTCCTGTCCTTGGGTTTTTTATGGCTGTCTGTTCTCTATTCTTATGTGGGGATCAAGATTCCTAAAATGTGCTGCCAGGCTTCTGCCATCTCCCAAGAACACACACTGTGTTTTTAAATCTGGCAGGCTCCAGGCCTTGATCGCTCGGCTTTCTGTCCTACTGCGGACGGGCACCTACCTGAGTCTTCCAGCCTGCGCTCTGGGAGCCTGAGCTTTGGAGTCTCCCAGCTTGTCCACCTCCCATGGCTTGTTCTGTAACACAGATGTGGCTGTTGTGCGGGTTTCTGAAGTTTTCACTGTGGGAGGGGAAATGGCGATTATCTGGAGTCAGTGGCTAAGCTGCATGCACAGAAGACCCACCAAAAAGTTGGTGGGTGGCTTAAAGCGCGGAAAAAGTGAGTCCCTTTCACAGCACAGTCCAAGACGTGCGCTTCTCAGTCAGTGGGCATCTCTCTTCCTGTGACATCCAGGGATCTCCGTTCTTCTTCATTCCTTTCTCTGCCACCTGGGGTATCATCCTCATCCGCTTATTCAGAGCTAGGTGGCCAGCACTTGGAGGTCTTAGCTTGGTAGGAGAGCAGACACTCAGGTTCCCTTGGGAAGAGCCCGCACAATTGTACCTGTTCTGAAACTTGTACCTGTTAGATTCCTCAGTAGGGGTCATGAGGATATTAACACCAGAATTCGTACATATTGCTGATGGGTGAAAGCCTGTGCTGCTTTTACTTGAAAGTCCATTTTACTAGATAGAAAGACTCACAGTTTCTTTTCCTGGAGTATTGTAAATGTGTTACTGTTTTCTTCTGACAAAAAGCATTGCTTTCCGCAGGTCTGCTGGTAGTCTTATTTTCTACATAAACGCCTAGTCCTTCTTAGGTGCTGAAAAGACTGTTTTCCTTTAAGTTCAGGTGTATTAGTTTCCTGTGGCTGCTGTAATGAATTACCACAGACTGGATGGTTTAAGACAGCAGGGATTGGTTTTCTTATATTTCTGGAGGCCAGAAGTCCAAAAGTCAGGGTGTTGGCAAAGCCACACTCCCTCCTCGGGGCTCTCGGGGACGATCTGTTCCTTGCCTCGGGAGGGAAGGCTGGACAGTGGCTTCTTAGTCAGGAGCCCAGCTTCCTGCTCCAGAGCCGCTACAGCGCAGGTGAGGGAGCACGGGCTTCCGTGGGCAAGGGGACCGTAGAGAGGTCCTCTCACACCTGGCCCTGTCTGCCATCCTTTCTTCTTCACTTAGAGTCTTAGACCTTCTGTGCAAAGAGAGATTCGTTGTTGCAGTGCTTCCTCTTTGGGTATATTTCGACACCCTGAGGATTGATCTAAGGAGAGAGTATCATGTCCTGGCTCAGCACGTGGACTTTGGAGGCATGGTCTTAGTTAATTATCCCAGTGTTGCTATTTATTAGTAACGTGTCCTGAGAAAGAGCTCACGGCGTCCCTATGCCTCCGTTTTGTCAGTGGGGAAATGGGAAACCTACCACGCCGTTCCTTGAATGAAAGTCGGCGTCTGTGTAGTGCCCGGTGCGGAGTTGGTGGCCGTTACGGTCGGTAATTAGGAAATCGTGTGTGTGTGTTAAGCTGAGGCTCGGGCATTTGGGAAGATCTCATTGTGTGAGCTCCGGTAGGGCAGGAAGTTTGGGGGCAAAGAGGTGAATGGTCTTGGGCGTGATGGGCGCAGGGGAGGGTGTGGTGGCGTCCCCTGGAACACATCCACTGGCCGGATCCGTGTATGGAGAGGGCGGAGGCAGATGGAAAGGTGCATCGGAGCAGGAGTGTGGGGAGACATGACGAGCCAGGGGGCGGTCTAGGGAGATGCTGTACTGGGTCACAGGAGACAGGCCCAGGTTTGAGCGTGGGTCTGTCCTGGAGGCTGACTGCCAGGACTGGTCCTTACTACACTCGGAGGTCCGTGTCTGACGATGTGGAGAGAGAGGCTGAAAGCCAGGAGTGAAAACAAGATGAACCGGCACGGGACCAAATCGAGTCTTGTGTGTGAGTGAGAGCAGGTGGCACAGGGTCCTCAAGTGTTTGGTGGCCGGCAGGACTAGCGCTCCAGCTCGGGGAACCACATGGCTCTTGTGTTGTGTA
Source organism: Acinonyx jubatus (assembly GCF_027475565.1). Taxonomy (NCBI): domain Eukaryota; kingdom Metazoa; phylum Chordata; class Mammalia; order Carnivora; family Felidae; genus Acinonyx; species Acinonyx jubatus. The sequence continues at coordinate 15,306,010 of NC_069387.1, read as the reverse complement.
GGCAGCAGGGGTAGGACTCCAGCTCGTCCTGCTTCTGAAGGGGACTTGCCTTTGCAGGGAGACGTGGGGCTTTGGGGGGGGTAGTAAGACGTGTGGACAGAGATGGCAGTGGAAGCCGAGAACCAGAGAAATGAGGAAATAGCAATGTCTGCCGTCGCACCCTGGAAAGGAAAAAAAATACCTGTGCCCTGCCTCCCTGTTTATCCGCAGGGACACATGGAAGTTGAGACTGCACCATGGTGGGGGCTCCTGGGTGGCTCAGTCGGTCGGGTGTCCGACTTTGGCTCAGGTCGTGATCTCATGGTTCGTGGGTTCGAGCCCCGTGTCAGGCTCTGTGCTGACAGCTCGGAGCCCGGAGGCTGCTTCGGATTCTGTGTCTCCCTCTCTGCCCCTCCCCCTCTTGTGCTCTGTCTCTAAATAAACATCGAAAAAAAAAAGAAAATTAAAAAAGGAAAAAAAAGAATGCACCATGTTGTCTGAAATGGAGAAAGCACACATATTTGATACTGTTGGTGTCTTGGTCTTTTTAAAGTTTTTATTTACATTCCAGTTATTTAATGTACAGTGTTATATTAGCTTCAGGGGTACGAGAGAGCCATTCAGCACTTCCAAACAACCCCCAGTGCTCATCACAAGTGCGCTCCTTCATCCCCATCACCTGTTTCACCCATGCCCCCCACCCACCTCCCCTCTGGTCCCCATCAGTGTGTTCTCTAGCGAAGACTGTGTTTCTTGGTTTGCCTCGTTTGTTTTGTTTCTTAACTTTCACATATGAGTGAAACCTTATGGTGTTTGTCTTTCTCTGACTTCATTTGCTTGGCATCATGCTCTCCAGCTCCATCATATTACTGTCAATGGCAAGATGTCGTTCTTTCTTACGGCTGAATAATATTCCATTGTACCCGTGTGCCACATCTTCAGCCGTTCATCAGACACTTGGACTGTTTCCGTAACATGGCTCTTAGAGATAATGCTGCTCTAAACATCGAGGTGCATGTATCCCTTTGAATTAGTATTTTTGTTTTCTTTGTGTGAATACTTAGTGGTGCAATTGCTGGACTATGTGGTCGTCGTTCTAACTTTTTGAGGAACCTCCGTACTGTTTTCCAGAGTGGCTGTACCAGTTTGCATTCCCACCAGCAGTGTAAGAGGGTTCCCCTTTCTCCAGATCCTCACCAACACTCGTTGTTTCTTGTGGTGTTGATGTTAACCATTCTTGATTTTGGTAAAAAACGAACCTATGAATTAAGCTGCTTTTTTTTTTTTAAATCTTTCGAATGTCTTAAAAATGTCGGACAGTTGGCCTCTTGTTGACATTTATTTGCTTTATTTGGCCAATAAACACCAGAGTGAAAATTAATCAGCTTTTAGTTTGGAAACAACTTTTGAAGGGTTGTCTCTGCTGATGAGCTCTGAAACCATGGCAGAGCTATTTAACCGCCCTCTGCCTCATTTTTCTGATCTAAAATTGGGCGGGAGGTGATTAATAACAGTACTAGCATGTAGGGTCGCTGTGAGGCACGGATGAGGTGATACAGTTCCCAGGATGGTACCAGCTATCTCTCAAGCATTTGGCAAACCTGAGCTATTGTGGTCACTCCCTTATTTTGTTTTAACAGTTTTGATGCTATTAAAGTGCCCAGCATAGCACATTGATGTAGTAAGCGTGACATAAATACTAGTTCATTCTTATCTCCACTCTTGCTTCTTTCACAGAGTCCCATAATTTAATTCAGCCTTTCATTTTCAAGATGAGAAGTTTGCACCTTAGAAAATTCCAGTGATTTTCTCAGGATCTCATGGCAGTACGATTTGGATGTCACACTGCTTGAATTTGGTTATTCTTTGTTTTGAGTCCCTTCATGTAACTGTCATATTTTATTCAGGATGATAGAACAGAGTTTTCCATTCACGTTTATACTTTTTATTATGGTTTGGAATTTCCACCGTCTTGGAAAGCAGCAGCTCAGGGTGGAATCTGAAGACCTCAGTTGTCGTCTTAGTTCCAAGTCCAGTGGTCTGCGGGACTCCAGAAAAACCACTTGGCCGCTGTGGGCCGCAGTTTCCTTACCTAGAAAATGGGAGGGGCTTCAGCATTTTGATTTCTAGGATGCTGTAACTGACTTCTAAAGCTGCACCTGTTTTTCATTACACCAATAACGTGGTTTATGCTAGAAAAAGTAGTGTAGATTGTAACAACACGCAGGTAGGTAGGTAGGTGGATGCAGAATAAAATTGAGTCTGGACCGTGAAGATTTTACTAACCCTGAAAAAATTTTCAAGCCTTTCCCTTTCCACGGGGCTTTCAAATCAGCGTATCTCCTTTATGGCACTTACATTCCACAATGTGGCCTCGTGTTCTATTGCATCCCCTTATTATTACAGAGTAATCTTGTCGAGGGCAGTCAGTGTGCCCCACTCACGTGCTGTCCCTGTCACACTACCCAAGTTCGGTCCTGCAAAACAGTTGCAGTTCACTGAGCATGTGTTAATACGGCCCTCCTTAACACCTCAGGAGCAATTAATGACTGCACACCCTAGGTGACTTGGCCTATTTTTCTCTTGGATTCTCCCAGCCATCTTCAGAAGTACAGATTTTCTTTGTATTTTTTTCCCAAAGGAGAGACTGGGAGGTGGCGCGTTTGAACAGGAATGGTGTGGCCTCCACTTTTTTAATAACGCAGTGACTCGGGACTAGTATCTCTTGACTTAATGTCCCAGTGGGCAGAAAGCCCCCAATCAGTGACCCACTCACGGGGGTTCTCAACACCTGTGAATTCTTTGGTCACGTACATTCATTTGCTTTCCTGTTGAATGAAAGGGCAATTTAATTACAGTTGTTAGACCCGTTATCTGCAAATAGTATAATTTAGTCAAGCAGCTTCAAAACCTTGCTACCGGAGAGTTTTCAACTCACTTTCAATAATTAGTTGTGAAGTAAGGGAAAGCTTTCATATCCTGGTGATTTTTTTTTTTTTTTTTTTTAGGTTTTAAGTTATGAGCAATACTCAGAAAAAAATGTTTTTATGATTCTGGGTGTGTTGATGAATATGATATTTGTATTATATCTTAGTATTGAACATTTTATTTTCTGCCTTCACTCTGATATATTGGCAAAAGCTGCATATTTAAGAAGATCCGATCTGTATCTTACTACCAGGGGTGAAATAATTTCAGCCATGCGACACAGGCAGGCATTTTAATCATGCATCATGGAGACGCAGAACCCAAATTGGTCAGCATTGCTTTCGGATGCTGACATCTGGCTGGCTTCCACATCCCTTTGGAGTCTCCGAATCAGGGTTATTTAGGGCTGTGGCTGTTTCCAGACTACTGGGGAGCCAAAGTGGAAAAACCATTTGAACCGTCCTATATTTCAAGTTCAAATCAATTCTTTTTGGCCTACAACTTTGGGGGGAATTGAATTAATGGAGGGCACTATTTGTGATCTAATCTGTCATTGCACAGAATTTGAATCATGCCCCCAGAGTTGCCAAACAAGGCCGCCCTCTTTGAATATCCAGAAGTATGGTAGTTTTTCAAATATGGCGGTCTTTATCTCCACAAGAACTGTCAGAAAGGGGTAAACCATTTGCCCTCTGGTGATAGCAGTGTCTCTCTGACTTCTTCCCTTTGGGACGCAGTCTCTGAGGTAAACTGGGAATTCCAGTCCAATTTCTGTCACCAGTTAAGAACCTTTTATTTGAAATCCAGAGGTGGCCAATTCTGACCTATAGCAAGATAGCAGAATCCTTCAGGTCCCATATCATATTGCGTGTTTTCAGGTCTCCTTCCCTGTGGTTCACACTGGCTTTGTTTTTTCCCTCTGGATGGAAATGCCATTCTGTGAAGTTACAACTTTGTCCCTTCTCTGAAGGGCTACCAGAGGAAACATTTGCCTTCTCATTTGCCGAATAGAAAACGTAGAGACAATTTCCAGTGGGCCCATCACTGTGTTATGTTAGGTTATTTTGAAAACAAGGCTGTAATGTCATCTTATGGTGCTGTGGATCTCATCAAGTGGTTTTTTCTTATGCTGCCTACTTTATGCTGAGAGAAGGACAAAGCCAAACTGATTTTGTTTTTTCTTATATATTTTTAAATGTTTATTTATTTTTGAGAGAGAGACTGAGTGAGACAGAGCACTAGTGGGGGAGGGGCAGAGAGAGAGGGAGACACAGAATATGAAGCAGGCCCCAGGCTCTGAGCTGTCAGCACAGAGCCCAACACAGCATTCAAACTCACAAACCGCGAGATCGTGACCTAAGCCGAAATCGGGTGCTTAACCGACTGAGCCACCCAGGTGCCCCCAAACTGATTATAAATAATAATAATAATAATAATAATAATATCTGCTTCCATGTGTTATCTAGAAATTACGATTCTTTTCCTAGGAATATTTAGGTCTTTGAGTTTTCCGGATTGATTCCATTAAAATACTGGCTGCCCCATCCAGTCCTGTACTTTGCCTGTTTTCCATCTGTTGGCTCAGGGAAACCTGGGATGGCATCCATAACCTCCTGTTGCTGGGTCCTGCAGGTATACCCTCTGCCCTAAAGCATTTTTGGATGTGTCACCCCATAATAAGTAACACCTCTTTCTCAACTACCTTTGGTCCTTTTTAATCTGCTACTCTTGTGTCGCTGTTCCTTTCATAGCCTCCATTTTAGCATTTTGGGGCATGTTCTGTGTCCCTGAAGTGAGAAACTACGTAGTTTGCCATCCAAACCGGGACAGTTTCGAGAGGGGCAGTCCGCATAATCCAAGACGTCCCCAGACTCAGCAGGACGCATAGCCGATGGTACTTCGTAGAGAATGTCCAAGGTAGAGCCTGTTAGCATTCTGAGTGTGCTGAGTGCCCGAATGAGTCCTTGATTATATTTCTTGTGAAATTATTTAACCGGCCGGTTCCTTTTTGAGCATTTTCCTGCTGATTCCATTCTTGGCTGGAGAAGAAATAGTCATAAATCACGTGTCCAGTGCCAGCAACCTCACCCATCCCTCCTTTCCTCCACTAATACCTCCTTCACAACAATTTTGTTGCCCACTGTTCGTTCTGGCCTGAAGAACATTATTCACCCAAGTGCCATTTCTAAAGGCTAGAGGCAGAATGATGGGCAAGACACCGCAGGCTTTAACTGTGTATGTCAACACACTCTGCAGTCATCTGGTTGATTTTTGAAATATATTCTGCTTTGAAAATGCCTAGGCAAGGCATAGTCTAATACTACTTGAGGAATTTTAATAACAGTTTGTTCGCCCTGTTCTGGTGCTGCTCGTGCTTGATGGGTTGTGGCTAGCGGGACCGCTAAAGTATGTTATTCACACAGTGAAAGATCTCCTAGAGTGTGATTAAGATTTGCAAGGTAGGTCGGTGGGTACAACCTGCTTCCATTTTCCCAATGGATTTGACCATGGCGGCTTTTGTGCTTTTAAATAATCTATTCTATTTTGGTAGACCCTTTCTCCCTTCTTTTTTAACAGCACAGTTTCTATACAAGCCTCACAATGAGCTCACCATTGCCAAGTGGAGGGGAGTGGCGGACTGTATAAATACGTTTGTCGCAACTCGGTCTTTGCCTGTTCCAGGCTTTGTGATTGATTCTGTGATTCTGATTCTGTCCAACTTAACTGCCCTCCCCGCATACCCGGCCTGGAGTCCTTTGTTGCCCTAAATATTTTCTCAAAGACCTTTTATTAGCTTGCTCTTCACTGCTCTAATTCCCCCCCAAGCCCCCCCACCTCACCTACTTTAACATGTAGCTCTGTCCCAATAGCATGAGAGAAAAAGTATGTCCTCGCGATGCTATCAGGTGAAGCCACAACTGCATTTCTCTTTATTAAACCAGAAAAAACAGCTTGTAAACTTTGTCACTTTCTCTCCTGCTAAATGCTTGCTGAAGGGACGTGAGGAAATGATTGAAAAGAATCCGCTTTCCCTAACTAAACCTTCCATTGTGAATGGTGGCTGGGAGAAAGAGCCGAAAAAGTTTTTTTCTAATTAGTTGTGATATTTTAGGAAACATTAGGACAGGAAGAGATGGGAGATTGTTCATTTTCTTTTGTAATCAGCATTGATTCCTGTGGCGCTCAAGAGGAGTGGTCTGCTAGTATGTGAGGCTGCTCGTTGTCTGCTGGTTTCAGTTTGCCCCACCTTCTGCCCCTGATTTTTAGCTGCCACAAGGTCCCCTGGAACATAAGACTACGTTTCTCTGCCTCCCTTGCAGCGAGGCCTCACCGTATTACAAAATTGTGATTAATTGCTTGCAAGTCAAAGTACCATGTGCAGCTTCCTAGAAGTATTCAGAAGGAGGAAGCCTTCTTTTTTTCTGTCTTCCTGAGAGGGATGCAGATTGGATGGCTTAGCTCAGGCAGCCATCTTGAACCGTGAGGTGGGAGCCATGTGTTGGGGATGGTTGAGCAAGGTCCCTGATGTTTTCCTGCTCAGCACACACAGGATCGCCTGCGAGTGAGTGAGAGACAAACCCCCGTTGTGTGTACTCTTTGTTATTTGTGGCCTGCTGTCACATGAAGGTGACCGTAACCTTAACCTGTACATCTATAAATTTTTTTCATCTGGTTTGGTATGAGGGTAGCTGTTTGAGATTCTCCTCCCCACCCCCCCCCCCCCCCCATATCAGACTGTATACCTCAGATCAAGGAATGCTTCATTGGTGGACAAGGAATCTTGACTTTCAAAATGTGCAAGATGTTTTGCACTGTTTAAAATCTTAAACGTCATGGGAGAAGCCACCACTGTGACTCTTTTGAAAAACCATGAAAATGCTCGTCTCCTCCCCCATTGCCTTTCTCTTCCCCCTTCTTAATGTTTCAATCCTAAAACCAGTCAGTGGGACAGAAAAAGAGAGGTGGTTGGGGTCAGGAGGGCCTGGTGGCCTAGAACGGGGTGTGGGAACCTGTGTGGGGAGAGGTGAGCATCTGTGCAGGTGGGGGAGCCTGGCCCGTGAGGTTCGAGCCCAGGCAGGACAAGGAGCGTGTCGCTGTGCAGGGGCAGGTGAACAGGGGAGTCTGAGCAGAGTGCAAAGCAAAGGTGTCCCAGAAAGAGGGAGGGAGGTAGGGGAGATTGGTTACTGCATTGGTTCTTGAGTTGAATAGTGGAAAGGACACCAATTCCACAGAGGCTCTTCACCTGAGGAGTTAATAAAGGCACAGGATACGGCTTACCAGGTGTGAGAAAGCATTGGTGAACATCTGGGGCCTGAGCGGCTCACTGGGTTTGCTTCCCAGAGTCGTTTCTTAGTTGCTCAGGATGTTGCTCTCCAGATTTATGAACCATCAAGACGTGAGTGAGGAATCAGTGTTTGAGGAGAGCCTGGGCAGAAATGTCCAGCAATGTCTCTTATGCCCAACTGGGCACGGACCTCATAGCCAGGCATAAGCCATCAGCCTCCGTATCCCTAAACAGTGTAAACAAGCTGACCCTGGGGGTTTCAAGTTTAAGCTGAACGTTGTACATCTCTAACTAGCCTGTTTGTCCCGATCTTGACCAAGCATCAGAACCAGATTTCCGGGTCCCCCTGCAAATACGCATAGAGCCGTCCTGGCCCAGCTGTAACAGAATTCCATTTCATGCAGTTATATATAGGCTTATTGATTACATGGTAAGTAGGTCAGAGATAATGGAAGCCAGGGTGCTCATGTTAGAGAAGGGAATTACAAATATGGAAAGGGAAAAAGCTAGAATGAACCGAATGATGTTGTATTAGAATTGCATGTATTGTTGTGAACTCAAGGTTTTGAATAGTGAATCGGTATAGATTGTGTGTGTGTGTGTGTGTGCGCGCGCGCGCGCGTGTATGTCCATGTGTATGCGTGTGCAAGTTCTGTCCACTGAGAGGAGCTGAGAATACTGAGCCCCAAATAGCAGTGAGCACATCTGGTGTTCAGATTGTGTCTTATAAATACCATTTTCCACAAAAAGGACCCAGGGCTCATTAGAGAAATGGTGATTTCAGGGCTGTGGCAGAAAAAGGACAAGATGATCCGGGATATCCTGTGCCAGCAAGCAGGGAGGTGCTCAGGGAGCAATGGAGACCTGTCACAAGGACAGCAGCCAGCTTGGATGGGCTCCCTGTGGCCAAATCAGACAATCTGAACACTGACATGAATAATAACAATAGATAATAATCCATTGACTGCCATAGGAAATCACAAAGCCCTACAAAAATAAAGAAGTACATTGCAGTGTCTCAACAGCCACACTGTTTGGACTGGATGATCCTGAGTAGTTAAAACCCTGCTCCACCCAACTGTTTTTGCAGGAGCGCCCACACTGTTTTTTAGCTCTGGACATTCCTGCAAGGCAGTGGGCTGCCTTGTGCCTCGTAGGATGCTTAGAAGCGTCCTGGCCCCTGCCCTCAAGACGCCTCTGCTTTAGACTGGTGCTGTCCTAATACGGATGCAGTGAGAGCCACATGGGAAAGTTTAGGTTCTTAGTGGCCATGGTTGTTAGAATCAGAAATGTTCCAGACATTGCCAGACGTACCATGAGGGTAAGGATTATCCTGGTTGGGGATCATGAAATATGTGGAACAGGAAACGTGAAACACGAAGTACTCTCCCTTCCTCACCCCGCTTCTCCCCTTTATTAATTACAAAGGGGAAAAGAATACATTTTCAGTGGAGAAGCCTGGCAGGCGGAAGTGATCAAGGGGAGATCATCAGTGACAGGACGGACTGAAATCGTGTGCCACCTGATAGGAAGAAGAGCACAGCATTTCTTCGACGCTCCTGCCAAAGATGCTTAACCTAAATCTAAGAACGGATGACAAACCTGCCCGGAGGACATAGTGTAGAATAACTTGGCCTGCAGCCTTCACAGTTGCCAAGCTCATGAAAGTCCAGGAGAGAGAAATGCAGGCGACAGGTGACCTAAGAGGGCCGGCAGCTGCGTGCAGCGGGATCGTGAACCGGATTGCTTTCTCTAGAACAAATGATTGGGACATTTGGTGGAGACGGGTGAGGGCCAAGGATTAGGCGATTCCGACGGGTGACAGGAAGTCCTCGGCCTGGGTGGCTGTGCTGTGGTTTGCCATAGGATGTCATCGTACGAATACTCCGAGCTTATGCACCACCGGGCCTGTGGCATAATCTCTAATGGTTCAGGGCAGGAGCATAGGTCTCTGTACTGCATTTTGAATTTGCTATAACTTTCTGAGGACTGAAAAAAAATACTCACAAGTTATGGTCAGGAGTGATCTATTCATTCTCTTGCAGGCATGCTAAGACTTTGCTTGAGAAACAGTTTTGTCTTCTTCTTAGGGAAGAAATTCTGCATTAATATAATAATGTTCTTAGAGAAAGAATATTGGAAGGATGCCTAAATCTGTTTGCTTATTACGTATAATGTGTATTTAAAACATATGCTGGTCGTCCTGTGGGGCTTTAGAACCCAAAATGGAAGGCAGGTCACTTTTCTTCTTGGACTTTTTTTTTTTTCTCCTGGTGGATCTGTGTATATTTTCTTTCTTTATGGTTGGAAAACCTTCTTTTAAGCAAGTCTGTTCTTTTTTAGTTTAAAACTTCACAATACTATTTGAAACTGGCGAACAATGTGCAGCGGTGTGGCAACATCAACCAAAATAATTTCGGAGGAATTTTTTTTGGTATATTAGTCACTTGATAGCGTGTAGAAGAATTTCTGGGTTGCCGATGGACATAGATGAAGTACTGTGCTACCTGTTTATTGTGACATGATCTTTCTGTCTTCACATGATTTAAAACAATTTTAAGTTTATTTATCTTGAGAGAGAGAGAGAGAGAGAGAGAGAGAGAGAGAGAGAATCCCAAGCAGGCTCTGTGCTGATAGCACGGATGCGGGGTTCGAACTCATCAACCGCAAGATCATGCCCTGAGCAGAAATCAAGAGTCGGACACTTAACTGACTGAGCCACCCAGGCGCCCCTGATGTTCGTTTGAGTACAGGTAAGGCATTGTGCCTCTCCAGGCTCTGGGGACCCTTCTTCTGACTGGCACACGTTATTGAGATGGATGCCTCAGGCAAGACCAGCAGAACAGGTCGCCTAGCAAAGCCAGTCGGCCCTCGTAATGTTTGATCCTGTGACATCAATCTCGTTAGCTCTAACTTGCTGTGCTAATTGCCGTGTTAATTGTATAACTTTTCTTAATTTGGCTTAACATTTAACAGTGTTACATGAAGGCTTGCTTCCATTTTTGTGAGTGGTAGCATTTCAACCTGTGAAAATAATTTAACGCTTTACCTTGTAGGAGTGTGGGGATAATTCGTGTACATTTACTGACTGTGATTTTTTTGTTTGTTTTTTTTTTTTTTTACAGTCTCCTTATCCCACATCACACAACTGGTCCTCAGCCATAACAAGCTAACAAGTGAGTTAACTTCATCGTTTGTTAGACAGTTTCTGACTTTGAGGTAATATTGTGATACCGTAGATTCTTTTGTTTCCTTTGAAGACACTCATGACAGATGATATTTGGGGAAACCTAAAATCGTTTTTGGTGACACTATGATGCATGAGCATATTGCCCTGTATTTTGTGCTTTTTTGAGAATTCTTGCCTAACGTGTGTAAACTGAAGACAAAATGACATTGCTTCTCTGGAAATGGTCCCATTCAGGGGTGGTAAGTGCTACAGCGATCTGAACGGCCAGGAGATTGGTTGGTATTTCATGAAAAAAAAGTACTACCAAATAATAATGTAAGAGTTCCTGGCTTTCTCTGTACTTCTCCTGAAAAGGGGAATAATTAACTGTTGTGATACTTTTCTTCTCTGATCAAAGGGGGGGGGAAACCCACAAAATTGTAGAAGTTCTGTCAATCTGCATCTGTATTTTTCACATTTTGAGTCTGGTCCCCAAGAGGAATTCTCTGGGGGCGTGGGTGGTGTCATGGCCTGGTTAACCTAGAGGACATTTGATAGCTATTTTTATGACAATACCTCAGGTGAGTGATAATGGGCCATTTTATTCTTAGAGCTGTGCCTTTAAAGATTGTAGTGACAGGGACCCACTCTGCTTTCTCATTCCTAATTGACTGTCACTTCCTTGTGCTTGCCTTAGCTCCTATAGACTTGAATGATTCTCTAATCATGTGGTGAGAATTTGTTAGGGAGCTTTCTGAGTCCCGTGAAATTGAGCTGGGTGTCACGTTGAGGGATTTGTGTCGTGAATCTGTGTGTGGGGGGTGCATTATATACTGCTCGAGACATTGTCATTGAACTGTTGATTATTGAGAATTAAGAAGGCAGTTAAGGCCCCTCATGTGCAGGAAACAGGCAGATTAGTTCCTTTTCAGCAAAAAGCACATATTTGTAAGGCCAAGGCAGAGTGGCACAATGGTCACGTTTGAGTAATGGTGGTCATAGAAGCTGAAAGTAAGGGCTCCAAATCTCATGTGACCTTTTTTTTTTTTAAAGTTCATTTATTTATTTTTGAGAGAGAGAGAGCATCCCAAGCAGGCTCCACACTGTCAGTGAACAGCCTGAGATGGGGGCTCAAACCCACAAACCGTGAGATCATGACCTGAGCCGAAATCGAGAGTTGGACGCTTAACCGACTGGCTGATATGCTGCCATTTTCATGGGTTTCAAATCAAACAGTCCAGCTGTCCCCCGAGACCATGGTCCTAGTTTAGAGGTACTGCAGTTTTATCTCGAAGGGTGGACTGTGTAACCCCTGAATTCCCCAAGACTGCGTGAGAAGTTCCTGAAGCTGTTGCACAATTTATAAAAATAGCTAATTGCCAAGGTTCCCGTGGTTAGACTTGCATTATCAATAGAGCGAAAAGAGTTTACATTTAAATGCTTTGTTCCTATTACATCATTAATTTATCTGTTCTTTAACAAAGAAAGAGAAAGAAAGAAAGAAAGAAAGAAAGAAAGAAAGAAAGAAAGAAAGAAAGAAAGAAAGAAAGAAACCTTTCAGGTGTTTTGAGATTTTTTTCAGTTGTAGTTCATTTCTTTTTACATGTCCACAAAGACAGAAATCGTAGATGGGTGAATCTGTTTCTTTCTCCAGGCATCTAAGACAAGATGAATTTAGAGAGGCATAAACATGGAGTTAAATTGTATCTCTTAAAAACATTGACTGTGAATGGATTCAGACTTCAGATCTCTTCCTTCCCTGCTTTTTGTTTTTTGTTCTTTTTTCTCCCCCCACGTGAGACACTCTTGACCTAATCCAGTAAACTCTAATTAATCGTCTTGGTAAATTCTGTTTCAAGCCATTGTGTGCAGTGTCAGTGACACTCGATCTGTTCCACTAAGGTCAAATTAGCATCTTTTACTATTTTTCTGGCATTTAAATGAATGACTTTGCTATGGTTTTTCCAGTATTTATAGTAAATATGTCCATTTGATGGAAATATAAATATGCATGAAATCTAAGAGGCTGAGCACACCCTCCTGTCACTTAGTATTGTAATCAGTGTCTTTCACTTTCTGTGGTTTTTAATAGGACCTGGCTGACATTGCTACATTAAAGCCAGTGGGACACGAAAGATAAACCGCTCAGCCCCGCTCTTATCTTGCAAGAGTAGTTGTGTTTTTCTCTGAGTCTGCCAGTTACGCTGTTGTTTGACATTTCCACCTGTGTACTTAGCGAATGAGTGACGGGCTTGCACAGACCGGGACCTCGATTTGGGGACACCGTGTGATGCTGGAGTCCATGTCTGTAGAGCCATCAGGGACCATATGGCATCAAACGGACTTCCTTTCCCTGTTGGTGGTTTTGACATCGACGGGTCCTATCCACGTGGTCCAAGTGAGGCCACGGGAAGCTGGGCGTGGTCAGTCACATGATCCTTTCGTTCGCCCGAGATTCTGTAGTTTTCCCTATCTGAGTTCACAAAAAATACAAATTGTCAAGCCAGTCGCTATGAGAGGTTCATCATGATTACAGCAACACTATTTAAATTTGAGCCGGGAGAATTGGGGCAGTGTGGACGGGTTTTGGTAGAGTCCGGGGGGCTCACCCTGCCTGAAACAACTCTCCTAGATGCAAGCGTCTCCCTGACGCATTCAGAGGAAAGGCAGAGCCATGAGTGAGTCTTTTCCCTTCTTTCCTTCTGCTCTGATCGGGCAGGTGCTAGCTGGGAGCCCAGCACAGGTTCTTCGTGGCCCAGGGAGACTGGTTTCAGAGCGAAGATGAGGTTATGGCGCCGGGCTGCCCCTTCTGAAACTGCATTCGTGCTGTGATAGCAAGCACCCCTGGGGGAAGGTGCATTTCGCCTGATTTTCAGAACCCGCCCTCATCTGGCCCATCCTCCTCCAGCCAGTGTGTCCTCCTCCAGTGCGTCAGACGGATGGGGGGTCAGTCTCTCCCCTGGCCGGCCCTGCCTCTGCACCTGTGCCACCTTGCCTCTTCTCTTCCACTGTGCGCGGACTTGCCTCCTCATCCTCTGCCCGAGGCTCCCCTGACTGCCCTCGGCAGTGGGAAATCTCTCTTCCCCAGACTCCTGTTGTTCACAGACCCTTACACCAGTGTGGCCCCGCCTGTCCTTCTCTGCTTGATATTTATTCCCTCTTTCCAGACAGATCAGAAGTTTTCTCCAAAGTGGGGACCATTCGTTTCTTACTTTGACACCTGTCGCCCAGCACGTGGTGGCTTGCCAGCAGTTGCCTGTGTCAGGCAGTAATGATTGATAGCGGGGAACAGTAGGTGACAGGGAGGTCCTGACAGGAGACAGCTGGCCTGAGGTCAAGCAGTCTGTGTCCAAACTGCGCGGTGTCAGGACTAAGTGGGATGGGGACTTGAGTTGATGTGGCCCCCCCACACACTCTGTTTCTTACTCGTGGGTTCGTGCAACGCCTACTGGACTACGAGTGCCCTAGAGGAGCATTATCTGGGACACCTGGGTGTCCACGCTCTTGATTTCAGCTCAGGTCGTGATCTCACGTTTCGTGAAATTTGGCCCCGCATCAGGCCCTGCGCCGGCAGTGTGGAAGCCTGCTTAGGACTCTGTCTCCCCCTCTGCTCCTCCCCTGCTCATTCTTGCTCTCTGTCAAAGTAAATAAACTTATTTAAAAAAAAAAAAAAAAAAAAGCATTACCTTTTGTCCTGGAAATTGATGTCCTTATCGCGTTCGTAGTCATAGGGACCCTTCTTGGTTGAGGAATGAGGTGCTGGGAGGGCGCCCCTCAGGTGCATCTAAGAATCCACAGGTGGGAACACTGGCGCTGATGTCAGGAGGAAGCAAGGGCACACCTTCCCCCAGGGGCCCCCCTGGACTTGGCTGTCACTTCTCCGGAGGGCGTCCTTTTGCTCTTACGCATGTGACAGCTTCTGGGCCTCTTCCTCTAACACGTAAAGGTGGTTTTCTATGTTTAAGGGCCTAGGTTACTTACTGATTCCTTCATTGAGGTAATTGCATTATCATTTCCTTGAGCTGAGGAGCCCTATCGGATGCTGTTTTGTATCTACCCTCAGAAAAGTACCAAAAGCATGGTGAACATCAGATGCTGGGCCCTCAGTTAATGCTGGTTGATTAATGGATTGGCAGGTGATGAGTTGTGCTTTGTGCTAAGTCAGAGCAGACAGATGACATACCCAAGGGCTTGCCAGCTCTCCGTGTTTTGGAAGAAGGGAATGTAGCGGTGATTTCAAAGGCTGTTTCCTGTGCGTCTGTCCCTCTGTTCCAGTCCTTGTCTTTGTCATTACTCTGCTTTTTAAGTCAGTGTAAGCTGAGTCTTTTTATTTGGCACCATAATCTCATACCTGGTTTTTATGGTGGTTTGGAAGCGTTAGCTTTGTAAGTGCTTTTTGTTTTCTACTTGTTTTCAGTCTTAGAATTTCATTTTGAGGCTGTCATTTTAGGACTTGTCCACCAGAGGTCACTGTTGAGATACGTATTTTTTCCCCCCCCAGGTCTTTTGCCCAAAGATTAAAAACCAAATTTGTGTTGTCAGATTCAATTTTTTGCAGGCTATTCTGCTGTGTCCAGTAGGGTATGTTGCTGTTGCCATTTACGTGGTGCAGCTTGTGCCATAATTGAGGTAGATCCCTCTAAGGATATATGTTATTTTTTTGTTTTGCTCCTATAATTATCATTCAGCCTCAACATACTATTTTTTAGTGTTTATTATGGCTGCTTTCTCAAGCTACGAAGTTTTCTTCTTTACGTCAGAAGAATTTTATCTCCTTCTGTAGTATTTTGTATTTGGCACATGTGAGATTTTATTCCTGGGGAAGAAAGTTTAAAATATGTATATGTGTAACCAGATTTTAATAACCATGTATTTTTTCAAATGTAAAGCTACAGAATAAATTCTTAATCTTGATAATCTCCAAACATTTGAACAGATGACTATAGGCATGTATTATTTTTCTCGAATCTGCCAAATCTGAGACATTAAAAGAGATCACAGTTCTTTAAATATTTTCTTCCCTAATAGAAGTTTTAATTAAAATGACTTTGTTTGATCTGAATCAAAAAGAGAAAAACAACCATGTAAAACTCAGGGAAATGTGCATTTTGTGTGTACTTTAACAGATTCTTCTACTAAATACCACTGTGTCGGGAAGGATACTATGCTTTATGAAATGAATTACACTCTGAGTCAGTGATAAAACAATTTCTGGGCATAATTTTTTAACATGAAGCTTTTCTTAATTTTACAAACAATTTTATTTTTATAGCAAAACCCACATACAGATATTGCTAGCACCTTGAATATGACAATAGTGTTTTATATTTTATGACTCATGCATTTTGAGGCTTAAGTACTCATCATTTTGTGTAAGAAATGCAGAGGATATCATTTCGCTGTGTGTAAACGTTGAACAGCCAGCTCTGTATAAACCTTTCATGAGTGCAGATCTCTGAATGTAACTGTTCACTTTTATACTTTGAACTCTGAACTGTCCTATAAAACCTTTCCTTGAGCTTTTAGGAGTTTTGCTGCAGTATGAGGCCTTAATGTGACCGTATCTTGTCATTTAATGCATCGGAAATGGCTAGTCAGGCAGTAAACCTAAGTTTTATGGCGAAACATGTTTTATTTTTTTTAACAGACTGTTTCCTATTAGTTATAGCTTATGCATGAATTCGAAATTATAATGAATAAGAAGTGCTAGGGTTTTTTTTTTAGCTATTTCAATAATTTATAGAAGATAAGGTTTTAAATACGTAGAGGTTAATACAATGTTTTAAAATTTTATGTAGATATGTGTATTGATAGGATAGCTAAAGGTAAATGTTGTTATAAATGAATTAAGTGGCATTTTCCACATGAAAATAATGGCGTAATTCTCAGAATATGCAGATCCAATTATATTGAAGAAAATGAAGCAGTTTTTTTAAAGCCTGATAAATTAAACCCTTTTCTACAGAGCTCATAGATTGTTGAGATGAATGAGAAAAATTAACTGTCCCAACTCATAAGAATGACCTTCACCAGTGTGCAGCACCTTTCTGTTCTGAAGTCTCTAGTCAGTTCTTCTTCCATAGATTATTTGTCATGCCTTATGCAAAAGTTCTTGTGCATGGCTTGTATGAAATTAAATCGAGGGGGAATATGCAAAATAAATCGTCTGTGTGTCATGAATTTATCTTGTGACAATGTCAAAACAGCTTGCTGTTTGCATTTTAAGAGAGTATAAATGTATTTATAATACAGAGGCTTTGATCAATAGCTTATTTTTTTTAATTAGTGCACATTTATCAGTTTGTTACTATGCCATCATTTGAAAGATTGGATTTGGAGAACTACATACATAGTATCTTGGGGTCTAGCAGCTATTAATTAGTATCTATCCGATGATACCGGTGGTTAGTTTACTATAAAAAAATTGACATGCACTTGGGAGTTTGTCGTTCCTTTTGGTTCTAGTTAGTAAATGAGCCTGCAGGGTCATCATGCGCAAGAATCTGTTGCCCCTGTAGTCCGGGACCAGCCAACTCTGAGGCCACTGGGTGAAGTTGGAGAAGCTGACTCTCAACGTGTCCTTAGTTCAGAGGCGGTGACCCACTGATCCCGCACTACAAACTGATATGTTCCTATTCTAGGATCTCTTCTCTTGGGGTCCTACTCAGTGCTACAAGGAAGCCAGCTGAAGTGTAGTGTGTTAATTCTTCCACGGTCCATTTTTAAATGGAATGACTTCAGTTATGCGAATTTCAGAAATGTGGCAGGCTGTGGAGAAAATAAATGTGGGGGCAGTTTGGATCTGTCCTTTTGCAGATCATAACTGGCCTCTCTGGGGAAGCTGATCTTGAAAAGCGTTTCGTTTTACTATTTATAGTAAGACTCTCAAACACGATTGATTGAATAGCAAAAATTTATATCTAAATTATCTGTTGACTATTTCTCCTAAATAATGTGTGTGTGTGTGTGTGTGTGCGCGCGCGCACGCACGTTCATGTGTGTACTATGGAGAAGGGTGGGAGAAGATATTCTAGGAGGTACATTTCATTGGTGTATTTACAGACGTTCTTAATATTTCTTAAGATATTTCTTACAGAGTTCTTAATATTTCATAACTCACCAGCCTTTTTTAATAGGGTGAAACTGTGTCAATGGCCCCTAGAAAAATGCACATAGGTTTTGTGGATCCTATAAAAACCATCCATAAATTCTTTAGGGGTGCATGTAACTCAGATTTAGAAACCCTAGAGTAGGGGAAAGATAACAGTATATTTGCACTGTAGATATACTGGTGCTATTTCTTAGAGATATTTGCTGGAAAATTGTACAAAACTTTAAAAAGATGACTTTCTTTTTTTTAAATAATTTTTTTAAAACTTTTATTCATTTTTAATAGGGAGAGACAGAGTGACAGCAGGGGAGGGTCAGAGAGAGAGGTAGACACAGAATCCGAAGCAGGCTCCAGGCTCAGAGCTGTCAGCACAGAACCCGACATGGGGCTCGAACCCACAGAACCATGAGATCATGACCTGAGCCGAAGTCAGATGCTGAACTGACTGAGCCTCCCAGGCGCCCCTAAAAAGATGATTTTCAGTACAATGTGAAATTCACTTTTGATAACTTGTAAAAAATGTTCAAAAGCTCCACCTACTTTAGCTACTGAAATTTACATTTTGTTAAATAAGAATTTGTAATTTTGAGTGGAATGCATATATATCGTTAACCTTAAATATAAAACTACCCATTGTTTTACCAGCAAAAATGGGCTTATTCGGGAATAGCAGAGAATTGCAATTTGCTGTGGCAAAACCATAGACAAGTTGGGAGAACAAAGGAGAGGGGCAGCTCCTCTGTGGAGGAGAGGGAGAAGTTGGGGATGCTGTTATAAACAAAAAGCCCGTTGGGGTAAACTGGTTGCTGGAAGTATAGTGGTTTTTCATTGGCTGAGTTGTGACTGTCTCTCATTGGCTGGTCTGTTGCCAGGGGGAGGAGGTAAGCCTTTCTTCCTCCGGCAGAGATGGTCAAGTGGTATCTGTGTGCAAGGTCCAGCTCTTCCTCTTGGGGCTACAGTTGGCAAGCAGTAGGACGTGTGTGCTCCCCCTGCTGGCCTCCCAAGTCCTAGTGAGATTTCCCTTTGGTAATTTTCACAGTATATACATATTTCAATTCCCTTAAAACCTTGAGAATGAATGCCTTTCCCGTTTCAATTTTTCTTTCTCTTTGCCAGTCAGCCTATTAGGACAGAACGCCACTCTGATGTGATTGGCCACCAGTTAGCAAACTCATCCACATCCTTTTCAGATATTTTTAGTATGAACCCTCTTGTCTAATTTTTGACTCTTCCTGTAGCCTTTTCCTCCTTCCTGAATATATGCTTTTCTGATCACCTGCTTCGTATCTGCAGGACCTGCCCCTCTTCAAATCTTACTCATCCTTCAGAAAGTTGAGATGAATTCTCTTCTTGCCCCACAAAGTCCGCCTGTCCCACCACGTGCACTGTGTGGCAAATGACATGTAAGGCCCTCCCAAGTTTCTTAGACTCTGAAGGGCCGACCTTACATACATCATGACTAGAGCGTGGAAAGAAGGGAGGCAAAGAACTAGCATGTATTGACGTCCTACTCCCTGTCTGATAGAAGCCACAGGCCTGGAGCCATCAAGTAGCTGGAGCTGGAAGGTGGAGGGCTTTTCATGGCCTCCAAGCTTCTGTGCTCATCACTGCCCTGCTGCCCCTCCCAATGATGTAGGTGTGCAGTTTAAATATCCCACCCCTGTCCATCTAGGAGGAAGCTTGGCCCTGGATCTTAACATACTCAGATGGAAAAGTAGGGAGAATTCCAGAAGTTAAAAGGCAAAGGTGTTATTCTTAGAGGGGGCCTTCCCAAAGCTACTGGTGCAGGTTGTGTGGATTTTTCTAGCCATGGGCATTTATCCCCCACTCTCTTTCTTCCTCATGTAATTACTCCCTTCCTTGGCATTGAAATGTAAGATGGGGAAAGAAGAGAAGCAGCCCTGCGTGCTCTCTTGCTGAAGTCATTCTTAACTGTAAAAGAAGACACAAACTGTTGGCAAAGTATGTTGTGTTTGTGTATGAATTTGATGTCTCCCTCTTCATGTTAATATTCGAGGATTGAGGGGCATCTGCCTGGGTGGCTCAGTCGGTTAAGCGTCTGACTGCGGCTCAGGTCATGATCTCACGGTCCGTGAGTTCGAGCCCCGCGTCGGGCTCTGTGCTGACAGCTCAGAGCCTGGAGCCTGCTTTGGATTCTGTGTCTCCCTCTCTCTCCGCCCCTCCCCCTACTCGTGCTCTGTGTCTTTCTCTCTCTCAAAGTTAAATAAACATTTAAAAAAAATATTCGAGGATTGAGTGTGTATCATATAATGATATTTAAGGGCCTGGAATAGGTCTTTTTATGACACTGAGCTTGCTTTCTGCATTGATTGAACTTTGGTTTTGTTTTCACATTCTCTTCCTTCTCACCATGTCTCAGAACTTCTTAGGCATCTTTTTCTAGAGAAATCTCTGTCCTTTGTCCTTCACTACATGTCACTCCCTTCCAGACCATCGAATGCCGCTGCCTTTCCTCCCAGTGCTGCTTCTCTCACCCAGCTCCCTGCTTAAAGCTGTTCGCTGACATCCTGCCTTGCTGGCAGTGAAGTCTCAGCCCTGGACTGTAATTCCCCAGGTATGTTCCTAAAAGAATTCCAGCTTTGGAAGTCCTCCTCAAGATTGTGTAGACCATTGCTTGGTTCTCTCTGGGCAGTTAATAAAAGATTCAGAAATCAAGTAAATTGTGCATCCTCAGAGGAGCAGAAATCCGTGCTTGTCAGCTTTTTAGGAGATTTGGCCTCGCGTACACATTTTTTATAGCCCAGGGACATATATTTTTGCATGTTTGACTTTATACTGTAAAATCTGCTGTAACGCTTGCTTGTAACTTTTCTTCCCTGATTTTTGTGGAATTGATTATTCTCAATGTTGCTGAAAGAGGAGGGTTTTGTTTTGGGCTTTTTGTTTTGTTTTGTTTTGGTTTTTTGTTTTTTTTTGTTTTTTTTGCAGTGAATTAAGTCAGGATATTTTTGGTTAGTAAAATTACTTAAGCTGCAGAACCTTAAGGAGGCCCATGATAGGATACAATAAATGTGTACCTCTAGGTGTGGTGCTTAGTAAATACTGTTGATTAGCTGAAAGTAGCATTGCTGTTGTCGTTTGTAAAGCTAATAACGGTTTGGGGGATGTTGGCCTTTATTGGGTGGACATTTAGATATTTTGGTATTTTACTTTTACCTTGAGGAGCATGTAGATCCTTTTAAATGAGAACCTGTTTTACTGTTTCATAAACTTTATGTTTTAAAATAACCCATAACTACTGTAATTCACTGTTTTAATAGCTGCTTTGGGGAAAATCCCATGAAATCTGTAAAGCTGGTTAGCGTTAGTATCCTTTTGAACTAAACGTTCTTGGGCTAAGATATAATTAGTTCGTTACCCACCTTGTGTTTTTGGCCAGAAAACAAAAGTCATTAATCACTATAAATACAAATGACCTTTTTCGCATATAAAATTCTGAAGAGCGTAATTATTTGTATGCGAGACTAAAGAGATTCTTCTTTACAGTTAATCATTAAAATGGCATTCAAAACTGTGATTCCTAATTGGCTGGAAGAATTGGCATCTATATAATGAGTCTAGACGTCCTGTCTGTGGTAGGAATAGACGAATGTCCCTGTTACCGAGGATTAAAGGGGCTGTCCTTTTACTCTGGCCAGGAACGCCCCAAGTTCATATTCATGTGGTTTCTGTTCTTTTGGTTTCTTCCCACCTTACCTCATTCAGAGTACAGGGGGATGGATGGTGGTTGACCAGGACTGAATTCATCCAATACTGGGGCAAGGAAACGTTTGCTTTCGCCACTTATGTGATCTTTCTTCCCTCACTGTACGGAGAATGAATAATCTCACTCCTTTGGATGTATTCGCATGGTTTTCGTAATTTTTCTAATAACTTTCTTGTAGCACTTTATCTTAGGGATCTAATAACTGGCCTCATTTAACTACCTGCCACCTTCCCTTATCCTTCTCTGTTAAAGAAATCTTACAAAGCAGCAGAAGCATGTCAAAGTCTAACCGAACATGTTCATTTGTTATGTCAATCAAGTCTCCTCTTTTTAATATAAATATAGGGTTTGGGGAAAGGTTTGGGGAAGCAGTGCTGTCTGATTTATTTTGCTCTGCCTTATCCCATATGGTGGTGTCTTTGGGCTTTGTGTGGCCTTTGGGTCAGTGGCACTCCAGAGATCGGCGCGAGTTGGTAGCATTTCACCCATTGCAGGGCCAGGAGCACACCCACCACTGGGCCATGTGCTGGTCTTAGCCCTGCCTGTGGGCAGTGGTTCCTATGAAGAACCCTCTCTGAGTCTCCCTCTTTGGACCCTTGGGGCGGGTGGCAGTCCCTCCCTGGTTTCCCATGTGGAGGCAATGGCTGAGCCCTGAATTCAGTTTTACAAAGAGGCATGCAGGCCGAATCCTCTTGGCCTTCATGCTATAGCCTAGTGCCTTTCCTTTGTAGGAATCTCCAGATTAAATAAAACCCCCCAAAGCAAAAAAGCCTGGTGTTTCTGCAAAAATAGTTAGGCACAGCGTAGTTCTAAGTACTCAGAAGTTTGGTGGAAGGTGGCGGGTAGGGTTCACAGCTCCGGATTTCATACCCGTGCTTATGATGAAAACCTACATGTGTTCTGAGCGGCTTCCGGCTTCCCAGCAGCCGTGGGTGGTAACGTGGTGCATGGTCTATTGCTGCCCTTTTGTAGCTGAAGAGGACCCGGCTGTCGGTGCCAACCATATGGCTCTAAAGACCAATGCCTGACCCGCCGGCCCTTCCGTGGGCTGCACACAGGCGAGCGCCTGTCCTTATGTTTTGCAGGGTGCCTGCTGCTCCCAGAGCCTGTCACTCTTCTCAGTTTTGTTTCTTTGCCTCGGGCCACAAGATGCTTTTGTTCGAGAAGCCCCCGGATCGGCTGCACCCCAGCTGGTCTGTCTGTGCTGTCATTACCACCCAGCATTCTCCATTTAATTCTCCGTGTTTTGACAGCCAGAAGTGTAGCAAGGGGCATCTCTTCATAGGACCACGCTTGGTCATGATGAAGTTGCTGCTGAGTGACTTAATTCGATGAACTAGGGAATTCAGAACTTTGCCTCTTACATTGTTCTTTTTCCTCAGTACTGATTGCACCATAAAGATTTGTATGGGTGTCACTGAAGCAAATGAGAGTTCATCCACCTGACGCACAGCAGACCAACAAAAACTGACCAAGCTTTTGCAGTGGAAGAAAATAAGCTTTATCTGTTGGTCTGGTGCCACCCAAGAGAGTTAGGGGGCTAATACCCCAAAGTCCTGAACTCCCCAGTAGCTTACAAGTGAGGATTTTTTTAAGTTCATTTATTTTGAGAGAGAGAAAAAGAGTGGGGGAGGGTGAGAGAGGGGGGAGGAGAGAAAAAATCTGAAACAGGTTCCATGCTGTCAGCTCAGAGCCCCACGTGGGGCTCCATCCCACGAACCCTGAGATCATGACTGGAGCTGAAATCAAGAGTCAGACACTTAACTGGCTGAGCCACCCAGGTGCCTCACGAGTGAGGATTTTTTTTTTTTTAATTAAAAAAGAAATTTTTTTTAATGTTTATTTTTGAGAGAGAGAGAGAGAGAGAGAGAGAGAGAGAGAGAGAATGTGAGCGGGGAGGGGCAGAGAGAGAAGACACAGAATCCGAAGCAGGCTGCAGGCTCTGAGCTGTGAGCACAGAGCCTTACGCGGGGCTCGAACTCACAAACTATGAGATCATGACCTGAGCCGAAGTCAGACGCTTAACCGATTGAGCCACCCAGGTGCCCCACAAGTGAGGATTTTTAAGGGCACGGTTTGAGGCAGGGGTCTTCTGAGAAGGTGGATGCTGTTGATTGGAGGCCCATGAAGTCACGTTAACAGATACTGCTTAGTTACTTCTGGTGCTACTTCATCTGCTCCCATGGAAGGGGTTCCATCCCCAGATACTTGGAATCTGAAAGATACCTCCGTTCTTCATGTTGGAGATTTCATTAGGGGCATTTGGTGCTTCTGTGTTGAGGGCGTTGCTGGTTAGCTGCCTGTACGTGCTCAGGATACCTGGGTACGTGTGTAAGCTAGTGAGGTTGTGTACTTCCTGTTCCTTTGAGTGATAAGCAGGAAGTCCCGCCTCTTGGGCCTGGTTCTGTGTGTGCCAGGCCCAGCTGTGCCTGGGTGCCATATGACCTCTAGTGTTCCTTTTTTCCTCTGAACTGAGGATGTGGATGCTAGCTTCCTGGGGAAGCAGAAGCTGACTGGAAAGTATAGGATTATAGCCCCCAGGTTGGGTGGGTCAATCCACCATCTAGATTGCCTTTTGTGGGTTTTTTTTTTTTCTCCACTTTTCATCAACTCAGAGTCTCAGTAGCTTACTGAGGTGACAGAGAAGTCTTGATTTGGGTGATCTTACTTAGCATTATATCGTGAAGGAAGGGACATACGTACTGGATTAATGATTTTGATGTCCCCAGTAAATTAAAAGTTTTCTGAACAAAGCGTGGTCGTCCCTGGACCAGCAGCATCAGCGTCCCCTGGAAACTTGTTGAAAATGCAGAATCTTGGGCCCCATCCCAAGCCTACTGAGTCAGGAACTCTGTGGTTTGCATTACCCACCCTGCATCTGTGCTGTCAGAAGCCTTCCAGTAATTCCGATATACTCGAATTACATTGAAAGTTTGAGACACCCCCCCCCCCCCAGAGCAGCATTATCTAGAACTTTCTGCAGTGAAGGGAATGTTTTCTATCTGTGCTGTCCAAACAGCAGCCACCAGCCATTTGTCATGTGGCTTGTGTGACCAGGCAACTGAATTATTAATTGTACCTAATTGCAACTAATCTAGATTTAAATTTATTTCTTTTTTCTTTATTTGTAATACTTTTCATCCAATTCCCTTCCCTCCCCCATCTTCCACCTCTGGTAACCATAACTCTGATCTCTTTTTTTCTGTGAGTTTGTGTGTGTGTGTGTGTGTGTGTGTGTGTGTGTGTGTGTTGTAAGCTTCCACGTATGAGTGAGATCATACCGTTTTCGTCTTTCTCTGACTTACTTCACTTAGCATGATGCCTTCCAGGTCCATCCATGTTGCTGGAAATGGCAGGATTTCCTTTTTTATGGGTGAGCGGTGTTGCGTTGTGTATACACACACCCCATTTCATTGTCCATCCACGCATCGGTGGGCATCTTGGTCCCTGTGACTAATGCCGCAGTGAACATGGGTGCAGATATTTTCTGGAGACAGTGATTTCATTTCCTCAGGATGAATACCCGGAAGTGGAACTGTCGGATCATATGGTAATTCTAGTTTTAATTTTTTGAGGGACGTCCATACTGCTTTCCGTCGTGACTGTGCCTTGGACAACCCAGCTCCAGAGTGTACCTGTACTTTTTTTATCGTGTGGATGAACTAGTAGGCTTTTAAAAACAAGTTACTGGTTACGGAATTGTTAATTTTACATCCCCGAACAAAACGCTCCTCAAGTGAAAGTCCGATTGCCATAACAGTCGTTTCTTCAGGTTTTTCCGTTGCACGAGACAGCTGACTCTTGCTCGCTACTGGGTCAACTGTTGATTAGAGTTGGAGCGCTCTGGCCTGTCCGTTGTGTCCAGCGAGTGGTTTCTGAGGCTTCCTGCCAGAGGGAGCCTCGCAGGGAGTGTTAATGTAGGAGATTAGGCAGGTCCCCTTCCGGCCCTGACTGGGGAGCCCACCCCGGGACTTGGGGCCGACTCTCGTCGGGTTGTCCCAGAACTGCAGAGGCCGACTGCTAAGTCTGGCTGGCTCATGCTTCTCACATCAAATGAGAATAACGTTCAGGTTCTAGATTTAGGAGGCCTTGAAGGAAAAGAGGCTCCTGCTGGGCTCATTAGTCTGAATTGTTGTTAACTGCCAGAAGATGACTTGAGGCTAGTCCCTGGGTATAGCTCCTGGGGTGGCAGGACCACATCTTTGTCACCTTTGCTAAAATACAGCGGAAACTCTGGCCCGAGAGTGTTCCCAGTGGTCCTCTAATCCTGTGACTAAAGCAGAATGTGGCATTTAGGAGCCAGGGAACACCTGAGAGCGGTCAGGCACCTCTCTCTCAAACGTGGCAACTGGAGTCTTAAAATCAAAGCAGCCGTTTTTGACAGAAAATGACACTCAGTGCTCTGTCACAAGCAAAGTTCTACATGACTGAGCTTCCTAATTGAGGACCTCATTTGTTGCATTATTTAAATTCATATTGTTGATTTTCTTAATCCAGCTCTTTGGAGAATCGTAGAATGTTGAAGCCAGGTGGAAGAGAACTTAGAAAGGGTCACAATCCAGCCAGGACTCCTGTGTCCACACAGCACACGGCCCTCTGTTTCCCTTGTGTACTCAGCTCCTTGTTGTCTCTAGACTTTGTGCTCAGCTGGGGTCACAGTCACAAACAGAACGGATAGACGAAAACGCATGTTGCAAGGGCGTAATTAGAAATACATCGGGGCACCCGTGTAGCTCAGTCAGTTAAGCATCTGACTCTTGTTTTGGGCTCAGTTCATGATCTCACGGTTCCTGAGTTCGAGCCCCACTCTGGGCTCCATGCTGACAGTGCGGAGCCTGCTTGCGATTCTCTCTCTGTCTCTGTCTCTCAAAATAAATAAACTTTAAAGAAAATAAATCTATCGATGCTGACCATTCACTTACATTTTAAAATACTTCATGCTAATGTGTCAGGCAGAGATCTTGAAAAATTTCACCAGAGTATTCTGACCGGTGACGTATTACTGCCATTTTTTCCCTAAAGGCTGCATTTGTTCATGTTGCATGTGTGTATAATTTAGTTATTGCACAGCTCATATTGTTAACTCGTTCTTTTTTCATGTATAATTTCGTTAGAATTAGTTTTCCAAGCCCAAGAGCTGTTTCCCTTTATCTACTCTGAGACTTCTTTTGTAACTTACTTTCTTTAAATAGATCACCTTTCTCACTTTAATCCCAGACGTATTGAAATGCTAGGTGTTAAAAGTGTGGCTCTATACACATCATAAGCATTCTCTAAATACTGGCTGAAAGAGTGGATGCTATCCCATCCAGCCAGGTCTGAATGTTAATTTCTTCTGATTTTTGCTACGGCCAGGTGGTGGGAATTCTGTAATTGAGAGAGAATATTAGCTGTGTAATGTTTTTCCCTTTTTAGCTTGAATGGAGTCTCAACAACAAAATTCATATGCATACAGAAGGCTGGGAGAAGTAGAGTAAATTGAATGTAGGGTTATTGTTTGTGTCCACAAAACAAAGCCCTAAATCACATTTAGCATAATTTGTGGTTTTAAATTGGACTGATTTAGCAAGGAGAGTGAAGTAATGTCTCATCCTGTCAAAAAGGCGATACCTTCAGACCAGCATTTAATTGCATTGGCAGAGTAACTTGGGGAAGGCAGCAGTAATTCTGGCTGCATTATTCTTGGTTTGTGGCTAAATTGAGATCATCATTTTCTCCTGGTTGCACTAACTTTCTTTATTGCTCTTCAAACTAATCAGATGAATGCGGTGAGAGAAGCTTAGTGGTAGCTGGAGGGTGCACAGGGGAAAAGGGTGAGGTCCCCGAGCAGGGCTGACTAGCAGGGCTGTAGTCATCAGTAGAGCTGTGCCTTACACACTGAACGTTGTGGGGAGAGAAGAGTCAGCTGACAACACCCAGCGACTCAGCAGGTGCACCTGAGTGAACTTCTCTGCGATCCTTTATGCAACGTGAATGCCGTTGATTCCCCGGAAAGTGTCTCCCCGACCACACACCCATAAATGTGCTTTTAAGGCCAAACTGTACAGGTAGGGCTTCTATGCATTCATGTTGGTATCCAAGAGTACACTTTCTGGAGGTTAATTTCTAGCTGCCTCAATTTTCCCATGGAAACCCACCCTTTTATCTCCTCCCCAAACCGTCCCCTTGAGTAACTGTCTGTGCCTTGTGCATTTTCCATCGGGACCGCTGCCACCTCCCAAGTGTCTGAATCCAGACTGATTCATATTCCTCACAATCCCTTCCTCCAGTGAAAGCATTTCCCTTGCCTTTACCAAGCCTTCTTCCCTCTAGCGAAGTCAGATCATCGATACCTTAGACATTTTATGAAGCTGAAATTGAGGACTCGGAACTGTAACGAACAGTGTGCCTGCCCTCCTTATTCTTGTTCCGCTGGGAGTTATGCACCAGAGCTCCCGCAGCGGCTCCCTCCTTAACTGTTTCAGATGTCTGTTTGGAATCGGATGTATACCTTTGTAGTGGTTCTAAGTAAAGGTGCTCCTGGTTTTTCCCAGTCTTCTGGAGTGCGCCCTGGAGGGTGTTGTTGGGATGGGAAGTAAAGGCACTGACATAAGACATGACCCTTTGTTGTGCTGTACCCAAGGCCCATGTCAGTGGTTTCGGTAACATGGGTAGTCTTGGTGTTAGAATTGACATGAACCGTGGACAAGCCAACGGTTTGTATCAAATGTTTGTAGGAAGGCTGGATTAGCAATGGGGGGCATCTGTTACAGATCTCCTTGCTACCAATGGAGAGTTAGTACTTTTGAGGTAAAGATGCCTTTGGCCTGCAAGTTGATATTTGCAAGTATATGCTCTAGGGAAGGAAGACTCTTATAGATCCTCATTGGTTTATCTTAACCTTTGATCTGCATGCTAGTATTCATATCATGCTACTGAGTTGGTTTTTCATATTTCTGTGTAATAACAGTGCATTGATCTGTTGCTGATCTGATGTAAAGTGTGTGTGTGTGTGTGTGTGTGTGTGTGTGTGTGTGAGATCGATCAAGGTGTAAAGACCAGAAACCAAAATCATGAAAGAGGTTGGTTGAATATTTCATCATTTGAGGTTGAACTTACATTGTGATTTAGTGCAGTGTAAAGAGAACAGCTCTTCATGTGGCCCCTGGGGTGGCTCAGTTAAGTGTCCGACTCTTGATCTCAGCTCAGGTCATGATCTCATGGTTCATGAGTTCGAGCCCTGCATCAGGCTCTGTACTGACAGTGGGGAGCCTGCTTGGGATTTTCTCTCTCCTCTCTCTCTCTGTCCTTACCTATTCATACTCTATCTTTCAAAATAAATAAAAATGAACTTTAAAAAAAGAAAACAGCTCTTCAGATATCAGATTATTGAAACACCTTGATGAATGTATCATTAACCAGGAAGGGCTTTGGCGTTTGCGGTCTTCCTTCAGGTAGAGGTGCAAGGAAACCCAAAGGAAGAAAACAGTCGTACTTGTGAGGCATCGTATGGCAATTATAAAAGAATTTATGCTTTGGAGTATTCACCTATGGGCTATTAATGGCAGCCTGAAATTCTCTCTTGCCCTTTAAAGAAGCGTTTTCATTTCTACTCGATGGTGAGTTGTGAACCTAAGGAAAACCTACAAAAAGTAATATGTATGTATATGTGAATCAGATGGTCATACTGGAGTTTCATCTCTCTTTCCTGGGCAAGAAAAACACAATGTGTTGCTGGCGTTCCTTACGCAGAGCGAGGTTCCTGTATTCACACCCAGCATCCTTGTTTCCCTAGCTGTGCCGCCAAACATAGCAGAGCTGAAGAATTTGGAAGTGCTGAACTTCTTTAATAACCAGATTGAGGAGCTGCCCACACAGATCAGCAGCCTTCAAAAACTCAAACACCTGAATCTGGGGTGAGTATCCCTGGAGGAGAAAAGAACAGAAGAGGAAGAGGGGGAGGGCGCGTGCAGGCTATGAGCACAGGAGGGACTGTGTCTGTTACTGACTTCTAATTTCTTTTTGTGTGGTAGGACTTTAACAAAAGTTTTACTGCTTTTAATATGTCTTTCCAGTGGGCTGCATTATGCATATCTATTAGAGAAGTAATTGCAAAGCTAATTGTTGGTGCAGTAAGGGAGTGTGTGTGTGTGTTTTGTCGTATTTGGTTTCTAACAAAATTTTATTTCAGTTACATTGACTGGAAAGGGACTTATTTGCATAGCGTTAACTGTTCAGACCAGTTGCAGTGTGGTTGATTTTTCTCTCTGTTTTAAGTAGAAATCGTTTACAAAGCGTCTTCCTACCACAGAAGTGAGGGGGGGGGGGGAGGGAAGATACATTTCCGAACACTGCTCCATTGATTCTTACAATTCTTTTATGTAGTTGAGAGGTTATAATCCTGTGTCTTTCTTTATACAAAGGTGAAGAGAGGAGGTTCGATTCACCTGAGGTGGCAGAACCAGGTAGCAGTGAATAATAATAATACATCTGTTGCTTTCCAGTTTTCAAAGTCCTCATGCCGGGATTTGACCCTCTCAACAATTATGAGGGACGTAGGGCGGGCAGTAGTTTTCATTTTGTGGAGTGGAAGTCAGGCCCTTTCCGAGAGCCTCAGTGACTCTTTCCTGATTGCCCCTGAGCTTAGTGACCGAGCCAGGCAGAGGACCCCATTATCTGGGGTCCGGCCCTCTCCATGAGACTCCATAGATGCCACCAGAACTTGGGCTTCTGAATCCCAGCTTCATTGTTAAAGCTGTGAGGTGAAGCTGTCCACTCATGCTTCATCCGCTGTGTGAAGTTGCATATTCATTAAATTATAGCCATTAAATGCTTTAGTTAAGCTAGTGATTTACATGGAATGGTGATAGAAGCTGGCCAGGTATTTATCAATTTCATAGGAAGGAATCATGAAGGAAAAAAAAAAACATCTATTCATGGAAGGATTTTTAGTTGAGCATATTCTTTCTAGGGGGAGTTTGGTTAGAGACTCATTTGATGTTCACTCTGCTTAGGATATAATCTTGGAAAGATCCATGAGCATTCTCTTTCCTAATGTCTGAGGGGAAGTAGAGCTTAAAGGAAAAGGGGAATATGACTTAAATCAGATGGCTTTTACCCCTACACATATGGAGATTGTGTACCCATCTGGTAAAACAGAAAAGAAAGGATCCCTCATTTATATCTTTGTTTTGGGAATTATTAAGTCTTGATTTTAATTTGTATGTAAGCAAGAAGCTAAAACTAGATGTGTATACTAGCTGTACAAAACTAGGTACATTCTTACTGTTAATTTTTGATTAATTGGTTTAACGAGTCATTTATATATAAGGTGCCAGGCACAGTACCCAGTCCGCGGTAAGCAGTACATTGTGTTGGCTGTGTCCATTGCCCTCGCCATCATCATCACTTTCTTCCTTGTTTCATTTACTTCAGGACTATGTAGCTGTCTCATCTGTGTCAGGAACCTTGCTAGTATTGGGGTTCAGTGGTGAAAATCACAGTCCCTGGCCTGAAGTGTGGGGGCGGAGCCAGCTGTAAATGAGCAGTGACGGTTCACAGCCACATCCCTGACATGCTGGAGGTTGTCTGAAGGCAGGTGGGAGAGACTGCCAAGGGGGTTAGTCAACAGGTGAGGTTGTCTGAAAATTCCCATAGGGGGCAGTATTTGAGCCAAAATTTGATGCATGGAAATGAATTTCTCTGACTCAGAGGCAGAAGGAATGCATCCCAGGCTGCAAGAATATCATGATTATGGGGTGCCTGGGTGGCTCAGTCGGTTGAGCGTCCGAATTCGGTTCAGGTCACAATCTCGCGGTTCAGGAGTTCAAGCCCCGTGTCGGGCTCTGTGCTGACAGCTCGGAGCCTGGAGCCTGTTTGGATTCTCTGTCTCCCTCTCCGTGCCCCTCCCCCACTCATCCTGTCTGTCTGTCTGTCTGTCTCTCTCTCTCTCTCTCTCTCTCAAAAATAAATAAGCATTAAAAAAAATTTTTTTTTTTAAAGAATGACATGGTTATAAGCTGAGAGTACTGCGTGTTCCACGCAAGTTGTTCAGTGTTGCTGAGTGTAAAATGTGAGGCAGGAAGCGGTGAGGGAAGAGGCGCGGCCAGGTAAAGAAGCACGAGTGTCTGCTATTTCGTTCCTGAGTATTTCCTGAGCTCCCAACTATGTGCCAGGCACCGTTCTAGGTAGTAGCCATCCAACCTTTATGGAGCGTTCGTCACAGTTGGGGAAACCAACGATAAACAAATAAATGTCTACAATGGCAGGGTGGCCCTGGGTGCCAAATAAAGGCACTCTGATTTTATCCTGCCGACCATGAGGAGCTTTTACGGCAGGCAGAACAGGAGGTATGAGAAAAGATTGGATTTTTGTAGGAAAGGTCATGCGGAGGGGAGGTTGGGGTAAGAAGCGGTCAGGACACCCCTAAGCACGCTGAATTAGTGTTCCAGGTGAACTAGGGCAGTGGCAGTGCCCAGCCAGGAGAGGGGTTTTGTGTGAAAAATACTTAAGAGCTAAAACTCACAAGACGGTCACTGGTGGTATGGGTGATGCCTGGGGGTCTGTCTGGGCAGCTGAAATAGAAATAAAGATGGGGACAGCTGTGGGAATAACATCGTGAGCTCAGGTTTTGTTCAGTTGGGTTGGAGGTACCTTAGGACAGAGTTAAAAAGTTTTCTTTTTTTAGTCAAACGCATCTTAGTTCCCTCTCTGTTGTCTTTGGAGCGGTTTGCATTTTTGGCTCTCGGTGTTTTATTCATTGTGTAAAACTTTCTGTGTATTTAATTACATCGCTGTATAGATGGAATTGTCAAAGTTTGAACAAAAATTCTCAGCTCTCTGGGAGAGGAATTGACATGAGTTTCAATAAAGGATATTTCTGTTCTCAAGTGGCATAAAGAATTATACCTGCATAGCCCTGTTTAAGGAAAGTTATAGAGAGAGGACTCTTTAGAGGAAGCAGTCTGAATAAAAATAGACACATAGGAGACACCAAAAAACTCAACACAAAAAAACCCCAAATAATCCAGTTAAGAAACGGGCAGAAGACATACACAGACATGTCACCAAAGAAGACATTCAGTGGCCAAAAAAACACCTGAAAAATGCTCAACATCACTCATCATCAGAGAAATGCAAACCAAAACCATAATGAGACATCCCCTCACCTCCGGCAGAATGGCTAAAGTCAAAAACACAAGAGACACCAACTGCTGGTGAGGATGTGGAGAAAAAGGAACCCTCTTTCCCTGCTGGTGGGAATGCAAACTGGTGCGGTCACTGTGGAAAACATTTGAGGTTGCTGAAAAAATTAAAAACAGAACTACCATATGATCCCGTAACCCCACTACTGTGTATTAGTACCCAGTCGTACTTTCATACCCAAAGAATATGAAAACAGTAATTTGAAACGATATATGCACCCCTGTGTTAAAGCATTATTTACAATAGCTCAAATATAGAAGCCATCCTTAAGTAGATGAAGGAATGACGTGGTGTGTGTGTATGTGTACACGTACTTCTCAGCCACAAAAAACAATGAAGTCTTGCCATTTGCAACAACATGGATGGATCTAGAAGGCCTGCTGCTAAGGAAATAAGTCAGAGAAAGACAAACACCATATGATTTCACTCATATGCAGAACTTAGAGACAAGACAAACGAACAAAGAAGAACGGAGACCAGCCACAAAACAGAGTCTTAAGAGAACAAACTGATGGTGACCAGAGGGGAGGTGGGTGGGGGGATGGGCGAAATAGGTGAAGGTCATTAAGGAGTGTACTTGTTGGGATGAGCACTGGGTGACGCATGCAAGCGTTGAATCACTGTATTGTACACCCGAGACTTAACGTATAGATGTAACACCGTGTGTTAAGTGTACTGGAGTTAAAATAAAAATGACGTCTGTACACACACAGACGAGACCCTACAGCACAGCATTTAGGCCACGTATATGCATATTCTGAACAGCACGCTCAACCAGAAGTTGCTTTCAAAGTTATATACGGTATTTGCTGTTTATCCTGATGATGGCAAGGCCTGAAGGGATTTTTAGGCCCTCTGAATAAATAAAGTTTTATTATGTTTCTAATTGTTTAAATGTGGTTCATTTTGTGGTCATTTTCTACAGAATATAAAGCCACATTGGCTACTTGCTGGTAATTATTTCTGGGATAATCTCAGTACAGTAGCACCGTGGGCTAACTCTTCTGGAATGGTTTTTGACCCCGTGAGATGCTGGAGCTCATCATGCGAAACTTAGAAGTTTTCAGTAAGTACAGTTCTGAGTGGCTGTGTGCGTGAGTGGGTCACCGTGGACGTGAGAAGAGTTATTACCCTTAGCTAATAACTAAGAAGGTTTTACTGAAGCAAGAGGAGCCCAAGAGGACCTCTGGAAGTCAAAACGTTCCAGAAGGGAAGCATTAGTAAGGACCTTCCTAGCTCTTGAAAAAGAGAAAGAGAAGAGATGCCGACCAGCCTTCCACCCCCTGGTTTTATAAATTTCTACATCGTGTGCAGGTGCTTTCCCTTTTCCAAAACACACCGGAAACAAGGTTCACGGGCAGACAGAAGAATTCTTACCATCATGGCACGCATGAGCGCCATCAGCAACTTTGTGTGTAAACACTGGAGGTGATCTGAGGGTGAGCTGGCGACCCAGACAGGAAAGCCCCGCTCAGTTGTTCAGGCTGCCCGCAGCGGTCTTCTCCCAGGGTGAGCTTACCTGTTGGAAACCGAGTCAAAACTTCTCTCAGGCTTCCTGAAAACCAGTGGTAGTGATGACTCTCCTTTCTCGAGGACCCTTTGCGAGCCACAGATCTTCCGAGCTGCTTCAGACGTCTCAGCTGTCAGCCTCCTGGCGATCCTTCCGGAAAGTACTGCTCTCCTCATGTTCCCGTTGAAGAAACTGGGTCTCAGAGAAGCTCAGCAACCTCCCCAAGGTCACCCAGCTAGCGGTGCCAGGCTGGACTCGGACCATCACCCAGCTCTGTCTGCCCCTGCTGTAACCTCTCACGGACACCCGCAGGGGCCCCCAGAGCCACGGTCCCACGCGTGGACGTGGAGATGGCTGGGGACTACGTGCGCCCCTGCGGCTCCTTGTTTGTGGCCAGCAGCGCTTCCGGACCCCCTTAAGCATTTGAGTTGGGGCTTCCTTTCTGCCTGCCAGGTTGGCGAGCTCCCTGCCGTCACTGCTGTCACTGCACGGGGGGCCTCTGCAGTGATCCGGACACCCTGGGGGTATTGGTTTCTGTCTCAAGGAGAACCACCTCTGGCTCAGAACCCCCTCTGGTTCTCTTAGCAAAGAGAACCACCTCTGTCCATCAGGTGGACAGACTCAGGCTCACTCTGGGCTGGAGATGGAGATCTCCTTCTGGGAGATGTCTCTTTGCTCTGAGGAAGGCTGACTGGCGCTTTCCTGCACCTCATCTTTCCAAAGTCTACTACTGTGTTTGGAAACACGAACTTTATTGGTGATTTTCAAAAAGAGGTAACTTAGAGTGGTAAAGAAACACCTAATGTGCTTTGTCCAGTATTGGTGATTTTTCTTTCAGTTTCCTCAGATCCTTGTGTTGGAATCTAGGCATCGGGGGGAGGGGCTAGGTGCTCCCAGATACCTGTCACCCTCACCAGGCGAGCCAGAAGTCCTTGTCACTTAATTCATGTCAGCTCTAAAGAGATGATAGTAAGCGCTGTCCTGCCTGAACTACGCGATCGTTCTGGTGACCCAGGTGAAACTTGATGTCAATGTGCTTCACACAAGGTGAATTGGTAGAAACAATCCGTTGTTGTCATTACGGCAAAGGGTCGTGGAGGTTACTTTTATTAAGTGTAAAGTTAACCAGTGACTTTCCTACCCAAAAGGTAGAAATCGCTTTGACCTTGGTTTCCCCCTGTGCTATCAATTTTTTCTTATGAGGCCTGGTTGGTGGGTGATTGGCAGCTGTGGACAGGATTGTATCTAGTATGAGAAGGATCGAGGCCTCGAAGCATTTTATTTTATTTATTATTATTTTTTTAATTAATTTATTTTTTTATTTATTTTTGGGACAGAGAGAGACAGAGCATGAACGGGCGAGGGGCAGAGAGAGAGGGAGACACAGAATCGGAAACAGGCTCCAGGCTCTGAGCCATCAGCCCAGAGCCTGACACGGGGCTCGAACTCACGGACCGCGAGATCGTGACCTGGCTGAAGTCGGACGCTTAACCGACTGCGCCACCCAGGCGCCCCCTCAAAGCATTTTAATGTCACAGTTCCTCCTACCCTTCAATCCTCCTACCTTTAATCTTATATTAGACTAAAAAAATTTTGGGGTGTGCCTGGGTGGCTCAGTTGGTTAAGTGTCCAGCTTCGGCTCAGGTCATGATCTTATGGTTCGTGGGTTCAAGCCGTGTGTTGGGCTCTGTGCTGACAGCTCAGATTCTGGAGCCTGCTTTGGATTCTGTGTCTCCCTCTCTCTCTTCCCCTCCCCTGCTCATGCTCTGTCTCTCTCTCTCTCTCTCTCTCTCAAAAGTAAATATTTAAAAAATTTTTTAAATCCTCTTTTAAGTATGCTCAGAGGGAACCACATTAAGAAAAGTAAGGGTCTTAAAGAAAATAATAAAAGATAGTAACAGTGTATTTACTTTAGATTTCAGTGGAAATACATACATATATATATATATATTAGTTTTCAATTATGAAGAAATACACATAAGATTTACCATCTTAACCATTGTTAAGTCTATGATTCTGTAGCGTTAAGTATATTCACGTTCTTGTGCACCAACCTCCAGAAGTTACTCATCAGGCAAAACTCTATACCCATTAAACAACAACTCCCCATTTCTCCCTCCTTCAGCCCCTGGCAACCACTGTTGTAATTGGAGATCATTTTGAATGTTAGTAATTGCATAACAAGAAAGTGATTTTTTTTCCTCCATTGGAATAAATGAAATAAAGCAAATGTCTAAAAACGACAAAGCTTAATCTGTATCTTTTGAGGAATTATTATTGCCACATCCGTGAGGCAGTTTTTCTCTGGATGGACAGATATTTTGTGATGATTGAAGTTTCTGTGTAACACAGGGACTGAGCTTTCTTGCAGAAAATGATGAGAC
This sequence comes from Acinonyx jubatus, assembly GCF_027475565.1. Taxonomy (NCBI): domain Eukaryota; kingdom Metazoa; phylum Chordata; class Mammalia; order Carnivora; family Felidae; genus Acinonyx; species Acinonyx jubatus. Next base: position 15,269,733 of record NC_069387.1, on the reverse strand, counting down.
ATTTTCAGATGTTTAATGAGCATAGAGGTTCTCTAAGTATAATTACTGTGTTGGTTAAAAGAACATAAAGTGATTGCAGAATTATGGCCTCTTCTGAGTTTTCAGTCTCTTACACACGGCTCTTCGGCCTGTGACACAGAGGTGATGTCTGAACATAAACGTTTTGTGTGTGACGTCTTGGATTTTTTTTTTTTTTCCCCAACCACAGCATGAACAGACTGAACACTTTGCCTCGAGGATTTGGCTCTCTCCCAGCTCTTGAGGTCCTTGATTTGACTTACAACAACTTGAATGAAAACTCTCTTCCCGGAAACTTCTTCTACCTTAGTAAGAAACTTTTAATTCTATAAATCTCCTTAAAATGGTACTTTGCGTTCTGAAAGTGAAATTTATTTGCCAGGGCCCAAACTCCAAGAGAAATTATTGGACGTATATATTTTTTTCTTCGCACATTTCTTTTGAATATTCCTTCATAGCTCAGCAGTATGTATGTTTGATATATAGTTAGCTGACACCATTGAGCTCAAGTGGACTTAGTAATGTCATATTAACTTCCGGATAGAGATTATGTACCTAAATGAGATCGAGTCTCACATTTAGCTAAAGAACTTGACTTCCTTCTTAAAGAGCATGCAAAAAAATAATAATAATGTATGTGTTCTCCCATGTTGCAATTAACTCTTTGTAAGCTATTTCCCCAAAGATATTTCAACCAATTATATATAAAAATATGCATTAGTAAGCTACTGACAGAACTTTTTAAGCCTCCTAAAAAATACTGTCAGTGATGTGGTCTGTTTCATCTATAGAATACAATCAAACGTCAAGAAATTGTCATAGATAAACACACTTTATCTTTTCGACTGTATTCTTTGCAAGCAGATTTCTTGCTGCAGATACCCGTAAAAATGAGGGAAAACTGATTTTTCTGAGAACTCACAAAATATTTAGGAAAGATTTGCTTTCCTTAAATGAGTGTTCTGCTTCTCCAAATAGTGACACGTATGGCATCCAGAGATTCTGAATTTTCTGAGCTGGTCTCCAAAACTTCATTTATAACCTTATGCATATTCTCTCCCCCAGATTTTCCCAAGGACATGATGAAGCCAATTCTAAAATATTTTCATGGGCCATGAAGGAGATTTTGTTGTGTATATTAACACAGAGTTCTGTCGAATTTTAAAACATTTGAGTGTAATTGAATACCTGTAAGCAAACAAAACAGACCTCTGATTATACTTCTCCTTTTTGGTCAGCGATAAAAAAGATGCCTTAGGATTTTTTCCTTCCGTAGTTCGGGGCTGTGTAATATTGTGAACAAATTTCTGACCGCTGATATTCTGCCTGGGTTAGGGTTTCTCTATTTGTGAATTCCCATGTCGTCCTGTTAGCTCCTTTGTCCTCATTTATTTTTGTGGTTAAGGCTAGAGAAACAATTAATAATAATTAGCCCGATTATTAAACAATGAACTGTGATTATGGCCTTCATCACCGGAAAGCCTTTTAGTTATTTACTTTTAACATAGTTGCATTTACACGACAGAACCTTTTTGCCTGAAGCGTTGACACCAATGTCACAGTGGTTTTCTTTGTTATACACACGGACGCAAAGCATAAATGTGAATCGGAAATGATAGAAAAGTCGCTCTCTTTCCTGAAAGCGTCTTGAAACCCTGTGCCCAAAACTGCCGATGCCCACGGTTGCTAATTGTGTCAGTCCTCTTGGATATAGATGTTTTCCTGACCACACCAGCCCCACAATAAGCCAGTAAATCTAAGTTTGACCTGCTTCTTATTATTGGGAGCCCTAGGTGTGTCACAGGCTTTTCACCGAGCCGGGGTTATTAATCAAAGCTGACTCCCTTGTATTGATCAGACCTCAAATGGTTGGATTTCATGCCACCCTGTTTATATATCGCTGTTTAATTCGCAGCCACCCTGCGTGCACTCTATCTAAGTGACAACGATTTTGAAATCCTGCCGCCAGATATCGGGAAGCTCACAAAGTTGCAGATAGTAAGTAATTTATCTAAATTCTTGGAAAATCAATTCACTTCTGCAGCCCTTGTAGGAGTAGAATCAAGTCAATTTGAGCAGGGGTGAGGTTTGTTGTGTAGGAATCAGCCACCACTCGCGATACTGTTTGTTGTTCATCTGTAGGCACTTGTAAATAAATTGAAAGCATTGAGCCTTCAAAGAAGAGAGGGCATGGAAAGGACGAGAGTTTCTGTTGAGCGCCTCTTTACGTGAAAACTGTTTTGACAACCCCTTGTTTTCTTATATTTAGCTCAGCCTTAGGGATAACGACCTGATCTCGCTGCCTAAAGAAATCGGAGAGCTTACTCAGCTTAAGGAACTCCACATTCAGGGGAACCGCCTGACCGTTCTGCCCCCAGAACTAGGTAAGGTTGCTGATGATGTCAACTCGGGGTTTCATTAATATCAGTGATCCCAGTGCGGCAGTTCTGAGCAACGCTCTCTCCTCTTGGCAAGCACCCTCCTCCGAGGTGCTCCTTCTGATCATTTCTAGAAGCATTTGTCCTTGACCAGGGTTCAGCTGTTAAGGGTTTGACCTGGCATGCTGCTGTGTTCAGCAGCCCGAGCACCCAGAGAAACTGCTGATGAAGAATAACCCAGCTCGGCCCGGGCACGGGGTCGGGGGAAACAGCCCTAGAGTAGTCGTAGCGGTCTTGTCTGTGTCTCCTCCTTTGCTGGCTGATGATTTCTTTAACAATTAATTATTTATTTATTTATTTACATTTATTCAGTTTTTGAGAGAGGGCACGCAAATGGGTGGGGCAGAGAGAGAGGGAGACACAGAATCGGAAGCAGGCTCCAGGCTCCGAGCTGTCAGCCCAGAGCCCGATGCGCGGCTCGAACCCACGAGCTATGAGATCATGACCTGAGCCAAAGTCGGTGCTTAATCCACTGAACCTCCTGGGCACCCCAACAACTTTTTAGTCAACCCACCACTCTTGTGTTTTTTTTTTTTTTTATCTCTTAGTTTGTAGTTTTAATCCCTTGAAAACTTTTGCCACATAAAGTATTTGTTACGGCTGTGTGAAGATACCTTTTGTCATCGTGCATTTGGTTCTAGCCTGACTCCACTTCCATGGGAATTGCTAAATATGTTCCAGCTGAGAATTCCCTCGTCCTGCTTCTGTGGCAGATGAATCTCAGTCCTCTGCCTGCTCATTCACATGGCCCAGGGTGGGCTTATGACGTCCCTGGGAAATCACGTTCAAACCTGTTACTCTGTTGCCGACGTATTCTGCTCTTCTGGAAAGGTTTCATGAGTTTACTTCTCTCGTGCAGACCCTCCGTGTTCTCTCACTCCTTCAACCCATTGAACTGCATTGTTCCTCAAACTGTGAATATTTGCTTTTCTGCTCCAGAATCCCATAATTTGAAAAAAAAAAAAAAAAAAAACGAACAAAAAAACCCCACGTTTAACCCAGAGTTCTTTGAGCAAGTACCTCAAGTGAACCTGGCCGTTTGAAAGAGGCCAGGGGTTGCCACTTGGAATGAAAAAGCTCCATGAGAGCGGGGTGGGGTTTTATATTCCCTCCCTGCTGGATGCCCCGTGCCTGCCATGCTCTAGGCTTCAGGTTGGTGCTTGAGGAATGGGTACTGAATGAGTTAATGAAATGAGGACTCACCTGGCAAGGTGCTGGGAAGGCCATGCGGAGGCAGAGTTTGACGTCTGCCCAGAGCCATGCTCCCCTTGTGGAAGCCACAAGCCACATTTCCAGTGCTCAGTATCCATGTACGGCTTGTGGCTACCCCCGGGGAAAACCCAGGTACAGAACGTTTTCATCACAGGGGCTTCTGGTGTGAAGGAAAAGCATTCCCGTGGTTTCATGAACGATAGAAAGTTTCAGCACCACTTGCCCCATCTCCTTGGTCAACTTTGTCGTTGTAAAAGGTCTGGAGGAACTTGTGCCAATTTGAAGGGCTGAGAAGTAGCTCAGCACGTTCTCCTCACAGTTACAAGTTGTCATGCGTCACTTAGGAGCAGGCTGCGGGACCAAGGAAGGATCGTTGCGAACGTTTTTAAGGCGAAAAACTCCTTGTCAGAAGAAAGGGTTTGTACTGTGACTGTTGACCAGGGGTGGTAGCATTAGTGATACCTGGGGGGCTTTGGCAGAATACACATACCTGCTTCTTCCCCGACCTGGTGAATCAAAATCCCCCTGCAGGAGACGAATTCTCGTGCCATTTGGAAAAGCTCCCTCCATGCTTCTGGCGTGCGTTCTTGGGTAGTGTGATTAGGAGAAACTGTTCGTTCGTTTTCTTTCTTTCTTTGTTTCTTTCTTTGTTTCTTTCTTTCTTTTCTTTCTTTCTCCTTCCTTCCTTCTTTCTTTCTTTCTTTCTTTCTTTCTTTCTTTCTTTCTTTCTTTCTTTCTTTTTGAAGTGTGTTTTGTTATTTTATTTCATTTTTCAAGCAGAGAAGCGAGGGCGTTGATCAGTGATTTCTATCAGGTAATACTTTGTTAGGAAGATAAACCCAAGTGAACACCTATGTCCTTACATATTTTGAAATCTTAAGTCATATTGCTTATCCATTTAAATATCTTGCTTAAAATCTAGTCCTACTTATCTAACATTTCTGTTAAGCCCTCTAGTAACAAATTATATATATATATATATATATATAAATTTTTGTTATTATATATAATTTATTATTAATATATATGTGTGTGTGTGTGTGTATATATATATATATATACACATTTTACTCAAGAGTACAGTTGAGAAGAAAGTCACTAAATGACTGTTTTTCAAGCCATACCTAGGAAAGCTTAATCCCAACATCTGCCTCATGGCAGATTTCCCTAATGACAGGCAAGTACTTAGCTGGAAATAAATCATAAATCATGACCCCCTGGGAGTTTCTGTTAGAGGTCGAAACTAGAGATGAAGACAGATGTATTCTTTATTTTTAAATGGTGGGGGTTTTTTTTTTTGAGTCAAGAATAATCGAATACATAGTAATGTAATAATAATTATTATAATATTATGTATTAGGGTGCTGTGACGAATGCTTTTCCTGCCCTAGCTCCCGTAATTGTCATAAGACTTGTCAGCGGACTTTGGAGAAGTAAGAACATTGAAGCTTAGCACTGTCTGTAGGGGCACAGCTAACGAGTCACAGAGGCTTGATTGGCATCGTGTCAGGCTGTCCTCCAGGCCAGTATTCCTCCCCACTGTGGCGTTCTGGTTTCCATTCCAGCAGGCAAAAGGATTCCCAGAAAGTGCAGCACCCGCTCACTCCCCCTAGTGGCAGGAGAAAAGCTGCTCTCCTGTGGCGGTTGGATGGCCAGCATGGGGAGGGGGGTGGGGGTGTAAGCAGCAGGTTGTAATACCCTGCAGAGTGCAGATGAGACGGCCTCTGTAAAACAGTGCCCTTCTGCTAGACCCTCCAAAGTTGCATGGTCCCTGGGTCCACCTGACCCTGTCCCCATAGACATACAGCCACAGCAGAAATGTCTTTGGTTTGGCTTGTCCACAGTAGCTAAGATGATCGTCTGGAGTCACCTTGGCCTAGCTAATGAGAAGCACTAGGGACTGGTGTGCTTGAAGTGCATTATATCTGTCCCGACAGCACCCACTGGCTACAGGCTTACTTCTGGGTGCACCCTCAAGTGTGGATGATGCTCTCTCCCCTGTATGTTCGTATTATACATATCGGCATAAGCAAGGCGAATGCCTTTGAGATCTCTGTGAAATTTCCTTTAAAAATAAATCGGGAGGTGGGGCGCCTGGGCGGCTCAGCTGGTTAAGTGTCCAACTCTTGGTTTCAGCTCAGGTCACGATCTCATGGTTTTGTGAGTTCAGGCCCCACGTCAGGCTCTGCGCTGACAGTGTGGAGCCTGCTTAGGATTTTCTCTCTCTCCTTCTCTCTACCCCTCTCCCACTCACACTGTTTGTCTCAAAATAAATAAACGTTAAAGAAAATAAAAATAAATTTGGAGTTTAACAACTTGAAGCCTTATTGGTAAGCGTCTTTGAACCAAGCAGTGGAATCCAGATGTGTTCTGACTGGTCAGGTCTAAGAATGTTCAGGGACACGGCAAAATGAAGTCAGGAGTTTGGCTGGAGTTTTTTCTGTGTTTTTCTATTACTTTCCTTTTGTTGGAAATCCCTGAATAAGTTACTTTACCTGCTGTGTCTGATTCCTAGAAAGTAGTACACCTGATTTCATGTTGGTCCATATGCATATAGCAAATTAGGTACAAATCAGGTCTGTCATTCACCCATTCAGACATTTATTAAGTTCCTACTTTAGGCCAGGTCTTGTCTCCAAGGAACTGACTTTCCAATAAAGTCAAATTCACTAACTCATCAACTGTTTATTGGGCCCCTGCTTCATGCTTGTTTCTTAGAGATAGGACAAGGGACAGATCCTGCAATGGGGGAAGGTGGATGAGTGGATAGATGGATACCATATTAGATAGTAAATACTCTGTGAAAAAAATAAGCATGGAAGGGAGTGTCTAGATTGTGGTGGGGGCAATATTACTCGGTTGACCAGAGTCAACAGGGAAAGGTTTGCCTATAAGTTGGTGTCATTTAAGCAGAGACCTGAACAAGGGAGGGGCTTTCCTGGCAGTGGGAACAGGAAGTGCCAACGTCCTGAGATGAGTTGTGTGTTGAGGAATAGCAGGGACGCATATAATACACTTCAAGTACATCAGTCCCTAGCACTCCCGTGGGGAGAGGGGAGAGGGGAGCTCAGTTAGGAAGTGGGGACTAGATCCCATGAGAATTTGTGGGCATTGAGTGAGGTGTCGTGGCTGCCTGCATAATGGCCCCCAAAGATGCCCCCGTCTCCAGGCATTTGTCACCTCACATGGCGAAAGGACTTTGCCAGTGTGATGTAGAATCTTGAGATGGAGAGATTATCCTGGATTACGAAGGTGAGCCCGGTATAATCACCTGAGTTTTAGAAGACGAAGGCAGGAGGGTCAGAGACAGAAGTCAGTAGTCGAAGGTGTGATGACAGAACCAAGAGGTTGGATTGTCGTGGAGGGGGCCTTAAGCCAGGGAATGCGGGTAGCTTCTGGAAGCTGAAGAGAGCAAGGCAGTGTGTTTTCCTCCGAAGCCTCCAGAAGGCATGCAGCTGCGTTCATCCAGATGGTGATAATGGTCAGATTCTTGGTCTGTTTCAAAGGCAGATCGAACAGGAACTGGTGATGACCTGGGTGAGGGGGAGAGTGGAGGTTTCAGACCCCGGGAGCTAAAAGGATGGGAGAGATAACAGGAAGGGTAGGTGGGGAGATGTGGGGAGGAGAGGAGCTGGTCATTAGCTGAGGTGTGGGTGTCTTAAGATCGAGATGCTTTTTTGGATGTCTAATCGAGAGGGCAGCTGGGTAGTGCGATCTGAAGTTGGAAGTGAGGTCTGGGCTAATATATGATTTGGGGCGTTATGAACATAAATGTAATGCCACCGAGTGGACGAGACCCCCCGGGTATGACTGTAGAAGATAGAGCCTGGGAGCACTGTGGTTCCTAGACCCTAAAGCCAGAGGGAGGTGTCTGGCTCACTCCCAGGCAGGTATCTGGCCAGGTTGGGGACTGTGGCTTCCCCTGATTGGCTCCACGATGACTCCCTCGTGCTGGTGCAGTGGGCATGCTGTGCTTCAGAGGAAAAATGTTTTTCCTGACATGTGCAGTTAATTCTGCCAGTGAAAGCATGAAACAGACACAGTCGAAATCTTGTCCGGAGCCTGCCTGAAAATGAATGTCTCTTCAGGACCCGTCCTTTAGCCAATCTCTTCAAAGCAGAGCAGCGATGTGAGTGAATGAAGTTTCACCCGGTTTTAATTAGTGGCAGAATGATGAGTGGAGTGGAGGAAAGGCCTGCGTCGGTAGGGAGGAAGGAAAAACGGACGCCCCGAGCAGTCCTGAGAACAGACAGAGCGCCAGAGTGGACAGCCTCCTGGAGGTGCTCTCTGAGCGGCGGTCCTCTGCTCTGCTCTGGCATTTCCTCTCTCGCCCGAGACCGCTGTTGTCTTGTGAACTGAGGATGCGACTTACGTGGTTTTGCATGGTTTCCGCTCAGTTGTCCAGGGTTCAGTTACTTGCTCTTGCTGGAGTCATTTCTGGTTTCTTGGCCCCTAGGCAGTCCTGGGACCTCTTCTCCCATATCTGTCATCCAGATAATTGCCGTTAGAGAAGGAAATGGCCTTGGTCAGTGGGTGTGCAGCAGAGCAAAGTGTTTTAGGTGTTGGAACCTTGTCTACACCAATTTAAGCCGCCTGTAGGAGGGACGTGTGCAGTGCCACATACACCTGGGGCTGGCTGGCCTGGTGTCCTACTTTGTATGCCAGGAACCAATAGTATTTTTTATTACAGAAATAGGAGAAGTATATGTATTCTTTCTAGCATATTTGTGAAGAGTAGAGACAAATATTAATTCCACTCAAAGAGTAAGTGATGTCAGGAATTGGGAATTTTTCTCCAATTATAATTCTGTAGAAGGAACAGAATTAAGAAAGAGGGGATAGACCTGTCTAAACTCTTTTGTATTACACCTCTTAATCCTTTTCTTTATGGTGTTGAGAAGCTAAGGAAAAATACTTTACTGAGGCAGGCAAGAAGGAAACGCAGTTTTCTTTTTGGTCAGTCAAGTCCCAGGCTGTGTCTTGTTAATTGTCTTTTGCGTTATTTTCACTCTGTCAGTTGTTTCCCAGTTATCTTAACCCAGAAGTCTAAAAAACCAACAACGCATATTTTAATGTGTACAGTAGAATGTGGACACTTAGCTCTTCATCACCAGGCTTGGGTTCAATGCTCTATGACTTTGGACAAATTACTTTCTGCGCCTCGTGTAGAATGGGGGTAAGAGTGGTCCCACCTCATAGTGCTGTCCTGAGCATCAGAGAATAATCCATCCAGAAAATTTAGCCATTTGCCAGGAGTAAGGATGACTTCCCAGGAAACCTTAGGTAAACGAATACAGGCACACAGATGTGCGTGTGTGTGTGCGTGTGTGTGTGTGTGTGTACGTGTACAGACGCTGGATTTCATACTGTAGAGTTTTCACTCTCTATAAGCTGGTTTTCTGAAGCTGGGCTCCTCTCACGCAGTCTAACCATAGGGGTTGCCCGAGTCCCACGCTTTTGACAGGGAGAAGCACTTGCCGCAGAGCACCCGGAGAGGAAGAATGACCGAGAAGGTCAAAAATCCAGATTCCCCGTGGCACCCTGTGATGGGCTGGTTTATCCTGTGGGTGGAAGAATGGCTGTGCATCAGCTTCTGGCATGGAAGCTGAGGAGAAGCACAATAGGTGTGGGGAGAGGCATGCGGGGGCGTTGCACATAGAGGAGAGTGTAGGTCCCGTGGAGTGGCTCCACGTGACAGACACTTGGTGTGGGACCAGTCCTGGCACTGGCGTCCTTTCAATTCCATGGTCACAATTGTAATAACAAAATTTTTTTTTAAGTTTATTTATTTTTGAGAGAGAGAGGTACAGAGCAAGGGGGGTAGGTGCAGAGAGAGAGACAGACAGACACAAAATCCCAAGCAGAGCCCAGTGCGGGGCTCGAACCCATGAACCGTGAGATCGGGACCTGAGCCGAAATTAAGAGTCGGATGCCCAACCGACGGAGTCACCTAGGTGCCCTCTGTAATAACAAACTTATAGTTTCACAAATTACCCTGGAAGGTGGAACTCCTGTCCCCAGTCAGTGGTAACTACCCCAGGTTATCAAAGGGTAGGACCATTTACTGCTTTTGCTTTACGTCTGTTCTAGGACTCAGGAAAATGTAAAAATGCAGCATTTTGTAGGGGAAAGGTCTCTCTGGAGTGGATGCTAACAGACACGCACCTCCCAAGAGGTAATTGTTAGTCTGTGAAATGGTTGCCAGATGTCATGATAAGTTAGCTTCGTAGTGTAGTGAGTGGCACGTACTTACTTCATGGAATTATAAACTGTGCTGCTTATACAAAATTGAATTTGGCAGTTGATCATAAACACTTTTTTGAAGTTACTTTTAGGCTTGATAGAATTACATACAAAACCAATTTGTACACAAAATGTCGTAATTTACAAAACGGTTCCATAGCCTTTAATCTCGGTTCTGTACTGTAGGCAAGGAAAGTTCTTGGGTCACTTTTTGAAGGTGGCCAAACCAAAGTGTATAGGGAGCTTGTGACGTGCCCCAAGCTCCATTACTGACACAGCTTGTTACTGACATCAGAGCCAGATTTTTAGTTCAGGTCTGTCGACTTCAAAAACGAGCGTTTGTCAAAAGAAGATGTGGTAGACGTGTACAGTGGGATATTATACAGCCATAAAAACAGCTGAAATCATGCCATCTATTACAACATGGATGGACCTAGAGGGTATTATGCTAAGTGAAATAAGTCCTAGAAAGACACAGACCGTATGACTTCACTCCTACATGGAATCTGAAAAACAAAACAAGGAGGACAATGAGACCTATAAATACACAGAATAAACTGATGGTTGCCACAGGGGAGTGGAGGGCTGGGCAAAATAGGTGAAGGAGGGTGGGAGATACAGGATTCCAGTTACGGGATGGACGATATTGTAATAGTGTTGTGTGGTTCCAGATGGTAGCTATACTTGGGGTGAACAAAGCGTTCACATTGAGAGATGTTGAATCACTATGTTGTACACCTGAAACTTGATGAAATGTGTGCCAACTATACTCAGAAAAAACTTTTTTTAAGGAGCTAAAAGAACCCTCCCCCTCAAAAACGAAAGTATTCCTCTAAATAGTATATCTGTACATGTATCAGTATTGAACCAATTAGAAGAACATCATTTATCATTAGATGACAGGTAACAATGATTCCAAACATAGGCCTTAATTTTATTCTTTGAAAAATAAAGCGTGAGGCATAGAGAATCTTCACCAAACTTTGACTTTTGGTTTGAATTTTATTACATCCTCTTACATTTTATTTCGATGTTAATATTCTTTTGACATACTTCATAGGAAATATTTCCTATTCTTTGATTCCCATGGTCTTACTTGATAATCAAAAATGATTCCTGTCCGTCTCCTACATGATATTTTTTAACAAGTTCCATTTTAGATATTCTATTTCAGTGAATTTTTAACCCCAGAAAATGCTCTAAGTGTGGGTTTTAAAAATGCTAAGTGAATTATATTTCTGCCTGGTGAGTTACTGCCTTAAAGGGGGTGGGAAGTTGCAAGACATAAAACGTTTCCATTCCGTATTATAAATTTCAGGAAGCCCAATGTCAGGTTCACTGTGATTGAACATGTGCATCATTCTGTGTTAACACCAGCTGCAAAGGCATGCGACTCTTTGCAGTGGACCATTCTTTGATTTAATAGGACACTAAATGTATTCTTGCCCTGGGAGAAATATCGGCAGTACTGAGATTCTAGATTTAATTTTTTTTATTCCAGTGGCATATCTGTAAATACAGTTCCTATCACCTGAATACGTATATAATATCTTACATTTATGTAGCATCTCCCTCAAAGCATCTCCTGTATATTACATTATTCCTGTATTTTCTTTTAAAGCAATTTTATACTAACTTAGTCCTGAATGGTATTGTGTGAGTGTCTTTTGGGGGTCACGGCTGGGATGGGTGAAGTGGAGGATGATGACCTTTATGCTGGCCACACCAGAAATTTAGTGACAGACCCAAAACCTACACGCTCATGTTCATTGTCAACGTTTGTGTAGTGATTTTAATAGACCTCAGTACTCTGTTACCTTTCATATTTGCTGTTCTAAGCAGAATGGCTCTTCTCCTTGGACAGCCCCTGTCTATGTTACCATGTCACTTCCTGACCTGCATTTCCTCACACGGTGTATTCCTCTGACCTTTTGGGTTTGACGCAGAGCAGTAAGTGAAATAGACATGATCCCTTCCCTCATAAAGGGAACCTTTGAAGGAAACAACAAACGGTTGAAAATGACCAGCAGAAATGACAATAAATACCCAAATCTGCTGGAATGCCAGCTCTGGTGTTAGACTGGAACATCCATCCTTGAAGACAAGAGTGTGCCACTGCCTTCTGTCGCTGGGGTTGCCACAAGAGCCTCCTCCTGACTGGTTTCCCTGCTTCCTACCTCGCTCCATCCGATCCCTTCTTCACACAGTGCTCCAGGTGCTTTTTTGACCACTCTGTGATTTCGAATTCTTGAAGGTACCCTGTTGAGTCTTGAGGCCCAAGATTATCTTGCCTCCCTGTTTTTTATGCTGCTCTGGCCCCTCCGTTGCTCATGGGCTACCTCCGTGTCTGCTTCGTGGTCCTTCACGGTCTTTGCACTCTGCTTGGAATTTTCCTCTCCTGAATAGTTGCATAGGTGGTACCTTCAGGTGTCAACTCACATGTGGTTTCTCCTCAGTGATCCCTCTCCTGACCGTTTACTATCTCACCAGCCCCTTCCTGTTATTTTTTTATTATGGCGTGCTGTTTTTTTTTTTTTCTTCCAATCCGCTCGAATTAAACTTAATGTGTGGGATGTATATTTTTTCCCGTTTAAGTAATTGCTATGGCACCATTAGTAGAGAAGAGTTTCTTCTTTTTAAAGAATTGCTTTGGTCTTAGTCAAAAGCCAATTTACGATATAAATGTGGGTATATTTCTGGATTGTATATTATGTTTCCTTGTTCTGCGTTTATAGCACTGCCATGTTGTCTTGATGACTATAGCTTCATAAGAAGTCTTAAAATCATGTAGTGTAAATTATTTTTTCAAAATTGTTTCGGCTAGTCTGTGTCCTTTGTACATGCATATAGATTTCAGAGTCAGCCTGCTGGGATTTTGATTGGAATTTGACTGAACTGACAGATCATTTTGGAGAGAATTTGCATCTTAACAATATAGAGCCTTCCAATCTGTGAACATGATCTCTTTCTCCATTTGTTTAGGTTTTTAAAATTTCTCTTGGCAATGTTACAGTTTTTACTTGCATATATCTTGTTAAATTTATCCTTAAGTATTTTCGGTTTTTGATGCTATTGTGAGTGGAACTTTTTAAATTTCATTTTTAATTATTGCTAGTACTTAAAAATACAACAACTTCTTGTAAATTGACCTTGGTTCCTGTGATTTTTCTTAATTTTCTTATGAGTCTAGTTTTCATAGGGTGTTTGTTTATTTATTTGTTTGGCTTTTTCATTGTTGTTGTTGGCAGGGCGTAGCACAGCATATCTCCTAAGATTTTCTATGTACATGGAAGTCTTGTCTCCCAAAAAAGACCATTGTATTTCTTTTTTTCTGGTTACTATTCTTTATTGTTTTTCTTGTCTTATTACACCAGCCAGGCCCTTCACTACAGTGTGGAATAGAAGCCGTGAGAAGGAATATCCTTGCTTTATCTTGATCTTAGAGGGAGAGTATTATTGTTCATTGTTAAATGGAAACTAGTTATATGTCTTTAGAAAAACACTTTTTTATCAGGTTGAGAAAGTTTCCTTTTATTTCTGGCTTCTTTCAAGTTTTTATGAATAGGTATTAGATACTGCCAAAAGCTTTTTTTTTTTTTTTTTTTTTCCTTTCCCCCTCTATTGAGGCAATCATATGATTTTTCTCCTCTGTTAGCCATCCTCCAGGGTGGCTTCTAATGATCCCTGTGTCCTGGTATTAATACCCTTGTGTGGTCTCCTCCTATGGGTTTCTGTGACCAATATAATACAGCAGAAATAATAGCATGTCACTTGTGAGATTAAATTATAAAAGACACTGCAGCTTCCATCTTGGGTATGATGTCTTGTCCTTTGTCTCTCTCACTCTCTTTTGAATCACTTAATCTTAGGGAAAGCCAGTTGTTCTATTGTGAACAACCTTACTGACTGAACTTGGAAGTGGATCATCCAGCCCCAGTCAAGCTAGAGAAGCCCCAGACTGGCAACTTGACTGTTTCCTGAGAGCCCCTGATCCAGAACTGCTTAGATAAGTCACTCTCAGATTCGTACCCTGGGAAAATGTTAAGATAATAAATGTTAATTGTATTAAATTCCAAGTTTTGCAGTACTCTGTTCTTTAGTAGTGCATATCTAATATGTCTGCTTCATTTGTCATTGTGGCAAATGACATTGATTGTTCAATGTTAAATCAGTCTTGTATTTTTATACTAAATCCCACTTGGTATTACTCTTTTATCCTTTTTTTTTTTTTTTTGGGTGGAAGCTTTATCGAGATAAAATTTACATACCATATAATTCACACATTTGGAGTATACAGTTCAGCATTTTTAGTATGCTCAGAGTTGTACTACTATCACCACAGTTTTAGAACATTTTTATTAGCTTAAAAAGAAACTCAATACCCTATAGCTATCATTCCACAATTCCCCCCTCCCCCAGGATTTTTATAGTTTGTCAGTTACATTTAGAATTTTGATCCATCTTGAGTTAATTTTTGTATGTGGTGTGATAAAGGTCCAGTTTCATTGTTTTGCATGTGGCTATCCAGTTGTTACAGCACCATTTGTTGAAAAGACTATTTTGCTCATTGAGTCCTGACATCCTTGTTAACACTTATTTGACCATAGGTATGTGATTTCATTTCTGGACTCATGTTTATTTATTGATGTATATAGTTGTATCCTATATAAGTTCTACACTGTTGTTAATACTGTTGCTTTTTAGTAAGTTCTGAAATTGGGACTTGTTAGTTCCAACTTTGTTATTCGTTTACAACATTGACTATTTCGAGTCCTTTGACATTCCAAATAAATTTAGAATCAATCAGCTTATCAATTTCTGCAAAGAAGCCAACTGGTGTTCTGATAGGGATTACGATAAATCTGTAGATTATTTTGGAGAGTATTGCTGTCTTATATTAAATTTGAGATCCATGAACATAAAATATCTTTTCTTTAGATCTTTTTAAATTTCCTTCAACAATAGTTTGTCAATTTCAGAGTGTATGGTTTACACTTCCTTTGTTAAATGTATTTCTCAACATTTTATTCTGTTTGACGCTATTGTAAATAAAATTCTTTTCTTAATTTATTTTCGGTTTATTCATTGCTGGTATAGAAAAATATAGTTGATCTTCATACTGATCTTGTGTCCTGTAATGTTGCTGAACTTGTTTGTTTTAATTAGTTTTTAGTGGATTCCTTAGAATTTTCTGTGTCCAAGGTCATGTCGTCTGCAATTAGAGATAGTTACACTTCCTCCCTTCTCTTCTAGATGCCTTTTATTTCATTTTCTTGCCTGACTACTTGGGCCACAACCTCTAGAACAGTGTTGACTATAAGTAACAAGAGCAGACATTTTTATCTTATTCCTGATCTTAGACAGAAAGCTGCTGGTCTTTCTCCACTGAGTACATTTCCTATGAGTTCTTTGTAGATGACCTTTGTCAGATGTAGAAAGTGCCCTCTCTTCTTTGTAGGATGATTTTTATCATGAAAAGGTATTAAGATTTTGTTAAATGCATTTCCTGCATCTATTGAGATGATAATGTGGTTTTTGTTTTTTGTACTTTTAGGTATTTCTAGATTTGATTTGCTAATATTTTCTCGAAAGATTTTCTACTTCATTCAGTTCATGAGGGATATTGGTCTGTACTTTTTTTTTTTTTTTAACAGTATCTCTGTACAGTATCAGGGATATCCTGGTCTCATAAAGTTGGTAAAATTGGTATTTTTAAATGTTTGACAGAATTCATTAGTGAAGCTCTTTGGGTCTTGAATTTTCTTTGCAGAAAAGTTCTGAATTATGAATTCAGTATTTTCATAGATATAAGGCTCCTCAGTTTTCTCTATTTCTTTTAGCATTGGTAATTTTTGTTTCTTCTAAGTTAGTCTGTAGCATCTATAATGATATCCCCATTTTTATTTATGGTACTAGTAATTTAGGTTTTTTTCTCTTTTCTTTGCTTTTGATTGGTCTGGCTAGGCTTTATCAATTTTATTTCTTTTTTAAAAAACTGGTGTTTAATCGAATTTCTTAATTCTTTGTTTTGTATTTCATTGATTTCCTTATCTTCTGTTCACTTTGAGAACAATTAGCTCTGATTTTTCTAATTTCTTTAGGGGAAAGCTTAGATCATTGATTTTCAGTCTTTCTCTTTTTCTACTATAAGCGTTTCTAGAAATAAAGAAATCTATTTCTCTCTAATCATTGTTTGAACTGCATCCCACACATTTTGTGTTTTAACCGTCATTTCATTTAAAAATATTTTCAGAGCACTTGGGTGGCTCAGTCGGTTGAGTGTCTGACTCTTGTTTTCAGCTCAGATAACGATGCCAGGGTCATGGGATCGAGTCTCATGTCAGGCTCCGCACTGAGTGTGGAGCCTGCTTAAGATTCCCTCCGTCCCTCTCTCTCTTTCTGTCTCTCTCCTTTTGCCCCTCTCCCCTGCTTACATGTCTCTCTATCTCTCTCTCTATAAAAAATAAATAAATAAAAACATTTTCCAGTTCCCTTGTCATTTCTTCCTTGGCATGTGGATTATTTAGAGATGATTTGTTTTCAAAGATTTTGTAGTCATTTTGTTATTGATTTAAACTTAATTGTGGTCACAAATCATAATCTGTATGATTCTCCTCTTTTAAAAGTTCATAGCCTTGGTTTATGGCCCAGTATATTGTCTGTGTTGATGAATTTTCCATATGCACATTAAAAGGTTAAGTATCCTATAGTGTTATATAAATATCAGGTCAAATTAGTTGATTTGTTAAAACCTCAAGTAACAGTGCTATAATTTCTTTTAAGTCAGCTATCTTTTTAAAAAGTTAACAAGAGAGAAAAAAATCTTTAGTATTTCAAGGCGCACTTACCATTTCCAGTGCTTTTTAGCCCTTGATAGAGATAGGAGTGTAACTTACTTTCATCCTGAAGAATTTCCTTTTATATTTCTTGTTGTATTGTTTTGGCCACAAATTCTCTCAGCTTTTCTTCATCTGAATTGCCTTTATTTTGCCTTCATGTTGAAGAACTTTTTTCTAGATAGAGAATTTTAGGTTGACAGTTTTATTTTTTCCTTCCAACTCTCTAAAGGTAGTGTTCCGTTGTCTTCTAATTTGCATTGTTTTGGTGTCATTTTTACCATTGTTCTCCGTAATATGTACTGTATCTTATTTTTCTTTGCCTTTAAAATTTTTTCTTCATCATTGATTTTTAGCAGTTTAATTATGTGCCTTCCTGCGGTTTCCACTGTTTCTTCTTCTCAAGGGGTGTGTAGAACTTCTTTGATATATGGTTTGTAATGTTCACCAAATTAGATAAACTTTAGCCATTATTTCTATATTTATGTATTTACCTACTTATTACCTTTTTAGCTAGTTACCTCCTATTTCTTCCTCCTTTTCTGGAAGTCAGATTACACTTAGGTTAGATCACTTGATGTTTTCCACGAGTCAGCTGCCCAAAACTTTTTCTTCTATTTTGTTTTTTTTCAACCCGTGTGCCCCTCTTTGCGATTCAGTTTTGGTGGTTTCTTTTGCTGTGTTTTCAAGTTAACAGATCTTTCTGCAGTGTCTAATCTCCTGACAAGCATATATTCAATGAAATATTCATTTCACATCTTGTATCATTGAGTTCAATTATATCTATATAGTTCTTCTTATAATTGCCCTTCTCTATGAATAGTTCCTCTTTATTTCCTTATTATGTTCACATTGTCCTTTAAATTTTTGGACACATTTTAAATATGTTTTAATTTTTTTTTTTTTTTTGGTCTACTGATATAATTTCTGATTCTGTTTCTGTTGACTGATTTTTCTCTTGTTTATACATCACCGTTTTCTGTTTCTTTGCATGCTTAGTATTTTTTTATTATGGTGTCATTGTAGATATGAATAGTATGTTTTTGATGTAGAGATATTATTGTCTCCTTTTGTGGGCTGCTGAGTTTCATTTAAGGAAGCAATTTGTGACCAGCTTGATTTTTTTTTTTTTTTTTAAGGCCTGCCTTTAATTGTGCTTGGAGTTGGTCCAGACTCACCTTTACTTGTGGGCTAGATGAGTCCTTTCCTAAGGCTTCTGGAATCTCTGTCGAATGACCAGGGTGTTCAGTGAGGTATCTCCTCTCTGGCTGCTGGAAATGAATGTTTCCTAGCTCTGTGCTAATGTCAGTGATGATTTGGCTTTATCTCCTCTGTAGTTTTCCCCTTGTTATTTTGTTTTATCTTTCTTTCTTAGCCTTGAGGAGCCTTGCCCTGGACATGGTAGTTACTCTTCAGCCAAAGACTCAAAGATCCCCTCTGCAGTTTTCTGGAGCTATTTTTCTTTATAGCTACTTTGTTTCTACTATCCTGCCCCGGCTCATTATTCCTCCCTCCACAGCCTCAAACTCTGATCTCTCTCCTTTTAGCTCAACAGCGCCACCATGTTGCTTGATCTCCCACTTCCTCCATGACTATCTGGAGATGCTTCCAGGGGAAAATTAGGGTGATCGTGGGGTTCCTCCCACTTGTTTCTTTTCTCTCAGAGCTGATGAGTTTGGTGCTGCTGCTTGTCCAGGATCTAGAAGCAATTAACATTATACATTTTTTCTAGTCACGTTACCATGGCTGGAAGCAGAAGTCTGTATGAATTTTCGATAACTTTCAGGTGAGCAGTTGAAATGTAAATATCTTTCTGCCTCTTTCTTGCCTGTTTACAGTGCTCAACCTTGCACTCACTGGCTGGGTACTGTAGCAGGAGTGGAAGTATTATGGTTGTCAACTTCCATATTACTTAAATATCTCAAGACCATTTACACTTTCACTCTTGGTATTACTATGTTTTTAATCCCCAAATAATCTCTTGGTCTTAACTGCTTTTTTTTTTTTTTAATTTTTAACTCTTTATTAAGTAAACTCTATGGCCAACATGGGGCTCAGACTTAATGACCCTGAGATCAAGAGTCACTTTCTCTACCATTTGAGCCAGCCTGGTGCCCTGGTCTTAACTGCTTTTTGAATTCTCTCTTAATTCACTGTTGTAGATAAGACCAAATATTTAATTTGTGAAAGCTGCCATAAAAAGTACCACAGAGTGGTTAGCTTCAACAAGAGAGATTTATTTTCTCACAGCTGTGGAGTCTGGATGTTCCACATCACGGTATCAGTAGAATTGGTTCCTTCTAAGGGCCGTACGGAAAGGATTTGTTCCAGATCTCTCTCCTTGGCTTGTAAATGGCCACCTTCTCTCTGTGTCCTCATGGTTCTTCCTCTGTGCATACACATATAACTCTGCGTGTTCAGATTTCCTCTTCCCATAAGGACAATAGCCATATTCGATTAGGGCCCATCCTAATCTCATTTTAAGCAGATCACATCTGTAAAGACCGTATCTTCAAATATACTCTCATCCTGAAGGACTAGGAGTTAGGACTTCATGAATTTTAGGGGGGAAGAAACAATTCAGTCCATAGCACCAATCATTTCTCTCATTTCTTTAGTTATAACCTTGGTGTAAAACTTGATGTCTTTGGATATTTCATTGTTCACAAGCTTCTTTATGCCTTTGATCCCTTTTATTTTACAACAATAGGTCTAGCTCCCTTAAGCCATCCTTTTTAATCTTTTCAAGAATCACCCCTTTGAGAAACCAGTGAAAACTATAGAGCTACTCTCCCCAAAATGTGCATTTTAATATAGGAAATTTTAGGTATAACTTGGGGAATTTTAAGATGCCCCCAATCCATGCATGGACTCTTAAATCTAGAATTCTCACCCCAAGTATTCCTTGTTTGAACCCTTTAATTCTAGGTTCTGTTAGCTAACTGGGATGGGCATCATTTATGTATATCTCAGATCTTCCTGTGAGTCACATGCAAATAAAGAATATTGAGCCCAAGATACATGAATGGTTTGTGCATAAAGTGATAGCTACAGAAAGAGAAAAGAAATCCATCACTTATTTGGCCCATTCTCTTTCAAATCTAGTTCATAGGTTATAGTGGTAGATGGTAATATATAAACTTTAAGGAGGTGTTGCCTTTTCCCCTTGCATTTAAAAAGGTTATGTGCTGCAGTGTGAGACAAATAAATCATGATTCACTACAACAACAACAACGTTGCAGTCAGTTATATAAATTGCCAGTGGAGCAGTAAATCTGTCACTTTGTGTGTTCTGACCATTTAACAGTTGGAATAGTGTTGGAAAGAGGACTGACTGGAAACAAAAGAAACAAATATAGTGGCAGATGCAATTAACAAGATCAATGGTTGGTGTTAAAGGTTCATTGTTTGGTCATTTCGGTTGACCGAAGTAAAAGCAATTGCTATCTGAAAGACTTCACTAGCTATAATTTGCTGAAATAGAATGCAGAAAAGTGAGTTGCCCAACTTTATAACAGTGTGGAGAAGATTTCTCAGCTTACTGTGTTCCTAGGACAGTGACCAGAGGATCAAAAGATCAAGACTGGTCTTTTCTTGCATGCTTTTAATTGATACTCCAGAACTTTTCCTCACTCGGTATACTTTTTTCTTTAATTTTTATGCTACTTTAGCTGTTCACCTACTTCTTTAACAAAACTCTTCCTGGTCTGTGTTTGAATCCTTCCTAACGTTTTGAACCTCAGTTTATCACAACTTTCTCTTACTCCATACTAGCAGATTTTGCTATGTCAGATCATGACCTCGATGCACGGACTGTAGCTAACACCACTTTGAACAACAAGGAGTTTTCTGTGTTGGTAAGATTTTTCATAAGTTGCCATTTTGCTCTCTTAAACTGAGCAGTTTTTATAAATGTGTGACCTTCGGGGCGCCTGGGTGGCTCAGTCGGTTAAGCGTCCGACTTCGGCTCAGGTCACGATCTCGCGGTCCGTGAGTTCGAGCCCCGCGTCGGGCTCTGGGCTGATGGCTCGGAGCCTGGAGCCTGCTTGCAATTCTGTGTCTCCCTCTCTCTCTGCGCCTCCCCCATTCATGCTCTGTCTTTGTCTCAAAAATAAATAAACATTAAAAAAAAAATTTTTTTTTAAATAAAAAAATAAATGTGTGACCTTGAAAGTGTGCTGCTAATAAGGATGATGATACTAATAGCTATGATTTATGAGCACTTACCTCTTCTGAATCAGATAGTTATTCCTAAATAAGGCATTCCTGTGAGGTGGGGGTTACTGTTTTGCCCCTTTACAGGTGAGGAAACTGAAGGCTAGAGGAGCTGACTTGACAGAGTGCCACAGGGAGAATCTGTGTCTGTCAGACTCTCTGCTTTCACCCAATATGTATGTTCTGTGGCAGCGACTAGGAATCAGTTAAATGTTTATCAAGTGTGTATTCTCTAATATCTTCCCAGGCCTTGTGAAAGACACAGACTTCTCTCTTAACAGAGCCTGTAGTCTAATGAAACCTGAAGAACAGTTAAGGGACTGATAAACTGGGATACCCGCTATAATTGCGATAGGATTGCGCCCAGGCAAAGACCATCATGGCTTCAGGTGGTCTACAAAGACTTGAGCTTGGGCTCTAGAGCAACGATGTCACAGATGGAGAGGCTTAAACTCACAGTTCTGGAGGCTGGGAAGTCCAAGATCAAGGTGCTGGCCGATTTGGTTTCCAGTGAGGGCCCTCTTCCTGGTTTGCAAAAAGACTCCTTTCTTGTCATGTCTTCACATGGCGGACAGAGAGATTCTCTTGTGTCTCTTCTTATAAGGGCACTAATTCCAACGTGAGGGATCTATCTACCCATAAGACCTAATCACTTGCCAAAGGCCTCACTTCCAAATATCACATTGGTGATTAGGACTTCAATAATGAGACAGCCCGTTAGCAGGTAGAGATGAGCATACAGCTGGCCTTTAAAAAAAAAAAAAAAAAAGGAAATCATGATATGTATTAAATTTCTGGACTTAAATACACATTTAATCTATGGTTTTGCCATCATTCCTGTCTCCTCATATATCTTCCTCCGTCACTAACCAGAACTCCTGCCTTTCATTCAGTTACAGATTCTATGACTGGTTGGACAACTTAGAGCATCCCAATGGTGAAACCTGTTAATGCTGTCTCTTCTTTACCATTTAGGCCAGTTGGTTCTCAGAGTTTATGAGATCCATGCACTACTTAAGGAAGCTGATGAAGGCAGTGGATTCATCCTAGGAAAAAAAAATGTATATACCTGACCATTTGTTCCGAGTAATAGTAATTCAAGATAGCCACACTTTATGTTTTGTGGAGGAAAACTTTAGTATAAGGGAAAGGGAATGTGTGGAATTAATTAAAGTAAGCATATAGAGGGAGAGAGTATAGAAAAGAGCAAAGAAGGGTTAATACATCAAATCAGATACTCCCAGCATCCAACCTTCTGACTAGGGATGGTCCTCGGTGAGCAGGCTTATTGGGAGTTGCAATTGAGGGTCCCGGGCAGAGCGTCCTCCCCTCTGGTGGGGCGTCCAGCTGGCTCTTCCCGCCAGGGCAGTACGTGCACCACCCGTGTGTGATCTCCGGTTAGTCACGAGGTTTGCCTGAGTGGAGTCCTGAGTGAGCTGGTTTTTCTCTGTTTCTTTTATTGTATCTCACAGTCTCAGGAGCCTGGGCGTCTGCATGTTTCTCTGTCCTCCCTGACCTATTCCAGATAGATCTGGTCTGCCTCAAGGAGGTGAAGCAAGTTAATCCCTCTGGGCATCAGGAACAGAAGGGCCAGTTCTGATTCCAAGGCCAGATACAGAGCACAAGCTAACTAAGCCCCCCACGATGGCGTATGTGCGGCCCTGGGCACAGAAGTACATGACAAGTCACACACAAACAACTTCTATACAGAGCACCATTGCACCTGTGGTTAAAAATCTCTGCCCTGACCTCATCAACTTATCTTAACTCCAGTTAAAGGCGTTGGAGATAAATGGCACGTACTTTTCATATCTCAATAGGAAAAATTAATAAGGACACATGTTTCACAGGAGACGATGGCTGGCCAACCATATGAAAAACTAGTCACCCTTACTAGCAATCAAATGCAAGTTAAGTCATAGTGCCATTTTTAAGTATGTCAGTTAACAGAGACTTTAAAATATAGTAATACAAAGTGATGGTGGGTGTTTGGGGAAATGAACATTTTCGTACATTGCTGTTTGGTGGTAAATTAGTGTGGTCATCCCAGACTGTATTTTAACTGTACGTATCAGGCACTATAGCAGCTCACCACCATGGGGCGCCTGGGTGTCTCAGTCGGTTAAGCATCCTACTTTAACTCAGGTTATGATCTCCTGGTTTGTGGGTTCAAGCCCCATATCAGGCTGTGTGCTGATAGCTCAGAGCCTGGAGCCTGCTTCTGATTCTGTGGCTCCCTCTCTCTCTGCCCCTCCTCTACTTGTGCCCTCTCTGTCAAAAATAAATAAATTAAAAAGAAAAAATTAGAAGCTCCTCACCTCTTGTTGTAGTATGTTTCTTTCTGGGGAAATCTATGTATATAATTTATATATGTAAATTTTTTTGCAACAGTATTTATAATGAAAATTTTGAAGCCACCTTAAAGTCCAGTGATAAAATCATGGTTAAATAAACCGTGGTAGATTATGGAATATAAAATGACATGGTAAATGCTAACATCAGTACCCTCTAAGGTTGAATTTGCAGTGTGATTCTAATTATAGAGAGTGTTTAGATAGCTACAGTAAAATGAATTAATCAAAAAGTTTTTGACTAATATCTTCGTATCTGGGTCTACTTTTTTTTTAATTCTTCAAAATTTCTACAACGTATTTGTGTTAACTTTATTAACGATATCAAGTTAGCTTTTACTGTACAACAAACCGTCCTCAAACCTAGTGGATTAAAAACAGAGCCATTTTATTTGGTCAGACTTCTTGGTGCAGACTGCCCCAGCAGCTCATTTTTACTTGGCTTTCTCATGGATCCGGGTCAACTGGGGGTTGGCTGATGGCTGTTGATTAAGGATGGTCTCGCTCACATGTTTGGGGGCTGGCAGGCTGTCAGCCAAGCACTTTCCAAGTCTCTGCTTGGTTCACATTTGCTAGTGTCACATTGGACAAAGCAAGTCATGTGACTAAGCCCAGGGTCAATGTGCAAAGGAAATAAGGGCCTGGTTATGGGGGTGGGGGGTGTTACTGCACCTGTTTCTGTTAAGCCATCTTTGACATAAGCAAGGATATTTAAATTCCATTAAAAAAAATTAAAAGAAACCCCTAATCAACTTGAAGTCCTAATCTGACAGCCTCTGAGAGTCCTAATATCTTTGTTTTGATAACATCATAGTTCTTCTTATATTCATTCTTGGTCATGATGAGTAGGAAGGCAGGTAGTGAGCCAATAACGACATACAGTTAGTTTTCCACTGGTTTTCCAGCCTTCCTTTCCCTTCTCCCTTCCCCAGGTAGGGTAGCCAGGAGCTTGTGATTGTCCAGTAATTTTTCTTTCTGTTTAAGATTTTATTTATTTATTTTTAAGTCCTCTCTACCACTAGTGTGAGGCTCGAACTCACAACCCCAAGCGGGAGTTGCATGCTCTACCAACTGAGCCAGCCAGGCGCCCCTAATTTTTCTTTCTCTTTAACTGAAATTTCCTAACACACGCAGAAGACAGCCAGTCAAATGGAAATGGCATGGAGGGCTAATAGGTTTATTAGAGGAATGCCCAGTTTTCTGGGTCTGATGTGAAGTACATGTTTGTTTTTATACTATTGCTAATATTGTTGTATAGCTTCTGTAAGAATGAAAACATTTCATTTAACTTGGAAATTTTCCGTGTCAGGATAGAAATGTATTATGTTGCTCTCACTTTGTGTGACAGGAGGCAACAACGTTCATAGACCTTTTGTGAACAGTATCATGAGGCATTTGGGGAAAGGTGATGTTGTGAATGAATATCTGCAAGTCCTAATGCAGTTAAGCACCCAGAATATTTTTTCACAGTGTACGAGTTTCCTGTTGGTGTCATAGCAGATTGCCACAGATTTAGTGGCTTAAAACAATACAATTTATTCTCTTACGGTTCTGGAGGTCAGGCATCTGAAGTCAGTTGCACGGACCTGAAGTCAAGGTATCAGCAGCATTGGTTCCTTCAGAAGGCTCAGTGGGAGAATCAAGCTCCTTGCCTTTCTCAGCTTTTCCGGTGTTTGCTGCATTCTTTGGTCTGTGGTCACCCCACTGATGGCTCCTCCGTCCCTCATAGCGGGACCACTGCAGTGACATCAGGCCCACCCACGTAATCTTCCCATTTTATGATCCTTGACTTAATCGCATCTGCAGAGTCCTTTTTGCCATAGAAGCTGCCATCCATGGGTTCTGGGGATTGGGACATGAAGATATTTGGGGGATGCTTGTTCCATACCCCACATGGTAAAGTACACAAGAGCTTCAGAATGCAGCTGCTTTTGTGAAAATCATTTCTTTTTCCCCGCTTCTTGGTGGGCCCACCTCCCATCCTCCAGAATCACGTAAGCTGGCTGGTCTGTAGTGTATCTATTGACTGGAGGATCCTCATTCCCCTGGGATTTGAGTCTGAGTTTGATGAAGCATGTGGGTGTATGTGTAACTTGATTTTCATTATTCAGATCGAGGAGAAATGAAGTTTGTGTTTCTTCCCTCATTCTACATATTGGTATTATGACTAATAGTTTTTAACACAAAACCGTTTTTGAAATAGGAGTCTTTTATGACGTATTTTGACAGAAGCACTGTCGTGCTTTTAGCTGCTCTGAGAGGAGTAAGTTGCAGGATGCTAGCTTCGTATCCCGTACCTGAGTAATCAGCCAAAGACGACGGCATGTCCAGAAATACCTCTAAAGTGTCAACCACAAAACCTCGTTAAAATAATCTCATTCAGAACACTTGACTCTTCCTTACTTGCAGTTTTGAAATATCAAAGTTTTTGAAGAGACAGGGAGTCCTAAGTTATTTCTTTTTTGGGGATGCCAGATGGATGTTGAATGAGGTCCAGTTTTTAGTTTTTCCTCAGATAATTTTTCAAGTGTTTTGGATCGTTATCAGTATATCGAGGCGCTCTGACGCCCCCGCTTCCCCGCAGCCTCCCACAGCCCCCCACAGCCTGGCACCAGTGCAGTTGCCTTGGTACCTGTTCCTGAAGGATGTCTGCAGTGAAATTTGGTTGTTTAAATAGCGCGACTTGTCATCTAAAAGTAGAAGTCATTAGCACGACGCCGCTTGGCTAGAGGTGTCTTCGATACTGTTTTTAAATTTTTCTTATTTTATCACTTTACTGTTAATGTTTACTCATTTCACCACTGGAAATTTCAGTCCCTGGTTCACAGTATGGATCTGGAGTGAAAAATGCAAAACGTTCTCCTCAAGAGTCTCCTGAAACTTGTGCCAAAAACAGTGGCCATGAGTGAGACGTAGCGTGTCTTCTGAGAGATGGGAACTCTGAAATTCCAGCTCTATTATTCCCCTGCATGATCAGGAATACTTAGATGTCATCCACAGTTGAACACATAGTCTGCCGTGGTCAAGGAAAAGGAATTCCAAATTGCTTGCTGGCTTATGTTTGAACTTTAACTGGCCTTCACGGTGACTGTGAATTTACCAGAAACACATATTTATCTCAGAAAAGGTAGAGCTGGTTTTTGTTTAACGGGAAAATTGAATGGGGTGCGTTGGGAGGATTCGTATCCGTTTGTCTCCATTTTAGTTATCTACTCCGCCAGGCGGAACGTCTTTACTCTTGCCTCCCAGATGAGTGGCCTCTGAAGTCAGTGGCTGCTGTCACCGCAGGGGTGGGGGTGAAAACCTGTTCCTTCTCTGGTGGGCCTCTCCACGGACACTGCCGACTGGCGTCTTGCGTTGGAAGGGATGTGCAGTAATCAGCTGCTTGAAACTCTTGCCTCGTTCACTCCAGGTGAGGTTTTAGAGAAAATGTTCTGGAGCGCAGAGTGTTGGTTTTGACAACAAGAAAGCAAATTTAGCCGTCACAGTCATCAGAGTATGTCATCTTTTTTTTTAAGTTTATTTATTTATTTTGATGAGATAGAGGGCGTGCGTGGAAGAGTGGGGAAGGGGCACAGAAAGGGGGAGAGGGAATCTGAAGCAGACTGTGTGTTGTCAGCACGGAGCGATGTGAGGCTTGAACTCAAAACCTCATAAACTGTGAGATCATGACTTGAGCTGAAATCGAGAGTTGGATCCTTTAACGGACTGAGCCACCCAGGTGTCCCCACGGTAATTTTGTTTGTAAAACAGTCAAATCCTATACAGTTCCTTTTCTTGTGTGAGATCCTATTTTGTCATTAAGGCACCAGATCTTCCTTGAAACTCAGGGTTCACTTAGTCCAGTAGGGACGAATCATAGATACTGAGGTCTGTGTTTTTAGGTACATTAAATACTGGTTTCTTTTTCTTTTGCTCGTCTTTGGTAGGGGTAGGGATGGTGGTGAACAAAATGAAGGGATACCAGTTTTGGTACCAAATAATTCAATTTGGAAAAAAACACCATATTGCTATTATAATTTATGTTCATTATTTTAAATAACTAAAACATTCGCAAAGGTCGAAAAATTCACTCCAAATCTCAGCGACTTAGGGGCACCTGGGTGGCTCAGTTGGTTAAGTGTCCAACTCTTGATTTCAGGTCATGATCTCGCGTTTTGTGGGGTCAAGTCCCACGTCAGGCTCTACACTGTGAGGAGCCTGCTTGGGATTCTCTCTCTCCCTCTCTCTCTGCCCCTCCCCCACTCATGCACATGCACATGTACATTCTCTCTCTGTCAAAATAAACAAACATTTTTTAAAAAATCTCAGCAACTTAATTACTATGTTTTAGTGATTGTCATTCAAGATGAGTCTCAGATGTGGACAGAAGGGTGTGTCAGGAGGTAGAAAGGCAACTACATTTATAAGTAAAAAACAATATTGTTTCAAATGTTAAATTGTATTTGAATTTAAGAAAGGACAATCAAATGAGGAAATTATGAAAATTGTACCACTTGACCAAGAATATTAAGGTATTAATTCCTAAAAGATCATGCGAAGTAAAAATAAAAATTACTGGTAATATTGAGGTGTCCTATACTAGGTGTCAATCTATAGATATAGATATATACCAAAGTTTTATATGTAAATACATTTATATTTTTAAACTATTTTTCAGAGTAGATTGATGGCTTTTTGTTCTGTTGCTTAATTGGCTAGATTTGTTAGGTAGTTGTTTTTCAGAGAGGCTGTTTTATGTCCTAAGTTCTTGCATACTTGAGAATATCTGTCCTGTTTTATTTGATAGATAATTTGGGTATAAAATTCTTGAATAACCTTTTCTTTTCCTGGAACTTTGTGGGCATTGTCTTTTGACATTGAATGTTGCTAGACAGACATCAGAGGCCGGTCTGATTTTTCGCTGACTGAGGAAGTGTAAGAATACTTAACTTATTTTATCTCTCCCTCTTTCTCCACTATATTTATTAAAACATAACACATAGATAAAAGTCATGTGGCATATGCTTATGGCTTAGTGAATTCTCACCCTGTAGAAACTCAAGCAACAACTACATAGATCAAGAAATAGAAAACCACAGCGTCTCAAAAGTCCCCCTCAGGCCTCTTGGTCATATGCAAGGCCTTCCTTTCTGCCCCAAGGTAACCACTGCCTTAACTTCTGATACTATTATTGAGTTTTGTTGTTTTTGAATTTCACATAAAGGGCACCATTCAGTAGGTTATTCTGTGTTTAGAGGCTCATCTGTGTGGTCGCATATGGCTGTATTTCATTCATTCCCACTGGTCCTACAATGGGAATTAGCTGTGCCTGTGTCCCACTTCTCACTTGAGCTATGTATTTGCTTAAAGCAAAATCTCTCCCGCCTTTGAGACCTTCCCCATTTGGGGCCCGCCGTGGGATCGGAGGGTCTCAAAGTGCCGCTGTGGCACCACTGCCTCCGCTCCTTCATTGCTGCCCTGTCCCCGCTCAGGGGACAAAGAGGCATCTTGCATCTCGCCCGTCAGCTCCTCTTGTGTAGTTTGCTGTGGAAGGGGGTTTCTCTGGGAAACCCTTTCCCCTGATGGAAAAGTGCTTTTACTCCATCCTGGTTAACTAGATGTCTCCTAAGTTACCTTGGATTTGAATAAGGACGTTTATTTATTTTTAATATTTTTTAATGTTTATTTTTTGAGAGACAGCAAGCAGGGGAGGGGCAGAGAGACAGAGAGAGAGACAGAGAGAGGAGACAGAGGATCCAAAGCAGGCTCTGCACTGACAGCATAGAGCCTGACGCGGGGCTCAAGCTTTCAAACTGAAATTGTGACCCGATCTGAAGTCGGCCACTTAACCGACTGAGCCACCCAGGTGCCCCTGAAAAAGTACGTATAAAATCTAAGGCCGATCGTGCAGATTTACCATTATGGGAAAACAGTGGCTTTTTGGTGCCATCTCGGCCTTCTTCCTAATTTACCTGGCATAGGGCCACCGCCCTTCCGTGTCCAGCCTCTTGCTGACCTCTTTGTCCCCCTGCTTTCGTTGAGGCGGGTTCCCTCAGAAGAGTGCTTTCACCAGTGGGGGTAAATTGTAGTATGAGGCTAGCTTTATGTTCCTTTACAGGTTTTCAGTATCAGGGAATGGAGAATTATTGTATGCTGCCTTCGAGTAGGAGCTTAATATTATCATTCATCATCAAATAGCATCTGAAAACTGCCATCAGAGCTCCTGCTCCCATGCCTCACTGAACTGTAGTGAGGTGCCTCGTGTTCTGCTGCGTGCCATTTGGTACCAACATGGCGGCCCCCTGAAAATAGAGCGGTGACTTTACAAAGGAGCCACACTTCTTTGAAGAATATACACAGTTTAAAGATTTAAAGTGGCAGCAACGTTTTTGAGGAAGCGCTTTTATCTAAAGGATGAGAAAATACTGGATGTTATATAATTAAAGAGAAATTTAATCTTTATGTCTGATAGTCTCCTTGTCTTTCTGACCCACCAAACGATATCCATAGCTAGAAATGCCAAAAGAATAACAAAATCAGATTTTTACTCCTACAGCTCACATTATGTCAATTCATATATATATATATATATATATTTTTTTTTTTTAATGTTTATTTTTGAGAGAGAGAGAGAGACAGAGTGTGAGTGGGGGATTGGCAGACAGAGAGGGAGACACAGAATCCCAAGCAGGCTCCAGGCTCGGAGCTGTCAGCACAGAGCCCAACATGGGGCTCGAACCCACGAACTGTGAGATCGTGACCTGAGCCGAAGTCGGATGCTTAACCAGCTGAGCCACCCAAGTGCCCCGTCAATTAATATATTAAATTACATAATATTGTGTATAAATATATAGTAGTTTGGATTACATACAAGTAGTCCACTCTTCAGAAAGCTTCATTTTTTTTTTTCCCCACCTGTGTTTTCTGGAATGTTGTCTGTTTGGCTCTTGCATAAATGCTAGGCAGGCCTGTTTTAAAGACACTTAACTTGCTGTGTATTGTATTACTTATGAGTTCCAACTTCATAATCTCCAGCTAGCTCTTCCTCTTACCTGAGAATGCAGGCCCTATACCCTATACCTCGTGACCGTTTCCACGTTGATATCCCATAGGTCCGTCACATCTTGAAATAGTGTTCTTCTCCTCCTGAATTGTGTCGAAGACACAACTGTGTCAAAGAGTGAAAACCACTCTTCATGTGTTTGCCGTGTAAAAGCCAGGGTGTCCGTTCTTAGGGTTTTTCACGTCACTTTTCTTTTTTTTTTTTTTTTTTGAAATTTATTGTCAAATTGGTTTCCATACAACACCCAGTGCTCATCCCAAAAGATGCCCTCTTCAATACCCATCACCCACCCTCCCCTCCCTCCCACCCCCCATCAGCCCTCAGTTCTCAGTTTTTAAGAGTCTCTTATGCTTTGGTTCTCTCCCACTCTAACCTCTTTTTTTCCTTCCCCTCCCCCATGGGTTTCTGTTAAGTTTCTCAGGATCCGCATAAGAGTCACATCACTTTTCTAGATCAGAAGTTCTCACCGTCTTTAACGGTAGAGCAGTATCAATCGCTGTGGTAGTAATAGAGTGTATTTCTGTTGTACTGCTGTGTGTTAGACAACGTTCTGAGAGCTGTACATTTATTAACCATTCTAGTCCCTTAATAACCCTGGGAGGTAAACACTTAACGTTCTTCATCATGCAGAGGAGAGCATGTGTGATCTGTCTAGAGTCTTAGTTAAATGTATCTGGGATTTGAATGGAAATACCGTATATGGAAATGGATAAGGATCGCCCCGAGCATTGTTTCTTCTCTTGCGGTTATCGGTACACTGGCTGTTCTCTATCCATTTCTCACCCGAGTGTATAAGCATGTTGACATTATAGAGCTGGTCGCAGATCCAGCCTGATTTTTAAAGAACATTTTATAAATCATTCGACTCTCAGTAACAAATCCGTGTAGGACATGGCTTAGGAAGCCGCTAAGGGCTCATGCCACATACCAGAGTGCCTCTGCAGCAAAGACCATTGTTTTGCACCAAATGACTGACCTGTGTAGTCTGTGGAGATGTGAGCTGTGGCTTTCCTGCTTTAAACCCTCCGTTGGTGTAAGCACACGCAGATAAAGCCCCAGGTGCTCCTCGAGATAAGGCTTCCGGTGATCTAGCGCCTCCTGCCTGCCTTTCCAGACAAAGCTCCCAGTCTTCCTGTTGTCATTGTGATTTCTGCTTTTTGCCCCTGTCCCCTTTTTCTGGAGACTCCACTAAGATCCTGTTAAGAGTCACTCCCCGTGTTGGTCCTACCCTCTGCCTCCATTTCCACTCTGAATCAAGGAGTTACTGTTGTTGTTATTATCTCTGTTTTGTATTCATTTGAACCACTAGACCACAAGCTCATTGGGGACAAGTTTTCTTATCTTTGGGACATAAACTCTACTAAACAAGTGTTTGTGAGTGGATAAGTACCTTGATTAATCAAAAACAGATATGTAGGGCAGACTTTCTGAAACTCCAGCCACTTGACTATTAAGAAAATGGAGACAGTGGCTGTTACAGGCTGAACTGGTTTCCATGCCCATCCGTACTGCCACCCCCACTAAGATTCATATGCTGGAGACCTAACACCTTAGAATGTGACTCTCTTTGGAGATAGGGTCTTTAAGGAGGTAATTAAGTTAAAATGAGGCCCTTAGGGAGGGCTCTAATCCAATTTGACTGGTATCTTTTAAGAAGAGAAAATTTGGACACAGAGACACCAGGCTGGTACTCCCACAGGCCATGTGAGTTCACAGCTGGAAGGTGGCCATCTAGAAGCCAAGGAGCAAGGCCTCAGGAGAAACCACATCTGCCGACACCTTGATCTTAGGCTTCTGGCCTCCAGAACCGTGAAAAAATAACCTTGTGTTGTGTAAGGCACCTAGTCTGTGCTGTTTTGGACGGCAGTCCCGGCATAGGACTGTGGTGGCATATAAAATCACTTCCGAAACCTGTGTAATCTCTAAAGTCGCGTGTGTGCACATAAACAACACGTGAAAGAGAATTGCAGTCCTTGGCGTAATTCATTTTCGGTGTAGGAGTCTTAATAAGAAACCTCTAGTACGTGAGAAAATGTTTAGCGAGAAATAAGGAGGGTTTTCTCCTGAACCTGAACCTGAGTTAGCTGTAAAAGACTCAGGACGTTTTCATTCCCTAAACATTCTTATTGGTATCATACATACTGTTTTGTATTGTGAAATGAAGATCATCTGTTTAATTCAGCTACTGTCTGTACTCGGTGATTCTGTGCATTTCTGTTTTCTATTTGATTTTTATTTGGTATTGATATTTGCAGACGTGTTTCTGAAACACATATGTATATATAATTATTTGTCTTCTAGAATAATTTATGGGATAGGCTACGTTTTACATCACAACCATGGTTAGGTGCTGTTCTAGGCATAGTTGGCTATTTTGTGCTGACCCCAACATACTTGAAAGTGTGTTTATATTGTCACTGTGGTTTTTTCTTGAAAAGGGAAGAGAGAGGAAGGAGGAAAAATGGGCAAGAATGAGCAAACAGACAAACTGGTCCTTCCTGACGACTGACCGTGGCATGTAGGAAGGAGCAGACCTTGGTGTGAATCTCAATGTTGCCATGCGCCTTCAGGAAACGACAGAATCCTCTCTGAACCTCCTGTTCCTTAACTGTGTGGCCCCTTCTCAGACACCTTTGAGATGCTATGGATGAGGCATCTAGGCTAGTTGGTGATGCATAGATCCAAGAAGCATTTTCCTCATTTTCAGATTATGTGCTTATCACTTAAGCCATTGTGCACGCTGGGAATAAACACGGATAGTCTGCTGATTTGACGTACCTGTGAGAGCCTGCTGCATTGCCGTTAGTGTTTCTTCTCCGCCTCCCGGGTAGTCTTTCCATGCCCAGCTCAGTGACGTCTCCAGTGCCAGTCATTACTGTCAAGTGGGACAGAAGGGGACACGTCGCAATCTGTGGTGGGCCTGGGATGAAGTGTAGGTAGACAAGTGTATAGTTGCCTTTAAAACTCTATCCCAGTTCAGGTGAAAGGCACCGTAGAGGGACCACCTCTCATCCCGTTGGAGAAACGCATCACCATTATGCATAAGACACCAGGAAAAGAAAAACATGTAAGATAAAATGCCCACCCTATTTCATGAGGGACTGCGAAACGGAAACAATTTGGTTGTAATACCACTTTAGTTATGTAGTGGGAGTGTAGACACAGCAGCCGCTGCTGTGAGAGGAGCCAGGCACCTCACAGAGCAAGACCGTCGATAAGAGCTTCTGTGCCCACGGAGCTTCCAGTGGAGGTGGAAAAACAGACCAAAGGAAAAAAACAACCGAGGAAAAAATTATACAATGTAATAAGTACTGCAAAACAAATAAGTGCTGTGATAGGCAAAAATCATAGGGCTCAGATTTCTGTGGAGAAGTCCAGGCAGGCTTCCCTGAAGAGGTGACATGGAATGAGGTTTTTGTCAGGAGGCACAGGGGAGAAAGCACGGAGGTAGGTGTAGAAGCAAGAAACACTATGGTATGTTTGCTCATGGTCTTCCCAAGTGAGTCACACATTGTTGATGGAAAGTGAGTATGAATGTCCTGTGAATGATTAAAAAAAATTTTTTTTAAGTTAATTTATTTTGAGAGAGAGAGTGTGCAAGCGGGGAAGGGGCAGAGAGAGACAGAGAGAGAGAGAGAGAGACCATCCCAAGCAGGCTCTGAGCTGTCAGCCCAGAGCCCAACACAGGGCTCAAACTCACGAACCATGAGATCGTGACCTGAGCCAAGATCAAGAGTCAGACACTCTTAGCCAGCTGAGCCACCCAGGTGCTCCCACAATACCGTTTGTAAAACACAGTTGTTTAAAAATTGAAGCCGCCGTTCTGACCACTGCGCGGAGCCTACTTTATTTATTCTAGGTTTGCCTCTTACTCTTATAAATTTGCATTATTGAAGAGAGGGACCTGGCTCTTGCCGAAGCCATAGGACACCATTTGTTGTTATTTGTTGATGTCAAATTTACTACCAAGCAAAAATGTTTCCCTTGTGAACATCTCTTTAGGTCTCCGGATGGTGAAGATCAAATAAGATAATTCAAAAAGCGTCAAAAATGTCTCGTATCAATTAGTTACTTCTTAAGGTGGTTATTTTGTGTTTTAAACAGGTGGTGTCATTGGAAAGACATTAATTCTGTTTCTCTTTTCTTCTGATAAGTGTTTATGATGATAATGGTTAAGGACTCTCAGGATAGTCTGACTCTTGACAGTAGCAAGATGGAGTTTGCCGATAGACCACGCTGGGTAAACCAGTAGCAATCACAACACTTGTCGCGAAGTGCCACTGCCTGGAACCAAGCCAGGACTTGGCTAATTCAAACTCTATTCTTCGGTAAATAAGTTGAGTCTCTGAAACACCTTCACACACTGAAAACTGTCTCGTGTTGATTGTTTTTCCCTTGCGTAGAGTATCATAGTACTTCCTTTTTTATTGTTTGTTAACTGTGACAGGATTTCATATTTTTAACCCAAGACAGTTGGCTTTCCAAAAATACTGGAAACAAATTCATGATGTGATCATCCTCACCCAAATCCCAAATTGTGGTAGATCTCCATTTTCTCTCGGTTATTTATAGTTAATACTTCCTTCGTACATTAGGAATGGCAAATTGTCTAAGTAGAGCTTTGGGAAGTGGGGCAGACTTTTGTACCTTGAGTTGTATAGTCCTTTGGCTTTCCTGTTTCTTAAGGCTTATTGTTAAATTTTTTTAACATAGCCATCAGCTTGTATCTTTGGCCTGTGCTTGACTCCGGATTGGCACCAGACAGTAAGGTCCTCTTGTTTATATTAGTTTGGGATGTTTATTTGCCTTTTATCACTTATACTGAAAAAGAAGTATATAGGTATCTGTAAAAGTAGAAACTTACCATTTTTTGAACTTGCCCCCGCTCTCCACAACTATACGGCTTTTCTGCTTTTGGATGTAGTCTTTGCTTTTCTTTTATTTGTCAGATCCTGCAGTAGGGTGAGTGTGTATGTGGGTACGTACATGCATGTGTGTATTTACACACACGGAAATACCTCTTCAAGATAGTTGTGATTTTCTTTCCATTACATCTTGGTTCTAAGCTATTATTGTTACACTTGAAAATAAGCAAAAGTAAGTTCATCAAAACTTATTAAAATGGGCTGTTAGTACATCACCTAAAAAACATTTGGGGTTTCTTTTAGCATGAGTAATTTTGAGTTCACTGGAAATTAAGTTACAATTGTTGCAGTTTTTCATGTAGTTT
Organism: Acinonyx jubatus; assembly: GCF_027475565.1. Lineage (NCBI taxonomy): Eukaryota > Metazoa > Chordata > Mammalia > Carnivora > Felidae > Acinonyx > Acinonyx jubatus. The sequence continues at coordinate 15,234,145 of NC_069387.1, read as the reverse complement.
TAGCATTTGTGTCACTCACGATTCTTAATTATCTTAGTACATATTTTATGTGACATAATATCCACACTCCTCCCACCTACAGCCTCTGCAGAGAGCGTGGCACCTGGCACCAAAGTAATAAAAATATAAGCTCCAGAGTGAGGAGCAAAGCCGAAACAAGCCATTTTTACATATAACTTAAGTTTAGGTTCTGTGTAGTAGATTGATCCCTTACTTAACCTTTAATAAAGTTGGATTCAGGGGTATTTATATATAAATAAACAATAAAATTAATTTCGTTTCATACTTCCTCATGAGCAAGTACCTGGTAATATATTACAATGACACTTAAACTTCAGTCCTGGTCCTGTTGGTGGAACAATTGCCGTACTTTTTTAGTAACCGTTTTTGAGGTTAGCCATTAAACAAGTTGTTGCCTTTTGGAAAGGTCATTACAATTATTATTACTGTTGTTTTTAATGTTTATTTTAGAGAGAGAGAAAGTGCAGGGGAGGGGCAGAGAGAGGAGGACAGAGATGTGAGGTGGGCTCCACGCTGACAACAGTGAGCCTGATGCAGGGCTTGAACTCAAGAACAGGGAGATCCTGACCTGAACTGAAGTCGGATGCTCAACCAACTGAGCTAGCTACCAGGCTCCCCACCATTAGTATTATTATTAAGATTATGGGACCGTATTCACACTAATTGAATCAGTTTATATTTCTCTGGCTTTTTATGTCCTATAAAGTTATCTAAGCAGTCATTTCCTCTTTTCACATGATTTGGAAAATAAAATCGCATAGAAATCTACATATGTTTAAGACTCCATCCCCACAAGACCCCTCCCTCCCAACTTCCCTGAATGGGCTTCTGAGTTAAACTGACATCTCGATCTTGATCAGCTTCCGTATAAGTAATGTTACAGTCAGTGTATTTGTACATGAGCCACCTCAAAGCATAGTTGCAGATTTTGAGTAAAAACGGCGAATAGGGAAGTGCATGCCTGTCTGTATTAATGCTACCTCTTAAAAGTAGTCACTCTGTCCTGTTAATGAAAGTGTATCAGCCTAACAATGCATTACTCTACCAGGGTGTTTTAATATAAAAAGAAAATAACCTAGAGGCAACTAGGCTTTCAACCTTTAAGATAATGGTTCTGATAATGGAATACTAGACCTGTGAGGGAGGTAAAGGGTATATTTCCGCAGATGCCTCCCTGGTGCTCATTAAACCTGGTCAAGTTATTGACTGTTCCAGTGCTTCCTCAATCAATACCTTTTTGCGGTAGGAGATGCGAGTCCTGTCCTGGAAAGACCAAGAGCCCCGATAAATTGGCCTTTGAATCCCAGCTCTGCCTTGTACTACTCATGTGACCTTGGATATGGATCTTAACCGCCCTGAATGTTGTTGCTTTTCTTAAATGAGATGATAATACTTTCCATGCAAGATCTTAGTAACTGCTTAGAATAACGTGTACGCAAAGCGCCTGAAGCTACGACCGGTATATGGTACACGCTCTGCAAATAAGAGCTATTGTAATTACAGTGATGAAAATGATGGTAATGGTGAGTATTCATTGATCTGTGGGTTTTTTTTTTTTTTGACGTCTTTAATAGTACTAGTAATATTGTCTAAAAGTTAGATTTCTTTCTCATTAGTCAGATTTATTATTTTTTGGCTGCTTTATTTAAAATTTAAAAAACCTTTGATCAAATTTTTTTAACGTTATTGAGGAGTAATTGACAGATATAATTGTCTATACTTAAAATGCCTACACATTATACAGTTATTTCTAATTTCTAATTACGGTTGTCAGTAGTGACTTTTTTCTGAGTGTGGTCTCCACGAGAAACATCATCTGCCCGTAAGAACTTGTTAGAAATGGAAACTCTTGGGCCTCAAGTCTTTTTAAAAAATAAATTTATTTATTTATTTATTTATTTATTTATTTATTTATTTATTTTCTATATTGCTTTAACCTACTTTTTTTTTATTTTAATCCAGAATAGTTAACATACAGTGTTCTATTAGTTTCAGGTGTACAATATAGTGTTTTTAACAATTTTATGTTATTCATTGCTCATCATTATATGTGTACTCTTAATCCCCTTCACCTGTTTCACTCATTCCTTGGCCCCACCACCTTCCCTCTGGTAAGAACCATCAGTTTGTTTTCTAGAGTTAAGTTGCATCTTTTTGGTTGGCCTCTGTTTTTCTTTGTTTGTCTTTGTTTGTTTCTTTGCTTTCTGTTTATTTTTGTGTTGTTTCTTAAACTGCATGTAAGAGTGAAATCCTGTGATATTTGTCTTTCTCTGACTTATTTCACTTAGCATAATACTCTCTAGATCCTCCATGTTGTTGCAGATGGGAAGATTTCATTCTTTTTTATGGCTGAGTAATATTCTGTTGTGTGTGTGTGTACCACATCTTTTTTATCCATTCATCTGTTGATGGATACCTGGACTGCTTCCATATCTTGGCTATTGTAAATAATGCTACAATAAACATAAGGGTGCATACATCTTTTCAAATTAGTGTTTTACTGTTTTTTGGGTAAATACCCAGTAGTGTGATTACTAGATCATAGGGTACTTCTATTTTTAACTTTGGGAGGAACGTCCATGCTATTTTCCATGGTGGCTGTGCCGGTTTGCATTCCCACCAACAGTGCACAAGGATTCATTTTTCTCCACATTCTCACCAACCCCTGTTGTTTCTTGTGTCCCCCAAGTCTTATTAAATCACAAACTCTGTAAGTTCTAATAAGGCCTCCAGGAAATTTGGATGCACACCCAAGTTTGAGAACCACTGCTTTAGAAAATCTGAGAAACACAGAAAGGGGTAACTTTCTTGATCCTGTCATTCAGAAATGACCACTGTTAGGATTCTGAGTGTACTCCCCTCCCACCTTTTCTCTATTCTTGTGTGTTGGTACTTATGTGTATTTTTTTAGCCTTTTTCCTTATGTGTATGTGTAAATACCTATTTAAAAAAAAAAAAAACCTACCATACTTTATGAGTTCAATAGCCTATTGTGTTCAGTTCAGTATTAAGTCATGATCATCACTGTATGTCATTAAATTTTATTTGAAAACATTTTTAATCATGTGGCTACATAATATGAGTGTTTATAATTTGTTAACCAAGCCCTTAGACATCTGAGTTGTTTACAGATGTTGAGGAGGAACATAAGCAACACTGAGTTGAAAATTTGTATTCATAAATCATTGGGGATATCTATGATCATTTCCTTAGCATAAATTTATTACCAGGATGGAATTAGTAGGTCAAACAGTATGAACATTTTTATAGCTCTGAATATATATTGCCAAATTACCTTTCCGTAAAGAGGTGCCATTTTGTACTCCGACCAGCCATATTGGGAACTGTCTAATTCTCGACCCTTGGCCAACCCTGGGAGCCCCAGTCTTTTTGAATATGTACTAATTTGAGAGGAGGATGTTTATGAACTGCAAGTGAACAGGATAGAACTGTCTTCTAGTCTTTGCGTTTCCTTATACTTCTGTGTTCACAAGCATGAACGGTAGATGCTGTCTTGGATTTTGTTTCTTACATGCTAATGGTGTTAATTTATACAGTTTACTCTTCTTATACAGCCTGCTCCTTACTTCTTCAAGACTCCATATGTTTCATTGAAAGGGAGTTGCAGGTCTTCTAAAGGTGTGCTATGGAACAAAAATAACTAGGCAACGTGGATGTGATGGTGAGCCCCATATACCTGTAGGGATTAACTAGGGACTAGAGGGCCTTCAAGGAAGAAAACAACAAATTGTTCCTGTCTGCAGTATCACAAATCAATTAGGTAATGCTATTATAAATATTAAATCTTGCTAATGAGGGAATTGTTGAAGGAACCTGAGATAAAAGAACTGAATGCTACACTGGCTGAAAAAAAAGTTTTATCAAGAAGGTGACCTTTCTGTATACGGTTATCTTAAACAGCTATGGTGAAGGCCGGTTTGTGATATATTTATCAATCCTATTAAAAGTTATGATACTGAAGGGCACCTTCGTGGCTCACTCAGTCACTTAAGTGTCCAACTCTTGATTTTGGCTCGGGTCACAGTCTCATGGTTTGTTCAAGTTCAATCCCTGCATCGAGCTCTACACGGACTGTGCAGAGTCTCCTTGGGATTCTCTCCTTCTCTCTCTCTGCCCCTCCCCTGCTCACTTGCTCTCTTTCAAAATAAATAAACTTAAAAAAAATTATACTGAAACTTATTCTTTGAGCATAAATTTATTTTAGTTTATGTTGCATTAATTAGTGACTTCTGGAGTCTCCAGGGTAACGGAAGCTCCCTCGGTGTTGACATTCCTAGCTTCCCAGGCAGTCATAAGGATGTCCTGAACTCGGGAATTAGAATGGAGAGAATGAGGGCTAGGGGGATGGTGGGTGCCCCCAGTGTACTCTGGGAACTGACTCCAGGAGGGTGCCTCAGACTGCTGCTGTTTAGACATCATTCAGACTTCCAGGAAATGAAATCAGTGTTGCTAAATTTTATTTTTCCTCTCCTTTCAATCACAGACCCTTGAGAAGATCATGAACAGGGCCCCTTCCTCGTAAGATTGTCACCGCATAGATAATAACTGACTTAGGGCACCTCCTGTTTCCGGGGGTTATAAATTCATTCAGCAAACCCACTTTAGGCACATTGTTTTCGAGTATACATTTCACTCCTTTGCAGATTTCACTTGAAATAATAATAACGAGGAGCATAGTGTACATAGTGCTTTCCAGTTTATGGAACCATTCTGTACACTTATTGGCTCTTGTCTGTAGTCCTATCAGTTGGTGCTGTTATCCCCACAGGACAGCTGAGGAAGGCAAACCTCAGAAAAAAAGAACAAAGATTGACCCCAAACGTGTCTGTCACAAAGTTGATGCGTGCTATTTGGGATCGGGAGCCAGGTCCTCTGGCCAGATCTCCTGGGCTTCTGTCTACCCTTGGTAGCATTACATAACAAAGGGAAATCTGGCAAGCACAAATGAGATTACCTCCCACATTTGAAAGGATGATTGGGAAATCCTATATGAGCAGCAGGTTAAAACATGAATTATTTATTTAACATCCATAGAAGGTGCGCCTTGCAGGAAGAAACAACCATGGTGGTGTGTATTGGGGCTGCTGCGGTTCCATTGTTGGGCGTCATGTTTATAAGTGACCGAGGGCCCCCTTTTTCCATCTGACCCTGGAACACAGATCTCAAATGGCCAAGAAGAGTATCACAGGGAAACCTATGTAAAATGCGATTTTTCTTCATTGGTGAAAAGGGTTTCTGAACCCTTGTACACAGGGATACATATAAATCAGAGGCCACTTTGTTGGAGCCGTTTGGCAGGATATTATTTTTTTTTTTTTATTTAAATTGTGCTCTTCCCCAACAAGATCGCAAGAGCAGCTGTCTATTTAAGTATGTATCCTAAAGCAGCAGTGCATTCATTGGGTGTATTAAATGAATGACGTGTTGCCAGAAAGGCTAAGCAGACAATTGCCAGAATGACAGTGTGGCCTCGAATTCCCCACGGAATAAATTTGAGAGCTGTCATGAGACATCCCAGCTTACTTTGATTGCATTGATGATGCCCAGAAAGAGAAGCAGCTTCAGATCTAGATTCTCAGTCCAGTTACGGCTTTATAGACCATCATCTATGAAATTTGGTGTTCACTGCAGTAGGATGATGCCATTTAATTTTTTTATTTTTAATGTGTATTTACTTTTGAGAGAGACAGAGACAGAATGTGAGTGGGTTGGGGGCAGAGAGAGAGGGAGACACAGAGTCAGAAGCAGGCTCCAGGCTCCGAGCTGTCAGCACAGAGCCCAGCGCGGGCTCGAACGCGCGAGCTGTGTGAGATCATGACTTGAGCTGAAGTCGGCCGCTCAACCGACTGAGCCACCCAGGCGCCCCATGGACGATGCCATTTTAAATAAGATGGGCTCCTTTGTGCTAATTAATGTGCTTCATGTATTTTGAAATTGTATTTGGCATTTCCTTTCAGGGTACTTTATGCTTTTCTTATAAAAATAATCCATACTTGTAAGCACATGGAATTCTCAAAAGAGAAAATGAGTAGTTTATCCTTTGCTCTGCTAGTTCAAATCCCTGTCCTGCCTTACCTTCCCCTCTTCAGGGAAACCCACATTCACGATTTGACGTATGTGCCTTCTTCTTTTACTTTTCACGTAAACATTTACTCATGCACATATATGGGATTTTTTTGAGGTACTTTTTTCAAAAATAAGAGCAAATTTAGAATACTCATTATTATTATTATTTTTAATTATACTGTAGACCTCTTTCTAGGCCAGGACATGCAAATAAATCCATTCCATACCTGTAGGGCTGGAACATACATTATTCTGCTTCTCACCTGTTGGTGAACATTCTGTTTGTTTCCAGTGTGTTTTATTACCACAAACATTTACTGTTACAATGTAAGCATTATTTTATGAGCCATATGATCATTTTCCATTCAGTAAAGTGTTTTGCTAAAGAAGGGGAAAAGTAGGAGCCTTCCATATTGAGTTGTTACCTATAATCATGTACTTTTGCGATGAGTGGTATGGTATGTGGTAATAAGAATTATAGAGATTTAGGTGTAGAGTATCTCTTTATGTATGGAGCATCCGTAAATGTAGCTTGTATTTTGTGTTGGAGTCATTTGTGGTTAGCTTCAGTGTGTGGATTCACTGAGGAGCAGGGGTGATCTTTCAGCTGTCATAATGTCCCATCTAGACCCTTTCCAGAGCAAATCAATTATCTGCGTTTGGGCGAACCTAGTACACTAATGATAGACTGCCCAGTCAGCCATGGTTTGCTACTTTTACCTTGTTAGACCATGGCCTTAGATTTCTGGGAGTGAGCACCTGGCTTTTAGAGTGCATTAATTTAAAAAAGCACTCCGTGGAATTTTGGAATTACGAAAGAAGGGAATGCCGCTTCGATGGTGTGAAAAATTGGCCCAGATCCTCTGGATTTCCTAATATATGATAAATAATATTTACTGGCCACATGTTTCAGAATTTCAAGTACACAGGAAGAATTCTGGAACAGGGTGATTATGAAAATAACCAACTTCCGTAAGTGAAAATGACCATGTTTACTAATGGGGCCGCAATTGCCTATTGCATTCAATCCCATCTGTAACCAGCAAGGAGAACGATTGTTTTGCATGATTTAGTGCTTACAAAATTACGGTGGCACGGCAAAGCTTACTGTACCAGCGGCTTTGGAAAGAAGCATATGTGGTCCTTTTGCAGGTAATAAAATGGCAAATCCAATTTGCGATTGCAGAATAAGCCTCTGAGTGATATATGATCTTCATAGCAGCCTCGGTCAGGGGGTCACCGCTAATCACGGAGCTGGCTGGCTTCCCCTGTGGCCCGGGCCTTCCCACCGAAGAGTGAGCAGAGTGAATCTATGTCTGGGAGCCAGCCAGCCTGTCTGTAGATGCACCACTTTCTAGCTTATTAGATCCTCTTTGTCACAGTGCTTAATCCTGCTGCCTGATCCTTGTTAGAACACCACCAGAGCGCCGCTCGGGCTTCTAATAAAGGAGCTGGGCGAGGGCGCCTAACTAGACGCACTGAAGCGTGCGGCAGTGCGGGGGATTGCATCCTGACTGACAGCGGGGGCGAGACGCTTCCTGCATGTTATTACTTAAAAGGGAACCTACCTCCGACAGCTGACAGATGAGCTTTGCTGAGGCAAGGGTAACTTGTTGCTAGGCCAATATGAGACGGGTGTCATCTTTTCACATAGTATAATGGCCCAGCTTTACTCTAATTATATTAACCCCCTTCTGAAATTGCTGCATTCTGGGCCGGCGCACCGGCAGGTAGGGAGGCCGGAGACAAATAGCCGGCTGGGAAGATTCCAGCCGCACAGAGGCAGGTATTGTGCTCTCCGCCGATGACATTAAGTTGAAAAGCAAAATAAGCACGTCCTGTTACCCCGAGCCGGGTTAGAGCTCCGAAGAGGCAGTGCCCGGGTTTGGCTTGCACGATCTCAGTCTCTGTCACCTGCAGCAGTCGTCTGCTTTTAGGGTTTGCTGTGGATGTTAAACATGGTCTTCCTGCTTCTTTGTTTACAAGGAAAGAGCAGCTTCGACCACCTGAGCTATTGTTTTGGGTCGCCCCCTCCCCCCAGGGAACTTGAATCACTCCCTGCCAAATCTGGCAGCCTGGTGAAGATCTGGGAATCTGACTCAGTAGCTGTGTTTGATACTAAAATTAAGCACATGGGGGTGGGGTAGAGGGTGCCCCAGGCCCCCTCCCCCTCTGGAATGCACAGATGAGTGTAAAGTGGTAGAAACGAGAATGCTCATGAATATCCCATGATCCTTTGTGTTGTACCCCGACTTTCGCACTCCTTTTCCCCAAAGGGTACGTGTCTAGCTGGCATCCAGCGTCTCCTGCTCCTGCGTGCTCCAGTTAGCAGACGTCATTAGCAGTCCCCTCCGTCTCTTCTGTCTCCGTTGACAGCGCTTAAATAGAGACATTGCTAGGGACTGACAGATCTCCAGGGGGTTAGAGGCTTCAGACAAAAGGGCCCAGAGAACACGGCTGACCTTTCTTAGCATTACTCCTCTAGCTCTGTCTTCCATGTGTGGCAGTCAGGGAGCATAGAACTTTAGTACGTGATTTTCAGAGGATTACCACTAAAAAGGCTGCCGGCTTCGTAAGAGGCTGCTAATAAGTTAACAAGAGGCCACGTGCATTCCCAAGTGGGTAGGTGGTAGGAAGCAGGCTCTTCCTTCGCACAGAGACATGTACTTGTATCTCAAGCTCAAAGATGATCAATCCATTAAGACTTGCTTCGCTCATAGCATACCTATACTCCCGCATTTTCGGGACAACCCTTGGACCTTGGTGGAAGCAAGCTTATGATGCAGTCCAGGAGAAAAGAGAGTCTTCTTTCTCTCACTGTCCCATGGACGTCATCCCCGAGCTGAGGATTGCCTGTGGGGTCTTTCCTGGAGACTGTCCCTGGTCCACAGTTTTCTCACATGGACCCAGGGCCCTGAAAACACAGCGTGGTGAGAAGTGCTCTGTGTTCCAGGTATCGAGTTCCCTTCCCTCGTCCTCCCCCTCTTCTTCCGCAGACTAGTCTGATCCACATGTTAAGAGAAAGCAATCCCATTGAATTAATTCCTGGTGATATGCGAATGTTGGGGAGTCCGATGTTCACCAGATTAAATTATACCCATTAGAAATTCAGACTGTGTTTCTCAGTAGGATAGATGATTTGGGGAACAAGGAGGAAAGATCTTCAGGTCAGAGTAGCCACTTACAGGGAGATCCCCTTGTTTAGGAAATGGTTTGCTTCCTTATGCAATTCATGCCTTTTGTGGCTTCTCTTCCTTTTTTTCTTAGCCACTTTGGAATACGTATATTTTTCCAAATGTCTGTTATTTATTTTTTCATAGTTGATTTCATGCTGATGTCAGTGGGCAGGCCTCAGAGGCAGGATAAACATAGCTTGTTTATGGGGTGAAGATTTTAAGAGAGGTGTTTACTTCCACTGCCTCCCCCCCAGCTTATTAGTGAATTTGCTATACCATGGTGACCGTTGCCTGCTGTGGGGCCTTCCCTCAGTGACCATGCTTCCTAAGAACAATGGGCAACATATTCACTGTACGTTTAAAACAGGCCACTTAAGAAATACGGGATTGTTGGGGTGCCTGGGTAGCTTAGTCGGTTAAGCGTCCGATTTCTGCTCAGGTCATGACCTCACAGTTCGTGAGTTCAAGCCAGGTGTCGGGCTCTGTGCTGACAGCTCAGAGCCTGGAACCTGCTTCGGATTCTGTGTGTCTCTCTCTCTGCCCCTCCCTTGCTCGCATGCGCGCGTGTGCGCGCGCGCGCTCTCTCTCTCTCTCTCTCTCTCTCTCATAAATAAACATTAAAAAAATTTTTTTTTTTAAATATGGAATTGGTTTTATTGTCTCTTTTAGAATTGTTTTTATTTTTATTTTTAGAGAGAGAGGGAGAGAGCAGGGGAGGGCGGAGAGGGAGGAAGAGAATCTTAAGCAGGTTCTGTGCTGTCAGCATGGAGCCTGATGTGAGACTCGATCCCACGAAGTGTGAGATCATGACCTGAGCTGAAATCAACAGTCAGCCACTTAACCGACTGAGCCACCCAGTCACTCCTAGAATTGTTTTTAAACGGAAGACTTTTTTTCAGATGTTATATTCATTTTTAGGAAAGGAAAAAATTGGAAAAAGTAATAGAATTATATGGAAGAGAGGACATAGAGTACAGCAAACAAGATCCTAAAAGAAAAAAATAATTACAGAGGAATTTAAACAAGATACAAATTTTTATTCTTAGAAAGCTAAAACCCCTCCCCAGGAGAAGATAAAAACAAACAGCTCAGGACTTACAGCTCACACCCAAGTAGGATATGCAGCTAAGAGAATTTGGACAACTCAGGGATTTTGACTTGCCTGAGGCAGTTTTCTGACTCCTGGTTTAGAGAATAAAGCCTATTAATTTACCCAATGATTTAATATCTGACTAATGATGTTTAACCATTAGGATGAGGAAATTGACAATATTGATAATCTTGGAGAGAAATTTATCTGCTTATTTTTGTAGTTGACACCAACAAATTCTAAAGTAGCTTTGGAAAAATGATGAATTACTCACTCATTATATTTGGTAATATCTGTTTTCTTGAGAAGCATTTTATTAAATTGTAATCACTTTTATATTGGTCTTTTCTTTATTTTTCTGAATAGTTACAAGTTCGTATAACAAGAAGAAGACAAATGGAAACCATCAATTGTTTTAAGAAGAAATATTACATCATCTTCCCAGTACAAATGTTTGTGCATTTCTAAAGTTCAGATCAGCTAGGACATTATGTGCTTCATGGTATACTTGCGTCCCAGAATGTGTTTTCCTTATCTTGAGTTATCAGTTATGACACAATTGGCAAGTAAAGTTTCAAAACTGGACAGGCAAGGCACGTTGGATGTATCTTGGGAAGAATAATCGGTGAGTCTCTTGTCCTGCAGGCTGGGAGTCTGAAAATGGACTTCCTCAGTAGGGCCTTTAGGGGAAGGCTTTTGGTGAGTCTGATGCCAAGCAACCTGAATATGCTGCTGCTCCAACACCGTGCTGTCCTTGTCTCTTGCGTAGGCAAGCGTGTGGTGGGAAGCTCTTTCACACGTAGCCTTTACCATTTTTGAATATACCAAACGGGGGAGAAAAGGTCAACTGACTATTAACAGATGATATTCAGATGGGTGGCACTTGCTGACTTTGTTATGCTACCTTCCTTAACTCATCCGTGGTTGATCTAGAATATGTAACCTGAAAGCTTCACCAGACAGTGTAGAAAGAATACAAGATTTGGGGTCAGGAGCCTTGGGTTCAAATCCCGACTTTGACATTTTCTGATCTTGGACATATTACTTAATTTTGCCATGTTTCCATTTCTCCATCTATAAGCGACGTCAATTATTGACCTTAGGGATTGGTAGGTAATCAAATGAAGAAATGGTTTTTAAAGCTAATTCATCAGCTGGTAAGGAGTATACAGATGTGAGTTTCCAGCCTTTCTGTGTTAATGAGATTCATTTAGTGCCGATTCTGTGATGTGCTTATGGTCCCTGAGTAATACAGCAATAATTTTACTTGGGCAACGTTCTTATCTTCCTTCACTCATGGTCTACTTTGATGAATGGTGATGTTGATTGGATTGGGTTTAGATGAGATTGGACAAGCAATAATATACATTGTCAAATAGAATTTCAGGAGTTTCTAAAAGGATTGTGTCTTTCAGTCTTGGATGGGTCATTTCCTTCTCTGTAACAAATACCTAGAAAAATAAAGTATATGCTGCATTTGCAAGAACACCTTCCAGGTTTCCTTCCTTCTTACCTTTTTATCTCCCTCCCTCCCTCCCTCCCTCCCTTCCTTCCTTCCTTCCTTCTGTTGTTAATATCTTGCGCCAGGGTACTATCACTAACATTTCTTGCATACCAGTAAGGACTTGAAGTAACATTTTTAAAAAATCAATTCAAATGATCCAAGAGGTATTTTGGGTTGTGCCGTGGTTACTGGGCAGGACTCCTTAGACCTGATTTGTGTTAGATGAAATGAACGTCACCTCTCCTCTTTTCCTTCCATCATTTCAGGAAACTTGGATTTAACTGGTCAGAAGCAAGTGTTCAAAGCAGAGAACAATCCCTGGGTTACCCCCATTGCTGACCAGTTCCAGCTTGGTGTGTCCCACGTGTTTGAATATATCCGTTCTGAGACATACAAATAGTAAGTAGACTGTGATTCTCTAAATTAGTAGACTGTCGTTTTACAGTATTTGTAATTATGCCATTTTTAAAAACTATCATATGACCTTGTCATATTGGTGGTGGTTAGCTTATAGTATTTTTAAATGTTTTATTAATAACCACAGGTAGTAATTGCCCCTGTTATTTATAGATTATTCTTAATTGACGTTTTCAAGGGGAATTCACACCAAAGTTGTGGAGAAAAATTTTAAGGCATTAAATTGGTTGCATATTCATGGCCCTAGCGAAATTCACCAGACACATTAAGATCAGCACGTACTTTTTTCTCCTTTGAATGCAAAGAATAAGAAATGTTATGAACAAAATTGTTAAGCAGTTTATTTATAGCATTAGGAAGAGATACTAGGAAAGCATCATTCTATTCTTTAGAAGCTCTTACTCTAGCAAGATGATAATCTCTCTAAGAGAAAAAGAAAAGGCAGAAAAAGAGGAGGAGGAATCAGCCAGCTTTAGTCACAGCATCAAAATCCCTTAAGTCCTTGCCCTGGGTCAAGGGCGACCTTGGGGATCCAGCCCTAGGACCTAACTGTCCACACCTGTTTCTTCCTCATTGTGTCAAAGGGCAGCTGCAATTCTTCCATCCCCACTTGCCCTGTTGGTTCCTGCATCTTCTGAAGTTACTTCCCCCTCATCCCACCCCCATCCCTCAGTTGAAATGATCATTTATCTCAGTGCTTCCCGATCCTTAATGGTGAAATCTAGTCCCTTCTAGTGTTAAACAAATACAGAAGAGACCCGAAAAAAAAAAAAATCCATACTCTGATTTAATCAGATTTTGTGTCCAGCACCATCCTTTGAGAATTTCACATCCCAGCTACTAGAGAAGAGCGCGAGAATCATTAAAGGTCACATTCAGTTAGGAGTTTGCTTTTTGGGGCTTAAAAAAATCCCCCCCACTCAACACAGGCCTCACTGAGTCCGTGCTGGGGCAGCGGGTCAGGATTAGCCCACAGGGCAGAATCCCTGCCGGTAGATTGTCAGCTGTGTGCTTCTGGGCCCTCCTCCCGTGTACCGTGTTCCTGGTCTCACATCTAGGACTTGGTGTAGTCCTGTGTGCCTCGGGCAGAGCCACAGAGAAGATGAGCCGGGAAGAACGGTGGTGTTAAAATTAAATATGCTTAAATTGCTGAAATGATAGCATATCCTCATATGTGAAAGCCGCTTAAAGCACAATTTAGGTTTCTTTTAAGATGATACCATGACATTTACAATATGCCTTTCAAGACTTACCTCAAGAGTAAACTGAGAGAAGTAGAAGATGTGTTTTATTGTTTCATGAGCCTCATAGTTACTTGCAATGATATATATAGTGTCTTTAAATATGAATATAGCTCAGCCTTGGAAATTAGTTCATTATGAAAATGTGTGAAAATATAATTGCAAATGAGCAGCGTATTGTTCATTTTTTTCCTCTTAAATTGTTAATCATTGCTATCATCAGTTTTAGATAGAGGTCTGATATTTTCTCAGTAAATGGGAGTCCCCATAGATCTTCGTTTGTAGGTTATCTTTTCAGAAAATCATTGTATATACCTTAACATACAGAAAAATACACAAACAAGCTTTTATGAACTCAGAACTGGGGAAAATACTCTGTTTTTCATTCTAGATAACCCTGTTTTATTTTATCATCCATTAATTTATAATCTATAGAGTATTAGAGCACATTGCCTATAAAAGCACTTCTAATTTTAATTTCATTTTAAAAGATTACGTTTTGAATTGATGGATATTGTGTTAACTCCAAGTCCTTGACTAATCACCATCATACACATTCAATATTCAATAACTATTGTATGTTACGAACTATTTCTGGTTATTTGAACATGGTTAGGATGTTGGATGAATGAGGCTCATGGCTTCGATTGAGTTCATTAGTGGGCTCTTTGAAAGGGACTGTATATGACACAGCATTTTCATCAGTAGCATATTTGTTGCCTCTGGCCCCGTCTCTCTTACTAGCATCCTAGTTCTGAGGATCAGAGTAATGTAAACAATTTGCCCACTGGCTTATGTTCTGATTTCCTCCTGGAGAACGACGTTATCCTTTATACAGTGACATGAGCATCCACAAGCTTAAGTAAGCGTAGGGGAGTCATCACCCCCTTTCTTGGGGGACCAGTTAGTACAACGTTCACTGCTTTTAGAGGAGTCTGTGGGAGCCTCAACTGGGAGGATACACTTGATGTGACCTCCTTAAGGGCAGGGACCCTCGGTGAATTCCCTCAGAGTTCTCCCCTTCTCCTTAGGAAGGAGAGAAGTGTTAGTGGCTTGGTATTTCAGCTGTCTGTCCTTCACCCATTCTCCCACATCTTCTGTGTTCACTCCTTTACTGAACGTACTAGCTGAACACGTGGCCTATTAACTAAGTTAGATGCTAAGTCAGACTCTTAGTCTTTTTTAAAATAGTACTTACACAAAAATGCCACCATTATGTTTTGCTGAGTGTTAAAATGTAAGGTCTTCTTGGGGCGCCTGAGTGGCTCAGTCGGTTAAGCTTCCTACTCTTGGTTTGGGCTCAGGTCATGATCTCATGGTTCGTGGGTTTGAGCCCCGTGAAGGGCTCTGTGCTGACAGTGACGATCCTGCTTGGGATTCTCTCTTTCTGCCCTTCCCTGACTCGTGCTTTCTCTCTCTCTCTCAAAATAAGTAAACTTAAAAAATAAAATAAAAGGGAAGAACCTCTTTTATATGAATAGCTGTACATGACTGTGTCCTCATGTAACTAGAACCCAACTTAATTCTTTAATTTTTTTCAGCAGCCACTTCCTAATTAGAGGACCTTTTGCATCCTTATCAACTACCTGAAAAAATGTTATTCTAATTAAGCAGGTGCTTGGCTACTTTTTTTTTTTTTTTAAGCTGGGCATGTGATGACTTTGAAGGAGCCGGTTTATTCATTACACATATTTTTTTCAAAAAAGCCAATTTCACATTCAGCACCTTCACCTTAGATATTCCGTTCTAAAAGCTGCAGTTTCTACTCTCGCTTGTCCTTTTTTGTGTAAGCCACATAGACCCCTTCCAGCAAAAAGTGCCTTTTTTGTGTATCGATCTTGAGACGACTCCCATGAAAGCACATTTTCATTTTGCTTTGGCACTTACTTGCCAACGCCTCTGCTTCCTTATTTTCCTTTTTTCTAACCAATCGACCCATTCCTAAGTGAGATCAGTAAACACCTCACTGGCATGTCTCGTGTTCATTCATGTCTGCGGTCGACTTTCACAGCGACCTTCACGTTCCAGGCACATCCTCAGAGGCCTTCTGAGTGTAGAGCAGCGACAGGTGGAGAAGACGGATTATCTGATTTCCAGGCTCTAATGGACTCCAAGAGGAGCCGCGGACATTGGAAACAAAACAGTGCAATCAGTGTTGAGGAATAATTAAAATGTTCCGAGAGGATTTGACACGAGGAAGATAGGAACTTGCGCAGTGGAGCAGGGGCCGGGGAGACGCGGGTAGGTGTGGCCGGGAGCATGTTATGGTAGTGTGCTGTAGAACACGCTTGGGGCATTCATCATGCCTTCCAACTCATTTCTCAGGTGGGGACTGTTCTTTGTTATTTGTCATACTTTCAGCCAGGGGAACATATTGGCTGGTGTCATTGCATAAAAAAAGCCTCTCATCCAGTTTTTGAGGAGCAAACCCTACAAGTACATTAGCATTTTTCAGGCTGTCCTTAGGCCATAGGGTCACCTCCTAACGCTGTATCCGGTGGTGGTTTTCTCCTTGTTTGACCTCTTTTATTTCTGTGAAGCAGAATTATGATAGAATAGTCACCACTTGTTTAGTTTCCAGAAGGTAGATTTTTTTTTTTTTTTTTTTTTACCTCCAGGAGGAGAAGTCAGATTAGAGTCAAGATCCTTGACAAGATTCTTTGTGAAAGGGAGTAACTCACACTTTTCACATTTCCATCAAGGAAGGTGGATGGGAACCGCAAGCCATTTTAAAAGCTGACAAGTTAACTCTTAACAAAAGAAGAGGTTTGACAAATGTTAGGCTGAAAATGTGTTGGTTGAAAGAGGCATTTGGAAAACAGGCACCCTCATGAAGGCTGCAATTTGCGAAGCATGGCGGTCCTTAAGCCTCATTTCCAGAGCGGCATAACTCAAAGGATGCTTCCCTGGCATTTTCCTGTCTCGTGACTTGCTTTTGTCTCTAGGGGAAGGCGCCACACTCACTTACTTTATTTTCTTTTTTTAATCTTCAGTGGAGACTGGCCATACTATTATTCATGCCGGTTCTCGGAAACATTTTAACAAAGCAGTATTTGGTGGATGGTGGGCAGTGATGAGAAAAATGCCAGCAGTTTCTTTTCACTACAAATCTAGCAAAATAAGTCATCCTGTTCGGCTTATAAGGAGGAATGCTTTGATCTTCTGGGTATCATCTCCAAACTTATTTTACTCGTACAGTTAAAACTAAGTAATGTTTTCTTTTTTTCTTCACTGTGTGCCAACCTATCACAGGCTCTAGTGGACGTAAATGGGCTTTATTAAACAACTATCATATCCTCTAATGCCTGCTGAGTCTGTGACGTAAAAGATCCTTAGATAACAGATATATCTGGTCTACCAAAAGGCTAAAGCATTTCAAACCTAATAGGTGACCCACCCCCCCCCACCACCCGTTCATTTTAAGACAGGCCTTTCAGGAAGGAAATCCCATTTAACAAAACTTTCCAAACCTTATTATTTCCTGGTGAAGTATAAAAATGGATGCACAGAACTAGCAGATGGTTTTATAAATATCATGGAAAGATGAAGGAGAGTGTTAAACTTCCAGGACCTTTTTAGCAGTTAGTGAATTTTACATAGTGACTTAGGAATGCAGAAAAAAATGTAGACTTCTCTTTCATTACTGTATCTGAAAACAGCTCAAATTAAGTCAGAGAAAAACAATATTTCCTTAGAGTAGACGTGAAAATGAAGAACCAGTTTTGGTTCCCCCCCCCCCCCAAAGCTTTGGACATAAAAGATTGTTTTTATTTTTAAAGGTTGATTGTGTATTGGGTGCCTGGTAATTTATATTTCCTCTATAGATGTTATATATGTATATTTTTTTCTTGTTAATAAACATATTATCACATTTGCACCATAACATAAAATATGATTCAAATTCTTGACATCTCCAGATCTATTTGCATGCAAATATGTTGCATTTATCTAACATCGCTAAGAAATAGCAAAGGGAAGAGGGAAACTGTCCATAAAGTATATTTTGGGCAGTATGAGGTCATATCCCTTATCTGATGTTACCTTCAGTGGTAAAATTACACAGCACTCCTTTTTCTCCAGATAGTATGTTACCAGCACAAGTTATTCCACTGAACAGACGTAATTTGGGATGTAGTATCACCTGTCGTCCTTTGACATACTCATTCACCTGTTGCTGTCTGTGGCCATGAGCGTTTCATTGCTCTGGTAAATTAATACCTCCCTCTTAAGGTAACAGGAAGAAAACAGATCATGTGAGAAAAGAGTACATAACAATTTTCTCTCTCTTACAAGTTTTTTGATTAGATTAATGTAATTTACATTTAAAAGGATTTTTGCTCTTCTGCTTTTAACTTATTTAGCGCTATTATTCAGGTAAACTTGAGAGGTAATTAGTAATTTTCCATTTTCTTTGTACATGTGCACATTTCTTTCAATACATGAAGTTTTTACATGCCTTGTGAAGCTTTATTTTTCTAGTTTTATTTTATTTTATAGTTCGTGCACAATGGTTCGGTTTTTTAAATGGAAGGTGTTTCTCATTCGATATTGCCGGTGCACCTGAAGTTTGGGAGAGTTAAAGGAGGGAACCTCTACCCCCTAAACATAGTAAGGTCAAAGTTGAACCTTGCCAGGGTTTACAAACTAGCTTCAGGATGCTACCTGTTATTCCTGAACGCATCTGGGAAACCCTGTCTTATACATATTTGAGGATGTTTTTTACTCTGACTTGAATATACGCGCACACTTGGAAAAGCTTCCCTCCCAAACCCATGTTCACTGTGGTCCTCCAATGTGGTCACGCCGTAGCCACATTGTGCTGGCCTGCCAGCCCTGTGGGGACAGGTTCGGGCATGTTTGGCCGATGGGCAGGAGCTGTGTCCGTCTTCCTGCATTTTATGTAGCCACTAGTGTCCTTACCACTAAAAGGTTGAATACATTTAGGGGCGCCTGGGCGGCTCAGTCGGTTAAGCATCCGACTTCGGCTCAGGTCACGATCTCATAGCTTGTGAGTTTGAGCCCCGCGTCGGGCTCTGTGCTGACAGCTCAGAGCCTGGAGCCTGTTGTGGATTCTGTGTCTCCCTCTTTCTCTGCCTCCCCTGCTCATGCTCTGTCTCTCTCTGTCTCAAAACTAAATACAAACATTAAAAAAAAAAAAGTTGAATACATTTAGAATAAATGGGAAAAAAACACAACTTCCACGTCAAAGGGAGAAGAGTGATGTTTATTCTGAACCTCACACCTTTATGTAATACTGTAAAGAACAGAACCTTCATGTCCTCCCTCCCCCACCCCATCTCCTCGCTTGTATGTTGACTGTCCAGCTTGCATTAAGCCTGTCTTGTACAGCTGTACTGTTATGTACAGCGTGATTCGTTACAGTTTCAATTTAAGGTAAATAGAATACAGATAATTTGTTCCACTTGACAGGAGAAAATCAACGTAGCCTAGACCCAGCTTGCCCTCTGAAAGGGAAATGTGTCAGGTTACTTCCTCTTCAAGAGCTATTTTGAGTTCCATTTTTAGATGGTATTCACTTGATAGAATTACATTGATCTATTGAGTATTGACCTCCTCAGTGAAATGAAATTGATCAGCCTTGCATATTGACAACTTTTTTTTTTTTAACTTCCATTCGTCTTAAGTTCAATGCTTGATGCTTTCTGTCCAGCTGAGTTATTGCCTGTATTTGCAGTTTTTATTTGAGAGATAAATTAATAAGTGGTGCTTTTATAATGAAGAAAAACCTTTTGGTTTCTATTCTCTACACAGCAATACCTTGTTTTATTACATGCGGGCTTTTCATTGAGGCCTGGTCTCCTATTCTGGTTGCGAATTACTGGAGGGTTTTGAGGAGGAGTTTTGGGTAAATTTTTGGGAGTTCAGTACTGTCAGCTATTCTCGTTTAGAATGTTTACAATATGAAAGGAGTTTCGATCAGCTTTATCCTATAAAAAACTCAACTGTGAGTTACGTTTATAGGCATTTGTTGATGTTCCAATTTATTTGTCAGCCATTAAGGCAACAACTTTTCATATTTTATCCTCTTCCGTTTGTATATTATTTCACGTATATTTTTAAGACTCATGGTATCAGGGTGCCTGGATGGCTCAGTTGGTTAAGCGTCCACCTTCAGCTCATGATTACACAGTTTGTGAGTTTGAGCCCTGCAGCTAACAGTGCAGAGTCTGCTTGCCATTCTCCCTCTCCCCCCTCCCATTACCTCTCCCCCAGTTGTTCCTGTGTGCTCTCCCCCACCCCCTCTTTAAATAAATAAACTTAAAAAAAAAAAAAAAAGACTCATGGTACAAAAAGTTTGTGGTCAAGAAATACTATTTCCGGGGCGCCTGGGTGGCTTGGTCGGTTAAGCGTCCGAGTTCGGCTCAGGTCATGATCTCACGGTCCATGAGTTCGAGCCCTGCATCGGGCTCTGTGCTGACAGCTCAGAGCCTGGAGCCTGTTTCAGATTCTGTGTCTCCCCCTCTCTCTGCCCCTCCCCTGTTCATGCTCTGTCTCAAAAATAAATAAACGTTAAAAAAAATTTAAAAAAAAAAAGAAATACTATTTCCACTGTAATAGTTTGTCGTAGACTCTGGGTCTGAAGTTCTCTCTTGTCCAGCAAGAGAGCGGACACAGGATTAAAATGCAAGAGAGGCTAATGTTCAGGAGGAGACAAGAGCCCAGAGTGAGGGTCCGTGCTCCATTTTTATTAGGATCAGAAGGCTTACAAGCGTGATAGATGTGCAGAAAGAAACAGTGAAACCTTGAACTTTAACTCACGCGTGTGGGGGAATAAGGATTCGAAGATACTGCTGTGTTAGGGGTTGGGTCAATACGAAACAAAATCCTGGAGCCTGGCAGATGGTTGTTTGGGTGGGCAAGAGGCTCCACTTTGGGTCTTTTTATGTTAGCTAGCCTAGGGGATAAGACAGAGCATGCTACCTCAGGGTCAACAAGGCACCTTTCTTTTGCTAATTAGCTCTGCTCTGGGCAATTTCACCCTGCTTTGGTCTAGAGCCCAGTTTAGGTGTTTACCTATTTTGGTCCTTCTCTCCTGTGAAAGCAGCTATTGTACTAAGTTGGGGGGCGTTGTCACCCAAAATACGTAATCTTGATTACCTAATCTTGGATGCTTACATTCTGTGGCTTTCTAATTCTTTATGCCTTGTTAACCCATGGGTGCAAGCTCCGGGAGTTCCTCAGGCATATTCCCCACAACAGTTAATTTTTAGGTAGTCTCACTTGTAGCATACAAGGTGTTTCATCACCTTCAAAATGTATATCTTATTTTCCATCCAAGTAGATAGTGTGTTTTTAGAAAATAAATAAATTATCATTGAGGATGTGGTTGTTTTAGATGTCACGTTTACCAGATAAGCACATAGCTTTTTTCTTTTTCTTCCTGCTGATACCTAGTTTTGTCTAATTGTGGCTGTTGAAGACATTCAGCAGAACTTTATTATCTTACTGTCCTGGAGGCTGGAAGTCTGAGATCAAGGGTTGGAGGGGTTGGTTTTTTCTGAGGGATGGATCTGTTCCAGGCCTTTCTCCTTGGCCTGGAGATGGCCATTTTCTCCCCATGTGTCTTCACATGATCTTCCTTGTGTGTTTATCTGTTTCTGCGTCCAAATTTCCCATTCTTATAAGGACGCAAATATCACATTCTGAGGTGCTGGGGGATAGGACTTCAGCAGATGAGTTTGGGAACGGATAGGGGTACAGTTAACCCACGGCACTCTTGTTACTCAGACGCCCACAAATCGCGTTCAGTTCTCTATTTGTCCACCACCTTCTCTATTCTTTTCCTCCGCCACCCCCATAGCTTCACCGTAGGCATGTTCTGTTTATTAGTATGTTTCACTGACTGTGTGAGGCTTGATCTACCCCCCACCCACCCCATGCCTCTCCTAATGTGCTTGGCTTTTGGGGTTCTGTTCCCCCAAAGCATGCAGATTGACTCCTGTTTCATTTCAGGGACACATGTGATAGGCTCTTGTTCCTGGCAGAGGAGTCAGTGTTTTTTACTGCTCATCTTCCTGTAACAGCAGACCACATTAAAACAGAAACTGGTCAGGATTTAAACGTTCCTTGGGAATGAAAGGCACCTAACACAGCCCCTTCCTTTGTCCCATTTGGCTAGAGAATTCAACAAGGAAGGCTTACATAGAGCACCAACCCCTGGACCCCATGCTGTTTCTTTCACAGAATCTTCTAGAGGGGAGATGTTGTGCAGGGGGCCTTTGTCCTCCTGTCTGCTTCATGCCGTGGGACCCATGCTAGTAAGTAAGGAATCTTCTCCCTGGGACTTTGTGGTCTTGAGTGGTAGCTCCTAGCATTGTACTCAGTAAGGGATCAGGGATTTCCTGACTCGTCTCAGAGTTGCAGTAACCACATTTGGAGCCCTTGTAACTTTGCTTCATTTTCTTTACCTTATCTCCAGAGATCTCCAGAGTCTTTACAGGCAAGAATGAGACTACTCATAACAAAGTAGGGAGTTCTGTTCTTACCTAATTAAGACAGGTTTGCTTTCCCAGCAGAGGGAGAGAGAGAGAGACATCGGAGATAGCGTGCATATTTTCTTATGATGCACCGTGACGTAAAGACAAAGGCATACTCTGATCTGAGGAAAAAGAAGTCTGTTCTTAGTGTATGTCCTGGTCCTTAGAGGTGGCTTCTTGTTCCACCTTCTGGTCGGTGGCAGACGGCCTCTTCACACCCACTTTCAACTTCCCCATCTCAAAGTGAGTGATTCAAACTAGATCATCTCAAAGTTGCCCCAGCAATGATTTTTTTTTAATGTTTATTTATTTTTGAGAGAGAGAGAGAGACAGAGTATGAGTGTGGGAGGGGTAGAGAGAGAGGGAGACACAGAATCCGAAGCAGGCTCCAGGCTCTGAGCTGTCAGCACAGAGCCTGACGCGGGGCTTGAACTCACGAGCTGTGAGATCATGACTTGAGCCGAAGTCAGTCGCCCAAGCTACTGAGCCACCCAGGCGCCCCCCAGCAATGATTTTTAATTCCATTTTTCCCCCTCTGGGAAACATGTTTTATTGTCTATATTCATTATTTTTAAAAAATTTAGTTTAATTCCTTAATTTGCCGCCCCATATGGCTTTACTTCATTGATTTTTTTTTTTAAGGCAACAGAAGATGATGATGACCCTGAATATAAATTGTTACCAGAAAATGGATACAAGATAAAATTACCAGATCAACCTTTTTATTCTATATTTTATGGAATACCTAATATATGTTTGGCAGTAACTTATTCCTACACATGAATTCCTGACACTTTCGATTCTTCAGACTTATTAATCAGTGTAGTCAGCACCAGAGCAATTTTATGAGACTTACCAGTCATCAAAAATTTATTATCAGATAAATCAAAGAAACAACGAGCATCTTAATAGGGTAGAGAAAGTGGCATGTAAAGGATCGTTTAAGACTGTGCTTTTTGTCGGTTGTGTGTTATATTTACAACCAGTATCAGAGAACTTACCTACAATTTCATGCGAAGAATCAGCAGGGTGATCGTTACCTTCTTAGGTGAAACCTCTTTTCTTTGTTTTTGTCCAGTAGAATATTCCGTTGGGTCTGACTGTAGGACTGGGGATGCTAAACAGACAGAAAGTAGGAAACATCATGTTCCAATGATACGCTTACAGCATTTATTTTAAAATAGGATCTACATTTTTCTTTGGGATTTTGTTACCATTGTCATCCAAAGTTCAGAACTATCAAGCTCTGTCCTTTCCAATCGGAGCGAGATTACTAAGCTTGAACTCTTTGAAGTAGGCAGACTGCCGCTCTTGTGGACGGGCTCCGCGTGTACCTTCTGAGAAATGAGGCACAGGTTTACATCTGCTGTATTCTTGGCACTGTTTTTGACACCATTCTGACAGTGTGGAAAAAAAAGATTGGATCCTCATCATGTGAGATGAGCTGTTGGGAGGGGAGCTTTTCCATCACCTGAGCCCCATCCTGAGGGTACCAGACTCCCAATTGTCTACAAGACAGAAGGGTCATGGCAGTGGCCCAAGGAAGAGCTGAGCTGCAATGAGGAGCTTAATACGGAACCACTGGGAGTGGACCCAAAAGATGAGGCTGGGTTGCTTCCCATCAGAGATACAACCTGCTTCCCACCTCGCACCTCCTTAAGTGCTGTTTTCTCTGCCTGGAATGTTCCTTCTTCCCGTACTTCCCTATTGAATGCCCAAGTGTTTTTCAAGTATCAAATATTGCTTCCTTAGAGACCTTTTTGTGAATATTTCCCCATTGCCCATCTATTCCAAATCCCTTTTATCATCCTTCTTCAGTGCCTTTTCTTTTTCCTTAGTAGCAATTTTAATGATAATAATGATCAGTTATTGAGTATTTACCATGTGACAGGCATTGTGCTAAACTCATTATAAATGCTGTTGATCATTTCTGTGAATACTACCTTTATTTGTTGGCGAAGGGAACTGCGTACATGTTTTCTTTCCCTTAAGAAGCTGTAATCTTTCTGAGAGCATTACTCAAGATTCCCTCATGCCTGGGCTTTGCTTGTGGCATAGCCTCTGTGTCTTCTATAAATGACCTGCCTCATGCAGAGGAGCCTCAGATAGGCTGCCCTGATTCCCGAAAGAAAGAAGAAAAACAAAAAACAAAACACCTTTCTGGCATCTAGAATGCACCAAGTTACAGTTTTTTGTTTTTGTTTTTGCTGTGCACAGTAAACAATAGTCAAAACATTAAAATCCATTCTCACTATACAGTATAGTATTGAGTGAAAATTCTGTCTTCACAGTAGTCTTTCATTGTTTCTATTGATCTTTTTCCTGCCATACTCCCATATTAGAAATGAAATTGTGTTTTAACTTCACAAACAAATGAATTGTATTTGGAAAGTGAGACCTTCCTCTGTGTGAATCTGCAGACTCTGTGTTCATTTCTTGTGCCTTCTCTTTGTCCATCAAGAAGAGTGTTTCATGCTGTCTGGGGTTTGTGGTTGTGTTGTAAATATTTGGAATATTTTTGAGAGAGACGTAGTGTACCGGCTGGTACAGGTGGTTATCTCCAGGCAGGGAAACTTTATGGGTAGAGGCAGGCAGGGCAGGACATAGTCTCCCTTTTTACCATTTGGAACCGATTGAGTGTTCTATTTTGTCCATTACTAGCTGTTATATCACTCTGTATCTATGTACACAATGTATACATAGATGTTTATGTTTACATATATACATACATGTTTATTATGTGTATATATTACACATATATTACATGTATATATAATATGTATCATTTTGCACACTATTAAATGTTAATATCACTATTTAACAGATTGTTTAAAAACCAAAGAATAACCAGTAGGGCCCTTGAAGCTAAGAAACCACAAAGCATGTAGCTGTATGTAGGCATGCTTCGTTTTATTGCACTTTGCTTTATTATGCTTCTCACATAAGGAGGTTTTTTACATACTGAAGGTTTGTGGCCATCCCTGTGTTGAACTACTCTGTTGGTGTCATTTTTCCAATAGCATTTGCCAGCTTATTATCTCTGTGTCATGTTTTGGTAATTCTCACAATATTTCAGGCTTTTTCATTATTGGTACATTTCTTTTTTTTTTTTTCAATATGAAATTTATTGTCAAATTGGTTTCCATACAACACCCAGTGCTCATCCCAACAGGTGCCCTCAATAGCCATCACCCACCCTCCCCTCCCTCCCACCCCCCATCAACCCTCAGATTGTTCTCAATTTTTAAGAGTCTTTTATGGTTTGGCTCCCTCCCTCTCTAACTTTTTTTTTTTCTCCTTCCCCTCCCCCATGGTCTTCTGTTAAGTTTCTCAGGATCCACATAATGAAAACATATGGTATCTGTCTTTCTCTGTATGACTTATTTCACTTAGCATAACACTCTCCAGTTCCATCCACATTGCTACAAAAGGCCACATTTCTTTCTCATTGCCACGTAGTATTCCATTGTGTATATAAACCACAATTTCTTTATCCATTCATCAGTTGATGGACATTTAGGCTCTTTCCATAATTTGGCTATTGTTGAAAGTGCTGCTATAAACATGCATCAGTACTCCTGTATCCCTTGGGTAAATTCTTAGCAGTGCTATTGGTGGGTCATAGGGTAGATCTATTTTTAGTTTTTTGAGGAACCTCCACACTGTTTTCCAGAGCGGCTGCACAATTTGCATTCCCACCAACAGTGCAAGAGGGTTCCCGTTTCTCTACATCCTCTCCAGCATCTGTAGTCTCCTGATTTGTTCATTTTGGCCACTCTGACTGGCGTGAGGTGATATCTGAGTGTGGTTTTGATTTGTATTTCCCTGATGAGGAGTGACGTTGAGCATCTTTTCATGTGCCCGTTGGCCATCTGGATGTCTTCTTTAGAGAAGTGTCTATTCATGTCTTCTGCCCATTTCTTCCCTGGATTATTTGTTTTTCGGATGTGGAGTTTGGTGAGTTCTTTATAGATTTTGGATACTAGCCCTTTGTCCGATATGTGATTTGCAAATATCTTTTCCCATTCCATCAGTTGCCTTTTAGTTTTGTTGATTGTTTCCTTTGCAGTGCAGATGCTTTTTATCTTCATGAGGTCCCAAAGTTCATTTTTGCTTTTAATGCTCTTGCCTTTGGAGGTGTGTCAAGTAAGAAATTGCTGCGGCTTAGGTCAGAGAGGTTTTTTCCTGCTTTTTCCTCTAGGGTTTTGATGGTTTCCTGTCTCACATTCAGGTCCTTCATCCATTTGGAGTTTATTTATGTGTATGGTGTAAGAAAGTGGTCTAGTTTCTAGTTTCATCCTTCTGCATGTTGCTGTCCAGTTCTCCCAGCACCATTTGTTAAAGAGACTGTCTTTTCCCATTGGATATTCTTTCCTGCTTTGTCAAAGATTAGTTGGCCATACTTTCGTGGGTCCAATTCTGGAGTCTCTATGCTATTCCACTGGTCTATGTGTCTGTTTTTGTGCCAATACCATGCTGTCTTGATGATTACAGCTTTGTAGTAGAGGCTAAAGTCGGGGATTGTGATGCCTTCTGCTTTGGTCTTCTTCTTCAAAATTACTTTGGCTCTTTGGGGTCTTTTGTGGTTCCATACAAATTTTAGGATTGCTTGTTGTAGCTGCGAGAAAAAAGAAATGGAAAAACATTCTGTGCTCATGGATTGGAAGAAAATATATTGTTAAAATGTCAATGCTACCCAAAGCTATCTACACATTCAATGCAATCCCAATCAATATTGCTACATTTCTTATGGTGATCCATGATCAGTGATCTTTGATGATACTAGTGTCATTGTTGTGGGGTACCATGAATCGCGCCTATCTAAGACACAAACTGAATGGATAGATGTTGTGTGTTCTGACTACTCCACTGATGGGCTGTTCCCCTGTCTCTGTCCTACTCCTCTGGCCTCTCTTCCCTGAGAGATAGGGTAGGAATAACAAGAGAACTGGAATTAGCAGTGGAGCCTAAAGATGGAACTGAATGGCTACAGTCTCATGGTCAAATTTGACTGGATGAGGAGTTGCTTCTTATGGATGAGCAAAGAACATGGTTTCCTAAAGCAGAATCTAGTGGTGAAGTGAAGGTGCTTTGAAGATTGTTCAAAATGACAAAAAAGGTTTAGACAGTTACCCAAACTTAGTTGATACAGCATCTGTAGGGTTTGAGAGGATTGACTTTTGAAAGAAGTTCTCCTGTGAATAGCATGCTCAAACAACATCGCGTGATACGGAGAAATTGTCGGTAAAAGAGTGAGTCGAGACAGCAAACTTCATTCTTGTCTTATCGTAAGAAATTGTCGCAGTCACTCCAGTATCAAGCAGCCAGCACCCTGATCAGTCAGCGGCCATCAGCATCGAGGGGAGACCCTCCACCAGCAAAAAGATGATGATTTCACTGAAAGCTCACGTGATGGTCAGCATTTTTAGCAAAAATATGCATTTATTTAGACATAATACTATAGCACCCTTAGTAAACTACAGGATAATGTCAGCGCAACTTTTACATGCACTGGGAAACCAAAAAATTTGTTTGGCTTACTGATTAAAATAAGTAAATAAGTATTTGCTTTATTGTAGAGCCTGGAACCAAACCCTCACTATGTCTGAGGAATGCATGCCTGTGATTGGTTTTTGTCTCCTGTGATAGCTCTTTTCCGTTCATTTGCCTCAGTTGAGTAGAACCCTTCTTACAGTCTCTCTTTAACCAGGTACACCCAAACCTTCTTAAAGAAGGTTCATAAGAAAGAAGTCCTGAGTCTTAGAAAGGGATTCTCTGAGAGAGCTTGAAAGAATGTTTCTTACTTAATGAGGTTGATCATTCCTATTCTTTGCTTAAGTATTGTGAAATCCTATGTTTTTTTATAACATGTCACAGATATAGCATCAGGCTTTCCTGCGTCCTTGGAAGAATCTGTAACAATCCATTTTTCTGTCATAATCCAATGTGAGATGGGAAAAGGTGGTCATTCACAAAGATGTAACAGAGGAAAATAAGGAAAAAACAAAACGTACTTGAGCGCTGAGTTTCTTTAAATAGAGGTATTTTCCCACCTTAGAGTTGAAGTGACTGAAAGTAAGTTTTTCTATATTTGAAATGTCATGAGAGTTTGAAATAAGAAAGAATGGATGTTCGAAGAATTCATTACATATGAGATGATGAGATTAAGCTTCAGGTTCCCATATAAGACATGGATTTTTTTTTTGTTATAATTCTTCTCTCTCATTTAATTTTTTTTGGCTGTAAGTTAAGATGACGTGTGTGTTTCAGACTGTTTATGTGAGATTATGAGCATTTTTAATCTGTTCCTGTGCATTCTCAATAGAAACTGCGTGAGTGGTGATCTTTTAATAGACTATGTCTTGCAACTAGGGAATTTATTTTGGTACTCAATTCTAGATAATTCCTAAGGAATGCAAATTTTGTTAATACCAGTTTTTGCTTTGAAATACTTAAAATCTTGGAACTGTATTTTTTTTCTAGTTTTCTGAAACAGACTTTTTTATTTTTATATAAACTTTTAGTAAGATCAACAGGGAGCATACCAGTCATGAGGTTGATTGAATGAAAATGTCTTTATTATCTTTATTATTTTGATACTGAAACACGGTTAGAGAAAGATACAATGGGATACGAGGCAAATGCTCCCTCGAGACCAGCATGTGAATACATTATACAAGCTTTTACTAGAAACATTCGGAACATGATGATGTCCAGTACCCTCTCCGCTTCCTCCATTTTTCTTTTATTCATGGACTAACATCCAGATGGATTAGTGAGTGAGAGAAGTTGCCTTAGTTACATTGAGGAGAGAGAATTGGCATTCATGGATGTCCTGCTGTGTTCGAGGCCCTGATAGGTTCCTTGCAGGCTTCATCTCCTGCAGTTTTATGACTCCGTAAGACATAAGTGTCAGTACAGCTGGCTTTCAGATGTGAAAATGGAGAGTTGCAGATTAAGTAAAATGACCAAGGTTTACCCGAGTGGTAGAGCCAGACATCAGACTCCATCAATCTTACTCAAAAGAGCACTGCTGGGGGTGCCTAGGCGGCTCATTCTGTTAAGCGTCTGATTCTTGATTTTGGCTCAGGTCATGATCTCACAGTGTATGAGATTAAGTCTCACTTTGGGCTCTGCACTGACAGCGTGGAGCCTGCTTGAGATTCTCTACCCTTCTCTGCCCCTCCCCTGCTCGCTCACATGCATGCTCTCTCTCTCTCAAAGTAAATAAATTAACACTTAAAAAAGAATTTAATAAAAAAAAAAACTGTCTCATAATCTACCTGTTGCTTTTTGAGTATTATTTAGGAAGAGGAAGGAAATGCCGAGATTATACCGACATTCTCAAAAGGAAGTTAAAGTATGACGATTAATGGTACAGTTATCATCATTCAGCTTTTCTGGTTCTTAAATCCAGCCCTAGTCGGTTGAGCATCCCATTTCAGCTCAGGTCGTCATCTCACAGCTTGTGGGTTCGAGCTCCACATCAGGCTTCAAGCTGACAGCTCAGAGCCTGAAGCCTATTTCAGATTCTGTGTCTCCCTCTCTTTCTATCCCTCCTCCACTCATGCACTGTCTCTCTCTCACATATAAATAAATGTTGAAAAAAAATTTTAAATCCCAGTGCCCTATAGGGCCATATCCCCATCCTATAGTTGAAAGCATAGGATATAACATTCAGGTACCAGCGACTGAAATCAGATTGGCTGCTACAGCCCCTCCCAAGTTTTCCCTGTGATCTCTTCTTTGTGGCTTGCTTTTCTTTGTTTTTTAAAAAGAATTTTTTAACGTTCATTTATTTTTGAGAGAGAGACAGAGCACAAGCAGGGGAGTGGCAAAGAGAGAGACACAGAATCCAAAGCAGGCTCCAGGCTCTGAGCTGTCAGCACAGAGCCTGACGTGGGGCCCGAACTCAACAAACCGTGAGATCGTGACCTGAGCCGAACGAAGTTGGACGTTTAACTGACTGAGCCACCCAGGCTCCCCTGTGTCTTAGTTTTCTTATTAGCGCCAGTCCCAGGTTATAATTCTCAACAAAAGAACTGGCTTTTCTCCAAGGAGTCTTGGTTCTTTTAAGTGGCAGATAACATTAGAATTCAAAACCTAAGGTCCAGAAGTATGTATCTTCCAAACAGGCATCAAAGTTGACATGAGATCTGCCAGCCATTAGAGTGACAAAACAGAAAAATTACCTGTGTTCAAAGGAGCGTGCAGTTCTGCTGACCATTCCAGTTTACCTGAACATTAAATCTGTCTTGGCTTTACTCTGTTATTGGAGTTTATTTTCATTTTTTAAAATATTTTAATGTTTATTTTCGAGAGAGCGAGCAAGCAAGTAGGACAGGGGCAGAGAGAGAGAGGGAGACACAGAATCTGAAACAGGCTCCAGGCTCTGAGCTGTCAGCACAGAGCCCGACACGACTCGAACTCACAAACGGCGAGATCATGACCAGAGCCGAAGTCAGACGCTTAACCGACTGAGCCACCCGGACACCCAGTTATTGGAGTTTATTAACCCAGTTCCCCCTTTGCCAAGTGCCACATACTAAATCATGCATGCGTTTACGTGACTAGCGACTCCACATGTGCATGCCATCAGTTTCTTCCTGACCCGGCCTCAAGTGTTCTGGAATGAACTGCTAAGTGTGTGAAGTCTACTAAACCTTGTCGCTATCCCCAGAACACCCAAAAAGAGAAAGAAACAGTAATTTCCTTCTGGGTTTTATAGTGAAAAAAACCAAAGGTGTGAGCCGCTCAGTAACACGAAGGTGTGGATCACCTGGTTTCTAGATAGACTCCCATTCGGTTAAAAGATAGAAGCACAGAAGCAGGAAAGACATACCAGTACAACCTTTTGAACTTCTGATGTGTGTTCACCCTCTTTGTTTTCTTGGGCACGAATATTTGTCTGTAAACACACATAGTTTTGCTCTTGGATTTAACCTCCAAATGACGTCTGGCTCCTTCTCATCCCATTCAAGTTTTTGCTCACCGTCTCTAAAACAGACCCCACCACGCACCCCTGCCTGTAACTTCTAGAGTGGAGGTTCCCCCGAGAGCTGGGACTTTGTTTTGTGCACTTGTGCGTTCGCCAGGAGCCTCAGACAGTGCCTGGCACCCCCTCAGCTCTCGAAATCCTCAGTGAATGAGAGTGGTGTTTCTTTCAAGTATACGTTGCTGCCTGCAGGTTCGACGTTGCTGCTGGAGGAACAGTTTTAAAAACCTTCTGTCGCACATCCATTACACATTCTTAAGTGTTTCCCTTTTTCTTCTCGTGTCTGAGTTGCTAAGATTTCGTGATATTATTAGTGTCGCTTCCATCACCATAAATGTTTCTGTGATGTTTCCAAGGCTGCAGCCTTCCCTAGCCAGCCATTCCCCATCAAATCTCATAGCTCTTTTCAGCTAGGCTCTGAAAGAAACCCCACACGTGGAATGTTTGAGGGTAGTATGGAAAAAACTAGCAGAGCCCTCAAGGGGGTATTTGACCTAGGTTCAGCCCGTGAGCCTGTTTGTGTTTCTATTTTTTCAATCAGCCAGGCTCCATCCTCTAACAGGTACCTTTGTGGGGGGTCAATGGGAGGGACCTAGCTCTTGGCCACTTGAGCACGCCACGATGCAGGTATGGCTGCTGCCTTCCATCATGATGGTGTGAGAGACTCTGTAGAAGGTGAACTGGCAGGCTTTGAACTATAACAATTGCTTAGAAACATATAGCAAAGCCCAAGGAAGGGAATGGGAGATAGTTCATCCCCCCTAGCCCCAGCCCTCAAAATAAGTTTGGTGGACAGGTCAGAAAAAGTACTTAGAGCCCATTCTCTGAACGTAAAAACCTAGATGTGAAAGGGTATAGAGAAGCCCTCAGTAGTTGCTCGGCTTTGGGGAACCAATCAACTTCTCATCAGCTGCATTGAAGAGGAGCCATAGCCTGGAGTAGGCTGCCTGCCATTACTTACCTCCCTCACCCGTGTCACTGATGTGCTGTCTGACTTGTTGAACTCAGGAGTTTCCCAACAAGGGTGAGGAGTAGTGTGTGTGCTCGTAGAAATATTTGGCTTGTCTGCACACAGAACGATCTGCCAGGGCACTACTTCCAAGTTTGATATTAAATTGCCTCACAAGTTTCATTAGTTTTGTAGATTGCAAACAAAATTCTCTCTGTCAAATTTTTACTGCTAATTGTGTGTTGAAGGACAAAAACATGGCATCGCATGTGTTTTTCCTAAGAGACGGCAGCAGTGTGACTTCGTTTTAATTTACGTGCACCACCAAAACAGAGCACATGAGTGAAAGAATTGTCACCGCTCTGTTTACGTTATGCCAAGATTCCTGCTTTCGAAAATAAATGTAACTGCCTCCATTACAAAAGAGAACTAGAGGCTGCATGGCAGCCATCAGAACCACAGCCAGGATCAGCCGACTTCTGGCTCAGAGCCTTGCCGGCTTCTGGAGGTGCACACTTGTGCCAGGCGAACTTGGGACCCTAGAGAAGCATTTTCCTGAACCCAAAGGGCTTCTGGATTCTCCCAAAGGAAATGTAAATAAACAGTGAAATGTCTCTTGGTACTACCTGGGAGGGAACACAGGAAGAGGAGAGCTCAGTCACTTAACATCAAGCCTGTGCGGCTTCGGTGCGTAAGCACGCTCCAGGAGGCATGCAGGAGACCAGTGGATGTGAGCACTGGCTCCGGAGGCAGGTTCCCTGGTTCAAATCCCACTCTTACCTTTTACTAGCTTCGTAACGTTGGGCCAATTTGATTTTTTTTTTAATTTAACATCTTTATTGAGTCGTTGTTAAACAATAAACTACATATATAAGGTGCATAATTGAATACATTTTGATGTGGGTATATACTTGTAGAGTAGTCACCAGAATCAGGAGAGTCAACTTATTTGTCATACCCAAAAGTTTGCTTGTGCTCCTGTGTGGACCTTATCCCTGCCTCATGCCATCACTCATTTTAGCCCGTCTGCAGGTGACTACTGATTTACTTCCTAACTATACGTTTGTAGAGTATTATATAGAGACATACAGCGTGTGTTCTTTGTTTTCTTTTTAAACTGGCTCCTTTAGTTCGGCATAATGATTTTGAGAGTTGTTCTTGCATGCATCAGTAGTTCATTTCTTTGTATTGGTTAGTAGTAGTCCATGGAGTGGGGATACCATAGTTCATTTATCCAGCTGCCTATTTGTGGATGTTTGGGTTGTTTTCAGTGTGAGGCTATTGCAAATAAACTTGTGATGGGTTTTTGTGTGCAAGTCTTTGGATATGTGCTGTTCTTTTTTTTTTTTTTTTAATTTTTTTTCAACGTTTATTTATTTTTGGGACAGAGAGAGACAGAGCATGAACGGGGGAGGGTCAGAGAGAGAGGGAGACACAGAATCTGAAACAGGCTCCAGGCTCCGAGCCATCAGCCCAGAGCCTGACGCGGGGCTCGAACTCACGGAGTGCGAGATCGTGACCTGGCTGAAGTCGGACGCTTAACCGACTGCGCCACCCAGGCACCCCTGTTCTTTTTTCATGTGGAGTGGAATGGATGGATCATATGGTAAGTATAGATTTACCTTCCTAAGTAACTGCCAAACCATTTTCAATATGATGGTATCATTTTCTGTACCAACCAGCAGTGTCTAAGTGTTGTTCCTCCATATCCTTGTCAACACTTTGCATGGCCAGTTTTTTCATTTTTATCCATTATAGTAGGTTCCCATTATGGTTTTGATTTGCATTTATCCGATGAAAAATGATGTTGAGCTTTTGCCATCCCTCTATCTTCCTTAGTGAAATTTTCAAATCCATCCATTTTTAATAGTTTATTATTCTTTTGAGATTCTTTGTGTTCAGATAGAAATCCTTTTTCAGTTGTATACTTTGCAAAGCTTTTCTGTCTTTCTGTGATTTCTCATTCTCTTTGCAGTGTCTCTTGAAGAATATTTGTGATTTTGTTGAAGTCTAGTTAGTCCTTTTATGGATTGTACTTTTGGTGTCCTATCCAAGTATTCTTTGCCTAATTCAAATTAATAAGATTGTCTCCTTTGTTTTAGTCCAGAAAATTTATAATTTTAGGTTTTGCATTTAGGTCTGTGATGCATTTTGAGTTCATATTTTATATGGTGTGGGGTGTGGATCAAAGTTCATATTTTTTTGCATATTCAATATTTTCTACCCATTTGGGTGCAGATTGGTTGATTATGTTGTTTAAGTTTTCTGGATCCTTTCTGATTTTCTGTCTGCTTGTTCTATCAGTTATGGAGAGAGGGGTATAAGTCTCAGACTATAATTATGAATTTGTCTGTTTCTCTTCTCAGTTCTGTCAGTTTCTGCTTCATGTAGTTTCAGGCTCTGTAATTAGATTTATAAATATTTAGTTTGTGTATGTCCTGTTGATTGACTCCTTTTACATTATGAAGTGAAATTATTTAGCGATAGTAACATTCTTTGGCCAGAAATCGACTTTGCTAAATATTAATGTAGCTGTACTCCATATTTATTTTCACTAATGTAAGCATGGTGTATCATTTTCCTTTTTTGCTTTTTAACTTCTTTATATCTTTTCTTGTGGGCAGCATATAGTTAGGACCCATTTTTCCATCTCATATGACAGTCTCTTTTAATTGGGGTTTGTTAACCATTTACACAATGTGATTAGTGATGTGGACAGGTTTGAATCTATCCTTTAGTATGTTTTTTTCCTATTCCATCTGTTTTTCCCCACTTTTATTTTTTTGTGCCTTTTGGATTGTATATTTTTGAAGACATCATTTTATCATTATTTTGTTGACTTACCAGTTGTAATCTTTTCTAATTTTAGGGTGTGCTTTAGTGTTTATAATTTACATCTTTGACATTTCACAGTGATGTTATCACTTCACATAGAGTTAGGAGAACTTTAACATATAACATACTTGGCTATCTCATCCTCCAGATGCTTTTGTTGTCATACATTTTACTTCTAATGTTATTAACTCCACATTACATTTTTATTATTTTTATATCAGTGAAATCTATTTTGTAGAGATCTAAATAGAAGTGAAGCATCTTATACATTTTGTTATGTATTTACGCATTTAGGTATTTACGCATTTTTAGTGCTCTTCACTCCTTTGTGTAGGTCTGTATTTCTATCTATATTTTTCCTTTTATTAGAAGGACTTAGAAGGACTTAGCTTTTCTTATTGTGTGGATATTCCATGTATGAATTATTTCAGATTTCATATACCTCCAAAACTCTTCCATGTTATTTTTTGAATGATATTTTCACTGGTGTAGAATCTTGGATAGACAGTTTTTTGTCTTTCATTAAAGGTTTTGTTCCACTGTCTCTCACTTGAATTGTTCCTGACAAGAAATCTGCTGTGTTCCTTCTCTTCCTTTGTATGTAACCCTTTCGCCCAACCTTGGATGCTTTCAAGGTTGTCTCTATCACTGGTTTTGAGCATTTGATTTTAATGTGCCTTAGTGTAGTTTTCCTCGCTTTTTGTTTGTTTGTTTGTTTGTTTGTTTGTTTGTTTTGCTTGGGGTTTGCTGAGCTTAATGGATCGGTGGGTTTATAGTTCTCATCAAATCTGAAAATTTTCAGCCGTTGTTTTTACAAATATTTTTTTCACTCTCCCTCCCCATCCCTGTCCCCTAGTCTTGACTCTCTTTTCAGGACTCTGTTTATACATGTTTTATTTAGCCTCTTGTAGTTGTTCCACAGCTGTGTTCTGTTCGTTTGTTTAATCCTGTGTTCTGAGTGTCATTTTAGATCTTTTTTGTTACTTGGAATTAAAATTTGATAACTATCTCATTATAGTTTTCATCTCATGATTATTTGCATCTTTTTTTATCTGTCACAAAAGTCAGGATACTGATTAACTCTGGAGGAAAGGGAGGAGATGTCAGGGAGAGTGGCTCTACCTTGTTTTCATTCTTGTCCTAGGTAATGGTTACACGATTATTCATTTTTAAATTCTTGTTAAATGAACTTGCATTGTTAAATGTATATATATTTTATGCACTTTTTGGTAATACTTCTTTTTTACAGTTTAAAAACTGTTATAAATGACTTAAATACAGTGATTTGGTTTTACATTCTATTAGGTTAAACTCCCATGACAGAAAGAACTGGAGGAAGTGATATGTTTTCAGATATATTATTAGTAATAACATTTTCATTGTTTTTGAAATGATTGCGTATTTATTATAGTATAAAGCAAAGAGTAATTATGTTAGTGTAATTAAGGACTAAAATTTTCAGCAAAAGAGCAAGGTGATAACAAAAATTAGAGAAGTTAAATCCTACAATCATAAATTAGAATTGGAAATATAGGAAAAACTAATGATTTTTTTTTCCCTTAAAAATTTTTTTTTTTCCTGCCCACCAAAGAGACCTAGAAAAAAAAATGACTAATACAGTAGCGATACCACTCTTAGCTTCTGGACTGTTGTCTTTTTTTTTTTTTTAAATATCTATTTATTTTGGGGAGAGCACAAGTAGGGGAGGGGTAGAGAAAAGGGGACAGAGGATCAGCAGAGATCCCAATGTGAGGCTCGAACTCACAAACCACGAGATCATGACCTGAGCTGAAGTCGGATGCTTAACCACCCCAGTGCCCCTGGATTGTGTCTTTAAATACCATTTCCCACTGAAAGAAGTCTGGGATCTTTTAAAAAAATAAAATAAAAAAGCTAATTCCAGGTCTTCATGAGGAGAATATACAACAGAGCCTGTAAATATCCTGTCAATCTAGAAAGCAAGGAAGCTATCAAAGACTGTGTCAGAAGAATTTGAGATGCCAGGTTGAAGAGGGTCCCACTGGCCAAAACTGGGACCGTTTGGATTATCAGTAAGAATAATAACTACAGTTTATTAAAACACATTCAGCATGTTTTCAGAAAATCTCAAACAAAATACAAATATGTGTGTGTGTGTGTGTGTGTGTGTGTGTGTGTGTGTATTAGATAATCAGGAAATTTGGATAGTGGATATTTGATGAGAATAAGGAAGTTTTAGATTTGGTCATAGTTATGGAGGAGGGAAATAGAAGTGAAAATAAATGAAATAGAACATGCCCTGTATAGATAGTTTTTGAAACGGGATGGATGGGTACATGGGGACTTATGTTATTCTCTTCACTTTTGAGTATGGGTAAAAATTTTCCAAATAAAGTTGACAGTATTTTAAATGTAATGAATGAAGAATTATTAGTGCCACTGTCATAGAATTGTTGTGGAGATAGTGCCTGTTAAACTCCGGGTTACATTATTTGACCTTAAAATAATAAAAATAGCTCAGATCCCATGCCCTCCACCCATTTCTTCCCACCAAGCTGTAAAAGATTGTTTTTTCATCCCACAGTTTGGAGCTAAAAGTGCCTGTGGAGCTATCCGTGGTGCTGACCAGTGCTGTCCAACAGGGACCCAGGAGGAAAGGGAGGAGGCAGGGCAGGAAGGAATGAAAGATGAGTTTGGTGTTATATACCCTGAATTTGACTTTTCTGGACTACCCTCAATGGAGAGAGATCTAATAAGGATGATGTTTTATGGTCCTAGAATTTAGGAAGCCAATTAGGCTAGAGATAGAGTTCATCTTTCTTTTGGCTAAGTCTTCCCAGGGCCTCTCCTTTAACTAGACACCAGCCTGCCAACTAAGGAGGAAAATTTGGTCATAAGTATATATAATGTCATATCAGCAATTTGGTAAATGTAAACATAAATTTAAACATCTGGCCATATTTATATACAACAGTCCTTTTGATAAAACATAGCCACCTGGAATCATGTCGATGGATGATACTCCTGAAGGAGAAAATTAACATTACAGTTAGAGAAATGTAAACCACCTTCACAGGTGGAAAACAAGGTTACTGCAGCGTGATTACTTTTATTTACAGATGTAGGAAAGTTAATAATGAGGGAGACCAGAACAAGGGGAGTAGAAAGGAGATAAAGTGGGAACGGTCTTAAAATTTACGTCTAAGGCCTTTTGGGCTGCATTTGGAACTGAAAACGGAGTAAAACATGTTTGTTTCAAATCTGTTTCCAATGCTTTGTTTTACTGTGTTCAAATTTTATAGAAGTATAAGTATCATGAAATCATAGAGATTATCTCATTTCCCTCCTTATTTTTCAGGTGATGAAATTGAATCCCCAAATGATTAAATGATCTAAGATTAGCTAGCTAGTTCATGTCGTATTGTGTTCATTGAACCTCTTCAAGTGTCTGAAATATTTCTCCTACCCAGCACCCCTCCTCCCCCACAGACTGGTTAATTCCCACCATTCTGCAAATTTTAAGTTAGGGATCCCTTTATCTGAGGAGTCTACCCCACTGCCCTCACCCCTTGATAAGATCAGATAATTACAATAGCAAGAAAGCACCCACATCTGTTTATTGAAGACTTACTAATTAATCATCATAACAACTCTATGAGGTAGATAGAGGTTAGCTGCACTTTGCAGAGGGTGAAACTGAAATACAGGGGCACTAACTAACTAACTTGCCCAGCGATATAATTATATGTGCTAGAACCAGAATTCAAACGCAGTCTTACTCAAGGTCTGAGGTCAACTCACCACACTTTTCTATTGTCAAGATACCTTGTGCCTGTCTTGGCACATACTGCTCTTATAATGTTATATTTATCTGTGAGATTATGTGATACAAGGCTCATTGCATATATTTTTTCATATGTAGAGTTACTACTGTATTTTTATAGTATTATTCTCATTGCACTGCACTGTCATACAGTTGCCTGTGGTACCATAGTACAACTGCATTGTTAGAAGAACTCTGAGAAAATGCACACCTGGTGCACCCTAGGTCGTGTCAGTTGGTAAGTACTCAATAATTGAGGGGCTTTAATTATAAACAGGCTTAGAGGTGACTTAGCTTGAGACCCAAGACAGAGTCTCACCTGGTATCCAAGGCTCTTAACTTTTATTCCCTACTTCTTTTTGGTACCCATACTAAATACAGTTAGAAAAGTGAATCTGGAAAAATGTGTTGCTTTCCAGAGCTGATTTTTTAACTAGATCGGCAGCTAGGTATAAGTTTCATCCTTGCTAAGGATGAAAAACTTGTTGGTTTTATCCTTGAGAACAAGATGGATCCAGGGTCTTTATGATACGGTGGTAGTTAACATAACTGTCTGAACCAGTCTTTTGGGTATGGACCATTAGGAAAGGCTAGAGTAAATATTTTCAAATTAGCATGTAATTCGACGGTGTAGTTGTTAATGTCCTCATTCAGTTACAGCAAGAGGTGAGTACTTCTTTGTCCTTTCTTTGGTCTTTAAGATGCATTTGTTTCTGTGTGTATTCCATGTCGTCGTGTATATATTTTGTGTGGTGCAGATAGGATTTATTATTTCAAATCATATCCTTGAACTTAGTTCAGCGGTGTTATCTCTAGGGTATAGAAATGCATTTGGCAAGTGATCAGCAGTGTATTCTGGTATGCAAAAACCTAGCTGTAGAATAAAAATTGAGTTATAAAATTAATCTATAAAATAGTCACAGATAAAATGGTGAAGAGACTAGAATTAATCTTAAGAAAGAACAAGACAAAATGCAGATATCCTAAAATCAAAAATAGTAGTATTCATGAAAGTGACAATCAATTATTTAATTCCAAGGACAGATACATTATAGTCTAAAAATATATTTCAGATTCACAATTGCCTAGCTATTTTATGTGGCAGAATACCAGCTTTGCATATTTATTAAAATTATTCATAACTGCGTAGCTGCCCAGATGAACTGTTGAGTTCTTGTTCCTTGATTCAATATATTATCTTGTCCATTTTATCATGGCACTGTAATAGAACTTTGTCTAAATTTTAGAATGATCCATGGAATATTTTCAGTATCACCATCTCCTAAATACATATTTTATCATTTCTATTTTGCCTAATGTGATCTTTTACATAGCTTTAGAAGAAATCATCTGTCTCCATAGGAAAATCACAAGTTGTTTTTTTTTTTTCTTAAGGGAGTGTATTTCAGACAGAAATCTTTATTTAGTATGGAAAGTTATTGTATCATTAATCTTCAGGTATCGAAATATTCCTGTTACCTAAAAATTCGGACAAGATGTGTATTC
Organism: Acinonyx jubatus; assembly: GCF_027475565.1. NCBI lineage: Eukaryota > Metazoa > Chordata > Mammalia > Carnivora > Felidae > Acinonyx > Acinonyx jubatus. The sequence continues at coordinate 15,194,024 of NC_069387.1, read as the reverse complement.
TTCAGAATAATAGAAAATAGAAGTGTGCAGTCTTTATGTAGATTTTTATGGAGAGCTGTGTTTGCTTTAGGTATTGTTGAGTCGTGTGTTGCTGTGGCCAGTCAGTGTGACAGTAGTTGTGGTGGTGAGTTCTGGAGCTGAAATGCCTTCATTTCGTATCCTGAGCCCACCACTGATTATTTATTTATTTAACTTTTTGAGCACTATCTCATCTCTAGTATTGAATGATAATGGTGTCTGCCTTGCAGGGTTATTAAAGAAGATTCTATGAGATAATGCAGATAGAGCACTGAGAACACATCCCTAAATTGGTACAAACTCAAAAGATGATATTAGGAAAGAAGAATAAAAGCTTTTTAAACTAGAGAATATTAATTATACTAGAGTTCGTAGGAGTCTCAGACAGTCTAGTTTAATCCTCTCTCTCTTTGTGTGGATGAAAAAGGCAGCTGTAAAAGATTGAGTGACCTCTTCAGGATTATCAAGCTAGGACAGCAGACTCTATAACCCAAGTCTTCCGGCTCAAAGTTAAGTGTTCCATCTATTTTACTAAAATGCTGACTTATCCACAGGCACATTCATTGAACCTGTCCTAGATGTCATTGTGTTATGTATGTGACTTCTTATCCAGTATATAACACTTCTAGCTCCTCTTGATTTGATGTCCTAGTGGTTGTTAATCCTCTAGAAATACATTTCTGTACACCCAAGAGTCATGGAGAAAACTATTGACTGTCCTCGAACTAGCAATGTCCTCAGTGAATGTGAGCAGCTCTATCTGAATGCCTCGATGGGACAATAGCCGTATCCGTCGGAAAAGGGAATGCCCTTGAAGTGGTGTAGAATTTCCCTGGAGATCTCATAAATTACTAACATTAAAATGAACCCTTTCTTCCTTATAAATCAGAGTCATGTGTTAAAGGAGATGTATTAGATGCTTCTCAGCTATTACGTTTTAGTGTGTTCTATAAAATTCTCAGTAAAGGAAAGGTCAGTGTTTGTACCGTAAACAGTGTTCACGGGGGCATATTTAACCCCAGTCCCTTTTGGAATTCCTGGAGTGTATATTAATCGAACTTGCTCTTCTTTGAAAGTGCCCCATTACTCACCAACTCCCAGATTGACCCCACTGCCTGCCTGGGCATTCTCTTTCTTGGAGATACTGACCACCCTGAGTCTGGGGCCAGTCTTTCATCAAGGGAAAAAATGAAAAGGAGTGATTTCACGTCTTTAACAGCATGGGGTTAGGCTCTCACCTTCCCGCTCAGCTGCACTTTTGTATCTGTGGTTATAGTAACAAGATTGTCGTCACACTGCCTTGTGGGGTGTGCCGAGTGGAGTCCTTCTTGTATGTTTTCATGGAGACCACGTGTGAGACTGAGAGTGACCAATGGCTGACCTTTGCATACTGACGACACAGGTGGTGGTTCCTGCTCCACGAGTGGCGAGTTTTGTGACCTTCCTGGTTGTCAGCACCGATCCCAGCCTGCCAGCCTCCTGCTCTGAGCACACGGTGGGAGAGCTAATGGCCGCAGGCTTGCTCTGCAGAGCAGTGTTGAGGCTTAATTGAAGAATATTTTTAACCCATTACCAGGAGCAGTAGGAGGAAATGTTCAGAGTCTTGATGAAGCTTTGCAGCTCTTTCCATTTAAGAGAGTAGATCCCCAAATGAACAAATTATAACCTAAAATAGTAATCCATCATTATTTTTAATCCCTTCATCTTCCCAAGATAAAGACTCTTCACTCGGAGGGCACCTCGAGGGAGGTGGTTACAAATGATTCTTCCTCCTGGTGAATGTGAACACACAGTGCCCCTGGTTTAGAGCAGGATGGCTTTGGATGGACCATTCTGAAAAACCTGTTTCAGAACGGTAGTGGACATGCGTGCTAGTCTAGTCATGACCCATAGAGAGGTGACTGGTGGATACTTCAAGGTGTACAGGCCACGTGAAGAGAAGGCAACAGTCCAAGGAACAAGAGTGGGCTTTTCATTATGTCATGATTTCTGACTCCTTTCTTGTTTTTATGAGTAAATATGCTTTCATGCTTTCAAATTTAGAGGGGCTTTTCAAAGACTGCTGAGAGATGCCCCCCAAACTATCCTCACCGCCAACATCCCAGTCAGCCTTGGCTTACATTCAAATTTAATCTTCTCTTTAACGCCACAGAATAGTCTTCTTTTGCTTGATTCCTTTATTTTGTCCCTTCATTTCAAAACGGCAAGAAAAAGTGCTTCCAGTTTTTTTCTTTAATTAAAGTAAGCATGTATTAGCATATGAACTATCAGAGAATATCTAACTAATTGATGTCTGGAAGCATCTGGGCTTTAAACACACGGAATTTGAAGGGCGTTTTCGTTTACTGATTCTTCTCTACAGTCTCTGATTTTTTTTCATGTTTCCAATAGCCAAAAATATACTTCTTTTTTTTTTTTTAAAGTTTGTTTATTTATTTTTGTGAGAGAGAGCTTGGAACAGAGAGAGAGGAAGACAGAGAATCCCAAGCAGGCTCCATGCTGTCAGTGCAGAGTGCTGGGTGAGGCTTGAACTCATAAATCATGAGATCATGACCTGAGCTGAAATCAAGAGTCAGACGCTTAACTGACTGAGCCACCCAGGCCAGACGCTTAACTGACTGGCCACCCAGGCCAAATTATGGTGTATCTTAAATATTGGATCACAAGGATTTCCGGTCTTTAGCTTCATGAGATATTCAGTCACAGAATTCACCTATGTTTCTCAAAGAAAAGTGCTACCTATAGCTACCCTGGCCACATGGGGTAAAATGATAAGTGAAAATGCTTTGTCTTAAGCATTTGTTCACAGGAACATATAAACGTCAGCCTGATGAATGTAGTATCAGATTAGACCAGCTGCATGGGAGCTGCAGAATGCTTTTGGTCTAAATGTTGTAGTTTACAGAAAAGCTGTTATTTCAGTCTCTCTTGCCTACTTGCATGGTCAGCTAAATTCAAACATCTCTAAAAGGCACTTGCAGAACAAAAGATGACCATGGTTTGGCTGGGTGGACAAAAAAGAAAACATGGTAAATGGTAGTGTATGGGAAAGCAGATATTCTGGAAGCCTTTTCACCCTGAAAGACTAGATGCAGAAAAAAATCAGAGAAACTTGCCTTGTAGATGTTCTGTTCAACTTGGAAGAGAGTAAGGGAAATCTGTAAGGCAAAAAGTCTGTATAGTAATTTGAAACCAAAGTGGTACGGTAGAGAGGCCAGGACGGCCCTACTGGGACTGCCTGCATCAGGGACTCGCAGCTTAACTGCCTTGGGCAAAAAGAGACGAGGAGTTCTGGAGTCTGGGTACAGTCGGAAGGCCAAACATGAAACACTCTCACAGAGCAAGACCCTTCACAGAAACTGTACCCTCAGGTGCAGGTGCAAGTGAGAGCTGGACAAAATGAGCTCCCCAGGAAAAGGGAGCAGTTGAGGAAAACTGTTTTGCTGTTGGTCTAAGGGGAAGGAAGGTAGTAACGTTGTAGTCATCATCTTTGAGCATTTGTTACTACAAGCTTGTTTTCAGTGAGTCTGGGGCATAAATTTACAATTCTTGCAAGGTCATGGAAACCCTAGCCTAAGAAACTTAAATAACAAGTTTCTGGATTGGCAGAACCCTCTGGACCTGGTAAATACAAGCATTTAAGTCCTCTCTGGAGGAAAACATTAACAGTCCTGTTCTCTCAGAAGGTCCTACAGATTCAACTTATACAAGGTTACCTATAAAAAAAAAAAATGCCAGACACTCAACAGAGAAATCCAGAAATTACCAAATGGGGAATAACACAAGGCATAGTTCACAGAAGTCAACAGAAACAATAAACAGATTAGATCCGCCATGCCTAAGAACACTGGGATGCTGGCTTTGGATATAAAACCAATGTACAGGAAGTCCATACGAACAAAACTGAACAAGGAATAAGAGACCATCAGACACAGATCTGAAAAGGAAGCAAATAGAATTACAAGAAAAAAAAAAGAATAGTTGGAAATAAAAACCCATTAGTGGGTTAAGTAGAAGATTACACACAGCTGAAGAGGGGTGAATGGCCTCAAAGATTAGGAAGGACATCTGACATGAAGGGCAGAGAGGGCACGGGTGAGAAAGAGTCGGGACTAAGTTAGAGGGCTGATAGAAGGAGAAGGTGGAACATATGTCCATTTGGAATTCCAGATGTTAAAATCTTGAAAATGGAGGGAGTGGTCCAGAATTGAAGGATCTGAAACTTCATCCAAATAACAATTTAATAAATAAGGAAAATTTTGTCTTTATTTTAGTAAATGAGCTTGCTACAATTTCACAGATGGTTTTTGAAGACGCAAGACTCCTGGGCCAAACGCGAAGGATCTTATTACAGCGTAGTAAGCAGCATGAGCTATATGTTCAAGCCAGCTCCCCCTGCCCCCCATGTCCCCTGGGGGTGATGCAGAGTGGGACATGCAGAAAGTCAGAGTCACATCCAGAGACCCCCCAATCTTTTAAAATGGACTATAGAGGCACCTGGGTGGCTCAGTCGATTAAGCATCCGACTGTTGACTTCTGCTCAGGTCATAATCTCATGATTCATGGGATGAAGCCCTACATCGAGCTCTGCACTGATAGCATGGAGCCTGCTTAGGATTCTGTCTCTCTCTTTCTCTCTCTCAAATAAATAAAACTAAACTTTAAAAAAAATTTTTTTGGAGAAAATAAAAATAAAATGGACTATAAGCAAATCTGCTCTTTGTTTGGCCAGGAGGGAGACATTATTTTATCTCCAGGACAGTAAACAAATCTGCTCTCTGCTCCAGAGGGAGACTGTCTTCTAAGGTTGTTTGCTATACAGATATCCTTGGAAAGTTATCCCAGAGCCAAAGCTGTCAGTGTCTGTGCTCACAAAACATGCAGAAATAGGAGTCCAGTGGAAAATTATTTCCTAGTAGCAGAGAGGTAATTTGTTTAAGGTATCAAGACAGAATTTTCCAGAAATGTTGAAAGTTTAGAATGCTCATACGGAGACAACACCCTGCATAACAAGCAACGTAAATACATATTTAGACATATCATGGTGGTACTGCAGGCTCCCAAAGAGAAAGCATAATTCAAATTGACAGGCTAGTTCTAGAATTCTTTGGAAAAGCAAAGGGTCAAAAATAACCAGGACCTTTCCAAAAAAGAACCAGAAAAGGAGAGATAAGATGTCTTGCCTTATGGAGACCAAGGTCTGTTATAAACCTGTAGTAATTGGGGGGCCTGGGTGGCTCAGTGGGTTAAGCGTCTGACTTCCGCTCAGGTCATGATCTCACGGTTCTTGAGTTCGAGCCCCATATCGGGCTCATTACTCTCAGCACAGAGCCTGCTTCAGATCCTCAGCTCCCCCCTCTCTTTGCCCCTCCCCGACTTGCGCTCTCTTAAACATTAAAAAACAAAAACTATTGTAATCAAGACTATGGAGTTAGGGTATTGGTGTAGACAAAGAAACCACTGGAACTATATAAAAAGCCTATACACAGTACCATGCATACATGCAAACTTGCTTTATGACAGAATGCATGTTGCAGATCAGTGGGGAGAGGATGAACTGTTCATTAACGATGCAGTTACAAGATTATACATGTGAAGAAAAAAAAACAGACTGTGACATACACAGAAAGTCAGTTCCAGGTAGATTAAATAGTTGAATCTTTAAATTTTTTTTAATGTTTATTTTTGAGAGGCAGAGTGTGAGCAGGGGAGAGGCAGAGAGAGAAAGACACAGAATCTGAAGAGGCTCCAGGCTCTGAGCTGTCAGCACAGAGCCCGACGTGGGGCTTGAACTCACAAGCCGGGAGATCATCACCTGAGCCGAAGTCGGATGCTTAACTGACTGAGCCACCCAGGCGCCCCTAAATAGTTGAATCTTTAAATCATGGAGCAAAGTTTTAAGAAGAAAGTAAAACTGGAATTTTCCTTTTTGTAATTAAAAAAAAAATTTTTTTTAATGTTTGTTTATTTTTGAGAGAGAGAGAGAGAGAGGCAGAGTGTGAGCAGGGGAGGGGCAGAGAGAGAGGGAGACACAGAATCCAAAGCAGGCTCCAGGCTCCACGCTTGAACCCACGGACCGCGAGATCATGACCCGAGTTGAAGTCAGAGGCTTAACTGACTGAGCCACCCAAGTGCCCCAAAACTGTGGAATTTTCAATGAACCAAAAAAGAGAGAGAGAGAGAGAGATTAAGACTGAGATTCTCTCTGGGAGTTTAAGGAAGAAACTGGCAACAAAAGTGATGTTTTAAGTGCTGTCTAGCTGCATGTATGGATCCATGGTTTTCAGACTGTATCATACACCTTATGACAGAAACTGTTAGTGAAGATGAGGCTGAAAATTTAAGACCTGAGGCAAAGCCAGGGGATGGAAAGTTTGTGGACATAATTTCTTTAGCTGAAAGTGATCTGCAGAGGAGACGAGGTGCTGGGGGCTGGTGAAAGCCGAGTGAACACGAGGTCTCTCCCTGTGCTCCAGCACTGAAACATGCAAATACAAAGCCGTCTGAAGGATCCTTCCTGAAACTCGAAGACCTAATAAGCACGGTGGTCATACGTTTTTATAAATGAGAGCACCAGACTTCCTGCACTAAGACTTTGTATTCAACTTAGTTTAATGTAGATTTGAAATTAGCCTTATCATAAAATAAAAGAAACTGAATGCAAAAAAAAAAAAAAAAAAAAAAGCAGGGGCGGGGGGAGGATTTCTCATACCAAACCCAAAATAAACAAACTGCTAGGGAAAATAATTGATAAATTCAACTATATGCAAAATAAATGCTTTATCAAAAGGATATCTTTTTTTTCAACGTTTATTTTTGAGAGATAGAGACAGAGTGCGAGCGGGGGATGGTCAGAGAGAGAGACAGAGACATAGAATCCCCAGCAGGCTCCAGGCTCTGAGCTGTCAGCACAGAGCCCGATGTGCGGCTGAAACCCACAAACCGTGAGATCATGACCTGAGCCAGTGTTGGACGCTTAACCAACTGAGCACTCGGGCACCCCAAAGGGTATCTTGAACAAATTGAAGAGACAAGCCCCAGTGGGGAGAAGTAATCTCGCAACATATATCACTGACGACGGATTAGTATCTAAAACAGATAAAGAAATCATATGAATAAAATAACAGTAGGTCAGAGGTATGAACACACATTTTTAAAGAAAAGGAAACATGACTGGTGAATGAACGTAGAAGACAATCAGCCTCCGTAATCTGAGAGCCGGAAATTAAAATCACAGTGATACCATTTGATATCGACCAGTTTGGCCAGATGAAAATTTGGGGCAGTACTGTTGGTGGGGAAGGACGAGAGTAGAGGGGATTCTCATGTTCTCATCATCTTATTCCTTTCCAAGACCCAGGCAGCCAAATACAGTCTGACTTTCCTTGCGTTTTATCACATGTAAGGAGAAAAGTAACTTAACAAAAAAGTTACATTGCTCTCTTAATAAGCACTAAGTTATCTTTGAAGCCAAAACATTCTCTGCTCAAACCTTGAACACGGGGGTAGATTTGGTTTATATTTTCAAGAGGAAAGAAAGATCTGCTGAGAGATTCACAACATACCAGATGACACCAGGTTTTTGTTGTTGTTGTTGTTGTTGTTGTTGTTTGTTTTTAATCCCAACCCCCAAGTTTAGAAAATTCAAAAGAAAATGTTAAGGAATAGTCTGTATCATGCTTTTATTTCTGTTGTGATTTAACTTGACCTACAAGTTACGTGCAAAATGAAAAATCAAAACACAAGATGCACAGTGATTAGAGGAAAGGAAAAGGCATAAGCCACTAGAACTCCTTGTGTTTGAGATGAAGACATTCATGCCACAAAACCCGATTATCCACTCGAAAAAGAATCCTTTGGAAAATCTTGTGCCGTGACATGGGCCAAGGAGGACTGAAGACTCAGACGACCACGGTTTCAAGAGCGGTCTGTGGGGATGACACTGGGGCAACTAGAGGAAACTGTGGGAGAGTCAGGATGAGAATTTTCCAAACTCTCAGTTAGGCACGCACCAAAGTCTCATTTCAAGCTTTAGAATTGTTTACCGAATTGTTGCTGTCGTTGAGCATGGTTAAGATGTGTGGTAATGTTAAAAAAAATTAAGAGAACCCCCCCCCCCCCCCCCCGCCAAAGCTAAAACTCTAACCTAGAATAACTACATGGACACTGTTGCCTGCTTCTTTCAACTGGTAGCTTTTGAATAACTCAGTATCTGTGAAATCTGTGTATACATACTCTTATTATCCAGCAGCCTTTTTATTGAAGAGGTCTTAATGCATGAATTAAACTAGACCATCAAGTTAGTTAGCTGGTTAGCCAGATGAGTTATAGGAAGTACAGGAAGTTACCATTTTGGGGAGAAATTTCCCAGCTCAGATTAGAATACTTGTCAAACTTGGTGGCAGGAGACTAGGTTTGAATCAATATTTCTGCCTGGAAGTCACATAACCTCTATGAGAGATTAATGTGGTTACTGTTGGACTCTGTATTTTCCATCAGCTAAGTATGTGCACTTGTCATTCATATTTTGTTTTTAACTTGTAACACTGACAGAAAAATCTCTGCGGAATAAAGAACCAGTTTCCTGAGTGTACGAAGCTGTATTGTATTTGCATGTTTCCAGGATTTAAGTGAAGGGTGTTTTTTCCTTGAAACATTATTTATCCTTTTGATTCTTCTATTTTTATGGTACTGAAAAACATTATAGACAGCTACTAAGATATTTAGTGTCTCATTTTGTTTCTGCTGATTCTAATTTTGTTGATTAAATAGTACAAGAGATTTTTTTATTATTATTAAATGACATATTCTCACAATTTTTTCCCGTAAAACCCTGAGTAAAATTTCTCACTTTTGTTAAAGCTACTCTACTTTGTGTATTACATAATGTGTTTATGGAAGTACATCATAGGCCATTTCTGTTAGGTCAGGTGAGTCATTCCAGTTTTACCTCTGTTAATTCAAGTATGTGATTGGGCATATGGTTTGCATGCTTGCTTGGCCAAGGATGCATGATGGAAGGGAGTTTTGCAGTCACCAAGAAATCATTTGTACTTCATCACAACCCCACCCGAAAATCACTGGCTAAAGCCTTAAAAGAAGTGGGATTCTTTAGCTTGCTTTATTTCACTTTATTTTGTACATGATTATAGTACTCTTAACAAATAAACAAGTCAACAAAAACTTAATCTCATTTATAATAGCAATGATGGGAAATACCAGAGTCCCCACCATATATGATTAAGGAAATAATGATGCAGGAATATGATTGAATGCTACACAGCCATTTAATGTATAAAACGAATGGCTTTGGAGAATTTTCATAATATACTATGAATTTAGAAAGCAGGCTATATACCTATACTTACAAGCCCATTTGTATTAAAAAAAAAAAAAAAAAGCTTTGAAGGATGGACCTTAAATATCTATAGTTTTCTTGGAGTGCCTGGGTCGCTCAGCCGGTTAAGTACCTGACTCTTGATTTTGACTCTGGTCATGATTTCACGGTTCATGAGTTTGAGCCCCACATTGGGCTCTGCACTGACAGAGTGGAGCCCGCTTGGGATTCTCTCTCTGCCACTCTCCCACTCACACGCACGCTGTCTCTCTCTCAAAAAAAAAAAAAAAAAAAAACTATATATATGTACATATATATATATGTATATATATATGTGTATATATATATACACATATATATATAGTTTTTGCAAGTGGTAGTATTGTATGTGATGTCTATTCTTTATGCTTTCTATTACTGTCTGATTCTTCTCTAACAACATACAACTAAACATTTTCAGTCACATCATGTAAATAGATGTTCTAATAAAATTTCGTAAAGTATTAAGGGAAAAAAGGAAACACATACTTAGTGCATTTTTATTATAGCACTGTTCAAATAATTGTTACAGAGTTAGTTATATATGCATTATTATGTATACATATATACAAAATTATATATAACAGTTATATAACTATTGATCATATATGCCACATGTTTTATTGCTAAGCCCTTCATGTAAGTTTTCTTATTGATTCCTCAGAATAATTTATGAAGTTGAAAGAAAATGTAATCATCCCCACTTTATAGGTAAGCAAACTGAGGCTTTGGCCAGTTGGATTTTTTGCCCTCAGTCATGCAGCTACTGAGTGACAGAGCCCAGCTCTGGACAGGAGTCTGAGACTCAAGCCTGTGCTCTTAAGCACCACACTTTTGTCATGTTGCCCTTTTTTGGTTGTCATTAAATGTTAGCCGTGGTTTTGCCTTTATCATCCTATAACTGGTCTCCATTTCTCATGGTGGAAGAACATACAAACTCCATTTGAGAGTTAATATTACAGATTGTCACAATTGAATTGAAATGGGTGGTTCGCACCCATATGACATTCTGAAACATCCACTGAGTAGTCAGTAGATTGTATTTTGCACATTTTACAGAGGAATGCAAAATGTATGTTTCTATTTAGGAAGGAAAGATATATGTGGGTTGCATCAATGACTGCGATTTTGAAATTTATATCGATTTGCTTCTTGGTGGGGGGCGGGGAATGTGTATTTTAAGTTTGGAGTAAGTGCAGTGAACCACATAGGGCAAATTATTTGTGCTTCGAGGTCATGCGGTGACTGAGGCTGGGCAGCTGAGGTTACCAGAGAACATATGGAAGGAAGGGCATTGCTAGTGCAGAATCGTGTGTGTGTAGGAAGCTAAGGGGTATACGTGAGAACACTGCTCCCAGGACCAGCCAAGGCATCCATTACCTCTGGTGTCACATTTGGGTCTCAGTGAACTTCTGTGTAATCCCTTTGAGAGTCCCATTCTTTCCCACTTTCTGTGAGATTCCCAAAAAAGCACATCTTGGTAACTAATCCACGGAAAACGCAGTCTTGTCTGGCATTTTCTTCTGCCTGCTCTCCTAAAATCAAGTACAACTAACTTTAATCAAATCGTAATTAAAAATTGTGCTAAGAGAATAAAATTATACTCAACATATCTAGTCAGAGAGCTCTTAGGCTGTTAAGCGTTTAGCTGATATATATTTGCATACCCAAGTATAATGTTGCAGATTTGAAGCCACGAATGAATGAATATTTAAGAAAAAGAACCCTTGATTGTTTTAGTTCATGTGCATAGTTTCCAGCACATTTATACTCGCCCATCCTGTGTGGAGGCGAGGCGGAAAGCCTCATCTCTACTATATGAAGCTAACAGTGGTCCTTCTTTTTATGTTTTACACACCACACACACATTATGCACACAGAGTATTGTTTTGTGAGATGAGTTATGTGTGGGAGTCTGAGAGCTATTTGCATCCTGGCTCGTTCCTAATTGTGTATCCTTAGGCACATCACTGAACTCTTCTGTGTCTTTCATCGACTTTACAACGGAGATGCTCCTCATCGCCTAGTTTATTAAACAAAAGCTTCTTTATTAACTGTAGATAATGTATGTCAAGTCATACAAAAATATGAGGCATCGTTCCTTCCCTTTTTTCACTTGCTCCCGGGAGCACCATTTGAGTCTTTGGAAAGATTTTTTTTTTTTCCAATGGTGACTCAGAGTTTGATGGTTTATCTCTCTGCTCCATTCCTGTTTTTTATCTCTCCCCGCCCCCCACAGCTGTTCTCATTTCTCCCTTTTATATTTTTCTTCTCTTTAAGAAAGTTAAAAAAAAAACTAACAGAAGACTGTTAATTTTGCATCTAATGCAATAAAATAAATATATGTTTGGAATACATCTGTAAGTTTTTTTTCTTAGTTGAAGTTACATAATATAATGCATAGACCGTAAGCATGTAGTTCCCTGAGTTTTGACAAATGAATATATCGAGGTTCCCCCCTGTCAGGATATAGAACATTCCTGTCACCTTGGGAGTTTTGGCAGAAGCTTGCCTGTGTTTGGGTATGGTTCATTTTCTCCAGATTCCTCCTTGATCTTCTTGCTTTGGGGCGTTGTCCATCACCTCCTCACGTTGACTGTCCCTCGTCCATAGCCTTACAGCAGACTTTCTGAATTAGTCCTTTTGGCCGAGGACATGACTTTTGAATGGGAGACAATTTGCTTGCTTTTTCTATATGATTTTTCCCGTGTCCCTTCTCCCCACCCCGCTCCAGGTCTCTCTTCCCATTACTAAATTCTGCTGGCAGTCTGTTTTATGGTTTACCACTACTGTGATTCAGCCTCCACGGAGGTCATGTAAGGGTTTTGGAATGTTCCGTATCAGAAACGTTTTGGTGTTTGACATTATCTGACCCCTTCCATTACCCACAATTTCCATAGTTGTTGTGTACAGAAGTCTTTCTTCCCCTCAGAAATTAGCAAAATGTACTAAAAGTCTGGGTGATTGTCAATTTTAGGAAATTCATCTCAGAGGCAAACCAGGAAGTACTTTGCTTATTTGCCTTATTTTTTTTTTTTCCTCCTGCAGATAGATGATGGCTCTTGATTAGTACAGAACTCTCCATCTTGTGTTTTAAGTCACTTATCTGTGATTTTTTAAAAGCATTCCTTAGAGGTAAAGGATGACCATAAGTAAGGTTTTTAAAGTATTACTGAACATTGCCAGCCATCATTCTGTTTTTATCTTTTGAATCAATGACTAAACTAATACTTTTGGAATAATTCGTCAAATGAGCATTGCTTCTTGGAACTGTTTTAAAAAGATCGAAAGTATGTTTGTTCTACCTTCCCTGTGTATTTACACCTATTCGATTTTGCTTTATGAGCAGCAAAAGCAAACTGTCACTATTTGCTGTAAATTGAAGCTTTTAATAACTATGTCTGTTCTACAACATTTGTCAGCTTTGAATATTCTGTCAGTAGAAAATAAAAATAGCAGAGGAAACTCAGCAGCAGTGACATGGAGAATTTATCTGCTTATGCTAAAGGAAGGTAAAAAATACAATCTTGAAGGGTGAGCATTTGGCATTTTTCCTTCAAATGTAAATTTGAACTGGCTCTTCCTCGAATAAATTTTAGATGAAAAATAGGCAAAATAAGTGATTAAGTTTTGTCATTAAACACAGAGCACCTTTGAGCCTAGAGAGAAGAGAGCACCTTTTAACCTAGAAAGAAAAGAATGAAGAGGTAATTTCGTGTCATTGATTCAATCGCACATGCCTTGTTTGACATCAGCTTGAAAAATAAACTTTAGACGTAACATAAAAAGAAACATGATAGCTCAGTAGTAAAAACTTAGACTATAACCTATAGCACTTAAATTTTTAAACTATTTCGTAGTAAAAATTCATGGGCAGAGAATCATCTTGGATATGTGACAATAAAAAATTAATTTATCTAATAAAGATGATGCTAGTAAATCAGATCTAAATAAATTCCATAGTTCACATTTTTGTTCATAAATCATATGCATCAGTTATAAATATTAAAAACCCGAATGAAATATATATTATGAAAAATTCACTGCCTTCTCTTTTTTAGACAAAAACATTAAAAGTCTTTCAGGGCTTCCTGTCGTTGATTTTCAGAGTGTTAGTTTAAATTCACTTCTTGCCATCGTGTCTCTTTCTTTTCGGTACCTGTCTGTTAGAGTCTCTCCTCAAAAGATACCCTTTTCACTATGGTTATCAGTAGCAGCGAGTGTTTATGAAGCAACTACTGTGTGCCATGTTTGACAAACACCGACAGTAGGTCATTATTTCGAGTAGGAAGAAAAATGTTGCTAAACTCACGCTTCGCTGTCTATGCTACTACTTACCGTACAGTCTTTATTCAAACCTCTGTTGTATCGGGAAGGTGATAAATGGAACAGTACCAGCCTGCTTATTATCTTCTCAACCTTGTGACGTGCCCGCAGATACAGAGGATCTTTAAAACAACCAAAACGAGCTAAGATGATGGTCTCTGCTTTTACAGAGTGGACATGCCTTCATGTTTCATTTGTTTTTGTTTTTGTTTTTTTAAACATAATTTATTGACACGGTGGTTTCTGTACAACACCCAATGCTCATCCCAACAGGTGCCCTCCTCAATGCCCGTGTCTTTGTGCTTTAATTTAGTTTTGTATTAGCATTATTCCATTATTACAGATTGAGCCTAAGGGAAAGAAGTAAGTTAGTTATTGTCTAAAGTAATGAGATAATTGCATACGTGTAAGTTGACAAAGCATTCTACAGGTGTGTTACTTTGTGATGAGAAATGCCTGCTCCAAATTCATCCTTTGTAGGGAGTGGAGTTGGGGAAGAGCTTTAGAGAGTTGAACAGGTCTTGTTTTTTAAACAGAAGTCCTGAACTAGTGTTCAGTACTATAAAAAGTTTTCGATGGTTATGAAGTTGGGAATTCATTTTATCACTGTGTAAATGGGTTTTTTTCCCAATAAATGTCCTTAATGTCTTACCAAATTTCATTTCAATCAAGATTAAGGAGTGATTTCCAGTAACATTGGGCCGGTCAGTCAACCACTCATGATGTGTGAAGATCCTTGTGTCTTTTTCCTGCCAAGGATTTTCATACTGAGCTCAGTGAAGAACTCAGTTGTGTTCCATCCATCCCCCTACAGAAATCACTTGCCTGTGAAGAATTTAGTGGGGAGGAGAGGAGGGGATGTTTCTACCCCTTGGTGCATTTTTCTCTATCGTGATTTGCAAGATAGTGGTAGCAAAGCCTTTGATTTCCTTTTCTTTCTTTTTGTGCCTCTCCCATGTAGCAAAGTTAAAATCTTCGTCTTTGTCTTCTTTTCTTAGCTCTGATTTTAAGGACCTCTTAGGGTTTACAAAGCTCTGTCTTGGGTTCTTTCAGGTACCGTACTCCTTTTTAAATGCCGATAAGATTCTTCCCTTTGAACGCACTTTTTCTTTTTAATTTTGTTAATTGACTTGGATAAATAAGTTATCCTAGTTGTTTGGATATTGAAGGAATAAGATGCGTATCTCAGAGAGGGAGAGTAATTTAATTCTGTTTTCAAACACGCTGAGTATTGTGTCTTCGCGATTCACAAGGACCCCTCCTAATCTACATTTTGTCAGGGTGTTTGTCTTGCTTATGAATAAATTTGAGTGAAAACGCGTTTTAAGTTAAAGCTGCATTGATGGTTCAAAAAATAAATTAAAAATAAAAATGAGATTGTTAACGTCTTTGATGTAGCAGGTTCATAAAGTTCTCGTGGTATTTTTTCAAGAAATATTTAAATGGATTTCCCTTAACTATTTAGAAGTCTCAGGACAGAATCTCATTTTAGAGGACACTTAGTGGAAAGAGGAAGAGGAATATACTACCTCCTTATAAAGAAACCTAAAAGTCATCTGCCATAACTAATGCTTGTATATTTTAAGACTTGGACAAATGTAGCACTTTTTACCCCCATTGTTCCCTGTTTTTAATAGTTGGGTTAAGCAGAGCTAGTAATTAGAAAACATGATCTTGCTTTTCAACAGCAATTATGGAAACCCTTGTTGGAAATCTTCTGTATAGAATCCAGGTACATTTGATTCTCTGTGTAAAAAAAAAAAAAAAAAAAAAAAAAAAAGCCATTGCTTTTAAGTACGAGAGTGAATCATTGAAGTTTCTATTGAATTTTGGGGGAAAAGCAAATGTTGGTTGTCTGTCTCCACCATCTGCATACCTGCCTCCCTCACCCTTGTGTCCTTCCTGGTTCCTCAAGTTATGAACCTGACCGAAAAACGTGATTCGAAGAGCATCAGTCAGACATCATTCCAGTTCTTGCTTATGGGCCAGTCAGAGAATAGTCACGTGCTAAAAACTCACCTGTTGTTGCTTCTTTAACGGCTTTCTTGAGATAATAATTGACAGACCATACGACTCACCCGTTGGAAGTGTACAGTTCAGTGACTTTTAGCATATTCATACAGTTCGCATCCAGACTGTTCTCCAGAGGGTGTGCGCCATTTTACATTCACACCAGCGATGTGTGGGGGCTCTGGCGTCTCCATATCCTGGCCCTCACATGTTCCTTTTCATCTTCTCTGATGGTAGCCATCCTAGTGGATGTGAAATGGTACTGTGGTTTTAGTTTACATTTCCATCCTGGCTGTGGTATGGAGCGTGTTTTCATGTGCTTAGTCACAGGTTTTCCTGTTGGGAGAGTATCTTACAAACTGGTACTCACTACCGTGGGACCTGATGAAACTACTAGCCAGAAGTGTCTCCTACCGTGTGCTGTGCCTGTACCTAAGCTGAGAAGAGCTTTGGGCGCTGCCTCGGTGGCATACAGGGTAAAAGGAAGGACAATGCTTGTTAACGAATATATGGAATAAAGTCTTTGGGGCGCAATGGTGGAAGGAAGCATGAACACAGAACTGTGGGAACGTAAGGGTGGAAGAGTTTACTTCTGCTGGAGAGAAGGGCTTTGATCAAGAGGGGAAAGAAAAACATGGCAGAGGCCATCCATATTCGTTATACCGTGAACAGTTCTGTCTCAGTCATTGAACCAAGAAGGGGGGCAATCAGAATGAAAAGACACAGCTCCTGACTCTTGAGAACAACGAGTGGCCATTGTGGATCTTGATTTCTTGACTGTCAAAATGTTGTAGGCGACAGTTTTGTATAGTACTGCTGGGCTGGTGTCTTTCTCCTTTACGACAGCCTTCGTGATGGGGGAAAGTGCTTTCTCATATCTGTTGAGACGGGACAGGATCTCACTCAGCAGCTGAATAAGAGCTGTGTCCATTTGGTCCCGAAGCTGCTTGTGTTACTTGTCCTTTTTTTAACGCACATGAGAATCCCTTTTAGTGCCCAACTGATATCTGACCCCCCCCCCAAAAAAAAAATTCCTTTTAGAAAAATGTGTGATTTGTAGTCTGAAATTGATGAAATATGAAATGACCTCCCTGGGTCTTTTGTGTGTGTAAAAGAATTTTTTTCTTTTGTAAAATATTTTACTCTTTTCCCTGATTAAATATTTGTTTTCAGGTGTTTTGTTTTCTGTTCTCTTTCTGATAGCACTTATAATGGTTTTGGAGAAAAAGATCAGCTTCTGTGGAGCTTACAGATAAAACCACTTTTGGTACTAAATCTCACCTAGTACACTTCTGCCTCTTAAAGACACTCCAAGATCATCTTGAAAAGATGTACAGGAGAAGCAACTTTCAGCATCCCCAATGAGCTCAGATCCTCATTTATGTTTACTAAATTTGCAACTCTGACATGATATTTTACAAAGCCATATAACATGCTTTTGCCAATTGGTTCTGATGTTTGATGGCTTAAGGAGAAATAGATTTGTGTGTTGAAACTTCTGGAACCTTTCCAGCATTACTTTTTCCCCCTGAAAGAGGGTGCTGAGGATTCAGAACTATTAACTATTGTCACACAATTCCCCAGATTTTATTTTCCTGTAGATAAAATTAGATCCAGAACAGGGAATTTTCTGGAATGCTTTCACGGCAAATAAGCTCTTGCGAAAATGCCATGAAATAATTAAAGCTCAGTTATTAGTACAAGTGTTCTCTTAAATATAATTAAATATACATCATATTACATATTTTAGCGTAAGATCGCTGTTAATAGCAATGAGAAAACTCTCATTCCTAGTGCTTTGTGCTGTGAACATTACCCTCCAGTTCACCATAAATAATTCCTCTCCCTTCCCTTCCCTTCTTTCTGCAGACCCATTCAGTACACACACGTCGGAACTCTGCACTCTGTGTGGCAGTTAGTTCCAAGGCCTTGGAGACCCACAGAGTCTGGTTCCGATCCAGCATTGCTGTGTGACCCTGAGCAAGTCCTTTAACCTCACCTACGTGTCGATACCCTCTTTTGTAACACATAAAATCAGAAATACTGCCTACTTCCTAGGACTGCCGTGAGGAATAACTGAGATCGTGCACGGCAAGCCCAGGGCAGGGCACCTGGCAGGTGGGACAGCCCACTTCCGTACCCTGTCCTTGTCACTGTGGTTCTGCTGTACTTAGTGGGAAAGGCCAGTATTTAAATTCAAATCTGTTAGACTGTCCGGAAACGTTACTGTTGTGGTGATAACTCACTTTGGAAACATGAATCCCCTGTGCCATTTGTAGGTCGTCTTCATCCAGGTGCGTTGTGGGCACGTTGTCGATCGTTGACACGGCTTCTCTTTATTGAGGGCTGGGCTGTGCAAGGCACAGCTCAGGGGCTGGAGGTGGGAGGTGATGGACTTGTATTTTCTAATTCAGCCGAACCACAACCCTGTCAGGGTTATGTAGATTTGGAAATTGAAGCAAAGAGAAGTTAGGCGATTTTCCCAAGGTCACATGGTCAACACAGGTGGTACCAGGATCTGTAACGAAGTGGATCATTTGACATATTATCACTTTTATATGTTACTTGGGTGGGAGTGAATTATGACACAAGTTGTCATTTTAATTCTTGGAAGGAGGTGGAGTAAGGTGTAACAAGAGTTTATACCATTTTTCACGTAGCAAAAACCATTTTTACATCTTCAAGGGTCCACAGTAAACCCACTCTGAGGTAAAGGGTAACCCTTTTCTCGGTAACAGATCACATCCCTTACCCTTCTCCACAAATCATCACTGTGTGTTTGATGTTGTCCAGACAAATCTATATGATTCACATGGCAGGATGTTATTGGATTTGCTTCTCATAAAAATCTCATTCTGATTTTTAAATAAAGGAGCTCTGTACAAATCCTTAACAATCCTTCATAGTAGTATCTCTGAATAGCCATCCTCTTTTATACATCCCTTCATTATGAAAATATTGTTCAGAGTTTATTTTTTTTGTTATTGGTTGGTTGGTTTTGTCTCCTGTGTACATTAAGCAATAAACACATGTGTTGACCAAAAAGAACTTTTTACCTTTTAGAATTAACATTTTAATTTTAACACACTGATAAATTTCTCTTTTGGCTTATTACTTAAAGGTTAAGCGTGAGATTTTTCTGTGCTGCATATATTATATACCAGAAACCTGGTGTATATATATAACTTTTAAAAAGTAAAGAAAAGCATAAATATTTGAAATCTCGAGGCTAGCAAAGAATCGTATATAAATTTCAAATGGAGCATTCACAAGGATGTTGTTCTAGGAGGTGGTTAGTCTTTTGGAAATAGGCTTAAGGTTGGTGCTTTTACCTAATCGATTGTTCTTTAGCATCCTTGAAGAGACTGCCTATCTGTATGAATGGGAAAGAATGTTACAGAATGGGTTTTATGAATAATATAATTTTACATAACACTGATATCCCTCCAAATCCAGGCACGATATTTCTTTGTTTACCTACTGTATGGCAACATGCCATCCTGGATATAATTAATGGCCAGAAAATTTAAGACAAAAGAAAGCGGATCTTCCTCAGCCTACAGCACGCAGTGTGTGAAAAAAAATGCCGATGAAAAAAATTAGAGATCCAGATGCCGTAGCTGGTGGGGGATTTCTGTTGCCAACCAGAGTTCAAAGTCGGAAGCTGGTACTGGTACGGTTTCTACCTTTTCCACCGGTTTCTGTCCAGGTCTCCGGGTCTCCACAGAGCAGCGCCTGGTTGGTCTGCGGTTCTCAGCCGATCATTCACTGCTTTCCCAAACCGTCTCTTCCCATGTCGTTTGCTTCTTTCCCTCCTCCCCTACCTGCCTTTGCACACCCATCTGCTTTTTTGTAACTTTATGAAAGAGCGGACGTCAGTGTGCACACCCGTCTGCTTTTTTGTAACTTTAATAACGTCAGTGTGCTTTTCTGTCACCAGGTAATGTGTGAGTTGATGGAGGAAGTAAAAATCAGACTAAAATCAAACGGATTTCCATGAGCACCTCCACACAGACCAAGCCCTTCTCTATGACTGTCTTAATAAAGATGTGTCCACAACAGCCCATACCATATATAGGGGTGTGTGTGTGTGTGTGTGTGTGTGTGTGTGTGTGTGAGAGAGAGAGAGAGAGAGAGAGAGGATGGGGAGAGAGAGAGAGAGAGAGAGAGTGTGTGTGTGTGTGTGTGTGTGAGAGAGAGAGAGAGAGAGTGTGTGTGTGTGTGTGTGTGTGAGAGAGAGAGAGAGGATGGGGAGAGAGAGAGAGAGAGAGAGAGAGAGTGTGTGTGTGTGTGTGTGTGTGTGAGAGAGAGAGAGAGAGTGTGTGTGTGTGTGTGTGTGTGTGTGAGAGAGAGAGAGAGAGAGAGAGGGTGGGGGAGAGAGAGAGAGAGAGAGTGTGTGTGTGTGTGTGAGAGAGAGAGAGAGAGAGAGAGAGTGTGTGTGTGTGTGTGTGTGTGAGAGAGAGAGAGAGAGAGAGGGTGGGGAGAGAGAGAGAGAGAGAGTGTGTGTGTGTGTGTGTGTGTGTGTGTGTGAGAGAGAGAGTGTGTGTGTGTGTGTGTGTGTGTGAGAGAGAGAGAGAGTGTGTGTGTGTGTGTGTGTGTGTGTGTGTGTGTAAATAGCTTTGTTTAATTCTTCCCTCCACTTTGAGGCAAAAAAAAAAACCTTGATAACCTAAACAGTTTGCTGGTGACAGGCCATCCCGTCAGGTGATTGCCTGTGTGGCTCTGCAGAGTCTAGTTTCAGTGGTGGTGGTGGTGGGAAGGCTAGCAGGCTTCCTGCCTAATATTGAGGGGAGGGGACCCATTGTTCGGCTCCCTGCTTCAGTTGCCTCGATTGAGCACCTGTTCTGCCTTCAAGACAGGGACTCGCGTGAAGCCAGATTTGTCCCCTGCCCATGTGAACTGTACAGTGCAATAGGGATGTCACTCTCTACACAGTCTCAAATATAGATACGTATCAGAAACTCGTTAAGTATGGAAAAGGAGGAGGGCACTGTGCTGTGAGATCTTGCAGCAGGGGGCCTGAGAGCCTAGAAAGCTGTGAGAGGTGGCAGGAGCTAACAAGTGAAGGAATGAGAGGGGTAAGGGGAGTCCAGCAGCAAGCGTGGAAGGGCATTCCTGGCGGAGAAAGCTGCACACGCCAAGGCCTTGTGGCAGCAGAGGGCAAGGCTCATGTGAGGAGCTGACTCTGCCTGTAGCAAAGAGACTGGTCCCTCTGAGGTCAGTGCTGGGCGCGAACCGCCTTGTGCTAGCTGGTAGCCCATCTGAGGCTTTTTATCCCGCAGTGAAGGGAAAATGGCCAGTGCAGCAGGGCAGGAGTGTGAGCGGGTTCGCTTTTGGAAAGGTCGCTTTCGACTCTGCGCACCGAACAGAGTGAAGGGGCTGGTGGAGGTAGAGAGACCACCTGCCGGGCCCCAGCAGGGGCCCAGATACGAGGCAGCGTAGCTTGGACCAGAGGATGATGAAGAGGTTGAGAAAGTTATTGAGGGGAAAAAGTTGGAAGCACGTATGTGATGATTGGATAGGAGGAAGGGTGAAGTGTCCAGGGCTGTTTTGAGGGGTTGTGTTCTCACTTCAGACAAAACAATTTCAGGGTCTAAAAGTAAAAGTACCCTTCAAAATAACTGGAATCCAACAAGCCATGTATTATGTTCTTCCCCCTTCCCTTTCGCCCTCCTTCACTTCCTCCCTCCCTCCCTCTCCCTCTGTCTTAATTATTTAACTTTCTGGTACAACTCAAGCAAAAAGATTAGCTGCTTGCAGAGGAACTTTGGTCTCTAACTTTGCAAGTGCCCCATGCCAGATCTGTTCCTATTAATAGGAATTGGAGGCTTGATATGAATTTTTCCCAAAATATATTGTCTCATTTATGTTAAAAACATATAACTTCGGAGCACTTACTTTAAACTCTCTGGGAGATAAAACATGAGCTGGCTAGGTTGTTTCTCGGTGCTAAAACCAAACGTCTGCATGAATTGCAATGTTGCTGTAAATATTTCCAGGCACAGACAGGTAGATACAATAGGAAAAGCCCGAACAAATTCTTAGGATGCCAATATTGTCACAAAGTCTCCATGCAGAATGAAGTTGTTTGACAAAGTGTTTCCCTGGTGATTTGGCTGCAGATGAAAATGTCTTCGGCAATAAAATTCCGTGCTGGAGCCTCAGCTCTGTGCACGCATCAGTCAGCAAATGACATATCAAGGATCTTTTTTTTGCTGTATTAGTTAATAGGTTGGCAGAAATATGTGAAACATTGTTATTCCCCTCAATTTCTGTGCCTGGATATTTTTCCCCCTACCTTTAAACACGCATTCATTTTACCAAAATATTTTCCAGCCGTAAATCTACGACTAATCAATAAGATTGCATTAGAACAGAGATAAAAAGTTTTTTATTACAAGTGTTTTCTTAGTTACCAATGCCAGAAGACGTATAATAGCAAGAGCTGCTGTTTTGCCATCATTTGTGAATAGTTTCGGGGAAATTTAAGGGTTGGTAAGGCAATTAGTGATGAAGCATATTTTAATTATAGGAACTGGATAAGCTGCGTACAGCTTTATGAATTAATACATTATTGTTTAATAGGTCACAGTCACGTGTGACTTTAATCACACTTCTTGTAGCCACGGTTTTATTAGCAGTCGTGTTTTATAACTTAACAATTTATGCATAATGAATTCAGAAGTTCCATTTGCGTGATATCAGGGAAATAATTTACCCCATACGTTAGCACTCGTAAACAGCAGCAGAGTCCTGCAGGATCACAACCGAATAATTGTCCAAGATCATTTTACATTCAAAGGTACTTTTAATAATGAGATCATTCTGTACGGCCTTCTGTTATTTCTGTGGACGCCAAGTCTGGCTTTCACAAAGTGATTTAAGAAACAAGAGTGAAGACGTATCACAATCATTTCACGTGTATTTAATAAGCATGATTACCCGGTGAGGTCCACATCCATCCTTGCAGTTGGGAAAACTGTAAGGGATTGAATTTATGCTGCATTGTAGAATTTTCTTGTCTAACACTCTTCCTCCAGCCCAGCATCTCCAGGCTTCAGTGCATGTCAGAAGCTATCAGATGGACTAGATTGTGCTCTGTGTATCTTAATGGCACGTGTGGCATACTTTAGCTCAGGCTTTTCAGAGCCTCCTTGCGTGCTGGCCTCTGGGTAGCCACTGTCATCTCAGGGAAAGCACAGTCTCATCCCACCCCAAGCTGCTTCTCAACAAGCCCCTGAGAGAACACCTCCAGCCCCTGTCCTTACACAGAAGCAAAGAAACTCACACTTGGTGATTGACTACTGTAACCGCAGGCACCCGGCTAGTTGATGCTTGTCATTTTCATCAAGATTTTATTTTAAATCACAAACCCACTGGGGCCTCAGTTCTGGAAAGTCTTTTGAGGCCACCCAGTGATATTGGAGACTCTTGAGGCTAGGGTGATCTGTGTATGTTGCAAGGATATTAATAGGCCCGTTAAAGGGCGTTCTGTTCAAAGAAGCTTGGAAAACTTTGGGGAAAACTGTTCGCTGATAGGTGAGTGTTCATCTTTGGTGTCTAGGTAGGGTATGCAGGGTGCAGCATTGCCCAAACTTTATTGACCCTAGAGCGTTTTTGTTTGTTTTTGTTTTTGTTTTTGGAAGTGTCCTACCCTCAGTTTCTTTCTCTATGAAATATACAAATCAAAATATATAAAACATGTAAAAAGCATATGGAGTTCAACAAAGTTCAGTCAGGTAAATCTGAAGATGTAATTGGCTTTATTAAGCCATTTGTGGTTTAATAATAATTAATAAAATTATTAAATCGTTATTAAATTAATAAAATAATAATTAATAATGTGGTTTAATAAGTAAACCATTTGTGGATCAGACAGCATCCCATCCAGCAAGTAGAGGGGAGTTTCGCGGAGCCCAACAAACGGAAGGCTTTTATAGTTATTTTTAAAATCATTTTTAATGTTTATTTTTGAAATAGAGAGTCAGAGCACAAACAGGGGAGGGCGGGGGGGGGGGGGGAGACGCAGAATCCAAAGCAGGCTCCAGGCTCCAAGCTGTCCACACAGAGCCCGACGTGGGGCTCGAACTCACCAACTGTGAGATCCTGACCTGAGCTGAAGTCAGAGGCTCCACTGACTGAGCCACCCACAAAAGAAAGGCTTTAAAAGGCAGAGAAAAATTTTTTTAAAAAAAGAAGAAAGGAATGTATTAGCAAGAAATGCATTGTTGAGGCAAAGTTGCCCTCCTACGCGGAGCCGAAGGGGTCTATCAGTAAAATTTCCTAGTACTAAGCATGTTAACTCCTTGAAGGCTATCTAGAAGGTTGAAACTGCAGTTAGGTTAAGTGGGAAGTCTTGATTTACCGCCATGGGGCCTTAACCTAAGTGATGCCATTTTGGGTCTGTGGTTTTTATTTGTTTATTTGTTGTTGTTGCTTTAAACATTAGTTACACTGTGCTCTCCACAGCACAAATTTTGTCAGGGTATAAGATATAATGATGATTGTTCATGTGATTTTCAAGGCTGTGAAATACCATAAAAAATATAACCAATTACGGTTATTTTTCTGCTTTGATCTTTTTGGAAATAGAGTGTCAGAGAAACCATGTGCCAGATTCTTTAATTGTTCAGATTTTAGTGGTCTGGACACCGTTCTCTGTGTCTTTTATTCTTCCTGCCCAACTCTTCTGTATGCTGGGAAAATCTCTTCTTTAAGGGTCCACATTACTAACTGCAAAAAATGATCTTTATAGCATGTGGTTGATCTGAGCATTAGTTTTAAGTGGTTTTTACTAGTTGTGTTTATAGTGTCTTCTAACTGCTCGCTGTCAGTTATTAATATTGCCTAATCAGTTTTGTCTTTATATTAACACAACCCTGTAATTAGCTGTCTGTTTCCCACACTCAGCTTTTCCAGATTGGCTTAAACTCTAAATAAAGGGTGAGGGGGGCAAAGGGAGTGAAAGTCACGGCACATCCCTTGCTGTACAGATATGTAGATAGCCTACACTACAAGAAACCTCCTTCTGGCTCCAACCGCCTCATTTTTTTCTCTTCAGCTAGTTTATGCTCACAGTTGCCTGTTCGGAAATGTTTATCAAATTAATAACTTTGCATACCATAAATGCTGTTTTGATTTCACGTGGAGGCAAGATTGAATTTCTTCATGGTTTGATTCGCTGCTATTGATTCTCTCATGGCGATTTGGAGAACAGAGCTCGGATGGTCTCAGCGAGCTAATTTGTTGCTAATGTAATTTATTTATAATGCTTTGGTTGCAGGAAGTAGAAGGAGCGTGTTCCACTCAATACAAAGCATAGTACTCTTTTGTTATTCGTTTACTCCACCAAGATTTATAGTGCCTATTACTGGCCCTGGGTCCAACAGGGAATAAAATACAATACCTGTCCTGGGGAAGTTTGCATTCTAGTGGAGAGAGACAGTCAGTGAACAAATGTTAGATGGCGGCAAGAGAGCGAGAGGGTGGGAGGTGTCAAGAAAGGCCTCAGGGACCTGAAGGACGTGCAGAAATTGAGGCAAGGAGTGGTCCGCACAGGTACACCCACGCCGGAAGAAAGAGTGATGCCACTGTGAGCTCAAAGAGATGATGGTGACAAAAGTTGGCTTTGCTCTCCATGAGACAGGACGCCATGGGTGTGTTTTGAGCAGAAGAGCGACAAGATCTGGTTAATCATTTAGAAAGATCGCTGGTCCTGGGGGGTGAAAGGGGGAGCAAAGGAGACAACTCGAAAGCCATTGCAGTAACCTGAGCAGGAGGGTGGTGGTGGGGTGGCTGAGATGGAATGGATTAGAAGCAGCACAAGGGGAGAGGCTGACAGAGTTTGCTGGTGAGTTGGACGTGGGATGGAAAGCCAGAAGTTGGCATTGCCCAAATGGAATCCTGGGATTGGAGTGGATTTGAGAGAGTGGGGGAGCTTGGATGTGCTGAAGGGGCTGGTTGGCAGGTGGCTGTCATATTCTGGAGGCAGGACAAGGACCTGGCTGGAGATCCAAGCGTGAGCGTCCAGGGTGGGTAGCATGACTGAAAGTCATGAGTCAGAAGACCATCATCTAAGGAGTACAAAGAGAAGAGGTCCGGAGACCAGGCCCCAGGCTCCCCAGTGTTTGAGAGGCAGCAGGAGGGGAAAAAACAGTATAGGGAACTGAGAGCGAGCCCTCAATCATAAAGCAAGCCAAGAAAGCATAATGTTCCAGAAAGCATATAAATTAGTGGTGTCAGAGAGGTGAAAATTTATCAGTTTTTCCAGCTGCCGTGGAAAACTGGGGTAAGATAAGACTTGAGATTGCCCTTTGGAATTAACAATGCCGAGGTCTCATCAAAACTAGGAGCTTGTTTTGTTAACAAAGAGGTTGGGATAGGAAGATTAGCTTAGAATGGGTTAAACACAGATATGTCTTTGGAGAGTTGGCTCCGAGGGAAGGCAGGGATGGGCGATAG
This sequence comes from Acinonyx jubatus, assembly GCF_027475565.1. Lineage (NCBI taxonomy): Eukaryota > Metazoa > Chordata > Mammalia > Carnivora > Felidae > Acinonyx > Acinonyx jubatus. The sequence goes on along the minus strand of NC_069387.1, from coordinate 15,167,833 downwards.
CTGGAGGAGGATGTTGGGTCCAGACAGGCAAGAATAAAGTGTGTTTTGTGTTAATGTGAACGGTTAATGTGGTGGGGGAGGGATCGATGATGGAGGAGAGGGGACAGTTTCTAGAGCAATGTCATCGTGAAGGTAGAAGGGCTGGGGGTCCAGAAAGCAAGCAGAGGGGTTGGCCCTGGCTAGGGATCCAGGCACTTCATGCAGGGTAACGAGAGGAGGCAGGATGGATGAGGAAGTTGTAAAGTATTTGAGGTTTGGGAGAAGAAGGTATAAAATCGGCTAGCAGTGGGAGAAGGGATGTACCAAAGAAATGAGTGAAGATGGCCAGGACTACAAAGGACCCTGGTGATAATCCACGCAAATTGAACTTGCCTCTTTGTGCTCACTGCATCAGGAGAGCTTGCCCAGAATACCTGCGAAAATAACTAATGTTCCAGTTTATATATACACCACAATTTGTTTATCCATTGGCCTATTATTGTACATTAATATTGTTTCCAGTTGGGGTTATTATGAATACAGCTGCTATGAACATTTTTGTACAAGTCTTTATATGGACATATGTTTTCATTTCCCCTGGGTAGGTTCCTAGAAACAGAATCACTGGGTCGTAGAATAGACATATATTTAACTTGGAAAGAAACTGCCAGTTTTCTGAAGTGGCTGTTCTGCAAAAGTAACCAGGCGAATGCTTCACCCTGTTGGGTAGAAAATAAACGTATAGTAAATGGGAAATGCAAGATAGCAGAAATTCATGGTCTCGGCTTAGTCATTACCGAGTCTTAGCAAAGTCACCGAACTATTACAGACTCAGTTTCCCCAGAAGCTACACGGAAGATATAAACAAGGTCATCTGCAAGTTCCCTTTTGAGATCCCACATTCTGTGAGTTTTGCTGAAATTCAACCACATGGTCATAAACAGACAGAAAGCCTGATACCTGCACATTTTTATTCTGCGGGAGTTGAGTTGCGTTTAATGTGCAGGACATAGGAAGAAAATCTAGAACGTAAGGTGCAGAGGCAAAAGGATTAGGCTTATATGAAGCACACAGTTGCATGTGGAAATGATAGAGTCTTTAGAAGAAAACGTAAGGTGACAGAGAATTCAACTCAGAATTTTATATTAAAAAGTTGGGTGTTTGTGAATAGCTCCCATTTTGCTTTTGTTAGGACGTACATCCTGGGAGACACAGTTGGGTGATTTAAGAACAAACTCCCTACACGTGCACTATTGGGATTGCTGTGGCTTGCTTGGAAATGAGAGGAATGCAACATTGGCCTCTGTTACTACTGCAGAACCGCTGGACAAGTGTCCTGCTCATCTGGGCACTCTCCGGCCAAGAGCAGAGAACATTTCTGTTTCCTTCCAGCGACAGGAGAGAGCACCCCATTGCCGTCTTTCTGTACGTCTTGTCCATACATGGACTTCCGTGTACGTGGCTGCATGTCTCCGAGACATCTCAGCTGTCTGTTCCCACACTTCAGCACTGCACGGTGAAGGATGTGCTTCAGCAAAGACTGGGGCGCCATGTTCCTGTGGTTGAAGCCATCTGATAAATAGAGGATGCTAGAAAAGACAGGTTGAACATCAGTGTGAGATCACATTCTCCTGTATAGTTTGCCTTTCAGGGTAATGAGAATTAGGGGAGGGGAGGGGACAAGCCACTGGGAGACCGCTCCAAGCCAGTGGGGAGTCTTGACTAAGCTGTGATTGGCAGTGGAGGCAAATGGCCAGTTGGTGCCCGTCACCCCTCGGGGTCCTGGCGTTGTGAGGTCCTCATCCACTCAGGGACAGATGAATGCCCTCTGCTTTCTCAGAAGGGATTCTGAAAGACCTGAGTTTTGAAAGGCATTCATAGGGGATCTTGGATTTGAACTTTAGAGGTCAGGCCGAACTCTTGCAACGTGCGAAGTGCCTTCCACGGCATCCCTGGCCTGATTGTCAGCCAGCCTCTGCTTGAGAACCTAGAGTGACCTGGAACTCACTACCTCAGCACATTCACTGTAGGACACACGTACTTCTCAGGACATGCCCACAGGGTACAACCTTACTGAGCCCGTGCCATGGGACCTTTCTTCTGTGACATGGGGAAAGAATCTAAAGCCAAAAGCATCTGCACCGCTAGCATGGAGTGGCAGCTTTGTCTGGTTTTGTTTCTCTCCCTAGGGGGGACTAGATCATGGGCATATTATTTTTGTTCTTTCTCAGTGGGGTGAAGAACCACACAAGTAAGCGTTCTTTTCCCCAGTCAGGGACCGTCATCTCTTAAGGGGCTCTGATTTATCTTTACTTTGATCTCTGAAGATGGCTCCTTTCTTCCATTGGGCTTCCATTCTTCATAGCTGTTCAAAAGTCCACGTATTTGTAATGCAAAAGCAGTGATTTTCAACCAGGGCAGTTTGGTTCCCAAGGGACATTTGACAGTTACTGGAGACCCCATCGTTGCCATATCTGATGTGGGGATGCTACGCGCAGCTAATGAGTAGAGGCCAGGGATGCTCCTGAACAGCCTTCAGTGCACCGGAGGGCCCTGTGCAACAAAGAACTACCTGGTCCAAAAGGTCTTTGCGGTGGGAGTGGGAAACTCTGGACTAAAGGAGCCAGTGGTTGCAAGCCCACCAGTAGCCCCTTCCGTTGGTGGCCAGCACAGTTCACGGGGTTGTGCTGTGGCACTCAGCTTTGTTGGTATCTAGGGAGATGCAAGAGTCTTAATTTCATGAGCAGCAGAGGTTCTGCAGTTATTTATATTCTCCGTGGCTCTTACAGAAGAGTTAGAGCGGAGCCAAGTAGTTCACCATAGAAAGAATTCATTGAGAATCAGTGGTGGGGTGTGTGGTTAGAATACGATGTTGGCGGCTTTGCTCTTCACTCGCTTTCATCCGTAACTTAACTCAGAGTGGCAGACACCTTTGAATCCTAAACAGGGACTTATTTTTCCAGCCCTCTTGGGTTTTTTTTAAGGTACATCCAACTTCTCGCTAATAAACCAATGAGGTCTAGGTTACCTCTAATTAAGAGAAGAGTGAGCAGTCAAGATCAAAGAGATTTAAAAGGCCTTGTGTTTTCACTCCTTTATTCATACATTCCAGAAAGCAGTTTGTTTTCCATAGTTGACGTAGTTTGCTAAATCTGGTGCATTGTTGGTTGTTTGGTGGAGGGCTTGTTTTGTGGGTTTTGTTTTGTAGTAGGGGAGACAAAAGGGGGAAAAATCACGTGAATGTGTTTTTCACGTTGTCAGAAGAAGGCAAACTCGACCTCAGTGCAGGTTTTGATGTGTAATAGTAGGAGAACAGACACAGGCGTTGAATAATTTCCCACCCACCCTTTTTAGGGGTAGAACCCATGCTGAGAGAGGACGACGAAGAAGAGCTTGTCAGTCAAGGCAGAAGCTAATTAGATTAGCTCCAGTGCCTCTCTGGACGGCTTCCAGAAGCACACACCCTGTCACATTTGCTGTGAGTGTCCGTGAAGGCTCCCTCTTCCCCCATTTCTTTGACTCCATCCAAAACCAAACTTGAAAATGGTGGGAGTGAGCATGCTGGGGTCCCCCCTGTGTGCGGGATGGAAACAGGAAACACACACTCTTTAGGGGTGTAAAAGGAGGGTCCGGGGGGTTCCCCGGGCCCACAGTGAATGTAACTCAGGGAGACAACACCGTGGTAGGAGTATACTGGCAGCAGAGGCCGACTGGGGGATTCTGAATTGCCCCACCCGCTGAAGTTCCCTTTCTCTTTCCTGGCTGGTTAGCATGAGCATCGAATGACTGTTGTCACCTTTAAATGCAAACTAAGATTAGTGAGCTGTTGTTGAAGGAGTGGGGACCATTTGGGATTTCAAGGTGTTCTAGAAATCCTCCTTTGGTAGTGCTAGTTATTCATGGTAAAAAAAACCACATATATATATATATGTTTATTTATATATAAAATTTATATTTTATATAATATACTAAATATATATTATATAATATATATTTAATATATAATAAAATATAAATATATTTATATATAAATATATATAAATATATTTATATATAATATATATATAATATATATATTACATATATATTATATATATATATAAAATCACCCTTCTCTGTTTCCTTTTGTGAGACTCATGGTAACACAGGGTCAGCTGAGGTCCCGATAGTGCACAGCACTGGGGAAGTGTGCTCTCCGAAGAGTGAGTGCTCCCCGCCGTGAAGGCAGGACCCAGCACCGATGTGCCCTGAGCTTGTTTGCGGCTTCAGTCATCTTAGTGCTGGAGATTCTTCCCTCTGGAGACGTGGTCTGAACCGTCCCTCGCCGATGACGGCAGTGCAGCTCTCAGGCAAAAGCTTGTCTTCCGATCCTCTCCCATGGCACATGACAGTTTTGTCTGTGACGGCCGGATTAATTATCACAAGTGGTTTGCTGGCAGACAGTTGGATGCTAATTATGATTGGGACCCCTGGGCCCTTGCACCCAAATCTGTTGATGTTTTTTGGTGGCGGTGAAAAGGAAACACCATAAAATATGAAAGGATTTCTTTTTTGTGGGTTGGGGCCTGGGGAACAACTCAGAGCGAGGCAGATCAAGCCAGGCAGCTTTGGTTAACCGTGACCTGAGCCAACAGCTTCTCCCCCTGTGTTCGCGGGGAAAGGACTGAACAAGTGGTTAATTAATTGTTACTTCCCGGTGAAGAGGGGTTTGAGTTTGGATATTTCAATGCAAAGGCAAAAATAGGCATTGATTAAATTTGAGGTGACATTTGGGAAGGTGTTCTCATAATGTCTGAGTTTGATTATCCAATCTGACTTCATGCTGTGTCCTGGGTTTGTGTAAAATTTCTAGCAGGTTCTACCTGGGAAGAATTATTTTCAATTAAATGGATCATGAGCACTGGAGAAAGAATCATGAAACGCACCTGTAGCGTGGAATCATGTAGTGAACAAAGCTGCCCAGCTCACAAAGGGATGTTTTGGGAGTTGGCCTGTGCTAATACGGGCTTTGGGTACCATGTCATTCTTTCTCATCATCGGTTACGTTAATGAGGTATAGACATGAAGGCAGGTGCGTACTTCATGGGGCCGTGTGACGCATGGCGGATGCTGTCGCTGGCTCTGGTTGGGGACAAGCAAGGAGGAGGCCAGCAGATCCTTGATCGCTGGAAAGGATGATAACCTGTTGGGCGATTGCAAAAAGGCAATCCAGCATTAGTGGGGAAAGTAGAGAAAAGAACAGGAAATGTCTTAATTATTTCAAGTAGGTATGTGAATGGGCTGGCTTTCTTTAGTAAGGCTTTTTGATAGGATACAGGCAACGTTCCAGCATATGTGCTTGAATCATCTTTAATGACTAAGTAAATAAAGGACACCCCTACGTACTTTTTTGGGGATTCCATGGATTTTTAAATAGTGTTTTTTCCTCAAGGAAAGTGAAGTGACTCATAATTCCTATTAAATTCGGTGGCTGATATATAGTCACAATATACAAAATAAATTTTGTCTAATGTTGCATTTCCATAATCATCAGATAAGATTGTCTGGCAGAAACAAACTTGCCTTTAGGCCTTACCTGGGGAAGTCAGAGTACAGCGAGTGCCCCCACTCCTGCAACACTCTTAGCCCAAAAAATGTAGACAGAGGCAAAGACAGGTCCATAAAGATCCACTGCTTTGTTCCCTGGCACAGTTGAGGATACAGTTGTGTCAGAAGGAGCTATTTGAAAGGCTTTGAAATTTTTCTGCAGTTACCCTTTCGGTTGAATTTCCTGAAAGTTTTTCCTGCTTCCAGGGTATAAGTGCAAGGTATGATGAACAGGAAGTTTAATGGAATGACACTCATTAAATCTCATTTCTCTGTGCCTCTTCCAGCCTTTTCTTGATGATTTTAATTCTTACCGGGCAGCAACTCAGTGACCTTACTTCTCCCTCTCATGAGCCAGAGAGGAAAACCCTCTGTGTTTAAAGAGACTCCGAGCCTCCCATGCATCCCAGTTCTGCTCCAGGGAAACCTGGGCGGTGGCAGAGTACCTCTGCACTGGGAGAGATGGGCATTTTCGTTCTGATGAAGGGGTGACGAGGCCAGGGGCCAAGCCAACAGCATGAACACTGGCTTTGCTCGGGAGTGTCTTCGTTTATTCTCACACTCGTTCATGCACTCACTCGTTCACAGAGACTTGCTGAGCATTACTTCAAGTAGGTATGTGAATGGGAGCCCTGCCCATCCTGGTAAAGAGAGCATGGGCCCCACCCTCGGGGTCCGTTCCCAGCTGTGCATTGCAGCAGCCCTGTGTCCTTACAGAGCCCACGGACACCAAGTTAATACAGCCCAAGAGCTGTATCACCAACCGGGCGTGTTCCTTTCTTAAATGGACACAAGACTTACCATTTTGCACTCCTTAGTTTTTGAATCTTCGATAATCACACACTGACAGCGGTTTCATCAGGTGGCTATCTCTGGATCCTGTCAACTTGCTTGAGACCTTTTGGGTGACTTCGGGTAGGGCCAGGCAGTCAGACTGACAAGAGCCCGGCCTGGGGTTTCCAGGAGTTTCTGAGCACATTTCTGCCATCGACCACCTGTCACTTTGGTCGACTCATTTGGCCCAACCACACCCCAGTTTCTCATCTGTGGAGCAACACATTTAACCAAAGTGAGTTTAGGTCACCCTCATTTTTTAAAATCTATACTTTTTTTTTTTTAATTTTAGTGGGTAAAAAAGGTGATTTTCAAGTTTAATGAGTCTAATAGTTGTGCTACCAAAATGGAAAAGAAAACCAAACCAAATTACTTTTTTCCATTTGGGACAAGTTGAATTTCAAAAATAGCATCCTCTGTGCTGCCTGAGGTTAGAGTCACTATTTCTAAGAACAGCTGCCATTTCATGAGTAATTAGATGTGTCCAGACTGACAGAGACATGATCTCATTCATTCTTCACAACCTTAAGAGGGAGGTTCTGTTAGTGTCCTTGTACCTGTAGGGCGTATGTAGGTACTGTCCCCGTTTGCAGATGAGGAGATAGAGACCCAGAGAGACTAGGGAACTTCTCTGGGTTTACACATCAGGGAATGTTAAGATGGGCTTGGAATCCAGAGCTTCTATATGACTCACAGAACCATCACATAATGTTCCGATCAGCTTGCTAGCGACACCACCTGTCACAAAGGCGGGGCTCAGTAATTGGTGGGTGCACGGCGGGTGGAATGAGATGGAAACTTGTAATGTGATCACTTGGAAGACGTGTACTCAGGTAGCCCTCTGTTTTTCCTGTTACTGCACGTTCTGTGTCACTGTGCACTGAGGCCACACTGTTCCTAGATCATCTTGTTGCCAATGGGTCTTGTTTTAAACCTTCGCTAATTAATACAAGGACCCGATCTCAGGTCCCCTGATACTCGGTGGAGTGCCCTGACCGGCAGCATGGGCGTCACCTGGTAATGGGTCAGAAATGGAAGATCTTGGGCCCCTCGACCCGCTGACTCAGAATCGGCACGTGCCCAGATCCCCCAGGTAATTCCTGTGCACACAGAAGTTTGGGAGCTTTGCACGTCTGGCAGGACTGTACGTGAACCCTGTGCTACTTGGCAGAGGAGCACAGTTGAGTATCACGCCGCGATAACCACATTAATAGTGTTGTGGCCAGGAGTGAAGAATTTGAGGAATACGATTCTCAAATCGCCACAGAAGACTGTGACACTCAGGAGGAAGGCATAGGACCTGAACACCGGAGAAGCTGGAAAAAGAGAAATCTTTTTCCGTGGACCTTGCTTTTTATGGAGTTGAAGAACACAGGGTTTTTTTCGGGTTTGTTTTTACTTTGGAAAAAAAACCATCCCGGGTTGCTTGGGAGTTCAAACAGTAAAGTCCAATTAGTAAAAAGTAAGAATTAATAAAAAGAGAGAAGGCTAAAACTTAATGATAAGCCATACTTCTCAAGGTTATTATTTTGAGCTAATTGCAGGACTCCCCGGCCCTCTGTTTTTCCCCTCAAAGTTCGTATTTCTTATAAAACAGCTCCAAAGTGAAAAATCCTATGTCGTGTAAAATAATTACTCATATTTATCGTTAAGAACGAATACGCAGCATGCAGCAACGAATGTTTTTCCTTCCTGTCTCACGTGGCTGTTTCTTAAATGCACAACATTTTATAGAACATACAGGAAAAATGTAACATTTCTTGCAGTCACTGGATTCTACCTAACAAGCGAAAGTTGAAGCTTACATCATGTAGAGGCAGTTATATTACATGTTCAATGAGGGTTTTAAAATATATATTGAAAAAAATTAAGTATTACGTGCAAAAACATAAACAGAGGACACTATAAATCAAGCCCCCTGTGAAACGTATGTAAATGTGTTAATACGTGTGTGTACATAATGTGATATGGAGGAGGATTATTACCAGCTCCTTGTTTTTATAGTGTGTTGTTGATATTTTACAGAAAGGTTAAAGCAAATGAAGTGTTGCCAGGATCTCCAAAACTATCCATCCTAACTTCTAGGATCATGTTCTCCAAACTGCTAATTAATGTAAAGTCAGTTTCATATATTGAGATGTTTAATCAATTGGCAGATTGCTGTCAATAAATATGTGTCTGAAGTGGTTTGTAATAGACAGGCTAATGAAGTACCCTCTGTGAGTGTCAGAGCTATTGGGAAAAGTCTCTCTTCCTTCTGGGCGTCTTGCCATATGTTATTAGTCTCCCTCTGATGCAGGAAAGAATGCCCTTCACCATTGCCGGTCTCACCTCTGGATGGAATTAGCCAGAGAACCAGAAGGTGAGTTTCATTTTATACTAGTGGCTAGTCAAGCAGCGTTAGGTGAAAGGGGTGGTTACTGGTAACGTTACCGATACGAAAAGTCACTAACGTTTCCTGAGCAATTACTACACGCGAGGCTCTCTGTGCAGTGCTCCGATTTCAGTTAGCACATTTATATTCCCGGCAGCCCTAAGAGAAAGTGCACTGTTTCCCAAACCTCTCACATCATTTATGTGACCATTGTTTGGGTCATGCCACTGCGGGCCTGAAACAGATTTGTAGCTACCGTAACCAACACGCGTAGTTATTTCAAAGTCATTGTAATTTTCCAACTGTAACATAGTGGAGAAATGAAAAGAGTGTGGCTTATTACTGAATTCATTGAATATATAAAAGCCTGCTCCTGGCTACCCTGGGGGATGGGTCATAGTGGTCAGATGTTTGCAGCTGTGCATAGAAATCCTATCTGGATATCTGGCAGCTCTAAACAGGCAGAAAGAGATAGGACAGATGAGCTACCCAGATACTATAAGATGTCTCGATGTCAGTGATGTGATTTTCCAAGATGGCGAACGAATCTTAGCAAAGCTCCAAAAACATAGCAAAATAGGGCCTCATCTCGATTTGCACAAAAGCTGCATGGCTGGAATATCCAGTCTACATCGATGCTGGACAGAAAATACTTTGTGTTCCTCCATAAAACAAATTGAGGTTCTAGGATTTCCATCTACACGAATGTCCCACGGACGTTGAGAACTCCTGGGGCCCGGGAGACCGCTCTCAACATACCAGGTCTGGCTTCATCAGAAGACATCATCTCCCCAGCCTTCATCCAGTAAATGCCATTATAGCTTTCCAGGCATGAGGACAACCACAAATGCCCCCACCAATTTCTAGAAAAGGTCTGCAGGGGGTTATGGTCACCCCATGAGGCAAGGATACCCTGGTTTCATCTCTGTCTTTCACGAGTAGCAACTGAAGCCTCTGTCATTTTCCCAGAGGCACATAGGCAGGAAATAATGAAGTTGGGTTCCAGACTGTCCTTGACACCAGAATCCCTGCATTTAACCCGCGTTAAAACACATGTAGGCTTTGCGGGTCATTTCTCAGAATTGCGATGTGAGATTTATTGAAACCCCCCCCCCCCACACACACACACACACACACACACCCCCACCCTCACCCCTGGCTGTGGCTATCTCCTCTGGCCAGGTGCTTTGCATGCATGACCTAATGTTCACGACAAACCTGCAATGCCATTGTGTTGATTGCCTTTTCACAAATTGGGACGCTTGAGTGTGAGCCTCTTCCCCAAGGTCACTCAGCCGGTGAGAAACAGAACTGGGCTTCGAGTTCATTTTAACTGCCGAGAGCAGCTCCCACACCTCGTTAGAGCTGGGCCGTTAGAAGGAGGGAGCGTGCATAACCTGTTGATAACCACTCGCCCACCTTTTCTTGATGTCCTTTTACTTTCTCATTTCCTCCTCAGTAAGGTGACCAAATAGTTGATTGGCCGAAAGAGGACACTTTTGAGAATGAAAGCGGACGCTCTTCTTAGCAGGACACGGATGTGGGTCACTCAGCGATGGCCAGCTTAGAGGTTTGAGGAAGGGAACACTCACCGGTTGGTGACTGACAATCACACACAGAGCTAGAAAATGCCGTGCGCTTCCTGGTCAGAACACGCTGGGGACTCGGCTCCCACAGGAACTCTGCTTTGCTACCCACAGTGACTGTGTGACCATCATGAAAGGGATCGGACCTTTTTGTCTTTTGAGATCTTTCCCCGGTTTGCAAAGTTGACATTCCTGCCTTCCCAAGGGCACAGGTGGTTTGGACAGACAAGCCTTGAATCAGTGCCCCTCAGAGCATCACAAAAATAGGTGGGGGGCGGGCCTGGGGACCCCACACCAGACCCCCAGGGCACAGAAGCTCTTTGTAGGTGGTGACTGGGGCAGAGAGCTGCTTCCTGCACGACAAGAGAAGTCTTCCTTCCCCTTCCATGTAAAGCTTGTGCTAAAGGAGTGCGTTGACTAATTCTGCCTGAATTTCCCCCAAGCTTCTGCACTTGTCTTTGTTTATTATATTAATAAATACTATGCAGCTAATGTTCCCATCTGGCAGGCCAGAGAAAAGAGCATAAAAATGAAGTCGTGGTACAGCTCTTAAATACTAATGAAGGTGAGATCTACTTGGCATGGTAGGAAGGTGGGTCTTTATTTTAGAGTTCTTAATTAAGAACTGCCAAGTGACTAATATTAATTAGGAAGCCAGCTGTATCCTTCAGCTTTATGGTGTATTTCTTCTTAGGAACCTAGGAAGGGAGTGAGTCGGAGCTTCTTTTAATCCATCAGCACACGAGCAATTTTGTATTAAGTATAGTTGGTGTGTACGAGACCAGGCTGTGTGGACAGAGATTTATAAGATACTGTCTTGCCTTCAGGGTCTCCACCGAGTTGAGGAGTGCAGCATCGGGACAGGGAAGGGAAAGGCGGCAGAACAGGAGCTTGGCAGTGTGGTGGGAGGCAGCGTTCTCTACGCAGTGTCCTCCCTGTGCTGGGGTCCCAGTAGTGCGCCAGTATAAAGGGCTGGGAGAGCATCACGTCCCCAGTTACAGTGGCATGGACAAAAAGGTTTGAGGACCAGCTGGCAGACCACAGTTGTAGGCAGAAGGAGTTGGGATGACTACAGCGGAGCTCCGAAGAGGAGTGGGAGACTTCCGAGGGGTGAGGAGCCCTGGGCAGCCCCAGGCGAGGAAGGGAGCAGGGCCGGCTGAACCTGAAAGGGAAGTCACAGGCGGCACACTGGCACATTCGCTCCCGCTCCTCCGTGCCCAGTCTGTCCACCAGCTGTTTTAAGAGTGACCCTGCTGGGGTGCCTGAGTGGCCCAGTTGGTTGAGCATCCAGCTTTGGCTTAGGTCACGGTTCGTGGGTTCGAGCCCCATGTCAGACTGTGTGCCGACAGCTCAGAGCCTGGAGCCTGCTGCGGATTCTGTGGCTCCCTCTCTCTCTGCCCTTCCCCCGCTCATGCTCTGCGTATGTCTCTGTCTCTCAAAAATAAACATGACAAAAATTAAAAAAAAAAAAAAAAAAAAAAAAGAGTGACCCTGTTGGCGCTGCTCGTACCTGCGCTTGGGCTCAGGCGTGGTCTCCTGTAGGTTCCTGGGTCCCTGAGCTGGAGGGCAGAGGTGGTGCTTGGAGCACAAACTCAGTGCGCTGTGTATTCATGAAGGGACCACTCAGTTCCTTAATAAACTAGTGCCCAGAACAAGGGGCTTAATAGGAAGCCCTTCAGAACCTCCGTCCATGTTTCTGTGTTCCAAGTCTCTTTTGACATTGATGTGGTAATATCCATCAAATTCTAGTTCCTTGAATCACTAGCGATTGAAGGATTATATGAAGATTAAGTTGTAATGGGCTTTTATTTTATTTATTTTTTTTTTTTTACTTTGCCCGACAGAGTCTTAATTTTCTGCGGTAGTTTGTTTGCGCGTTTGTTCTTCAAGCTCAACTTGGCCAATTTTCATTGTCTCTTAATTTCATACCTAGAAACTCAGGTTGCTGCGTTGAATCTGTAAACCGACAACTCCGTGAAAGCACCCGACCCAGCGCCGGGGTGGGCGCAGCGGTCCCACAAGTCTCCACCCTGCTTCACGGACTTTCTTGGGTAGCGCTTCCCTCACACCATCCAAGGAGAGCTCTCAGTCAAGAGTCCTGAACTTTGAGCCTTAGACGTGCTCATTTTTGTCTATAGATTCAGACTCCTCTCAGGGGGCTGAGTGTGCCCCCTCTCTGTCCTCACACTGCCACAGAACTCGTACCTTGTACATCTTTTCGCATTAGTGGCTTCCATCCCGGTTGTACCCGCGTGTGTGTGGGCACGAACCTTGCCCAGCCTTGCTTTATAAACGGCCTTTTCCACTAAATCCAGATATCCAGAACAGTCCTTGGCCCAACTAAGAAACTCTTGGAGCATTTTCCAGAATCCTACCCTCTGCTTTTGATACAGTCCCGAACGGTTCCTGTCTTTGGCATGCCGCCCTGATGGCCTGGTTCTGACATCTCTGAGCGTCACTAAAAGCACAGTTCCCTTCAGAGAAAAAGAAACCTTGGAAACAGTAGGGCTGTGCTGTTTCCTGCTCTTTCCATTATGTAACTTGGAGAAATTTACTAACCTCATGTCATTGTCAGCCTCGAATCTGTTAAAGAGTATCTGTACAAAAAATAAAATGTGTGCAGAAATGGTGTTGTCTAAGGGAGTGACTTTCACCATAGCCAGGTAGCACCTCTGTTGTTACGGGTTTAATATTTTTCCTTAAATCCGTTCTCATTCTTAAATTTATTTTTAAATGAAATGGTTTAGCAGTACTCTAGATGATAAGTTGGCATCACTTACAATTAATAAACATACATAGTAATTAAAGCTGGAATCTCCACACATAATCATCTCACAGAACACCCTTGGGAGACATTGCTTGGGGGGAGATGTTCCGTCCTCGGGGGCCGAGTGGGGTTCGGGAAACAGACCCACTTCTTCCGGGCTTTAATATTCAGTAAGGGCCTCTGGTTTCATTTGACTTGTAAGTTTTGTTTACACCAGGATTTTTCAACCTCAACTATTGACTTTGGGGCTGGATAATTCTTTGTTCTTGGAGACTGTTCTGTGCATTATAGGATGTTGGGCAGCATCCCTGGCCAGCCACACACACCACACCCCCACTAGATGGGAGATGCCAGCCACACACCCCCCGGGTGCGGCAACCAAACATGTTTCTACACTGCCAAAAAGAGCCCTGGTGGGGGGCAAAATCGAGCCTGGTCGAGTACCACTGTGTTATATATGAGTCATGTTGTTGTTGTCTTAAATTGTCGGTTTGCTAAGTATCTATATTTAAAATATACTGTACTTTTTTGGGGCACCTGGGTGGCTCAGTTGGTTGAGCGTCCAACTTCAGCCCCGGTCATGATCTCACAGTTTGTGGGTTCGAGCCCCGTACCGGGCTCTGTGCTGAGAGCTCGGAGCCTGGAGCCTGCTTCGGATTCTGTGTCTCCCTCTCTCTCTGCCCCTCCCTAGCTCGCTCGCACTCTCACGCTCTCTCTCTCGCTCTCTCTATATATGTATATGTGTGTGTGTGTGTGTGTATATATATATATATATATATATATATCAAAAATAAATTTAAAAAAATAAAATATAAAATATACTGTACTTTTTATGACCACATTTTAGTTTTTTTGTGACTGTGCCCATAAATTTCCCTACCCCCCAAATGGAAGTGGCCCTGGCCTCTCCTGATACCTGGTCAGGAAGCACCTGGTCCCTTCACTGTAAGAGCAGGTTGGATCTCCCTTACCCCCTCTTGTGTTTCTGACTTAGATGCAGATGGGCTCATTGTGAGAAATGATTTCATTTGTTACCACCAGTAATTAACAGTAGTGGAGGCCTGTGTCTTTGGGAGATACTTACTGTTTTAAATGTATTCTCTTGAATGATGCTGGTTAATATCATTTATTCCTGTTTTTTGTTTTGTTTTGTTTGTTTGTTTGTTTGTTTGTTTTCACTGAGAAAACTGAAGCTTGGCTGGGTTACATGATTTGCCCAAAACCACACTGCTAAAGATGCAATTCTGTTAAAAACAATATTGGAAGCAGTCTGTCCCCAAAACAAAGAAATGTTTGTTTCAGTTATGACATACAGTATGGATTCACGGGTGGCCTGTCAATAGTTGTGTTTATGATGTGGCAAATACTAATGCAGTAACATCTATTTAAGATTATTCAATCTAAGGGCGCCTGTCTGCCTCAGCCGGCAGAGCACGTGCCTCCTTATCTTAGGGTTATGAGTTCGAGTCCCATGTTGCGTGTAGAAATTATTCAAAAAATCTTCAAAAAAAAATAGAAACCTAACTATAATATAAACCATGATGATTACTATTAAAACGTATATACTCTGGAAGAAAACTTAAAAAATATTCACAAAAAAAATGCTAGTAGAATTTATGTTTAAGTGAGAGACTTCTGGCTGTTTTCTTTTCAACCTGTTCTGAATTCCTTTTTTTTTTTTTTTTTTTTTTTAATGTTTATTTTTGAGAGAGAGAGAGAAAGAAAGCATGAGTCTGGGAGGGGCAGAGAGAGAGGAAGACACAGAATCCAAAGCAGGCTCCAGGCTCTGAGCTGTCAGCACAGAGCCCTATGCGCGGCCCGAACCCATGAACCATGAGATCATGACCTGAGCCAAAGTCAGACGCTTAACCGACTGAGCCACCCAGGCACCCAACCCTGTTCTGATTTTCTAAATGGGTTGTAATATATTCTATTTGTTTTAAAAGTGAAATTTGTAAGTTAAAAATGAAGGAAGATACAGTTTAGATTACTGTCACAGTTACTTTTTCTCTACACTTCTAGCCAAGAAACGTCCATATTCTGCACATTACAGATAAATGTACGTGTGTCCTGGGGTCTGGGGTCAGCAGTCTTTCAGAGCTGATTTGGTGTCCCTTGGGGCAGACAGCTGAAGGAAGCTACTTTTTTGTTGAAGGAATCATGCAGGCTCCTTCCTTGGGGTACACAGCTAAAATATGTCCTGATGGGAAGCAGGCGGTGGGGCCGCTCCCTCTGTTGTGACTGGTTTTTAATATGAATGCCTCTGGGATGAGATTCGGCCTTACCTGTAAAAAGAAAGGGTGAGGAACTTGCCACATGCCTAGATCAGTTCACTTTTTGTGACAGCGGCCATTCATGTTGCTGTCACAGAAGGGTAATTCATTATGGACCATGTCACCATCAACTTTTTCACTAGTGAAGACTTGTAACTGGACCAAATCCATGATGAGACTGGAGTAGAAACATGACTGGTACTGCTACATAAGCCACGGTGATAGTTGTTTGCCGGCAGAATGTATAGAATATTTTTTATTATTTTTTTCAAAAAAGAATGTTTAACAGTTATTGGCTCGGAGCCACAGAGAGACAGAGCATGAGCAGGGGAGGGGCAGAGAAGGAGGGAGACGCAGAATTGGAAGCAGGCTCCAGGCTCTGAGCCATCAGCCCAGAGCCCGACGCGGGGCTTGAACTCACGGACCGCGAGATCGTGACCTGAGCTGAACTTGGACGCTTAACCGACCGAGCCACCCAGGCACCCCTAGAACATTTTTTAAATGACAGGACTGTTACCTCACGTATTTACTTAAGCATCCTTCCATCTATGCGTTCCCATTCACTTTTAATTTCTTAGTATTTGACAACAAATACATGTACTTTGGGCCATTTGGATAGTAGTTGTTCCCTTAATGTTCAAGGGGAACCATATTAAGGTGCTGAGTACCTGACATTAGGTCCTCATAACTAACCCTATTAGGTGGCACAGAGAATGCCTCTTTCATGTACGAGTAAAATGAGCCTCAGACAGGTTCTGTTTGACAATAGATTCCTTAATGATTCTTCTTGAACGTGGGGTAAATCTGTACCATTGTAAGCAAGCTTTCTTTTTAGCTTCTGCATATAGTTATACTTGTCAAATGCTAGCTGTTTCCTAATTTATATCTGCTAAAATTTTCTGATGCTTTTGCTTGTTTACTGTTTCCATGTGTTACACCTAATGTGAAATTGAGATTTTGGTTAATTAACTACTCAGCACGATTATTTCCCTTAAGTAGAGGGGAACTTCGTTTACCAATTTTGTCCTTCTTGTTCGTTATGTTAGAGTCCATATGGCTCACCTCACCTTTAAAGAAATTAGCCTCCTTACCCTTCTCTTGAACTCTTTATTTTGTGGCCTTGATTCTATGCCCACCCTCCCCACAACCACAAAACTCCCAAGGAGTACCACCTGGCACGGGATTGTTAGATACTGGTTTGCAGTACACGTTATCTTCATATGCATGAAAAGATAGCCTTCTGCATTCACCAGAAGCACTATATCATGTCTGGGGGAAAAATTTTTAATGTTTCTAAAGAGCTGTAGACATTTTAATAAAAGCTTCTCCTCAGCTTTTGTCTGCTGTGTATCCGGAGAAAAGTACAGTAAAAGAGAATATGGCATTACTGTAGCCTGCCTGTCTGAATCCATTTCAATTCATTGAGCTAGATTTCTCTGAAAAGGGAACATCCCCAGCCAAGTCTGCCCTAAAAAGATATCCAGGGTGGCAAACCCAGAACTTTGGTGTCTGCAGGTGCCATTTTTTTTATTCTTAATATTTTAAATTAAACTGCCTGGCACCATGGCAAACACGATCAAACCTGATGGCCACAGAAAAAGTGGAGATGCCCAGTATTAGCTGGGGATGGACGGAAGCCTCAGACTCAGTAAGAGTGGTGAAACCTGCAAGTGTTCGTGGCCAGAGGTCCAGCCCACCTGGTCTCTAAGCCATTATGCTGGGGACCTCTGAGGTATGGCGATGACGTGGTCCCTCTGAGGACTCCCAGCCTACCCATAAGCACGTCCAAGAGCACGAAGCACAGAGGCATATGGAAATTCCACTCTCGAGCTTAATATACACCATGCAAAATGAATTTTTCATACTGGGCTTTTAAGAAATGGAAAACCTCCAGCTTTCCCTCAGTGGTGTGCCTTTTGGAGTTAGTGCCCTTTAAAGCAGCCGGAGGGGGGAATGACTGTAATGTAAGCAGAGTGGTGTTTGCAAGTGAGGGCTACATGAAAGGCGATGATGATTTGGGAAACATTATTCTGGGTGTGGAATTGAACAAAGAGTCATTACCAAAGGAAAAACTACCCAGAAACACTTTAATAGTGTCTCAGATTTGGGTCCAAAGAACCATACTGTGAATTGAGTGGAAGATAAATAGAGAGGAAAATAGCAAATTAAGGGGACAAATAACCAGGGAGGGGCAGGTGCCCGCTGGCATTGGCAAGGAGAACATATAACCAGCGTCTGATGCATTTCCTTGAGAATCCGTGTGTTTGCAAATTGCTTCATTGCATCTTAGCAGAATGTAATCTGAGTAACGAAGAGCTGACTAGCGAACATAGTTGGATGAATTCCCTCAGTACTCCTGAAATATAACAGAGCAAGGAACAGTATAATGAAAAATAACAGAGAGAGTAGCTAGGGGCTTAACTTATGATCAGTGTTCATTACAACAAATGACACTTTCACTGCAGAGTTACCATAAAGATTATTGACTCTTACGTAATGTGGTTCCCATCTGAATAGATCTGAGAATAGCTTAGCCTGTGAATGGGAGAGCTGAAGCAAGAGGAGGACCACAATGTGCTCAATGCCCTTATTCATTTTTTTTTCACTTAGTCCTGGGAAGCCGCCCATTCAGGACCCAGGACAGAGCAAAAGCCCGTGAACCTTCTTGCAGGAAGATTCGCCATGATTCTCTTCTCTTTGACTAGCATGGCCCTGTGTAATATTCAGTGAAGACCAGGGTCAGAAAGTGACCAGGCTTGTTAGCCATTTTATACTGAAGGTCCTCACCTGATTTTCTCTGCCATTTGCCTTTTTCCTCAAGCACACATGTTACATTTTAAAAAACCGTCTCTTTGGGACAAGACTGTGTTTTGTGTGAAACTTGTAGCACACAACCCCGTTTTTCAGCTCTGGCTTTCAACCAAGCTTACAATGGGCAATCCCAATTCAGGGCACAGTGTGCATAACAGCCTTGGTTTGCTGAGCACCTGTGTGGTACCTGCTAAACACTGGTTTCATCCTCCTAGTGACCCTATGAGGTATGTACTATGAGTGTCATTCCCACTGCCCAGATGGCAGAGCATGTTCAGAGAGGTTAGGTAAGTTGGCCAAGGTTACCCAGCTGCCAGTTGTTATAGATGAACTTCAAAACCAGGACTGACGTCTGCCAGGTGTTTTAACTTCCTCACAGATGCTGAGCACAGAGAGAGCTACCCTTTCTCTTGCTTTCTCTCCCTCTCCTGTGTGCACTCTCTTGGACTCTCTTGGGCTCTTTGTCACTCACTTTCTCTATTTCTGGAAAAGCTGGTTGGATTTTGAAATCAGATACATCGGGACTTGGGCCCTTCCTTTTTCATTTGCTAGAAATCCTGAAAAACTGACCTAACCTCTCTTAAGAGTAGTTGTAATGAAAAAAAATAGTTCATGCTTAATGGGTGGCGAGACACGGTGATAAGCTTTTTGGATGATTGCTTCATTCATGCCTCACAATTGTAGGCAGTGTAGGTCTGATTAAAATTCCTATTTTATAGATTGAAGAACTGGGCTTAGAATAGTTCAAGCTACACAGCCACTAATTCTGTCTGGAACTTTTATATCTAGCCAGTATTACACTGTTCACTGTGGGCAGTTTCAAAGTGCCCCCCATAAGAGACGGTCACCATCAGTGTTAGCCAAAGACAATGATGACAGGCCCCAGTAATATGGGAGACACGAGCAGGGCAAGGGAACCGAAAGAGGCTAGTGGGTAAGGGGACTGTATTGTTGGGTGGAAAGAAGCCAAGTGGCATTTGGGAACAAGTCAACAATTGTCAAAAGAACGACAAAGGCATGTCTGGGAGCTCCATAGTAGACAAGTCTTTGGCTCTCACCCTTCCTTTAGGTTTCAATTTCTTATTTCTGAGTTCCATAGAAAAAATATCCTGGTGAGGAATGGAGAATTTAAAACTACTGTCAGCCATGGGAGAGCCAGCACAGTGAACATTTGTCCCCAGTCTCTTGTAAGTACAGCCATGACTCGGATGCCGTGCCTCGTGGACATCTGCAGTGAGCTTCTGTAGACCCACCCTCCAGACTCCCTGGCCCAGAGATCAGAGACGGACATGGAGACTGAGCCGGAGTCTAGACTTGGTATTTGCCACTTCACAAGAAGCAGCTGAGTGAGGAAGCCTGGCTTGCTTGGGAAATGGCAAAACTCGTGAGTCCACATGACCTACACCTGCTTCTTTTTGAGCCCCTGCTAGGGAAGGCCTTGTGGAAAGTGCAGCCTGGTCAGCTGTGAGCTCAGGACCCTTGGCTCCTAAAGCCGTTTTTATGTGTTGTTGCTTTTGGGAAAGAGAAGGCCCAACTATGCTTTTCTCCAGCCAAGTAGTGTTCATGGGCTTTAGGACTTACTTGTATTGGCCTGAAGACTCATACTCGTAACTGTTGTAAGCAATTAAAAACAGGGAAGAACCTACTAGCTAAGTGGGATTACTTTTTTAAAAAGTACTGTGTGTGTGTGTGTGTGTGTGTGTGTGTGTGTCCGTGTGTGTGTGTGTCCATCCTTCCTTTTGCTGAAGTGCAAAAACTAACCAAGCACCAAGAAAGAGTCCCATCAGCTTTCAGAATGCCTTTCATCTAGTACAAGAAAGGCTTGACCCCACCATATTCACATGGTCTGTCTCTGTTGTGCAGCATGTGACCACAAACAGCATGCAGCTCTTGAGCTCTTGAATTGTTAACCTGTCTGATTAGGATGTGCTGTGAAATCCTCACCAGGTTTCAAAGACACTTAGGGCAAAAAAAAAATCATTAAACTTAATATGATAGATTTGCTAAGTCTTTTGTCTGTAAATTAGGGATAAAATAGGTCATTACTCACATTTATATTGATTACATGTTGAAATGATCATATTTTAGATATATTGGGTTAAAAAGCATATCAAAGTTGATTTCATTTGTTTACTTTTATTTTTTTAATGTGGCTACTAGAAAAGTGAAAGTTATCTGTATGGATTTTATATTTCGGACAGACCTAGTCTATAGATATATGAAAGTATAGAGTATGTGTCTACAAATTAGAAGTACTAATATGTGTTTTAAAAATAAGATTTTAAAAATAACGTTCTGAAATATTGATGAGGGGAATCACTAGGTATTCAGTATAGTAAGTACTGACTAAAAGGGGCTTTTGCCGTTCTGGAGGAAATATATTGGATAGAAATCTTTTTTTTTTTTTTTTTTTTTTTTTTTTTGAGATAATGCACAAGTGGGGAGGGGCAGAGAGAGAGAGAATCCCAAATAGGCTCCACACCATTAGCTCAGAGCCCCATGCCGGGCTCGATCTTATGAACCATGAGATCATGACCTGAGCCTAATGCAGGAGTCAGATGCTTAACCCACTGAGCCACCCAGGTGTCCTGAGCAGACATCTTGAATAGCTATTGAATAGCAGGTATTCAGGGGTATTTTTCCCTGAGAACATAGGTCACTTTGATTCAATTGTTGCAGACAGATTGTCAGTATTTGAAATAACTCCTGTGCCCCCTTCCTTCATCATTTTTTGCCCAAGTGTCATCCTGTTGGCCACATCATGGCCACAACCACTGGATATCCTGGAAAGCAAAAGAAAAGAGCAGCCCTGGGCGGTATCCCACATACCCTGGTCCTCTGGCATCTCCACCTCCTGCTTTGACTTTCACCATCTGTATTTAGAATGCTCTCACACCTTCCAGGAGTGTTTTGTGGGTGAGATTCCTAGATGAAATACTTGAGGTTCTTGGATGAGGTCTGTTGTGACAAGCGTGAGCTCTCCCCTCCCCGTCCACAGTTTTGCTCTGAGTCTACAAGGCCTGTCGAGGGCATCAAACAACTAAAACCTGAGCCCTGAGACAGAGTCCTCTCCTCCTCTTGATAGGTTCCTGGGGTCCCCACTCAGATTTATTGCTAGTGCATGGATGGATCCTTGATATAATTTTTTTTTAATATATGAAATTTATTGTCAAATTGGTTTCCATACAACACCCAGTGCTCATCCCAAAAGGTGCCCTCCTCAATACCCATCACCCACCCTCCCCTCCCTCCCACCCCCCATCAACCCTCAGTTTGTTCTCAGTTTTTAACAGTCTCTTATGCTTTGGCTGTCTCCCACTCTAACCTCTTTTTTTTTTTTTTTTCCTTCCCCTCCCCCATGGGTTTCTCTTAAGTTTCTCAGGATCCACATAAGACTGAAACCATATGGTATCTGTCTTTCTGTGTATGGCTTATTTCACTTAGCATCACACTCTCCAGTTCCATCCACGTTGCTACGAAAGGCCAGATTTCATTCTTTCTCATTGCCACGTAGTATTCCATTGTGTATATAAACCACAATTTCTTTATCCATTCATCAGTTGATGGACATTTAGGCTCTTTCGATATAATTTTTAACATCAAGCACAAACCACAGACATCTTCATTTTTAACCTTTTTGCCCTTGAAGACCATAAGTTTCCTCGAGACTCTTAAAAATCTGATTTACAAAATCTAGGAGGAAATGGATGACACACACTAAGTCTGATGAATACATCAGGGCTAAAAGTATTTTTTAAATGTTGCATTCCTTTTGGGAGTAGGTTTTCTCCACAAAACTCAGAAACATGAAAGTGTAACCAAAGAAGGGTGGGACCTACAGGCTTGTCTCCTGTCGAGCTCCCATACGTGTCTTCTCCGTTATTCTTTTGACAGTTGTTGGCTTGTTCCCAAATACCACTTTGTCTCAGCCACCAAAAGCTGGTCTCCTCCCCTCCTGCTAGTCTTTCCTTATTCATGGCCAGTGATTCAAACATTGGTATCAGGAATGGATGAAAAGCACAGTTCCACTTGATAGGCCATGTTGCAAGGGTGGGGTCGCCGCTTTAGAGAGAGCTCAGCTTATCTGAGGCTTTCTGCTTCGCCCGGGAAGCAGGCTGGGGCATTTGGGCAGCGTTTACTGGTCTGTCCCTGCCGCTTCCTGAAATCCCTCCAGTGAGAGCCTCATGGATAAAGCACTGTGTGCATAAGTCCACCTGTATGTAGATGGGTGCTTTCTGGTTTTTATTTTTTCATTTTCATCTTTTCATTTTTTATTTTAATGTCTTGGCTCTGTCTGGGAGCAGAACATGAGTCCTCTCACAGAAAATCCATGCACAGAAAGTAGAGGCAAGTAATACAGTGCGGTCTACAGACCGCAAGCATCATGCCTTAATCTGAGCAGAACATAAAAGGAACCTCAGAGATGTGAGCCCTGTGAGGTTTCATTTAACATAATTTTGCTTAAGGGTTAGACAAGTTAATAACAGCAAAGTGCTTACGCAAGCTTCATGTGTAAAGTCGGCAAGTTCCATTCAGATGTCCAATGCTGAGGGGGTTGAAGCCGTGGCCTGGACAGTTCAAGTTGGACAGGGGTTGAGGTACCGTCAGGCTGTGCTCAGTCATTGCGTGAGGGGTGTGGCAGCATCCAGGCTGGACAGTTACTGCCCCTATTTAGGTCCAAACACCCCATCTTCCATCTGGGGAAACAGATTACCCAGATAACGAGATTAATTCCAAAGACTTGTGAATCTAGTTCAGAGTTCTTTGCCCTGCATCTGGAACCTATAGGCTTGTACTTAAATTTGAAGAGATGGCTAGCTTTCCGTGGACTTGGCCATGAGTCCCCTGCCATGGCCAAATCACCAAGCCAGCTGGACAGAGAGAAACTGAGGAAGGAACAGTCTCAGGAACAGAGAGTCCAAATTGTTAGCCACAAAGAAAAGGGGGTGGGGGTGAATAATAACCTCTCAATCTGCTTTTACCATTTTTCCTTGTCTGAAAGATGGAAAAAAGAAAAAGCAAAGCTTCTGTTTAGACACTAGTGTTCCTAGTCCTGTGCCATTAGTTCTTCATTTGTCATATCACTTATATTTAGAGTCACCTGGCTTCTGTCATTCATGTGATACTGCTTAAAGCTTACGCGAGTTGCTAGATGGAAAATGCCACAGAAGCCTGTTGAAGAAATGCTAACGTACAGTAAGTGCTAGATGAGTTTTGCTATTGTGCTCACTCACTGGCTTAATCATGTGAGAGGTCGTGAACAACCTTGAGCCATTCGGGAAGGAACCACGTGTGGCCACAAAGACTCTTACCTTTCCATGACCATAAAAATTTATTCCGATTTTTAATTTTTCCAAAGGAAAAGCAGGGGGGAACCCACTGGTTTCATCATTTTCATTTCAGCTTAATTCTTTTTTATAAAGTTACTATCTTCAGTGAGTTCTTACTAATATCAGATAGGATTAGTATTCAATAAAAGTCCACCGTGCTTTTAAGGAATTTATGGCAGACCCTGGCCACAGTGCTATGGAAGAGAGTATCCACAAGAGGGTGGCAGACTGGGGTCCCAAGAGGCCGCACAGAATTGCGCGGTGATGCGCTTACTGAACTTGCAGCCGCACTGTCAGCCTTCCAGCCTCAGAAATGCTGCAGAAACAGAGGAAAACACATAGGAAACTGATGTACAAACCAAGATTCCTTAACAGAGGGTAGCTGCTTCCAAAGGCCAGAACACTTGCCTTGGTCTGCATAGCACATATTCTTTCAGTAGTCAGCTCTCAGTGGGAAGCTGATGTATACTCAGCCCGAGGAGCATGGAACTGAGGACATTGGGAAACGTATGCGTTGGCTCAGATACTCTTTCAGTCTGCCATTAAATATGTATTAGGTGGCTGGTGGGCCCTAGAGAAACAAAATGATTAAGACAGTCCCTGTTTCAGAGGCACTAATAATCCAGTTGGGAGGAAGCTCACATAGATGCTTTGAGTATACCCTAGTAAGTGCGATGATGTATGCTTTTATTCGCTCCGTCAACAAGTGTTCATTTCATGCCCGTGGTGTACCAGTCACACAGGATACCAAACAAGACAGACGGGTTCCTACTCTCCCACAGTTAACCTTCTGTTAAGGGAGGCTGGGAAGAACAAACAATCAGATAAATAAAATAATTATATTGCAACTCTTGATATGAAGGAAAAGAATGTGGTGGATATTGTGGGCAAAAGGACCTCCCCTAGGATTTTGCATTTGAAGCAGGTGAGACCGATGTG
The DNA here is from genome assembly GCF_027475565.1 of Acinonyx jubatus. Lineage (NCBI taxonomy): Eukaryota > Metazoa > Chordata > Mammalia > Carnivora > Felidae > Acinonyx > Acinonyx jubatus. Next base: position 15,143,354 of record NC_069387.1, on the reverse strand, counting down.
TCCTTCAGGACTCAGCGTCCCTTTGATTGCAAGAAACACAAAACTAAGAGGAGTGGCGATTATTTGGTCATTTTCTACTAAAAATAATCAGCGATAACGGTAAACTTCAGGCCTGGCGTGGTGTGAGGGCTCGATGTCGTCAGACCCATGTCTCTCCGTCTTCCAGTTCTGCTTTGTCTGGGCTGCTTTCTCTCCCAGGAATGCTCTCTTCACAAGATGTCAGCAGGTCTGACAGTAGCTCTGGGCTCCTAACTGAAATAAATAGAAAACAAAGGACTTTTCTCCATGGCAGTTTGAGGGAAAACCTTAAGTCTTTCTCCAGTTGGCTTAAATTAGCCATAGGCTCATGTATGAACAGTCACTGTCCCCCAGAAAAAGGGAAAGGTTTCAGACTGAGTCATGTTTTTATTTTTAAAGTTTATTCATTTATCTGGAGAGAGAGAGAAAGCATGAGCAGGAGAGGGTCTGAGAGAGAGGAGAGAGCGAGAATCCGTGAGCCCAACGCGAGGCTTGAACCCACAGACCACGAGATCATGACCTGAGCCGAAGTCATATGCTTAACCGACTGAGCCATCTAGGCGCCCTGTGACTGAGTTGTGGTTTGACACTAACACTGAGGCAGCATAGCTATTCACCTCAGAGGCATTTAATCTCTCTGGGCATCTATACCCTCATCTGTAAAACGGAGATGGTGATAGCGCCTGTCTCCGGGACACCAGGAGAAGAATATTCCAGGTAAATAGCAAGTACAAACCTCAGAAGTGGGCAGGGGCCTTACCCATTTGCCCACATGCTGGGGGTTGGGAATGTGGGAGGATAGACGTGGAAGAAGGGAGAGAGCTGACAGGTGTGGCTCAGAGTGTGAAGGGTGGGGGCAGCTCCGTGTTTGTTTTCGCTGCTTCCTCTTAGAGACAGCCCTGGCCGGGCATGCCCAGAACTCCCCTTTCTCCAGAAGGCGCTTCAGATGCCCACTGTGAGCATTTATCCCGTTGTTTGTATCGCTGACCAAAACCAACACTTCTGAGGGACAGATTCTCTCTCCAGCTTTGTTAATGCCATCAGTCAGTTTACTGTCTACGCTCATTGGAGTTGAGCTGGTGATATTCAGAATGACTTTTCCCGTTAATGCTTTGATTCATTTTGTGTCCATGTTATCATCGAACACCTAGCTGGACAGTCTTTTTTACCTTTAAATTCAGGATTTTGCTCGGTGCCTCGCTCTTGCCCTAACTGATGTGATCTCTCCAGTCAGGTCTGTTTGGCAGGTTGTGAACTCTAAAGGAAATTATATAGGGGCTTCTGGATGGCTCAGTAGGTCAAGCACCCAACTTCAGCTCAGGTCACGATCTGGTTCGTGAGTTCAAGCCCCACTTCGGGTAAACTCAAGCCCCACTCCAGGCTCCACACACGCTTGCCCTCGCTCCCGCCTCTCTCTCTGCACCTTGTGAGATTCTCTCTGCTCCTTGCTCGCTCACTCTCTCTCTCAAAAATAAATGAGTAAATAAATCAAAATTTTAAAAAGTAAGTTATATAATCTCAACACATAATTCACGGTTATGTAGTATTAATATCCAGCTGTCCGCATTAAGGGATCCATTATATAATTACTTTATTATTTAGCTTTTGAGAGTCAGATTCCATTCAGTTAATTTTAATAGTAGTGTTTTTTAAGTGTAATTTTTGAAGAGGGTGAATTGCACATATGAAAATAATTTTTCCTTTGTGTTTATGGTGAAATCTGTACATATATGTGTGTATTACAGACACACACATATGTGGTTGGATGTCTCTTTTTTAATCTCTACAAGTGGTAAGTATGAAATCAAAAAATAATTCTCTCCATCAAAAATATGCAGTCCAGGTATGAAGTCTATTAAGGAAGCTTGTTTGGGAAACTTACAAATGCCCTTAGACTTGTTTCCTCTTGCTTTTTAGTTTATTCTGGAAATTGCACCATTTAGCACTTCACAGTTTAATTTAAAAGGATTACCTATTTTCTTAAATGCTTAAGCAGGGAAGCAAGTTGGAATTATTGATTTTGCTCTGCATGTATTCCGTGAAAGCTGGATTTGCTCCTTCCCCAGGGAACATACCCCCTGAACTGCATGCTTGCTCGTGACAGCTCGGACCTCTGATACATAACCAAAGACCTTGCCTAATATCCTTGCAACTGCTCGGGGAATTTTTATTAAGTAAAAGCATCATTAGAGTAGACAGGATGATGAAGTTTAATGAGCATCTTTTGTGCATGAGACTGTTAGCTTTGCTGTGCCAGAATCCTCATTTCTCCCCTCCAGTGGGGCAGAGAGTAAGTCTAGAATGTATAGGGTGTTTTAAAACCCGGTTTATATTTTATATTGTCGTATAGCTTAATCTGTATTTTAGGCCATCTGCAAATTCCTTTTGGCTATTTCCGTGGATTTCAAATGCATGTTTATACTTTCCTTTACACTGGGTGTGGGGAACGGAGAGTGGTGAGGGTTGTAATGGAGAAAAACGTGAAAGACACATACTGCCATTAGCGACCTGCTTGGAACCATCTCTTGGAGGCTTGATCTCAAAAAATCATTGCCTTTTGAATTAATGAGATTTCTCCCGGGAATATGGTAACTATTAATTTTTTTTCTTCTTTAAGACTCAGCAGTTTCTGTGCTAAAGGTTCTGTCACCAGCCCCTCATAGCTGCTAGATAGGATAAATAAAGATACTGCAAACGCTTGTTAATAATCTAGGCTTCACACTTTGTCCACAGATTTATTTGCAGACATGTTAAATTTAGCAACCTACCATAAGATTACAGATTATAAACAGAATTATTTCTCTCTATTATTGTCACTGGCCATAGAACTTGGATTCTCAAATTGGTTCTTTTCTTGGTCTGTATAAGGACTTTCCATGGAAACACCCAAAACAACAGGAGGGAGGCATATGACACGAGCAAATGACTTAAGAACAGCATATTGTACCTCTCATATACCTGGCATTCGGAAACACAATATTTACATAGCACACAACATGCTTCTACCAGTGCCTTGAGTATACAGAATACAAAAGAAGTGAACTCTTCAGTCCCCACCCTCAAGAAAGTGGCAGGCTTATTGAGAAGACAGATCTAGGAAATCCAAAAAAAAGATGGAAAACAAGATAACATAGTGCATTAAGGACTCGAACTTTGGCGTAGTTGCCTGGGTTTGATCCGGGTCTAAACTTGCTGAGCCTCAGTTTCCTCCTTTGAAAAACAGAGATAAGAAACGCCCCTTCTTCCCTGGATTGTTGTGGCAGCGAACGCTGAATGGCTGGTAGCCGTAACTGTAACGTGTCGTTATCACGGCACTCTGCTGGTAGTTCAAACCAACAAGCCAAGAGCAGGAACCTGTGTATCATCAAGGACTTAATGGTGCAATCCTGGTAACTCGAGTACTGTTTTGTGAAGGCAGAAATTGGGGCAGGGGGCGAAAGCTCTGAAAAGCCTAAAACGACGGATGGGATCTAAGTTGCAGAGAAGGACCCAGGCAGGCAGGCATTCCTGATGATACTAACCCAGATCAGCAAGAAACAGACCGAAAGGAATGCTGCCCGGGAGGAAGAGCTAATTCCAGGGCTTGGATCGATTTAGCACCATTTTATTTTTCAAACACACGCATGAGCCCAAGCCGGTCTGACTGCACGTATTCCCATTTTCCAGTTAAGGTAACACACATTCTGGAAAGAGAAAGGACTCTGGGTTACTCAGTTAATAGGTGGCAGAGCTCACCCTCGGTTCCCCTTTACTGTGCTCCCCTCTGCCTTCCTCCAGAACAGCCTTACTGTGCTGCGGTCTGCTGGTGGACAGAGAGACAAGGTTGGCGGAGTTAAGCATCACATGATACGTTTTGTGGCTGCTTTATAACACATACCAGGTTGGGGATACGACCTGGTGGACAGTGGATGCCATTTTCCATGCGTAAACCAAGGAGACGTTATTCTGCCAGTCGTAGGACACATTGGAGGAATGAAAGGACCCATTATAATAATCTAATGACCATCTGATAGGGGCCTCTATTCGGGAAGGCGAAAACGAGAATAGATAAAATCACACGTTTGTGAAAATAAGAATAAGCACCATAAAGTGACTGATTAATCCATTGAGTTATATAACTGAGCCTTTTGAGAAGCTGTTGAAAGTTGCGTTCTCCTTCTGCTGAAAAAACACATAGAGCTTTGCTTGGAGTTTTGGATACTTCCCTGGGCCCAGACTCAGAATGCCTGTTGCAGGGGAAGCTTCACTCAAACTTCATTCATGGGATAACCAAAAAAAACCAAAAACACAAAAAAACAGGTGTCAAAACCACTGAAGTGATTTGATCCTGAAGGTCTGGAGACACAGAGGGACAGACCTGTGAAAGTCAGGGTAGGGAACTGTTCCGTGCCCTGGTTGGATTTAATAGTTCAGTGTCCAGGTGGGAATAAGGCACAGCCGGGTTTGAAGACGGTGGTTGGCTCCGTAGGGGGTGGGGACGTGGAGGTGTTTCTAAGAGGTAATCATTGAAGCTGGAAAATTAGATGTCCTTTCTAGGAAAGAAAAAACAAAGATGACAGCAGAAACATAAAGACTTGAAACAGTGTCAGAAGGAGAGACTAAGAACCAAAATAGTATATTTGCAGCCAAGGGAGAAAATTTTCAAGAAGGAATGGGGTGGACCCACGGTGGTCTTCTGCCGTAGCTTGGAGGGACTGAGGGTCTGTGAGAGAGCCTGGGATCCAAAAGAAAGGATAAGACTCGAATGGATCTTTTCCCACAGTGAAAATGTCCATATACATATGGCAAGTTTACATAGCAGTAATTGAAAAGTGTGCGTATCAGTCTGCCCTGATATTAGTTGCAAACTTTATTCTGATGCTGGTGGGCTGGAATTTTTTGCTGCAGTCCCAGATGTCAACGGGCAGGCATGTTCAGTTGCTTCAAGTGGCCGGTGCGCAGGCTGCTTGTAACCAGATGCGTCCAAAGTGATCAGTCAGATGACCCTGGCTCTCCCTGGATTCGTTTCACAAGGATTCCTCCAGGGGTGGTCTTCAGCAGGAATTCAGCAGCTGTTCGGGGCAGGGCCCACCCCCTACCTCCTGCACAGATGAGAACAGAGAGCCCCCGGGGGGCCGATCGGTGCTGGCTTGCTCATCTCCCACAGCCGAGAACAGCCATGGGAGAGCCTTTGAGATTCTCCAGTGACAGAAGCATGCTCGTCAGACTCCTGTGCATAATGGAACCTTTCCTGTCACTTTGGATTGTTCTTTGTTGGTTTTTTCCACTCCTTTATCATCTCCCAGTTTCCCCCCATAAACCTCAGATGTCAGGGGAGAGAAGAGTTTCTAAGACTCTGTGACATGGGGTCCCCCCACTTTGTGGGTCGAACATTTCGTCCACCTGCAGTGGCTGCACTGTTGGTGACCTTGAGCCAGGCTCCTTTTGTCACCACTGTCAAGCTGGCAGGGCCACGTTCCTGGATCTGCTGTGTGCTCCAGGGCAACTGTGTGCTCAAGTGGAAGGGGCTGGCCAGCTTAGCCTGAGTCTCTGACCTCCTGTGAGAGGTTAAAGGCGGCAGCTGCCATTCTGGAACATCTGCTAAGTACCTGCACAGACCAGACCTTTTCTGTGTCTGATTTAATCTTCCCCCAAGCCCTCCAAGGTAGCTGGGCATTTTCACCCTCATCCTTGCAGATGAGGACTTTTGACTATGGAAAGTAGTCACTTTCCCAAGGTCACACGTCATTGAGGGCGAGCAGGGTGCCAGAATGCAGAGGTAAGTGAAGCCCCAGGTCTGTTGTCTTGGGTCCCCCGGGCAGGGTGCCATGGGCTCACGTGGGGCCGGACAGGTGCCACCTGAACCGAGCATGAGGGAGACATGCTGGCTTGGGAAGTGCCTTGTGCCAGGGTCTGAGGGCTGGTGGGGTATTTCCCAGGTGAAGGAGGTAGAACTAGCAGGTGGGGCAAGAGAGAAGCCATCTTCAGGAAGGCTGAGAGGCAGGTGTGTCAGGAGAGGAAGATACAGGGTCAGGAAGACAGAAGCCATCCTGAAGGCCGTGACTGCATTGATTAGTCATGTTGTTTATTTTCTGTCTTTTATGATGTTTTGACATCTTGGAGGTCTTGCTGGCTGGAGAGACATTGCCCTTTCCAGGGCTAGCGTAATTCTTAGAGATAGCGACCAACTTATCTGCTACTTTGCCTTTGATACGCAAACCAACCGATCCAAAGCCAACACCTGACCACCTCCTGTATCAAACTCCCACTCCAAGCCAGTATTTCCCCTGCCCTAAATCACCCCAGGACCAGGTCCCCTACACCTGGAGACCTCCGTGACAGCCTTGAGCCCCTGGGAACTATTCAAACTGTGCAGTCCTAAATCCACTCAACCCCGTCCTTTCCTTCCCATGAAACCACCTTGAAGTACTTGGATTCTGCTTCCTGCTTTGTTCCTTCTCCCTCCTAATGGACCTGGTACTTCCCCTCGTGGCCTTGTGTGGTGTGGCGTGCACCCTCCCCTTGAGAAGCTTTGTTCAAAGGCATTGACCTCTCCACGTCTCACTCGTTCACCTCTAGAAGTTAAATCTGGGTCCATTCAAAACATGGGCCAAGGCATTAGCTTCAGACAACAGAGGGGGCAGGGAGCGTCCGATCCTTCTGTAGTGCAGAGAGGACAGTTTTTCCACTTGTTCCCTTTTCTTCTGATAGAAACAGCACCCTTTCCCCTGCCCCCTTTGGGACACCCTTTGTCCTTTTTGAAACAGTTTTTTAACTTGTCATTCTTTTCAATGAGCTGCTACCCGAGAAGTCTCCCATTCCTCCTCTGCTGAAGGTAAGCAGACTTCTCACTTGCAGGCTGCCCTGTGAGGCCCAGAGAGGTTCATTTCCTGTATTAGGTCCCTGTTGTGGTAACAAAGTACCATGAACTTGGTGGCTGAAAATAAAACAAATATATCTTCCTATGGTTGTGGAGGTCAGAAGTCTGAAATCAGGGTGTCCTCAGGGTGGCTTCCTTCTGGAGGCTCCAGGAGAGAATGCATTTCCTTGCCTTTCTAGTTTCTAGAAGCTACCTGCATTTCTTACTGGTAGCCCTTTCCCTCCTTGAAAGCCATCAGTGTACCATGTTCAGATCTCTCTGACTCAGACCTTCCAGCCTCCCTCTTCTAAAGACCCTGGTGATGACACTGAGCCCACCAAGAAAATGCAGGGTAATCTTCCAGCTCAAGATCCTTAGTTAACCTTTTCCACAGAGTCCCTTTATGATACAGGTTTCAGGGATCAGAATGTCCCTGTTTTGGGGGGCCATTATTCTGCCTACCACACTTACACAATGGAAGCCCCATGGCTAATCACTGGTAGAGCCAGGAATGGAACCCCAGACTTAGGACCCTAAAATGCTTGTCATTACCACTCTGCCCCACTGATGTCTCCATGTGGGAATGGCCACTTAGTAAATCACCACTCTCCTCTGCCCACTCAGCTGGAGGAATAAGGGATCACCGGGAGGACACGGCATCATCCTGGCTCTGGCAGTGACTCACCGAGGAAGTGGGTGGTGGGTGTTGGGGGGGGGGGGATGCATTTAGTTCTGCCTTAGTTGCTTTCTTCAGAGAGGAATAAAACCTTTCTCCTAGAGACACTTGGGTTTGGCACTGATAGAAAATACCATGTCATTTTTTTCAGAGCAAAAAGTCCTAAGGAAGTAATCATTTAATTATCTTTATTTAGTCCCTCCGACTCTAACTCCACATCAGTCCTGTGTCTCAGGAAGCATCCACTGACCGCTTCTGGTAGACATACCAGGTACTGGGCTTATTTCACTAGTGCAGCCTCCTTGCTAAGAAAGCAGCATCATTTGTTTTGTTTTGTTTTGTTTTGTTTTTACAGATGAAGAAACTGAGGCACAGCGAGGGGATGGGGGGGGGGGGATGCTAATCATTTGCCCAGAGTCAGCAGCTAATAACTTGCAAAAGGAGGATTTCAACATCAAGTTCAGGAATGCTCTCTCTGATCTGGCCCTCTGTAGGGACTTGCTGTGTCGCGCCAGGAGATCCAGGCACAGTGGGGTCTGAATATAAAAAGGCAGACATTGAAACATTGGAACATTCTGGTTCCTTCCCAACAAGGGGAGCCTTGCTGAGTTCCGAACAGCTTTTGCACCCCCTTCTAAAATGACTTTGCTGGATTACCACCGTCAGGCCCAGCGAAACCCCCACCTCTTCTGGGAACCCTTCTGTGCCCACTTCGGCTCTTACTCATTCAGGATGTGATTGATACGTGGGGCCCTTATCAGATCATTATTCTCTTTTCCCTCCTCTGACCTCTTATTTGTGTCGCTGTTGCCAGGTTTCCCAGTTCATAAACTATTTCTGCAGATTTGTGTAAGCCTTAGAGTTAAATGCTATCTGTGAGCAAGAACATGCATACTGTTCCCCCTTATGGGGGTAGGGGTTTGCAAACTAGAGGAGAGATCCTTGAGGCCGGAGGGAACCTATGAATGCACAGACCAGAATCAGACCTTTGCCATATGCCGGGTGAGAAGAGCTTGGACAGCAGAGGCCTCCCGGGCACATCCCACACCACACTGCTGTGTTAACGCAAAGAAAGCCGCATCCTGGGATGAGGGGTTAGGCCGGGGCTGTTAGAGGAAAAAGTACATTTCAGGGCATGTGTTGCTAAAGCTGAGGGATATAATAGATGAGTCTACTGTGGCTGTTTCTTTAACCTGTTTGATGCATGTGGTGGGAGAGATACTGCAGGACTGAAGGAAGGGGGGGGGGTCCCCAGATAATAGAGGACAATCTTGCCATCGCCGAGATGCTTAATTGCTTCCACAGAGCCCCTTTGCCTGTGTAAGTCGGTGGTCACAAGTCCCAGGAACTGGGACACGGACATCAATGGGGTCGGGGCAGCAACAGCAGGACAGCTGGGCAGAAACTTCCTCTCTGCTGAAACCAGTGGTTCCTTTCCTGGGCTCCAGGACGTCTGAATGTCCGTGACATAGACTTCAGGGGCATCCGTGGCCCATTTTAAAGTGAGGAGCATTGGAGGGCGGCTCATGTGGATTTCAAAAAGATCCATTTTCCCGGAGGACCAGCTGTCCTGGAGAAGGAGGTGTTTCTCCTGTAGGGACACGCTCTCAGGCTGAGCAGGACTGGGCCTCTCCGTGAGAGGAGCAAGAGTCTTTAAAGCTCATTTCTACAGAAGTTGAAAGTGAGCTTGCAGTTTCTAATGTTACCTGTCAGGCATGTGGTTAACACCCCCCACCCCTCCACTTCACCTGGAGAACATTCCCAGGACCTGGCTGCTCATAGGTCCGTGCTGCCAGCTCCAGACCCTGCATTCTGAACTCTTTGGGAGCAGAGACCTATTTTCATGGCCACTGCCGGTGGGACCTGCTTGGAGCACTTGTAGGGAGACGTTCGGAAGCCTCTGGAGAAGATAGACCACACTATCACCTGTCAACCCGCCCTAACTGCTCCATTAGTTGGCCAGCTCTGTGTGCTAGGTCCATCCCTTGGCCTGCCAGCCACACTGTCCACGTCCTCAAGAGCATTGGTAGATGCCACCAGTTTGCCTGGCAGGGTGCGAGCATCAAGAGAGGTGTCGATGCCTTGAGTGGACTTTAGAACGAGGGACACCTTGTACCGGGAGGTCAGTCCTTGTGTCATCCCATCCCATTCAGTTGGCACAAGACCATCACAACAGGCAGATCAGGCATTGCCTTTCCCCGGAGGAACTGAGACACACACCAGGCTCTCTCTCGGACACAATTATATCAATAAGGGGGGTTAAGATTGAGCCGTATTTATTTTAGGGTGGCTTTAATTTTGTTTAATCAGAAGCACTCATAAATTATCGATTAATTATTATCTGCCGTTTGGTTCAATCCTTGCCGCCACAGGGTAGCGTCGCTCTGGGATGAATGCCACCCGCTGTAATTGTCGGGTACTTTGTCAACATTTAATCAACGGTACTTATTAACGCGGCATTGATGTGTGGTCGCCGTCCCACTGCCATCAATCACGTGTGAGCAGCCTGAGCAGGCTCGGACACCATTGCTCTCTGTCACATTATCCAGCCCCTGGGCTTTCCGGCCAGGCGTGATGCTCACTTTTCACTAAATGGGCACTCTGTCTCTTCAGTTCGACCCAGTTTTTGTCATTGTCGACTTAAACGCTCACAGCCGTTAGAGCTTCATTCCGGAACAGCTGGGCTGAGCATTACCGGTTCTCACAGCCCCAGATCTCTTCTGCCTTCGGTGTTGTCACACTCTGCCCAGTGAACGTGAAATTCCGGGACACTTGTCCAGAATTGACCTCATCGTGCACTGCGCGTGTGTGCACACGTGTGGAAGAGAATTTCAAATTCCTAAATAAAAGGTATGAGCCGGAGACAGCAGAAGGCATCTTTTAGTCTTCTCTGGCTTCCTGAATATTCCTGGATAATAATAATCTGTTCTCCAAAGCCCTACCAGTAAAAGCTTTTCCTGTGTTAGCAAGGTGTATCTCACGTTTCTTCCTCTCTCTTTTCAGCCTCTACGGCAGACACATGCAGGCGAACCCAGAACCGCCGAAGAAAAATAATGACAAATCGAAAAAGATCAGCCGGAAACCCCTGACAGCCAAGAACAAATAAAGGGTTGGCATGGGCTGGACTTCTCGTTACTCCTCTTCCTTGTTATTACTTCTGTTCCCTGTTACTGTATGCCACCAATAAATGCAATGTGTGTGTCGCTTTTCCACTCTCTCCTTCTAGCACTTAGCACTTCACCTCTTAACATGCTTTTGGTAGGTGGTAGATTTTTATAAGTTCTCAAAATCATTTCCATTTGTTTCCTTACCACTGCCAAAGGCAGGAAACAAAGCTCTAATTCAACTGCAAATTCCAGAGGAGGCACAGACCTCAGCTCCTTGAATAGATGTTCACTAAGGTGCGTGTTCTCAAAAGAATAATTAAAAAATCATGCGATCACTTAAATGTCACCACGAACACTGTTCGCTCTTCTGTTTATTCACAGAACTCATTATTTTGCTTTGTGAAAAGCTTCCTTAACCATCAAGGTATTGTGTTAACTTACAAGTAATTTTTAATAAAATCTTGAATTTGTATCACATGGTGCTCCTTGAATAGAGAATGATCTGGGGGTATACACATTTTTGTTTACCTTCTCCCTTCAAACTGTGCCGTCCAGATTGTATTGGTTGTAGATGATAAACTCTGAAACTTTGTGGGAAAGAACTACAAAATTACATCAGAGTTGGTGTCTTCTCACATGGATTTGTTAGGTTGGTTAGTTGGGGTGTGTGTGTGTGTGTGTGTGTGTGTGTGTGTGTGTGTGTGTGTGTTTCCTTTGAAGACTGTTTCTAAATTAAGAAGGAGCAGAAAAACAAATCTCTGGGAGACTCTGCCAAAGGATTTTGGAAAGCAGCATTTCTTAGCTGAAGAAATGGTGACTTCTGCCAGTGGCTGGTAGACAAAAGTTGTGAAACGGAGGGAGAAAAACTCAAGTATGTTTCTCATCACTGCAGAAAATCTCACATCAGAGCATTCTTCCGCGTGGCTTCGATGGTGCCAGTGAGGTTGTATAAACGGGCACGCGCTCCCCCCACCCCACTTGTGGGGTAGAAACCGCAGCAGCAGGGTCATTAAACAACCGGTTGTTTAGCATCTGTGATAGGCAGCTGTGTTCTTACCAACAGTCATGTGGATGTAAGTGAAAATAAACCCAGGCACAGGACCCTTGTGCTAAAGAGGCCTGCCAACACCAGTGCCTTGGAGCAAAAGGAGTGTGAAGGCATAACACTGTCAGACAGATCGGGGCGTCTCTACCTCTGTATCCCCTCCCTTCACTTTCACAGCAGAACCCCCAAGACCAGGACTGCCAGGAAGTAGGAAGAGCCAGAATCAAAACACGGCAACAACGAATCCTGAATTACTTAGGAGTTGGACGTGGCATTTAAATCAGAAAGACCCTGGATCACAGGCACTGTTTCTGGAAAAGGTCTTGATAGAACATTCCTGTGGGCTAAGGAATCCCCAGGTGTCCTCACCTGTTTGGGGTTAAGACTGACTGAAGTTTTCTAGGTGCAATCTTTGCCGCGGCCTGAATTGTTTAAATTGATTTTTTAGCTCATAATGCTGGAGGAAAGACAATGCCTGTGTTGTGGATCGGAAAGACTTTTGTCTAAAAGTGAAGTGGCAACAAGGCATTAGTAAGAATATCACAATATACTCTTACGAATAATTTCTTTAAAAGATGAACACTCTCAATAGAAATGTAGGCAGTACACATAAATTCACAGAGAGGAAATCTCTCTAAGGAACATGAAAAAACGTCCAAGCTCACTGGTAATCAAAAAAATACAAATCAAACCAAAAATAAAAATGTGTAACAATGAGAAATGTGCAAATATTTTTTCAAGGCCATAGTTAGTGGTGGGGAGTAACAGCTAAACGTTCCTAGGCACCTGCTGTTGGGAATATAAATTTCTCTCCAGGAAGGTGCTAGCATTTTGATAGCATGTAGCAAAACCTCAAAATTGTGTGCTCGGACCCAGAATTTTTATTTCCGGCAATTTATCCTGAGGACCCTGTCAGAGATGTGCGCAGAGAGCTGTGTTTGAAAATTGCCCTTTCAACTCTTTACACAGTGGACATGAGGGGTAAAGCCATTGCCCCACCCCTCATGGAAGAATACCTACCCCCACCCCCCATGTATCCACATGACAAACTTTTCTGAAGACATTAAACTTACGGAACAATATCTAAGGGCAAAGGGAGATGTCCTATCCAGTTCAGTAAAAAAGTAAAATTAAAAAATTATATATATGGTCCTCGTATAAAAAGGAAATTGTGCTTGTAATACGTACATGTAGAAAAATTAAATGGAAATGGACCAGGATTTTATGGTTGATCAATTATCTGTGGTGGGTTAAGATTGTTTTTTAATTTTATTTTTAAACATTTTTGTATTTTGGGGTACCTGGGTGGCTCAGTCAGCTAAGCATCCAACTCTTGATTTCAGCTCAGGTCATGATCTCACTGTTCATGGGATCAAGCCCCACACTGGGGCTCTGTGCTGACAGTTCAGAGCCTGCTTGGGATTCTCCCTCTCCCTGTCTCTCCACCCCTCCCCTCTTCACTCTCACATGCACTCTCTCAAAATAAATGTTTTTAAAATTTTTTTTATTTTTATTCAGTTTTTTAATTTTAATTCCAGTACAGTTAACATACAGTGTTATGTTTCAGGTGAGTGACTCAGCAATTCTATACGTTGCTCAGTGCTCATCATGTTAACTGTACTCTTTAGTCCCCATCATCTATTATTTTTTTTTAATTTTAAATACTCTGTATTTTAATTTTCGATAGTGATAATGTATACTTTTGTAATCAAAAAATATTAAATATTTGTTTTCAAGATGAAATGCATATCTTAAGCAGTCCAGAAAATAACATATATTTGAATTCAAGCATAGTATAATATCTCAGGGTGTTTTTTTTTTTTCCTTGTCACTAACTTGGGTTTTCACATGTTTTTCCACACACTCTTTTTGGTTACTTGATACCCTAATTAACATTTTATCCACAGCTTACAAGGTAGTTTTTATTACCCAGTTTTATTTAGATACAATCGATATGCAGCACTGTGTAAGTTTAAAGTGCACAACGTCATGATTTGACTAGCACGTATTGTGAAATGTTTACCACCATAATTTAACGTCCATCATTTCATATCGATTAAAAAAAAAGTTTTCTCCTTGTGATGAGTGTTCAAGACTTACTGTCTTAACTTTCAAATAGACCATACAGCAATGTTAACTGAAGTCCTTCTGTTGTACATTACATCCCCAGGACTTCGGTAATCATATAGCTGGAAGTTTGTACCTTTTGAGTATTCTCATCCAATTTCCCATCCCATGGTAACCTCAAATGACCTCTTTTTCTATGGTTTGGTTTGTTTTCGTTTTTTAGATTTCACAAATAAATGAGATCACACAGCATTTATATTTCTTTAATTTCACCCTCGGGGTCCATCCATGTTGCAAATTGCAGGATTTTCTTTTTTTATGGCTGAATAATATTCTATTGTGTATATACCCCACATCTCTATTCATTTGTCTATCACTGGACACTTAGCTTGCTTCCCTGCCTTGGCCACTGTAAAAATAGTGCTGCTGTGAACAAGGGGATGTAGATGTCTCTTCAACATAGTGTTTTCTTTTTCTTTGGATATATTTGCAGAAGCAGAATTGATGAATATATATAATAGTTCTATTTTTAATTTTTTTCAGGAACCTCCATACTGTCTTCCATAGTAGCTGCACCAACTTACATTCCCACCAGCAGTGCACGAGGCTTCCCTTTTCTCCACATTCAGCCAGTGTTTGTTATCTCCTACCTTTTTCAGTGATATCCATTCTTAACAAGTGTGAGATGTCATCTAACTGTGATTGCAATTTGTGTTTCTCTGGTTAGTGATTAGTGATGTTGAGCACCTTTTCATCTGTTGGCCATTTGTATATCTTCTTTGGAAAATTGTCTATTCAAGCTCTTGAATAGAACAACCCATTTTTTAATTGGACTATTTGATTTTTTTGCTTTTGAGTTGTATAAGTTCTTCATATATTTTGGATATTAACCTCTTAGCAGATATATAGTTTGCCAATATTTTTTCCCATTCTGTATGTTGTTGTCTTTTCATTTTGCTGATTGTTGTTTATGCTGTGCAGAAGTGTTTTGGTTTGATGTAGTTACACTCGTGTATTTTTAATTTTGTCGCTTGTACTTGGGGTGTCCCATCCAAAAAATCTTGCCCGTGTCAAGAAGCCTTTTTCCTATGTTTCCTTCTAGGAGTTTCTTGTCTTACATTTAAGTTTTTAATCCTTTTTGACTACTGTCAGGGGTCTAGTTTTATTCTTTAACATGTGGATATCCAATTTCCCAGCACCATTTACTGAAGACAACATCTCTTCTCTACTGGGTGTTCTTGGCTCCCTTATCAAATATCCATTAACCGTACATGCATGGGTTTATTTCTGGGCTGTTGATTCTTTTCCATTGACCTATGTATCTATTTTTATATCAGTACCATGCTGTTTTGATTACTATAGTTTTATGTAATTACTGTAGCTTTATAATACAGCTTGAAATCAGGATGTGTGATGCCTCCCACTTTGTTCTTTCTCAGGATTGTTTTGGCTATTGGGGTCTTTTCTGATTCTATATATATTTTACAATTGTTTTTTCTACCTTTGTAAAAAATGCCATTGGAATCCTGATGGGGATTACATTGAATCTATATAGAAGGCTGTAGGTGGTATGGACATTTTAACAATAATTCTTTCAGTCCATGAACATGGGATACCTTTACATTTATTTGTGTCTTCTTTGATTTGTTTCTTCACTGTTTTACAGTTTTTAGAGTAGAAAATTTTCATCTCCTTAGTTAAATTTATTCCTAAGTATTTTATTGTTTTTGATGCTATTATAAATGGGATCGATTTCTTTATTTTTTTTTTTCAGAAAATTTGTTGTTAGTGTATAGAAATACTACTGATTTTGTGTGTTAATTTCATATACTGCAACCTTACTGAATTTATTGATAAGGTCTAACAGTGTTTTGGTTGAGTCTTCATGAGTTTGTATATATAAAATCATGTCATCTACAAAGAAAGTCAGTTTTACTTCTTCCTTTTCAGTATTGATGTCTTTTATTTATTTTGCCTGATTGCCCTGGCTAGGACTTCCTGTAGGCTTTTCATGAAAATATGCCCTTTATTCTGTTAGTATGTTCTTTCTATACCTAATACCTAATTTGTTTAGTGTTTTTTTTTTTTATCATGAATGGATATTGAATCTTGTCAAAAGTTATTTCTGTGTCTTTTGAGACGATTATATGTTTTTCTGTCTTGTTGTATTAACATGATTTATCATATTTATTGATTTGTGTATACTGAACCATCCTTGCATCCCAAGGATAAATCTCAGTTGATCATTGTGCTTGCTTCGGCAGCACATATACTGAAATCTCAGTTGATCATGATCAATTAACCTTTTAATGTGCTATTGAATTTAGTTTGCTAGTATTTTATTGAGAATTTTTTTATCCATATTCATTAGAAATATTGACTTGTCGTTTTCTCGTACTATCCCTTCTGGCTTTGTTATCATTCAGGGTAATGCTGGCCTAATAAAATGAGTTCAAGAGTGCTCACTCCTCTCTGAGTTTTTGGAAGAGTTTAAGAAGGCGTGATGTTAATTCTTGTTTAAGTGTTTGGTAAAATTCATCAGCAAAGCAGTATGGTATTGGACTTCTCTTTGGGAAATTTTTGATTATTGATTCAATCTCCTTGCTAGTAATTGGCCTGTTTAGATTTTCTATTTCTTCCTGATTCAGTCTTGGTAGGTTGCATTTTTCTGAGAATTTTTCCATTTCTTCTAAGTTGTCTAATTGGTTGGCATATAGTTCATAGTAATTCCTTATGACCCTTTGTATTTCTGTGGTATCAGTTGTAATGTCTCTTTCATTTACAATTTTGCTTATTTGGGTCCTTTGTTTTTTTCCTTGGTCTAGCTAATGGTTTGCCAAACTTATCTTTTCACAGCATCAACTCTGGTTTGTTTTTTAACTGTAAGTTTGTCAGTTGTTTCAATTGCACTCCTGCTCTATGTTTCATTTATTTCTGCTCTTATATTTATTATTTACTTCCTTCTGCTAAATTTGGGCTCAGTTCTTGTTTTTCTGGTTCCCTGAGGTATAGAGTTGGGTGCTTTCTTTGAGATTTTTTTCAAGATGGGTATTTATTATTATGTACTTTCCTCTTGGATCTGTTTTTGCTGTATCTCATAAATTTTGGTATGTTGTTTCCATTTTCATTTGTCTAATAATAATTTATTTCCCCTTTGACCCATCAGTCGTTCAGGAGAGTGTTGTTTAATTTCCATTTATGTATGAGTTTTCTAGTTTTCCTCCTGTTATTTCTAGTTTTATACCATTATGGTCAGAGAAGATAGTTGACACGATTTTAGTTTTCTTGTATTTGCTAAGACTTAAGACTGTTTTGGTTGCCTAACACATGTTCTCCCCTAGAAAATGTTCCATGTGCACTTGGTAATTATGTGTACTCTGTTGTTGACTGATAAAATGTTCTATATATGTCTGTTAGGTCCATTTGGTTTATAGTAGTGTTCATATGTGCTATTACCTTATTGATGCTGTCTAGGTTATCTATCCACCATTAAAGAGTGTAGTATTAAAACCCCCAAATATTATTGTATTGCTGTTTCTTTTTCCTTTTAGCTCTGTTTGCTTTTGCTCCATTCTTGAGTGCATAAACGCTTACATTTGTTAAATCTTTGTGATGGATTGACCCCTTTATAATTTTATGATGAACTTTTCTTCTTTTACTGTTTTTGGTTTAAAGTCAATTTTGTCTGCTCTAGGGTTTTCTCAGTGGTGTCTCTTACAGGAACATTTGTTGTTCTTGTGAAGGGGAACAGTGTCAGGGACAGTCTATGTTGCCATCTTGGTAATGTCACTCTCTCCAAAGAGTAGCTTTTTAACAAAAATAACCTGACCTTTTCAGCACAATGATGAGAGTATTTGTCACTGGGAATGCTTTGCGGTCTCAAGGTTGCCTTTATTCCAGTGTTCTAAGCTTGTGTGGGAACCCAGACTATTTTTGTTTGTTCCTGGTTTGAAGCGTCTTTCCTTGGACTTCTCTTCTTTATGTAAAACACTTACTTTGCCCATGTGCTAGATACCTTAGACAGTGTGCAGAATACTTCTGTGTACGTAGTTGCATTTGCAATTACTTTGTGAAATAAGCAGGACAAGATTATTTGGGAATAAGTTGTATAATGCTTCTTAGATCTAGAAGAGAAGTGTTTCTCTTTCTCGGCTAGAAGTTAAATCTTCTATTTATCTTGAGTCCATGGAATTTTTTTTTTTTCCCAGTCAGGATAGGAGCAAGTAGAAAAGGTGGAGGCAAGAGAAAAAGGTTAGGGTTAAACAGATTTGTGGGTAAAGAAACTCTTTTTCCTGCAGGGTTACAGAGTCTTTCCCATCTTACTGTGTGTTTTGAGTCTCTGAGAAGGAGCTAAAGTATTCAGGAACATTTGACACAGAACTACTTTTTCACTAAGCATGATGCCACACTTATAATTGCTGGAACTCGTATTGGGATATATTGTCTGTAGGATCAAGCAACTGGCCTAGAGTCACATCAGATTTACTCTGTCGGATAGGAACTGCTTAGAAACCACTTAACATAGGTGAATCCTCATGATGATAATTTGGAGTAGATACAGAATGAAAGTTTTCTGACTCTAAAAGGAATTGGGTTTTCTCAGTCATTGTGTCAGTGTTAATTGCTAGAAATACAGAACAGAAGTTGACCCTAACTTTCTCTGCTTTTACTTTTACTTATCCACGATGTGCTAAATAACGTGTGTGTTATATTCAATTGCAAGTTAAGTTTTTAGCAGTTTCCAATAAAACTCTACAGTCATAATATCCCACATGTACCCTTCAGAAGTTCTTTTGGGCTCTTCCCTCAAAATATAACCAGGACTGCAGACTTCATACCATTTCTTCCACCCTGGTCCAGGCACTCTGACTTCTCACCTGGATTACTAGAATATCTTCCAGAATAACTTTCTGTTTTCGCTCTTGCTCTCTTACAATCTCTGGTCAGCAGTGATCCTTTTAACACAGACATCAGAGCACGCGTCTCAGAATCTTCCATCGGTGTCTTCCAGTTACATGGTTTGCAAGACCTCACATGATCTATCTGCCTTTCCTCTTCTTTTCTCACTTGCTTTTATTCCAGCCTCACTGGCCTCCAGCTTCTTCCCATGTTAGTGCTTTGGTGCCTTCAGTCCTTTTCCTAAAATGTTCTCCCAAATATAACTCTCTCACCAACTTCAAATCTTTGTTACGAAGTCACTTTCTCAATAAGGCCTACCTTGATCACCCTGTTTTAAATTGCAGTTTATTTGGGGGCGCCTGGGTGGCTCAGTCGCTTACGCAGCTGACTCTTGATTTTGGCTCAGGTCATGATCTCGTGGTTCATTGGATCGAACCCAACGTTGGGCTCTGTGCTGACAGCTCAGAGCCTGCTTGACATTCTCTCCCTCTCTCTCTGCCCCTCCCCTGCTTGCACACCCCCGCACTCTTTCTGAAAATAAACTTAAAAAATTAAAAAAAAATAAATTGCACTTATTTTGTTTGTTGCCTGTCTCTAACCCCAGAATGTTGGTTGTGTCATCCTTAGAATAGAGTCTCCATGAGGCCGCTTTGGTGCCACTACAGCAGAGCTGGCTACTTATGACAGAGTATGACGTATTTACTCTTTAGCCCTTCACCAAAAAAGTCACCCGATTATTCCATTCCATTATGTCCCCGGCACTTAGACTGATGCCTGGTACACATTAAGAGCTCCATAAATGTTTGTTTAATTGAATTCAATACTACTGCCATTTGGATAATATAAAGCTAATACTAAGGAGGAAAGAAAGGGACGTTCTTAGGCATACCTGTAGACTTTTCTGTTGCATGGTTTGTGTCCATTTTATTTATTTTTTTCAAATTTGCACAAGACAAAAATAACCTCTGAATACTATAGGTGACACTTTATTCAACCCTGGAAAATCTCAAACTTTTACCTGAATTTTTGGTTTCTCTTGCAATGACCCAACTGTTTCATACTTGGTTAAAGTCTTCAAATAACCATTGATTTCTCCTGTAGCAGCTTGAACTGGAAGGGCCTTACACCCCTGTTATGACTTTACATTTAATTTACCTGTTAAGACATCTAGAGGAAGGGTCCCAAAGCAAAACCCATGTGCTCTAAGGGCACCTGGGGTGGCTCAGTTGGTTAAGCGTCTGGCTATGGCTCAGTAATGCTCACGCGGTTTATGAGTTCAATCCCCGCATCAGGCTCTGTGCTGACAGCTCAGAGCCTGGAGCCTGGTTTGGATTCTGTGTCTCCCTCCCTCTTTGCCCCTCCCCACTCATGCTATCTCTGTCTCTGTCTCTCTTTCTCTCAAAACGTAATAAACATTAAAAAAAAATTTAAATCCATGTGCTCTAGAGACCAGTGTGAGTCAATTTCAGAAGAACCTGTGGATGTTCCCCAAAATACACTTGTCTGGAATGTGACGTTTAAAGACAGAAGAACCAGCAACCCAAGTACTTCTGGTCTCTGTTGTTACCCTGGACCCTCTGTGACCTCAAATTAGGCATTAATCATTCATGTATATTTTTGATTGTATATGTGTACATATAGTGTAATGTGTGTAAGTCATTGCATGTTCTCTCTCTGTGTATGTATATGTGTGTGTGTGTGTGTGTATATATATACATATACATACATATATATACATATATATACATACATATACCTACATATATATACATATATATACACACACACAAGTATATATACATATTTACATCTACATGTATGTGGCTACGTGTCATTCGTCTTTCCATAAATAATAATAGGAGACGAGGAGATCCCTGTGGTCTTTAGAAATGTCAAGTTTCTATTAGTACCACATATGAATATTTTGTGGTATTGCCTCTCACCTCATACTCATTTCATACATAATAGAACGTGGTAATTTGCCATTGCCTCGTTTCCTCCTGAATTTATTTCATAGGACCCATATAACTTATTTCCTGAGGGACTTTCATGTCTCGGGCACAGTATGTTGGTACGGACATTGTCATTCCCTAGGAAATTTAACCCCGGAGAAACGAGAGAGCTTTCCCAAGGGCCCAAAGCTAGTGAGTGGTGGAGGAAGGATGTAGGAGAAGATTCTTCTGATTCCTAGAGCAGACGTCCTTTTCTCCATCTGACATTACCACTCTTCTGTCAAGCAAGACTCCTGTAGTCTCTGTAAAAGGCAACAGTTTCCCTTCACATCATCTCTTAAATTGGAGTTGCTGCTTTTGGTTTCCTGAAGTGTTCATTTTATTAACACATTCGAGTGAGTACGTGATGACAGCAGGGTTAGTGAAGCATTATCCCGCTTCTATAAATGCTGACTTCTGGCTTCTACTCTCTCTCTTCTCCGTGCTTGGCACGGTGACAGCATCTCTCTGATGGCCAAGTGATGTATTGACCAAAGCAGGTAAAGCCTCACTCCTGAGAACAGCTCTGGCCTTTTTTATCTCGTTCAAAAATGCAGCACTTCACATACTACTCCACGAGGAACTCTTTTACTCCAAAGGGGATTCTCTCACGTGACCCACCCAAGGAGCATTCCCTCCCGAAATAGGAGGCAAGTTTCCTTGGGTTTTCTTTTCAAGTAGTTTTGGCCTGACATGATCAGACCACCTGTGACTTTGTTTGTAGCAGCTCAGAGACTGAGGAGAGACCCCACCTTATTCACTCTGTTGCCCTCGTACCTAGCAGATTTCCTAGAGCATTTTGGACATTCGAATATTGGTGGATGAATGAATGCTGTTTCCACAGGATAGTGCAAACATCTTGTTACTATTTTATCTGAGCGTTTATACTAATTTTGTAAATGGTGAGGTCGTGTCTCCTATTGGGATACTTAGAGACTTACTGAGGAATCAGGCGACACCTCTAATAAGTTTGCAGGGCCAGGAATTGGAGGTGAATGGAGGAAACGGGGTTGGATAAGAATGTGGTGGTGTTATCAGGAAAGGCGCGTAATCAGGGAAATGGGTCTTTACCGCTACTAAGAGAACATGTTGGGTTCCTCGTGTAAGAACGGAACAAGCTGTTGATTATCCAGCTGACCACGCACACAGTTCCTTGAGGTCAAGATTCTGCTTCACCACCTCAGAAATCATCCCAGTATCCACATTCACTGTGGGCCAACTCTATCTGTCTCTGGAGGTGTCGTCTTTTCGATGTTTATACTGCCCAGCGGGCTCTGCAAGTGGTATTTTCTGTGCACAGGTGTCGTCAGCCAAACAGGTTCGTTCCTGCCCCAGGAGGAAAGCAGCTTTCACTGGCTAACAGTTGAAAGTAGGGAACGCAGCCCAACCCATTCATAACTCCCCCAGAGTACCACCCAAAATATCCCCGTCACACCAGGCGGACAGTCTCGCTGCTTGTGTGGGTGGTGTATTTTTCACTTGTATAACCGGGATCTTAACAAAGAGCCACTTCTTAAATCACAACGCAGTGCGAGACCAATGTTTCCATCAGGGAAGGCCCTGCCTGGAGGCGAGGTCTTAGCTCCAAGATTGTTCAACCATTGAAAACTCCAGTGTAGGATGGAGCTTTGTTGTTGCTGTCTTGCGAGGATCAGCAGTGAAAAAGATTTTTGTGAAAGGCGATAAAAGTCATCCTCGACCTAAAAATAAGCAGTGTGAGAATGTGGTGGTGTTAATTGTAGGTGCGTGGGGGACACGTGTGAAGAAACTTGGGTTCTGTGGGCTGGGAAGAAGCTGCAGTCGGCGGGAGCCGCCATGTTTGCGTTTATGGAGATGTTCAGTTGGGCGCTGACATCCACTTCCCTCTGTCACAGGTCATCAGCCTTGGATACTAGGTTGAGTTGTATAGTGTCCCCCAAAGATTCATACTCACCTGGAACTTTAGAATGTGATGATATTTGGAAATGCAGTCTTTGCAGATATAATTAAGTTAAAATGAAGTCATACTAGATTAGGTGTGCCCTAAATCCAATGACTGGTATCCTTACAGGAAGGCCATGTAATGACACTGGGGGGGGGGGGGGGGGACCGTGGGGCAAAGGCCATGTGACAGTGGAGGCAGAGGATGGAGTGATCCAGCTGTATGGCAAGAGATGCCAAGGATTGTTGGCGACATCAAAAACTGGACAAAGAACGTTCTGTAGAGTCTTCGGAGGGCACGTGGCCTGCTGACACCTTGATTTTGGACTTCTTACCTCCAGAACTATGGGACAGTGCGTTTCGGTTGGTTGAAGCCACCAAGCTGGTGGTATTTTGTGATAGCAGCTTTAGGAAATGTATCTAGGCATTGGGAACCAGCTCAGAACAGACCTTCTCGGAACAAAGAGGCCAGTGAGGACTGCAGAACAGAATGTGAGGCCAGCAATGATTGCTCCTCTGGTAGGATTGGAGAAACCAGAGCAAACCAGAGATGTATGTGGTTTTTATTCTGTTGTTGGCTGAGCCAGAACTGTGTGTGGCCAACATCCTAGGATCTAGCTTGGACTGTGAGTCCCAGGAGTGCTATGTGGAGATGCTGTACCTCATTCCTGGCTGTGCCTCCAGTTCCTCAGTTAAGAACCCGAATGGTTTCTCTTTCATCAGGAAGTTTCTACTACGGGGGGTGAGGTGGGGGGGGGGAACATGCTAAAAATGTCATTTTCTCTTTTGAGGAATGAAAAACTTTTTTGGTCACCTCATTAAAGAAATCTCATTTCTTTACAGGTGTGGGTGACATTCTGTATTCATGCTTATTTTCTAATCCAGAGTTATAAACAAGGACAAAAAGAATCAATATGACAAGGTTTTCTTGTTTTTCTGAGCTGGCTAAATTATTTTTTTTCTTTGTTGCCTAGGTGAGCCTTATTTTATATAGTTTTATGCACAAAATGAAAAGCTCTCATCCAGGTGCCCCCTAAAAACTTTCATAATGGGTTTGTGAAAATAGAAGTGATTTACTAATTCATTCCTCAGAGAACATTTACTGGATATAAATGTGGATATGAATATGTGCTTATTCTCACAGATTATCTCTGGAAGGAGATACATATATATAGATACATATATCATAGGAGAAGTCACTTCTGGGGCTAGAAACTGGGGGAGTTGCTTTTCACTGTCTCCTCTTTTTAAAAAAAACTGTCTACGTGTGTTACATATTTAGGGTAAGTAAATAAAAATTGTAGCATGCCAGTGGTTCCTCTGAAATAATTTTTTGAATCAATATTTATTGAGCATGCACTATATATAGACACTATATATAGACAGTATTACTTACAGAATATACAGTTTTGAAGCAGGCACAATCTCTGCCCCCGTGGAAATTGATTGTGTAGCCTAATGGGAGGAATTATAAACTAATATTCAAATAAGTAATTATGTAATTAGAAATTTGATCATCTTGGGGCTCCTTGGTGGCTCGGTCAGTTAAGCATCCGACTTTGGCTCAGGTCATGATCTCGTGGTTTGTGAGTTCGAGCCCCACATCAGGCTCTGTGCTGACAACTCAGAGCCTGGATCCTGCTTCGGATTCTGTGTCTTCCTCTCTCCCTGCCCCTCCCCTACTCGCCTGCATCTCTCTCTCTCAAACATAAATAAACATTTAAAAAAATAAGAAAATAAAAAGAAATTTGATCATCCTCTGAAATTGAAGAATTTGGTGCTATAAGAAAGAACAATACAAAGGACGTGATTACAGCATCCCTGAAAACCTGAGAGAATGATGTTTTGTCTGGAAGAAGGTAGAATTTAACCAGACAGAGAAAAGGGGTTCAAGTTGTAGCCTTGTGCAGAACAGGAGCTTGGTAGAGTTCTCACTGTCAGAAGGCCACAGTGGCTGGAAATGAACAAAGAGGAGAGATGAACAGGGACTAGATGACACAGGATTTTCATTAATTCAGCAAAAGTTCATCAGATGCAGACTACATGCCTTGCTCTGTCCCAGCACTGGAAACACGCAGTAAATAAACATAGGGATTTTTCAGCCATCTTATGGAATGTGTAGTTCATCATGAGTGCCAAAGGAATACACAGAAGGACTTGAAATAGAGGATTCATATGATCTGAGGTAGATATTTAGAAGGCCACTTTGAGGAAGCAGGAAAATAGATGTACTGTGCTTTGGCACAGTAGTACCTGGGTGATAAGCTTTGTCAGGCCACTTTGCTGTGTGGATACCAAAGGTTAACAATTCCACCATTTATTTCTCTGGCATTTTCAAAATGATGGCCATTCTCTTCCACAGTAGTGGTTTGTCCATTCTGAAAAAGTCTTCATGGGAAACCAAAAGCTGAGATGGTGATATTTAATCTGATTGTTCTGACCACTAACTTTTTTTTTTTAGTGTTTATTTATTTTTGAGTGACAGAGCATGAGCCAAGAAGGTGCAGAGAGAGGGTGGGACAGAGGATCCAAAGCAAGCTCTGCGCTGACAGCAGAGAGCCCAATGCGAGGCTTGAGCCCACGAACCATGAGATCATGTCCTGAGCCAAAGTCCGATGCTCAACCATCGGAGCCACGCAGGCACCCCGTGACCACTGCTTTTAAATAACCTAATAAACTTAATTCCACCATGAAGAGCAGCTACCACAAATTAAGTTTCCCATTGCACCATCATTTAGCAAACCATCATAAACTCAGGGCTATATAATGACACCAGAACAATACTAGGCACCAAATCATCACCCTCAGTCAATTAATGATATTTCTTTTATAACTTTTAGTTTGCCATTTTACTCTTCAAAGGGCAGCAACACAGCCCCCCTAGCTGCTCACTGATTTTTTTTTCTTGTTGATTTCTGGCCGCAAGAGAACAGAGATCACCAACTTTGTAAAGTAGAGATCATATGTATGCATCGTAAAAAAGTTCTAACCACATTGACATTTTTCACATTTTCTCAAGAAATGCTTCCTTGCATATAGTTAGCAACTTATGCCATTTTATATGGAGACGAGAGTGGAGATACCAGTTCTGTACTCAGACAACTTAGTTTGATCAAAGCTTTGGGAAATGAAATACTGCCGTCCTATATGCATCACCACCACCCCCCGCCTTAAATAAAAAAGATCCTAGCATGAAAACAGGATGTCAGAGAACCTTGGAAGACTTGTTCAGGCAAGGTTTTTGGAAGCCATCTTGTCCAATCCCTGCACTTGACAGGAGGCAAAAACTGAAACTCAGGTCAGTTGACCCCAGAAATTTAAGTCTTCTTGAAAGCAAATTAGCTAACACATCAAGACAAGGATCTGGATGTCCAGGCACAAGTCAGGGATCGGGAAATAAAATGCTAGAAGAGAAGACAAGACACAAACTAACAGAAGGCGTGCTCATGTGGTGGGTCCACAAGACTTGCATAGTCACCGTACATAAATGCGCCTCACTCCTCTTCCAAAGAGTGACAGTGACAGAGTGATTTAGAACTCTGATGTCTGGGCAAAGTTTAGAGTTACCAAAGGCAAATCATCAGTAGCCCAAGAACATGACATTACAGTTATTCTGTAATCCCGCTAAACTCAGTGCTAACACCACCCATGGAGGCAAACTTCCCAGGTCAAATCACAGCTGGCTCAAGGCCCATGTGGCAAAAGCCCCCATATCCGGCATGTGATGTAACAAGGTGTTTATTTGGATAATCCCAGAGATTTGTTTGGGGATGGGCGGAAACAACCCCCAAAAGCAAAGACAAACCCCCTTCAATAGCTGAGAAAAATAGACCAAACTCTTCCAAAGACGAGCCTGGTTGGTTAGGAAAACTTAGAGAAAGATCCAGTGCATTCAAGGGCTAGTGAAATGAAACTGGCGGTCTCATACACATTTTGAAGACTTCCTAAAGCAGAGGACTGTATTTGAGTAAAATTCTAATCCACCATAACAGAGACACACACTGTCAGTGGATCACTGTAGACCAACCTTTTCGTGTCGGGACTAGATTTCTTTCCTTCCCGAAGTAACAAAGAGGTGGAGGCCAAAGGGAACTATCTCCCATTTTCCCAGGTGCCTGGATCTTTGTGCGTGTCTCATGGAAGTTTAAGTAATCCCAGCATAACATGGTAGTGCTAAATGATAGGTTTGCATATCTCTGCTCGGTGCTCTTTCTCACTGTTGCAAGATGGCCGAAACATTCTGCGAGATGCGCAGAAACATTGTAGTTCCGTCTCCCCTGCTCTCTCTTGCCACCCTTGGCATCCTCCTTCTCCTCCAGGAGAAGGTTCCCAGCCCTAAGCAGCTCTTCCGAACTAAGGGGGAGCCTGAGTAAATGAAAAGGAAGGAATGACCAGAATGAATAAGCATCTAGAAAGATGTTCGAGTGGAAACTGTTGAGTAGGCTGGTTTGTGGGCATCCGAAGCCTAGCACTACTAGAATAACATTGAGGAGAGAGACAGGGGTGGCAGAGAAATGGTCATGAAAAATCTGCATGTTAATAAAATTATTTGGGGAATTAACACCTGGGATCGTGGGAGTTTTCATTCAGTATTATTTGAAGTAACAGTAAATACTAATGGAGCCTCCATCACACCTCCATTCTGGACATGCAAATTAGGTTAAATTATTTTTGGTTTCCAGCCACATCAACCGCAATCCTCTTGTTAAAGGATGCAAAGCACTTTACAAGTGCAGTGTTCCTCCTCCCCTGGGAATATATAGCAAGGCAGTGGATTTCCAGAAAGTTTAAAATGGTAGAAGTTTTTAGAATGATGTCGTCTGCCATAATTTTATGCCTAGATCTGCG
Source organism: Acinonyx jubatus (assembly GCF_027475565.1). Taxonomy (NCBI): domain Eukaryota; kingdom Metazoa; phylum Chordata; class Mammalia; order Carnivora; family Felidae; genus Acinonyx; species Acinonyx jubatus. Next base: position 15,115,945 of record NC_069387.1, on the reverse strand, counting down.
TGTGGCACAAGTGGTTGTTAACCATCAGTAAAGGCTAAAGCTAGATTCCAGGACTTAAAAAGGTGCCTAGGGGGTGGGATCTGAAGCATAGAGAGTCACAAAAGGGTTCCACACTCCATTGAGGGGGTTTATATTACAGAAGAGTCTGTTATAGATGTGAATCTATTGCTGTATTTCAAAGGCTGTGTTTCTTGAAACATTTTAATGTCCTCCCTCGGTTGGAATCATCTGTGTCCAAAATAACAAATGGTCCCATTCTTTTTCCCCCCTCTGTACCTCAGGAGGCTTGCTTTTTTGATGTAGGTGGAAATTGGTGTGGAAATCATGAGGGAGGTCCAGAGAAGACTAAAATCAGCCATTCAAAGCTGCCAACAAACCCTGGACCCCCCTCTAAATTGCTATTTCCATGTCACAGAATTTTTTTTTTTCATTTTAAAACATTCTGAGATATTTTCATGGTGCTGTGGCTAACCATTTTTAGTCAGTTTAAAAAAAATGCCTTTATCACCTCCCACCAGGAAACTCATGGAACACACTGTTGGAGATGCTAAAACTTTTTTTCGTTTCTTCTTACAAAATATTAATGGTAAGCATTAAAAAAGAAAGGAAAAGTATTTAATTTGGTTTTCAGAAGCTTAGTTTGAAATTAAAAATTGTGCCTGGAAGTGTGAATAGGGCATCTGCGAGTAATCACAATTAGCGAACCCGATCGTTTTAATTGAGGAGCCGGGCAAGCGCCCAGTCCTTCTTTTCACCAAGCGGACGCAGAGAATGTGCTAGTGGAAGTGCCTCTGGGTTGGATGGCTCAGATTTACAAAATTAAAAACCCTGGTTCCCAAACACTAGTAGGTCTGGTGGAAAAGAAAGGGGAAGGAAGAGGGAGGGAGACAGGGGGCTGGGCTAGGAGAAGGAGCCGAGACCAGACTGCTTCTCAGCGTGGTGTAATGAAGAAGCCTGTGGTCCTGCTGAGGAGCAGGAGGGAGAATCCCTATTAGGTGCCCACTCAGCTTTTCTCCCTTTCCAGAAATGAAACCCGGGGCTCTTCTCTGTCCATCTTCCCTCCAGGCCAAGGACAGAGTTGCTATGGCCCCAGATGAAAAAAGGACAGACCATGCAGATGGTCTCGGTGTTTCCCTCGAGCAGCTGAGAACACTCACTCAACTTTTAATAGCTTACAAATTCCTCCTGCACCCAGGAGAATGCATAAGTTGGTAAAAAGCATTATGCTTTGTTTTAGTCTGTGGTTGGCATCAACCATGGCTGAATTCCAGGCACAGTCTCTTAGAGAAGAAAGGATGGAAACAAACAAGAATGCGCTCACCGTCTCTTGGCCATTGGGTTTTTCCCCCATGTTGGGAAGTCTGCAAATGAATAAAGCAGAAGTTTTTTCTTTCTTTTTTTTAAGTTTATTTATTTATCTTGAGAGAGAGAGAGAGAGAGCGCGCGCTAGTAGAGGAGAGGCAGAGAGAGAGGGGGATAGAGAATCCAGAGTAGGTTCCACACTGTCAGCACAGAGCCCAGTGCGGGGCTTGAACTCGTGAACTGTGAGAACATGACCTGAACTGCAATCAAGAGTCAGGTACTTAACCAACTGAGCCACCCAGGCGCCCAGATTTTTTTTTTCTTAAAAAGAACAGGAAATAAATGAGATGAAGTTGGAGATGAAAAGAGTAAAGGAAATAAAACCAGGGAAAGATAATATAATTCTTTTTTAAAAAGAGCTCAGTTAATGGGAAATATCCTGCAATTGCTTTCATCTCCCAGTGTATGATAAATCCACTCCTAGAGAAAGAGAATTTGCTAACTGGAAGGAAGATCTGAATACATAGAACACTTGGCCAAATTCCTGTTTCCCCACTTATTTCCTCTCTCTTTTTTTTAATTTCCTCTCTTTTAAAAAAGACAGGTCTTTGTTTTTTTTTTAAGTTCATTTATTCATTTGGAGAGAGAGAGGGAGAGAGAGAATATGAGCAGGAGAGGGGCAGACAGAGAGAGGGAGAGAATCCCAAGTAGGCCCTGTGCTGTCAGCGCAGAGCCCAACATTGGGCTTGAGCTCACAAATCATGAATTCATGACCTGAGCTGAAACCAAAAGTCAGGTGTTTAACTGCCTGAGCCACGTAGGTGCCCCTAAAGCACTAGTAAATAAAGACACCTAAACTAAAGCACGTTGATGAACAGTAATATGGATCGATATGTTCTCCCCCAAATTCCATGTTTAAGTCCTAACCTCCTGTATCTCCAAGTGGAACTTACTTGGAAATTGGGTCATTGTAGATGCAGTTAGCTAAGATGAAGTCATACTAGTATAGGATGAGCCCCTAATCCAATATGATTGGTGTCCCTACAAAAAGAATGCCATTGAAGAGAAAGACACAAAGAAATGAGATGAAGTGAAGAGACCAAGAGAGAAGTAGACATCCGCAAGCTAAGGAAAGAGGTTAGAACAGATCCTTCCTTCACAAGGAACCAATCCAGCTGACACGCTGATTTCAAACTTATAGCCTCCAGAACTATGATACAATAAATTTCTGTTATTTAAGCTACCCAATGTGATACTTTGTTGTGTCAGCCGTAGAAAACTAATACAAGCATTTTCTCTGGCGCTAAATAGTGTAACATAATTCCAAAAATAATAATAGCCAACATCCGTTGAGTAATTTCTATGCATCAGGATCCATGCTTTATATATGCATTGCTTCTCTTAGACTTAACAGTTTCAATCTCAGTTGCCTCAGGACGTGATGCCTGGAACTGTGGGCAGCCATTTTTATCCATGAATAGAGACAAGCCTACATACTGAAGCCATCATTGTGAGGATGTCAGAGTGGAAAGGCAGAAAATACCTGGGTCCTTATTGATGACACTGGTTGACTGAATTAACCAACCTTAGAATCTTCTATTTTGAGGCGTGTTTTTTTTTTTTAATCTGAGATAGATAGTATCCTTACTATTTAAACTACACTTTGTTGGACCTTTTGTTACTTGTAGTCAAGAGCATCCTAACTGATAGAATCCCCTCCTATTTTATGTTATTTTACCAACTTCCTGTGAAGGTAAGGGTTGTGTTGCTTTCATTTTTACATTTCCCTACCCATAAGGACCGGCATATGGAGGTAAAATTAAATCAGTGTTTGTTAAAGAAGCAAAGGGATGAGTGTGTTCTCAAACAGATAGTATCAGTAGCATTGAGCAGATAGAATTGAACTTATGTGCTTAAGATCATGGAGTAGATCCATTATTCAGGTGGTGGGGGATCCTTGCCCCCTCATTTTTATATTGCATTGTCTTTGGGTACCATTTTGTATGATTGTGGTATCCTCTCCCCAATACCACTCTCCTCTCCAATGTTTTCAACTTATACCCAATGTGCATATTTCCTATTTCTGCGTTGTTTAGAATTTTGTATTCTATCTGTGAATACTTTATCTATTTGTAAAAGTAAATCTAGAAGCCAGGGACCACATCTGTGTTATCTTTGTACAGTAGCTGATATAGCTCCAGTTTAATTTGGCAGTAAATAAATCTCTGTGGATGATACCTAAAAACATAAAATGAACTCCTCAGAGAAATAATCTTGTCTTCTCAGCCTGTATCCTATATGTTCTTCAGGAGGGAATGGCCGAGTGAGAAATGAATAGGATTGGAAACATTTTGTACCTGTGGTCTGGGCCTCATGGGTAGTTTTTTTTGTTTTGTTTTCTTTAAGTTTGTGAGTTCAGGTCTTTATATTTTGTGTCACTCACATTTGCAAAAAAGAGATTTGCAAGCCCATAAGCCATCCACAACATTGGTCTCACCATTTTGAGATCATATCTCCACATTTGGGACTGGTAAATGTGGACTACATACCTTCACACTGGCCTGTATTTCCAGTTGTCTAGTGGTCACTTCCATTTGGATGTCTCCTCATAACCTCAAATTCTTCAAATAATGGAGACACTCATGATTACTGATGAATGAAAGCTGGCTTCCTTTCTTGACTTTTCCCGTACTGTCCGTTTTTGCCTTATTCTTGTGGTCACGCGGTATCAGAAACTTTGTCATCTTTGATTAATTCCTCTTCTTACATATCAAGCCAAGCCCAGTTCACGTTCCCTTAAAATATATTTAATCTATTGCCCTCCCTTCCTGTCACCATTGCCACCACCCAGTCGCACTCCCTTAGCTGTCAGGGATATTGTTATTTGTTCACAACTTGTTTCCCCAAATCCAGTCTGTTCCCCATAAAATCTATCCTTATGTTGCACACAAGCCAGCCTCCCTTAAATGCCATTTCATCATGACAATTCCCTGTTCAAACTTCACAAAGACCTTACATTTCCTTTTAGGTCTAGGTACATCTGTATTTCCAGAGTCTTATCCTACTTTGCCCATGTAACTGTATTTTCTACCATTCGCTAATATATGTTGGTGTAGTACTGAATACACCCGACTCATACTGTCTCATTTCCTGCACATGCCCCTCAAATGGATAGCATATTTGACCATCTCATCCCCTATCTTAAATGCTTCCTCTTTTCTCATAATCTATCAAAAATCAGCCTGGTCTAGTACAGTGTTCCTAACCGGGGGTAGTTTTCGGCATTGACATTTTTGATTGTTACAGCTACGCAGTGGAGTTTGACTCGCACCTGCAATGCACAGGACAGCCTCTCACAACAAAGAATAAGGGGCCCCAAATGTCAATAGCACCAAGATTGAGAAAACCCAGCCTAGTGGAAGGGGCACAAGAAACAGAAGTCAATCTGAGCTCTGCTAAGTAACACCAGTTAGCTCCCTAAGGCTGATGCATCTCACATGTCAAACGAAGAAAATGCGCTGCCATGCCATGAACACTGGCATCTCTTCTGACTCCCCCTGATGGCTGTAATGCTTGTTGACCTCTGTTACACCGTTTAAACCTTCAGATTATGTGTTGGAGATTGCCTGCTATTTCTCGTATGGGTATTTCTCTGCTCAGTTAGATCCTGCTCTTCCCCTTAAAGATGAGTATTGTGTCTCATTCTTGCATTCGTTTAGAGTACCTTGCCTACTGAGCGCAACAAATGCTTAAGAAGTCTGTGTTGAGTGACTGAATGATCGTAGTCTCAAACAAACACTGCTATGCCACCTGAGAATAAGAGAATGTCTATATATGCTCAGTTTACTACAGCAGTCCGCTTTGTCAGTCTAAATGTTGACAATGCATTGTTTTGCCTCAAGAGGTAAAGCATATCCTACTCCTTCGAGCTAACCCATTTTGCGGTGGCTGGTAAAGCCAAATTCCAGAGAGAAGGCTGTTTCCCCAACAATCTATTATGATTATAAAATTAATGCATATTCCTTAAAGAAAATGTTAAAGTATAAAAATATGGAGAGCACAAGATTAAAAGTAAATCTTAGCCCCCACCATCCAGAGATAACCATTGTTAGCATTTTGATCTCTTCAGTTATTTTCATGAATATATATATATGAACATGTTATAAAAAGCAAAGAGCACTGTAAATTCAAATCCCTCTATTTAAACACACACACACACTAGCACTGCAAACATCTCGGAGTTCCTAAGGTGACAAAAGATTCCCCTCCCTTCTTATCAATATTTTCCCACAGGGATAACCACTGTTAACAATTAGCATCTATCCTTCCAGATTTTTCTATCCATACAAATAGATATCTTCTACTTTTACAAAAATAGTATACATATTGTTATGCAACATATGTTTCTACCTAATATATTTTGGATAACCTCCTACAGCATGTAAATCTACCTCTTTCTTTTAAACCTACATGGTAATGCAATTGAATAAATGCAGCAAAACGTTTTAAACCAGTCCCCAGTGATGCCTTCTTGGACTATTTCAATTTTTGCTCCTATAAGCAACTTTGCAAAGAATGTTTTTATGTGTGTATATATATACATATATGCTTTCATACATACATATATGTGTATGTATATTTCAATACTTGTGTAAGTTTTACCATAAGACAGATCCTAGAATTAGAAATACTGAGTCAAAAAAAAAAATACTCTAAACTTTGTTGGATGCTGCCAATCTAACCTCCAAAATATTTATTGATTAGGTCTTAAAATAATGAATTTATTTTATCAACCTTATAAATTAGTAGAGTTTCAGTAGAGGATGAATATATGTAACTACTATTCTTATTCTAATTTCTTTGCAGTATATTGCAAGGTCAAAACTATATCTCAGATTGACTTTAAGATTTAGTGTGAATCTATTCATATTCTCTGTGCAAAATCTCTCTCCCATTGAATGTGGTTGGACTGTCCTTGATGTCAGAATAAGTCGCCACCAAGTTTCCTGATAAGAAAGTCTCGTGCCTTAGTGACTTGGGAATCAGACAGATTACATTTGACTCCTACCTCTTCTAATTATTAGCTGTGTGTCCTTGGAGGAAATTATATAACCACTCTGAGTCTCAGTTTTCCTTTGTGCAAAATGGAAAAAAATAACAGATAACCCTACTTTGTAGAGAGGTTCAGAGGATTAAATTAAAACCCTTTCTCCAGCACCTTACAAACAAGGGGCACCTGTTGGTTCATTTTAAGGTAGTGATAAATTTGGCTCAATCAAGAATGAAGTCCATTACTGAGTATGACATAAAAAGAGATACCAGAGGTGGATGCCAGACCAAAAATCCTATTTTCCACATCAGGTAGGGTTTCCATATTGGTTAACTCTAGAAGACTTTCAGTTTATCCTTAGCATTCGGTTTCCCTAATGGCTGCAAATCAAGGAGAAAGTGAGGTCCCTGCATCCCCCCACACTGAAAGCCACTGTAAATTGGCGCAAAAGGGGACCATTTCATCACATGTTGGTTGACAGGGTTCTGATCAGCACCTTTAGGTTGAACCAGAAAAGGAATCCTCTGCGAGGATTAAGGCAGCAAGGAAATATTGTCATTCTTGGGTAGCCGAAGTCCGTTATTTTTGCTATAACCAGCACTCTCTGCAGTGGCACAAAAATCCTTGCTCCCCGTGGATACACCGGATCCACCAGAGCTCAGACTTGTCATGGAAAGGTAATGGCAAGAAGTTCCACAAAAGAATGAGTGACAGTAATTGGAAATAATTGGAGTAAAAGCGATATGAAAAAGTAGCTTTTGATTATTAATTCTCTTTTCATAATATAAATGATCGTTGGTAACACATTTATTTTGACAATAGTCCAAGACTTTTACATTTTTCCCATGAACCAGTTATAAATGGTGATAATCAATTTGTTGGAGATTATACCGATTAAGGAAATTCTTCATCTACTATATTTTTCATCTCAGATATTTTTCAAATGTCACTTAAGTCTCTTAAGCTTAAAAAACCTTGTTATTAGCCAGCATGCACAGTCAATGTAAAACTGATGGCACAAATATTATGAATAGTACCTCTTAGGACAAAATTCGATTTGTTTGAAGGCAGATGACATTATAAAGGATAGTCAGGATATCAGTAGAGGGAGTTGGTATGCTATTTGATTTACTTAGCATCTTTGTCACTTTATAGATTGAGATATGATTGATGGTAACATTAATATAGAAAGTATGTTAATATTAGAACAGGCTTTAAGATCCCTTAGTAGAAAATTCTCCCCCTCCTCAAATTGATAGAATTTGGAATAAAGTACCCTAAAGATATACGGTGCTTCTTAGACTGCAAGCCATTTGGTGTAAGGATTGTTTTTTGTTTTTAGAAAGTTAATCAATTTTTGAGATGTATATATATATTTGTGTGTGTGTGAGTGTGTGTGTGTGTGTGTGTAATGCACCCATTTTAAGAATACATTTGTATTCTTAAAACAGTAAGTTTTGACAGATCTGTATACTGATATAACCACTGCCACAGTCAAGATCTAGGACGTTTTCATCACCCCAAAAGTTCTCTTTGTCTCTTCCCAGTCACTTCTCCTCCTCCTCAGCCCTAGGCAACTGCTAAACTGTTTTCTGTCACTATAGATTAGATTTGTCTTTTCTAGAGTTTTATAGAAATTGAATCTTACAGAGTGTGGTACTTTGCATCTGACTTCTTTCACTCAGCATAATGCTGTTGAAATTCATGCACATTGTCGCACGTATCAGTAATTCATTCCTTTCTTGTTTGGTTATGTTCGTATTCCATTATGTGAAGGTGCCACATATGTGTATCCACTCTCCATTCACTCGATGATGACCATTTAGTTTGTTTCTACATTTTGCTTATCATAAATGAAACTGCTTTATACATTCATGAATAAGTTTTTGTGTGAACGTATGTTTTTATTTCTCTCGGGCAAATATGCAGTAGTAGTTACACTCACTTATTAGTTCTAGTGACTTTTTTGTCGACTCTAGGATTTCCTGTATTGGAGATCATGTCACCTACAAATAAAGAAAGCTTCACATCTTAAAAAATGCAGTAGTAATGTGGTAGGATGCATAACAAGTGCATATTTAACTTCCTAAGAAACTGTCAAACTGTTTTCAGAAGGGCTGAATGATTTTATATCCCTACCACCAGTTGTTCCATATACCTGCCAATACTTGTTATTGTCAGGTCTTGTTAGTTCTGGTCATTATAATGGGTATATAGTGATATTTAATTGTGAGTGGTGGCTACTGATGTTGAGCATCATTTCATGTGCTTACTGGCCATGCATATATCTTTTCTTGTGAAGGTCTATTTATATCTTTAGCTCACTTTTTAAAATTAGGTTGTTCATCTTATAAAATTCTTTATGTATATTTTTGGGTGTAGTCCTTTGTCATCTGTGTGTGTGTATGTGTGTGTGTGTGTGTCTGTGTGTGTATACACATTATATATATTTGACAAATATTTCCTGCAGTCTGTGGCTTGCTTTTTCATGTTCTTAACATTGTCATTGGAAGACCAGAAGTTGTGAATTTTGATAAAAAGGGACTCTTTTTAACACCTACGCTTGTCTCCCCCACAGCTTTGAATTTCGAATAGAGTGTTTTAAACACAAAAGTAGTCCCTTAGTGACTCTCTGTTTATTGACAAACTGAGAAAAGCAAAAACATTAGCTCTCAATCGAGAATTCTATTTTAGATATTGACATTCTGGCTTCCTTCAAATAAGTTATGCAAAATTTTTAAAGCAGTCCTGTGAGGTAGAAAAAAATATTGCTGCTCCCATTTTATGGAAAAATAATCTGAGGTGTGAGAAAGTGAAGTACATGACCCGAGGTGAACAAAAGTGGCTGAGGCATAGCCGGGAATGCAGTGAAACTAATTGATCACAGTGATGGGTCTGATTCAAGCCCTTTGGGGTTCACCTTCTGGTGCCCAAACCCATTGAGCTAAATAATTACAGCAAGGCTGGGGCCTGAAGGGATCAACCCACATCTGCTGCTATTGATTCTTTCCATTTTCTTTCCTTTCTTTTCTTTCTCCACCCTCCCTCCCTTCCTCCTTTTGTTTTCTTTTGTTTTCTTTTTTTTTTTTTTGTTTTCTGCCTTCAGCTCCGTTATGTGCCTCCACCAGCTGTACTTAGTTTTGCAATTCTTTCTCCTTTACCTCTCCTCGCTCTCCCTCCCCTGGACCCCCTCCCTTTCCTCTCTCTGTCCGTCTTCAGTGAGGAACTACCTTTTATAACTAATCACAGCTCCATTTTTCTGCTGTGCCAGGAAAACACAGATGAGATTATGTCTGTGTAATCTCCTAATGGCGGCAGAACCAAAAGCAAAAACCAGAACCCACTTCAGAGCCACAGAAGCCAGTCAGGGTGGAAACGCTGGCTGCATAGACGAGTCCAGCAGGACTGAAAAAAATTCACGTCATTTCAGGTGAAACTCCTGGTATGTTCTGGCTTTTTTTTTTTTCTTTTAAAGTTTGCCAGCGATGAATATATTCCATTACTAATCCTCTGTAAACAGCAGCCACCTTGGTAGGTTTGTAAAGGAGGGATCCTTTTATTTCACAAATCTCATCATTCTTTCCTGCTTCAAACTCGCATAAAGTCCTCAGTCCTTGAAGCAGCCTTCAAGGTCCTAGGTAATCAGGATCTCTCTCTGCCCTCATCTTGTCTCTGGCCACACCCTCATGCTCCATTTTGTATGTGTGTGTTTTCACACCAACCTGGCTATTTCCCCGGAGTTCTCTCATTGCATCAAATGCTTCTCCTCTTGACCCTCTTCCTACCCCACTCCTCACCCCTTACCTCTTCATGATAACTGTGTTTGTTTACAAAAAAGTACACATGCCTGAAAGAAACTCAAGCAACACAGTGCAGTCCAAAATATAAGTTTCAAAAAGTAACTCACCGCTAGGATATAACTATCATTTACATTTAACCTTATTTCAGACCTTGTTTATGTATAAACACACACATACAAATATATATGTGTATTTTATATGTATATATGCACACATACACCTAGCAATATATATTAGACATAATACAATTCATGTGCCATGTAAGTAAAATGTACTTCATGAGGGGGCACCTGCTGGCTCTATCGGTGAAGCATTTGACACTTGATCTCAGGGTTGTAAGTTCAAGCCCCACCTTGGGTGTAGAGATTACTTAAAAATAATAATAAAATAAAATCTTTTTTTTTTAAGTTTTACATTTGTTTGAATTTATAAAAATAAAAATAAACCAAAAGGAAACTGAAAGAAGAGCTGAACTTCAGATAAAGGTTTTTCACCATAACAAATATTACTTCCTAGAAAAGCCCTCTAAAGGTAATAAAAACACAACATAATGAATCATTGCTTTGTAACAGCTTTATTGAGGTATAACTGACCTATAGTAATCTGTACATACTTAAAATGTACAACTTGGTAAACTGTACGTGTATACACACCCAGGAAAGCGTGACCCTACTCAAGATAGTGAACACACCCTTCACCCCTATAGTTTCTGTGCACCCCTTTGCAAATCTCTTCCCTTCACCCTCTCTGCCTCCCTTCCTCAAAGGAATCTGTTTCTATCACGTCCATGGGTTTGAATGTTCTAGAGTTTTCTTTAAGTGAGACAATTGTCTGTACTCTTTTTTGTCTGCCCTCTTTCACTCAGCATAATTACTCTGAGACTCATCTATGTTGCTGGATACATCGATAGTCTATTTCCTTTTATTGCTACATAGTATCCCATTGTATGTATATACTACAATTTGCTTATCACTACCTGCTGATGGACACTTCGGCGGGGGCGGGGGGGGGTACCCCCAGTTTGAGGCTGTTACAGTGATAAACAGTTTTATTAAGATGTACAAATTATGCTCTTCAAAAGACATTGTTAACAAAGAATGAGAATCCAAGCCACAGATTACGACAAGGTGTTTGCAAAGCACATAACTGATAAAAGAGTTGTATTCAGGATATACAGAGATCTCTCAAAACTCAAGAATACAAACAACCCGTTATGATTTTTGTTAACTACCTATTTTGATTTTAACAGAATCTGCTTCCTATTTGTTACAAAATATGAGGGAATTATCACTTGTACTTCCTCCTGTGATTTCTCCTCCTCTCCCTGTTTTTACGGTTATATCACTGCTTTTATATTGTCAAGGCTTATAACATTTTCTTTGTGGTCATAACCCTAATTCCCAGTATATTTATATCTGTTCTTAGCCCTTTATCTAAATACCTTCAGTGCTCGTGGCTAGTTCTCCCACTGTATCTTTCCTATTTTCTAAAGGTTTAATTTTTATTAATTCATGACTAGCTGGATCTTGCCAGAAAGCAACTTTGTTTAAGAATAGCTCTGGCACTCTGCTCCCAGGTTCTTGCATGCTTGGTCATAGCTTGTGGGACAGTCTTCTTCTTGACTATTGCCTGATCAAGTGGCCTTACCCTAAATATCAGTGTCTTTTAAGTGAAGCCTTCCATAACTTGAACATTAGGTAATACCCCTGTACTTTTCCTTTAAATTACATAAAATTATAATTAATGGATTCGTTGTGCGATTTTTGTTTAATAGCCTTCCTAGACAATATAAATTTTAAGGGTAAGAATCATATCTGTCTTATGATATTAGTGACATATCTCCTAGCACAGTTTATAGCTCAAAATAGGTGCTTGATATAGTTGTTCATTTATTTAACAAACATTGTCTAAGAAGTGGGAGATATAGTGATAAGTAAAACAGACCAACACTTTTTTTAAATCCCAATCTTCATGGAACTTACATTTTGGTGGTGGGCGGGGGAAGGCAGAAAATGAGGAAGTAAACATACATAGTATGCAGAGTACTTTGGCGAAGAAATATATATATAATTATTACTAGACTTTAGTAGCAGAGTGGTATTTCAGAAAACACCTGAGGGGCGCCTGGGTGACTCAGTCAGTTAAGCATCCGACTTCAGCTCAGGTCATGATCTTACGGTTTGTGGGTTCAAGCCCCATGTTGGGCTCTGTGCTGACAGCTTGGAGCCTGGAGCCTGCTTCAGGTTCTCTCTCTCTCAAAAGTAAATAAACATTAAAAAAATTTACAAGTACCTATGACTAAGTAACTACAACAAAATTTAGTGGTTTAATAAAGAAAAGAACTGAAAAGAAAAGAAAAAAGACAAGACCAGACCAGACCTGAAGGAGGCAATATTCAGTTAGTATGAGAATGGAGATAGTAATAGGAAAGAAAAACTATAGTGGATAGGAAGAAGAAGGAGAAGGAGGAGGAGGAGGAGGAGGAGGAGGAGGAAGAGGAGGAGGGGGAGGAAGGAGAAGAAGAAGGCGGCAAGTTGAGAATGGATCACTAATCTCTTGCTCATTACACAATCTACATTCAACCAGTGAGTGATTTATAGAGAACAAAGCAGAATTGTGAGTTGGGTTTTCAGATTCACTTCTTTCCTTCAACCATCCCTGTTCTTGACCAAGGAAGGGAAAGGCATTAAAAGGCACCCTGGAGCCTCTGTCGGGATTGCCAGATCTGTCACAAATCGGGAACAGGACTAACCATAACCTGCTTGAAACAAGGAATTTTAATAAAATAAAGCATGAGGAGCTTCTGATTTCTCTTTATTTCAGACTAAGGAAGGAAGGGAGGACTTACTCATTCTTTCGATGAGTATCTTTTCAGCATCTGCCATGTGGCATGAACTGTACAAAGACCTGGGGACACAGCATGAAGCACAGGAGACAGGATGTGTCTTGCCCTCATCAGGCTTCCAGTTTAGAGATTAACACTTGAGGGTGATGTACTAAGATTTACACCACAGAAATCGATAAGCACTACAGATGTGAGTTAGATTTATTGTTTTGTTGTTTTTCTAGACAAAGATTAAGTGATGCAGAAAAAGTTAACCCTGAGGATTAAAACTTAAACATTTGTGGTATGTGTAACTACTCCCTTGTGAGTAGCACAAAAAATCGAGGCAGCATTCTAGAATTCAAGAATTATTACCTGATTCTGCGAAGAAGCCACTCATGTCATTGACAAACGAATGAAATCCCAACGTATATCTTCTCTGTTGTTTCATTTTCCTCTTACTCGTTAATATAAACGAAAATATCAACCAACATTCATGTCAGCACGATGCCCATGTATCATTTGCAGCCACAGCTTGGCTCCAGATACAAGAATTCGTCAAAAGTCAACAAAAGCATTCTGTAGAAACAATAGGCTCATGTTGGAACCCATTGTTGTTGGTTTACATGTCCACAGCATCATTGTGCGTTCCCAGTCAAAGGTCAGGAAGGCAAATGCTCTGCCCTGCCTGGTGATTTGTAACCCAACATTCCTGAGACCCCATTCTCTTCATGGCCCAAGGTGAGTTACAGCAAAACTGATTTACACACTGATGTTGATGATTCTCCCTAGCAACGCTGGGTAGGTCAGCCTGCGTAAAATGAAACGTGCCTATCAGGAGGTGGCTACTCTGATCCTCTGTTAGGAGTTAGAGTGCATAAATCATCCTTTCCTTTTCTGTCTAATGCTCCCTTTGGGCCATTGATGGGCGAGACATCTGTGTAGGTCTAGTGACTGAGCATCCACGTAAAAGTTTGCCCTCTGAGAACCGGAGAGCCAACGTGGAGCCCTAATCCACAGTCCAGGCCACCGATGGACCTTTCAGTACATGTGCAGGTGTTAACTGACCGGATGGTATAGCCGCTTCACTTGTTCGGTCATTGAGTCTTTGTGTCTGAGGGTCCCTTCCTCTTTACTTGTTGTTTTGTTGTTATCAATTTAAGCCAGAAATGGCATGCCATAAAGGGACAAGAAAGCTGAAATTTTAATAACGGTCTAAGAATTCGCCCCTTTGAGGAAGTGTCTCCACTTCATCACAAAATTTCCCAGCATAACCAAATGAGTAGGTTTTGGAAACATCTTATTTTACTTTATATGAGATACATTGCTGAATGGCCGGGGTACCCTGGGTGTCCTTGGTTCCAGTGCTTGCAAATTCTGAGCTTTGTCACCTGGGGCCAGTGATGCAAGTTCATACTGAAGGCATGAGAAGATGGTTGAGGAAGGGTAGAATATTTCTTCAGAGTCCTGGGAATTGGCTCAGCTTCTAGCACAGAAGACTGAGGATGCCCAAAGGTTTGTGATGTCATAGACTAGTTGCTAAGACTAGACTGGGCATTCCCAATTAGATGAAAGAACCGTTTGTGAAAGCCTTCAACATGTTATTTTACTAAATGCAAGCAAGTGTATTCTTTTTGAAGTTTATTACCAACCTGAAAGCATCTGGTGGTAGTCCTTTGAATCTTCTTTGGCTCATTCTTCTACGAAAAAAGTTCACATATATGCATATATATTTATATGTGTGTGCACATATAGGTATATATGGGTGTATATATACCTATATACGTGGATGAATGGATGGATGGATGGATGGATGGATGGATGGTTGGATGGATATATAAGTAGATAGATAGATCTTGCTGATAGAAGTTTCTAATGTGTCTGACATTAGAAAGGAAAAGAAAGAGGGGGTGCTGTGGGTGGGTGAAGATAATCTTATCTGACTGGTCACCTGATGGCAGCTGGAGCCACTAAAGAAACACAGTGACTACCCCAGTGCTCATCCGTGGCAGGGAGGCAGGGAAAACACTCTGGTTTCTTGCCCTCCAGCACCTCTGTCTGTCTGTAGCCCTTCTCATTGAGTGAGGAGCCTAGATGACATGGGAGCCTAGACAACCTGCTTCCCAGAATTGCCTCTCTTATGTTAATTTTCTGTATGTGTAAGATGTCACCACAAACTTAGGAGCTTAAAAGAACACATATGTATTTGTCATACTTTCCCTGGGTAAGAGTCCAGGCAGGGTCAGCTGGGTCTTCTGCTCAGGGTTTCATCTGTTGAAAGCGTGGTGATGGCCAGGGCTGTGGTCTTCCATGTGCTCCTGTCCTCTTCCACACTCATTCAGGTTGTTGGCAGGATTAATCTCCTGTGGTTGTAGGACTGAGTTTTTTCACCAGCTATGGAGTTTAAAAAGGCCCCTCGAAGTTGCACTCAGGCCCCAGCCATCTGGCTCTCTCACAGCACGGTAGCTTCCTTCTTGCAAGCCGGCAGGAGAGTCTCCTTCCCATCTGCTAAGGCAGAACCTCCTACAATAGGACCCAATCTACTCCCACTCACGAGGAGGAGATGGTAGAGAGCATGTATACCAATGATTGGAGACTTGAGGGCCATCTTAGAATTGGGAGATAGTGGACAAAGTGGAAGGGGTGGGTAAAAAAAATGGATCTGGGGGCAACCAGGCCTGGGACCAGCACAAATGCAAAAATCAAAGCAACTTTATTTGCCATTTGCTTAAATGTCCTTAGTGAGTCTCCTTAATTGCTTACCTTGGATGAAAATGTTATCAGACCCCATGACTTCTCAACACTCTCAGGTCATAACACACGAAGTCAATTTAGTGATGCCAATGTCCACTTTCAAGTAAGAGTCAATACTATAGTTGATCAAAGTTGATATTTGGCCACCTTCTCCCAACTCAGGACCAGTGGAGTCTGGAAGCTTCCCTCGGGGGGAAGGTGTGATTGGCTTCTGCTCTGTCACCTTACTTTGCTCTTCTCGTCTCCCTTCTGTTGCTATATGCACATTCCAATACCCACCGGGGTAGAGGAGAGGGAGGAGCCACGAAGTGAGGGGGGGGAAGGTGGGCAGAAGATTTCTTATTTGGGACTATAACAGCTGAATTCATGCCTTCTGGGCCTGGCAGATGTTGAACACTTACTACCTTGTGGGTACTTCTGGGGTTCTTTGGAGGCATCTTCAGGGCTGTCCCACCCATACTCCCTTAATGAGGGAGAATGAATCTTTCTTCCCCCTGATCTCTGAGGCTCTTTTCTCACCCTCTGTGAATCTGGATTCACCTCAACCCTCCTTCCCCTCAAGTCCCTTCTCCTGCTATGTGGCCATCTTAGACTGGATTAAGACTATCAGCTGTCAGCTCTCTCCTACACAACCCATTTCCAGCCTTCTTCTTCTAGGAGACACTGGTGGATCTTCCTGACAGACTCAGAGGCATGGTGATTACCAGCTCAGCCCCCTTCTTTCAGCAAAACAGCCTGTTTCCCATTTTTAGGAGTAGGAGCCAGATGCCAGTAAACTGGGCCCCATTGTATATCATTCTAGTGGTGATGAAGCCCCACTAGTCTTGAAGTCCAGGACACAACCCCTCCACCCTGCTCCCCTGGGTGGGTGTGGTGAACTGAGGCTTAAAGTACCCTAATAGGGCTCTTTTATACCCTTTTATTCCTTAGATTTTGGGTAAGGGCTTAAAAATCATGTAATACTTTGCGGGGTTTTTTCTTTTGGGAAAACTTGCCTCTTGGCCTGGCCCCTGACTTAGGAATGTCATCTAATTAACTCAGTGCTTCAGTTGAAACTTTATTTCTTCCAGATGGGGAATCTTAAAATCAAGGGAATCCCCTGACTGCGTAGAGAGGACATACCCACGTTTCAAGGGAAACCGATCTATCTCCCAGCCCCCACTTTTTCTCCCACAGAGAGTCTCAGCTGCTGGGAGAAGCTGTCCCAGATACACTCCCGGGAAGATCATTTGATTTTAGAGACTAGAATCCAACGCCATGCTCAACAGCTTTCAGACCTATGCAGTAATTCTAATAAACTTAATAAGTTGGACAAGTGTCTGTGAACATTATAAATCATGTTTCATCAGCAAGCTGTCATAAGCAACTTTAGCTGACTTCCAGCTCAAGAAAAAGGATGGAATCAACTTTCTTTCCCTTGCAGCATTCTTGTTATGCCGTTGGTGTTTCAAAGATTTCTCATGTCTCGACACTGAAACATCCATCTTGACTAATGGCAAAATTATACCCATAAGGTTTGACAAAAGACAAAAATGCGTCCTCATCTTCTATGTGAGTGTCTCCTAGAATGTTTCAGTCCTGCGTCTCTGGGACACCGTGTTTCTTGGACCATGTGTTTAATCTTTGTGTAGCTGGGAGACCCTCTATGATTTTCCTTCCTCCTCTTTTGCTGATACAATTGCACATGAAGACATTGTCCATGCTGCAAGTGAAAAGGAAATATCCGGGTGGTATCAGGGGAAGAGAAACAAGTTGTTCACACAGTAAAACAAAAAAGCGGCCCACAAAAACTGTAAAATAAACCACACCTGGAAACCTGCTATTTGACAATAAACTGTTGGTTAACATAGGCTCAAATCCCGCTCTCCAAACTTGTTCTCTGTCGTTGTCTCATATGCCCCTTTCCACTTACAATTTCCCGTCTTTCCCAATTATCCATTTTCTTTAAAACCTCACAGTGTTTAACTGTGAATTATTTTTTTTTAGTGTTTATTTATTTATTTTGAGAGACAGAGAGACAGAGAGGAAGAGAGAAAGGGAAAGACGGAGAGAGCGATGATCCTGAGCAGATCCACACTGTCAGTGCAGAGCCTGACGGAAGGCTTGATCTCATAAACTGTGAGATCATGACCTGAGCCGAAACCAAGAGTCAGACGCTTAACTGACTGAGCCACCCAGGTGCTCCCAAACTATCCATTTTCTACCCGATGTCCCCCGTTCTCCAACATGTGTCTCTCTGTTGGGTGTGCCTTTCTCCTTTATTGCCTGACAGCCAAGACTTGATTCAAACGTCTCCCCGTCACCTGTAGGCAGCATTGGTACTCGATTCCTCAGAATCCCCTCACACAGAGCACAGACATTGGCAAACTGCACTCTTGTGGGTCAAATCCAGCCTGTCCCTCTTTTGTTGTTGTTTTTGTTTTATGTTTTTTTTTTACTGTTGTTCATTTATTTTGAGAGAGCGAGTGAGTGTGAGCAGGGGAAGCGCACAGAGAGAGGAGAGAGAGAGAATCCCAAACAGATTCCACTCCATGGAGAGCCCGACACGGGACTCCGACTGACGAACCCGTGAGACCATGACCTGAGCCGAAATCAAGAGTCTGATGCTTAACTGACTGAGCCACGGAGATGCCCCAGCCCGTCACTGTTTTCGTAAAGTTTTATTGGAACACGGCCACCTCATTCATTTGCATATTGTCTACCACTGCTTTCTTGCTGCTACGGTAGACTTGAGTTGTTGCAACAGGGATGGTATGGGTTGCAAAGCCTACATGTTCATTATCTAACCCGTGACAGGAAGTTTGCTGACCCCTGCCCTAAAAACACTTGCATATGTAGAGTAGGGCTCTTGACATCTTGGGTGAAAATGGCCCTGCTCATTTACCAGTTCCCACTCATACCACTATAATCTTAGTCATTCAAGGTGTAGATCATGAAGAACAGGGGCTGTGCAGGTGGACAGCCTGGTTTCAAGCTGTAGCTCTGCCACTTTATGAGCTGTGTGACTTTGAGAAAACCGCTTCATCTCTCTGGGCCTTGGGTTTCGCTCTGGCAAAACAGGGATGATAAACATAACCTCACGGGGTTGCAACGAGGATTAAACAAGATATTGATAAAAGGTTCACATGACACATGGAACACAAAATCTTAGCTGCAGGTAACCCTTGTATCCCACAGGCTCATAACGTGGCCCGCACCGGTAGACTCCTGAAATCTAGTATGTTCTCCATAAAGGTTTCTTGCATTTGCAAGGAATGAATGAATAATAATAAAAAAAAAAAAATTAAAAAAAAAAAAGACACAGGTACTCCTGGAAGAAAAAAAAATAAGGAAAATTCCTGAAGTTGTCGACTAATTCCACGCACAAAGCAGAAGTTTGACTCAGCTTCCTTACAGAGGGGCAATAAAGCAAAGTCTTTGTGGAAGAAATGGAAAAGAGGAAACTGGAAGCTTTTACGAAATAATAGAAATTCTCCTGGAGTTACATGGTGAGTTAAATAACAGGCGAAAAACACAGACGCGCTGTAGGAAATCTTGCCGTCCACTGCCCTCCCCTCTTGCGCTGAGTTTGAGGGAGACGGCAGCCCCAGCGTAACCCTCTCTTTCAGTATTTTGCAAAGGCAGGAGTCTCTCCAAATCCTCACGTGCCACGACTGTGAAATCAACCACATACGTGCCTGCAGGAAGTTCCAACCACCTGGCCCCACATGGGACGAGATCGTTCTCTAGCTTGTGTAGGTATATCCAGGGCCTCACCTGCCCATCTCTTTCCTGAGCCACTGGTTCCTATGCTCTGTTCAACCCCGCAGCCTCCGAGCAGAAACCAAAGCTGCGGCCCTCTAGCTCTTTCACTGCGAAGCGGAGCTGTGCTGAGTTGCCATGATGAGAAGACCTTTGAAGGTCTTTGCCAGTTTTCATCAAGGCATAAAAAGCGATCATTACAATTAATGCGATTTACCATGTGTTACTCTTCCGGAAAAGCTATTGCAGGGTGGCTCTGCCATCTGTCCCTTTCAGAGTTAAAAACTAATCATTTAACTCGGTCCACCATCCCAGGTTTTCCATAGAGGACCTCGGAGAGAATCGTCAGAGGAACCTGCTCCGGCATTTTCCTGTTGCGCTCTCCAAGGCCCCTCATTCACTGATGGTCTTCACCTCCATTGTGAGAAAGGCTTTCGTAGCCGGGCCAGAGGAATGGTCCAGGCTCTTAATGGATATTCAGACATCTATTTCTGCAGAGGCAGCCCACAGCCGGCAGAGGGAGCTTACTATTTGCCATCAGCACCCCTTTCCCTTAGCAGCACATGGACGTTGGAAAACGCAGTGGACCAGCGGCGTGGCTTTGGACAACCGGGAAGCATGGAGGAAACACTGTGGCTGGCACATGTTGTCACTCAAGCCAGGGAGAATAGAAGAACGCTTACCAGGCTGAACAGGAAAGAATGGAAAGAAAAGGAAGCACGGAAGGAAGGAAGGAAGGAAGGAAGGAAGGAAGGAAGGAAGGAAGGTGGGAAGGAGCGAAGGAAGGAAGGAAGGGGAGGGAAGGAAGGAAGAAAGAGTCAAAAACATGACTCCTGAGTCTATATGAACTATGTGTTAGAAAATTAAAACATGTCTAAGATCAAAGTTCAACCATCAAAGATCAAGTTAACGTGTAAAACAGCTACTTGGGATTGGTACCCTTTTGCGGGGGAAAAGCCACGCTTGATTTCTGTCTTTGTCGCCGTTTCTTTTTAAATAGATGATTTGGGGTTCCGGGGAAATATGAAGTGGTCTAAGCCATTTTTTAAAAGCAGGGTGCCAACCAAATGGCTGCAAAACGCATACTTTGCTTCTCACCAGTCTCCCTCAATCGTCTGAAAGAAATCTGGCTGCAGTGCTGCTCAGTGTGTAGTGAAAGAAGAAACAGGACAGCCTTTTCCCAGTGAAAACAGGATCCACAAAGGCTGTGAGAAACACATCCGCTTTTCTCCCCGTTCACGCATTTGGGGGAAGCTGCCATTTTCAGGTTTGGCGCTTCTTTCCTTTCCAATAACCAAGAAGATTTCATGGAAGATATTTATGTATCTATAAAGTACTATCTAATGTTTTTTAATGACTAAGTGACTAAATGTCTTTATAATTTTACAAAGCTTTGGCTTGTACAGTAACTTTCTTTTTCACTGAGCTCCATGTAGCCCCCCGAGGGTTTACGAGAGGTTGCTGGAAAATAAATTAGGTTCTTTGAGATGGTGTTTGGAGCCTTTAGAATTTGATTTTCAGGAGACACTCTTTCATCCCTTACCTACCTTCAAATAAAGCCAAGGGACTGGGACGGGGGCATTTGTCTGAGGTATAACGACAGCGTGTCCTTTTTCAGTCACAAGGGCCGTGGAGGAGCAGAGTTATGCTCGCTGTTGCTGGAAACTGCGTCATGCCCTCGCTTATGTGGCAAGAGAAACAGACACGTCAGTTTTCGTCGTCAGCTTCTTAAAACATTATTTACCTGGCAGTGTTTTAACCATGTATTCCCTGTCACATTTTATATTTGCTACCAAGCTTCTGTTTACAAGTCAAGATACATATTGAAAAATGACTCTCAAGATGTTACATCCATGTTAAGATGCGTTTGAAGTTTTTAAACAAGATTGGGTTTTGCATATACTAGCTATGCGCAAATGAAATACAATTTGCAAAGTAAATTAAAGTTCATAGATACGAAAGCAACCAGCGAAGAGACTATCATTGTGGTCTTAAGCTTCTATCCAACGCTTATAAACCATTTCAGATGGCGAGCCTTGAAATAGAGCTTTGGTGGCAACCAGGATTCAAGCGAATGGGTTACGAAAGTAAGGCATTGTGGACAAGTCCATCATGGTCATGGACATTCCAAGTGTAGCTCCTTCTGAAAAAGCAGACTCTGGCCCATGGGCAGCCCCAGAATCGCTGTGCATAACCTCCTGAGCCCTGAGAGATGGTCTTGGGCAGCCTGTCCATGAGTCCGTTTAATGACTTGGGGTGGTGTCCTACAAGGGGCTCTGCCCAAAGTGACTGTAGTCAAGCAAAAAGACTCGGTCCCTCCAGAATCTGAGAACACATAATCTGAGAAGGATCATCTAGGACATAGAGGAGAATGGATCCCACTCACAGAAAAACATCAGGAAAACAAGAGTGGATGCTTAAGAGAGAACATAGACACTAGAAAATAAGCCAGTCTTTGAGGAGATCTTACTTTTCAATGGTTTGTGTATGTCTTTAGGATACACACCCTTTTACTTCAGCTGCTGAAATGAGCCTCTGTTCCTTCTTTCACAGTAATCCTAGGGGTGCCTGGGTGGCTCAGTTAGGTAAATATCTGACTTCGGCTCAAGTCATGATCTCACAGTTTCATGAGCTCAAGCCCCACCTTGGGCTCTGTGCTGACAGTGCAGAGTCTGCTTGAGATTGTCTCTCTCTCTCTCTCTCTCTCTCAAAAATAAACATTAAAAAAATAATAATCCTAGTACCACAGGACCGCTATAGTTGCGACCACCATAGACTACTATAAATAACCTCATTTAATCCCCAGAACAGCTATGGTTGTTATGCTTCAATATTTCATAGATCGACATCTTAAACAAAGATGACCAGCTTTAATTTTCATTTGATACTATGTAGACTTGATTTCTAGGAATAGAGTATTTCTGCTGGACCAGCATTAAGCAGACCTCCAGAGAATACAGTTAAGCTGGTTTGGGTTTTGGACACCTAGAAACCAGGTGTCCCTAGAGACTTCTCTGGTCAGAATGGTGAAGAAAAACTCCTGTTTGCTTATGGCTGTTCCTTTTACTTAGGGGTGTGTGTGTGTGTGTGTGTGTGTGTGTGTGTGTGTGGTGTGTTTAATGCTGTTTAGCATTAGAGAAAAAATCAAGATGATAAAGTTTTCGATGAAAAGGAAGCATCAGGGAGTGTGTGGCATTCTTTAATCCTTTGGAAGATACAGGCACTAATATGGGAGTGGGTTGATACGGTGTTCCCTGTAGGAACTTCAGAAGAAAGCTCTGAAGTCATGCCCAGCTTTAACCTGAGGGCACGTGCTGTCAAGCTTTGTAAAGAGAACCTGGAGTAGAACCTGGACAAGCGATATACACACATGGAACAGCAGAAAGTCACACGCTGAGTGCGTTTATTCCACAAGCATGTGCTGAATTCCAGACACGATTTCAGGTGCTGGGGACCCAGCAGGGTTGAGAACAAAGTCCTCTCCCTCACGAAGTTTATATTCTGGTTCAGTGTGTCCCAAAGTGTGACCTCCAAAATGCCAGTGTGTGGAGCGTCAGTGGCCAGTGCTCTGGTTTAAAACGTTGGAAAATACGTGGTTGGATGAAACCCAGTAGGTTTTTCCACTGGGTGTCTTCACAGCGGTTTTAGTTTGCTGGGGCTGCCTTAAGAAAGTGCCGCAGATCTGGGGGGCTTGCGCGGCAGAAATTTACTGTCTCCCGGTTCTGGAGGCCAGAAGTCCAAGCACAAGGTGTGGACAGGGTTGTTTCTTTGGAGGCCTCTCTCGGCTTGCGGATGGCCGTCTTCTCCCCGTGTCCTCTTGTGGTCGTCCCCCTGTGTGTGTCCATGTCCTAAGCTCCTCTTCTTACAAGGACACTACAGTAGTTATATTGCATTAGCACCCACCCCAGTGACCTCACTTTACTTGAATTGCCTCTTTCTTTTATTGTTTTTAATTTTTTTTTTAGAGCATAAGCAGGGGAGGGGCAGAGAAAGAGAGAAAGAGGTGGGGGGCAGAGGATCCGAAGCGTGCTCCCCTCTGACAGGCTGACAGCAGAGAGCCCGATGCGGGGCTCGAATTCACGAACCATGAGATCATGACCTGAGCTGAGGTCGGATGCTCAACGGACTGAGCCACCTGGTGGCCTACTTTAGTTGCCTCTTTAAAGACCCTTTCTCCCAATACAGTCACATTCTGAGGCACGAGGAGTGAGGACTTCATAGGAATTTGGGGCAAAGAAGAAATTCCACCAAAGCTGTGAGCCTGACTCTTCCAGAGTTGTGAATTCGACTCCACCCCCTGCCTAGGTTAAGACCCCTTGAATGAAAGACTGAACCCTAATGTAAACTGGGGACTTTACTTAATAGTCAGCATTGGTTCATTGGTTGCAGCAAATGTTAATAATAGGAGAAACTGTATGTGTCGGGGAGGGGGCTCCTTAGGAACTCTCTGTTTTATGTTTCTGTAAACCTAAAACTGCTCTTAAAATTAAAAAAAAAAAAACACCTGGTGGTTTTTTAAGGACACATCCTACATAAACATTTTTAAAAAGACCCCTCAAGGGGCTCCTGGGTGGCTCCATCAGATGAGGGTCCGACTTCGGCCTCAGGTCCTGCTCTCACAGTTCGTGAGTTCGACCCCCATGTCAGGCTCTGTGCTGACAGCTCAGAGCCTGGAGGCTGCTGCGGATTCTGTGTCTCCCTCTCTCTCTGCCCCTCCCCTGCTCACGCTGTCTCTGTCTCTCAAAAATAAACAAAAACATTTTAAAAATAAAAATAAATATCAGAAATAAAATGAAATAAAATTAAATAAAAATTAAAAAGACCCCTCAACTGGCTGCACATTACCAGAGACCTCGAAGGCCTGCCCCCTTTCTGTGGCTCTGAACACCTCTGCCTCTAGCTTCACTCTCTTCCAGCGACACCGACCTTCCTTGTGGTTCTGGAGCCTGTCAGTCTTGTTCATAATTGAGGGTCTTTTGCTTATTGTTTCCTCAGTCTGGGTTCTTCTTTTTCCTTACCTGGTTTTGCAGCTCTCAGTTTACAGATCACCTCCTCGGGGAGGTCCTTCCTGACTACTCATCCAAGGTAACCCACAGGGCACTGTCCCATCCCCCCGCTTTTTATTTTCTTCCCAGAACGTATCCTCGCGTGTTATGTTTTATTTCTCTGTCTGTGATCTGTTTCCTTTCTGCCGCCCCCCGGGGTTCTTGTTGTCAGTGAGCCCTCACTGACCACTTACCACCATTTCCTCTGAGGCCACCTGGTCCAAGCCACCTTCTGACCTGATCAACTGCAGCCGCCTCCTAGCTGGTTATCGATAAGATACAAACGAAGATGAGTGGGGGTCCTTGAAGATGATTCCAACAATTGGGTCCTTTCGGCCCCATGTGGATTTAATTTTCATACACAAGCGTTTACCCGCTCCCCCACCCCACCCCACCCCCGCTAAGATTTTCTCTTGAACGGTGTGGCTGTAAACACAAGGACATGTAAACACAAGGACAAGAAAAAAGAACGCCTTCTTCCCATGAAGAGCTTTGTTTAGCATTTAAGTTTTAACATCTTGGAACTGTTAGGGTGACCACCTGAGCTGATCTCAGCTGGCGTAGTGGAGAAAGGTGATCCTGAGAACAGTGCAGATTTATGAGGCAATTTAGAAAAAGATAGATTTAAAAACATTTGAGTGTTCCTGGTAGATTTTGGAGCACAGGTGTACTTTCTTCGATTTGGAAAGAATTGCAAAGAATGCTGTCCAACGCTGTACATTAGCTGATGCATGGCAAGAGCTCTTCTCTTTCCCCAAAGGAAATGGGTTTTAATGGGAGATTTGAGAGGTAGGGGAGGGGGCCAGGGAATTTTATGTCTCTTTTCCTGTAGGGAATGACGCCCTCCTTTTTTATTTTCCAAAAATCATCACAGGGGTGAATGAGTTAATGGGTTGGGGGTTTTATTTGTTTTGTTTTCTCTTTGTTTTGTCTTGCAAACAAGAGAAACAAACTCAAACTATCTTAGGCAAACAAGAGGGAATTGATGTTGGGACGCAGGGGTGCCATGGAAGTGAAGGGCAGAGGTGGAAGGTGGCCTTAGGACACGCCTGGAAAGCTCTCAGGGCTCCCTGTCACTGCTCCTCTCTGCCTGACTGCAGACTCCCAATGCTTCCTCCGTGAACTGCCTTTCCTCTTCTGTGCCACAAAGTGAACACCCATCAGCTTCCTTCCATCACCCAAGTACACAAAACGTCTAAGTGTTACAGTCAGTAGAGGCTGTCATGAGTCTCTGTCTCAATCCGCATTCCTGGCTGAAGTCATTTTAGCGGCACGGTATCTGTGTCTGGTCCAGTATCTGTGGCCAAGGGGAAGAGGAGAGAGGCTCACAGTGCACACTCACAACTTTCATCTCTGTGTTCTGTCCGTCGTGGGAACGAGATGAAGGGTGGGGAAGTGAGAAAAACCTCAGGGAAGGGGAGTCGTTGGGAGCCTCACTGATGTTCCCCCAGGGCTCCACAGAATGTGCATAACGGTCATCCATTCACCATGATTTATGGAGCCACTAAAGCAGAGGGGCAGACTTGCAGGCACCACCGAAGACAACCTCTGCCCTCTAGAAGCTTGGAAAGAAAATATGCATGGATGGCAACTGTCGGGCAACATGCAGATAGGGCATCTTTGGGTGAAATATCTGTCCAGTACCTGCCATTTGCAAGATACTTCAGCTCCTCAGGGAGTGAGGCTACAAGTAGCTAGCTGCCCCCTCCTTGTCCAAGTTTGGAACCCACTGAGAAATAACAGAAAGCTTGCAGAGTGCTGCCTTTACTACCCGTGAAGGCTGGATGGAGGAATGTAGATGTTATCTGCAGTTAAATGGGTTTCCTTTGCTAAACCACAAAATTAGGCAGAGATGGGGGGAGCCATGCTTACAGACTGGTATTCCAGACTCAACGTATTGAACACCTACTATGCACCAGGCACTGCTCTACATATGGGGAGATAGCCATGAACAAAATTAAGTTTCTGCCCTTACGGACTTGACTTCCTAGTGGGGGAGAAATAGACAACAAAAACAAAAATGTTGTGATATACACACCTTTATTAGTCTGCTAGGCCTACTATTACAAAGTACCACAGACTGAGTGGCTTCAAAAACAGAAATGAATTTTCTGACAGTTCTGGAGGCTGGAAATCTGAGATCAAGGAGTTGGTAGAGTTGGTTTCTTTTGAGAGTCATGAGGGGAGGACCAATCCCAGCCCTCTCCTCTTGTCTTACAGATGGCCGACTTCTCCCTGTTTTTACTGCATCTTCCCTCTGTCTTAATCTCCTCTTATAAGGATATCAGTCACATTGGAGTAGAGCCCACCCCATCCTATCCTAAATACAGTAATGACCTGCAGTCTTGTGGGGGTTAAGACTTTAACATATAAACTTGGGGTGGGAAGACACACAGTTCAGCCCCTAACAGCACCATAAGGAAAATCAAAGCAGGGTTACAGACTTTTGGTGGATGGAGGGAACACTATTTTAGACAGGGAAGACATTTCTGAAGAAGTAAAATTTGAATCAAAGTTCTAATTTAATGAATAGTAAGGCCTTTGAAGACATTCCAAATAAGGTAACAGAGGGCTTGGGCATGGAGTGTATATTAGCTATATCAGCAGGAAGTGAGGAAATCAAGGGGGACTCAGAGGAGTTTTGTTGTTGTCATTGTTTTGCTTTTGTTTTTTTTTTCTCGGTAGCAGTAGAAATTAGAGTCATCTGTAAGGTGTAGTGAGGTAATAAATTACACTTAGCTTGAGGTTAGGAATTTGGGATTTTGCTTAAGACCACTAGTCCTTGGAAGATTCCAGGAAATAAGAAGAACAGTGAACATGGTCTCTTGGGAAGAAGACTCTAAACTTAGTTAAGTAGAATGAATGAGCACTGGGACAGGCTGGATTGAGGCCAGGGGATCATGCAGAAAGCTATTTAGGAGGGTCCTGGTGTGTGGTCTTAAAGAGTTGTTCAGATAGCACTTGGAGGAAGAAAAACTCCAAATTAGAGATAATTGTAGAGGAAGGATCCAGTGACTCAAAATCAGCATTCAAATCTCTTAGTTATGTGAAATAAGTCATACTCTTTAAACTCCCTGGAAATGGTTTCCTGGAGTAGAGCTATGCCCATATCTATAGTTCATCTGGTGCTGCAACTAAAATGCAGAAAAGGCAGTCAAACTTGGACTGGAAATACTGAGCAGGCCTCCAGGCTCAAGGGATGGCTAGTTCTTGGCCATGCCAGAGGTTGGGATGTCCATGATGCCTTTGTCTCTCAGCTATGTCCACCCCTAGACCATTAGTTATGGGCAGGATTGTGTCCCCCAAAACTCATACACTGAAGTCCTAACTCCCAACTACCTCAGAATATGCTGGTATTTGAAGACAGGGTGTTTAAAGAGGTAATTAAGGTAAAATGAGGTCATTGGGGTGGACCCTAAACCAATATGACTGGTGTCCTTATGAGGAAGAGATTAGGAAGCAGACACGTGTGGGAGGGAAGACCATGTGTGGACACAGCAAGAAGATGGCCATCCATAAGCCAAAAAGAGAGGCCTTGGAAGAAACAATCCTGTAGACGCTTTGATCTTGGACTTCAGCCTCCAGAACAGTAAGACAAAAAAGTTTCTGTTGTTTAAGACCCCCAGGCTGTGGTACTTTGTTACAGCAGCCTAGCACCCTAATGCCCCATTCCATTCTGCTGGCGGCTTCTGAGCATGCCAGAGAGCTCCAAAAACTCATCTTTTTCTCACGGTTTGCTCACAGCCAATGCTTAGCCTTCTTGCTTCAGCTGAAGTCCATTCCTCTTGTTCTATCCATAAATGAAGAAAAAGGATTCCAATCACCCTCATCGTGCTGCCCCATCCAACACCTAGCCACGCATTACCTGTGCTTATTTAAACTTAACTCAATTAAAATTAAATAAAATTTAAAAATTCAGTTTCTCTAGCACTAGCCACAGTTCAAGTGCCCAATAGCCACATGTGACAAGTGACCACCTAGTACCACATAGAACGTCTCCGTTGTCACAGAACATTGTAGTGGACAGTGCTGGTATAGAAGAACACTTAACCCTTCCTTAAAGGCCAACCTGTTGTGTTTAGTAAGGTTCTCTCCGGCATAAGCATCAGAAATCCACTGTTGGTAGAATAAGTTTTAAAAAAATGGGATGGGAAGGTGGTGGTGGGTCTTCCTGGGAAATAGCAAATATCCTACAGGATCAGAAGGACAGTTGGAAGAACCAAAGGCCACTCCAAAGACTGAGGCAGTGACGCTTTTGCGGGCCTTTCCTCTACGGAGCTGTCAGTTTCCACCTCTTTCTACTCAAAAATCAGGAAAGAGAAACTGAGTGGCCCATTTTCAGACAAGAATCTACTCAGATAGGGCGCCTGGGTGGCTCGGTCGGTGAAGCATCCAGCTCTTGGTTTTGGCTCAGGTCATGATCTCAACGGTTTTGTGAATTTGAGCCCCG
Source organism: Acinonyx jubatus (assembly GCF_027475565.1). Taxonomy (NCBI): domain Eukaryota; kingdom Metazoa; phylum Chordata; class Mammalia; order Carnivora; family Felidae; genus Acinonyx; species Acinonyx jubatus. The sequence goes on along the minus strand of NC_069387.1, from coordinate 15,086,979 downwards.
CGTCGGGCTCTGCTGACACTGCGGAGCCTGCTTGGGATTCTCTCTCTCCCTCTCTCCCTCTCTCCCTGCCCCTCCCCCACTTGTTCTGTCTCTGTCTTTCTCAAAATAAATAAGTAAATTAAAAAAAAAGTCTACTCAGCAAAATGAGGCTGACAAAGAGACAGCAACAGGGTGCTGAAGGACATGAAGGACATGTGATGTCCACCCCAGTGTCTTTCCCACGACACCAAAGAGCAAGGAGTCACTGTGAGTGGAGCTGCCCTCTCAATCAGGGCACTGTTAACTAAGATAAATATGGTAGCTCTTTAGTGGTTGATCTAGAACCTTCCATTGCGTAGTAAGTGTTGTGTATGCTCTGATCTTTATTTTTTGTAGGGTGCACGCAGCAAACATGTTGGTTCTCTTTACCTATTTTGACAAACATTTATTGAGGGCTTCCTTGGTGCACAGGTGCTGGTATAGAGACTATGGGACATATAAAAGGGGATAAGATATGTTCGGTTAAAAATATACCTAGTCCCCTAATAGAAACTCGTTTTATACAAAACTGAGTAATTTGGGAACTGAGAGTTTCACTGGATTCTTTGCCCCATAGTTGCCCAACCTTTATAAATATTTTTATTCTTTTGCTGCTTCATCACTATGAAAAATTACACACAGTAAACAAGAAACTCTCAAACCCAAGGCCCTCCCTTCCAAAGCAACTACCTCGTTTCCTTTAACCAGGTATGATCACCAGGATCAGCTATAATGACATCTTGGTGAAACCAACAGTTTTGGTAGTGAGGGAAACCCTGTAATTTTCCACTTTCGTGAATAGTTCACCCCGAAAGAGTTTTCCAACTTGAATCTTGTACATTTTATGTAAGTCGGTGTACGTATGCACTAACCATCCCATAACACTGAGCTCTATGATTGCAGTTAAATTCCACGCAAAGACTTCAAATCCCTTTAAAATATGCTAGCTTCCGTAAAGAGGCCACTTCATTTCAGAGAACTCAGCTTAGATTAAACTCTCTCCTGCTTCCAATTAAAAAATGTTACTCAAATGAATCATTAAAATGATTGCATTTGTGGTTAAAAAATTAAATCACTAATGATTCCAAAATTAATAATCAGAAAACAAAAGGAGGCGTGTATTGAGGGGATGACAGCAAAAATGAATCTCCAGGCCAACAAAACAGTGAAGATTTTAATTTGGAGTTGCTCTGCTCCCAGCTATCCATTCATAGTGCACATCCATCAAGTCCTGATGACTATGAAGGACCGCGGTTCATCATGCCATCAGAGCACCGACTAAGGATGTCAGTAGATTTTGAGTTGGTCAGAGGAAATGGCAGACATCTGTGTGGTGAATGTTCACTGTTCCTCTCCTTCCTCCCTAATGCTTATTTCCAATTGCACTGATAAATAGTGTAATTGTCATTTCAAAGGGATTCCAATTCTTTAGATACACTCACGGTGCTTCAAAAGCTGTGCTTGACCGCGATGAAACGTAAACGCTAAACTGAAATGTGCTGCCATGTTTGAAACTTGAGTTATTCAGAGAAAGCTTGGATGTAACATCCTCAAAGAAAGAAAAGCAGCAAGTCCTTTTTCTCTCTCATTCAGATTCTCCTTTACTAGTTTAAACCACCTATATTTATTCTTGCATTTTTATCTCCCTGGCTCCGTTCCCTTTTGTGTCATGAAAGAGTATTTATTTTTCCCCTTTGTATTATGTACTGTTTATCGCTTTGTAAGAGCAGTTTGCCTTTTATCTTTTGCTGATGGGAAACTGTTACCTGTTGAGTGGTTTCTAGTCCTGAGTATGAATGTGCCCATCATGGGGATGGCATTACCATCCACTGAACCCATTTCAAGTTCATTTGCATTTCACAATGCATATTTCTATATTTGCGTGTAGATCTAAGAGGAGCTGAAAACCATTAAAATTCCTACTATTCTGCATGCTCTACGATCTTCAGAAAATTCATCAGCTGCCTCAGGAGTATTGGGATGTTTTCACCTTATGTACACTCGTCTGTGACTAAATATCCATTGACTTAGTATAGGCTTAATTAAGGTGTTACTAGGGTTGAAATAAAGAGTCTTAATTGTAAGTAACCAGTTGAATGTGAAGAGAGAAAAGTGATTTTTGTACCTGCTGTAAGTAGCTTGCTGTTACATCACAGGGGCGCATGGGGTCAGTAATCTCTTATATGAATAGTTCCTGGTGTTTATGAATACTGTCATCAGGCAGGATATGCATTCATTTTGGTTTCAAAACTGGAGAATTAGGTGTGATTTATTTCACTTCCTATCTGCCCAACCTTGTGTTTTTATAATGTGAATAGTAATGCTTTTCTATCTGTAGTAATGCACGGGTCCAAATATTGTAGGCATGACTTGGGAACAAATCTGCCAAATGGTTTAACTTCTTTTCTTTTTTCTGTAGCTAGTCACATTTGACTGATCTTTTCAAATTACATACTAAAAAGAAACAGAAATGTGGAATTTATTTGCATTTGTTTCCGCCGAGCTTCGTCACTCTGATGATAGCATTTACTACACTTCTGATTTTTATTTGAAAATGAGCCATGGCCCATTCGGGTTTAAACCGCACCCTCTGCCCTTGATCCCATATCATTCTGTTCTTGCTAATTGTGTGTTTTCGGGGAGTCTTGTTTGTCTCTTGTTGAGCTTGTCAGCTTTCTTTGAATGAATCTCCAGATGTACTAGGGTTGGTAAGCTGCATTAGATTTGGGCTTCTTTAGTTTGCCACTGGGGAACATTTCTTCATTTTCTGTGAAGCTGCTTTTGACTGCTATTCATGATACAGTTCCATACTTCTCGCTCACTAAATTCTTAGAATTTTATAATAAGAATAATCTCTTTCTCCCGAATGTTGGAATGTTTCTTTTCATAAATCACAAGATGAAGATAATCCGCAACGTTTTCCTTTTTGCCTTGGCTACTGGGGGACCCAGAAGTATTTTCTCTACTGCAGCCACCACCCTTGATGTAACACTTCTGTGCCAAATCTTTCTCCCTTGTCCCCAGCCTTTCTTTCAGTCACCTAGCTATAGTTCTCTTATTTTGATTTTTGAGGGGCTGTTTTACATGTCTTTGTGCTTTTCTCTTTAGAAACTTCAATACTTCTTTGGAACTAGGTGAAGTTTAGAAGAATTAATATGATCATTCTGTATGTTACTTTATTTTTTTAAGTTTACTTTTTATTTATTTTGAGAGAGAGAGAGAGAGAGAGAGAGAGAGAGAACAGGTCAGGGAAGGCCAGAGAGAGAGGAAAACAGAATCCCAAGCAGGCTCTGCACTGTCAGCGCAGAGCCCAATGCAGGGCTCAAACTCGTGAACTGTGAGATCACGACCTGAGCCAAAGTCAAGAGTCAGACGCTTAACCAACTGAGCCACCCAGGTGCCCCTGTCATTCTGTATTTTAGAAGAAATATCTTGCCTCCAGTTCTTGACAGCAGATAGACTATAGGCAGAATACCTTGGCATGAATCTTAAAGAAATGGGCGGAGAAACCCATAGGAGACCCCCTGGGGCCTGTAGTTTAGGTGCTTCGTATGGCCATCCTCTTGGGCCAAAATCCCTGAGAAATTCATATTCTCTTTCAGTAATCACAGTTGAATTTTTGCTCCCCACCGTGCACACAGTATGAGGCATTTGGAAAATACAGTCCTTAAACAAATTTAATCGTCGATTTCCACTATCATAGCCAACCCTGCACACACCTCTCCTTGAGAGGTAAACACATACTAGGTCTGACATCTAAGGCCCTCCTACATCTCTACCTCCGATTCTTGTACAGGATATTCCTCAGCTCCTAATTTTGCTGATTTTATAAAGATCTGATATTAATCTGCTTCTTAAACTAACACTTTTGGCAGGTGAAGGGTTTCCAGTCTTTTAGGGAGTCTAGTCCTTGGAAATATCTAATTTCCAGTCCAGGCATGTTCACTACATCCAGATTTCTATTCTTTTGTTATGTTTATTTATTTTTGAGAGAGAGAGAGATAGAGTACAAGCGGGAGGGGGCAGAGAGAGAGAGAGAGAGAGGTACACAGAATTGGAAGCAGGATCCAGGCTCTGAGCTGCCAGCACAGAGCTGGACGCGGGGCACAGGGCTCGAACCCATGAAACGTGAGATCATCACCTAAGCTGAAGTCAGAGGTCTGAGCCACCCAGGGGCCCGACCACATCCAGATTTCTTAAACCTTAACAATTTCTTTTGAAAACTATACTGTCCAATCGTGATTTAACAATTCCAATCAACAAACAAGGCATTTGGCCCCTAATCAACATGTCTTTGGTGCCTGGGGGTGGCATAGGGCCCGAAGATGAAAACTGCTAGCATTTCTGACAGTAACAGAAGGGGGACAGAGGGGACAACCGCCCCCCACCCCCATCCCCCCTCCCCCCCTCCCCCGTCCGGCACCACCACCACCAAAGCAGTGGGAAGGAAGTGCTGTGAACCAGGACAAGCCACAGGCTCTGGAAGAACCGAGGAGGCAGGGAGTGGCAAGGGGGTGCAGGGAGGGAGCCAGTGGGAGAAGGGATGAAGGAGGTGGTTTTAGCAGATGGGTGGGGTGGGGCTGAAAGAGGGATAATAGCAGAAGGAGGAAAGAGAAGAGGCAGGAGGTTGGTTGCCAGAGTAGAGGAGAAGGCAATGACAAGACCACTTCTGGCATGATTAACTGAAAACCAGAAAATGGATAAAGAGGGGGCTGGGTATGAAAATCAAGGCTGGCCAGGTAAAGAGGCCTTGGGGCAATTTCTGAAGAGCCCAGCATTCCAAGCTTAAGTACCTGGACTTTCTGGCCATGCGGACACTAAGGGTGTTGCTATTTCTGGGCAGAATGGTGAACCACCCTGAGCAGGTGCTGGAGGCAGGTCGTTGCAAATGGGAGCGTGAGAGGGGTCCAGTCATGGGAGAGGCTTCAGGAGGAGCAGATGTGTAGCAAAGCCCAGTTCTTTTCTTGCAGGTTTTAACTCAGTTCAGTTGAATTAAATGGAACACGTTAATGAGAAGATAATAGAAGTGACTTATCTAACAAATTCATTCTAACTAGTAGAGTCAAAACTGGATAAAACATTAGATTAGGGCCTTCTGTGCTTGTTCTGAATTTCTGAAGGAAAAGTTAATTATGTAGTTTAGACCTGATGCGTGATTGTATCTGAGAAGCACATGTCTAAAATTCCTTTTAATTAAATCCTAATTTTTTTTTCTTTTTTCTATTCAAGGCCTTTTGTAAAAAGGACCATGCCACCCTTAGCCCTCAGGGAAATGGGCAAAGAGGGCCAACCAGTGGTCTGTGTAATGCTAGAACAAATGCTCGTACTTTCCGGGGTGCTGAAATCACGTTATGGGGCTTTAACTAAGAGAAGGCATCATGGGTAGACCACATCTGGCTCCCATTATCCAACTAGTAAGGTTTAACAAACCCTTAAGAGTAAATGTAAAGAAACTATACATATGATTGCAAATACACACACACATATAAATGCATGATGGCAACTATTGGATAATAGACATGCTCGAGTAATCCTCAATTTAGCAAATAGTTTTGAACTTTCTTTTATGAAAGCAGCCATTGGTAATAAAATGAATCATTTTGCTTCTGTTTCCTGCCCCGGTGAATTTGCTAGCTTGCTAGAATGGTCCAAACAAGGCAGCAGCAGACAATAAAAGGCTAAAATACCCAGAATGATTACCATCTGTGGAGCAGCTCACACTCAGAATATTTTTATGTGCTGATGAGTCTTAGAAGGCCTGAGCGAAACCATGGACCTTTGTGGATATTGATGAGTGGAAAGATTACCTCTTGTATCTTGGACTGTCCAGGCAAAAGAAAAACATCAAACCCTCATCTAACTAGCACCACCTTTTACTACATTTTCCACTTTCCAGAGCCAAATATAAAGTAATTAAATTATGAATTGTTGCAACTACTTTCAATGGGAAACACTGAAATATACAACTACTTATATTGAACATACAACTCCCTACAATAGTTAATTTTTTCCCCTCCAGCTTATTACAGATCTAAATTACAATTTATTTTTAGGATTATGGTTTTAAACTGTATCTATTTTTATACAGTTCAAGACTATTCCCAAGAGGTTGCCCGAATTAGGGAAAAGCTGATATGTCTATTCATCTACAAATACCCAAGGAATGCAATATTTTTTTTCCACAGGACAGATTGTTCATATTTGAAAGTGAGTTTTTCTGGGGGTACTCTCATATAGCAGTGGGGCTGAATGTACCTTCATTTGATGTTTCTATCGACCCCAGCCCAATTTCTCTTAGACCCAGATTCTAGAATAGCAGCTGCTCTTGGCAGGGTCTGGCTCTGTTGGTGGTTCTCTGTAACCTGTCAGGATTCATGATGCTTTTGATTTTTAAAACAATAAGACTACCGCAGTTCTTATCGCTACCTGCCTGATTAACCAATCTGACCTGACCAATTGACCTTGTCTGCTATAAGGCTTCACCGCTGTGTTTCTATGATATATCTTCTGCTTGAAATGCCCTATAGTCTAATGGCAGTAGTTTCTTGAACTCGCCCATCTTCCTTGTATGGCTGAGTTATCATGACCATCACTTGGGAGGACTTGCTGACCCCTGAGATTTCATTGTTGGTAACTTTCCCTTCAGTTCTACATCAAATAGGGTCTTAGGGCCTGAACATTCCACCCGTGGAAAGCAAGTATAAAATAGCATATCCATAGTAGAGATTTCATCCTTGCATTGATTGATATGACAAGAATTTGAGGCCAACTTGAAGCCATGCATTATACCAAGTCTTATGCAATGTGCTATTCAATAATTTTCCAGCTGGCTATTCAATAGTTTTCTGGCAAAAGACCTGCCAAGCCAGCTTTCCAACTCACTATCCTCCATGGAGAGTTTTTTGTTGAAAATTCCCTACTGCATGTGGTTATGACTTATTTCCTTCAGAGTGATTACTCTTCTGGCTAACTATACAAAGCAGCCCTCTCTGATATATGTTAACTTTTTCAAGAATCGTCATCCACGGGAACAGTTCCTGAGTAACTATCTCAGTGATTTTTATATACATTTGCAACCTGTTGATTTGGGGAACTTTCCGGGAACGGGGTGGGGGGGGCACGTTTTAACGCTTCCTAGTAGGTTTTAAATCCAACATCTTGGTCTGAAACTGCAGTGAATTCAAATTATCTTGCTATAAAAGTTTTTTTTTTTTCTTATTTTGGAGAAAGGTGAAGGTGAGCGTTGTTTTGAGTTTTGTCTTACTTCATTTCATATTATATAATATGACACACAGGCGCCTCTCCTGGAAAACTTGTGTGTTCTATCTAGTTTTGTCCAAGTCTGTGATACTTAGTATCCATTTGATGGCATTTGTCTTAAGTCTGACCCTTTAGCTTCCTTTATGAAGCCTGTGTCCTACCGTCCAGCCCGTATGCACATGTTCTACTCAGCAGTCCTACAACAGATAAACAGGAAAACTGACATTTACTGGGCCCTGGTCATGAGTTGGGTAGCACTGTAATTGACGCAGTAACGTGCGTCTTCACAACAACCCTACAATTTAGGTGTTAGTGTTATTCCCATTTTAGAGAAAAGGGAATTAAGCCTCAGGGAGATTAAGTAACTGTCATAGCTAGTAAATGAAGACACTGGATCCAAATTAAGACTCCTCTGATTCCAAAGCCATAAGGATATACTACTACTTCCTTCCATTACTCCAAGCAGACCCTTTCTAGAAATCTCGAATTCCTCAGCCAAAGGAGTATATGTCCTGAAATACAATTTGGAGACCCAGAAATCAAAGGTAAATAGCTGATCCCAGTCTGATTTTTTTCCAGACTTTTAAAATCTCTATTTCTGTAGATAGTCCTTGGGTTTGCTAACTCCTTTTATTTTCTCCTTATAAATGCTATTTCTGTTTAAGTGTGGCTGCATTTGGAAATCATTCTCATGACTAAAGATTTGTTTGCCTTGTAAGAGCCCAGTGTAGGGCTGTGCTGCCGGTGGGCGCTCAATAAAGATTAATGATGTCCCTGCACATCTGTGTGGGAGTCGCGTGCTCCGGATCTGCTGGGTTCTCCGAAAGAGACAGAGATGATGTGGGGAAGATGAAAATCACAGCACCATCATCCAACCTGGATCTTGGGTTTCTGCATTTAACTTCATAATCCGAATGGTCACAAAGTCCCAGGTGTAGAAGGAACGGGAATACGGAGCCTTGCGTTTCCTTGAGGAATGACTGGGAAAATTAGATTCCCAGGGCTCATCTCCAAGATTAACATCAAATCTGAGCGATAACTTGCTTCCCTGATGATGACTGAAGAGAACCAAATATTTTTTTTTAATTGACACATTTTCTATTATTATATACATATAGAGATGATGAGTAATATGCCATATCAGATGGCTTATTCAAACTGTCAGAATAAGGGCTGAAGCGTGAGTAACTTTCCAGAGAACCTTCTCAGAAATTCAAGTGGTGGAAAGTGGCTGCAAGCTGCCATTAGTTCACCTACTACCCAGTCATCCTGAACAACAACAAGAAGCTTCTCCCAAAGCACATGGTGGGACGCTTCTAGAGAAGGGAGGAGACCAATAATTTAAACTTACTTCGCTGAAAAGCCAAATGTCCATGGGCCACCCAGGTTTGTGCACTCAACAGGAAAATGGCTCAGCCATGTGGCCTGGCCAACGTTGCCTTCTTCGTGAAGGAGGACTACAGAGCACCTTTCCGAACCTCAGCAGAACTTTAAGATGCCAGTGCCCTCGCTCACGAAGCCAAGCTGCGCTTTGGCATTAAAGGAAGAAGGAGAAGAGCCTCCATGAACAGAACGGTACCATAGGTCCGTCAGTGCAATGTAGAGGAAAGGGTACCAGCACGCACACACTGGACGGCCCCGATTCTGCTCCCAGCTGTGTCCCGCCCTTACAACATCTGCAAACGTGAGCTGGTGTGGACTCGCTTGCCCGCATTCATTCCAACCCTACCATTTCATGGCATCCTCACTGGGTTCCTCTGTAAGGTGAGCAGTCTCCAGCGGAAAATGCCATGTATCTTGAGATTTTTCAGTGAGAATTTATTTATTCAACTCTACCTTTTAAAAACTCCCCCCCTCTATCCCCCACCTGGACTCTCTTTAGCAATAAAGAAGTCTTCTGAATGTTGATAACTTGGTGCATCGGAAAAGAGTTTGATTAATGCATTAACCTTCATCCTGTTACCACCCTTTACCATCTCGTCCCCTAAAGGAAAGGTGGCTTTTGAGAAGCAACCCAGATCGTGTGTTAGGAAAATAGGCATTGTGGTCAGTGGAGAATTTGCTATGTGTCCGCTGCTCAAATATATGAAAATAAGGTTCCTCGTGTGAATAAAAGTATTCTGAAATACATGTATAATTATTCCCAAGACACAGACACACGTTTCTAAAACCACTGCCCGAACGTAAAAGTTAAAGGTTTGAGGAGTGGGAAGGACTCTTGTCCAGTAGCAAGAGCCGCGGCCCCCTCAGCAGCCAGAGGGAGAGAAAACCTGGAGACCTAGGCTGGGTTGGGCCCGGCGGGCCTGCGCCTCGCTGTGGATTCTCCCAGGAAAGGCCTGAAGGAGCTCCTGACATTTCTCTTAAAAGAATCAATGAATCGGTGTTGTCTTCCGCCTGCTCATTTGACCTTACTTTTGAAACCGAGAAGAAGGAAAGAAAGAACTAAACCGGGGTGCTGTGGAAGGTAGGCGGAAGGAACAGAAAAGGAGACGCTCGGTGCTATGGTAGCCGCAGACAAGATCCCAGGCCGCCGGGAGGTTACTGTTCCGCTGGCTGTGGCCTTGTTTGTTCTTGCTTATTTCAGATTCTCACCCTGATGTAATAAGTCACCATCTTCCCAGCCATCATCCCTGTATTGACAAGCAAATGCCATCCACGTTTGATTGACATCCATGGGTCCTGAATGCAAAAGTATGATTTACAAATCGATTCTGCTTGTTTATTTAAGGCCGTTCTTGTGTGCCTTCTGTATTTGTTAGTGGGATAACTTGCCTAATACCTACTCTGGGGGTTTTACATTAATATCACAAATCCAGGCTTTTCCTTCTGCTCTCCCATGTTACCTCTTTTCCCCATGCCTCAGTGTACATGCAGGACCTGTGCCTGGAGCTTACAGGACACTTTCCATATCTCAGCAAAAGATCCTGCCCAGGACTTTTGTAAAGGCTGCTTGCTTTAAGACCTTGAAAGACATCCGACAAGTCATTATCTCTCGTGCATGCAGTGCAAGTACATGCGACTTCAGATCCGATGGCAAGATCTCCTGAAAGGTAGCTATAGAACTGCAGTCCTGGGAGCGAGGACACGGACCGCGCATTTGTTAAAAGAACCCACCCCACCCCCCCCCACCCCACCCCCCCCCCCCACTGTGTGGTGGGCCTACTCATTCATAATCATTCAAAACAGCCCTTGGGCTTTTCAACACACCTTCCTGTTCTCTGCGTGGCATCTTGCTTCATTTTAGAAGACTGGCGAGGGAAACCATAAGGTTACCAAAGAAAACCATCTGGAAAATTCTGAAGGGCCCTTCTTATGTTAAAAGTGGCATTTTGAAAAACACCTGAAGCGCCGGCTGATTGTGGGTGAGCCAGCAGAGAAATATTGTCAACGGAGCCATCCTCTTTTCAACCCTCACCTCCACCCTCCAAGTGGCGCAGCTCCCCGCGGGGACACAGGGGGCTTAGGTGTGACCTTCGAGTCCCCGAGGCCATTGCACATCTGTCTCCCTCCCCCTCCCCCCGCCAGGTGTGTCCAACGAGAGAGCTGCCGTCACCTGGGCTCGGCAAGGGAGTGTTCACGATCTCACTGTTCATCCGTGTGCAGAGGGGGAAAAAGAGAGAGAGAGAGAGAGAGAGGCTGAGAAAAAAAAAATCCCACATTGTCAGAGTAATGCCAAACTCCCTCTGAGTGGGATGCGCGGAGCAGATGCTGCAGTGAGATGCCAGAGCGGCTCCCCTTCCTCTGTGCCTTGGGTGCCTATAAATTGCTCCGGCGCGCGTTTGTCAGCCTCCTCTTCTCCTGGCAGGTGGTACCCGGGCAGGATTCTGCGTTCAGTCTCTCTCGCGCTCCGCTCCCGGCCGCCAGGCGCTCGCCGCTGCTCACTGGCTCCGCCGCTCCAGCCCCGAGCCTCGCCGCGCTGACCGTGCCCGCCGCCGCCGCCGCCGCTGCTCCGCGCACCCGGGGGGCGGCCGGCCCGAGCTCGCGGGGGGCGGGGGGGGTGCGCCTCTCTTAGGGCTGCCGTGGCGGTGGCGAAGGAGGGGGAGACAGGCAGCGGAAGGGCGAACCGAGCCAGCGAGAGAAGCCGAGGAGGAGGCAGAAAAAGGCAACTTCAGACGGAAAGTTGGTGCGAACTGGCGCAGTCGGCAAAAACGGAAAAGTCGATCGCAGCAGCGGCCGCATAAAAGTGTGAGCGGCCCCGGGCGGCGCGAGAGGCGGCGGCTGGCTCTGCCCTCCGAGTGGCCGCGCCGGCGCCCGAGGCGCAGCCACAGGTGCCAAGGGGCTCGCGGGAGGCGAGGGGGCGCCCTGCGCGCCCCTCCCCCAGCCCCCACCCCCCCAGCCCGGGACTTCAGCTCAAGTCGCCTGGCGTCCGAGCTCCCTCCCCAGCCGCAGCCTCAGCAGGGGGAGCGGGAGCAGGAGCAGGAGCAGGCGGGGAGCGGCCGGCGCGCGCCCGCCCAGGGGAGTTGGGGTTCGCAGGGGGTTGTTTTCGGCTCTGAGGAGGTCCCCGCCCAACCTTCAAAATTTTGTCCAAAAGCAGACAAGAGGATCGCCCCGCGCTGAGCCGGCTGGTGGGCAGCAGGAGGCGCCTGATCGCCGCCGGGGCGCTGGGGGTGGTGATGGTGCTGCTGCTGGTTATCCTCATCCCGGTGCTGGTGAGCTCGGCCGGCACGTCGGCGCACTACGAGATGCTGGGCACCTGCCGCATGGTCTGCGACCCCTACGGGGGCACCAAGGCGCCCAGCACGGCCGCCACGCCCGACCGCGGCCTCATGCAGTCCCTGCCCACCTTCATCCAGGGCCCCAAAGGCGAGGCCGGCAGGCCGGGGAAGGCGGGCCCGCGCGGGCCCCCCGGTGAGCCCGGGCCGCCGGGTCCCGTGGGCCCTCCGGGCGAGAAGGGCGAGCCCGGCCGCCAAGGCCTGCCGGGCCCGCCCGGGGCGCCCGGCCTGAACGCGGCCGGGGCCATCAGCGCCGCCACCTACAGCACGGTGCCCAAGATCGCCTTCTACGCCGGCCTCAAGCGGCAGCACGAAGGCTACGAGGTGCTCAAGTTCGACGACGTGGTCACCAACCTCGGTAACCACTACGATCCCACCACGGGCAAGTTCACCTGCTCTATCCCGGGCATCTACTTCTTCACCTACCACGTCCTGATGCGCGGAGGGGACGGCACCAGCATGTGGGCTGATCTCTGCAAGAACAACCAGGTGAGTGCCGGCAGGCAGCGGGGTGGGCGGGGAGGGAGCGCGGGAAGGTGCGGGCAAGAGGGAGGAGACCCCGGAAATGGGGGTGGGAGCCCGCGGAGGAAGGGCGCGGCAGCCGGGCTCCCGGGAGTGGAGCCGAGGGGACGCTGTTACTCCCTGGAGAGGCGGGGGTCGCGGGCCTAAGAGGGCGCCCGGAGGCCTGGAGAGGGCGGTTCCCAAGCTAGGACCTGCGCTCGCTGTGCGCGCGAGTGCGAGAGCGACCCTCGAGGGCAGGGGAGCTGGGAGCTCGGTCCCCTGGGCAGCCTGTGCCCCGGGAGGCCGGGAGCGGGACGCTACCCTCGGCCGGGGGATCTTCTGCAGCTTAGGGTCGCTCTCAGGCTTTGCCTGGAATAGGACGGCTAGCGGGGAGCCCCGAAGTGGGCGTGCCAGCGTGGCAAACTCGGGGGAGAAAGGGGCCCGCTGGAGAAAGAAGGGACCCGAAAGAGCGAGTCCAAGTGTGGGGCGTCCCGAGCCGAAGAGGGACCGGGGACTTGCGGTCGCCAGGGCCCTTGCGGCGTCCCAGACCTCGGAAACAAGCATATAGTCAAATGCAAGACGCAAACTCCTGTTTAGATTTCAGCCCCAGCAGAAGAAGGGGGAGAAGTAAAGAGTGTTGATGACAAAAGAAAAAAGTTGAGACTCGTGAGTGCACTCCGTAAAACACGCACCCAAACGCAGAGCCCTTACTCCACCGGCTGGGGTAGGAGGCCGCACAGGCAGGGGGCAAGGAGGGCAGGAGGCCGAGCCGGCCCTGGGGCGATGGGCCTCACCGCCAGGGAGCCCCGGGCCGCCGGCTGGGTAGTCTTCCCAACCCCGCCTTCTCTCGAGAGGCAGTGGCCTTGGCCTTGACTGTGAACCAGCCTCAGGGCAGCGCCCGGGCCCCTGGGACTTATTCTCCTGAGCTGGTCGGCTCTGCCACAAGGGCCACGGGTGGGCACTTTTATGCCGGGGCCACTTTACCGTTTGCTTGAGAAATTCGCGGTCAGTGCAAAAACAAAGTGTGTCTAATTTCTCAGTCAGAAGAGGACAATAGTATTTGTTAACTGCCTAAAAGTGTGATCAGACCTGAGGCTCGCGCGCTGAATCAGCAGCCGCACTCGGGCAAGGCCTTGCAACCTGCAGCCTGAAGTCTGGGCTGGGTTCTCTGGCTTTAATTTTGCTTATTGGGTGGCCCAGGGAACCCCGCTGTGGCCAACTTAGATTTAAGGAGGGCTCATTGGGCTTCAGGTCACCCGCCCCCTCGAAATCAGACCTTGTCCGTTCTAACCCAGGTCTCTATTAAGCAGCATTAAGGCAGGATTTATTCCAAAGGCCTAATTCGAATTCAGTATCAGAGTTTTTTCAAAAGTGGAAGACAAATGCTCTAAATGTATAAGGAAGGGCACAAAATCCTGCCCTCCCCCTTCCTCCCACCCGTCACTTCAAAAGGAATTAAAAAAGCTCAAGGAACCCACAGGACAGGTAAAACAAAACAAAACAAACAAACAACAACAACAAAAAAGGGAAAATGGCCACCAGGCGGCACTGACAGGGTTGTTTATTATAGTTATTGTGCACAAAAATAATATTAAGATAAATAAAAATCATTTATAGAGCAGTGAGCCAGGTATAGGTAAATGGCTAAAAAGGGCATGACTCACCGTACCCAAATAGAGGTATTCTGTCGCCTTTAGGGAATGGTTTATGACCAGCCCCTTGGCAGACAGTGATGAGGCACCCATTTCTTTTCAAATTGGCTCTCTTCTGACTCAAAGGTTAGGTCTGGAAATTACTGTTGGGCTGAAGGATTGTTTTTAGAGGTAGTAATTAAAATGGAACAATACCAAGTTTTATCAGCCACTGAATAAAAACACTCACATCTTTAAGTATCCAGAAATGGCAATTGCATGACTAATCAGGGAACGATACATATTAATTAGTTTAAGTGTTCTTATCTCAACTGCTGAGCTCAGGTATATTGTACTGATTCCAAGAAAACCATTTCTTATACATGCGCTACCTGCATTTTGTTTTTAAAATTATTTCATCGTTTGGAGAGTCGAATGCTCCTTTGTATCATCCTAGCAGGCACATTCTGTGAGGATCAGGAAAAAAAAAAATAAGGCAAACCAGCTGACCTTATCATGTAGCAAGCTCTCCATTGACATTGTTAAGCTGTGACTTCTTCAAAAGGTGTGCAACAAGTAATTAAAAAATATATGTATATGTAGCACCACACAATGTATTTTCGACTTCAACATGGACTCTTTTGGAAAATGGCTATTAAAATATTACCATTAAGGAATTTTATCCCTAGAACAGGACTATTTTGTAAAGTCTGATTTGCAGAGAGTTGCAAATGAGAACTATTTTATGAAATTTATTTTATTACTATGAAACAAATAGTTTATCCTTGGTTTTCAGTTATGTTCTTGTCCAATCACTTCTTAGCATGGCAGTCTCCCCCCTGAGCAGACCTAATTTGTTTTCATAAAACAGAAACTCAGAGATCTATGTCAGTGTAATGTGCTATAGATTAAGTGGATTTGAGAAGCACAAAAATTAAACTGAAAATGCAGTTCACTCTAGGATAGAGGAGTGCCTCTGGACCGTAACTATATGGGAAGCATTTTATTTATGCTTTGTGTTGAATGCAGGATCACAGATGGAAACATCAAAGGCCGGTAAATTAACCTGATGCACCACTTAACCTTTTGTTTATGATCCCACAGAAGTACAATGAAAATGAAATTATGGGAGCATCAGTAGCAATTAATTAAATTAGCAAATGTTACCATAAATATCGTCTCCGATGATAAACCCTCACTAATAAGATAATGCTAAAGCCACACAGGCTGCTACGTTCTCACAAATATGCCACTAAAGGGATTACAGTTCTCATATTCCCCGTTGAAACCATCAACCTAAAATCTAATCATACCATTTGTTGATATGAAAGGTAAAAGTTGGACTCAAATGGCTTTATAAAGAGACAGGAAACATAATTGTAATGTGTTTGTACACTTTTAGCAGCCAAACCTGAATTTAAAAATTGCTGTGTGAGCACAGTCCCTGTAATGTCCCTGTAACAAGCCACTGTATTAACCACTGAAGCTGGCCCCAGATTAGAACCATAAAACAACTCAGGACCAATTTTTATTCTAAGAATGTGTGAATTACAGCATGGAGGAACATGAGATATATTGGAAACAACAGTCTGTGAGTTGATATTCATTTATTAGCAAGATTAATGAAATGCCAAATTAATACCATCATTTTAAAAAGCTGTGAAACCCGCACTACAGATGAAGCGGAATCTAAATAGTTAACTTGTGATATGAAAAGATTTTAGAGGACCTTTAGGCAGAAATGGGTACATAGGGCTGAGGAAAGGATGCATCATATTCCCGGAGAAAATGCTGAAATCGGCGTACATTTGGGAACCTGAAAATAGCCTCCAAGGTGGATGCATTACCTTGCTCAGTAGTTTGATGGCTTAAAGGAAGAATTGTTCGAAGTCGCCGAGCTGGTTACTAGAGCTTGAAATTTCAAGTGCCATTGTACCTTCCGAGCGTGATCAGGTGAGCAGACATTCTGAAATTGTCCAAAGCGTGCTGGAGTATGGCAGTTATTTAATTGGGAAAGTCTTGCGGTCTACAGTATAGCTTAATAGCTTAAGAGAATCAACTTTTATTAAAAAGCAGTCACATGACAAAGGAAGTGAAAAACCATAAGGGTAACCTTCTAGTCTGTAGGATCACACTAATGCATTTGCAGGTCTCCGTGGTTGTACCTACAGAATAAAAATGGTCACATTTACATGGTTCTGTGCTTATACCCTATCGAATAAAAACTACATTTAAGACTATTGTCTCTAAATCAAGGGATTTTAATGAGTCCTGGTTCCCAGATGCCTTTCTATAGAGAACAGTGTTAAAGCACAACACCCATAGAGCAGAGCATATATTAAATACCTAAAGCACTAAATATGTCTGGTTATCAATAATAGCTGAATAGTATATTTATGGATTGTGAATTCATTAATATATTACTGATATGGCCAATTACTAATTTGTCTTTTCATTTCTCTAACCCATTAAAAATTCACACGTTAAGAAAAACATCAGGTCATAACAGCGCTATCCTCCCCGTAGATTCCACCCCCCCCCCCCAGGGAATTTATAACTAGGTGAAATTAATGAATCAAAACATTCAACTCCTACAAACCTACAATTAATTTCTAGGAAATATTGTGACGTTACATTGTATTATTACTTAATGGTCAACACAGATCGCCTCGCTGAATCGGTGTATACATTTGAGTCAGTGTTTCTGAGCGTAATTGCGTGGTACATTGCTTTCACTGTATTAGTGTCAGTTAGCCCAGGGTTAAAGCAATTCTAAATCCTTTAAGCCCCTTTCTCCTTTTGCTATACGATATCCAGAGAAAGAAATTTTTAAAATATTACTCAAATTACTTCACAAGTTCAGCAGTGTCAAAGAGCCTTCTCCTTTTTTAACATTTCAGCATTAATGTGAGAACATAGCCCATGAAAATTTAATTTGAAAACCTATCACTTAAATTTTGAAAGAAACACCTGGAAATTCTTGACGTGTGCCTCGTTTCCCTCATTTTGCCAGCACATGGTACCCCAAGTCAGGTATTATTACATAACACAGGTTTACAAAACCACTAAATCGTTTGCTCTGTTATTAAGGGAAGCACCATTATAATGGAATAGAAACAAGGCACAGAGTAGAAGATGTCTTACTGAAATAAGTCAAATATAAGTCTGCCTATGGAAAATTTTTTTTTCCAAGGCAGAATCAAAATATGGCTAAATGAATATGAAGCCTAATCAGAGTTGAGAATGTGATAGGATGTCTATGTCACAGGCTGAACATGAGAGGATTATAGGCAGCTTCTATCCTCAAAGCAAACCACACATTTTAGAATCACCTAAATATAAAAGGGTATTCAATCAGATCATTAAAAAGTTTTAGAAATTTTAGAGGCCTCAAATCTTATTTCCTTCTACAACTTTTAGATATGTGGCAATTAAATAATTTATTTAAGTGCACACAGCACAATGAAGTAATAAAAAGCCACAAATAGAAAAATGAACTCTGCAAACTTGGGTGACGTTTAAGTGAGTTAGATTTCTGGCAAAAAAAAAAAAAAAAGGCTTTACTTGAATTAGATTTCGAAAGCCTCACATCAAAAGGCTTTCTTCATTTTTTTTCCCCTATGTAGTAGAGCTGGAGTTGTTTTATTTCTCTGAATCTCAACTGCCTGTGGATCTCGATTTTCTGAAAATCCTGGGGACCCGCTGAAGTTTGGATTAAACCTCTGTACTCATAAACCGCTGGTTTAGATTATTGCTAATTGGTCTGAATTGAAATGCAAAAAAATTACCCTTATTTCCATTCCAAGAAGTGATTGGGCATAGAGGTTCAAGGAATTAGAAAAAGTGCTGATTTAGGAAGAGAATAGGTTGGTGTGCATTGTTTTTATCACGTAAGGTAAGAAAAGACGGCTGCCGTGACCCTCAGGAAAGCACCATTTTCTTCTTTCTGTTCCTCCTTTCCAGGGATAGAGCTCGAACTGTTGCAAAGATCTCCTCAAAGAGCTCCAAGGCCCAGGTGGACTCTCTCATGCTAAATTCTGTGCTATGGCAGCAAGTCTGCTTACCGTGCTGTGAATGGATGAAAAAAGAGAGAGAGAGAGAAACAGAGAGAGAGAGAATACTGGAGAATTTTCTTCCACGCATTCTAATTCTTGTTTGTTTCACATAGGTGCGTGCCAGTGCCATTGCCCAAGACGCCGATCAGAATTATGATTATGCCAGTAACAGTGTGGTTCTTCATTTGGAGCCAGGAGATGAAGTCTACATCAAACTAGATGGCGGGAAAGCACACGGAGGAAATAACAACAAATACAGCACATTTTCTGGATTTATTATTTATGCGGACTGATAACGCAGAAACTAAGCTTATTATTCTGAGTTTGGACACTGGATTCGTATGGCTGACGTCACTGAATCAAGGATCCCAGGGGATGCCAGTTGCGGGGCACCTCAGTTGTGTATATGTGGGGAATTCAAATGCTACCTGACTCACATCTGTATACTCAGAAACATTCTGTAAAAAAAAAAAAAAAAAAAAAAAAAAAATTAAAAGCAAGATAAGCAGATGTGTTATCCATTACCGCCAAAGCAAATTCTCCTCCTTATTGTTAGTGTCCATGTGAATGAAGTCCTATATAGATCACAAATTTTTATAGAAAAATCTAAGACACTGAATTATTTCTCCAATATCTATGATACTTTGGTGTTCTGTGACCCTGCTGCTTTGATCCATATATCAGCTTTGGTTCTTGTGAGTTTACCTGCTTCTGATGATACTTGGAGTCCATTCATAGTGTGGGGAGAATGATCTTACCCTGCAGGAGAAGGTCTAATTGAAATAATGCTGCTTGTCCCCAAAGAAATTGTTTGCCTTGTACTTTTGTTAACTTTAGAGCTAGTCCTGGGAATGATTCAACTTCAAGCCTTAACCTGGAATTTTCTGGATTTGAGGGAATTCCCAAGCCTATGATCATTTTCACATTTCCTTTTTCTTGTGAATTTTCTTTTCTCTCCTTTCTGGTGATTATCTTTTAAAAATGGAGATCGAAATTGTATCATAGGATTACCCTCTAAGTGTGCAAACGTGTAATTATGTGTGGTATTTAGAAAATCCCCTGTGTGTCCATTTTGTCAATAGAATGCGTTTAGATTTACTTAGAAAGTCAGAGAAATTTATTCTTTGGTGTTAAATCAGACTGAGGCTTTTGCTTTCTTTGGAACAAAAGATTATTCATAAACCCAATGCACAAAGGTTTAATTTGAGCTACTGCATGGGTCACCAAGGGGACACTAAGTAAGGCCTTCAAATAGTTACTACAAGTCCTGGCCTGAGGTTATTTCAAAAGGAATAATTTCACGTGTAACCAATATGACAACAAAGTGTATATATTTTATACCAGTATCTGCTACAAATACATGTATTTGTGTGTACATGCACACACACACATATGTTAGAGGAAGTATGATATATATATGGCTTCAGACCACAGGCACAGTGGCTGTATAGCCTCAAAAATTTAATCTAAAAAAGTATGTGTATATATACACACAAACAAGCAAAAATTATTTGACTTATTTTGGATCGAAATATATTTTGGATTACAAAAGTGTATGGAATAGCAAAACAATTGAAATGGCTTCTCTTTTAAGAGCTACCCAGAAACGTAAAGTTTATTAGGTTAAAATGCCCTATCCGTCACATGTCTGTAAATTAAGCCTACGGCTTCTTTATTACCATATGCCAATCAATATTCCCACTGCATTCTGTGTCAGACTGTTAATATTAGGACTGCAGAAACGGGTGGCTCTTTTTTGCAATGTCTATGAATGATATGCATTTGAATGATCACTTTTTTCTTTTTTCTCAGGTGGATTAAAGCTGACAGTAAAGTAGATTCTGAGAGTAGTGCAAATCATTTCTCTCTGGTTAAAATACACTGCCAAAAGCCATCTCTTTAATCTAAGAAAAAGATTAAAAATGCATGTTGATATATCCTCCCTATCGGACAACTTCCACTGTTACAATGAAAAATCTGTCCCCACCCCGCCCTCCCCGCCCCCCCACCTCCTCGCTTGCCTTTGAAGACTCTGACAAGTAGATTTCAAAAACAGGGATTTAAAAATCTGCTTGTTTTACTGGTGAAGGACATTTGCATTTTTTCATTTAAAGGAATTAGTTTGTTCCCCTGGCTCGTTCCTCTTGGGTACTTTATGTTCTAATACACAGAAAGCGTGATCATCTTTGAGCCACAGAAATATCTTGTGTTTCGTAAACCTCAACTTTCCAAAAGAGTTATGCATGATGTTCCCATCTGAAGGTGCTGTTTGCTTAGTTTAAATGCCTTGGTCGGAGTCACTGTCATGATGTCTATGATCAAAAATGCTTAGCCCATCCATCAGGAATAATGACTAATTCTATTTGGCCTTTCTAATATGTTAGATAACTGATAATGGGGTTTCAACGAATTTATTTCTATTGAACGACATATATTTATCAAAGAGGAATTGGTAGTTGGGGTTTGGAGTTTTTGGGGGTTTTTGTTTTTGTTTTTGTTTGTAACAAATAGCATAATGAGGAATCAACCAAAAGATTAATTTATAAACAGCAGTGCACATCAACTAAGAGTTTTAAAAAGGCTTTATTTACACAAAACATCGGGGGTGGGTACCTTTTGAAGAGTAGGCTCGAGTCAGAATGCCATTTCTAATAGATCTGACCTTTTCTTCAGATAACTAAGCATCATTTTCTCTGTTTAGGCCCAAGGAAAAACAAATAAAAGGTAAGGGAAATAAAGGGAATATATATATGGCAAACATTTCTCTTTTTTTGCATATATATTATTAATTAAACTGTGGCCTTTGTTATTATAAATGTAATGATTCATTAAGCTATATTATGTAATATATTTTGACTTTTACCATTGAATTTTTATAATTCAGTATTATGTGTTCATGCCCCCTTATACAAATGTTTAAACTAACAAAGCTTTACAGCAAAAATGGATACCAGGAAGCCACAGGCAACAAAACTGATTTATTACCAGTCAATATAGATAGGTAGACAACTTCTACAATATATAATGAATATAATTAAGCTTCGACAATATTTTTATCATTGTGAATTGGTGATTGTATTACAGTGTCCTTTGGGGGGAAAAGCCTCAAACTTTAACTTCCCTTGCTGCAGAAGCTATTTTCAAGTGCCATATTATTCATTAAGCATTAATTAAAGAACAGCAGGATAATTAGTAGGATCATCAATATTACAAGAAACATTAGATTGCTCCAGAAGGGGGTAATTTAACTAGAAACACTTTAAATTTCCTCAAGTAGTGCACCTGATAGATTAAGAAAACAAAACAAAGCAAAACTTTGCTAGAGGGGATACAGAATGTAAATCACTGTTTGGAAACAGGTGCTTCTGTATTTATTTTGTCAAAGGCAGAACAAGAGGGGTCCGTTAGGTCAGTAACTTCCTAAAGGTACCGATGTACCAGCTGGTTTCTGAGAAGGCAAAATTTCTAATTCTCATAAATAGGAAATGATCCGTCATTCGTCCTACGTAGCTCTGATTAGTATCTCACTGTGGGTTTGAAATCACTGAAAAATGTTCTCTGTGAGCTTTCTACTCAAGGTGTGAGTCTGTAAACAACCATCCTACTTGAAAGTTAGCCATTGCTTAGGGTTCTCTATTAGTATCTTATCAAGTGCATTCTCAGTGATCCCTCTAAGCAACATTTTAGGAACAATGTTGGTAAGTATATGAGAGTAGCCGTGACCTCCATACTTCATCAGCCGATGCTTCGTATGTATGTCGTGTGCCATCAGAATTCGATCTTCGTAGCCTTCATCCACCAGAAGACGCACTCTGTGAAAAATGTCAACTCATTATATGGCATTTGTCTCACATTTAAAATGATCAGGGTGCTTTCAACTTTTTACTCATAAATCTATTGTGCTTGCTGTAGAGATACTGCCTTCTTCTATGGCATGTGTACTGGGAGACCCTTAATAAAGATTGCGTGGTGATGATAAAGGTAATATTGCATCGTAGTAGGAACATGATCCTTATTCCATGCACACAGAAACTTCCAGCCTGTGATATTTATGACAGTGCCTACAATACGGCATTAAAAATAGTTCTAATAGGATGTGCCAGTCTGAGTGAATGGCTGCTTGGGCATTTCACGAAATAACTTCGTTCTAGGTTTGTATCCAGCTCTCCACTCTAAAATACCTCCCTCAGTGGTCCCATTTTCTAGACCTCACTCTCCCCCCACCCCGTCTCTCTCTCTCTCTCTCTCTCTCTCTCTCTCTTATTTTCTAGCAAATAAAATCAATGGCAATTTCTGATTAAAACAGGGAAGCAAAAGGAAACTTCGCAAAGGTAAAACATTCTGAGAGTCAGATCAGTTGATTTGAAAGGAAGGGGCATATGATAAGCGAAATGGTCATTTTCAAAAGATCAGGAAGGGTACCTCTGTATTTTGAGCATCTGTTCCTTTGAAGTCTACGAGAATTCTGACTTAGCAGTAGTAGTCTTGGAGCACTGTATTAAATCAACCAGTACAAATTTACTCTGTCTTCCTTCTATCTCAACAAGATTGCTGTAAATACCAAGCCGTTCCTTTAAATTTATAGCCAGTTGACTGGAGAAGGGCTTTCCAACTACTGTCTAAACATCTAATCCTCTTTGCTTTGTTAAATGCTGTAATCTATAGTGTGAGTCACCTCCTGACAGCCACCATCTGTGTGTGTCTGGACTCTGGGCAGTGTCTGTCATGACTTCCACGGGATTCTACTGGCAGAAGGTGCAAAGTGGAGACAATGGCTCTTCCCTGGCGTTCTCTTCATGGTCATGTCAGTCTCTGGATTCCCAAATGAATCTAGATGGTCAGACAGCACCTTCCTCCAAGGGCTAATTATTCAGAAGATATCCTTTTTGTGTCTGTGACATTTCTTGGCATCCTAGCGCGAGTCATATTTAGTAACTACTAAAAGTAAGCAAAATTGGGCCACTGCACAGAAACCTCAGACACAAAGCTCTGCCCTCTGAGAACATACATTTTAAAATAAAATAATAATTGAAGGTGAGACATTGTGTTCGTAGGTCGTGGCTAACAAGAGCCACGTCGAGCATTTTTGTCTAGAAATCTGTATTCGTGTCATTCATACGCATGTCCTGTAAGTACTTGGATGCTGTTTGAGCCACCATGGATATTTACCTCGTAAATCTGTACAATGTCCAAAAGCTCTGACCTGAAGTTACTTTTGGAACTCTCTTTGAGGCAATTCCCTAGAAAGTTCTAGGGTCATTTATGAGAAGAGAGAAAGATTTGACAGAATGCATGCCCACGCTGAAACTTAGTGTGGCAACCCTTAATCCACAACTGAGAAGGAGTGTCACGTTATGGGAAATTTTAGGGTATGCCTTCCTCCTTATCGTCTCTGAGCATTTCCCAGAAGTTTTTGTCTCTTTCCCTTGTCTGAGGAAAAAAAGCGATATCGTATTATGTCAGAGGCATATCGTATGGAACAGCAGATCCTTGTTGTTGTTCCTGCAACACTGCTACTCAATTGTGAAGTAGTAAGGAAGGAGTATAATGGCTAAGACACTCGCTTAAAACTGAGAATCCTTAGAACTGATTTAAGTCAAGAACGTAGAGACTAGCTACCTCACGACAAAGACACTGCTATGACTCTACAAAACAGTTCTCTCCTGACTATCAAATCAAGATATGACTTGGCCAGTCTTAAAATAAAAGCTCCTCTCTCATGCTGTGCCATTGTGTGGAAGAACAGTAGTTCCGAGACGCTGCCAGAAGGAAGGAACCACTGTAGATGAGAAGACAAAAATGACAGTAATTATAGAAATACAAATGAGTTAGTGTTTTGCAAACAAATATTAGAGAGAGACTACAAAGTGTGAAAAGGCAGAGATATAATAAGATTTGAGAAATGGAGCGTAAGATTGAAAACAGGTGTCAGACACAGAATTTCTGGTGCTGAAAACCAGAGGTAGGCAGAAGCGTGCTTCTATGTTCTTGCAGTTCAGAGATGTAAGATGACTAAGGCTCAGAAAGGGACTGCCGATGGATGATGAAAATCAAGTGCCCAAGAGATGGCGGACCAGGGGGGTGCTGGAACACACCCCCTGCCTAAAGGTCATAAGGTAATTACCGTGAATTGTGCTTGAGCCAAGCGACCTTATGCATGATTTTAATTTAGGGAAGATAAAGCTTACATACATATACATGAACACGCATATACCGCATATATATTTTGATGTATTTCCAGACATCTAGAATGTTTACATTTGGCTCAATGAAAGCTGGCCAAAATTAAATTCTTGTTCTTGAATTAATAGCCAGAAGTTATCAAGGAGGAATATGAGGAGAGGCGCTGGTCATCCTCCCCCCCGTATATCCTTCAGACCCCCTCTGCCAATCCCCTCTCTCTTAGTCCAGGTCTGGGAGCCGCATGGGTGGCGTAGGGTTGCTTCAGAAGATATAAAAGATACAGCTCACTGCCACAAAGGGGCTTAGGAAAAGGAAGCGGGTCTTAGAAGCAAACTTCCCATTTCCAAGATGAATCGTAAAACGTATGTTGAGGGCATTCATCAGGAAACAGGGTTTGGAGATCATGAAAGATGAGAAAGCCCTACCCTACGCCCCCACTTTAAATCCCAAAGAATATTCACCTCACAGCATGGCCCAGGCTCGTAGGGCCCTGGGGTAACTTGTCTGCCTGTACTGAATGGTGCTAAGAAAGTTAGGTAAAATCCTGACGCAAAATTAACAACAACAAAAACGGAACGATAAATTGGTGTATTAAAGAACTGATTTCAGTGGTTTAAAAAAATTTGTTTTAAGTCCTAGCTTCATGGGTCAGGTCAGTTTGCTCCTGTACAGCTGAGCATCTCCATATTTACATAGCAAGCGTTACATGGATCAGCTAGCTCTCCCTGATGATATTGAACTTGAAGCCTATTTTACTGTTAATGAGGTCATGAAGGAGGAGTACCCATACGCAGGGACAGCAGAAGGCACACAGGTGTAAAGGTTGGCCACCCACGCTAAGAGCTGAGGGCTGTCCCCGACCGTGGCCACAGATCTTCCCCTCAATTCCAGTGTGGGGGTATGTCCTACCGTTGCTGCTTTAGCCTCCGTTTCTGGACATCACTTCTGTAGGTCAGGTGTCTTTACTTGTAGCCCACACAGTTTTCTATGCCCTTAACCACATTCTGGCCCGTCTCTGTCCCAGAAGACTACTTCCTCTCTGAAATCCCAATTTTCACTCTCCCACCCCGACCATGAGTCACATTTCTCTTTTTCCCTCACCGTCTTCTGGGTACTTTCCCCCCTCACTCAAGCTTCTGATTGGTTGCCGCTGCTATGTTATTCCCACCTCTTCTTACTTTTCTCTATACCTTCTACTGTTCATCTTGGACCTCAGGACCCTCACTCAACCCCACCCCAGATCCCCTGTCGACCACATTTTTCAGACAGAATCCCAACCCTCAGTCTCTCTAACTGTTCATGTTTTCTGCTTCTCCTCAAAGCTTCTTTGGTCTTATTATCAAAATACAAAACTTTTGGGGGGGGGCGGAAAATCACCAAGTCATGTGCACTGGTGCCCATGTTCGGTCATGCAGACATGATCTTGAGCCTCACCGGGGTCTCACACACACCGTGTCCTATCAGTATCTGTCTCATTCACTCAGTGTCCATTCCCAGCCTTCTTCCTCTTCTACAAGGTCCTGCCCTGAATCTGTTCCCTCCTTCGCAGAAGATAACCATGTTGACTTCACAGGGACCCTACAGAACACAGGTGGTCATATGTCCTCGGTTTCCCATTCTCACCACATCTATCTGCATTCACCCCGTTACTCGCCTTACACCTTTCAACCAACTTTCTGTTTGCTTCCCAGCTGCCATCTGTTTGTCTCCTTGGAAAGCTTGCTCTATATCTCCTCTCTCCAGATTGTTTTAAGTTAGTGTCGATCGACTATTTTCATATTCTGCACCAGACATTCAGGAAAAAACTCTTCATACTTTATTTCATATAAATTCCATAACCCTATAGAAGAGGTACTTCTTCCTGCGATTTGTTCTCTTTGTGTCTCTGCTTTTGCTCTCAGCCACATAAACATTGCTTAACCCTTCGTTAGTTTGAGAGAGAGAGAGGAAGAGTGAATGGGGAAAAAGGGCAGAGGGAGAGAGAGAAAGTCTCTTAAGTAGGCTCCACACTCAGAGTAGAGCCCAGCCATGATCCCGGGATCATGACCTGAGCCGAAATCAAGAGTCGGATGTTCAACTGACTGAGCCACCCAGGTGCCCCAAACATTGCTGGACCCTTGACAAAACCTTCCCTTGATCCTATCTTGTCTTCTCACTTTGACCCTGTGCCCCTGCTTCCCCTGACCACCAAGCTTCTTGAAAGAGTAACCCCACCTTCTCTCTCCTCTTCCTTACCCCCTACTCATTCTTCAAGACTTTTCTACGGAGACGTCACTGACTGCACAGTGAGAATCTCCAGCCTTTACCTCACTGATGCCGGCCACCTGTCAGTTGCCCAAGCCCTTCTGCTCCAGTCTCCTGCACCTGCTTGCACAACAACATATTTCCCTGATTCTCTTCTCACTTTGAAAACTTTTCGATCTGTCCTTGAGTGACTCTTCCTGAGTCCATTCCTTAAATATCATTGTTCCCTAGAGTTCTGTCCTCATTCTCTCCTCTGAGTGATCTCACTCATTCCCACGCTGCCAACCATGACATACAAACCAAAGATGCCTAGATTTATGTCTGAGTCCAGATCTCTGCCCTGAGCCTCACAGCCTTATCCACAGCCCCACTGGATAGCTACTCTTAGTTTATTCCCAAACCAAAGTCATCCTTGTCAATCCCAAATCTGTTTCTTCTCCCAGATTCCCTAACTTGGTGCATCCAATGTTCACATCACCGTGTAACCAGGACAAACCAGGTAACCATCCATCCTTGACTCCAGAAACTTTCCACTTGGTTACAGAGAATGACTCGGACAATTTGTTGCTTCGGCAATTTTGAGGGGTCAAATTCTATATGATGTTTGGTCTTTAGACATTCTACTTACAGCATTTAAGTTTCAATCATCTCCATAGTGAATATTTTTGATAAAGCATTTCACACACACGTTGTAGGAGGTTAGGACTTCAGTGTGGTCAACATGGGAAAGAAACCACTTACTTCATTAGGGATAGAAAGACGAAAGCATCTTTGTTCTCTTTTTGTCATGGCAGGGGTTAAGTATTATCTGTTTCTTGTCAGCTGCCCATCTGCACTGAACTCCTAAGGCTCTGCTAAGCTTTTGCCTACTTAGGATGACTCATTTGCTTCTTGAAATAATATATAGAGATTTCTCTCCCCAAAACAGCATTGATACATTTTTTTCTGCAAGTCTCTGGTTCTGCCTGCTCACTGTTTTCCGAATCTTTGCTAATACCTACCCAGATATGAATCAAAAAGGACTGGTAAAAGGGAACACTATCAGGGATTTCATCATATTTACCTCCTAATTCTTTTATTATCATTGGGCATGTCAATATCCGGGTTGAATTGGTAATGAAGGAGTTCAGTCCCAAAGAGATCATATTCCAAGTAACAGCCAAGTTGAGCAAACTCCAGGAGTTCCTTTTTATCAAGTATAGTCCTAGAGACAATAAGACAGACTCAGTGTAATTATCAAGAGCATATTTTCCACATATACAGATTAAAAGTTTTAAGTACACCATGTACTGGAACATAATTAAAGTAACAGAAGTTTGAGTCCGCTCTTATGATGTGACTGTAAAATAGTAAGTTCAACTTGTTACCAGAAATAAGGGAATTTACCGTATCTAAAAGGGAGTTTCCCTTCTCAAGTGCTTGGGAACTATAGACATTTTAATTATGTTGCCATTACTCAAAAACAATCTTGCAATTCTCCTTCAGAACTGTCTTCAGGATATGTTCCCTATTCTTTTGGAAATCCTTCATAGCAGCGGAACAGCTGTGAGCTGTGGAAACTATCAAAGGGAACTTGGCATCAGTCTGGTGAACTAGGTGAGTAATACTAATCTGCGTAAAACATGAAGCTAAGGTAAGGGGATTTTCTTATGAAGATAATAAGGTGGTTCCAAAATTAATTCCAAGGCCTTTGTGGATGTCATTGCTTCTTTTTAAAAAGGGGGGCAAAATTCCTACAGATATTTATTTGTGTTCTGGTGTACCTATTTTTAAATAGAATTTATTATTTTGTGATAATCTTTATGGATGTCTTCTCATTTCTTTAGCGATCATAGTAAGAATAACACTATCTTGTGATGTAAGACTGTGTAAATGAATGGGAAAGGAGAGGTATGTGAGATAAACACAGGCTACAGACAGGAGAGCAGAGTCCAGAGCAAGAGTAGATTATCTCGAGAAATTTAGATTATAATAAGGAAAAAGGATGCATTAGGTCAACCCCCAAAATACCATGGTAGAGATTCAAACACATGGAAAAATAAGGAAGGAAGGAAGGAAGGAAGGAAGGAAGGAAGGAAGGAAGGAAGGAAGGAAGGAAGGGAGGGAGGGAGGGAGGGAGGGAGGGAGGGAGGGAGGGAGGGAGGGAGGGAGGAGGGAAGGGAGGGAAGGAAGGGAGGTAGGGAAGGGAGGAAGGATTTGTTCTTCAGGAGACAATATAGAAAAAATGTGAGGGGGAAAGTGCACCCCATTAGACATTGTGTGAAGGGTGGTAAGGGTGTAGATTATGGAAGTGATTGAGATCCCAAATTGGCCTGGTGCAGAGTGGGATTTATCAGATGATCATTGTCTTACTAGGCTTTTATCCACTGATATTCTATTACCTTGGCTATTCCAGGATGCAAGGATTAAAGCACTATCATATGTCTATAAATCTGCTTCTAAGAGGTCACAAGTATTTTCAAGGCCTTTCTTCCAAACCATGGGAGGACAATTAAGCCTCTGTGTGTCATGAGTGCAAGAGTTTTCTGCTGTCTCGGGATGCTCCCTAGGAGCTGACTATTGACTTTCACTCTGAGCAGTCATATTGTAGCTGCTTCCTTTTTATTCTATTCAACAATTCAGCATAACTTAGAGTTCACGATGTTGTTTTAGGCAGGGAGGCTAAAATATCTTTCTTTTATACTATAAAACGTGCATTAGTTCTGTGCTGTCTTCTAATACTATTCCTTTTCCATCTTCTTACCCCGGGGACCATCTTTGGCTTCCAAAATTACTTGCCTAAAAGAATATGTGTTTTTCTATAGTAGACACATTCTGTTTTCCCCCAAAGAACCATGCTTAAAAACAAAATATGCACAATTAAAATAACATAAGAAGGAAAAGATAAGTTTAGTGTGTTTCTTTCGAGTCAGTTCCTTCAGTGTGTTAATTACTGGGTAGGTGGGCGGCAGGGGGGACAAACGAGGGATGTAGGGGCCAATAACATGTTGGATCAGACTCTTTTCTGCTTCTAATGTCTTTATTCTTTCTGTGGCCTAATGTCTTTAGACTAAGTTTTCTAGACTTTGAATGACACACCAAGATAGATATTCAATTCAATGAGAAGCCTGTAGTAAATGAAAAGCCGTAGGAAACTTTTTCATCTTAGTTCCAACTGAAAATGAAAAAATAAAATTGCTTATCATCATAATAGCTAAAAATTATAAGAACTTACCATGTGTCTGGCATTGTGCTAAAACACTTTATATTTGTTACCCCATTTCATATTCTCCGTAATCCCACTGGTCTCAATTTTGCAGATGAGGAAACTGGGATGTGAGAGATTAGAGACTTATTCAAGGTGATGTGTTGAAATATAAATTCATTTCAGTGCTAGAATCACCTATCTTCACTCTCAATCTATATGACTTCTACTGCTAAACATTTTGTGCTCAAAGGACGTTTTCCAGAATTACACTGACTGTAGCACACAAAGGGTTTTTTAAATCTTTATTTTGAAATTTAATTCCCTCCCACAAAATGCACTTGAAAAATGGGGAATATGGGGCACCTGGGTGGCTCAGTCGGTTAAGCATGTGACTCTCAATTTCCGGCTCAGGTCACGAGCTCATGGTTTGTGATATGGGGCCCCATGTTGGGCTTGTGCTAACAGCACAGAACCTGCTTGGGATTCTCTGTCTCCCTCTCTCTCTGCCCCTCCCCTACTCTCACACACTCTCTCTGCCTCTCAAAAATAAATAAATAAACTTAAAAAAAAAAGAAAGGAAAAAAATGGAGAATTTCTGTCAAAGGGTAGTGTGGGGGCTGGGCCATGATAAACCTGAAAAGTAAGAAAGGATTACTTTGAAGAGTTCTTTGTGTGCTAGCTCAAAGGGTAGATATATACAGTAGGCAGCATTTGACCATTACAGTTCTATTAGACAATTTCACTGACATGGTCAAAGAAGGAGAAGGAACTATATTAATTATGACCATTGCTTACTTTCTTACCAGGAGCCTGACATTGCCCTGAGCCTCTTACAAATATTAAGGGGCACATATTAAGAGTCTTCTATCCCAGGCTGGAATCCTGAAGTCCAGAACTGCATGTCTAATTGCCCGTTTACCATCCTCACTGAGATGTCTAATAGATAGCAGACTAAACCCCTCCTCGACCACCATAAACCAGCTGTCCCAACACCCTTCCCTCTCTCTTCTCACAGCAACTCCATCCATTCGTTTGCTCAGGTCAAGAACCTTGCTATCGTCCTTGACAGGCTTCATCTCACACTACACATCTAGCCTGCCGGGACAGCTTTTTGACTCAACTTTCAAAATGTGCTCGGAATCTGGACGTGTCACCAACTCTCCCTCTACCCTCCTGGTCCAAATCACCACCATCTCTTTCGCAGCTGCTCTCTTTGCTTTTCTGCCTTTGGTCTAGTACTTTCTATTCACATGTAGCAACCAAAGTCAGCAACTAAGTCAGACCAGGTCTCTCAAGTGCTGACAACTCACCAGTGGCTTCCCATGTCCCTCAGAGACAAAGCCAAGGCCTTGCAGTGGCCCATGAGGCCATGATTGATCTCTTTGATGTGGTCTTGTAACCGCCTCATCTAAGAGAGGAATGGGGAAGGTAGGAATCCGTTTCTCCAGATGTCAATTACATATAGGTGCTACGTACGTTATAAATGTTATCTGAAGAACGTCGCTATAGGTGAAGATATCTTTCCAGAGGAAGGCTAACAGGTTTAGTAAGATTCATCTACACATGTAAGTTTCAGAAGTAAATCCGTGGGAATTATTCTGTAGGACAGCACATAGAAAGGAGTATGATTAAGAGGCAAATGGTCCTCCTATAAAATACTCTTAAAAATTTCATAGTCACATGGAGAGAAGATTTCTTCAGAAGAGGAACAAAAGCTGATATTTTGGACATTAGGAAAATGCAGTTAAAAACGAAGCTGAAAAATGTGCTCTCATGAAAATGTCAGGAGATAGATAGATGAAATCATACATTATATATCACGTATTATGTATTACGTATTATTATTTTTACAGACATTTGGTAATATAACACCCTCTGGATAACTGAACATTAGGGTGAAGGTGACTAAGAAATAAATTCGCCTTAATTCTCCTTACTGTTGCACAAAGTCTATGGGGAGAAAATAGTGTCAGTGATCATGCATAATGTTCAAGGAAAGTCCTGAAAAAAATCCCAGAATTTGGTATAAGCTATTAATGGGGGATAGTAGGTAAAGTAAGACAGTCAACACATAATAATCATCAGGTATTTAAAACAGCCCTATCTCATTTAATCCTTACAAAAACTGTATGAAGAAGGTCTGATCATCCCCATTTCATAGACAGGGAAACTTGAGACTCAGAAAAGTTAAGGAACTCGACTTCCAGACTGAGGGACTGAGAATAAACCTAGACTGTGTTTGTCTCCAAATCCATGTTCTTAGGCCATGTAGCCCCTTCTGTGTTGGGAGAAGCACCCACATCCATCCACTCGCCAGCGCTGAGACTCAGCTATGGCGAAGTGCACCCCATCACAAACTAGTAACCCTGCACCATGAATGTCTAACAAGGTGACTTAGCCACATTCAACTGACATTCCGTTGGATGACTTCCAGGGACTGTCAAGGTGCTACTGAAGTCACATTTATGCAAGTGACTTTTTTTTTTTCACTTGGAGAAAGGATTGACCCCAAATGTCAGAATCGTACCTTGGGAAAATGTACTCTGCTTGACGTCTTTCAGATGAGGATTAAAGACGTCCTGGTCCTCCCGGTCGTCAGGGATCTCGTAGGGCTTCTCATACAAGGTGTCAACTCTAATTCTGCTCATTCCATATTCTAGATCCATGAAAATGATATTCTTTCTTATTCCAATCTTCCCCAGCCTTTAAGGTAATTATTTTTCACCTCTTGCCCTAAGCAGTCAGTGGGGTGATTTTGAGATACAGAAGGGCTCCGCATTTCACACTGGAGAAAGTTCCTTGTTCAAGGTGGATGAAGTGGTTACAATGTCGTTGTAAAATATCCTGGGATTTCCCAGGAAGAAGCTGAAATTTTTGTATCAAGTATTTGTTCCTGTCATTCATATTATATATACTCTTTTTCCTGTTGCATGTTTTATGTTTATGCTCCCTAACTAATAAACAAATTCTCTCTATATCAGGAACAGGCATAAATTTATGACAGACATATTGCCATCAGCCACAAAGTGGTACCTGAAGCGATTTGGCTATCTTCATTTTCAGAATATGGTTATCATTCACTAGTGTTTTCAGGCTGGTACTAAATCTCATGACAGTTGATTCTGTTTGTCAAACTTCTTTATACTCTAGATCTTATCCGAGTGCTGAGGGGTTTAGTTTAATGTCAAAATGCATTCTGAGTGGGAGCAAGGAAGTCTGTGTGAAGGGATAGTTTAGACAAGGGTCGAAAGAACCAAGCAGCAAAGAATATGATCCGTGGGTGTGATCAAGATGACAACAGTATCTAACATTTGTCTTGGGCTTTCCAGTTTCAAAGAACTCTCAAATGCCTTCTTTCATTTCATACATTCAAGCACACCTTCATGAATTAATTCAGCAAGCATCTACTATCTTGTACTATCACCTACCTTGTGCTAGCCTCCGCTGGGAATACAGATATGAGGGAGATATTTAAGCTGCTGTCTTAACGAATGTAAAGCCGAAGGGAAGGAGATAGGTATTTAGACTAATAATTACAATTAAATGTGTTGAAAGGTTTTTTTTTAGTACAAATGAATACAAAGTGTTGTGAAAGAAAAATGAAAAGAATAACTCATTTGGGTGGAGTCTATTGAATAGAAGATGATTCAGATAAAGGTTGGTGGGGTTCAGGTGTTGCCGGATGGATGATAATGAAGTACACCTGTTGAGAGGCAAGAGAAGAAAAAAGAAAAAGAATCTTGCTGTTCCTGATGATAAAGCTGTAATTATCAGAGCCAAAGTGCATGAGGGGAGGGCTTGGGTGGTGCAGTTGGTTAAGAATCCAGCTCTTGATTTCAGCTCAGGTCATGAGCTCATGGTTCCTTAGTTTAAGCCCCACATAGGGCTCTGCACTGACAGCACGGAGCCTGCTTGGGATTCCCTCGCTCTCCTCCTGTCTCTGCTCCTCCCCTGCTCACACATGTGCTCTCGCTCTCTTTCTCTCACTCTTTCTCTCGCTGTCAAAAATAAATAAATAAACTTAAAAAAATAATAAAGTCCATGAGGGAAGAGGCAACCACCCATCCATCCACCAATAAGAAATTATTACTTTTGGGGCATCTGGGTGGCTCAGTCGGTTAAGTGTCCGACTTTGGCTCAGGTCATGATCTCATGGTTCGTGGGTTCAAGCCCTGCATCAGGCTTTGTGCTGATGACTCAGAGCCTGGAGCCAGCTTCAGATACCGTCTCCCTCTTTCTCTGTCCTTCCCCCTCTCACACACACACACACACACACACACACTCTCTCTCTCTCTCTCTTGCTCGCTCTCTGCTTCTCTCAAAAATAAATATTAAAAAAAAAAGAAATTATTACTTAAAAAATTTTAAGTTTATTTATTTATTTTGAGAGAGAGAGCCCAAGTGGGGGAGATGAGAGAGAAGGACAGACAGAATCCCAAGCAGGCTCTGCGCTGCCAGGGCAGAGCTCCACATGGGGCTCGGACTCAACAGACCTTGAGATCATGACCTGAGCCAAGGTCAACTCAGGCGCTTAACTGACTGCGCCACCCAGGCACCCCAAGAAACTACTGATCATCAACTTATAGGATGAGATATTAGTTGGCTAAACAAAGACAGCACACTGTCCCATCCTTCAAGAAGTTCAGTGTCTATTAGGAAAAAAGAGACATGCAAACGACTGTTTTCCAGACCTACCAAGTCATAATAAAAGTACTGCTAGGAACGGGGCTGGCACAGAGAAGGAGATAACAAACCCTTCTTGGCCTTCAGGAAAAGCTTTCTTAAGAAGAAAACCTCTGTTGAACTTACTGTGTTTGCAAACAGACTCTGCCGAGTAGATAAGGGAGAACGGAGTATTCACAGCACACTAGCTTGTGTGACAAGCATGTAAGAATGATCAGCACAGGGCTCTCAGGGTCACAGTCGGGGTGGCCTTGGTCCAAATTTGGTGTGTGTACTGGAGTTCATGGGAGATGAGGTGAAAGGATGGGTAGAGGCCAGATGACCAAGATATCTGGATTTTTTACTGAAGGCGAAGGGGTCATTAAAGAGCTGTGACTCAGGGTGGAATGTAATCCAGTTTGCACTGGAAAGATCAAAATTGGTGGCCACGTGGGCGAGGCGAAGGGAATGATTCCTGTTTGAAGATGATTACAGTAGTTCAGAGGGCAGATGAGGGCCTGAATTAAGTCAACAAGGAAGGAATGCATAGGAGGGGTTGTATTCGGAGATCTTCGTAAAGTAGACAGGTTTCATCATGTGGGGGTGCAGGGAAGGGAGGAATTTAACACCCGGGGGGAATAATGCTGTGTTCGACCAGAATAGGGCACACAGCAGGAAGAGGAAGCCACGAGTCACTGTCCCCATAGTGACAGCGATGGAGAAGGAGAATCGAGGGCCTGTCTTGGGCAGTCGATTAGATATTGGTGTCGTTAAATGACACCAAGAGCATGGGAGGAGCAGGTTCTGAAACTCACAATCAGCTGGTGAAATCATTTTACCACATATTATCATCATTATATAGAAGAGGAAACTAAAGCTTGGATCTTTTGAGTGGTCAAGTATTCCTACTCCAATTGCAGTTCACTTTCCATTACACTGCATTGTTGACCGTGTTGTAATCCATCAGCCAGTCCCATCTGTGAATTCCTGGGCCTAGAGACTTAGTACCATGAGGGCAGCGCTAATTTGAGATCAGACCAGCTCACGGCCTGATGCCAAGAGAAACACAGAATACGTTCAATGCTAAAACTAATGAACTTGACCAAGTACTTTTTTAGAATTGGCACAGAAATACAATAATAAGTGGGTGTGTATACACAACTTATTTATTAAAAACAATGTTGGGGTGCCTAGGTGGCTCAGTCAGTTGAGCGTCGGACTTCGGCTCAGGTCGTGATCTCATGGTTCTTGAGTTCAAGCCCCGCGTCAGGCTCTGTGCTGACAGCTCGGAGCCTGGAGCCTGCTTCCGATTCTGTGTCTCCCTCTCTCTCTGCCCCTTCCCACTTGAACTGTGTCTCTCTCTCTCTCTCTCAAAAATAAATAAAAATTGTTTTAAATTTTTAAAAAACAATGTTGAATTTTAGTGACTGATTATTATAAAAATTAGTTATCACCAAAGTAATTCCCAAAATAACCTTTTAATCTCTGTCCCCACTGAATTCCTCAATTTAAAAACCAGTGGATATTTGTACACATAATGTTACGTGGGATTCTTTGTTATTTTATAAGAGTTTTTCAACAACTCCTTAAGAGAATTTCTAAGCTCACTGAGAACTATCCATGTAATAACTTATGTATGTTTAAATATAATGTAATGTGTTGAAGAAATTAATATATAAATTACTATAATCTAATAAGTTCAATATTAATACAATTCTAAGACACTATTCATATATGTTCATATATTGCTAATGGCACTTGCACCTAATAAATCTGAGAAATTCTTAATTGATAATTTTCGTTTATTTTTAATGCCAAAATAGAAACTAAATAGAATAAGTTGGGGTTTTTTTTTTTTAGTTCCAGTGTAGTTAACATACAGTGTTATATATACAATATACTATGTGCAATATAGTGTTTCAACAGTTCCATATGCTACTTAGTGCTCATCATGGTAAGTGTACTCTTAACCCCCTTCACCTGTTTCAACCCCTGACCCTGGCAGCCATGTTCGTTACCTAGTTAAGAGTCCGGTTTTTTGGTTTGTTTGCTATTCTTTTTTTCCCCAATGTTTGTTTGTCTTGTGTCTTAAATCCCACATATGAGTGAAATCATATAGTATTTGTCTTTTTCTGACTGGCTTATTTCACTTGGCATTTTACTCTCTAGATCCATCCATGTTGTTGCAAATGGGCAAGATTTCATCAGTGGAAATTTATACACACACACACACACACACACACACACACACCACTTCTTCTTTATCCATTGGACACTTGGGTGGCTTCCGTAGCTTGGCTATTGTCCATACATAATGTTGCAATCAACATAGGGATGCAGCTATCCCTTTGAATTGGTGTTTTCGTATTCTTCAGGTAAATGCCCAGTAGGGTGGTTCTGTTTTTAATTTTTTGAGGAACCTCCATACTGTCTTTCACAGTGGCTGGACCAGTTTGCATTGCCACCAACAGTGCATGAGAGTTCCTTTTTCTCCAATCCTCGCCAACACTTGTTTCTGACTTTCTGTATTTTAGCCGTTCTGACAGTTGTGAGGTAATACCTCATTGTGGTTTTGATTTGCATTTCCCTGATGATGAGTGATGTTGAGCATCTTTTCATGTGCCTGTTAGCCATCTGGATGACTTCTTTGGAGAAATATCTTTTGAGATATTTCTGCCCATTTTCTAATTGCAGTGTTTTGTGTGTGTGTTAAGTTGTATAGGTTCTTTATATATTTTGCATGTGAACTCTTTTTTACTGGATATTTCATTTGCAAATATCTTTTCCCATACAGTAGGTTGTCTTTTAGTTTTGCTGGTTGTTACCTTTGCTGTGTAGGAGCTTTTTATTTTTATGTAGTCTCAATGCTTTATTTTTGCTTTTGTTTCCCTTGCCTCAGGAGACATATCTAGAAAGATGTTGCTATGACCGGTGTCAGAGAAATCACTGATGCTTGTGCTCTCTTCTGGGATTTTTATGGGTTTCACATCTCACATTTAAGTCCTTGACCCACTTTGAGATTTTTATGTGTGCTGTAATGACCCAGTTTCATTCTTTTTCATGTAGCTGTCCAGTTTTCCCAGCATCATTTGTTTTTTTTCCCCCATGGTGTACTCTTTTATCCTTTGTCAAAAGTTAATTGACCATAAAATTTTAAGCTTATTTCTGGGCTTTCTGTTCTATTCCATTGATCTATGTGTGTATTTTTGTTCCAGTACCATGCTGTTTTGATTACTACAGCTTCGTAATATAACTTGAAGTCTGGAATTATGATAGCTCCAGTTTTGTTTTTCTTTTTCAAGATTGCTTTGGCTATTTAGGGTTTTTTTTTTGGTTTCATACAAATTTTAGAATTGTTTTTTCTAATTCTGTGTAAAACGCTGTTGTTATTTTTATAGGGATTGCACTAAATCTGTAGATTGCTTTAGGTAGTATGAACACTTTAACAGTATTTGTTCTTCTAGTCCGTGAGCATGGAATCTTCCATTTGTGTTGTCTCCACCTTCTTCTATCAGTTTTATAATTTTCAGAGTATAGGTCTTTCACCTCTTTGGTTGAGTTTATTCCTAGGTTTTTTATTATTTTTGGTACAACTATAAATGGAATTGTTTTCTTAGTTTGTCTTTCTGCTGCTTCATTTTTAGTGTATGGAAATGCTATGGATTTCTGTGTATTATTTTGTATCCTGCAACCTTATTGAATTAATTTATCAGTAGTTTTGCCAGCCTTATGGTGGAGTCTTTAGGGGTTTCTAGAAATAGTATTTTGTCATTTGCAAATAATGATAGTTTTACTTCTTCCTTACTTATTTGGATGCCTTTTATTTTTTTGTTGTTGTCTGATTGCTGTGGCTAGGACTTCTAGCACTATGCAGAATAGAAGTGGGGAGAGTGGACATTTTTGTCTTGTTTCTTACCTTAAGGGAAAAGCTCTCAGTTTTTCCCCAGTGAGTATGATGTTAGTATGATGTGGGGTTTTCGTACAAGACCTTTACTACGTTGAGGTATGTTCTCTCTCACCCTACTTTGTTGAGGGTTTTTTATCATAAATGGAGGTTGTGCTTTGTCAAATGCTTTTTTCTGCATCTGTTGAAATGATCATATGGTTTTTAACCTTTTTCTTCTTGATGTGATATATCAAACTGATTCATTTGGAAATACTGAACTACCCTTGCCTCCCGAGAATAAATCCCACGCTGATCATGGTGAATGATTTTTTAAAATATATTGCTGGACTTGGTTTTCTAATATTTTTCTGAGTATTTTTGCATCTATGTCATCAGAGATACTGACCTGTGGTTCTCTTTTTTTGTGGTATCTTTATTTGCCTTACGGTTAATGTAGGCCTCATAGAGTAGAATTTGGGAGTGTTCCTTCCTCTTCTATTTTTTTGGAATAGTTTGAGAAGAATAGGTTCTAACTTTGAATGTTTGGTTGAATTCACCTGTGAGGCCATCCAATCCTGAACTTTTGTTTGTTGGGAGTTTTTTGATTCATGATTCAGTTTCATTGCTGGTAATTGGTTGAAGTTTTCTGTTTGTTCCTGCTTGAGTTTTGGTAGGTTATATGTTTCTAGGAATTTACCCATTTCTTACAGGTTATCCAAAGTTTGGCATATGATTTTTCATAACATTCTCTTATAATCATTTATATTCTGTGGTGTTGGTTGTTATTTCTCTTCTGTCATTTCTGATTTTGCTTATTTGAGTTCTCTCTCTCTCTCTCTCTCTCTCTCTCTGATGAGTCTGGCTAGAGGTTAATCAATTTTGTTGACCTTTTCAAAGAACCAGCTCCTGGTTTCATTGATCTGTTCTATGGTTTTGTTTTGTTTTTTTAGTTTCTATCCCATTCATCTCTGCTCTTATCTGTATTATCCTTCCTTCTGCTGGTTTCAGGTTTTGTTTGTTCTTTTTCTAGATCCTTTAGCTTTAAGGTTAGGTTGTGTATTTGAGATTTTTCTTGCTTTTGGGGGTAGGCAGTAGTGCTATAAATGTCCCACTTAGAACAGCTTTTTCTGCATTTCAAAGATTTTGGCCCATTATGTCTTCATTTTCCTTTTCCTTTTGTTTCCATGTGATTTTTGATTCCTTTGATTTCTTGGTTGACCCATCCATTGTTTAGTAGCATGGAATTTAACATGCATGTATTTGTGCGCTTTCCAGGTATTTTCTTGCGGTTGATCTAGTTTCATAGCATTGCAGTCCGAAAAGATGCATGGTATAACTTCAGTATTTTTTAATTTATTGAGACTTGTTTTGTGGCCCAATACGTGACCTCTTCTGGAGAATGTTCCATGAACACTTGAAAAGAATGTGCATTCTGCTGTTTTAGAATGGAATGCTATGTCCATAGGAATGGAATGTCTATTCGGCCCATCTGGTCCAGTGTGTCATTCAAAACCACTGTTTTCTTACTGATTTTCTGTTTGGATGATCTGTCCATTGATGTAAGTGGGGGGTTAACATCCCCTACTATTATTGTGTTACTATTGATTATTTCCTTTATTTTTGTCAATAGTGGCTAAATATATTTGGGTGCTCCCATGTGTAGTGCATGAGTACTTACATTTGATATATCTTCTTGTCAGGAAGGACAAAGATTGTCCTCTTTGCTATTATTCGGTGTTCTTCTTTGTCTCTTGTTGGAGTCTTTGTTTTAAAGTCCATTTTGTCCAATATAAGTATCGCTACCCCAAGTTTCTTTTGACATGCATTTGCAAGATGTTTCTCCATTCCCTCACTTTCTTTCTTTTTTTGTTTTTTTAAATTTTTTTTAACGTTTATTTATTTTTGAGACAGAGAGAGACAGAGCATGAACGGGGGAGGGTCAGAGAGAGGGAGACACAGAATCTGAAACAGGCTCCAGGCTCTGAGCTGTCAGCACAGAGCCCGACGCGGGGCTCGAACTCACGGACCGTGAGATCATGACCTGAGCCGAAGTCGGCCGCTTAACCGACTGAGCCACCCAGGCGCCCCTCCCTCACTTTCAATCTGCAGATTTCTTTAGGTCTAAAATGAGTCTCTTGCAGGCAGCATATAGATGGGTCTTGTTTTTTTGTTGTTGTTGTTTCTGTTTTATTTAATCCCTTCTGCCACCCTATGTCTTTTGATTAGCGCATTTAGTTCATTAAATACAAAGTAATTATTGATATATTTTTTTTTATTGCCATTTTGTTACTTGTTTTGTGGTTGTTTCTGTAGATTTTCTCTGATCCTTTCTTCTCTTGCTCTCTCTCACGGTTTGCTGGCTTTCCTTAGTGATATACTTGGATTCCTTTATCTTTATCTTTGCGTATCTATTACTGGTTTTTGATTTGTGGTTACTCTTAGGTTTGTTTATAACATCTTCAGCATACAGCAGTCTACATTAAGTTGATGGTTGCTTAAGTTTTAACCCATTTTTTTGTTCCTTTCCCTCTATCTCATGTTTTAGGGATATAGTATCATATTTTACATCCTTTTATTTTGTGAATCCCTGGACTGATTTTTACAGATGTACTTATTTTTACTGCTTTTATGTTTCTCACTTTTCCTACTTTTGCTTATGGTCTTTCTTTTCTACTCAAAGAGTCCCCTTTAACATTTCTTGTAGGGCTGGATTAGTGGTCATAAACTCCTTACCTTTTGTTTGTCTGAGCAACTCTTTATCTCTCCTTCTATTCTGAATAATAGCTTTGCTGGATAGAGTGTTCTTGGCTGCAGATGTTTCTCCTGTCAGCACTTTGAATATACCATGCCACTCCTTTCTGGCTTGCAAAGTTTCTGTTGAAAAAACTGCTGATAGCCTTATGGGGTTTCCCTTATACGTAACTGTCTTTTTTGTTGTTGCTTTTAAGATTTTTTTTATCAGTACTTTTTACCATTTCAATTACTATGTGTCTCAGTGTGGACCTCCTCGTGTTGATTTTGTGAGGCATTTTCTGTGCCTCCTAGACCAGGATATCTGTTTCCTTCCCTAGGTTGGGGAAGTTTTCAGCTATTATTTCTTCAAATACATGTTCTGCCTCCTTTCCTCTCTCCTTCTTTTGGGACCCCTATTATGTAAATATTATTATGCTTGATGGAGTCACTGGGTTCCTAAATCTATTCTCATTTTGCAAAATTTTTTTCTCTTATCTGTTCATCTTGATTACTTTCCATTACTCTGTCTTCTAGGTCACTAATTCATTCCTCTGATTCCTGTAGCCTGCTGTTTATTCCAACTAGTATATATTTTTCAATTTTATTTATTGTGTTCTTCATCTCTGATTCATTCTCTTTTATCTCTTTGTTAAGGATCTCGCTGAGGTCGGCCACTCTTTTCGCAAGTCCAGCAAGTATCTTTATGATCATTACTTTAAATTCTCTATCAGGTATATTATTTATCTCCGTTTTGCTCAGATCTCTTGCTGTTGTGTTGTCCTGTCTTTTTCATTTGGAACATATTCCTCCGTCTCTTCCTTTTGTTTCACTCTCTGTATCTGTTTCCGTGTCTTGGGAAAGTCAACTATGTCCCCTGTCCTTGAAAGTAACGGCCTTTTGAAAGGGCTTGTAGTGTCCCGTGTTGCCCGGAACCCGGCGTTTCAGGAGGTGTCT
Source organism: Acinonyx jubatus (assembly GCF_027475565.1). Classification (NCBI taxonomy): domain Eukaryota; kingdom Metazoa; phylum Chordata; class Mammalia; order Carnivora; family Felidae; genus Acinonyx; species Acinonyx jubatus. The sequence goes on along the minus strand of NC_069387.1, from coordinate 15,044,953 downwards.
CCTATATGTGTTGCATGTGCCCTGCTGTTGTGCCCTGGCTGCTCTCTCTCAGGTCAGCTGTCTGCAGAGGCTCTCTTTGCCTCTTGTGGGCAGTGTTTGGCCCCTGGCTGGCGTGAGGCATGCAGTTTTAACAAGGTGCACACTGGGAACCGCGGCTGCATGGACAGGGCACACGGTTTTAACAAAGTGTGGCTCGGGCTTCTGCAGGGCCTCCCTTCAGGCCGCTGCCCCTGCTGCCGCTGATGCCAGGACCAAGGCCCCACAACGTGTGCCCGTCAGGAGACATGGTGTTGGCAAGGCTTGCAATGCTCTTCTGGGGGAGGGGACCCCAGCACTGGGACTAAAGCAAGCAGGACTGGGAAGAGCAGATCCACTGAAGCACAGGTGGGCATGGCTTGGTGTAAGCGAGTGAGGTGGCCAATGGCAGTGTTACGCTTGTTCCCACAGGTGGTTATGTGTTTATTCTGGGGGGCGGGGTGGGAAATGGAACCTGACAGCCCCTTTATTCCTGAAGGGGTCTTCCTGGTGATCCCTGCCCCTCTGACGTGCTCTGAGATGGGTAAATAGCGCTCCCTTCCCATTTGCTCCAGGCATTTTTCAAACTGCCGCTTCCAGGCTCTATCTCCGTGGGCTGCTTGTTGTGCTGTCTCTTTAAGGACAAGGAGTCAGCTTCCTATCTTCCTTTGGTTGTCCCAGAACTGAGTCCTCTGATTTTTAAAATTCCAGGCTTTAAATCCCTCTGGTTGTAAGAACTTACAAAAGTTGGCCTTTCTTGACTTCAAAGTCAAGTGTTGCAGAGATTTTTGTCTTCCCTGTACAGGCTCTCCCCGCCCTCCCCCACATCGTCATAGTCTGTTTCTCTCCCCTCTCCACGCTGATGCCTCCCCCATCCCCTCAGGACAGCGAGTCCCTTCTGTTCCACACCATGCCTCCATCCTTCATACCCTCTCTGATGTGGTCTCTTCTCTACCTTTAAGGGTAGAGTTCGTTCTGGTAGTCTTTGGGTCATTTTCTGGGTTATTTATGCTGCTGTATTATCAAGTTGTATTTGTGGGACCAGGCAAGCCTCCTACTGACTAAGGCAGATTCTTAATGTGTGATCTAAACATTGCCTGTGGTTAGCAAGTATAATTTGTTATTTCAATTAAATATTTCCCAGAAACTTTGGTTTCACACAAACTCAAAACCGTCCATTATTAGGGTGCATTCACATGAACACACTTGTTTATTCCGTGTATGAATTTTAAAGATCACTTATCTTTTTGTGTTTTAAGGCATTACTTTTACAGCACAGTCTTTTCAATGTTAGAAAACCACTGGGAATGAAAAGCAATAGAAAAACAGTTCAGATTGTTATGTATTCATTGTATTCCCCATCACCTACATCTGAACGAGCATCTTCCTCCTGCCTGGTTCCACACCATGCAGAGATATTAAATGACATCATAGAAGGAATGACGTCACACTTTCAATATTATGACTTAAGGCTAGGCTTACGCAAAAGGAACAGATGGCTGCAAGAGCGAAAAACCCTTGTTTAAATTAGACTAACACCAGAAGTTGGCTCTGAATTGCGAAATGTAATTAAAACTTTATTTTAAAATACATTTCACAGTTTATATACCCTAGGAAGAGCTTTTTACCATATGAACTTTCCAGCTGCCACCTAGCACAAAAGAGGTTGCATTTTTCATGTAAGGCGGTCCACAGTTCAGGGAATGATGGTATTGAGAAAAGTAAAGATAAATCTCATAGACATGGCAATCCTATTTGTTAAAATGTCACATTTCATGGGAATGGTGTCAGAGTCATGAGAAATTACTTTAGAAAAAAAAATTACTGGTAGAAGCTTTGGGTGGGTATAATGTGCTGGAGAGAATATCTGACCAATGCCTTCTTTGGCCCTGACGTGGGCTGATCTGCCCGAATGTCTGTAAAGAGTACGATTTGGGATACTCCACAAATACCAATTACCAGCATTACTTAATTGCATTTTATTTGGCATTACTCGTGTATATTAAGAAGTTCTACCATGGGGGAGGGGAAGGCAAAAAGAAAAAGTTAGAGAGGGAGAGAGCCAAACCATAAGAGACTCAGAAACTGAGAATAAACTGAGGGTTGCCGTGGGGTGGGAGGGCGGGGAGGGTGGGTGATGGGCACTGAGGAGGGCACCTGTTGGGATGAGCCCTGGGTGTTGTATGGGGACTGATTTGACAATAAATTTCATATTAAAAAAAAAAGAAGTTCTGCTACATTTCAATCTGTCAGATATTTGTCTGCACTTTGTTTTTTTCTTATTGAATAGGTCCTGCAATGAAAAGAAATCCATGGTAAACAGTAACAGGGGAGGAATGCACGTAATGCATTAAGGGTTAGAAGTAGTTTTTCTTAACCCCCTTTGACAGATGAGAAGGACTTGAAGGCTTCAGTGACTTTCTCAAGACCAAGCAAATAAGTGCTGTTGTCAGAACTAGAAATTAAGCCACATGACGCCCGTACCCCGTTTCTCCATTGTCCCATGCATAGAATATAGAAGAAAATAGATATACACACACTGATGATGTAGTTACTTGCCGATATCCTCACACAATGGTAACCTGATATGTGTTCGGTGTTTGTGTTTCTGTGTCAGTGAGTACTCCCTACAAACCAGTGTAGACTTTGATATAAAATTCAGCCCCAACCATACAAGTTATATACATGTGGCCATAATGACATGCTTTCAAAGCATCTATTTTTTTTTCTTTTTTCTAGTTTTTCTTTCCTGTCATCTGCCACAGAGATAGCAGAAGAAATATCAGAGGACATTAGTAAATTTTAAAAAGGGGTGTGTTATTAGTAAATATTGCCTTTTTAAAAAAACTGTCACTTGCTTGTCAGGCCTCTACTTTGTGGCCTGAACCGTTTCCTTCAATTTTTCACTCCATGGTAGGATCTGAGCCAATATGACTAAATAAGTTCTCTTTACTATAAATAATGTGCACAATGTATATACTATCCAATGTGTGTACTCATTCCTCTCGGGCATGCTCTACTTATGCACATAATGCATGCATATGCATAATGCTAATAATAAACTGTTAAGAAATACAGCATTGTACACGCAGGATTCTAAATGTTATAAACCATTTCATGTGCATAGCATTCCAATTGTTCTTTCTTTAAAATGCCGTACTATTTAAGTATATAAGGATGTTTTGCTCAATTTAAGTTTGCAAAACATTTGCCTGGAATTGTTTTTGAATGGTTTCACGTTAATTCACTAGGATTCCTAGGAATTACAAGTGTACAGTTCCAAGAATCCCGGGTAATTTTTTTGTGGCTTTTCAAAGGCAACCTTAAGGTTAAAAGTCACCATAATTATAATTCAGTAATCATTTTTTTAATGTTTATTTATTATTATTGAGAGACAGAGAGAGACAGAGCATGAGCATGGGAGAGGCAGAGAGAGAGGGAGACACAGAATCCGAAGCAGACTCCAGGCTCTGAGCTGTCAGCACAGAGCCCGATGCGGGGCTCGAACTCACAAACCACGAGATCGTGACCTGAGCCGAAGTTGGACGCTTAACCGACTGAGCCACCCAGGTGCCCCATAATTCAGTAATCGTTTTGAAGGCAGAGAATATGTTTTTCCCTGCTACTTTCCACTGTCTGGTACATGGTAATGAGGCGCTCAATAAATATTTGTTGAGTGAATGAATAAATGAATGGATGCAGTAATATTCTACCCTCTTACTTCATCTAATTAAGTGCATGAAAAAATATATCAAAATTGTAACCTATAAAGAGGTGAATCTGGCATGAATAATCAGAGGTACGAAGAATAAAATGTGTTATTAGCCCATTCCCTGAGCTCTCCCTTTTCTTTCAGAACCCTGGGGTCAAATTCTTCTACCTTCCACAGGGAGCAATTTTCAAAGAGAGAGGTGGGCTATTTTCCTGCACTTGATTATTATTGTGCCCCTAATCAAACTCTGGGCCCTGGATTTCCATCAAAGTTCTGTGGTTTGTTAGATAGATAACCAAGTAGAAAAATGATGGAGGCATAGCACCTGTCTTTTGCCCTCCCCGGGACTCAAACTTTAATCAGTAAATAGTTAGTACCCAAATGCCTTCCAGCCATATTGCTTTACCCAACTTTCACTGGTAATGAAAGAATTGTGTTGTCACAAAAATACCTACAGCTACTCTATAGTACATTAAGGATAAAATTTCCTTGGAGATGAATTGCAAAGAGACTATCCATGGGGTCTCCTCTTTAATCACATACACCAAATATTAGACCAGGGGCAGACACAGGGCTGTGATTACATGCCAACTGGAAATGTAGATAGAGTTTCAACAGGGAGTAAAATTATGCTAAATGATTAAAAGGCATAAAGCCTTTGTGGATTAACAACCCAAACAGGAACACTTAGGCGCTGGTGTTATTTTCCAATAACTGTTGACTTTGGGTGACTATAACTGTCAAGGACAGCCCCCTGCAGTGTTCCCTAGGGCTAAATTCACAGCAGTCTATAGGCGCATCCACAGACCCATATTTCTTAAAGAGAACAGATGGTTAGGGGAGGGCCTAGACACCGAAGCAGATTTATCTTGTCAGGTTGTTATCTCCAGGTAAATGACCGTAAGCAGGTCACAAATGGTCACATGACAACAATGTGGTTCAGAGGTGTCCTGAGGTGTCTGCCATTCATTAAGTCTTCCCTCTCAGGGTCCCAACTGCTCCTTTTGGATAGGTAGATAACAGTTTTGCCATTGTTGTTGTGTTGTGTTGTAGTGTGTGTGTGTGTGTGTGTGTGTGTGTGTGTGTAAACATACATGTTAAGATAAAATGCCTTATGCATGAATGCTAGTGAAGATTTATATTCCTTCCAAATATTTCACTGCTTTAACGTGATTGTGTCCATGCTGGAATATTTTATTTTGTATTCTGAAATGATAGAAGTCTTACCTCTAAGGGGATAAATGCACCAATTTTACGCGTGGTCAAGGCTGAGCGCCAGTCCTGGGGGAGACCCCTGTGTTCTAAAAGCAGCCACAGGGCCGAGCCAGCACCTTTACTGGTTACCTGGCAATCAGAACAGCCGGTGGGTTCAGAACCGTCTCTTTTATGCCGAAAACGGCATGGTGGGAGAAAGGAATGATTCTGTGTTTTGTTCCGTTTTGTTTTCCTGGGAGGCCTTGTTTTCAGAATGCTCTTCTTTTTTTGTATGTTGTCTGTGCATTTTGTTGCAGGAAATACATGCTCTTTTGTGATTTGTCCCCATTATGAAAGCTGCCCTTTCAGTACAGATCAGATTGCGTGCACAGCCCAGCAGACCTCAGAGAGTCTGTGAAAGGCTGACCTAGTCAAACGTCAGCCTGGCAACTGTCTTGCTGTGAACACCCACATCAGAAAGCTAAAGTTGCCGGCATCTGCCTCCCTGATTATTTTTTTTTCTGTTACTTTATTCCGTTTGTTTTTCTAAATGCACTACTTTTTCTGAAGCCATTTTGCCCAGTTGCCTCTCACTGAAATGTTCCTACTTGTATGTATTTCAGGCACTGGAACCCTGCATAGTCCCTAATATAGGTACAGAATGGGTGGCTGTTTGAGAAATGGCCTCAGGATTTTCTAGGATGCTCTGAATCTGTCTGATGCCAGGCCAACCTCTCAGTTCCGTCCTGAGCTATTCTAGAGGGAGGCACTGGGATGGCAACCCCTGAAAATCAGATAATGTACCTTTGTTAGTTAAAAAAAAAAATATATATATATATATATATATATGTACATATATATGTTGTTTGATTTTATGAGCAAAATTATCCTACTGTCCTAGGAGTTAAGATTTATTTCACAATTTCCAACAAAAGCTAACTTTCTACTAGGGCCAAGCATAATTTTCTAACTTACCTACATATCTAACTATAGAGAGAATTAGAAAGATTCTTCTTTACGAATCACCATAAGGCGGTTCAAATAGTATGGCGGACTAAATGTTCAGAGAAAGCCTCTCCAGCATAGTGCATGTAAAATACTGAATATAATGAAAGGGGAAAAATAATCATATTTTTAAATGCTTGATTAGGCTGGTGGGGAAGTAAAGGACTTTCTCATGGGGCAGAAACAACAAGGGAGCAAAGAAACTGAAAGGTAAGGGGAGACCTAGAGTGTTCATTTGCCTGACAGGTGGGGGAGAGGGGTAGGTTAATGGACCAAAGGGAGACAGAGCCCAGCCTGGATAAGGCAGGAAGTAAATTGGAGAACACAGTTCCCATCAGTACATAAAGGGAGGGCTCCCTCACCCCAGACACTACCCATGTGGGCAGAATAGGTAAAAACCTGGTTCACAGAGGGAGTCTTTGGTGATATGCCTTTCTCAGTATTGTCTTCTGGTGAAAGGGAAGCAGAGTGAGAAAAAATGTCTCCAGTGAGAATCCATAACCACAAGCCCACACTCACTGAGTTTAGGGGACAGAATTCATAGAACCTGTGTGGTTCGAAACTCTCCAAGTCAAAAGTTTAAGCAGTCACACACATACAAAAAATACCGTATGACTTGAATGAGGTACCTGGAGTCATCAGATTCACAGAATGGTAGGTGCCATGGCCAGTGGGGAGGAGAAGTGGGGAGTTGTTGTTCAGTGGGTACAGAGTTTCAGTTTTGCAAGATGAAAAGAGTTCTGGAGATTGGTTGCACAACACCGTTGAACTTGATACCTCAAAATGGGTACAATGGTAAATTTTATACTGTGAGCATGTTGCCATAAATAAACATTTTTTTTATTTACAAAAATTGAGTCTAAAGTAGAACCACATTGGCAATGCCCCCTAACTGCCTATAAGAAACAAACAAAACAAACAAACAAATGGGAAAAAAAATCTTCTAACCTAGGACTCATAATAATTTCCAAGGAATCCAAGATCACAATAACATTTATTTAATATGAGAAAATAACCTCACATGAATAAAAGCCAGAAGAACCAACAAACTATAAAATCAGGCCTTAGAAATTAGATATATTGATTACAAGGTAAATACGGTGTGTTTAATATTTTTTAAATTTTTGTAATGTTTATTTTTATTTTTGAGAGAGACAGAGAAAGAATGCAAGTGGGTTAGGGACAGAGAGAGAGGGAGACACAGAATCCGAAGCAGGCTCCAGTCTCTGAACTGTCAGCACAGAGCCCGACGTGGGGCTCGAACTCACGAGCTGTGAGATCATGACCTGAGCTGAAGTCAGACACTCAACTAACTGAGCCACCCAGGCGCCCCTATATGTTTAATATTTTTTAAAGATTTAATTGTAAACATATTGAAGGAAAAAGAAATTATCAGAATTAACCAAGCAGATGTAAAAAGTAAACAAATAGAACTTACAGAATTTTTTTTTGAAAAGACTGCGGTTTTAAGTTTTATGTTCTTATTTTTTTTAAGTTTATTTATTTATTTTGAGAGAGAGAGAGAGAACAAGCTGGGAAGGGGCAGAGAGAGGGAGAGCCAGAATCCCAAGCAGGCTCTGCACTATCAGTGCAGAGCCTGATGCGGGGCTCGAACTCATGAATCGTGAGATCATGATCTGAGCCAAGATCAAGAGTGAGACCCTTAACCGAGTGAGCCACGCAGGTACCCCTATTCTTAATACTGTAAACCAAATTGATAGGCTAGGCAACAGATTGATTTTGCTGGAGAGGGAAGTAGTAAGTAGGAAGATAGAACTTTAAGAAAAATAGTTCAAATATGCAAATGGATGGAAATATGAAGGAGATGTTAAGAGACCTGCAGAACAGGTAATAAGATCCTACATGTATCAAATTGGGGTTTATGATGCAAATAACCAAGAAGATACAGATAGAGTGATATTCAAAGAGACAATGGCTAAAGTTTTCCAGAAACAATGAAAACTACATTTTCACATCCAGGAATCCCAAGCATACGCCATAAAAAGAATTTCACACTGAGATAGATCATAGTGCAAATACAGGCTACCAGAGACAGGTTAAAACCAGAAAGAACAAGGCACGTTACTGCAAAGGAAGCATAATTAGATTCAGCCGACTTATGAACGGCAGTACCATGTTTCAGTTGAAAACGGAATATCTTTAAAGGGCTTAGAAAAACTAACTTTTAATTAGAATTGTATATTTTAATTAATTATGATAAATTGCCTTTTCCATTTGATTACCTCTTATGAATGAAGGAATGAAGGCATTCTCAGATACCTATATGCTAAGTTTTTATTACCCAAACAGATACACATCAAAGGATCTTCAAATGATGTACCTTAGGAAATTCAAGGATAAAGACCTGAGATGTAAGAGTAAATGGTGAGCAAAGAAAATTGCCAGCAGAAAGGCAAATCTAAATCTACAGTGACCATCAATATGTCTTATGATAGTAAAATCGCGTCTAATCACTGGGATTAGAAAAAGAAAATAGACACACATTCTGGAAAAAAAAAACAGTATAAAACTTAGATGGTAGATGATTGAAATTGAAGGGTTCTAGGGTCTTTGTCTTACCAGGAAGGTTGGTAAGAAATTTATTATATTTAAAATTTGATAGTTACATTTGATACATGTTACATTTTCTATCATAACCACTGATAGGATAGAAATAGTATATATACCTTCCAAAGTATTAAAGGGGAAAGATAAAATAAGGAGGTGAAAAAAATCCGTAAAAGACATCAAGAAAGAATGACATTAACTATGACAAAAAGAAAAGGTGGGGTAAACATTTTAGTAAACATGGTCAATGTATGTAAACTGAATTTTTCATATAAAAGAAGAGACTGGGTAAGATCCCAAACCCAGCCACATGCCCCTTATGTAAAACACATCTGAATTATAAAACTAATACAGAAAAATCAGTATAGTCGCACTAGCATCAGATAAAACAGCCTTTCAAACAAAAAGCGTTACTCAAATTACTAGAGATAAAGCAATTCAATATACATTGAAATACATTTCAATTCACCAGGAAGGTGAAAAAACTTGTGACAGCATAGCTTCAAAATACACACACACACACAGCACACACGCACACACACGCAATCAGAAGCTAAAAATCCACTGTAATAGATTTTAACATACTGCTTTTTGTAATCAATCAGTTGGGCAGTCACAAAATCAGTAGGAATATACAATATTTGAACATGGTTAATTTAATAACTGTAGTCTAATGGACCTATAGAGAGCATAATCGTAGCAGGATACAAATGTTTTCAAGAACCTAAGAAATATTTATGAAATTTAACATATATCTTGCTCGTTTGCATGACATACGTCACATTGTTTAATGAGTATTAAAGAATCATCTTTCTTGATTAGAGACAGTACGTATGTTCTGTATCATCCAAGGTAACATGATCAAATACATTATTTTAAATTCGCGTGAACCTACCCTAGATCTCATGGCACATGGTAGAGTGAAGATTCAAAAGCAGGTGTCTCTGGGTCCAAAGAGTCTCTTCTTCATACTGTGGTGCACTATGTCTACGATGGGGGTCTAGAAGCATCCCTGTATTTTATCAGTATGACCAGAAGAGTTTGAAAATAGCCACGTATGTACTGTTCTTGATACTAACCCAGTTGCCAGGAAAATTGCCTTTACCTTGATGTTCTCAGTCTCTCCATTAATATTGGCTTCTCTATTCTGCCACAGCTATAACTCACTTTTCTCAGCACAGGCTTTTATAATATTTCTATTAAGTAGAAGCATTGTTTCAGTACATTCTGTAGGACTGTGAGTTTATTAAATAGCTGAATGCCAGGTGTGATTATGAGAATTTACCAGTCTGTTGATATGGCTTTATTCCAATATACAAGATAGAAGTAATTGTAATGTATTATTAGTCTCATTTGTACTGTGTTAATTCCTTAATCAATTTAATTCGTTAATCAAAGGCTAATGTCTAGCCTTTGCAACACTGTCAGGCCTTTTCATAAAACAAACTGTGGTCAACACCTGTTCAGATAGTCATTTATTCTGCTTGCTCCTACACATCTAATATAATGTGTTGGGGGTTGAGTGGTGGACTCCAAAAAGATCCGTCCATGTTTTAACCCCTGCACCTCTGAAAATGATCCTCTTTGGGAAAAGAGTCTTTGCCGTTGTGATGAAGCGAAGGGTCTCGGGATGAGATCATTCCGGATTATCTGGATAGACACTAAATCTAATGATGTGTCCTTCTAAGAAATAAAAGAGAAGACACAGACAGATAGGAGGAAGCCATGTGAAGAAAGAGGCAGAAACTGAAGTTATACGGCCGCGAGCCAAGAATGTCTTGAACAACCCGACAACGGAAGGAAGAAGGAAGGTAGGTTTTCCCCTGGAGGCTTTGAACAAGTACAGTTCCACCAGCACCTTCATCTCAGAGTCTGGCCCCCAGAACTGTGAGAAAGAAATTTCTGTATTTTAAGTCACCCAGTGTCTTCTAATTTGTGATAGCAGCTATAGAAAACTAAGAATACTGCCAGACAAATCATTATACCTATTACTATCATGTTTTCTAATTGCATTTGCAAAATTCAGAGGATTCAAACCACCAGTCACAACAGCAAACTTGAATGTTTACATTTATGGTTTTCTTCTCAGGGTGAAACCATTCACTTTCCCTTCCTTCTATATTTGCAGAGAAATTTATCCCCCAGCTGACAAATACTAAGCATGTACAATTGGCACCTACTGTAATATCAGAGACAACGTGCATAGAGACAGTTATTACGAAGAGTTGGGGAGGACTCAGTAAATTAAAAGGAATTATTTACACAAAATACCTAGGACACTAACAGACCCAGAGTCGGGACACAAAAATGGCAGCAACGACTTTTATTGGTGTCTATTGTAAAACATTATAAATACTATCATCCAGGTAGTTAGTGGTTTTCTCTAGGTGATTAGTATTTCATTAATCTGACGATACTATTTATTTGATCATCCATAATCATCTGGTGCCTTGGGACTTATTTGGAGATAGTCTGCTTACCTATCAATGTGGGACATAACCGTTTTGGAGACGTCTACACCTGCTTCTTGCAACACTCGGATAATCTGAAATGGTGCGCTTGGATTCCTTCCAGGATGAATAATAACAGGACAGCCGAGCTGAGCCTGAGCATGAGCTGTTGCCTGAAGAACCTTCTTCTCACTCTCTGACAGAGGCCAGGAGCAACCAATTTCTCCAATGACCCCACACTTGATGCTAGTTCCATCAGCTCCATGGAGAATTTCATTAATGAGGACATCCGTAAGCTAAGGAAGAGTGGGAAAAAAGATACTTTACAGATTGTGGAATTTATCAACCCATAGTCACCACAGTGTGGGAATGAAATTTAATCATTTCATCGTTCGTGCTTTAAAAAATCTGCTTGACATCCATTCAGCGAATACTGGCCAATGAGAAAGGCCAAGTCTCAAATTCCACAAGTTATTCTAAATCAAAGACTCAATAATATCTTACTGTGATTATTTCACAAGAAATTTGGGGCTTTAGAAAGCTATAGGGAAAAAGATGTGACTTCATGCAAGTACATTCAGATGAGAAAAAAAAACAAACTGTAATTTAACCTGAGGAACATCTAGAGCGTAAAAAGACTGCCCTGAACATATGTCCACTGTATTAACTGATTCTTTAGTTCTCCCTTATTTATGCAGCCCTTGGTCCCATACAGCATAGGAAATTCACAGCACATGATATTAATATCATATTTTTTGGTTCATATGTATATTTACTACTAAGAGTGGTTGGAAGAATGTATGATAGCTGACTTCAGGATAGTCTTCAAATAATAGACATATAAAAAGGTAAAGAAAGGGCTGATTGGAAAATAATGCAAATAAAGCTTTGAAATATGAAGATTTTAATAATTGACTGATTCTTTGCAAACACTATGGGTGACATTCCTTGCCTATCAAGCAGATAATGGAAGACACGTACAAATGAATACAGTATGTATAAACACATTAAGTTACTATCACAGAAAGAGAGCACATGTATATGCAAAAAAGACTTGTGGTTAATTCTTTCTTTTTATCTCTGAAAGATTTACTTCCTTCTGCCCATTCTTGCCTCAGATCATATGATAACAAAAACAGGAATGGATTTTCTTCCACCACCCCTCCTGTTTTGTAAAAGAAGGAAACATATTCGCAAATGCGCCAAGTCTCTGCCTGCCAAGTTTCACCCTGCAGTGAATTTTTATTGCTGGTTATTATAAAATCCAACAAGAAAATCGAGGTTACATAACTGAAGTTTATAATGGAAAAATGAGGTTTACAAACAGACTGTGGCACCACCACTGAGCACAGACACAATACATACAAATCTAAGCGTTCACACTTTGGGTTTTCCAGTGACCAGTGGGTTAAGAGCTCCTTCCTTCACACTTTTTTTCTTCACGAAATGAAATGTTCCTAATTTGGGTCCCAACTGGCAGATGCCTTTGCTAGCTAGCAAACTTCTGTAGCATGCCCAGCTACCTCTGAGTCAGTGACATTCTCCAAATGTAGGTGACACACAGGGGTAATCCGACGTCTGGAGTTCTGGCTTTTCTGAGTTTACGTGCAAACATTGCTGAACAACTTGGGGCTTCTTACCTGTTCCACTGACATGGCTCTGGTGTCTGGAGAGTGAGTTGCGTCCACATAAAATCCAGCTCCAGATATGATATGGACGCCGGTCTCTTCGGCAAGCCACTTCAAAGTCTTCACGTCTCGGCTGATGCCAACAGTAGTGTTCTCGACCAAAGCCCCTCCACCGTTGGCTTTAAAATACAACAGTTCTTCCCTGATGGCTTCCGTCTCCTGATTCAGCTGAAGATTCTCCTTATGGGAATAAGGGTTCTTTTGAATCCAAAATAAATTTTTCATCATAATAGGTTCTTCGGAGGTAGCTTCGTAACGTGGAGGAGGTGGGTAGTAACAGCAGTCAAAGGTCATTGTCAAATGTTCGTGGGTCAGAGTGCGGCCCAGTTTGCCTGGCTCTACCAGGCCCAAAACAGTTTGGACTTTCCCACTTAAGGAGGACATTTCTGATGATACCAGGAGATGCTCTGAAAAGAGTGTTTTCTGGAAAAAAAAGAAAACCATAATCAGAAAATTTAACACACACATAAATTCTGTCCATAGGGGATGGGAGGCTGTGAATGTATACCCGTGTAAGAAAGAGAATCAATGAGACTAGAGATATGGTCCCATTTATCACCCCGCCAAAGCCAGAGTCAGTCTCTAGTAAATTGTGTAAGTTCACTGCAGCCTTAAGTGACATGCATGGTGTTAAATGTCCCCCGGCCACTTCCACTGGGACTCCTCTGCCTGATTTAATCCCATCCTCATCTACTGAAAATATTTCTTGGTGTTCAGCTCACATTTTCCTTTTGCTTAATTTCATCTCATTAGTCACAGGTACACACTCTTGGTCAATTCAACAGTAATCTCCATCTAAAAAAACTCATAACCAGTAAGTTTTATCCAAACCAGCCTTGTCTCCGAACTTTTTGTCATTTTTTTCAGATAAATTAAATATATACTGAGGCTACTGATCATCACTAGCCATTACTACTCATTCACTATCCACATGAATCTACTATCAGACTCCTGTTGATGGTCCATCACATGCCAGAAATTGGAGATACAAATATGCATAAGACAAAACTCTCTGACCTTGATGATTTCACAGTGCCCCCCACCGCTGCCAAAAAAAAAAAAAAAAAAAAAAAAAACTGGAGGAAAACACCTAGGTTCAATAATAAAAAAAAAAAAACAAGAATAAAAACCTCTTTGCTCTAGAAGTTTTATTGTGTCTAGGGCCCATAGAAACATTTCAAAAATCATTAAAAGCAAAAATCCTTTGTTATAATGAAAGCAACTATAATTTATTGAAGCTGAAATTTGCCATCTCCCAAAAGAGTAAATACCTCTCCACTTATCCTATTTACTTTCATTTGTAACACATACTAAGGATTCACCAAGTTTCCATCACTGACAGCAAAAACCACAGTTCCGTATGTTCCCTAAACGAAGGGATTCTCTTGGAAAGAAGAAGGCACGACTGAAAGTGTGAAGACAAACACCTCCATGGCCAAGAGTGAAACCCCTGCCAGAAACAGTGGTCTACACAGACCGCCAGCCACACACATTTGGAGGATGGTGACAAATGGACTGGGAACCAGGTAAAAGAAAATGCCTTTGAAGCTCTCAAGCTGTTTCTTTAAAAGACATTCTGAAATCATTTCCCCCCACCCTCCACATCCCTGCCCCTTTATCACTTTTCTTATCTATAAATTAGAATTATCTATAAATTTACCACTTTTCTTATCTATAAATTAGGAAATCAATGCACATTTCCTAGGCTATCCTAAGAATTCGATGAAATGAGATACGACAGGTTAAAAAAGACCTGTAGACATGGTTGGCACAGCACGTGGCCAACAAGCAGTGGCTTTGCGATGCTGGTTCTAGGAACTATTAGGTAGTCCCTAGGTTCTTTTTTTCCAAGTCTTTGGTTAGAGAGGAGATCATTTGGGGGAACAATGGGTAGAGGACAATTCGCAGTGGGTGTAGTACGTTCAAGAAACACGGTGAAAAGAGACCAGCGTGGGAGAAGAGGGAGCAGCGAGCTAAAGGCAGCTTTATATCAAGCCATTGGAGCTGAGGGGTTTGATATATATTGGCTTATAATGTGTAAATAATTGATTTCGAGTGTTTGGCAGAGAACTATAGGATGTGTGGCTAGCATGGCCATTCGTTTTCGTTAGGTAGCACTCTTCTGCAAGCCAAACTTCTAACCTCTAAATAATTCACACGGTGACAGAAGCTAGCTGCCAGTCACTGCACAGGGCAATCATTTTCATCAATGATGTCTAGGACCCCACTGTTCAATGCCTTATTCCCTGTTACTGAATGCAAGAAATACATAGCTAGTTCTTTCTGTTGACAAAATCACAGTTCCACTAATGATCAATTTCATTTTCCATAAGGGTTAATTTGTTCTTTCCTTTCTTCTGACGGACGGAGGCCAGAAACTTGGATAAACTGATAAAACACCATCACTGTCTTTGTGTGTCAAGTATACTTCAGTTTTTTTAAAAACATGGGGAGGGGGAGAAACCACTATCACTTTTACCAGAAAAGTACCACACAGCGTGGTTAATTGATACGGATTTGAAAGAGCAATGTTAGTAAGTTTCAAGCTCGCAACCTGTGAATCTGTGAAAAAAAAAATCACTTAAGAAATGTCATCTCTCGTGGGAAATTCCTCAGGCAGAACTAGTTGGTGCCTCCTATGATCACAATGTAACCCATGCTTAAAGGATAAGAAATGACTAAAGAACAAACCAGAGCTGCCACTGCTCTAGGCTGGAATGTGTCTTTTAGTGGGATAAAATACGTATGTGGCAGTCGTGATTCCCATGAGGCTAGAAAGCCCTCTCCTAGGAACATTCAGCCTGAAAGTCGTTCTCTTCTGAAGGTAGAGACAAGGGGCTACCACTGGCCTTCTGCCACAGAGAGAAGAGTTCACAGATTAAGGAAGAAGGTTCTGGGCAATGAGAACTGCCAGTGCCCAACTGTACAGACCGCAGGGACCCCCACCAAAAAAAGCAGGCTTCAGGCATTTTGCAGGGCATCCATGGGAAGCTTCGGCATTGCACACACCTGCAACAGACTGTGGTGGGAAAAGAGACAGAGGAGCTGTAACATTTGCCAAAAGCTTTGTTGTGCTTCGGAAGTGAAATTTGAGCAGAGACACTGACGCGACTCCTCTGCAAATCCTGTCACAGCCGGGTCAAAGGAAATGAGCCTTCTCATTCCAACAGGTACAGAATCGGATAAGAACACAAGCTTTAAAGGAAAAAAAGAGAAAGAAAAAGACAAGAGCAGGGGATCCGTGCTATAGTGCTGAACTGGAAATCAGAGACAGTGTGTAGGATGTGTCATTTTTGAAAACATATACATGAATTAACTTTTATAAAATTCAGAGCAGATTTGCCAAATTGTTGGAGATTTGGTGGTGGGTGGGTAGTTTGAGGGCGATTTTAGTTTTGTTTTCCCCAAGATTTTGCTACACCTATTTCACCCTGATCGTTATACTTCATTTTGATTTTTCTGTCTCCTGGAGTTGAATGCTCATTTCAGTTACATTCCACATTTCAGAGGGTAGGGCTTCCTGAGAATTTCACATATGAATGAGCTTCCTGTAGATCTCAGAGACTCATGCCCTTTCGGGGCCCCTGTCTCTGCTGTCACTGGTCCTAGACCCGGCTGAAGGTTCCTGCCCTGCAAGTTTAGACGCATTGGTTAAATTGGCAAGTGACGTTTGCTGCACTGATTCTCAGCTCACTTCCCCAACAACTGTGCAACTTCCGATCTCTATAATAAATCTTTGTTCCCTGATCAAACCCCCCCTGGTTAAAAAAAAATGGGAAAGCATTTCCGAGCTTTATGCAGGAGAAGATATGAACTGAATACGGGCAGCCCTGTGGAGAATGGACGAAGGGGAGCCAGTGTGCCTGCAGAGACCCACAGGGCATTGCTAGAACCTGGAAAAAAAAATCAGGTAGTGGCTGTCTGAGAGGACAGCAGTGGAGATGGTGGGAAAGCAGAAGCAGCAGGAGGTGCTGGAAATTTCTAACCGGACTTGCTGATGCTGTAAGAGTATCCTCCAAATAATGGGCTCCTCAGAAAAAAGTGCCGTCTGCTGCAAATATGCAGGTGCTTCTATTTTTTTATGGTTTGTATCGCACAGACCCGCAGCACCCTATAAACATTGCACTTAGGGCTGACATTTGATTTGTCATCGAAATATGTATGTTTTAAACCACATAATATTTCTTAAAGCTTGTTTGAATACTTCATCAAGTGCAGTTTCAAGCCTGTGACCTGTCTTCTCGCAAACAATATCGGTCTGGTGGCTGAGTGGTGGTGACACAGGATTTCCTCCCCATGCACAGTACCTGTCTGCTTGCCCACGTATATATGACTGTGTGGCCCTATTGCATGGAGGCTTATAACTTTTCATATTAAGCATTGTCAAAACATCAATAACTCTACCTGTGTAAAGGGAAAGAAATCCAACCACTTCAGTACACAGAGGAAAAATGGGACCCAGCGAGTTCTTCAGACTGTGACATAAATAAAACAGAACCACTCGCAGATACAAATGAACAGCCTTGAATTTTGCATTCAGAGGAAAATGGTGGGTTTCATTCCCAAGCTTTTTTTTTTCTTTTCCTTTTTTGCCCTATTTAAGGAAGTTGGAGAGATGATCTGAGGATATCTCCAAATCCCAAATCCCACATACGAAGATGGTGATGGAGATATACCCAAGAGGTGACACTCCTGGAAAAAGCCACTCACAGATGGGTGTGCCTGGGAAAGATTCCCTCCCCTGGATCAGCACAGGCCTTCCTGGGCCTGAGCAAGAGTTCATCTAAAATGAGACGTCAGTTCAGGGGCACCTGCGTGGCTCAGCTGATTAAATGTCTGACTCTTAGATTCGGCTCAGGTCATGATCTCACAGTTCGTGAGATTGAGCCCCTTGTCTGGCTCTGCACTGACAGTGCAGAGCCTGCTTGGGATTCTCTCTCTCCCTCTCACTCTGCCCCTCCCTCCCCTGCTGTCTTTCAAAAATAAATAAATGAAACATTAAAAAAATGATAGTTCAGTCCAGTAATTATTAAAGCCAGAAATCACTTTGGGCTGCTCAACTGACAGGATGCGGCCTGTGGCTTAATTGACTCTCTTTTTAAAATTTTTATTAAAGAACTTTTTTTAAATTTTATTTATTTTTGAGAGAGAACATGAGTGGGGAGGGGCAGAGAAAGAGGGAGACACAGAATCAGAAGCAGGCTCCAGGCTCTGAGCTGTCAGCACTGAGCCTGATGGGGGCTCGAACCCATGAACTGTGAGATAGATCATGACGTGAGCCAAAGTCTGACACTTAACCAACTGAGCCGCCCAGATGCCCCTAAAATTTTTATTTTTAACTGAATTATAGTTGACATACAATATTATATTAGTTTTAGGTGTACAATCTAGTGATTCAACAATTATATACATTATGAAATGCTTGCCATAAGTATAGTTACCATCTGTCACCACACAGTTATTACAATATCACTATGTCCCTTATGCTGTACTTTTCATCCCTGTGACTTATAACTGGAAGTTTGTACCTCTTAATCCCTTTCATCCATTTTACTCATCCCCCCCCACCACCTGGCCTCTGGCAACCACCAATTTGTTCTCTGTATTATGGGTCTGTTTCTGGTTTTGTTGGTTTGTTTTTTAGCTTCTGGATAGAAGTGAAATATGGTATTTGTCTTTGTCCAACTTATTTACTTAGCATAATGCCCTCTGGGTCCATCTATTTGCAAATGGAAAGAGCTCACTCTTTTTCATGGCCCAGTAATATTCCAATGGATACCACATCTTCTTTATCCATTCACCTATCAATGGACACTTAGGGCAGCTTCTCTAACTTGGCTGTTGTAAATAATGCTGTGGTAAACATAGGGGTGCATGTGTCTTTTTGAATTAGTGTTTTTGTTTTCTTCAGCAAACACCCAGAAGTGTAATAGCTGGATCATATGCTATATCTATTTTCCGTTGTCTGAGGAACCTCCAGAACTTTTTCACAGTAGCTGCGTCAACTTATATTCCCACCCACAGTGAACAGGGTTCCCTTGTCCCACATCCTCACCCACACTTGTCATTTCTTACCATTTTCATACTAGCCATTGTGGCTGGTATAAGGGGATCTCATTATAGTTTCAGTTTGCCTTTTCTTGATGATTAGTGACACTGATCATCCCTTCATGTGTCTTTTGGTCACCTGTATGTCTTCTTTGGAAACATTTCTGTTCAGGTCCTCTGCCCATTTTTTCCCAAAGTTTATTTATTTATTTTGAGAGAGAGATGGAGAAAGCATGAGCAGGAAAGGGGCACAGAGAGAGAGGGAGAGAGAGAGAAGCCCAAGCAGGCCCTGCACTGTCAGCACAGAGCCAGAGGAGGGGCTCGATCTCATGAACTGTGAGATCATGACCTGAGCTGAAATCAAGAGTCAGAGGCTTGACCACTGGAGCCACCCAGGCGCCCTTCTCTGCCCATTTTTTAATGGGCTCTTTACTCAAACAGGTGCCAGCTGGTCACATATACTATGACTTTGGCAAATTACTATTGGCTTCTTGACTTTATCTGTTTAGTCAACAAATTGAAAACATTTCCTCCTTGATAAAAAGAGGGGAGGTGGAAGGAGGAAAGGAGGACGGCGGAAAAGCCTTGTATTCAGGTCAAAATGCAACATTACTCACTACTTGTCATAGTAACATCAGAGCTGGGACAAGTGTGATATTGTCAGAATGCTATCTACAGAACTGACCTTTATGTTTTCCTTCATTTGGAAAAAAAATGAGATTTAGCTCATCTCAACCCCTCATTCTCAGAGAAAGTTTCTACACTCACTTCTGTGAGAATGTTTGATGTAAATTCCTTGATTTTGCTACGAGCATAATCCTAGGAGTAAAACACGTAACAAGTTACTGGATACAACGATGATAACTTCTTTTTCTTCATAAAGAACTCAACCCTGAAGTTAACTCTCAGCTTTTCCCAGAGCAAATTTCCTCTTCCATGGGCTCTTAGCACTAGGTTTTCTCGCAGAAACAACAATATTTTCAGCAAATTGCACAGCTGGTCCTTAACTGTATTTAGTCACTTAAAGAGTTTACAATTTGCATTACTTTTATTTATTTATTTAATTATTTTTTAAAAATCTTTATTTATTTTTGAGAGAGAGACAGCGTATGAGCAGGGGAGGAACAGAGAGAGAGGGAGACACAGAATTGGAAGCAGGCTCCAGGCTCCGAGCTGTCAGCACAGAGCCCGACCCGGGGCTCAAACTCACGAACTGTGAGATCATGACCTGAGCCGAAGCCGGACGCTCGACTGAGCCACCCAGGCGCCCCCAATTTGCATTACTTTTAATTCCAGGAGAATCACATGTTAATGTTTTATTTTTTTATTTTTTTATGTTTATTTATTTTTGAGAGAGAGAGACACAGAGCACAAGCAGGGGAGGGGCAGGGAGAGAGGGAGTCATAGAATCCGAGGCAGGCTCCAGGCTCCAAGCTGTCAGCACAGAGCCCCACGCGGGGCTGAAACTCAAGAACCACCAGATCATGACCTGAGCCGAAGCTGTCTTCAGTGGCTTGATTTAGTTGGAAGAACAATAGGTTCAGAGTAAACAGGTCTTGGCTCTTTCACTAAGTAGTTGTGTGATTTGGGGCAACTAACTGAACCACTCGGAGCCTGTTGTCCCATCTATGAAATAAATGGGTTGGACCAGATGACTTCGAGATGACATTCATGCTTCTGTAATATCCTTTAGCTTGAAATGGATATTAATGACCTTCCATAGATCATTCAGTGAAGAATCTTCATCTATCAATGAAGGTGTATTTTAAGAATGGTTTTTAAAATGTATATTTTATATACATGTGCATATATATATATATATATACACATCTCTATATATGTAATGAGAATGAATTTCATTCATTACCTTTCAATTTTATTCATTCCCTATCAGTAAGGCTGTACTTACTGATTTTTAAAATGTACAGTTTATAAACATGTGTGCGTGTGTGTGTGCATGTGTGTATACACACATATATGTATATAATAACAGAATGGGCGACTTGCATTCACTACCTATCAATTTCATTCATTAACTATCAATGGAGGATGTACCTATTGAGTGTTTTTAATGTATAATTTATATATGTGTGAATACATACACACATGTACATGGAGAGAGAAAGAATCGGTTTTAGTTTGAGATCCTTCTAAGTTTAAAAGAACCCTAGGAGGGATGGCTGGTTTGAAAGAATCCTAAACTTGGAGTTCTGGCTCCAATGTTTCCTATCTGTGTAACTGTGAAAAATTGAACAGCTTACCATGCGTTAGTTTCCTCCCTTGAAAACTGGAATACCTGCCTTATTGCAAGATTTGAAATGAAAAGCAAATAAGGTAACACCTAAAAGCACTACCTAATTTATAAGGCACACACAAATGCTCCAAATTCTTATTATATACATCAAACTGTGAATTATTTTCCAAACATTTGCTGAGTATCCTTAGGCAAATAAACCCAAACTTGTTCTTTCAAAAAACGAACAGTAAGGGTCTGAAGTTTACGAATCAATCAGAGGCTGTAATCTGTTTATTAGTTCCTCCACTTGAGGCCTGTGATTCTTAAAAGCAGATTGACTGTTGCGATTGACATCACAGCTCATTAGGCTTTTGGAAATGACCCACCAAAGCGATTACAGCTATAGGAGGTCCTCATTATCCATGGGTAACTAGTACTGAAAATGCCTTTTTAAATGAATGCGCTTAATACAGTGTGTGAGCTGGTGTCCACAGATGGCTTCCAGTGAACCATGCCTTCTCGTATTCACATCTGTGTGCAGCTCCCTTCCACGTGGAACCTGAGCTTCCCTGTGACTCGCTTTAACCAATAGCATGTGGCAGGAGCGATGTGTTTGGGACGCAAATCTTCGGAAGTAGTTTCTGCTTTTGTGCTTTGGGGAAACCTGCACTGCCATGTAAGTCTAGCTGCCCCTAATGTCGAGAAGGAGAGGCCCTCAGACTACATGGGGAGTGAGAGAGGCAGGCACCCCAGAATCCAGGCTGTCCCTGAGAAGGCACCAGATGAATGAATGAGTCATCTTGAACATTTTAACCCAGCCACGATTCCACATGACTGCGAGCCCAGCTATGGCCAATCGAGAAGAATATAGCCGACCCACAGAATTATGAGAGATAATAAAATGGTCGTTGAAACCTGTGGTTTGGGGTTGTCACACAGCAGTAGGTAACCAGAAAATACAGAGACCAACACTGAATAATAAGTTATATTAAGACTTGATCGGGATGCCTGGGTGGCTCAGTTGGTTAAGCGGCTGACTTCGGCTCAGGTCATGATCTCGCGGTCCGTGAGTTCGAGCCCCGCGTCGGGCTCTGTGCTGACCGCTCAGAGCCTGGAGCCTGTTTCACATTCTCCCTCTCTCTGACCCTCCCCCGTTCATGCTCTGTCTCTCTCTGCCTCAAAAATAAATAAATGTTAAAAAAATTTTTTTAAATAAAAAAAAAAGACTTGATCAATATTTCAAATGAGAAAATAAAATAAATATGATAAAAATAAGTCATACTTATAAACATGTCCTAATTATAGAACAAGGAAGTAATTGAATGTTAGATTTGGGGGTGACAAAATGATGTGAAATGACATCATTACTTGACTTTTGCACCCAGTGACGAAAAAGGCTATCTTTGCGGAAGTATCTCTGAAGGCTTTATTTTTTACCAAGGCCCTCTATTTTTTTTAAGTTTACTTATTTATTGTGTGTGAGAGAGAGAGAGAGAGAGAGAGAGAGAGAGAAGGCTGGGAAGGGGCAGAGAGAGAGAGAAAGAGAGGGAGAGAGGGAATCCCAAGCAGGCTCTGAACTGCTAACACAGAGCCTGACTTGGGGCTCAAACCCACGAACTGTGAGATCATGACCTGAGCCTGAGTCAGACCCTTACCCATATGAGCCACCCAGGCGCCCCTACCAAGGTTTTTTATTATGCAGTTGTGATGCAACTTATTCCACATTGGGCTTTGTATGTAGTATAGTTCTCTTCCAATATCACTGTCATCGACCTCACCACAACTGCATCTTCTTTTTTTTAAGGCTTTCAGTTTCAGTTTGCAATCTACTTGCATCATATTTCTTGAAATTTATCAATATTTACAACAGTCGGTCAGAGATGAAAAAAAAAAAGATGCTGGGGTGCTAGGCAGGCACAGAAATCCACGCAGGGAAAATAGCAATGCTTGAACGGAACCTGGTTGTTGAATGGTCAGTTGGGTAGACCACAGAATTGGCTTATCTGAGCAACCTGTTAACTGGGGGAAGGGGCACTTGTAAGTGAGTACATCGTATAAGGGGACCAACAGTATGCTCCAGCACGTGTCACATTGTACTGACTCGATCTGGTGAGGGATTTGTCTCTGACGATGTGTTCTGTGTGTCTTTATGTATGTGTGTGTCCCTTGTCTTTACATAGTATCTAGCATATGGTTTGCATCTGCGAACCTGAACTGAACAGAATAGACAGAAAGTGATGAGCTTATGCCTTATGTAAGAACGAGGTTGAAAGAGTCAAAAGTTTCATTCTAAAATGAATAAAGTAGCGGCACCTGGGTGACTCAGTCGGTTAAGTGTCCCACTCTTGATCTCAGCTCAGGTCTTGATCTCGGGGTCGTGAGATCAAGCCCCACCCTGGGCTCCACGCTGGGTGTGAAGCTTACTTAAAATAAATAAATAAATAAATAAATAAATAAATAAATAAATAAATAAATAAAGTAAATTTGCTATAGCTCTAAAATGCGCATAAGAATTAAAAAAAATTTTTTTTGGTTGAAGTTTGCAAGTGGAAAGGGCATGTCAAATGTAGAACCCGAAATCCCACTGGATTAGAATACCCTACGATAGTTACATCTTCTTTTATATACAAACAAATGTGACAATCTAGTTTAAAATAGGCATTTTTAGGGACAAATGAAGAAAGCAGTGGCTACATACATAAAATTCTCATGCCTACAAACTACAACTAAATAAAGCATGATGTATTTTTCAAAAATAATTTCCAGAGGATTCAGCATAATGGAAAACTGCCCAAATTTCAAATAGCTGTCCAAATGTCCAAATCTCAACTAACTAGGATATTTATTTGGAATTACTGCTGCTAGATAAGCCCCTAAACGTGACGAGGGGAAGAGGGATGCTTGCTTGATTTTAGTTTTGGGTGAACGGTGCTAAATGACAAAAACATTTAAAATGGATGCCCCATTTAAGGAACTTAACTTGCCACACTGGAAACATTAAATAACCATTTGAAATTTTTCATGAATAGAAACCTAGCTTCACACTTCAGGAAAAAAGCTTTCCCCTTTAAATGGCAAGCTAGTCCTAAAAGTGTACAGAAATCACATTATGGGGTTAGGACAGAAAGCACCACTTGGGAGGCAGTTAAAACAAATCTGACCCACAGGTTCACTGTGTGGTTTGTGAAAGATAAGACAGATCACAGTGAGTGGTGATACGGTGGCCCTCCCACACGCACAGCCTTGGCCACAGTGCAAATTTGCCCAACTTTTCTGAAAAGCAGTTTAGCAATATGTATCTAGAGTCTCAAAATGTTACTCTGCTGCTGGGGAATCTGTCTTCAGGAAATATTTAGAGACACGTAAAAAATATTTACGCACAAAGATTTCATTATGGCATTATTTAGAATAGCGACCAAAATATCTCACAGTATGGGAATGTTTACACGTATGATAGAACATTATGCAAACGTTCAAGTTATACTTTCAAAGACTATTTAATGACACAGGAAAATGCTCTTATTATAACTTGTGAAAAAGCAAAATACAAAACTGTATTTTAAGTGCTATAAATTTATGGAGAGTATATGTATCTACATACATGTAGAGCTTAATTAGAAACACAAAAATGTTATGTGTATGTTTGGGTGGCATTTTGTTCTTCATTACAGTTTAATGTATTTCCCAGGTTAATGTATTTCCAAGTTTCTGTTTTTTATTTTTTATATTTATCTATTTCATTTATAACCAGGAAAAGGGAGTAAAATGGGAAAAGACCAATGATACCAGTATAAACCTACCCGATGCTTATATCAGTGCCGCATGTAAAATAACCGAATATATGTTTTGAATTCCCCAACGAAAACACACAGACAGGCAAAGATTCGTGAGCTCAAGAGCTATTTCAAATTCTTCTTTATTATCACAGAGTCGCTAATTGCCAGCCATGCCTGAGACTTGGTATGTTTGTGTGCAAATATTTCTGATCAAATTACATGTCTCTGCAGTGAGTATGGTTCACTGTGATTAAATTCAAGCTGTTTTACCAAGTCCTTAATGGACTGATCTTGGCTCTAGTGGAAATCCTGGAGCCCAGTAAGAATTTTAGGAAAGGTTTAGCACTCTAAGTAATTATCACAGTCAAGTCACACAAGAACCAAGATCCCACTATCAAACACCGTCCTGTGAGAGGGCAGGAGTGCAGATGGCTGGGGGGGGGGGGGGGGGGGAGGGGGGCCAGGGGGTTGGTGACTGGGTGGCTCAGCCAAAGTGTCCATCTTGGGCTCAGGTCATGATCTCGCAGTTTGTGGGTTTGAGCCCCGTGTCGGGCTCTGTGCTGACAGCTCAGAGCCTGGAGCCTGCTTCCGATTCTGTGTCCCCTTCTCTCTGCCCCTCCCCCATTCACGTGTGCGCTCTGGCTCAGGCCCGCCCGCGGTCTCTCTCTGTCTCTCTCTCTCTCAAAAATAAATAAACATTAAAAAAAAAATTTAATAAAAAAAAGGAGTTCAGATGGGGGATTGTCAAGGAGACATTTTATAGGAGAACGTCAGAAATTATGAAATGTGGGTCATCATTTAGAAGGAAAAAAGAGGGCCCAAGTGAAATAAAGTTTAAGATAAACCATGCGAAGACAAAACCATAAAAAGAATCTTTTTAAAAGAGGGTTAACCACCTTTGGCAGAAAGACAAGAAAAGATGAAGTAGCAGTTATTCTAGTTTCAATAAATATTTACTGGCCAGCATTAAGTGTAAGGCCCTGTGCTGGGTAGGCAGGGCCTGTGACAGTTACAAAGATCCATGAGAGAGAATGCCCCCCAGCCCCTGGAGGCTGAGAACCAACAATGACGCCTTCCATTCCTGTATGAAGCTGTCATTTACTGAGCTTCCATTATGCATACGGTGCCACACAAAGGACTTTATATCTCTTATCTCAAGTTCTTACTGAAACGTTCGTTGCCTGGTTGATATTATAAGAGAAAACAGGCCAAGAAAATGGAAGAAACTTAAGAGTCTCGAAAGTTGCCATCTGATCCAGAGTCTGCTCAGAGAACGCACATGTCGATCATGAGCAGCACTTTCTAGAGAGTTCCCTTAGAACTACCCAGATGAGGTTAGCCTACAGTTACAACGATAGCAACCTTATTGGATGATTACTACCTGCCAAGCACATTTAGTCCTCAGACAGAATTTAGAGATGTGCATTGTCTGAATTCTCTCCGACACTCCATTGAATCAGCCGCCTAGATTAAAAAAAAAAAATAACCCAGTGTCACCCCAGACTCCCACCTCACCCACAGGGAGTTTCTAAATGCCACAAACACCACCATTTTAATCTCTCCTTCACTCTGTCCCTCTGTATCGCCACAGCTACGGCCACAGTGCAGCCACCATCCCCCTCTCTCAGGTGGATTACTGCTAGGAGCTTCTAACCCGGTTTCCCTGCCATTGTGGTCCGCTTTCAGCGAGCCTACAGAGTGCTCTTCCTAAAACACAGACTCAGATAGGTCTCCCCCGGGTGTCATCCTGCCAACCTTAAGAGACAAATCTACACCTGGAGCCTGGTGGCGCCCCCTGAACCCACTCTGCTCCAGCCACGTTCACCTGCCTGCCCTTCTCTGGGCTCAGACTGTTCACGCTTCTCTTAACGTCCTTGAATGCATCCCTGACTCTTTCTTACTGAGCTTACACAAACCCAACCCCCTCCACCCTTTTTCTCTACTAGCTCACTTCTGCTGGGCATCAACATCAGGGCTTTTGGCATCATCAGAAGCTTTTCCTGATGTTCCGCCTTGTGGCTCAGGCAGTCCGGGAAACATGCCGATTCTAAGTTCTCTCCTAGCCCTTGGACCTTTACCTTGAAACTCACTTCTTAAGTTAATGGTTAATGTCTCTCCCTCCAGACTCTGACCTCCTTGAGGGCAGAGTCCGTGTCTCGGTCAGTCGCGAGTCCTCAGCCACCTGCAGTGCCTGGCACAGAGTCAGTACTTGATTAACATGCATACGTTTGCTTGTTTTGAGCCAGCCTTCTTCCACGAAGGACTGGAGGTAACTTGCACAAAAGACACATAAAGCGAAGAAAAAAATATTAAAGTAGGAGCGTGGAAATTACACACCGAAGTAGAAGAAGGACCAAGAAGGAAGAGCAGGTTAACAGTTGTTGGCAAAGGGCTAAAAAAGTTGTCCTGGAATATTTATGTAACACATTTCTGACAACAGATAATTCTGAGATCATAGCACACCCCTTTTCCAGCAGTTCATATTATTTCCCTAAGTCAAAACAGCTAAAAGTATTATTAAAAAGCATGGAAAATGGATTCCCAAAAGTTTGGGGGCTTGGGATTTTGAAGCCATGTTTGTTTTTACAACTTACCCCCCCCCCCTTTTTTTTTTTTTGCATTGCAAGCTCTCAGAAGATAGTGAACATGCCATTTAAGCTTATTCTTTTGCACCCAGCATGGTACTATGTAAGTTTTTTTTATAACTTTCCCTTAGTAATAAGGGCAAAATTTTTTTAATTTTTAATTTTGTAAGATTTTTTAAAACTTTAATGTTTTTATTTATTTTTGAGACAGAGAGAGACAGAGCATGAGCAGGGGAGGGGCAGAGAGAGAGGCACACACAGAATCCAAGGCTCCGAGCTGTCAGCACAGAGCCTGACGCAGGGCTTGAACTCACAGATTGTGAGATCATGACCTGAGCTGAAGTCGGATGCTTAACCGACTGAGCCACCCAGGCGCCCTTTTTAACTTTTTTTAAACATATATTTACTTTTGAGAGACAGAGAGAGACAGAGCGTGAGCAGGGGAGGGGTGGTGAGAGAGGGAGACACAGAATCTGAAGCAGGTTCCAGGCTCTGAGCTGTCAGCAGAGAGCCCAGTGCAGGGCTCAAACCCACAAACCGTGAGATCGTGACCTGAGCTGAAATTGGTTGCTTAACCAACTGAGCCACCCAGATGCCCCAGATTTTTAAAAAAATTTTTAAGTAATCTGTGCATGCAATATGGGGCTCAAATTTACAACCCTGAGATCGAGTCATACACTTCCCTGACTGAGCCAGCCAAGCACCCCAGGGCAAGATTCTTGAGCACAGAAATAACCAACAGCAAGTGACTTCATCTTCAAGCACATTTTCTATCTAAATTAGTGCAGGTGGTTCATGACAGTAGCTCATCCTTTACAAGGAGTAAAACTGGATAACGACTCATAAGGCTAATTTTTAAAATGTATAGACCATCCACATTAATTTCTTTTTAAGGTAGTTTAATTTTAAAGCACTCTTCCTTGAATTACAGAGAGCCCTTCAGTTGCATGAACCAATGTGTATCTAAAAGCTATTTCCCACAAAATCATCTCAGGTCCTTCATTCTGAAGACCATACAGTAGATTTTCTTAGAAAAGTCTTGACTTCCACTACCCTGCTTAGCTAATTCCACGTTACGAAGAATCAGTGCCATGAATGGGCTTTCACATTGTCAGGCTTCTCCTGTTTGGTGTTAAAAAGGATAGTCATGCAGAAAAAAAGGTCTGAGAGCCACTGCAAGGAGAGCGAGAAGCTCTCCCAGCCTGGTTCTGGCCCATCTTGTCTTGTTCTAGTGGCTTCCAAAACATGGTCCGCTGTATGAGAAATGCCATGCCATGCCTGATGCAAAGGAGAGTTATCTCTAGAACTAGGTTCTGTTCTGATAATCTCTCTAGCTCCATCCCCACACATGGAGAAGTAGGTACCAGCCCTGGGCTACAAGAGCCACTGGCAAGAAGTAAATGCTCAGTGGGTGTCTGTTCAACCAATGAACACTTTTCGTTCTATCCACCTTCAATTTCACAATGATGGGAGGCAAGGTTAGCCAAAAGCAATTGGATATTTTCATGAACATCACAGCCTCTTCGCAGGCTTGGGACCAGCTAGTGTTACTCTCCTTGAAATAGTAAGAGAAGTTGCTTTGGTTTACAGAGTTGAGGGATAGCTTGGACTTTAAATTCACAGAAGACAGGAAGGTAACATAAAGACGTTTGCTTTCCGGGCATCTGGAAATTTCACCTGGGTACATTTCAATTCAATGTGACAAATGTGTGCTAAGGATCTAGTGCATCCAAAGGAGGATACTACGAGAGACAAAGATGAAAAAGGAATAATCTTACTCTAAGAGGCTAAAGAGCCCCCAGCATGGTACCTGGCACATGGTGAGCATTCAATGGGGAATTGATATTTTTTATATATTAGTGGGACACCTGCAATGTTCAAGTGAATGCAGTAACATTGGAAAAGAGGTCCCAAGAAGATGTTCTGGGAAGATGTGTCTGGCTAAGATTCATCAGTGCTGGAGGGTTTGGGAGGGCTCTCTGGAGGAGGGGGGCATTTAGGCAAGGCTGCACAGTTTTTACAAGGAGGCATCCTGGGGGCATGAGCAACAAAAGGCATGTTTTGGGATTTGTAAGGAGCCCGCTGAGGCTCATACACATGATGCATGGCAGGTCCACAGTGAAGACACTGACACAGGCACCGGATCCAGAGGAAGTGACCTGTGTTAGGATGGTAATTAAATGGGCAGCGTGCGTATAGACTGAATGCTGGAGACAGGGGATGAGTTAGGAAACTAAAGCAATTTTCATTGTTCCCGGGGGATTTTAAGAGCAGGAGAACTACATGTCAGGGCAGAAGAAGCCCGGAAGAGCACTCTCTTTTTCACCCTTCTCTAACTTACAAAATATCATGCTGGGAGTAGTGTAAAGTACTCCTTTTAATCATACTTTAGACCAAGAAGTAAAAAAAGTAAAACAAAAAAAATTTATAAAGCCTTAAAAGTGGGCCAGAAACATCATGACTTGAATACTTATTGACCTCTCAAATGTGTTAGTTATTGATGGGAAAACATTAAATCAAAATATTTACAGTTAAAAAGTTCACAGTCATTGAAGTCTGCATTCTCAAAGCCACACGATGGCCACTATTAATATGACGTCGTAGGAAGTTCTTCATAAAACTGCATTGAAGCCCCCACTTTCTATATTGTTGGTTTCATTACCTTCAAGAGATTATGGAATTTCAAAAGTATTATCTACAATAATAATGCTGTGTGTTTCTTTGAAGAGCTTAAGGCACTGTACACACTTTAATTAAATCTCCTAATGTCCTTGCAAAGCTGGCAAGGGATCAGCAGAAGGTGAGTCATCAGAAAGTATCCAGCTAGGAGACTGGACCATAGGACATACTTTTAGATGAAACCCACTTTTGATTATTATTGTTCCCATTTCACCAATGAGGAAATGGGGTTATTATTCAGAGGAGGATGATGAGCTATCTTCTATTTTCACTGAAGGCAAAATACAATGCCATAGGCTCTGTAAGCATTTCCTGGGAGACCTTTAAAAATTGTACAAACACCATGACCCCTGAGGTTTCTCCTTTGAGAGCTGACCAACATTTATGAATAAACACCTAAAATGTGCACCAAGAGAATATACATTATCCGTCTTTTGCAAAATCAAAAACAAAACAAAAAAACCACAGGACAAGAATCCCAATTTATCATGATGTACAGTCTTTTAACCTTGATTGACTGGTTGGCCAGAAGTTCGGCTAGTTCTTTCCATAGACTCTATCCCCAAGCTTCCCCCCGATAACACCAGAGAGAAGAGCGGGCACTGGTCTGTTGGAGATCAGGGAATAGAACTGGTTAGGTTGAAGACAGTACGAATCGCAGGGCTAGAAAAAATGTTGAAGAGTAGAAAACTGGACAAGTCTTGACTCACAGTTCTACCCTTCGGATAGCGGTACAGATTCCAAAGTCAGATGGTGAAAAACAAACATGCATGCAGTAATCTTAGAGGCTCCTGTTTATAAAACAACTCCACTTCTAATAAAGGAAATGAAAGGGCCCAAACCACTTTACCAGACCACGACGCCACTGTGTCAATCTAACCACCTCCTGATGTCCCAGAAAATGCAGTCATGTTGCCCAGGAAAACATCCGAGTTTGGAAAAAAAATCGTGAAAAAAGATAAATGTTATTGTTTTAGGCAATAATTTCTTTTCACCGAAGTGTTAAAAACAAACAAAGATATGAATAATGAAATCCTATGGCAATATTTGGTTGAATGATGGTTATATTGATCCAGACTATGCTTAAAATTGTTTGGTTTATCATAAAAATGAAAATGTAAATTCAAAAATTTTGATGACAACTTGTGGAGCCTCAAGTTTGAGGAAAATTGTCTCAAAAAGACAGTCTTTATTAATGGAACTAGGGAAGAAGGCAAGATGACAAATTTTGCCTAGTTCTAAAACAGTGTGGCACCTGACACAGAAACCTCTTTTTTGGGAAAGACTAGTATTTGATGCACTAAAAATAACAAACAGCTTATCTCTACTCCTGAAAGCCGATTTACTACAATGGGATCAAGGGCAAATCTAATAGCTTTATGGGTCATACAGCAATAATTTCTCTTTTCCAATCTTTGAGATGGCAGGGGAAAAAATGCTCTAATGGAATTCTCTAGATAAAAAAGATTCACTAAATTAGGAAAATTTTCTATAGGCAAACAACAAATTTTTAAATAACCAATCCTTAGTCACATATATGTATTGAAATATAAAGGGAATGTAATTGCTTATGTATTTTCCCCCATAAAAGTAAGGTACCCTAAAAGATTTAGGAAGGTTTGTCTAGCCAATAATATATTTTATTTTTATTTTACTTTATTTTTTAATGTTTATTTATTTTTGAGAGAGAGAGAGAGAGAGAGTGGGAGTGGGAGAGGGGCAGAAAGAGAAGGAGACAGAGAATCTGAAGCAGGCCCTAGGCTCTAAGCTGTCAGCACAGAGCCTGATGTGGGGCTTGAACCCACAAACTGTGAGTTCATGACCTGAGCCGAGGTCAGACGCTCAAGTGACTGAGCCACCCAGGCGCCCCAGCACTATATTTTAATTTGGAACCTTACTCATCACTATTACCTGCTTCCTAAGAATTCCCACAAAGCATTTATATATTCATATACTTATACATTTCATTTCACTGTAGTTCTGACATATTTTACCAATATTGCCAGTGTACCAAAGAACTATAATTTTAATCTTCTCCTTGGATAGACTTACATCTGTAGCTTTACTAATTATAATAAATTCCCTAAATAAAAAAGGCAGTTTTAAATCAAATTATAGATCTGCTAAAACACATTGAATTATGAAATGCATCTAAATAAGGTATGGTTTTGAATTTAGGTTAATAGTTTTAAAATAAGTAAAATCAATATTTTATTAAATATTATTTTAAAATGATAATATTTAAAAATAATTAACATATGTAAATTTCAGTGACTGTTAAATGCTATTTGATCTCAGAATTTTTGAGCAGAAAGGGACCATGCAGATCATTTAATTCAATGACTTCATTTTTAGGTGCAAACACTGACTGCTCGATCTCCTGAAGGCCAGACAGCCCCAGATAGAACCCAGTTCCCCAATTTGACAGGCAAGTGTTTCTTTCCTTTAACCATAGAGATATTTGCTACAAACATCACATTAAGTTATCCTGGTATCCATTAACGTGGGAGTACTATTCAGAGGTGACATCACTCAATGGCCCAAGGAAGAAGCTACAATTATCTGGGACCAGAAAATCCTATCCCAACCCCACTGCTGACTGGATGCCATCAAGCAGGCCATTTAATTGCACTGCACTTTCCTCTTCCTAATTATAAAAATAAGGACTCGAGTAATTTAGACTTCCCTGCTTAAATTGGCTGTTGCAATAAGTAGTAATAAAAATAACTCTAAAGCATACAGCATATCTAAGTCCAAAAGAAATGCTTAATAACAAAAACTCATCTTCACTATATTTAAACCAAGGAGTAATAACCACTTTTAGTCATAATTAGGAGGGAGTATATATTAGCTGTTGTGCGTCCTTATAACATCTGAACACGCTAATGCAGGTGTATATCTAACAAGTGCAGTAGCTCTTGCTTTTTATAATCTATCTTTATGTTGACCTAAGCCAGAGAGTGATTATCAGTGGAGAATAAACGAGAAATGTTTGGCTTCTGAAATGTACCAGTCTTCCCTAACAGAGAGAAGTGTTAACAGACTACCTAGTATTTCTAACAGAATCAGAAAATTTTACTACCGAATCACCCTGTACCTGATAGATGGCATGGCATAAACCCCACCGAATACTATTCCCTAGTAGTCAAATATAAGTTTCCTGACATGTAAAATCATCCATCTTGAGCTGACCTTTAAAAGACAAACAAAAATTTAGCAACTGGACTCTGAGAGGGATAGAAAGAATTAAGAAGTAGGTTTTAAAAGCATTGCATAATACAGTGTTTTTTCTAGAAGAAAATGTATATACTTTGCATAGAGAATAACCTGAAAGAAATTACCCAGAGAGGCTAAGTCCTGATACTGGTTTCGGGTAATGGGAGCCAGCACAGACAGAAGAAGTCTGGGGAGGCCACTTTGTTGTGAGTTTCCATACCCACTAAGTACCAAAGGGCCGAATTGGGAAGCGTTTCTCACCATCATCAGCTCATGCCTGGCGTGCGTCCTTTACCCACAGTTTCCTTTTCTGGATTGGAGGTCTCCGTCTTAAATTTAAACAAGCATGGCTTTCGGTGTTTAATTACAATTTAATGGAAATACTACTCACATTCAAATTAGCTTTTAGTTTTCACATCACGAGTGTGCATCCGAGTTATTGTGTCATTATAATCTCATGTTATAATGGCTTCATAATGCAAGTCCCTGCAGGGTTGAATTAGTAGTTTCCTATGGTAATCGCCCATCGCTATAATATCATAATCACATAAGCACGGTCCCCACGTGCCTTCCACTGCAATCATTTTGACATGGTAAGAGCATTTTAATAGTATTAGCATAGATTCTCCGGAGAAATCATCTCATTGTCACTGCATTACCATATAAGATTAATTGTGGTAGGAAAGCTCAAAAAAAAAAAAAAAAAGGCAATGCTCAGCAATAAAGTGCGTGCATTTTGCACTGAGGTTTGCGACACAACCCTGAATTGAACAGACGCCCTTGCACACCATGGACGGGTTTTGTTTGGGTTTTCTTTGTGTTTGTTTGTTCAGGACTCAAACAGTGGTAATCAGTTGGGTCAGTCCCTCTCTGTGATACAGAAAGAAACAGCCCTAGTCCCTGTCTTCAAGGAGTTTACTGTTTAATCAGGCTCGCAACAAGTTCTATAGAGCATAGAGCTCAATGCAATTCATAGGCTCCAAATAAACAAAGTACTCTGGTAACCGGCATTTAAGTAGACGGTGAGAACAAACCACACAAGGTGTTCCTCAAGGGAAACGGTTGATAATTATAAAGGGTTAAACAGACTGAACATGAGGGCTGCGTGACAGAAATGGAATGCACGTTATCAGGGCTCCTAAGAGTCAGGCTGCCGTCTTCATTCCGCATTCACTAAGCCTGCGGAGAAGGCAGGCCACTGAAGGCACCAGTGGCGGCCACGCCAGAGCCACGGCTTCCTGGCCAGAGGAAGCGGGAACAGGTTTTGGACAGGAAGCGTCTCCTCTGCACACATCTCCCCCGCTGGGTGGACAGAATGGAAAACGGACCTTGTTCTTTACTGCTCGGAGAATAAGCAGAGACGGTCTCCGAAGCATCAGACCAAGGGCCAGCAAAAGGAAACTCCTACTCGGGAAAGCACTGCCCAGCCCCTACTACTCTCCTTGGGTTGAAGCCACAGGGCTAAATGACTAGGTTGTGTCCGTGACGAATGGCACACGCTGCAAGACTGGCAGCCTACTGTGTTCACTTGAGGGGCTTCTAATCATCTGGTACTGTCTGGGGACACCACAGGAGAATTGCAAACAGATGATCGTAAGTCTCAAGGAATCCTCTCCGCTCGGTGTGTGCGTGAGAACGTCAAAGCCAGCATTCGGCACCCTGACTGGCCCAGAGCCGGCATCCGGTGAGCGCTGAGGATGGACAGATGCGTAAATTAACACGGCTGGAAGGAACACACTGTGCTGTGGGTCTGAGCACACGGGCAGCCGATTGGGAATACGTGCGCTCCCATGGCATTAACAGCGGAAGAATTAACAACTGGCAATGTCTCTCGTATTATTAAAGACCTGCTTTGCCTTCTTGTTCTGGTAGATCACAGCATTCTGAGGGGGAAGGGTTGCTAATTTCCCTTTTCTTAAATTGTGCGGGCCTGGGAGATCTTGGAGCTGCTCACTGGCTCAGTATCCGAAAAGAAGTAATACTGCTTTTTTAATTGGAAGACGACGAGGGGAAAGATTGCTCTCTGAGTGCTCAAAACTACTTTTACCAACAAGCTGTAGAGCAATATAAACGTATTACATCAACAAAATTAGCTGTCCTTCCTTCAGAAGTTATTTTTAATTTTCATAGGTAAAGTCTACGGGCACCTGCCACCCGATTCTTCCTTGGGCTCTTGGTTAGGCATCCTACGTAATTAAACTCTTCTGGCTCATTCTTCCCAGGAACATCTGCCATTATGAATTCATATCAGAATTTACTTTTATTACCCCTGATTACCAGTTTTTCTTATTATTTTCTTGGTTATTAGACATACAGAGTAAAAATCAAGAATCAAGAATGGGATGTTTGAATCCGAAGGTACTCCCCTTAAGAACACAAATCTTACTTATTTTGTAAAAGATATCTTGACACTGTTTAGGAAAATGTCGTCATTTTCCTTTCTCACTCAAATGTATTAAAGGCAACAGAAAACATTCCTGATAATGTTCAATAGAGTTCATCTTTTATTTGACACAAGCAATAGTCAGTAGCTATTAAATATCTAGAGTACCACCAAATATTAATGCTCCGCTGCTATATTTCAGAAATGTAAGAATGCAACAGAACGCTCTTATGAACATATCACTATTTCCTCATTAGGAAGAAATGCTAGAGCTTGACGAAGCACACAGATGTTTCAAAAAGTTGATAGGATCAACGTGTGTCTTTGGGCGAATGTAGCACATGAGCCTCAGTTTTCTCCCAGATAAAACAAAGGAGTTAAACAAGATGATCTCCAAAGTTCTTTCCAGACACAAATCCCACGATTCTAGGCAAAAAGGCAGTAAATGACCTGTAAAGAACTCGTGCAGTGGCTCCCCATGACTTCACCTTGTTTAGACATTAGATAAATGGGGATATTTATATAGTCGAAAATCAGAACATTTCTATACGACAAATGAGAAACCTATTGATATCTTTCTAATTCTTTTTCTGAACCACCCTCTAACCACATTACAGCATTTACTTTACTATAAACTTCAGATTATTATGGACAGAAGAATGAAATAAACATACCTCACAAGTCAGATTATTACTTTTTAAATTATCACTCTTTATAATGCTTACGACTAACAGTACAATAGAGACGCCAGGATCAAATAATGCTGGCTCTGTTAGCCTCAAATAAATGATGCTCAGTATCTAAGCACTTGAAAACTCTTGGCTATTTCCCAAATAACAGCTAAAATGATCCATTATCTACCTATGTACATGTGTATATATGTGCATTTATATATATATATCTATACACACACACACACACACACACATATATACACATGCATATACAGTGTGCACATTTTCTAATTATCACAATACAAGTACGGAGACTATTCTGAAAATTGTTTTGTGCCAACTTCACAGCCAATGATTATTTTATTTCCTTGTGGACAGCGAGATAAGTAAAAAAGTCAATAATCTGCTTGGTTTTGTCAATGTTTTCAGAAGGTGTGATATATATTCCACTGGTGGTTCAAACTAATTTTAGGTGATATATGGGCATTTAAGGTCTTTTAAACACATATTTGTTTATTTTAATGTGTTTTAGAAGGGTGCCTAGGTGGCTCAGTTGGTTAAGTGTCTGACTTCGGCTCAGGTCTTGATCTCATGGTTCGTGAGTTTGAGCCCCGCATTGGGCTCTGTGCTGACAGCTCGGAGCCTGGATCCTGCTTCAGATTCTGTATCTCCCTGTCTTTCTGGCCCTCCCCTGCTCGCACTCTGTCTCTCTCTCTCAAAAATAAATAAGACTTAAAAAAATTAAAACAATGTTTTAAACACATATTTGTTTATTTTAATGTGTTTTAGAAAAAAGTATTAATGTTGCAAGCCTCTGATTTTATGGAGATTATTGTTTTGGATAAGGGTAAAGCAAAAAAAGTGGGTTACTTTAAAAAAATATATTAAGTAATTAGAAAAGGTAGTACCTGGGCATAGCAAACATGCTTTAAAAATGATAGGAGAATGAATCAAATTTGACAAACTTGATAAATATTAATGAATGATGAATTCATTCATTCTGATGAATATTATGCTGAGTTTGTGAAAATTAAAAGGCATATATCTCTACAGTGTCTTGTAACACATTTCTTTTCTTGGGCCTATCAAAGAACTAATTTCTGTTCTGGGGGTAACATCCTCCTAATTCATCAGAAATATCATCGTGACTTTTTTCTCTGTTCATTTATTTAATTTTGAGAGACAGAGTGAGAGACAACATGCACACGTGAGCTGGGGAGGGGCAGAGAGAGAGAGGGTGACAAACAATCCCAAGCAGGCTCTGATCTGTCAGTGCAGAGCCTGATGTGGGGATTGATCCCATGAATCATGAGATCATGACCTGAACTGAAATCGAGAGTGAGAAGCCCAACCCACTGAGCTATTCTGGTGCCCCAATCATGACTTCTAATTAGGCAGGGAAAGCTATCACCCACTTTTCACTCTCAGACCTTTTTCTTGGTCCTATAATTGTTGACATTATTTTAAATGAGGTTGATTTAAAAATATAAATATGATACATGGTGTCAAGAATATAAATTGGGGCATTATGGCTCAGACATGGTGTAGCTACTGAGTAAGCTTTCCAATTTAGTAGAGAAAACTCTGAAATTTAATACATTGTTCTTTGTATAGAAACAACATATAAAGAAACGTTCCTTTCTGCTAATGGTATGAAATCATTACATTAAATAAGAATAGTTAATGAATATTTATTTCAGCCAAGGTATTACTAACACAGAGATAAACATAAAGAGGTGAAGACAGGTTCACAAGAAACTATACCATCCCTACATAATGCATTGTGAAAATTCTATATAAAAAAACCTTTTACAATTCTGATTCGGTCTATCAAAAAGCAACGGAATTTAGAAACTAATCCTTTGACTTCACTGTGTCAGGAGTAAGTAGTAGCAAAGGTCCATGAAGTATCCCTAATGCTAGAAGCTGTATATGTTCTTTTATATATTTTAAATCTAACAGTTAAATGAAATTCAATAGACAATATAGAGAACTATGTAAAATCTTCACAGGGATCATTTTAAACCTGGCTCTCTTAGCTTGAAATATTTTGAGCTTTCTACTGAAATCCACTCATAAACAGAAAGCAAAAATAACAATAATAATAATAATAATAATGCCTGGGAGGAATGAATTATGTCCAAAGGGGGCACTGCCGTGTGGTTTGCAGGACCCTTCCCCTCCCCGCACACCCACCAGATCAAATATGTCTGTAAGGTCAAAGGCTCAGTAATGCGAGTGCTCAAAACAGCAGGTTCTTTACTTCTTATACTCTAAGCTGCTCCAAAATAATTACACAAGACAAAGAGGAACACCTTGAAGATGAACTTCTCTGAATGAGAATGGGGCAAATTCAAAGCAATGTTGGGCCTTCGACTTATGCAGGAATGTGAGTGAGACTCACTAGAGAGGTCCAGGACAGTCCCTAATCCTCCCTGCGGAAGCTGGGGGGACTTGGATGGGCAGTGGCAGCAACAGGCTGGAGACGGGGCTTTGGAGTAACTTTCCTCAAAGTACATTCAGCAGAGATCTTTTCTTGCCTAGCGGCAATCTGTGAACACCCGTCTTGCAGGAGTAGAGGACATTTTTATAGAAAGTATTGGGCAGAAGGTATTCGCCAGGCATGGGACATTGGAAGCTAGCACCCTCTTCTTGAATTCCCATGTTAAATGGATTTGTATAGCTACAGGTGGAAAGTGTCTGAAGCTAAAAGACTCAACTGGGAGAAAATGCGGCCGGGGCAACTCCATGGCTGGTAGAAAGGCATTGACTCATGAAATGACAGACATGCCGTACTCCAGGGAGTGATAAATAAAAACATTTGTCAAATAATCTAGGTCACAACTAAGAAAGACACTCTCACAGCCTTTCCTAGATAAGGGTCTCAACAATACTTTTCTATGGCAACATTGGTAGTAAAAAAAAACCCCTTCTACTCACACATGTATTGTCTTATATATGCACTCATACTTCATTATTCAAATGTAATTTGTCCCTGAGCCCATGATGGGTGCATTGCAGGAGGCTATATATTTCATTCATGTCTTTTTTTAAGAAAAAAATCATTTCAGTTCAACTTTTTAATACGAGCATTTTCAAAAGCTTGCAAATGTGGAGAGAACAGTATAATGGACCTCTAGGTATCCATCACCCAGCTTCAACAATAAATTCTAATGAAAACAGTTTTTAAGGGGAAAATTAATGTTCCGCAGCTCATTCAAAACTACCAACCAATTATCCCAAATATTACTAACATACTCTTAGAGATCTATATAACAATCCTCTAAGGGTTTCTGGCTATTAATTAACTACATTTTTTAAAATTACAAAAACACTATTATTCTATTCTGAAGGAACATTGTAAAGCTTTCCAGAAACAACTATAGTACCCATACTAGAGGCAGGCAGGTAACAGTCAGATTGAGGTATTTGATACTTTCAGGTTCCCAATATTTTTTTTCAAATGTAAGAGCTTTTCTGGCTTCTTAGGCTCATCATCTCTCCTTAGAAACTCTCCTGCTTTCTTAGATGTTTTCAGCCGATAACATGAAGGCAAAAATGCTCGACACGTTTAACAACATGAGGGTAAGATGTTCCCCTCTAGGGGGGAGATCTGAGCTGGGACCACCGTGCTCTCTACATCCTGTTGCCCTTTTTGATGATACAAGCATGTGGACTAATCATAGCCAAGTTTTTGGTTCAGAGAGGAAATTCTGGGTAAAAATATTGGCGAGTTGTTATAACAAATATTTGGCTGGTGGTAGTTCAGATGGCAAGGTATACTTAATTATGTACACTTTAAGGTTAGCATCTTAATAAAGTATACAGAACTCACTTAATGTTGCTACAATGTTTATCAAATTACTTCATTGTTTTAGTCACAAGCATAAAGCCCTCCTCCAAGTAACGTTAAGAAGCTCCTATACTGAGTAGACCTCCAAACGCTTGTAGTCGTCAGCTGTCTGCTCAGATTTGATAAGCAACGAAAATAACTCCAAAACTGGTAGTTTCCACAGATCATTATTATAGTTCAGGAGTATGGGCTGAATTGTGCCGCCCCCCGCCCTCCCCACCCACCTTTATATGTTGGAGCCTTAACCTCAGAATGTAACTGGATTTGGACATAGGGCCTTTATGGAGGTAATTACATTAAAATGGAGTTTTGGGGGTGGGTCCTAATTCAATATGACCATTTTATATACTTACGAGCAGAAATTAGGACACAGACAACATAGACAAAGAGAAGACCAAGGGAGGACATAGGGACAGGTGGCCATCTACAAGCCAAGAGATGCCTCATAAGAGACCAAATCTACCAACACCTTGATCTTGGGCTTGTAGCTTCCGGAATTGCTGGCAAGTAAATATCTGTTGTCTAGGTCACCCAGCTGGTGCTACTTTGCTATCGCAACCCTAGCAAAGTAATACCTTCAGTATTGAGGTTGCCTAATCCAAGCTACAGAGTGGCCTTTAGTTACACCCGGGGAATCTGGGGCTAGAGTGAGCAGAAAATTTGTTCAAAGGGCTGGCCGGGCACGTGTGATTCAATCTAACCCTTTTCGACAAAGTTTAATGACAATCAGGTGATAGCTCAGTATATGGACTCAGCATTATTTACCTCAGTTATTTGTCAGGGTATAATAGGTCAGCTTGCTGAAAAGTTAATCAGATACTACACACAGATTGTGTAGAAGATAGCACGTGACATACCTCTGCACTGGGGGTTGGGCTTTCTATTTCCTCCAAACTTTAGAGAGCACGACTCATAACATTTAACTTTTCAGAGGTGTAATGAATATAGTAGATGACACACGTAGAAATGGGACAGTGTGAACATGATAACTTTAGGAATTTATGACAATATTTAAAATTTTTCAAAAATCAGTAGATATATAATGTTGAAAACAGTAAGCAGTACTAAGAAATCCTTGTTGGTACATAGTAATACCGAGGACTTTTCGGGTGCAGTGGACTTTCAATTACAAGGAAACATTAAATTAACAACAGTATTTACCAATATTCTCCTCAAAGTGCTTTTCAAACGCTAAATAATGACCCAATTAAGCCACTGCAAGATAAGCTGTTATTACTCTAGATTTAGTGAAAAGGACTAATAATTACTATTTTAACAGTTTCTGTGAAGAAAGACTCGATGTTTACTGAACACAACTCTGAGAACGCCCTATCGGTTTAGCGAGTAGAGAACAGAAAAACAAAAGGTTGATTAGTTAAGTGAATTCAGGGAAAGACAGAGTTGATTAAGAACGAAGAACCATGACCTGTGAAAACAGCAAATTTAATATGCAAAGCGGTGACCAAAATTGGCAGGAGGCTATTTATGAATACTGCCAATATTCAATGTGGCATACTGACAATGGAGAATCTGTGGTCATGCCCTCAACAACATAATTCATCACACTAGTGCTTGGGGCAGTCATGTCCAAGCAATTTATCATCATCATATTACTCGTCTGAGTAAGAGAGGGGGAGAACTTTGATTGTTAACCTCCAGGGAGAATGGATTTATAGCCAACATCCCTAGGAGCACCGCATGCATGGCTCTGCCCAAAGCAAAACACTCCCTGCTTCACTTCTTAACTCAGAGTAAAAGTGCGAACACACTGCCTCCAGGACAGTGAGAGCAAAACCCAGGTCTGATGCTTTTAGCGCAAAAGTAAGATAGCCAGGAAACCATACTTAAATATTCATTTAAAAATGAATGCCTTAAAAATGCCTTAAAAAATGCTTATGGATGAGGCATTTCCAATGTCCTTTGGTGACAAAATCATTTTTGAAATGCATCCGCGGATACGGACACTTGGGAAGAATTATCTCTTAACATTGAACCCATGAACATTTCTCTGTGTTGGAAAACTTGGAAGTGAGCTGACAATTAAAAAAAATAATATGTGTGTGTGTGTGTGTGTGTGTAGTGTTTTTCAAAATAGAAATGAGAGCCTTAATTCCTCTGGACATTGAGCCTTTATGTACTTTACACTTTAACAATGGCTGCCCTTACAGGGTATGATTGAACACCTAAATGCCATTTTGCCCCCTTTGATTAAAATCTTGAAGCTGAGTTGAGCGTTATGGAAACAAGTACCCTGCTGTTTACCAACAGTAAGAGGAACATGAGTCACAACAGCAAGACTTCCAGGGTGCCTTCTCTCTTAGGCTCCCACTGTATCTGGTAAACTGGAAATCAGTAATTCCTGGAGGCACATGGATCAGACCTTACCCGAGTACATTAGTCAGGATAGGCAAGGTTATGCTGTGGTAACAAACACATCTCCAAATCTGGAGGCCTAAACACAACAAAAGCTTATTTCTAGCTCTCTCTATGGCTAGCAGAGGTTGACAGGGGGCTCTGCTCACTGCCCTCATTTCATGAGCCAAGCTGACAGAACAACCACTATCTAGAAAATTGGTGGTCACTCTGGCAGAGGGAAAGAAAGTGTGACAGACTTCTCACTGGCTCTTAAAGCATCTACCTGGAAGTGACATTTCCCTCCACTCACATTGCATTGGTTAAAGCAAGTCACATCGCCATACCTCACTGGAAGGGGACAGAGAAATGGATAACACTCAACGGCTGCCATGAGGCAGAGGCATCTGTATTCAGGCAGATAGTGCCTTCATGAACAGACAGAACCACAGAGCCAGCTTATGCCAGGTGGCCAGGTGGGAGCAGGTATTTTATTTTTCTCCATCTTCCTTGTTTATTTTATTTATTTATTTATTTATTTATTTATTTATTTATTTATTATTTTGAAGTGAGGGAAGATGTCTATGAATGAGAAGTTTTTTTTTTTTTATAATGAAAGTCTTTTTAGAAAAACATGGATTACTGAAAATACACCCTAAAGAGTAGCTAAAGAAAAGAGAAGCATGAGGCCACATTTGG
Source organism: Acinonyx jubatus (assembly GCF_027475565.1). NCBI lineage: Eukaryota > Metazoa > Chordata > Mammalia > Carnivora > Felidae > Acinonyx > Acinonyx jubatus. The sequence goes on along the minus strand of NC_069387.1, from coordinate 15,001,820 downwards.
TGTGTGAAAAACGTGTACAACAATCATCTTCGGTCCTTCTATTAACAGTGAAGTTCATAGGGCTATGAGCAGGACACCACTGAATCAGGAATTAATTTTCCCATTGTCATTGTATGGCTCACTGGGGTATTTAAGACATTTGAGGAGAAAGACTCCTGATACAGTAATGCTATAGAACATATGGAAGTAAGGGTAGGCCTTTTCCAAGGCCAGTAGCTCCACCTATGTTACACCCCTTATTCTTTTCTCTTCAACCTCTAAAATCTTTACACAGGGGCTCTCTACCAACTATAATCCCAGCCAGGGCACTGAGGATACAACCATAGATTTCTCAAAACTCTAAATATTCCATCCCAGGGCGCTTGGGTGGTTTGATCAGTTACACAGCCGACTTGATTTCAGCACAGGTCATGATCTCACGATTCATGGCTTCAAGCCCCTCGTCAAGCTCTGTGCTGAGTGCAGAGTCTGCTTGAGATTCTCTCTCGGTGTGCCCCTCACCCACAAAGTTACATAAATAAACTTTAAAATAAACAAATGTTCTTTTCTCTGTTTCTATCTGGGTCAACGTTTAACTACTCACATTTCAACTGTATTAAATTGCATCGTTTCAGAAATTCTTTTCATTTCCGCCATATTCAAACTATTTTCTGCCCTTCACAGGGAAAGGGAAACTTGTCCAGTGAAACCTATCTTTCCCTTAAGTCACCCCCAGAATACACGCTGTGCTGGCCATCCTCCTTTGCTGGCTGCTACTCCACTAACCATTAAGCATTGGGCTCTTCGATACTGGGTCCAAGATCATCTTCCCTTCTCCACCTTTATTCTCTCCCTGGATCCTGTGACACATTTCCAATGATTCCCCAATAATTATCTGTGGCCCAGATCTCTCCTGTGAGCTACAGCATAATATACCCACCAGCCTATATGACATTTCCCCTTAGACAGCTGATAGACCCTGTAGGAGGCAGATACTACAATGACACCCAACAACCCCACCCCTCTTAGTATTCGCACCCCTGTGTTGTCCCCACCACCCCCACCCCTGACACTGCACCAGTGTTGATCTGTGTGATCAACAGCACACAGCAGAAGTGATGGTATGCTACTTCTGAGATCACGTTCTAAAAGAAGACTGGCTTCCATCTTGGGTTCTCTTTCCCTCTTGGAACGTTTGCCCTGGGGGAAGCTACATCATGAGTAGCCCTATGGAGAGGTCCATGTGGCAAGGAACTGAACTCTCTGGCCAACAGCCAACTTAAATCTGTCAACAGCCATGGAAGAAGCTAAGAAGCATATCTCACAGCTCCAGTCAAACCGTGACATGACCACAGCCCTGGCTGAAAGATTGACTGGAACGTTATGAAAGACCCTGAGCCGGAACCTCCCCAACTATGCTGTGTGCAAATTTCTGACCCATAGAACCTGAGGCAATGAATGTCTGTTGTTTTGCTCTGCTAAATTTTAGGGTAATTTTTCAGATGTAGTAATAGGTAACTAATCCACACACCACAGATTTAATATGTACCAAATGGAACTTTGCATCTCCCCTCCCCCAATTCCCAATTTGTTCTTTCTCTGGCCTTCTCCTTATTGATTAACATCCACATCTGCCCAGTTTCTGAGCCAGCATCTTGAGACTCATCCTTGGTTTCTCCTTATCTTTCACTATCATATCCCATTCATCAGCAAGCTCTACAGAATCAAAATCCAAAGCATTTATCACATCCATTCTTACAACAAATGGATCAAGGGCCCACTTTGCACAAGGCACAGCATCAGGTGCTAGAGAAACAGCCATAAATAAAACATGCACACCCTGCCCTCAAGTGGTTGACATTCTTATAGGAAGGAGTAAATAATTTATAAACAAAATGTGTAATATGTCATATGGGAATAAGTTGTATGCGGGAAAACTAAAGGGAACAGGAGGATGGGAATGCCAGGGTGTTCGAGGGGTGTTAGCATGTGATTTTAAATATGCTTGTCAGGGGGCAGCTGGGTGGCTCAGTTGGTTAAGCGTCCAAATCTTGATTTCAGTTCAGGTCATGATCTCGAAATTCATGAGATCGAGCCCCGTGTGGGGCTCTGCACTGACAGCATGAAGACTGCTTGGGATTCTCTCTCTCCCTCTGTTTCTCCTCCTCCTCCTCCTCCTCCTCCTCCTTCCTCTCTCTCTCTCTCTCAAAATCAATAAATACTCTTACTGCCACCCCAGCCTGAGCTACCTCTGCCTTTCACTTGGGCTGCATCATAGCCACCTTCACGTCACTCCCCTGCCCACAACCCTTCAGTGGCTTCCCGTTGCTGTGAGATGAACATCTAGAGACCTTACCAGGCTGCACAAAGCCCTGCATGACCTGGTCCCACCCTGTCTCTCCGACTTCATCTTGAACCAATCACCATCACAAAGACGTTCTGGTCATTTCCAGAACATGCCAAGTCCTTTCATGGCTCCTTTGCCCAAGCAGGTCCCACTGCAAGGAAGGAACTTCACTAGGTCCTTCGTATCCTTCCAAACCAGCAGGCCTTGGTGAGGACTCCTTTTCACCACCACATCTAAAGTGCCCCACCCACCTCTCTGCTCCATTTTCCTTTATCACAGCCCTCTGTTCACAACTTGTAGCTGTTGGTTAATTAATTTGTTTGTTAGTTCCTTCTTTGTTTGCTCAGGTCTCCCTGCCTCTAACCAGAATATATACCCCCGGAGGCTAGAATCCTCATCTGTCCTGTTCTGTATTGCAGCAGCCCCAGTATGTGTCCAGCTACACAACGCAAATTTATTGAATGAATAAACCAACCCTTCCTGACCACCCTGTAATTCCAACACCAAGTGTGACCAAAAATATCATTAAGTGGCAAAAGCGGAATATTATTTTCACAAATCTATAGGTTTTTCGATCTAGCAGAGACCTAGAGATCAATTACTTTCATGTGCCTAGAAAAGATAAGTAACTTGTGCAAAGTCACAGAGCTGGAATCGGAAATAGAATGAGATTCAACTCACGGGTCCTGAGTACCTGAAACTAGCAACTTGTCTTATAGCCCCCTCTACCCGCGTATCTTTAGTTCCTGTTGGACAGGGGGCATACTTGTGAAAAACAAAGTACACGGGGGCTCAGTGGTAGGAGCACAGGTTTTGAGTTAGAAAGACATGGGTTTTATCCCCCTAAACTTTCCAGCAGTGTGGCCTCACCCCTATGCCTTAACTTCCTCTTCAGTATCACGAGAACACCTCAAGGAGCAGTGTAAAGTGTGAACTTCTAGGGCACAGAGCTGGAAGAAGACCCTTGGTGATTAGCTTTCACTAATGTTGAAAAACATAGGCGTGGGCATTCCTCTTCCGATTCTAAGATCCAGGAATGGGAATAAAATGCATTTTGCATGCATTTGCATTTTGCAATAAAAATGCATGCCCCAATCTATACTACATACATTTTTGTAACTTCCATAAGAATAAAGCAACATCCAGCCTCCACACATGGAAAACGTAATTTCACAGAGCAGCGCGCTGTGAATTTTGTGTTCCAATTCTCCTGTTTTCTGAAATTAAGTTGCTGCCTTGCTCTCCACAGCAAGTTGTCCGATCCCTTTTTCTTTGCAGCGTGCACTGAGATTTCTTTTTAAAAAGGGGTTCATGGGGCGCCTGGGTGGCGCAGTCGGTTAAGCGTCCGACTTCAGCCAGGTCACGATCTCGCGGTCCGTGAGTTCGAGCCCCGCGTCAGGCTCTGGGCTGATGGCTCAGAGCCTGGAGCCTGTTTCCGATTCTGTGTCTCCCTCTCTCTGCCCCTCCCCCGTTCATGCTCTGTCTCTCTCTGTCCCAAAAATAAATAAACGTTGAAAAAAAAATTTAAAAAAAATAAAAAGGGGTTCATTATTTCCGGAATTACATCAGGCCTTTAGGATAACTGCTGAACACCCCTGCTGTCTGTGCAAAACAAGACGCAACTGGCCAAGTCGGTGTCAGAAGTGTTAGCTCGCTTCTCTCACTGATGCTCATTCTATTTGACAATGACTGCGATGGTCCTTTCGGATAGGAGCAAACGCTTGTCGTTTTCGTCCAGTGTGGCAGTGATTTGAGGGCGAATGGACACGTTTTTACACAAGGCGGAAGCTCTCCTCTGTAAATGTGTCCCCCTCGGAGGTGTCCCTGCAACCCGAGGCGCCTCCACAAATATCACAACATTGCGGCTGTAAACACAGCGCTCTTATCTGTAAGGGAGGCGCACCTATGTGTGTTTGGAATATCTTTACAACAGAAGAACCATGAGACGGTAAAATAAAAGGCAAGGCTGAGGCTCAAGGCTTAGAGGTATGATTTCAAAGCTCAGGAAAGGAGAACCAGCATGTTAGAGAAGCCCCCCCCCCACCCCCACCCCCAGCCCAACGGCCCAACGACAACCCCTGCAGCATTTCTGTCCAGCAACACTGGGCTGGAGCCACGCGGGGCCCCCCGGGGCCTCGCTCCTCGTGGGACTCTCGGCTTCGGGTTTCAAGCCAGGCTTCGCTGCACTTTAGACTTTGGGGTAACCAACCACCCACTTCCAACACAGACCAGCCTCCTAGGCCTCGCGCAGCCTCACGATCCGCGCGTCTTTGCAGGGCGTCTGGAGAAAGGCAGCAGCTCGCCAAAGCGCGGATCGCTTTCAACCTCTCTCCCCCAGGGGGACCATCGCCGGGGCGGCTCCCCTGCTCACCCCACCCTTCCCACCCGGCTCACAGCCCCCACGCCCCCGCCCCGGCTCCCGCGCACCTTCCCTCCGCTCGCTGCGCGCCGCCTTCGCCCCCGGGGCCCTCGGCGGGGCCAGCGGGCAGGGCCTTTAAGGTCTCCCCACTCCCCTCCCGCTTCACGCTCGGGGCTAGTTTTCTCCCCGCCCCCAGGTCCCAGGGCAGGGTTCCGAGGGTCCCGGCCACGCCCCACTCTGCCCTAGGTCACGCCCTGTGGCTCTTGCCACGCCCCACCCGGCCCTAGGTCACGCCCCGCGGGCCCAGGACCCGCCCCGCCCGCCGCCTGTCCAAGTCCGGGTTCACTCCTGTCGGCTGCCTGTCCTAACCTTGAAGCGGGCAGTAGGCTGGTAGCTGCAGGATCCGTTCAGCTGCCGCACTGGAAGCCTACTTTCTCTGCGTGAGAGTCTATTGTAGATACTCCCCCCGCCCCCCAATATCCCGGGAGGAGAGGTTTCTCGTCTCCCTGGAGTTCAGCTGAGTCGAAAGAATTAGGGGCTAGATCCCCCAAGGGGAAAGGAAGCAGCTGCATTTTCCCCAGACCCCAGGTCTCTGTAGAAAAGCCTGGAACATGGAGGCTTTAGTAGCTATTGTAGCTTCCTCCAAGGATAACGGATCAGAGGGGGTGCACTGGCAGTTTGGTATCTTGAACAGGATTTGGATAATCATTCCGAACGCAAAGCGACTTTGGGTTGATTGTCCATTGTTTCATGTCCCTGGACCTGAGGTTTCTCATCCTTACCAGCAGAGTCTGGACGCTTGAAGTGGCCCTACGCTTCAGTGTCAGTTGGCTTAGGGAAAGTGAGTGCACCTGTCGACCAAACCTAGTGCTGGGAACAGTCGCGGCGATACAGGACAATACCCTTAGGTATTACACTGTATTCAATTAATTTTATCCTGAATTCTGGGGAAAAGAGGATGCGTACTCAGATGGCAAGAATCTCCAGGTGTCGTTTGGAAGGAAGGTAAACGTTTAATAATTAACGATAATAATGATGATGATGATACTTCCTGAAGCCAATTCTCCTCCTCTAGGTACTGTGTGTAGGTTATCTTGCTTAATTTTTTAGAACAGCCTACATGTGGTGGAATCGTTTCCTCTTCCAATTACGGGTAAGAAAACAGGCCAGGGCTAGAACGTGCTGTGGTCGATGTCACTACACCACACCTTCCCGGTAGAGAACAGGGCACTTTGGTAAGACGCTAGGTACTAAACTGATATATTTCAGTCAGAAAAAGAAGAGAAAAGGAAATGAAGGTGTGTGTGTGTGTCTGTGTGTGTGTGTGTCTGTGTTTTAAGGAGGGTAAAACTATAACTTGGTTGGTGAAGGACAGGCAGGGGGACAAGACTGAAGGAGAGCAATGTTCCTTAAGGAGGTGGCTGCTTAAATCCTAGGAACAGGGAAGGGAATAAAAATAGGGCCCAAGAGTGAGAGAGATAAGAATAAATGTAGAGGTTAAGAACTCTAGAGGAAAGAGTATTGAGAGAGTTCAATATCACTAGGGATGACTGGGGCTCACACGGAGATTGTTTAGTGAGTAGATGGATGGAGGGAAGCTTCTAGAGAGATTTCAGTGCTGGCTACCCCTTTGATTGCCCGTGCTGCAACCATGAAGCCATATAAATGTGTACCTGACAATGGCTGTTAAAGAGAGGACTAAAAGTCCATCATTTATAATGCTTTGCATTTTACTAGTCTATGCTGCCAGAAGTGAAATTATACACAAGATTCATGTTAAAAAATGATGTCAGCTTTTCTTTATGGAAGTTGCTAAATCCTCCACCGCCCACATTGCACCCATTGTACAAGGTTTGTGACGGATTTCACATGCAGGCTCTCACTTGTATGGCTTTACTCCCTAAAGACGGTGTTAAAGAGAGGCTAGTGTAGATTTTATTTCTCTTTGAAAGAAATCGCTTCAAGGAAACTTCCAATTAATACGTAGAAGTCTTATATTGGGAATTTTATCCAACTATTGTGAACACATCTGTTCGAACAAAGGGAGAGAAATCCACAGCAATCCAGTGTGCAACAGTGAAAAACGTTGATGTCATCCAGTATTTGAGTATATACTGTATGATTCCATTTCACATCATAGGTGATTTAAGCAGTACTGTTGGTGAAGCAGCAAATGCTGTCTTACTGAAAAATAATTAAAATAAACATTGTCCCGTGCTGGCCCCCAAATCCGCTAGGCTTGAGGATAGGCAGGCAAGAATGGATGAAAGGGGTCCTGTATGGTGTTATGCTGTCCAAAATGATAATCTGTTATCAAGCCGTGTGCCCAACTTCATTTTTCAGCCTTTCCTCCTGGAAAAGCTTAACTTGGAGATAGTTTTTGAAACCTAGAACATCAATGTACTGCCATAGCCTGTGATGAAATAGCTGAGTTAAAAATCATATTATTAAGGAACCAAAGGTTTCCAAATCAATCTGTCAGAGAAGGGTTTAGTTCAAACGTGCTCTCATATCCACAGTACCTGCTTTTCATTTTCATGGTATCTTTGAAGTTTGGTAGTACTTGTACTCAGAAACCCTAAATTGGCAGAGAGAACGAAATCAAAACCAAACATCCAAACCCCTCGCTGGTTGGGTTAAACTTCTGGAAAGCACTCAGGTTTTCATCACCTTAGTTAGTTGTTTTAAATATTTACACAAAAATAGTCTATAGGGAAAAAGAAAAAAAAAAAGCCAAAGAGGTAAATATAAAGTAAGCCAGATAATTATCGGATGAGCAGCAGAAAAAAAAAAAAGCACAGCCAATGATATCAGTTTGTAAATGGTGTGGCTGTCGGCTTTTAACTGTTAATTGGAAGTTCAAGTTGACAGTGCTACAGAGATTTTCTTGGTTTAATTTTTAGTCATGGTGTGATAAACTAGTCCCATCATTTCCAGGAGATCTATTAGATACCAATATCACAAGAGGGCCAGGACAGAACTTTCATCACACATTTTTCTATCAAATTCCTATCCTTTATACCTCCCAGAGAACACAAGTAATTACTCAGTATATTTTGGTACTTCATTTAGAGGCAAAGGAAGAATGAAATTAAAACTTTTCTAGTTCTTAAAGAGCTAAACTGAAAACACATAATCCCCCAATGCCAGAGACTTTTTAATGGAGACTCTCCCTTTACAAATCAGCCTTTACAACCTTTTGTAGAAGCCAAGGATAAGTTGGTCTTTGGAACTGTTACCACTTTACAGCCACTGTGAAACACAGTAGAACAGTTCCTCAAAAAATTAAGCATGGAATTAACAAACGATCCAGCAGCTCCACGTCTGGGTGTATATCCAAAAAAGGTGAAAGCAGGGACGTGAACAGGTATTTGTACACCCATGCTGGTAACACTATTATTCGCAATAGTCAAAAGGTGGCGATTCGACCCAAGTGTCCATTGGTGGATGAATGCATAAACAAAATGTGGTCTGTGCATCCAGTGGAACGTTGAAGACATTATGCTAAGTGAAATAAGTCAGACGCTAAAGGACAAATATTGGATGCTTCCACTTCCAGCGGTCAAATTCATGAAGACAGAACGTAGAATGGTGGTTCTCCGAGGCTGGAGGGAGGGGCAAGGAGGAGTTCGTGTTTAATGGGTACAGAGTTTCGGTTTGGGAAGCTGAAAAAAAATGGAGGTGGAGTGTGGTGACAGTAGACCAACAGTGTGAGCCTACTTAATGCTGTTGAACCGCACACTTAAAGATGTTAAATTTCACGTTGTGAGTATTTTCCCATAATAAAAAATTTTGACCCTGAGACAGCTGTTTGTAACTTGTAAAAAGATGACGTGAATTTAGAACACCTGTTACTCTCACTAGATTTGCTACTATAAATAAAAGGTCATAAGGTTCAATTTTGTCATTAATTTAAAAAAATATTTATTTATTTACTTATTTATTTATTTATTTATTTATTTATTTGTTTGTTTGTTTAGAGACACAGAGCGTCAGTAGGGGAGGGGCAGGGAGAGAGGGAGACACAGAATCCGAAGCAGGCTCCAGGCTCCAAGCTGTCAGCACAGAGCCCCACACAGGCCTCGAACTTACAAACCATGAGAACATGACCTAAGCCGAAGTCGGATGCTTAACTGACTGGGCCACCCAGGTACCCCCCCCCCCCAAAAAAAAAACCCTTTTAAATTGAATTTCCTTTTTTTTTTTTTTCCTCTTGCCTAACAATTTCTTTTGGTGTTTATGACAGACTCAATTTTATTCAGTGGCTAGGTGCTCACTAAAGTCACGTCCTCCTTCTCCTGGGCAGGTAGCTATACTGCATTTCCCAGCCCCCTTTGCGGTTAGGGGAGGTCTTGCCACTGGGTGCCAGCCAATGGGATGTAGTGGAAGTGGCAACCAGAAGCAGCCCCTGGAAAAACCCCCCACCTACCCGGCATCCTCCATTCTTTCTCCAGTGAAAAGTGTACTAAGCCATGGAGATGTGGGGATCATTTGTTACAGAAGATAGTCGACCCTGATTAATATAGTGTTTGTCCCGGTAAGAGAATTGGGCGGTTCTGTATGCAAATTAAAAAACCACTATCCCTTAGCCAGCTAGTATTAATGACTAATATTAGATGGCTTCCATTATGGTTTCCCAAATCCTTGAGAGAATTATTTAAGTGTTAGAGGCATCTGTTAGCACACAATAATGTGATTATTGATCTCTAATAAATACGGTGTTGAGAGCTAAGTTGAAGAGAATGAAATTAAATCCAAAAAACCCAGCAGGAAGCTATTCATTAACTGTAAGTCCAGGCATGCGTGTCTGTGAAGAATACCAAATAGTAGTTGTCTCAGTCTTGAAAAACAAAACAATGTGGACTTGAAGCAAATGTTAAAGGGATGGCTTGAATTTATGATTCAAATAATTCGACTTTTTTTTCCTTTACATAAGATGAAGAATTTCTTTGTTTTCATTTCAGGATCTTTTTTGATTGTGCGATTTTTTTTTTTTTTTTTGCTATGGAATTAGTTTAAATTGCTATTCAGAAGCTTTGTTGAAATCATGGTTTGATATATTTTGTACTATGGGAAGACAACCTTTGCAACTTTAGTCCTTGAATTCTTCTGTGTGAGTTGTTGGCCAGATTGTGTCACTTAGTAAATATTGACAGAAGTGACAATATACTGGGATGTCTGAAAACACAGTAGGGCATATAACTACCCTAAAATAACTGAAGAGAAGAGTTTGCTTCAATCTTCCAGGTAGAATATGGGGGGAAATCGGGGACAAATCGCCTGTCAGAGTGCTGGAAGCAGCTATGCTCTCAGTGAACAGTGTGGTGGGGAGGCACCAGTGACAAGTACCTTCAGACGTAGCTCCAGAGTCTGAAAGGCCTGACTTCAGTTCCTGGCTCCTTGTCTTTCTTACTGTGCGACTTCTTAATTTCCCTTAGTTGTGGTGCCCTCTATAAAACGAAAATCCTAATACCTCTCTCTGGCAGCTTGCTGGCTGTCCTGAAGATCCGTTCTGACTTTCTTTCACCCTAATAATTCAGCAGCGTTCGTGGCCACCCTGTTTTTGTTTTTGTTTAACTTTATTTCTTTATTTTGAGAGAGACAGAGACAGTGCAAGTGGGGGAGAGGGAGAGAGAGAGAATCCCAAGCAGGCTTCACGCTGCTGGTGCGTGAACCATGAGATCGTGACCTGAGCCGAAACCCCGAAGTCACCCAGTGCCCCCATGGCCACCCTGTTAGAGGTACGCTTTGCAGCCTCTCTTGTGGCTGGCCATGGCCAGGTGACTTTGCGGGTTTGATATGTGCCTTATCTGGCTGGGAGATGATGGGAGCTGTAGGGGCAATCTTGGGACCAGAGATGGAATCTGCGTGTTGAGGATGGCAGAGATCCTGTACCTCCGTAGGTTTGTATGAAGTCCTCATAAGCATTAGGGCTATGAGAGTGTCTTATCTGGAGTCTCAAGAACAATATTGGGGGACTTTGCTAGGCAGGTGGCGTAAGGAGGGTTTAAGTACAGAGAAGTCAGACACAGCAAATAGAACAAAGGAAACAGTGTGAAAGTGTAGTTGGGCCTCAGGGTACAGCCCTCTGGGGAATCACCCATGTGAGAAGCCCAGGGTCCAACAGGTCAGAAGGGATATGACACACAGGCTGCACGTAAGAAAATCAAGCATCAGAGTCACCAGTGAGGAGCCTAGGAGCAAGGGTTTAGGAGTAGTGGTCTGGCAGTATTTCACTGGCAATAATGTTAATTGTAACAAAAATAACACTAACAATAACAAAAATAGCAAAAACAACGTCAACATTTATGGCAGTCCGCGTGCCAGTCTCTCTGTTCTCATAGCCCTTTGTAAACACTTTTAAGATTTTATGTTTACGTAATCCCCATTTTATAGATGTGGAAACTGAGGCTAACACATGTGAATTCTTTTTGCTCAAGGTCTCATAGCTGATAAAGGGCTGACCTGAGATGTCAGTCTAGGACTAGCTGACCCCAAAACCCAAATGCTAAGAACTAACGACCCAGTAATCCAAGTTAAGTGCTTAGCCCAGGACATAGCAAAGGGATCAAGAAATGTTAGCTGTTGTTACCTAGACAAGGGAATGAGTATGTGGCACACATCAGCAAAAGCAACATGAGATCGGAGCTGAAGACTCTCTGAGGCCAGGCTCCCCATACATATTCTGTGTGTTGGTGTGTGTGTGTGTGTGTGTGTGTGTGTGTGTGTGTGGTGAAGTCAGGGAGCAAAATAATTCCTAATTCCATGCTTCTTTTTCTTTAATTGTCTTAAGAAGGAACCAGATGCTTTGAGAATAGGGAAGCTATAAAGGCAACCTAACACGTTCCTGGATTGTCACAGGATCAGATTTTTAGAGCCAGAAGAAGATCTTAAAAACAATCTAGTATCCAACTCTCTTCTCTCGGAAAGAGGCAAAGGACATTCACTGGGATTTTAAAAAGTCACCGACCGCAGAGAAATAAGCAAACTCGAAAGGGCTTTTAACTCAAACAATCTAAAGTCCCAGAGAAAGGTTTTAACTTCAGAGAAACAGAGTGAGTGAGTCAGAAAGCACTCTACAATCATGGCATATGTGTGAGATTAAGGTTAGAATGTGTTAATAGTAACAGATGTAATAGGAAAACATCTATATTTGATCTTGGCATTCTTTTTCTTAAATTCCCTTAAAATAGAGCATTTCATTATTCTGATGTTTACATAGTAATAGGATGTGAGGATGATGTGGTCGTTTTAATACAGAACTATCTTTTTTAACCTAAGGTGCATAAATGTGTGGAAGCTTTAAGAGTCCTGTTAGAATATCAGGCACATGGCATTTTTAATTGATAGAGAAGAATATATTCAATAAACCTTATGGAAGTTATAAAGCCTTGTAATAAATATCTATGAACCCACCATTCAACATTACCAATACCATAGACGCCCAGTGCATACTCCTCTCTGGTCTCAATTACCCTCTGCTTTCACCCCTACTCCCCCCGCCCCAGGGGCAGCCACTCTTCTATACCTAGGCATCCAATATTTCAATATTTCAGGTACCTTCACCACACCGTAGCCTGGATGCAGGATTCCAAAGAGTAGGGAAAGTATTACTGTTATAAATCAGGGTTGCAAACTGACAGCAAATGCCGTATTTCTTAACACAGGTTTGCCAAATTTAGCTTGTCTTGAAAATTAACTAATGACACTCCTTCTCTGAGACATAGCAGATAAGGTAGAAGTGACTTATAAAAGTTCTTTCACAATAGAATTAAGCACACAGGATGCTAGTTAAATTCCACAACACATGAGTAAACTTGACTTTGCCTCAGCCTTGTAATGAAGGATTATAATTCCCCAAGGAATAATGTCCACACTAGGTATATATTGAGAAGTCTATTTTAACATTAATACCCAAAATCCTATAATGTTCAGAACATGCAGATTCTGTATTTGTGAGAAAGACGGTTCTGTACTCGGCAGATTTGGGGTGAAGAGGCTCACTCCTCTTCTTAAATCAAAGATCCGAAGCTTTTCCTGGTGACACACTGTGACACTTCTCACAAAGACCCCCTTTTTATCGGTGTGGTGCGGGGTGAGGTCATTATGTGGGGAGGATGCTAAGTTGATGGCGGCCGTTCTGGCCTCACTGGCTTCCCTGCTAGAAGTAGGACGGGCAGATCCGGAGAGCCCAAGCTTGGACAGGCACCCAGAAGGACTCAGTTTCAAGGCAGGTCATAGGTCATGCTGGACCTTGGTCAACTTCATGGTGTCCCAGGATGGGATGGGTTCCATCTCTCTTCTGCTCAGCCTCTCCCTACTAGACCCAGTCATTAAACAGAAAGAAACTTGATAACTAACTAAGAGCCCTGGGGCCAATGAAAAAAAGGGGGTTCAGTCTGTTAAGCATCCAACTTCACCTCAGGTCATGATCTCATAGTTCGTGGGTTCGAGCTCTGCATCGGGCTCTGTGCTGACAGCTCGGAGCCTGGAGCCTGCTTCAGATTCTGTGTCTCCTTCTCTCTCTGCCCCTCCCCAGCTTGAGCTCTGTCTCTCTGTGTCTCTCAAAAAATAAATAAATGTAAAAAAAAATTATGTAAAAAAGCAGCTGTGTGCTATTGAGAATGTGCCGTACAATTCCTCCATTTGATCAGCAGAATGGATAGAAGTCCCTTTGCCTCATCCGGGATTTGTTTCTTGCCTGCGAATTGCATGAAAACCTATTCTGGGTCTTCATTGCTCACACCTGACTTTGCAGATGTACCCGCCCTGAGTCATTCCTGTGGCTCAGATTCATGATTCTAAACCAGCCTTACATGAAGGTGACTTTGTAATAGGTCGGGGATAGACAGAAAAGTAAAGAGGAAAAAGGTGGAAAATACAGGTTTTGAAATTAATCAGGGATTTATTTAAAAGGACAAGCTACTGTTACGTCACTGATTATGGCAATAGAAAACAACATCATATTTTTTAACATGGGGCAAGTTCAGTATTTTAAAATAAATCCTGTAGGAATAAAATATCACTTAGACTCCTCAGAGGTGGGATTATTACTTTCCTTCTGGCATGGGTGAAAGTCATGGAAATGTTTATTTCCCTAAATTTTTTTTGCTTGCCTTCTTTCCTCTTTCAGATAACAGGACAGTCTGACTTATCAGCATAGAAAAATATTTCTGTCAGCATTCGGAGAACATGGGGTAAGTGTAAAAGGAGAGTGGTTATGTCAGGCTACACTTTTAACCTAAGCCTAGACACCAAGAGCTGTGCTACATTTAAAAAAAGAAAAAGCTTGCTAGGCTGTCACTCTAATTAACAGTTGATAAAGTACAAACATCTTAGCACATCACATAATAGGCAGATTGTGCCCTTTGACGGGCAGCAGAAACCTCATAAGAAAATACTACATTGAGGGGGCGTGTGAGTGGCTCAGTCGGTTAAGTGTCTCACTCTTGATTTTGACTCAGGTCACCGTCTTACAGTTCGTGGGATCAAGCCCCTCGTCGCGTTCTGTGCTGACAGCTTGGACTCTCTCTCTCCCTCTCTCCCTGCCCCTCCCCCTCACACACACACACACACACACACACACACACACACTCTCTCTCTCTCTCTCTCTCTCTCTCAAAATAAATAAAATCACTTAAAGAATATTTCATTGAATGTGAGGATTAAGGTGGAAAACATGACTTTAAGTGGGAAGGAGGAGATAAAACCCTCTTGCAATGGCAAGACACCTTTTTCGTTCAGCTGGAAAATGATACCGTTCAAAGTAACAGTCCACCCATGTATCATGTCTTCCTTGAATTATGGTCCTGACATGATATGCTCATCTCCCAAAATAGAGCGCCTGTCACCACCTTCGAACTATATTCAGCTCTAATGAGAGGCAACGCACAAAAGTTGCTCTTAGGTTCAGTCGAATCCCCAATCATTTGAAATGTTTGAGCGCTTTAATTTTAAAATAAGAATGGTGTTTATGTATGAATTCCAAAGCCTTGACTGAAACTTCACTTTTCAGTAGAAATCAGTATCTCCTGTAGTAGAAAGTAATATCCCTAGGAGCTGAATCTAAAACTCTCAGCATAAGAATACATACAAAATACAGAATTAAAAATTGGGGTTTTTTTTCCTATTCCAGATACACACTTTTAACCAATGCCCTTGTTTTTTGTTTTTTTTTCTGTATCTCTTTTTAAAAAAATTTAATTCCAGTCTAGTTAGGATACAGTGTTGTATTTGTCTCAGGTGTACAATATGGTGATTCAACACTTCCATACACCATCAGGTTGCTGATCGCAGGTGTACTCCTTAGGTACTTAGGTACCTCACCTACTTCACCCATCCCACCACCCACCTCCCCTCTAGTAACCATCAGTGTGTTCTGTCTAGTTAAGAGTCTGTTTCCTGATTTGTCTCTTTTTCTCCCCGCTTTGTTCCTTTATTTTGTTTCTTAAATTCTACATATGAGTGAAACCGTACAAACAGTGTGTGATTTTGAGCGATGATTTTTCAAAACGTGAAATGGGGGGATGCCCGGGAGGTTCCGTCAGTTGAGGGTCAGACTCTTGATTTCTGCTCAGGTCGTGCGTGACGTCATGATTCCTGAGATCCAACCCTGCTCGGAGCCTGCTTGGGATTCTCTCTCTCTCTCCCTCTCCTTCTGTCCCTTCCCCTCTCATGCACTCTCTCTCTCTCTCTCCCAAAATAAATAAATAAATAAACTTAACAAGAGAGTGACATGAACCCATTTTCCATAAAAGAAAGGAGGCGTTCAAATGCTTCTGGCATTCACAGTGTTGGAGGGTCATGGTATATTATTGCATGTTGGGCATTAACTTTGTGTTGCTGGCGGCCTCCGCCATTTTGCACAGTGCCACTGTGCTCCTTATGTTTGAGTGCAGAAAGAATTCCATTTGGAAGACTTTGAAACAGGGGTGGCTATCATGGCTGGCTGCCACTGGAAATTGAAATCGTGACTTTTTCTCTTGGTAAAGGTAGGTGAACCAAAGGATTTCCACGAACAAAATGTCGCCGTAATGTCTCTCTCCATTTTCCCTGTTCGCTTCCATTCTGGTCTGTTTGGAGATCCTCCCACGTTGTCTGGACTCCACATCGTGCACCCTGGCCTCACTGGGAGAGGGGTAGTAGTAACTCTTAGTGTGCTGCACCTAAGTCCACCTGCCAGACACTAGCCCTCACCCCTGCCAGCCCCCTCTAGGTAACACTCATTCTCTTTCCTTCAGGCCCAAACGTAAATCCCTTGTTGCTGCAAGTTTCTGTTCTCTGGAGCTCCTGAGTTGAATGGGGTTGGGGGCGGGGAGGTAGGGAGCCATGCTCAAGTATTCATGAATGATAATGAGTTCATGAGTTGTCCATCTTGCTAGGACATTTGCATACTCTTATGGGTCATCTGGGAAAGATGCATTTTCTAGTCTTAGAAAAACCTGAAAGTTTAATAAGGTACATTGTTTTTTTTTTTTTTTAAAAAGGGTGTCCTATGGCCAATCACATTTGGAAAAACTACCCATTTATGCCCGTTATTGGAGATTCATAAGACTTTGTAGTTTTTCCAAGCCCAGGTAAGTTCTACAGTAAAGACAGCTGTTCGTTTCAACCTGGGATTTCCCCACATTTATGAACGTTCGTGAAAATATCTGTCTGTGTGCATTTTTTTTCTTAGTATAACGACTATTAATGCTCCCTGGAGAACACACTTAGAGATATACTTCATTATTCCAAAGTTGTGATTTGTCTGCTGGTGTGAATTTCAGATACCGCGGTGGCACCTTGAGTAAGCATTTTGGAATTAGATTTTCTTTCAATTTCTCTCTCTTTTTAAAAAGTTTTTATTGATTATTTTGAGAGAGAGAGAGAGAGAGAAAATGAACAGGGTTGGGGCAGAGAGGGGGACAGAGGATCCGAAGTGGGCTCTGTGTTGATAGCGGGGCTCAAACTCACAAACGGTCGGATCATGACCTGAGCCGGATGCTTAACAGACTGGATCACCCAGTCAGTTCAGTCTTTCACTTCTTCTAACATCACGCTATCCGCACAGCTGTCTCCTCTGCCTCTGAGTATTTGGCTTTCTTATCCAGTTTACTGTGTGATCAGTTCTGGTATTAAGTTTATGTAGACAAATCATTCACCTGTTATTGACATCATCACTGTACTTAAAGTTCTCTTCAGCAGCCCATTCAGGAAGAGGAGTGTGTATTTAGACAAAGAAAGCGTCTATTTTCTGCCTACAGACAAAGGCCTTACCTTGTTTCCTCTTGCCAAGTTTCACCCATTTCTCTTCACGTGGAAAAGGGGGTCTGTGATGTCCAGGGTTGTTGCCTTGAGCATGTAAACGCCCCCAGATCGAATCCTGCAGGACCAGCGATGGTGGCTGTACTGTAGAAAGATGAGGCAGACCACATTTTCCTGGCTGAGAGTCCCCACTGTTGGAAAGCTGGGTGGGGGGTGCCATGGTTGCTTCTGATGGGATCAAGTCGCCATTTCAAAGCTGAGCTGGCCGAACCTACGGGCCTCCAAAACCACTTGCTTTGATTGGGGGCAGTTTCTCTGCATTGTTTGGGGACAGAACAGAAGGGCCCCATGCAGGACATCACATCTTTCTCAGTGCTTCTGACCTAGCAGTGGCAGTGCCACTTTTCACTTAGGATCTTTTTGACCAGTCCATCAGCGACCCAGTCTGGACTGTGCACCTCCTCTTGACCTTGGGGGTTAGTGTCACCTGGTGAATCCGAGCCTTCTTGGAGAGGTCATCAGGAATTTTATTCCTCTGTAAATTAGGCTGGAAAGAGGTTGGAAAGAGGAACATGAATAGAAGCATAAATGTGGGGCGCCTGCGTGGCTCAGTCAGTCAAGTGTCTGACTCTTGATTTCGGCTCAGGTCATGATCTCACAGTTGTACGTTCGAGCCCCACATGGGGCTCTGAGCTGAGTGTGGAGCTTGCTAGGGATTCTCTCTCCTTCTCTGTCTGGCCCTGCCCCACTCACATGCTCTCTCACTCTCTCTCTCTCAAAATAAATAACCATTAAAAAAAATAAAAGCGTAAATGCTATCAGTTGAAACTAGGATGTATAACTTCTTGTCTAAAAGTAAGTAGTGTGGGGGCGCCTGGGTGGCTCAGTCGGTTGAGCGTCCAACTTCGCTCAGGTCACGATCTCACGGTCCGTGAGTTCGAGCCCCGCATCAGGCTCTGTGCTGACAGCTCAGAGCCTGGAGCCTGCTTTAGATTCTGTGTCTCCCTCTCTCTCTGGCCCTCCCCCCGTTCATGCTCTATCTCTCTCTGTCTCAAAAATAAATAAATGTTAAAAAAATAAATAAATAAAAGTAAGTAGTGTGTCCTGCTTTATAAAGAAAATAATGCTCTAACAATTTACTGAAAAAAGGTAGTTTTGTCCATCAAACCATCATTTGAGAATATACAGGGGAAGGTATTATTTTCCAAAACCAAACCAAAGCTAAAACAAATTAAAAATGCAGGAATTGGAGAACAAAAAACACACATTAGAATCTTTATGTTTGTCCTAAAACAATGAAAAAGGTAGATCTGTGTACATTTTTTTTTTTTAGCTTTAACATGATTTTTAAAAAATATTGCATAGGGGCACCTGGGTGGCTCAGTCAGTTAAGCATCTGACTCTTGGTTTCGGCTCAGGTCATGACCTCACATTTTGTGACTTCGAACCCCACGTCCGGGTCTGTGCTGACTGCACTGAACCTGCTTGGGATTTCTCTCTCCTTCTCTCTCTCTGCCCCTCCCTGGCTAGTTCTCTCTCTCTCAATAAATAAATAAATAAATAAATAAACATAAAAAAATTGTTAAAAAGTATTGCTCAGAGATTTCAAACATTACTCATAAAAGCAGATTAGAGACAATGCTTAATTTCTAAAAGTGTAGCTTAAAAATTTTTTAATTTTAAATATAAATTTAAAAATGTATAGTATTTAACTAACTGAAAGCTCTGATGAACTCCACTGAGTCTCAATTTGCTCCTCTGTAAAAGAGAATATAGACTGGGCATAGAGTAAGTTTCATGGGTTGTAATAATGTGAAAGCATTTTATAACAGAAAAAAATAAGCAGATAAAGTTACTATTATTATAATTCAATTTGTTTTTAAGGGAAAGTTCTAAGAAAGCAAGCTATTCTACTTAGAAAAACATGACAAAACAAAACACATCCCCATATCAGTACATCATCAATCCATCCAATGCCTTCTACATATAGTCTAGGTGCTTTTCCAACTGCTGTTTTTTCACTGGGTCTCAAGGTAAGTGAGATGTCACTTGAGCCCTTTAAAGGGTGAATCTTAGGGATGCCTGGGTGGCTCAGTTGGTTAAGCATTAACTCTTGATTTCAGCTCAGGTCATGATCTCACTGTTGTAAGTCCCAGGCCCAAATCGGGCTCCATATTGACAGTGAGGACCCTAGCTGGGATTCTCTCTCCCTCTCTTTCTGCCCACCCGCCCCTCCCGCCTCTCTCTCTCTCTCAAAATAAAGAAAGAAACTTAAAAAAAAATTAAAAAGTGAAAGGGGAATCTTCGTTTTCTACTACATTTTGGGTCCTTTGGACATTAGTCCCATTGGTTTTCCAAGCCAGACATTTTGGGCGCTCATGTCTCCAATGTAGATCCCAGGGGTGGGGGTGCCTGATGAGATCCTTTGCTGTTGTGGGTTGCCACTCTGGGGCCGGGGAGTTGATGAGACCATGTCTCTCTGCCTCTCCTACCCATCTGGACATGGTCTTTTTATCCTTTGTTGTGGAGAAGCAATTCATCTAGTTTTCAGATCCTTTTCAGAGCTGTAGCTATAGATTTGGTGAGTCCGTAGAAGGCCGTGAGTTCGGGATCTTCCTACACTGCTGACTTGCAGGAGTTTCCCCCCACCCCCCACTCCCACCCTGGAGCATTCTTTATAAGAACCAAGACACGGAAATAGCCTAAGTGTCCACCACCAACAGATAAATGGATAAAGAAAATGTGGTATGTATAAAATGAAATGTTACTCAGCTGCACAAAAGAAGGAAATCTTGCCATTTGCAATGACATGGATGGAATTTGAGGTCATTACGCTCAGTGAAACAAGATAGACAAATACCACATGATCTCCCTTATATGTGGAACCAAAAAAATAAAATGAGCTCGTAAGTATAGATTGGTGGTTGCTAGAGGCAGTGGTGTTCGGGGGTGGGCAACATGGGTGAAGGTGGTCAAAAAAGCCAGATTTCCACTTCTAAAATAAATAAGTTGTGGGGATGTCATGTACAGCATGATACTATATTGCATAACTTGAAAGTTGCTAAGAGAGTAGATCTCAAAATTTCTTATCACAGGAAAATATTTCCTAACCGTGTGTGGCTATGAGTGTTCACTAGAATTATTGTGGTGATTATTTCATACTGTATACAAATATCGAATGGTTACATAGTATGCACGAAACTAATGTGATGTTTATGTTAATTATACCTCAATTCAAGAAAAGAAAATAATACATTTTACACTCTTGCTCTTCTCCATCCTCCCTGCATAAATTTGCTGAAATCGAGCTTCTAATTGCTCCTATTATTTCCACTTTTCCTCCTCTGTATTTTTTTTTTTTAATTCTGTTCATGGGAACCAAGAGTATTCTTGGTAAACTCCTCCAATACAGCGCACAAGCTCACTTTCTTTGTATATTTTCTCAAGGTTACTAGATGACTGTGTTGATCATCTGGGTGCTTGTTAAAGCAAAGATTCCTGGACCCTTCTGTAGTCCTTCTGTATCAGTGTTTCTGAGTGTGGCCTCAGAATTTAAATTTCTAGAAGATTCTTGCACATAGTAAAGTTTGAGAGCTACAAAGTTTTTTTTTAACTTACTTTTCTCAATAGTTCTTTTGCTAAAATGGGAAAAGAAAATTTTGCAATCCACCAAGAGCTTGTTTTCTAGATGACAGAAAACAGAACAAGTACTTAAGAGTATCCACATACATTATAAAATCAAGTCCTTGTATTTTTTTTCTAAAAATCAAGACCTGTGGTCACTTTGAAGTGAGTCTGGACACAGTCTCTTTTTTAGTATCTTGATGAATTATTCCTGAAGAAAAGAGAAGGTACAAGAGAAGGGCAAGAGGGTGAACCCTTCTTTCTTTTGAGGAGGTGAGAGCTAGGTGCCCAAAGACCTGACGGTTCTGTAACCTTAGATGGATCCCTTTGTTTACCAGGAGTGGGGTCGGGGGGTAGTTACAGGTACCTTGTGTAAGGTTGAGCAAAAGAATCTCTAGTTTCCTTTGAGCACTAACAAACAATGTATCATTCTGGGGCACCTGGGTGGCTCAGTTGGTTAAGTGTCTGACTCGATTTCCACTCAGGTTATGGTCTCACAGTTGGTGAGATCAAGCCCTGCCTTGGGCTCTGTGCTGAGAGCATGGAGCCAACTTGGTATTCTCTCTCCTTCTCTCTGCCCCTCCCTGCCCCTCAAAATAAATGAAAAACATTAGAAAAAAAATTTTAAACCCAGTATATCATTCTTCTTCTCTAGGGGAAGTATAAGGCTGAACCAAACACTAAAATGGAAATGAAGATAGAAGTTCTCTTAAACAACAAATACTGAAGATGTATGCTTATATCCAACTTTCCTCCTTACATTTTCTTTAAAAATAAATGATGTAAAATTACCATACAGCAGTGAAAAAGAATAAAATACACATCACGTTGGATACATCTCAGGAAATAATACTGAGTGAAAAAAAAATCAAGTTTCAGAAGAATTCAGCAACTCCATTTATATCAACTCAACACATTCAAGACTAAACTACACATTGTTTGAAGATATCAACATATATGCCAGACTACAAAGCAAAACAAGGGGATGATAAACCAAAATTCAGAGTAGTGGTTTTCTCCAGGGAGAAGCCCCACAACATTAGGGAGCGGCACATAGGCGCCCTCAAAGGGGTGGGCATGGTGGGGGACACTCTATTCCTTATCCTGGGTGGTGGTTTCATGGTCCTCAATTTTAGTGTAATTCATCATGCCTTATACACATGTTACAATTATTCCTTTGTATCCAATCAGTTTTTCATGAAAACAATTAAAAACCAGTCAGGAACATATAATATTTTGATACATGGCAAATTTTGCTCCTCTATTGTGTGTGTTTCCATGCTGTTTCTTTCTTTCTTTCTTTACAGACTTTCATGTTTAAGTAAATAGGCATTTCATGAGAATCATGAAACAGAACCCTGTACCTTGGGAGTTCTTAATGTGAAAACAAAACAGCATCAACAACACAAGGTAAGAGAACATCAACAAATATGTAACAGGTACCTTTGCTAAAGTAAACTAGAACTGTATAAACAGGGATTGTGTAAGGCATGCATTTCTGCAAACAGAGAAATTTGGTGCCAGATTTCCAAGTCATCATCTTGTAGCACTATTATTAGCTCCTTCCATTTGAATAGCAAAAGTTCTTTTATTCACAAATATTAAAAATTATGCCTTATTCTTCCCCATCCCCTTGGTCACAAATGCAATGATTCACTTTTTAAATATCATTATCCAGGCACTGCTTTGCAGAAACTATTCTCCAAAAGAACACCAGGTTATGTGGATGTTGAGGCTGGATTTCTTGGCCACACTGTTGAGCCCAGGAGTCTCCCACTGGTAGATCAGTGATTTTGCAGCTTTGGAAAATGTTAAATTAGTCATCAGGCACCTTTACTGCAGTTGGCCAGGCTTCCCAGCTCATAGGAGATAAAATGTCTAGTGAGGTAGGGAAAACAAAACAGCGAGGTCCAAGATTTTAGAACTTGTGAACTTTCTCCCAAGGCTAAACACCACCAACAATGACCACCCTGTTCCCCAACAGACAAACACACTCTACCTCATTCCCTCCTTCACTAAATCCCAGCCATGATTCAGATTCTGGAGATCACACAGCTGTGTGTGGGGTGGGGGGGTAGACAGAAGGAGAGGGCAAGGGCAAAGGAGAGAGATCGGCTTCCTTAAGCATGTCTACCTTCTCCATTCCCCGAATTATACATGAAATAAATCATTTTGTATGTCATGTAAGTGCACAGTGCAAGAATTTTGCTTCCCTGAAATTCGGCATCTAGCAGAGGTCACAATTAAAGTTGTAGTTACAAAATAGAATTTACTCAGTTCGTTTTGAGAGACGTGCAATAAATTTTGGGATTTGTTCTCTCTGCGAATGCGATGGAAATGCATTTAAAAGGCAAAAATCAAAGTAGCTCATAGGCGTTTATCCTAGAAAATGCAAAAGAAAGCCACATCCTTTCTTGTATCTTGTTGCTATGGAAAGCTTCACAGTCTGGATATGCACCCTAAACTGTCTTCAAAAATGGAATAGACAATGCAATAAAAGTGAAACTCATTGTTGGCCGAAGCATTTAAAACAGAGGTGGCATCTGGTGATAAAATTCAAAAGTTTGCTCTTCTATTAAGATGGAAAATAAGTTTTTTCCATTCATAATTTTCATAAAGGCAAGGTCTCTTTTGTAGTTGTTCGAAAATAGAGTGACAAAACTGGATACAACAGGGCTAACATACATGATGCCTAAAAATGGATGTGGAGACATTCAGAGCAACTGAAGACGCATGGCTGAAAAGATGTGCACGGAATACCGACTCGAGGAATCTCATCATTCGGTGGCTTGTTACCAGATGCACATTTGTTTACACTGAAATGAAAGCAGAGAAACAGTTAAGTGCGTAAAGAAGGAAGACAATATCTTGTAGGAGCCCAGCCTTATATACAAGTCCAATTAGAGGACCCCATCATTAACATGATCAAAAGCAGCTGATATTTCTAACACAAGTTAAGATCTGAAAATCTGGGTGGAATTGCTTATGCTTCTATTCAGACTCCCAAAGAAAGACCCTATTAAGCCCAACTAAATTGCACCAAGTGGCTTAAAGAGGTGCCTGTCCGTTTTAATTTTCCTGACACTCCTCTCTGAGGCTTGGTCTAATAGTGATTGTATAGCACTATTAGGGATGCCTCTGCTGGGAAAACACAGTTGTCAGCGACCTGCTTTATTATTTTGATGGTATGCAATAATTTCTCTCAGGGCTGTTGCTCCAGAAAAGGACATATTGGCCTGCTCTCTCAGCTCCTAATTAAGCAACAGTGAAATTTTATACTAATACCGGACTTAAAGGGAAGATTGGAAAAGCATTTATCTTCCAAACTGACCTAATTATCATTAGTGTACTATTCTAAACATAAAGAAATCAATCCATTTTAGAAATGGATTTAATAATGCAATGCACTTTGTATTATGTTTCTGAAATCTCATTCTTGTTGGGTATTTAATACTTGCTTTCCCTTTTAAAATATACACTGGAGTGACTTTACGTGGGACTGTGACATTTTCAGGCACTTTTTTTTTTTGCATGAATTGCAAAAGTAGGTGCTATACAAATGTCATATTTCATCAGTAGCATGTTTTGCTTTTGAGGTGAGGAACCACTTGGAGAAACACTGAGTGGGTATAAATTAATCTCAAGGAAATCGGGAGTTCTTTTACAAACGGGACCATTTCAAAATTAGCAAGACAACCAATGTGAGAGAAGTAGCTGGGGAGTGAGATACAATGAAACAAACGCACAAACAAAATGGTTTGATCACCGATCTGCCCTTTGAGGTATTTGTGTCAAATGTAGGCACAGGTCAGTGTTCTCTCTCAACACCAGCTATTTTTATTCCCATCTTTGCCGAAATTTGGTGTTTTCCTGGCCCTGACCACTAACCTGTTGCAAATGCCCAGGGTAATCTGATTCCGCCTGTGTTCCTCCCTATCTCTCCTGACCACCCCGTCATTCCCAGTACTGCTGATTTTGATTCTTATCCTAGTTGATCAACTACCATTTCAGTTCCCACTGACCTCCTGTCGTTACCCTCAAATCGTTTCTTCGGTGCCTAAGCAATGTGTTTCTAACTTTCCAAGCTACTGTGAAACAAGAACCTTCAGACGCTGACAGGGGCTCTCCATACAAGAGTTAATCAGCACCTTTGCTGTAGAGTGGACCTCACAGCTGCCAAGTGGCAGAGGCAGGATTTGAACCCAGGGCCAGCAAACTGCAAGGAGTCCTCTTTCTTCCTTTTGAGGCCACAGTCTCTAGGGAAAGACCTCAAATCGGTTTGGTGGAGTTATCAGCCCAGTCCCTAAGAAAGCGATGTGGTCTGCATAGGGACCATCTACGGGAAATAAAGGATGAGTCGCTAAGGATAGAATGAATTAACACATTTAGAGGTGAGGCCTGAGATACGTGAGAAGTTGGTGATGATGTCACAAGAGTCTTGTTTTTTCTTTTAATTTTTCATGTTTATTTGTTTTCGAGAGAGTGCGCATGGGGCAGGGCAGAGAGAGAGAGAGAGACACACACACACAGAACCCAAAGCAGGCTCCAGGCTCCACCCAAGGTGTCAGCACAGAGTCCGACGAGAGGCTCTAACTCGTCCAACTGTGAGATCACGACCTGAGCCAAAGTCAGACGCTTAACTGACTGAGCCACCCAGTTGCCCCGGTGTCAGATGAGCCTTATCCAGTATCTGAGTGGACAGTAGACTCTGGACCAATGAAAAGCCGAGCAGGGCTTAGGGCAGTGCTTCTCTACTGGGGGTGATTTTCATTCTGCCCTCCCCCACCTGGGACCATTTGACAATGTCTTAGAGACGTTTTTGGTTGTCACGACGCGGAGGTGGTGATACCAGCATCTAGGGGTTAGAGGCCAGGGTGCAGCCAAACCTGCTACAATGCACAGGACAGCACCCTCTGCCGCCGACAAAAAATGATCCGGCTCCAAATGTCAATAGCTAGAAAGCCCAGGCCAGGGTGAGTTGAAGGTATCAGAGGGGGAGGATATTGCCTCAATATGGTGCATTGCACCACACTGATCTTTCTTTGCGGGGCCACGTGTTTTCCCTTAATTACGTTCAGGGGGGTTGGATTTCAATGATCTCAAAATGAATGAAGTGATTTTCAGCTTGTTCACTTCTGACGGGATGACAGCCGATTCGCTGTTCCGCTACAGACAGAAAGTCTTGGGTAATCTCTCTTCGCTCGATGTCCTTTGACCCCGATGACTTTGAAGTAACTCCTCACTTACAAAGAGCACTCAGCTTTGTCTGTGATCAACGCAACACCTCACCCTCTCCGTTGTTTTTAAAGCATAAGTAAAACAGTGCTTCTTGGCATCCCCTCTTCTGTTTGTGTCCAATCCTATAGAACCTGGGATGCTGTTTTGGCTGGCGACAGGAGACAACTTCTCAGAACCCGGTATCACGCTCGCCAGACTTATCCTTTTCATCCTCTGTGGGTTTCCTTTCAAAACACCACAATGAAATCATTCCTTTTCCCTCCAAGATGGAATCTCAGATATAGAAGAGTATTAGCGGCTCATATATTCATCAGGCTTTTTTTTTTTTTTTTTGAAGATAAGGCTTCTTCTGTGTCGAATATGAAAAGGCATTTTAATGCTATCTCTCTGACTTATTCTCCCGTGCTTTTCCCTTCACACGTTCACATTATTCATAGCAACACCCGCTCTTATTTCTTTTTAAATAGTGTGGCTTTTAAGCCAGGCAGACCCTGGTGGAAATGATCAGGGAGGATTTCGCAGAAATATTGCTTCTTCGGGAGAGCATTAGCTCCCCATCCTAACAGATTGAAGGAAAGCAGTGTTTGTCCTCACTCAGCTCCACGGCGCGGAGCATGTTTGCCCCTCTTCCTTATCAAAATCCCCTCCTCTGGAGTTCTTGAAAGATGAAACAGAAATAAAGTTGCGTTTTGTTTTGTTTTCCTTTTCAGCCACTGGTAGCCATTCAGTGCTAAAGGATATCGGTTCTGATCTGGGGTAGAGAATGCAGCAGGGTGGAGAGGGCCGTTCTGGGCTGCCCTGCTCGTCTTCCCTCTGACACGCTGGTGCCTTCACGGAGCAAAGTCACCCGGTGGCATCTCACCGGGGGCCTCCGGGTCCTCATCCGCCAGATGAGGCCCCTCTGGCCTCCTCCATCGCTCTGGCAGGTGCTTGACACGCCACAGATGAGGGCGTGGGTTAGCTACAGGATTGTCAGGAAGATGAGCTAGCCCTTCAGTAAATGTTGATCAAGCCCTCACTAATAAGCAGAGTAACGAAGGTGGTGCCCAACTGTTCACGTGCGGAGGATGTGGTTTGCTCCAGGTCTACACCCGCCATCGCTGCCGTTGTAATTAAGTTCAAAAGGCCAGACGGGGTGAGAAATATTGTAAGGCTCCGAGATCAAGAGGAGGTACGTTGCGCTGAAGTGAGAAAACTGTTCATTTCCAGGTGACCCCGTGAACCAAAGCTGATAGGAGGGAGCCAGACCTGTTAGCGAGGTTTTCTCCATTGTTCTTCTGCGAACCAACTCCCTCCTACCCACCTCATCCCCAAGGATTGGCTCCAGTCCAAACAGGCGAGCTCTCTCCGTAGAGAGAGCTTGTCTCTTGGCTTGAGTTTTCTCTAGCAATGTCTTACCTTTCTTCCTCTATTTAGTAAGCGCCAGTTGCATACAAGGCTTCAACATTATGACATGTTGACAAAGGAAATACTTTTATTAGCTTTCATTTCGTGGGTAAGAGACTTTGGATGGTCAACCATGTGCCCAGGGTCACACAGGGAGGAAGTGGATGCACCAAACTCAGAAGCCCTGTGGGTTAACTTCAGACTCGGTTGTGTCTACTCGGACAGACTGGCTTACTTCTTCCACCACCACCAGAGCAATGAACCAGTACTTGGTGGACATCTTGCTCTCAGCATCACCCTGGTCCTTATCACTACAGGGACCTGGAAATGGTATGAGCCACATCCCTACCCTCCCGGAGTGTTGAAGGTCATGCTACTTAAACAATACTGAACAGGTAATCATTTTCTTAGTAAAAAGAGCTGAGCCCTGACTCACAGTAAGGAGTCACGGAACTGGAATCAAAATTAAAATTTTAGGAAAATGTTGAGCTCTTTTTAAAAACAAAGTGCACCAGGAAGAAATTAGTGATGATTCCATTCATTTACGGACTCATACTTAACATTGAGTAAAAGCAGAACACAGGGGCTCCTGACTGGAGCCTGGCTTCCTTGCCAGTCCCATCTCTTGAGAGAATGAGGTAGCTTTCTTCTCCACTTCCCGACATGCCTTGCGGTGGCTTCCACATTTTACTTTGTGGGATTTTGCGGTGGAGGGTGGGAGTGGCCCCGGGTTTCTGTCTCTTGCGTCTTACATATGCTTGTTTTCCTACGATGCTTAAGTGGAGTGACTTTTTTTTCCCCCGTCTTTGGTCCCTGGTTAAACCTTCATTTTGCTTAGAGAAAATTAAAGGCTCCTGTTGCTAAAAATAAGAGAGATGAATTGATAGTTAAATGTATTAAATAAAAACATTATACTTGGCTGAATGTGAGAATAGCAAAACATAAAAAGTACCATTATAATATATTCTACTTCTCTTAATTTGACACTAAGCTGCTTGCTTGCCTTTATACATAGTCAACATCGGTTCACCAGAAGGATGGTAGTTAAGAAACAAGCTGTTAAATATTAAAGCTGAATCTATGTAATTGAATGTTTTGGGTATGGCTGTGTTCTAAATATATGCTATTAAGATACCGTTCCAAAAAGATATTTAATTACTGACATCTAATCATGTTATTGCTGCTTCTTTAACCAAGCAAAAATATGAAGTGCTGGAAAGAAAACAGTTTCATTTTAAACAGAAACATTTTATTAATTTCAGCAATAAAACCGAACTCCGATCTCCAAATGAAATCATCCCATACCACTTCTCTGTTTGGTAAGCCTTGTGTAATGAGATAGATGGTCCTACTTAACGTGTTCAAACATTCCCACAAATAATGCACGCAATAAAAGTTAATTATGCTCGTTTATTACATCAAAATAAAATCCAAACCATGGAATTCACAAAGGAGAATTTCATAGTCAACTGTGGAGCATTATTATGGATGTTTATGACCGTAACATTTTTAATACCAGAGACAATTTGGGAAGATGTTAAGGCGACAATCAGAAAATCATAATATCTTTC
This sequence comes from Acinonyx jubatus, assembly GCF_027475565.1. Taxonomy (NCBI): domain Eukaryota; kingdom Metazoa; phylum Chordata; class Mammalia; order Carnivora; family Felidae; genus Acinonyx; species Acinonyx jubatus. The sequence goes on along the minus strand of NC_069387.1, from coordinate 14,973,070 downwards.
ACTGGTATAGCGCCTGCACAAATTCCCAAACATCGCCACATTTTATCATAACAGCAGCACTATGAATTAAGCAAGGAAGATATTGTAATAATTTCACATATGGGGAAGTCGAGGCCACAGAAATGTATCTGACTTGTATCTCACCTAGCAAGTTCAGTGGCAAAACTGGAATTGAGACCTGAGGCTCTTAATTGCCATTCCTGGGAATTAGAAGACAAGTTAAATGTAAGTGGTTTCATAATAGTGGTTTCTGATGGTCAGTCTTCCATTTTTTTTAAATTAAAGGGGCATTGTTTAAAATGACGTGGCTAAACTGATTTGACCAAGAATTATTTTCTCCTTGACCAAATATACTAAACGTTCTGAGTTCATGCAAATACCAAAATAGTGGCTTTTTTTCCTGTTTTTTTTTTTAATTTTTGATTTTTTTTAACTTAAAGCTATCTTTGTTAAAAGGCAATATTTCAGATTTTTTTTTTTTACTTCCTGACTCTTCTTCTCTTCCTCATTTTATTTCTTCTTACAAATAGGTCAGTTTCTACTAGGAGAATCAAAAGTCTATTTCTCTCTAGTGTCTGTGAATGCATTCAGAGAGGCAAGCCAAAAGTAAAAATGAGGCATCTTAGCTGCCGACATAATTTTCTAGGGATGCTACCTATGTTAAGCAGTGACAAGACGACTCAGTCCATGTTCATAAGGAAGGAGTCAGGAAATTTGAAATTTAATTTTTTTCAATTTGCTTTTTTTTTTTTTTTTTTTGAGAGAGAGACAGCACGTGCAAGCAGGAGAGGGACAGAGGGAGAAGAAGGGAGAGAACCTTAAGCAGGCTTACATTTTCAGCACAGAGCCCAACTCAGGGCTCTTATCTCACAACCCTGGGATCGCGACCTGAGCCAAAATCAAGGGTCGGACACTTCCCTGCCTGAGCCACCAAGTCGCCCCCGGAAATTTGAAATTTGATAATTGCAGAAAAGATTGGGTACACCACTATCGTATCTCAGTTCGCAGACATTCAAAATAAGTCAGCTGACCAGCTTTATTGTTTCATAACTGGATTCGAATATCAGCCTACTCATCTAATAAGTAAGAGGGAGCCCAGCTAGACAGTTGGGCGTTCAACTGCCATGATGGGTGAATGTGTGAATTCCTCTTTCAGAATGGTTGGTCCAACCTGTCCGGAGCAAAATTCTGATTTAATCATTTTCATTTTCTAGACCAGGAGTCAGCAAACGTTTTATGTAAAGAGCCAAATAGGAAATATTTTAGGCTTGCAGGGCATATAGTCTCTGTTCCGACTATTCAACTGTGCCACTGAAACACAAAGACAGATACAACCAGTATATAAACACATGGATACGACTGTGTGCTGATGAAGTTTTATTTACAAAAACTGGGGGCCACAGGCTGTAGTTTGCTAACCCCTGATCTAGACCAGTTGGATGTCACTGTTCTGCGATTATCTATGAAACGTTATGTCAAAATGCTGATTTTGATTGTTTTCCCAACCATTTGTTTTGGCATCCATGTAGATGCAAAAATTCATTTACTATATTTTATTGTCAAATAATAACCTTCAAGTTAAATCGTCCTTGCTGGGTTGTTTTTTTTTTCCTGAGTTTCTTTCCCACAAACATTCAATCTGATTTCTTGAACAGCTGCAGAGTAATAAGCAAAATTCTTGGCACTGGAGAAATAACTTAAAGACCCAAAAGTATCTTCTTCTGGGAGACAATAGCCTTGTTAAGGTGACTGTCATATACAAAATACACCTGAGTGTGATGCAGCTAGCGTGGACATTTGACAAAGGAGGGTGGGACTTCAAAAGGAGGGGTGGTTGACCGACTAACACATCCCTGACCAAAGCAGTCTAAGTCCTGATCCCCAGAACTGGGAATATGTTACCTTACATGCAAAAGGGACTTTGCAGATACGATTAATTTAAGGCTCTTGGGATAGGGAGCTTACTTGGGATTACCAGGTGGACCCAATGTCATCAGAAAGGCCCTAAAGAGGGAAAGAGGGAGGCGGTGGGGTGGGTCTGTGAAGAAGAGGGAAGCAGAGGTCAGTGATTTGAGGGAGAGGTCATGAGCCAGGAAATGCAGGCAGCCTCCAGATAAATGGAAAAAGCAAGGAAACCAAGTGTCCCCTGTGGCCTCCAGAAGGAACACAGTCCTACTGGTACCTTGATTTTAGGACTTCTGACCTCAGAATGGTAAGATGGGGTTTGGGTTTGTTATGCCCAGAATTCGTGATCCCCAAAGACCACCAGGGAGCCAAGTCCGATGCAAAAGCAAAAGAGCCTTTATTCGAGCTAGCTGGAGCTCAATCCCCTACCTGCACCGACGGAGCAGTGAGATACCGGAGAGAGAGCGAGTTTCAAAAACACAAAGGTTTTATAGGGGTCTAGGGGCAGTTGTGAGGTAATGGCCGTGGCCTCAGCCGATTGGCTGGGGAAGGGTCGGAGTCCTGTTATGCAGGTCGCAGGGCGTGTTTTGATCGGGAAGTTACTCAAGGTGGAGGACGCAGAACAAGATGGAGTGGCGTAGGTCCGCCCTTTCAGGTTGTCATAAGTCACTAAATGTATGGTAATTTGTTACAGCTGCAGTGGGAAGTTAACTGGGGCAAGGGTTCATTCCTCTGACCTGGGGTCGGACACAGAAAGGATCCTGGGGAGGTGGTTCCTGCCCTGGCTTTTGAAAGATCACTTTAGTGTTCTGGAGGCAGGAGAGGGCTGGGGAAGGAAAGGCCATTCCAGGTCGAGTGAGCAGCGCAAACACAGACCTGGAGGCACAAAGAGCTTGGTATGGGCACAAAGAGCTTGGGCTGTTGGGGGAGATTTGCCAACTGACTGGCTAATTCACCATCAATGTTCTATTCAAGCAGCGCTATGGAGAAAGAATGAGGTAGGATGTGTATGGCGGAGCAGGGGATACATTTACAGACTATTGTGGTGATAAAGCAAGAATGCCTTCTCTCACATGCCCGGAAGCCCTCAATGTCACAGCTGCAAAAGGGGACCAACCCAGCACCTCTGCTCATTGTTGCTGAAATTCAGTAGCTGGAGGCTATACTGTGACCCTTCATCTTCCCAACTTGGTCCTCTCTCAAGGGCAGCTTGTAGCAGCAGGGATTGAGAGAAATGTTACAGAAAGTGTATTCTGATCTTAGGCCCAAGTTACCGAGTAAACTCTTTCGGACCAAACTAAACTCTTGGAGCCCTACTTGAAAACAAAAGATAGCCAGGTGTCAGGAGAGTGTTCACACGCTGAACTATTACTTTGCTTAGAGCAGATCTCGGACACTTAAGCAGAAAAGGTGAAAAAGGGGTTGATGTTATTAATTGGGGACATTATCAGGTATTTACTAAAAAATAACTGTATACCTGACACTGTGCTCATGTGAGATACATCCTGCCATAAAAAGGCAATCTAAAGTTTTGGTCATGTGTGTGGAGATAATTTTGTTTTCAGAAATGTATGCCTCTCTGCTCATTGGGTATTTCTGCATCCATGATAAAAAATGAGTTAAAGTCTAATTGATCATTTGGGAAATGACTTTTTGCTGATGATGCTTTTTAAGAAATGAAAGTGGATTTGAATTTTTGCATTTCCAACCAGGGACCTGGTCCCAGGAAAACATTTTCAAGTGGGCACAGCTCTGATTTAGGCATATACCATGAAAATAGATGAAGCAAAATATAATTTATCAGTGTTTAGTTTAGACATATGATCACTTTTCCTTTTATAAAGATGGAGTTATGGTTCCCAGAGTTTAACAAAGTTCCAGGATACTGTATTTGAGTGTATACTCCTTGAAGGGGAGAATCCTATTCTTCATGGTTTCTCTTTCACAGTTCCTAGTACAGTATCTTATACACTGAAGATATTTGACAGTAAATGAATGAATGAAGAAATAAATTAAGAATAAATGAAGGAGGGGGAGACTGGCTGACTCAGTCGGTGGAGCATGCAACTCTTGATCCCGGGGTGGTGAGTTGGAGCCCCACGTCGGGTGTAGAGATTACTTAAAAATAAAATCTTTTTTTTAAAAAAGGAATGAGTGAATGGTATATACTAGTAGAGTTGAAATGGAGAAAAGAACATCAATGATGGTAGCATTTTAGCCCTACTGCTCATTGCCATATTATCTTTTCCAAATTGTCTTGTTGGATTGGATTTCTTTTTTCCTTTTGCTTACTCCCTTCTTAGGAGACTAGCATGGTCTTTTCCAGGGATAGGTGAAAACAATATCATGAGGTTCGCACCAGGTTTATGGGACTTTAAACAGGAATTCAAACCAACTCTAGCAAACCATTGAAATTCTGATCTCTTTCCCCATGCATGTCTGTGCTGTATGAGAAGATCTCATATTGCTGCACTTTTAATAAGATTCAGTCATTCTGATAAATATAAATTATTTATCACTTACTTCCCATTTTATGGCCTTGATGGTATTTAGAATTATATTACCCGGCATCATAATGCTCCCTTTTCCACTTCTTACAGTGCTGAGCCCCTCCGCTAAAGGGACAAGTTGGCAAATGCAGCATTAGAGTGACAGCCTTTCGAACAGATAGATGACGTGATTGTATAATTTAATCCTGGCCACTTACTGCATAGAAGTCTTTATGAAGGAGAGAATCACATTAGCCATTTCTCTGCTTCAAGGATATAAGCAAAGGGACATTAATCTCGTATGACTGAGGCACTGGTTTGATTACTTGGCAAGAATGCAGCACCCTTCACCAAAAGTGGAGTACACAGCATGAGCTATGTGGGTTGTTAGTCTCCCATAACAGCTTGATGGGGAGCCCTTAGATAGTTCAAATCAGAGACTGTCTGGGAAGAGGTCCCCTGGCAGATAGCTGAGCATCTAATTGTAGGGAGAGAAATATGAGTGCACGAGGAGACTAGAGATCAATGCATAGTGGCTTGCCGAGGTTATTAACTCAAACACCCTCCCAGTTGACCCCCGGAGCCCAACTCTGTTCCTGTAGGTGAACAGAAACGAGCAGAAACCAGAAATAAAAACAGAGAGAAAGTAGGGAGTTGATCTGATGATGTATGACTCTCAGAGCTAAAGCCAGATGCCTGTGGGCAATGAAGAGATAGTCTACCTTAGAAGATACAAATGTAAACTGGAATTGAGATTTGGCAAGTTCTTTGAAGTTTTTCTAAAGTGAGGTAAACAGAGCCAGTGTTCAAGAAGATCATTTTGTCAGAGATAGGAAATAGCACCTGTATGACTTAAGCAGCTGAATGTGTGGTTCAGGTGGACAGTATGGTCTCAGGAACATCAAAGACGTACGTGCTGATAGCACCAACCATAAATTAATTGGAAAGGAGATTCTGGCCCAAGGACAAGAAAAATGAAATAATCAATATGTCAAGGGGAACTTGTTTGCGGTGATAGATGTAACATCTGGTAGGTGGTGACCTCTGTGAAGAAGTCAATATTGATAGACTTAGATGGTCACTTGGGGATGTTTAAAAGGAGGATGGGGCCAGAAAACGTGCCGTCTAAATGGACAGATTGCAATGCTTTGGAGAAGTCGGTGAAATCTTAATATGAAATAGACTCCATTGATAAGCAATCTTCGGGTTTGTTTTGACTGAAAAGTGGTCATTCAAATAAGTCCTTCTTGGCACAATTAGGCTTCCTTTTCACTCCTCACAGTCTCTTTCACTTTTTCCTCTCTTCTCATAGCAAGAGGAAATTGCCAAAACTCCTCTCGTGTCTTCTAATAGCACACTTCTATTAGTATAAGCTCTGTGAGGGCAGAGGTTGGGGTTGGTTTTCTTCCCCTGCCACATCTCCAGCCCCTAGAAGAGTTTGGCACGGAGTATGTGCTTCATATGCTTTCAATGAGTGTCTGTATACCTTTTTTTGTTTTTCCCTTCTGCTCCTAGTTGCTCTCTGCACATTCTTCTGCTTCAGTTTGCTGCTAGAACCCTGAGCTAGCTGAGATAGAACAAATCACAGAAACTTTTCTTTGGAGTTGAAAGCATTTCAGATTTATCACTCTGCTCTCCAAACAATTTCAGTAGAAAGAGCCTATTTTGTAGCAATTGGGACTGAGTCGTTACTTAGTGTTTGATTACCTTTACAATGGGGAGCTCACTTTCCTTCTCAATTCTCCATTGCATTTTTGGAGCTATTTAACTGTTCTTTGTCTTATAGTTAACTAATTAGGCCTTCTTACAACTTTCACATACTCAGCGTTTTGCCCAGTTCCAACAATGTAAGTCTACAGACAACCCGTTATCTAAAGAAAGGTCCTTTCCCCACCACCCTCCAAACTATCATAGGAAGTATACGTTAGTTTGTAGACTCCTCACCATGCTAGCTATATATCCCTTTTTTGGCTGCATGGTAGTTTGAAGATTTCTTCTCTTAAAATGTCATGCTCAGAATATATATGGTTTGACCAGCACAGAATAGAGTAGAACTATTGTCCTCCAAGAATTGAAAAAAAATGTACACATGAGTAGTAGTAACAGTATTAAACAGAATTTTATTGTTGGCTCAAACAAAACTTGTACCAGTGATATCTTGTGGAAACAGTTCTGATGTTTTTCTTTTCACGCATGCTTCCATAGACTCCATGATCCTTTTTGTCCTTGATTCTCATTCCAACCTGTTGACATTACTTTGTTGCTTGACTGTTATCCTTTTCTGGGCATTTATTCCTTTCATGTTTTGCATAATCTGCGTATTTGTAAGCATGCTTCCTAGGTTTCCATCCAAGTTAACAATGACAAGGTTGACCAGGAGAGAGCCAGAGAGCAAGCATTTTGTCACTGGAAGCTTTGTTTTAAGCTTTCAGGAATTAATCCACCTTCTCTGGGAGGATTGTATCCCTCTGTACAGTAGACCCACATTTCAGCTAGTGTTAAACTACCTTATCCCCAGGTGTGTAAAGAGATACCTTATCTTGATGAAATCACAATAAAAGTGATATCTGTGTCTGAATAGCGTGCTCTTTATCTATAATTATAGTAGACCTATCAAGTACGAAAATGCACAAATCAGATACTCACCTCTAACTGTGGAAGGGAAGGATTATAGAGAATTGGTCCACTTCTGAGCCAGGCAGGAACATAGGTGGAATCCTGAGAAATACCCCATCACTTCCTTCCTGTTCAGTTGTAAGCAGGGGTTCCTAAACTAAACGGAATTCAGAATCACCTGGATGGGGTAGCTTATTTATAAAACAGAATCCTGGGTGCTATCTCCAGATGTCCTGATTTAGTGGGCTGGCATAAGGTGGAGGAAACTGTGCTTTCACTGAGGTTCCTGAGGTGGTTCTACTGTAGATGGATGGCAAGCCAAATTTGGACAGTGTCCTACTGAGTCCCTGGAGAGTGGCATTCTTGAATCTTGTTCTTTATCTCCCCCAAACCCTCCAGGAGCCCTCCCCTTAGGATGCTTGCAGATGGCATCCTTTGCTCTTGACTTTCACACTCGTTCTTTGACATTGAAGTTGACCCATCCTGCGATGCATTTGCTTAGGGCCTAGGTTTCTAATATACCAAATCTGGTTATACATTTAATATTAAGGTTGTAGCCAAATGTGTTGCTAGAGGTTGGTGCATGCATCTCACCAGGCTTCAGCATGGCATATTGTAAGAAGGGTCGACCTCTGTATAACCTGCCAGCAACACCATTACGTACGAGCCTTCTCTGCGTTTACTTAATGCTAGATCCAAGCATATGGCCCGTGAGTCTGAAGAAAATGATACCATTTATTGGACCGTTGCTATGGGCTATTTATTTATTTTTTTATTCTCCTGTTTAATCATTGTACAAGGATCCAAGATTTGTGGGGCCTGAGGTTGAGAAGCTCTGTTTAAGGAAAGGAATAACACGTGCAAATACAGTAAGAGGTACAGGGCCTGGGAGACATGCATGCCAGGGAGCAGCTCTGAAGATGAAGCTTCCTCAGCTCCACTGCACAGCCACCTGGGTCTCTGACAATGCTAGAGGACAGATGTGTCTAATCAATGGCACAGTTATGGACACTGAGACTCCGCTAGTGTGAACACCTCGCCAGAGACCACACAGCCAAATACAGGAGAACGGGGATTTGAACCCAGATCTGCCTCACCCCAGAGGTCATGGCCCCCACGTAACAACAGACCTCTTCACACAAAAGGTGCCCATGGGTCTCAGTTGCTGTTAGTTTTGGTAGCAACTTGTTTTAGGATGTCCCTGTACACCCTGAATTGAAGATAAAGAAGGATGAAAGAAATTTGGAGGGAGAAAGGACATGTGGTCGTTCTGGAAGAAAGCTATGTCTGTGATGAGGTTTAGAGATGGGTATGTTCTGCTTCCGTCCCAAAGTGAATTTGGTGAATTCCCAAAGATTCACCACATTATGGGTCCAAGGATTTAAAAACGATTTCTTTTGTACTTTGTATTCATGAAATAACAGAAAGGACTAAAATGGAATTGTATTATTTAAGGACACTTAATATCAAGTTGGGACAAAAAGATTGTTAGTGACTAGGAAAGAGCGGTAACTCATATTTTTTGAGAAACTATTACGTGCTGAGCATGGAACCCTTACTGTGAACCCATGGGATAAACACACAAATCTCAGTTTCTTCGATGATGGGAAAACAGAATCAGAGATTAATAGGTTAAAATCCATACTACTATCCCAGGAAAGAAGAGGCTGCTCTTTATTTTAAATGGCAGCAGTTTAAAATAAAGACAATTTCTACAAAACGCCATATCAAACCCACACTTGTTTTAATGCAAATTAATTTAACATAAGATAGTGGTTTTCTGAAAAGGAAAAAAAAACGATGAATTTTATTTTCACAGAAAAGAGATATGATTTATCCTATATGGTACAGCATGGTTGAAATTCTTTAATTGCAGTCTATTTAAGGGGTTGGCTAAAAAGAGTTTGAAGGACCTATTAACACCCGGTACAAAAAATATGACAGAAAAGTAAGAGAACAGACCATTCTAATTGTGAAATCATTTGGTGTTTGGGTTCAGTGTGATTTGCAGCAAGCTCATTAAAGTCCTGCGAGGGACCATCTCTCTGCCCAGAACTGATTGCACGCAGCTCCCCCCCGGCCCCCCAAGAAACAGTCTGACTGCTTGTCCACGTCTTTCTGTCCTATGGGGCTACACATCAAGCCTCTGACCTTAGAAGGGTGGGACCTGTCCACGAGGGCTTAGAAAATATATTTCCCCCATGATTGTCTACAGAGAACTGTGCCTAGATTATTCTCAACACTAAAAGTCACGCTTGTGAGTACTTGCTTTGGAGGCCTTTGAATGTGCAGAGTAATAAAGAGAAGTATGTATGTGCCTTACAACGCATACATTAACTTCTGCCGAGAACAATTTTATCCCAGCTTTGTACAGCGTGAGCGCACCAACTTCACACATGAGTGGAAAACTAGATTTTTGGTCTTGTTGGGCACGTTGGGCATTTATTATGCGACAGAGATTATACAATGCAGAAATATATGTTCTTTTTTTTATTAAAAGATTTTTGATGTTTAATTTATTTTTGAGAGAGACACGGAGACCGTGAGAGCAGGGGAGGGGCAGAGAGAGAGAGAGGGAGATGCAAAATCTGAAGCAGGTTCTAGGCTTTGAGCTGTCAGCACAGAGCCCAATGCGGGGCTCGAGCTCACAAACCGTGAGATCACGACCAGAGCCGAAGTCGGACATTTAACTGAGCCACCCAGGCGCCCCCAGAAATACATTTTCTTGTGTGTTTCCTCTCCTCATCTATTATTTCTATAATTCTAATTCTTTTCAGAGGATGTCCTAGAGAAAAGTCCCAAACCTATTTTGGGGCAACGTAGAAGAAAAAGTACTTAGAGTTCCTCCGTTAGTAGTTAGAGTCTCAACAGAAGGATTATAAAATCTAACAGTTTACCATTACAGGTAGGCTCGCATTACTTTCTCTACCAGTTTCATGGGCTCATGCTTCCTGGGTTGTCCCCCTCTTGTATTGCTAGTGAAGTGGTTTACTGATTTCAGTCCCGTGGTGTTTCTGCAGGTACCCATCGGTCCCCTTTCCTGGGACTGAGTAGGTCTTAGTCACAGAATCCTGACCCAGACCACCTGGGCAGAGGCATGCTCAGAAGCTGGCATGTTTTCCCTACTGGGTCTCCAACCATATTCCTCGTTCCACACTCTGGCACGGGCCCCACATGTGTGTGTAGAGCAGCCTAATGGGCAATAGCAGCCCCTCTAAAGAGACAGCCCTTCTGAGATAATCAGATAAGCTTCCTCTACGGCATTGTGGATTTTACCTTGCCCCCGGATAGGGTGAGAGCCTCTGATTATTGCCATGGTGATCAATTTGTCACCCGGGAACCAGCCGGAGGCCATCAAACTGACTCTATGCAGCCCATTAGGTAATGCCGAGAATCTTGGAGAGAATTGCATTTTTGTATGAAAGGAATCCCTGTGGACAACCAGCACTAGGTTTAATTGGACTGTGTAGTTAATACTGACTGAGAGGGGACAAAGGGTCTGCAGAAATAGTCTCAGAAGTGACCTGACTGATGGGTTAGTCATATTCTGCTCCATTGTCCTTTTCCTCCCTTTTTAGATATTTAGCAGGAAGGAGGTGAATCTCCATGTTTTAGGGCCAAAAGCTATAGGCTATTTTCAACTAATGGATTTGCAGATAACAAATAGTTGGGAAATTTTTCGAGTACAGAATGTATGCCGGTCTTCATTGACAGGACACCTGAAAAGTAATTGTTGCCTCTTAGAGACCAATTACCAGACATCAGCCCAGCTGGAGACCACATTCCCTCCCTCCTCAGTTCTGGCTGAGATTCTGCCAGAGAGAACTAGCCATTCCTGAGGACCATTCTGGACTTGAGGAACCTCACCCCCATCTTTGCAGATAGTACCTAGTCAGCCCTGTTCTGCCAGAAAGTCCATTGTGGATTTGACTACCACGGCCCTCTGGGAGCTCCTACTCAGTCTTTGGTGATTTCTGGATGGATCCTTAGGCTGCTAATGAGAGCTTCGGTGGATACACAGACTTGATGCTCGGTTAGCTTCTCTGCCGTTCCATGTATGCTGTTCCAGGCCGTGTTTTGTTCGAGGCCCTGAGGAAAAAGTCAGTGACTTGCCCTGAGTGGTCATACAGCCAATTGGAGAAGGACTTGAAGATTACTATTAAAGTCTTTGGGCTTAAGCCAGATGTCCTTGAGGGTCATAGGTTGCATTTGCCTTGGTTGCTATTCTTTTCTGTTTAGATATTCCAACTTCATTGTGGGCCTGGCTAGCCTTAAATAGTCCCAATTATGCTGACCCCTAAATTCAAATGCTTTTTTTCAAATGCAGGGATTTCCATGCCACAAGAAAATAAGATTGTCAGCAGAGAAGAAGAGCATCACATTCTGGAAGATTCTAAGCCACAGTGCCAAAGCCTGTCCTCCCATGTGGATATTGCAGTTGAGGTAGTGTTACCTCCATCTTCTCATGCCCCAGCAACGGCCGCCACTTACCTCAGGCAGCTGCATGGAGGGTCAGGTCTGTCATTAACACACCTACTTCAGTTGGCTGAAGCCCTGTCTTGAGCTCTCCCCTCCCCCAGGGAAATGATGTTGTTTCTCTTTCACCTAATCACTAAAATGCCCTTGAATTTCTTCCTCTCATCAGGCCTCCTAGAGATAAACATAGAGCTCACCATTTCCCCTCACAGCGAGCGTGTTAAACTTAGTGGCTACCTTGCCTGATGCTGTCCTGATTACTTATGCCTTCATTTATGTTTCCAAGATGCATCATTTGAGTAACTATTCAGTGATATATTTTGGGCCATTTCTGGTTATTTTTTCTTTCTTATTCTATATTCCTGTACATGATAATCTTTGTCAGTCTAACAAAACAGCTAGCAAACTATTGTGCATTTAATGTGTACCAAAGTGACATGCTAGGTAAAAACTAAGAATATGAAATTTTCTTGGAAAAAACCCAATACCTCGCCAGCCATGCTAAACTGACATTTGCTAGATGCTTCCGGAAGATGATGGTGATGGTTTATGACATTCGGTTAGCAAATCACACCTGTTCAAATATGATTGAAAAAATACCTAATCTTAGTTGATGGCCTCAAAACTCTTTAAATTGTGGATGTCATTCCTACGACTTATTCTGCGTTATCCAGAAATTTCTCTCGTTTTGTTTAATGTCCGTAAAGTTTTACTCTTTCTCCTGAAGGCCCAGCTTTCTTGAGTTCTTTTCTCTCCTTTGATTTTACCTTTATTGTTGCCTTCCTAAGACTTAAATTCTATGTGGTACTCATTTTCCCATAGCCTCAGTACTTCCTGCAAAATGCTTTTGTAATCACTCAGCCACATCGTGCCACATCTCTATATTCTGGTTGCTATAGCATTCTCCCTTGGTGCTGACAGTATAAGTCACAGAGGAAGAAACAAATTCTTGACTCATTAATCATTTGCTCCGTCTCCAAGTCAACTGAACCCATAGCAGAGGTTAATCATGAAGCAGATGTCCATCCATACGGGACAGTGCTCGTGGACAGCAGTCACCAGTGAGTCACTTCTGAACCGGGAACTTCTGTAAATTATTATTTACTTTTCATGTAAAGGTCAACCATTTGGTCTGGGTTACATCGCTGGTAGAGTCTAGTTGCAGAAAGTAGTGTACAGGTCAAACAATGGGTGAGCCATGTAGTAAAAATGGCTTTAAAGCGGTCCTTGACTGTTGCACCCCTCAGTAAATATTTTCTTTGAATGTACCTTCCTACTTCTTTGCCGAAGGATTCTTTGGACTAAGGGTAGTTTCAAATAACCCCGAAGTTTTGCTTCTAATAACTCATCGAATCATACTTCAGTTTGTTTTATACCTTATGAGAATCTCCACTTAATGAAAATTTCATCACTTTTTAAAGTTAATTCCATTAATTTTCCAAGTCATTCCTTGATCTTAGGAGATATTAACTATTGTTATGAGTTCTTCTCTGTGGAGAAATATGTTTATATCTCTTTAAATTCCTTGTTAATTTCTATTGAAATATGTTTCAAATGTGAGGATACAGAAAAAAAGTTTCTCTCTCTCTTTTTTTTAAAGGCACTCTATATCAGATGAAGCTAGATTGGTTTTGATAAATAGGTTGGCACATTGTACTCACGTTAAAAATTACAAAAATAATAATTTGAATGGGTAAACAATTGAAATAGAAATGGAGTTGATGGAGGGAAGCTCTTCGAGTGCGACATCAAAGACCTGTACAGGTATGTCCTGCAAGCCAAAAGTGACAGATCAGGAGAATGAGCTCTGAAATCTCACATAGTCAGGCGTCTCAGTTAAGTCACTTACTAGCTATGCTGGGCAAGAAAAGCAGCTACTCTGTCCTTCTCGCCTGTGAAATGAAGGTGATAATAACACTATAAGATGCTTCTGAGAATAAATGAATAGAGCATTTTAGCAGGATGCTTGACACACAGCATTCCTGAATATTTTCTTTGAGAGAGGGTTATTATTCATGCTCTGCTTTTGTTTATGTTTAAAATCTAGATAAAAGTCTCTCGATTGTTTACAGTGCTTATTAGGAGTCAAAAGATATGATTCAAGATCTTCCCACCTTCAGGGGAAGACAGTAATAGATAAAATTCAGTCCTGACTACCCAGGAATTAGCATTTTTCTTTGACACTAAGTTAAGCTTAACCTAACCTACATACTGATTAGCCTTGAGTAAAGAAGTTTTGGAGTAAATGAAGGAATGGTTTCCTAAGTCTGGAAATATAAGCAGGGTCAATATAAGCAGAAATTGATAATAATCCAAAAGGATATTTTTAATTTTTTTTAAATCTTAGCTGAATAATAAATCATATCAGATAGTGCCTTCCACATAAGCTTCATTGTAGGAGAGTTGATATTCAAAAAGATCTTATATTAGCTTTGTTGAGCTGTTTGGAACATGGTGTCACAAGCTGGGCATTATCACCCACCTGAGAGTAACATTACTGAATTTCAGGGGTAGTGACAATGAAAAGTAATGGCTTCTGGGTAATATCCTTGAAAACTCAAATATATGCAGTGATTAAAAACATTCACTGTTTTTTTCTGGAAATGTATATATTGGTTGAATTGTGTTGTTTCAGTTGAGACGGAAACCTGGGGAGTTATTTCCTGAGTTCCACCTATAAGCATTACATCATACATCAGACATGCAACATACACCATTGTTATTGTAAAGAAAATTATTTTGTATGATCCAATAACAATCTCATCGGATGGGTCACAGTTGTTTCAGCCAACAGCCCAATTTGGCCAGATAATTTGTTTTTTCAGCTTTATCAAGGTATGAGTGACAAAAACTGTATATATTTAGGTCGTACCAAGTAGTTTTTTAAAATGTTTATTTGTTTATTTATTATTTATTTTTGAGAGAGAGAAAGAGAGAGAGTCTGTGTGTATGCAAGCAAGTGAGGGGTAAAGAGAGAGGGAGACTGAGACTCCCAGGTAGGCTCTAAGCGTGCCATCAGAGCAGCCATGAGATCATGTCCTGAGCCGAAATCAAGAGTCAGGTGCTCAACCAACTAAGCCACCCAGGGGCTCCTCAAGTGTCTTTTTAAATGTATATGATTTGATGATTTCATAAATGTGTACATTGTGAAACGCTTACCACAGTCAAGTTAATTACATATCCATCCCCTCACAGTTACCATTTGTGTGTGTGTGTGTGTGTGTGTGTGTGCTGAGAACACATAGAATTTACACTAAAATGTTTGCAATTGAATGCCTTTAGATAGGAATGATCTTCCTAGTTGGTTACAGGCTCCACCATTGCTACTGTGTTACCCTTCACCTTCTTCCCATATTTCTCCAATCCTTTCTCCACTTAATACAAAAACAAGTTGTGTATTTAGTGAACCCAGTTAGTTTAAACTTTTTTGGTGTGTACATGGGTAGGGTTGTAGCGAGGCTGTAGTTAAATTCTAGCCCTGAACTTTAGGGGACCCCGTGTAATCCCAAATACCTACCACAAATAAATGCTGGTCCTCAGCACCCAGTACAGCTACCTCCATAATCCTGAACATCTGCTGCGGTGACTACCACCCTTCAAGTTCCAGAGAAAGTTTATCCATTTTTCATATTCTTGGACCTTAAAACAAAAGGCGATTGCACTTGAGTGCCCTCAGGGTTTTGTGGGTTTTCTGACTTTGGAATGCTGGGTTGCAGAAAGGGCTGGCAGCTGGGCTGGGTTTTGAATAGAAAGGTTACATTAAGGGAAAGACAAATTAATTAAGTTACCAAATTTTTCTTCTACGATGGCATGAATTTAATAGATTCTCACATAAATGTAATTTCCCTGTAGAACCTTCAGTGCAGTTTTCAGCTTTCCTTCCTAATCCACAGTTTTGGATATACTCACAAAGTTTTATAATATTCGCAGTAGTTACAGGTGTTGGCAGAGGAATATTTTGTGATGTTAAATAGTTCCTGCCTCTCTTAAATTTGTATCTATGTAAGTCTATGTGTGCAAACATGATAACAGTTCTTTACAATGGCAATTAGATGAACAGTGAGCCCTAGATTATAAGTAGTTTTGTTTTTTATAAATATATTTAATGAGATTTACATTTTTCAAAAAATAAATAAATACTGAATTTTGCTTAAACATTTCAGTTAAATTGATCTAATTAAAAATGTTGCTGTGCATTAAATGTATTTTATATTTTCCCTTTATTTTAATTAATCTGTTAGAGAAAAATATATTTTCAAATATACAAACAATGCTTTTGGATATTTTACATTTACATTAATTTGCATTTTAGATGAAAATGTATTCAAGTTGTGTCACTGAAAATCACTACAGTAAACAATTCTTAAGGTGATTACTGACAAACAAAAATTAGATCAATATCTTCATTATAGCCACATAATTATTGATTTTTTTAATGTTTATTTATTTTTGATAGAGAGAGAGAGACAGAGAGAGACAGCATGAGCAGGGGAGGGGCAGAGAGAGAGGGAGACACAGCATCTGAAGCAGGCTCTCCAGGCTCCGAGCTGTCAGCACAGAGCCCCACACAGGGCTTGAACTCCCAGATTGTGAGATCATGACCTGAGCCGAAGTCGGACGCTCAACCGACTGAGCCACCCAGGCAACCCACATAATTATTGATTTTGTAGAAAGGAATATAAGAAAAATTTTATGCAATTATTTATAATTTATATGTAATTTGTTTTTGTCTTATTACCAACTGGTGCATCAACAAAATATCCTGACATATACAGAAATAAATTTAGTCATTTGCTATTTTACTGATTTTCAGTGTCATCAAAGCCAGCGCTTTATATGCATTTTTCCATTTTATTGCTATGCACGTGTATTTCTTAAGGTGGGAGAACCTATTTTATTTCCTCGTTATTAACCTGATTTTTAATATGTAAATATGTAGACAAATAGATGTCTCCACGTGTTACCTTCTTCCCCATCCTGCAAATGTTAGGGTAGGTCTCGCCTGAAACAGAGCAGAGCATCCACAGGGAAATGGTAAGTTTCACTCCCTTTCTGAGCTCTAGAAATGACTTCTAGACTTGACCCTTATGGACACATGACAGAAATCGCTTCCTCTGCACTGCCGTAGAAGCTGACTCATGCGCCCCTCTACGTCACTTAATTGTGCTTCCATAGTCAAGCTCCTTGATCTTAGAAATTTCTATAGCTACCCCTCCTTATCTCCCAGCCTTTGTCTATGGAAACAGATCCTTTCCTAGTAGAAGTGTGTCAAACCCAGATCTAGAGAAATTAGAGCATGGAATTAATAATACCCCTCTTCTAAAAGAATTGATGTCTTATTGTGGGGAAAATTAGAAACATTTAAAAAATGTCATTTTACCTAAAATCGTGCTTACAGTTTGTGTCATTTTGGTGATGAACATATTTATGGACTATTCCTTATACAAGAACGTTATGCATGTACTTACTGTGGTATTTAAATGAAAAAGGAGGCATTGTAGATGCATTAGTAACTGTCTCCTCATATGAGGTATGCATCATACTGTTATTACGTGAATTCAAGATAAAAATAAATTCAAAGTGCATTCTTTACAGAATTTATGTTATAATTTCAGTTCTGTTTTTTTCCTTTTGAATACTTTAAACAGAGTTTTCGGTACTACCAAAAAAATACATCTGTGAAAATGTGACTGCGTCTGTGCTGATGTCGGATTTTGCTGACTTTTTCTCACCTTACTCTATTTTGTCAGTGAAATTAATCTGGAGAGTCCTTAAGTGCAGACCGTGTGACTTGCCATTAGGGAAAAGTCTGGAACTTTTCTGCCTAGCACCTGAGAGCAAGTGCCTGCCTTCCTTCTCTCCTCCTTCTTGGCCTCTCTCATTCTATGGAAAGTCTCAGATTGAAGAAGGGAGCAGTTGAAATACTCGGGGAAGTGAGTTGACTCCTCTTAGTTATTCCTAGACACCCCGCTTCCCCCGGCAAAAATAAGTAAAGGATGACTGAGCAAAACTGATTCCATACACCCAACAGCTGCTGCCTTTCTGGGATGACATCCCTGCCCGTGACTATCTGATGACTGTATCATCTTATCTCTTCAACAGTTGAATAGCTTGACTTTGCTGATTTCTCATGTTTCTTGTGATCTTCAGGGCTGCTCTCCAGGAAGTGTCAAGGGTAAGGACCTGAATCGTAAGCTCCTTAACTCCCAGAGGGTATGCTCCTCTCAGAGAAGAAGGAGCCTAATTCTATGTTTCCAATACCCAGCTTCCATACTTGAATTTTCTAATAGTCGTTGAAATGCCTTTTGCCTGTAGTGTTGGTTTCTTCAGATACCCAGGAAACATGCATCATAAATATTCAGTGTTTTTTGGGGCTCCTAGGTGGCTCAGTTGGTTAAGCGACCGACTTCGGCTCAGGTTGTGATCTCGCAGTTTGTGAGTTCGAGCCCCGCGTTGGGCTCTGTGCTGACAGCTCAGAGCCTGGAGCCTGCTTCTGATTCTGTGCCTCCCTCTCTCTCTGCCCCTTCTGGGCTCTCTCTCTCTCTCTCTCTCTCTCTCAAAAATAAATAAACATTAAAAAAAAGTCTCTTCGATGTCCTGAAAACCACTCCTTTCTTTGTCGCTTTGGTCTTAAGGTGATAACCCTCTGGGTTACTGTACTTTCCCTTGCAGTTTTTTTTTTCTCTATATTCTGCTCATGTCTTGCAAATAAGTTATCTTATTTAATAATAAATTCTCTTATTAAGATGCCCGAAAATTGTCTAATTTGAGTGTGTCACATCATTTGCTGGACTCCTGATATGGAGTTCAAAATATCCATCTAAAATTTACAGAATCTCTTTGTTCCTGGAGATAGCCCATTGCTATGTATCATTTACAGTGAGTTTATTTAGAATGAGTTCTCTTTCTGCATATGCTTGTAGCTAGTGATTTTTTAAAAAAATTTTGACTTTTGAAATAAAATTTGTTGTACCCATTTTAAGCATACGGTTTGAGTATTGAGAAAAGTATCTACCTGTATAATTACCCCAACGATTAAGTTAAAGAACATTTCAGTCACACCAGAAAGTTCTCTGTGGCCCTTTCCAGTTTATTTCTTCTCTACTCCAACTCCAGGCAAAAGCTGATCTATTTTTTGTCACTAAAGATTAGTTTGCCTTCAAGAATTTTGTATAAATGGAAATAAACAGGATATAATCTCATGTCTGTTTTTCCACACATAATGCTTTCAGGAGGCATCCATGTTTTTGTGTCTGTCAGTGGTTTGTTCTCTTTTTATTGCTAAGCAATATTTTATTTTATTTTTATTTTATTTTTATTTTTAATTTATATCCAAATTAGTGAATCCAGTGATTCATCCCCTATGTATAACCCTCAGTGCTCATGCCAACAAATGTACTCCCTAATGCCCCTTACCCATTTTGCCCATTCATCTACCCACAAGCCCTCCAGCAACCCTCAGTTTGTTCTCTGTATTTAAGAATCTAATGTTTTGTCCCCCCCTCCTTGTTTTTATATTCTTTTTGCTTCCCTTCTCTTATGTCATCTGTTTTGTATCTTAAATTCCTCATACGAGTGAAGTCATATGATACTTGTCTTTCTCTGACTAATTTTGCTTAGCATAATACCCTCTAGTTCCATCCACATAGTTGCAAATGGTAAGATTTCATTCTTTTTGATCACCAAGTAATACTCCATTGTATATATATATACGACATCTTCTTTATCTATTCATCCATCAATGGACATTTGGGCTCTTTCCATACTTTGGCTATTGTTGATGGTGCTGCTATAAACATGGGGGTGCATGTGCCCCTTTGAAATAGCACACCTATATCCCTTGGATAAATACCTAGTAGTGCAATTGCTAGGTCGTAGGGTAGTTCTATTTTTAATTTTTTGAGGAACCTCCATACTGTTTTCCAGAGTGGCTGCACCAGTTTGCACTCCCACCAGCAGTACAAAAGAGACCCTCTTTCTCTGCATCCTCACCTACATCTGTCATTGCCTGAGTTGTTAATGTTAGCCATTCTGACTGGAGTAAGGTGGTATCTCATTGTGGTTTTGATTTGTATTTCCCTGATGATGAGTGATGTGGAGCATCTTTTCATGTGTCGGTTGGCCATCTGGATGTCTTCTTTGGAGAAGTGTCTATTCATGTCTTTTGCCCATTTCTTCACTGGATTATTTGTTTTTTTGGGTGTTGAGTTTGATAAGTTCTTGATAGATTTTGGATACTAATCCTTTATCTGATATGTCCATTTGCAAATATCTTCTCCCATTCCATCGGTTGCCTTTTAGTTTTGCTGATTATTTCCTTTGCTGTGCAGAAGATTTTTATTTTGATGAGGTCCCCATAGCTCATTTTTGCTTATGTTTCCCTTGCCTCCAGAGACATGTTGAGTAAGAAGTTGCTGTGAGCAAGGTCAAATAGGTTTTGCCTGCTTTCTTCTCAAGGATTTTGATGGCTTCCTGTCTTATGTTTAGGTCTTTCATCCATTTTGAGTTTATGTTTGTGTACAGTGTAAGAAAGTGGTCCAGGTTCGTTCTTCTGCATGTCGCTGTCCAGTTTTCCCAGCACCATTTGCTGAAGAGACGGTCTTTATTCCATTGGATAGTCTTTCCTGCTTTGTCAAAGATTAGTTGCCCATACATTTGTGGGTCCATTTCTGGGTTCTCTATGCTATTTCATTGATCTGAGTGTCTCTTTTTGTGCCAGTACCATACTGTCTTGATGATTACAGCTTTGTAATACATCTTGAAGTCTGGGATTGTGATGCCTCCAGCTTTGGTTTACTTTTTCAGGATTTCTTTGGCTATTTGGGGTCTTTTCTGGTTCCATACAAATTTCAGGATTGTTTGTTCTAGCTCTGTGAAGAATTCTGGTGTTATTTTTTAAAAACATTTTTTTAACATTCATTTTTGAGAGACAGAGTGCAAGTTGGGGTGGGGCAAAGAGAGAGGGAGACACAGAATCCCAAGCAGGCTGCAGCCTCTGAGCTGTCAGCCCAGAGTCTGATGTGGGTCTCAAACCCACAAGCTGTGAGATCATGACCTGAGCTGAAGTTGGGTGCTCAACTGACTGAGCCATCCAGGCACTCCACTGGTGTTATTTTGATAGGGATTCCATTGAGTATGTAGATTGCTTTGGGTATTATCAACAGCTAAGCAATATTTTAATATATAAGCATATCACAATTTGTTTATCCATTCTGCTATCAGTGGAAATTTGAGTTATTTCCAATTTTTGGCTATTATGAATAAAGATGTTATGAACATAGGTGGATGTCTTTGTGGATATTTTCATTTCTCTTGAGTAAATACCTGAGAGTGGAGTTGTGAGATCATGAGGTAGATAGATGTTCAGCTTTACTATCTGACATCTTTTTAATATTGCTTTTATAATTCATAAATGGAATATTTTATCCATTTATTTAATTCTTGTTTAATTTCTCCTTGTAATGTCTCAAAGTCTTCAGAGTAGAAATCTTGCATATCCTTGCATACATTTAACTCCAACTTATTTTGTGTTTGATGATGCTGTTGTAAATGGTATAATTTATAAAACTTGATTTTTTGTGCTAATCTTTAGAAATTTTTTAAAAAAATAGTGACCTTGGAACCAGCAACTTTACTGACTAATTCTAATAGCTTTATTTTCTTTTGCATTTTTTATGTGCAAAAATCGTGTTAATTATAAATAATGAACACTTATTTCTTGCTTTCTAATTCTTAGGCTTTTTTTTTCTTGCCTTATCACACTGGCTAAAAATATATAATTTTAAGTAGAAATATTAACAGGCATCCTTGTCTTTATTTCAATTTGAGAAAAACTTGACTATTTCATAATTAAATATGGATTTGGGAAAACATTCTTTATCAGGTTAGATAAGTCACTTCTATGTTTACTTTTTATATGTTTCTTTGTTGTCTTAAATAAGTACTACATTTTCACATATGCTTTTTTGGAACTTATTTAGGTGATTATATTTCTGTTACTTTTTATAAATTTGTTATCTGCAGACTCATTAATTTTTAAAGAACTTGCTTTTATTTTCTGTCTCTACTGTCACTTGGATAGCTTAGTCTGTTGCTTTCTTAAATTTATTTGTGTATTTCTCCCAAACCTCTGGAAAACCCTTATCTTGGTATTATGAGTAAAAACAAAAAAAAAGTATGTTTATTCAATTCACGTTTTATAATTCTTATAAGCTGATTAAAGCCACTTGCACTTTTTATGGGAAATACCCTAAAACATATATTTATACTCTCAAACCTACTTACATTTTTAATCTGCTACAATCTGCATGAGTTGTTTTATTTCCTGTGAACCTACAACTCAAATAATGATTGTACTAATTTTATTTTATTTTACTTTATTTTATTTTATTTTTAAAGTTTATTTATTTTGAGAGAGAGAGAGAGAGAGAGACAGCATGAGTGGGGGATGGGAAGAGAGAGAGAGAGAATCCCAAGAAGTCTTTGTGCTGCCAGCACAGAGCCCGACGCAAAGCTCAAATTCAGGAAACCATGAGATCATGATCTAAGCCAAAACCAAGAGTCAGATGCTCAACGGAATGAGCCACCCAGGTGCCCCCTTACCTAATTTTAGAATAAATAAAGCTAACAAAATAAGTGTGAACTATATGTGACTGAAAGTAGGGAGATAATAATACGTAAAAATGATTTTATATCTACATAGTTCTTATACACTCAAAATGCAAAATTGTTGATGACTTTTGGGATCAGTTGGATACTTATGTCATTGGTTACATTCCCTTGTAAACAGGCCTTGAAATGGAGATTAGATTGCAGGAAGTTTATTAAAAATGTTATCTGCGAAGGAGTGAGGGAAACCAAACTGGATCAATGGAGAAGTCCAACTGCAATGCGGTTACAACAGAGACCTCGGTGTTTTTCTTTTCTTGTATTATTGAAGTATAGTTGACCTACAATCTTACATTAGTTTCAGGTGTACAATATAATTATGTGATAAGTATTTATAATTATGCTATGCTTCCCACAATTGTAGCTACCATCTGTCATTATATAACACTTTTGGTATAATACCATTGCCTGGATTCCCTATGCTGTACCTTTCATTCCTGTGACTTATTCATTCCATAATTTCACCTCTTTTTTGATTATCCCTTTACCCTTCCTCCTCTCTGGTAATCACCAGTTTATTCTCTATGTTTATGGACCTGTTTTTGCCTATGTTGTTTGTTTTGTTTTTCAGATGCCACACATAAATGAAATCATACAGTATTTATCTTTCTCTGACTTATTTCACTTAGCATAGTACCCACTAGGTCCATCCATGTTGTTGCAAATGACAAGATCTCATTCTTTTTTATGGTTGAGTAACTTTCCATATCTTGGCTATTGTAAATAATAATAACCATATCTTCTTTATCTGTGTATCTATGGATGCTTAAATTGCTTCCATATCTTGGCTATTGTAAATAATGCTGCAATAAACACGGGGATGCATATATCTTTTCAAATTAGTATTTTTGCTTTCTTTGAGTATATACCTAGTAGTGGAGTTACTGGATCATATGGTATTTCTATTTTTAACTTTTAAGGAAATTCCATACTGTTTTCCACAGTGGCTGCACCAATATACATTCCCACCAACAGTACATGAGCTTTCCTTTTTCTCCACCTCCTGGCCAACACTTGATATTTCTTTTGAGGAAATTTTTGATAATAGCCATTCTGACAGGTGTGAGGAGATACTTCATTGTAGTTTTTATTTGCATTTCCTTGATGATGAGTGATATTGAGCATCTTTTCATGTGTTTGTTGACCATCTGTATGCCTTCTTTGGAGAAATGTCTACTCAGATCCTATGCCCATTTTTTAATTGAATTGTTTTTTGGTGTTGAATTATATAAGTTCTTGATGTATGTGGATATTAACCCCTTGTTGCATATATCATTGACAACTAGCTTCTTCCAAGGGCGCCTGGATGGCTCAGTCGGTTAAGCGTCCGACTTCGGCTCAGGTCATGATCTCACTGTTCGTGAGTTCAAGCCCCGCGTCAGGCTCTGTGCTGACAGCTCAGAGCCTGGAGCCTGTTTCAGATTCTGTGTCTCCCTCTTTCTCTCTCCTCCCCCATTCGTGCTCTCTCTCCCTTCTCAAAAATAAACATTAAAAACAATTTAAAAAGAAATAGCTTCTTTCATTCACTAGATTACTTTTTTGTTTTCTTGGTGGCTTTCCTCACTGTGAAAAAGCCTTTTATTTTGGTGTAGTCCCAGTTTTTTATTTTTCCTTTTGTTCCTTTCTCCTGAAGAGACACAATGAGAAAAATGTTGCTATGGCTGATGTCAAAGAGATTGCTACCTATGTTTTCTTCTAAGAGTTTTATGGTTTAATGTTTTACATTTGGGCCTTCAATCCATTTTGAGTTTATTGTTGTGTCTGGTGTAATAAAGTGGTCCAGTTTCATTCTTTTGTATCTAGCTGTCCATTTTCCCCAGCACCATTTATTGAAAAGGTTGTCTTTTCATCATTGTTTAGTCTTGCTTCCTTAGTCGTAGATTGATCATATAAACATGGTTTTATTTATGGGCTCTCTATCTTGTTCTCTTGATCTGTGTATCTGTTTTTCTGCCCATCCCATAGTGTTTTGACTGTTACAGTTTTGTACTATATCTTGAAAGAGGGGATTGTAATAATTTTAGTTTTGTTCTTTCTCTAGATTGCTTTGGCCCTTCAGGGTTTTTGTAGCTCCATACAAATTTTCAGATTCTTTTTTTCTAGTCTGTGAAAAATGCTACTGGTGTTTTGATAGAGATTGCATTGAACCTGTAGATTGCTTTGGGTAGTATGAACATTTTAACAATATTCTTTTAATCCCTGAGCATGGAATATCTTTCCATTTGTTCATGTCATTTCTGAGACTTCAATGATTTCCACAGGGACTTCTACAACTGAAATGGAGTTTTCTCACCTTGAGGCAAGTGGTTAACTTTATTTATTTATTTTTCTTCAAAGTTTTAAAATTTATTTTTAGAGAGAGAGAGAGAGAGAGAGAGAGAAAGCATGTGGAATAGGGGCAGGGAAATAGGGAGAGAGAGAGAATACCAAGCAGGTTCCATACTGTCAGTGTAGAGTCTGACTCAGGGCTCAATCTCATGAACCTTTAAAATCATGACCTGAGCCAAAATCAAGACTCCACACTTAACCAGTTGAGCAGCCCAGGCACCCCAAGTGGTTGACTTTATAACTCATTTCTGAGTCAGTCTTTGGATATGGGCTGCTCTCTGGAAGGGCATGTGACCTTGGACTAATGGTAGTTCTTAGAGAGGGACTGATCTAATAATGCAGTCACCAATACTTCCAGAATTTGGGGAATGAAGGCTGCCTCAGTCCTTGAATGAGACCTGGATAACATACCACAGTATCCACTGTGCTTCTGTGTTTAAGAAAATATAATATTGGGGCACCAGGGTGGCTCAGTTGGTTAAGTGTCTGACTCTCAGTTTCAGGTCAGGTCATGATCTCGTGGTATCATGAGTTCAAGCCCACAATGGGCTCTGTGCTGACAGCAGGGAGCCTTTTGGGGACTCTCTCTCTCTCCCTCTCTCTGTCCTCCCCCTCACCCCCATTCATTGTCTCTGTCTCTCTCAAAATAAATAAATAAACTTAAAAATATGTATAATATTAAACCAACTGATTTACAATTGGGTCAGTCCATCCACCTTCCTTGATAATGTTTTTGTTTTGTTTATATAGTGCCCTGCAACACAGATTCAACTGTGCTATGATGTGCTATGACAGAAGGAGGTGGAATTTGAAGGTGGAAGGCTGTTTTTTGAGTTTAGGTTCTGCCATTTTGCAGCTTTTTGTATACTTATAAGTAGGGTCACACAAGGAATCTGCCTCTCAGTTTCCTATTGTATTCAATGAAAAGCATATTATAGTTGACTCTTGAACAACATGAGTTAGAATGTGTAGGTCCACTTATATGCAGATCTTTTTCCATAAACACAGTTCAGTACTGTAAATGTAATTTTTCTTTTTTTTATTTTCTTAATCACATTTTCTTTTTTTTCTTTATTAAAATTTTTTAAGTTCATTTATTCATTTGGAGAGAGACAGAGAGAGCAAGTAGGGGTGGAGCAGAGAGAGAGGGAGAGAGAGAGAGTCCCAAGCAGGCTCTGCCCTGTCAGCACAGAGCCTGATGCAGGACTCAAACTCACGAAACACGAGACCATGGCCTGAGCCCAAACCAAGAGTCAGATGCTTAACCGACTGAGCCATGCAGGCACCCCTTAATAACATTTTCTTTTCTCTAGCTTACTTTATTGTAACAATACGGTACATAATATATATAAAATATGCATATATTTTTATGTATATATAATATATACAAAATATGTGCCTACCAACTGTTTATTTTTTGATAAGGTTTCTGGCCAACAGTAGGCTATTAGTTTAGTTTTGGGGGAGTCAAAAATTATACATGGATTTTTGACTGTGTGGGAGGTGGGTGCTCTTAACTCCTGTTGCTCTGGGGTCAACTATATATCTTAAAGTTTAAAAGCATAAGAAGTTAGTTGGTGAACTGTTACCTTTTACATTCCTTTTGTGTTTTGCTAAATAACTTTCTATAGTCATTTGCAGATTTATTTTAGTTATTTACAAACCCAATCCCATGGAGTGACTTTAAAAATATTTGACTGCAATTTACAAGCAGGGTAAAATGGCTAATTCTGAAGACCTCTGAATAAATTAATCAGTATCACATAGACTTAACTTTCCCTAAAATAGAAGCTAAAAGGCACTGGACATTTCAATAGAACATCTACTTGAACCCCATAAAGAGCTTGGCCCTTATGATTAGCATTCCATTTAGTTTCAAAAACAGAGACTGGTTTTACTAGAAGAGCAAATGAACTCTGAAAGTTGGTATTTTTACTATTCAGTGATGCATTTTTGCACCCAAACTCAAATGTTAATATAAAACAAGGAGCAAAATGGAATAATATAAGCTAGTGAGTTACTCATTTCCAGAAAAATCCCCTCTAAAATTTCCTTGCTAAAGATGGGGTAGTGTCTTCTCTTTGAGTAATCTTTTCCTTGTCACATAGATACAACGATTGTTCTTTTCCGATAGGACATATATGGTCTTTCTTTTTCTGCGGCACAGACTATCAATTCACAAGCAGTGACTGGGACTGGATTTTTATTTCTCTCGGACTAAGGTGTGTATTTTTACTGTGGTTCATCCTTAATGAAGATAATGAACATGGAGGCTGTATCCAGGTTCAGAAGGTGGAGGGCAGTGGGGAAACCTACCTGGAATTAAATAAGGGCTACTAGTCAATCGTCCACCTTTGCTTTTCTACATGAGGGCGAGATGCGTTACGTCTCCTAAAAACCTCCACCACATTGCATTTTCTCCTTTTCTCTCCCCTTGCCCCTGAAATGACATTATGTGATTTCCTCTTGTATGCAAGTTAGTTAATAGCTGAGTTCAGTCAAAATCAATTTGTGAATAAGTAAACACCTCGTAATAAATAACACACTTTCAAAGCGCGTGTTTTTTTGGATTGATCTTACATCATCCAATAAGATCTGCCAATATCATTTTACATTAACTCCTGTCATGTTTAAATGCTTTTATAGGCTAATGGGGCGGTTTGTAATTCTACGATACCTATGCCATTTCTCAGATATATGGCACATAACAGATAAATAAGATGTCTGCGAAGGTATTTGTATTGAATGTTCACGGAGGGTTTCCTCTCTTACTGCCCTCACACACGGAAGCTACCCTGGGAGATGAATGTGCCAGGATAAGTTATCCGGGGCTCATAAAATCTTTTTCAGAAGATTGAAATAAAGTCAGTGCTTGCAGAAGACAAATCAATTGTGACATTTCTGAATAGAGTGCGATGCATTTAATTAGCAGCAGACATACTGGCAAATGCTGAATTACCCAATAAATCACTGAATGCTGGAACCCGTACAGAGCAGGGAATCAGCTGTCTTGTGAGATGTACAGCAAGTGATAATAGGGAGATCTGGCCATTTGTATTGTCACTTTGCTCCGTTGTCTGTTAATTTTTTTTTCTGTGTTGACATTTGCACATGGAGCCCCTTTAATTATTTGGAACTATCCGCGAACCCTGTCCCCACCTACTCTGAGAATATTTTACAAATATTTGCATTTGCAAAGGACATTCGCTACTGTTGATGTGATATGGCAGATGTGGCATCTAAGGTCCTCTGTGGAGGGAGAATTCAGTGTAGCCAGAAATCCTCAGCACAGACGTTCTGAAGAAGCAACGAACAGGGTCATCGTATTACAGTTCATTGAAAATATTGGAGGTGTTACTTTAGTCATTTTTAAATCTCACAAAGGTACCTACCAGTTTAGGCAGAAAAATGACTTACTTTAATGTTTGACACCTTTGGTTTAAAAAAAAATTTTTTTTTTAACCTGTAACTTTGACACGTCTTCAGTCTACCTTTTTGAAATGCTACAGCTAAAAAGCATTGAGGCTTAAATCCAATGTTTTGGCTATGGAGAATCTGGGAAAAAAGATTGAAGATGAATTCTAAATGAGCGTTGCTGGCTCTGGAAGAAAAGGCAGAACATTCCCTCCCCCAACTGAGGGATATTTTATACATAAATTGATGGTTCTACTAGTGAGCCTTTTATTGACTAGCCTTCTATTATACAAACATTAAGGTAGCTTCTCATAGAAACACTACATCAGGTGTAAGATGCCTGTCCCACACCCGCTCCACATGACCTCTCTGCCTCTGATACCGTATTAAATGGTGACATTTCAAACTTTTGAGTCTAGATAGGGCCAGGGATGCTACTGACTATGAAAATACGGGGGTGCAATATAAAGAAACAAGCATTCCTTTATTTATAATAGTCTTTCAAGCTGGAGTCTGATTTTCCTGAAGTACAGCAACTTTAAAAAGACTAGCAAGGCTCGCCTGAAGTCATGGAGGTCCAGCTTGTATTGCTATGGCTTCTAGTTACGATGTAGAGGAGTGGAGGAGTCTTAGAATCACGTAGGGAGGTCCCACTCCTTTCCTCTACACCCCTCCCCCCGCCATTTTCCTAAAATGTGGATGGGAAAGGGACCTCCTTACCCCCAAGGAATCTATAGGGGTGGAGAGGCAGGCATAAATTAAACAATAAAATCCACAGGCATCCCGCAGTCTGCTGCACAGACACTACCCAAATCCTTCAGCACCCTGTACCTTTCTTCATTGTTCTCCTCATTACTGTGCTTAGAGAAGATGACTTCCCAGCCCCAGCAGGCTGAATCTTGATTAGGTTAAGCCCATGAGGCCACTGCCATTTCCTTTGCCAATAACTGGTTGAGGAAAGGGGATGTTATACAGTGTTGACTGATGGGATGTTGGGGGAGTCTTTTGGACAGATTCCATTTGCTGTTATATAGAGGCATAGAAAGAGACATTTGGTCTTATATAAAGGTGTAGAAAGAGACTTTATTTTTTCTGTCTCTGAATGCATTTGAATGAAAAAAATTAGAGCTGATGTAATCATCTTTAGGAACAGGAGCGTAGTCTGAGGACTAAAGCTAACGCTTGAAGGATAGAGAGGTTAATAGGGTGAGCAACCATCCCATTTGTCCAGGACTGAGGGTGTTTCCAGGACTTTGAGCTAAAACCAGGAATGTCCCAGGCAAACTGGGACAAGTTTATCACCTCAGAAAAGACAAGATTAGGTCTTTGCTGCTATCATCTAACCACCAAGTTAGTCAACTATGCAAAAGACCTACTTCTGGACTTTAATGATTGTGATGAATATCCTTTTTTTTATGCTATTCTGAGTTGCATTTTGTTTAATACAGCTGAAAGTGTCCTCAATGACCAGTATAGAAGGAATTTTATTTTAAATGAAACTCAGCAAAAGATGGCCTTTTAAAAATGTGTTCTTCTTAATCCTAAACCTTTCACCTAAAGTCATTAACTAATTCATGGACCCGTTAAAATGAATGTAATAAGAATTAATAATCAATTAATCATCAGCCAAATAATTTTGACTTCACATTTTATATGGCCATTCTTTGCTCTTACAGTATAGTGATTTCTTAGAAATATAACTAATTATAAAACAGACCAACCATGTGCTATTGTTCAAACATCTTCAACATCAACAGCAATAAATGTCAAATGAACAGATAAGAATTCAAAAAGTGAAATATAGTATTGATTTGCATCTTCAAATGACCAGAACAGCAATATAGCAAGCAATGGCAAAAACAAAGGGGGCCTCAATATTATCTTCTTAAAATTAATTTTTAATTTTTAAATAACTCTAGATTGACTATTATTTTAATTGTCTAGAATTGTATTTCTCATTGTATGCTTCCAGGAAGAACGGTTGCAGTAGCAGTCTGTCTCAAAGTCTAAGCAAAGCATGAGACAGAGATTTGTACACTGCAATTTGTTCCTCACTTGACTTTATCCCAAACACCATCGAGTATTTGTGTGGTGATTGTTGAGTACTGACCTTACGTGTGACCTCAGACAATCAATTCTGTCATCTATTTAAGCTCGAGAAGGATGGTAGAATTCTGCACCCATAGAATTGCTTCATCGTTTAGGTATCACGGAAGTAAAAACTCTGGAGAAAGCACCACAGATAATTGGACATTATAACAGTTGGCAATGGTATTTCTGATCTAGAGGGTTCTATCTCAGTGAGTGCGCAGGGGATCCATTTCCAGCCATCTCTCCGGTTAAAATGTGCTATGATATCACGCAAGAAATGAGGAAATGTTGTTGGCAATGGAATCATCAGTTCACTGACCGCACTCAGCTATTTGTTTTCCTTTGTCAGGGCTGGAGGGTGGCAGGTTTCAATGTCTGGTCAATTGAGGCATTGAATCAGTACAGGCGGGGCTAGTGACTGACAATCAGTCATGGTAGCCATCTGGGGGAAATCCTCAGCAAGCTTAAGAAGGTTTCACACTGGGTCAAAAGATACAAATTGCATTTTATAATTTGTACAACTTGAAAGGATATTTCTCCTTTGAAAATGTTGAGAATATTTAAAGGAATCCAAAGTAAGCCCTTCTTCTACCTCCATATTTTGCCTTTTCAAGCCAAATAAGAGAATCAACTAGTGAGAATATCTGATTTCCAAACTAACAGATTATTTGGAATTGCTGCTTTGCAACTGAGTTTTGATTAAAGTCATTTCTTGCCTTCAAATATTGTAGCTTTTTCTTGCAAAATTTTTCACTGATAAAAAGACATAGTCACAAATGCTTGATTATATCCATTTGTCAGACTCAACTTACCCAGAGAAGCTTCACTCAGCCTAATTATTTTTAAGAATGGATCCATTAAGCAATCTGGTATCCCCTATAATAAGTAGAGGTTTCTATTTCTGTAAGAGAATTAGAAAATAAAAAGCAAATATCAAGTCAAATATTGCTTCAGGAAAGATTTACGAAAGGATCATATAAACCATTTATAATCTCCAAAGAAACTCAGAAGTATCCTAAATTTCCATCTAAACCAAGACTCTAGGACTTTCCCCTCACCCCTCTGCCTCCCTTGAAATGAGACAGTAGAACACAGAAGCCTAGATTTGGAGCAAAGATTTTGTAATCCTACGGACTTGAAATTCAAAACCTGGGGTTGCCGCTTGCCACAGTGACATGCATGTTTCAATTTGATAGTTTAAACTTTTAGAGCTTCAGCTTTTCTGATTTGAATATTGGGATCATAATATCTACTGCATAGGGTTTTCTCCAATTAGATGATGTAAAGCAATTAGCAGGGTGCAGGGTAGTTCTCAATAGATGGTATCATTGTAATTAGTAGTGATTCGGGTTTGTGTTGTTTCTAACTCCATGTGCAATTTCTTCACTTGACTTCATGTTGCCCTCTCAGGCCTGACACATTGATCAACCTGCTAATTTGTCAGACAGTCTCTTTCACCTAATATTTTTGGAACATTTTCTTATTGTCACCAGTCTTTCAGCCACGTACCTTGGCATCACCTTGGACTCTCTATTATTTATTTATTTTTGTTTTCATAGTTAGAAATTTGATTCTTCTTTACTGATACCTCTGATAAATAGATATACAAATGATCCTTCCCCTATACTATAAATTATTAACGATTATCAGACAGAAAAACAGAAGAAAAACAAAACCAGAGAATTTTCTTGTTTTCTCCTCTGTGTTGTTTTGAAGGAATTAACTACTATATTAGTTTCCTAGGGCTACCTTAACAAATTACCATAAGCCGGGTGGCTTAAAAAAAGCCCAGAAACTTATTCTCTTAGAATTCTAGAGTCTAGAAGTCCAATGTCAAGGAGTTGACAGGGTTTCTTCCTTCTGAGGGCTCTGAAGGAGATTCTATTCTATGTCTCTTTTCTAGCTTCTGGTGATTGCTGACAATCTTTGCCATCCCTGGCTTGTATCTGTATCACTCCAATCTCTGCTTTCTCCTTTACATGGCCTTCTTTCCTGTGTGTCTCCTTTGTGTCTCTGTGCACCTTCAAATCTCCCTCTCCTTCTAAGGACACTAGTCATTGGATTTGGAGCCCACCCTAATCTAGGATGACCTCATCTTAACTTGGTGACATCTACAAAGAATCTATTTCCAAATAAGGTCACATTCTGAGCTTCTTGGTAGATATGAATTTTGGAGGGGGGACACTGTTCAGCCAGGTACAGCTCTAAATAAAAATTCATTTTTGAAAAAAGAGGAAATAAAGGAAGTTTGCACTTTCCTAAATAATCTGCCTTTAAAGCAGTCTTTTGTATTGGCCCACACACACACTCTCTCTTTTTATTCCGTTCTTACCACCCTACATAAGGTTCTAGTGTACAAAACTAATATTTTAAAATGTGTAATCCAATTTTTTTTCAAGTCTAAAAATTTGACTCTAATTGGCCTGGGATAGCCATCTCCTGGTTGTGGGAGCTGGGGATTAGGATTTGTTACAGGTATAGAAATAATGTCAGCTTTTGACATTCAAAATATGTCTTTACAGCCAAGATAATTATCTTGTAAGCCTATCTATTTAGTTAAAAAGGAATTTAATAAATTCTTTTGGCACTAATTCCCCTACATTTTGGCATATAAATTGCTAAACCAGGGATTCAGGTCATAGAATACCCTGAAAATATATAGAAAATACAAATATTTGTGATTAATGCTTGGGCAGGAACTTGGAATTAGAAAGAAAGATGTATATAAAAACACTTCTGTTTCCTGGAATGTGGGAAGGAAATTGGGAGAGAAAAGGAGGAAAGTTAAATAAGAAGATAAAGATCAAAAACTCATCTTCTAGCTAAGATGAAAAGTATATGAGGGGGCACCTTGGTGGTTCAATTGGTTAAGCATCTGACTCTTGATTTCAGCTCAGGTCATGATCTCATGGTTTGTGAATTCGAGCCCTACATCAGGCTCTGCACTTCCAGCATTGAGCCTGCTTGGAATTCTCTCTCTCCTCTCTCTCTGTCCCTCTCTTGCTCTTGCTCTCTGTCTCTCAAAATAAATAAATAAACATTTTTAAAAAGTACATGACAGCATTACTCCTGCCATAATAGAATAAGTAACTATAATATCTCTACATTTTAAAGCTAGCAGAGAACTATGGATGCAAAGAAATCTAAAGGAAATACGTTACACAAAATGGCAAACCTTTCCCAAGTGAATAAAGCCAATTCCATCTCAGGGGCAAATTGTCATGTCTGAATATGGGCAGGACAATTATATATAACAGGGTCTGCTATAGGCAGAGGAACTTTCTGGGGTAAAGAGAGGCCAGCACAACTTTAAACCATCTGGGGACAGATTGGAATGTGGAGCTACCTGAAATTCCTGCTTACTTTTCTACATCTTTCTAGCATTTTGTTGAGCACAAATTGTTATGAGAAGCTAAAGGTGGAGCTAGGAGGCAGAGAGAGATCAATACACACAGAGAAGATCTTGCCTTCAAAACATTTGAAACCAGAGGTGAATCAAAACTAACTAATGGAGAAACTCAGCTTCAAACCAGTGTTGTTCCTTTTTGGATCAAAGAAATCAGTTACTCACACTAGTTGCCAGGCATAAGAAAATGTATTTCCTCTCTGAGGGAAAACACTATGTATTCCAGTTTTGACAGTTCTGTAATCAGAATATTGGGCATACAGAAAAAAAAAATGGGAAAATTACCAAGAGGAAAAATAGTTAAAAGAAGCTGACCCATGGATGACTCGGATATTGGAACAAACAGGTTAAAGACTTCAACAATTCTGATTCTTTTAAAGAAAATATACAAAAAGAAAGGAAAAATCAATGAAAAGATGGAGAATTTTAAAAGAACAATGAAATGCTATGAACTAACCAAATTGATACTCTAGGACCAAAAAATGCAATATCTGAAATTAGAAATTCACTGGATGGGCTTCATGGCCAAACTGGACACAACAAAAGAAAGGACCAGTAATGTGAAGATGAATAGAACTGAAGAGGGGGTGAAAAAAATGGAGAAAAAATAGCATTTATGACATGAAGGACAATAACAAATGGTCTAATAATTGTGATAGGGATCTCCTGAAGGAGATGAAAGAGAAAATAAGGCAGATAAATGTTTCAAGAGAGAATGGCTGAAAATTTTCCAAAATTGATGATAAATATCAACTTACAGATTCAAGAAGCTTATCAAACTCTAATACGGAAAAATATAAGAAAAGCTGCACCCTGGCACATCTTGGTCAAATTGTTAAAAAGCAAAGTATAAGAGAAAATCTTAAAAGCAGCCAAAGAATAAAAAACACATTATATTCAGGGAACAACAAATAGATGAGATTGACTTCTCATCAGAAACAATGGAAGCCAGAAAACAATGGCATGACTTTTTTAGAGTACTGAGTAAAAAATATGCTCACCTAGAGTTCTTTACTAGGCAAAAATAAACTTTAAAATGAAGCTAACATAGAGGTGTTTTCAGACAAACGTAAGTTGAGATAATCTAATAAGAACTAATGCAGAAAAATTGTCAAGCTAAAGGAGAAATATTCCCAAATTGAAGAACAGATCTACAGAAATGAATGAAAAGTAATATAAGAAGTAATTTAAAAAAATTTATTTATTTTTGAGAGAGAGAGAGAGACAGAGACAGAGAGAGCAGGGAAGGGGCAGAGAGAGAGGGAGACAGAGAATCCGAAGCAGGCTCCAGGCTCTGAGCTGTCAGCATAGAGCCCAATGCGGGACTCAAACTCACAGACCGCGAGATCATGATCTGAGCTGAAGTTGGATGCTTAACTGACCAAGCCACCCAGGTGCCCTATAAGAAGTAATTTTAAAGGATTTCGAATATTTTGTACTGATGTACTTTACTGCATATGTAAAAGGAAAATACATGATAGAAGTAGCACAAAGGATAGGAGGGTTTAGTGAAATTATAATTTGTAAGTTTCCTTAAGTGAAACGATAGAATAACTCAAGGTAAACTTACAATGTCATATACATATAATGTTAAGAGTAAGCAGTGAGTAAAATGCAGAAGCATATAGTTAAAAAGAAAACTAAAAGGAAAAACTAAAATTTTTATTTAAAGGAAGGCAGAGAAGTTTGAACAAAGGAACAAAGAACAGAGGGTCAACTAGAAAATCGCAAGATCATAGACTTACGTCATCGTATCAGCAATTGCATTAGGTGCAAAAGGAATGATTACTCTGTTGTCAGTTTCTGTTAGTCTGAATAATAAAACAAGATCCAACTATGTCCTGCTTATAAGAGACACACTTTAAGTATAAGGGCACTGAGAGGTTGAAAGTAAAATGGTTGAGGGATGCCTGGGTGGCTCAGTTGGTTAAGTGTCTGACCCTTGATTTCGGCTTAGGTTGTGATTTCGGCTCACAGTTTGTGAGTTTGAGCCCCACATCGGGTTCCGTGCGGACAGTGTGGAGGCTGCTTGGAATTCTCTCTCTCTCCTTCTCTTTCTGCCCTCCCCAACTCAAAATAAATAAATATACTTTTAAAAAAAGAAGTAAAATGATTTAAAAAGTTGTGCTATTCAAACACTATAAAAAAGCTGATATGGCTACATTAATATCAGACAATAGAATTCAAGACAAGGAGCCTTATCGGAAGTCAAGAAGGACATTTCAAAATGATAAAAGGGTAGTGTCATTAAAAAACCAATAAAAACCTTAAATGAGTTTGCATCTAATAATGTAGCTTTAAAAATCTCTGCTGTCTTATGAGAGAGATCAGTGGGATTTGACATGAATTATCACACATTCCTCCCTGATAGCTTCTTCACATAGCTTCCAGAACACACATTCTCATGGTTTGTCAGAGGTTAATACTTCTTACTCATTAATAATTCTTCAGTACCTTTTCGTTAACATCTCTTCTCTCATATTCCTGCATGTAGACATGTCTTAGGGTTCAGTCCATATTCCTCTTCTTTTCTGGGTCTTCATTGATGTTCTCATCCTCTGTAACAGTTTTAAATATCACTACACTAACAACTACCAAATATTATATCTACAGCCCAAATTTCTCTCTCAAATTCTAGATTTGTACATCCAAATGCCTATTTGAATCTCTATTCAAGTTGTAATTGCCTTAAACTCAACTTGGCCAAAACTAAACTCTAATTATTCAGCCTTCCTATTAATTGAAGGCAAGTATATTCTTTCACTTGCTAAATCCACAATCCCTTGGAATTATGAGAGATTCCTAACTCTATTTCACATCTCACATCTAATCTCTAAGGACTTCCTGTTGACTGTACCTTCAAAATACACTCAGAATCTAACTACTTCTTCAATCTCCATTGCTATTACTCCTGGATTTCTGCCTTAGGGTGCTAACTGAAGTTCATATTTACACACCACTACACAGAATTTTTTCAACATAGCAGTTGGAATGGTCTTTTTTTTTTTTAAGGAATGAGATTAATATTTTTTTATTTGGATGAAGCTAACATAAACTAACCATTTTAATGTGTAAAATTCAGTGCCATTTGGTACATTCACGATGTTCTGTAACTACCACCTTTATTAAGTTAAAACATTTCTGTCATCTCTCCAGAAAACCCCACACCCATTAAGTAGTTACTCTCCAATCCCTGTTCTTCCTACCCCCTTGCCGACCACCAATTGCTTTCTGTCTCTATGGTTTTACCTGTTCTGGATATTTTATATGAAAGGAATCATATGATATGTGACCTTTTGTGACTTTTTTCACTTATACTGTTTACAAGTTTCAACCAGGTATAGCATGTACCAACACCTCATTTCTTTTTATGGTTGAATAATACCTCATTGTATACATCACATTTTATTTATCTCTTTGTCCAATGATGGGCGTTTGGTTTGTATCCAGCATTTGGCTACTGTGAATATTGCTGCTATGAGTGTTTGTATACAAGTATTGGTTTGAGTGCCTCTTTTTAACTGTTTAAATTTTTGAAACAAGTACAAACTTGCAGAAATGTTTAAGAACAGTACAAAAAACTATTTATTTTCCTGAATCATTTAAAAGTATGTTGCTGTCCTTATGCCCCAACTTCTTCTAATATCTTAGCAAATATTTCCTACAAACAAGGATATTCTCCTAAGTAACCATAACACAACCACTGGGATTAATATATTACTACCATAACGTCCTCAGACCTCACTCACATTTTGCCAGTTGTCTTAATAATGTCCTTTATGGCAAAAGGATTCAGTGCAGAATCATGTGCAGTGTTTTGTTGTCATGCCTTTTTCAGAGTCTTTAGTCTGAAATTGTTCCTTTGTCTTTCACTCATATAAACCTTTTGAAGATCATTTCCTAGGAAGTCGCTCAGTTTGGAGGGTCTGGTGTTTCCTCATGATCAGATTCAGAGTATACATCTTAGTCAAGGATTACATAGAAATGGTGCTATATCTTCTCAGATGCTACATGATTTTGATTGCTGGTAGTGAGTACTCTTTTCCTATTTGTAATTATCAAGAATTTTGCAAAGAAGAGGTGCTGTGAAACTGTGTGAATATTTCATTTATCATCAAACTTTATAGTTATTCATTTAATATGTATGGATTTATGATTTCCTATTTTATTTAATGAGTTATATTATCATACTCACATTACCACATATCTGGCCCCTACAAATATGGAAACCCTTTCAAGCTAATTTCAGTGTTGTTTTAACATATTCTTTTAATACCTTTTGTGATTTCTAGTACAAGGAGATATCCCAGACTCATCCTGTGTATTGCTTGCTCTGGGGTTGGAATCAGCTACTTTTCCAAGGAGCCCTTATAGTGAAATACAGCATTTAGAAGCCATGATCCTAATGCTAACAGTGCTCATTGCTATTGGGGTATCATTGTTCCCAGTGCTCTCAATGAACAGAGTTAGGGAGTGTGTGTGTGCATGTAAGTGTGTGTGCATGTAAGTGTGTATATACACATATAGCCACATCTAGATTATTTTCATGAGTTTATATGGCCACATTTATACATATATACACATAATATACCATATATAAAATATACATATATATGTATATATATGTGTATATATATATATATATATATATATATATATAAGCAAGAGTTGTATTTTTTTGACCAATTACCTGCCAACACCACAGGGTTTACTCTAATCTTTCTCCCCTTCATATTTATAACTCCCTTCTGTAACCATGAGAAACTTGGATCCCATTATTTCTAATATATTTCACTATTTGTAACCACTATTCCATCTGCACCACCATCCGCTCCCTTGCGTAGACACCCTCCTCACCCAACTTGGGCTGTAACAGCACTTTCTGGGCTGCACCCCACGCCTCCCACACACAGATGCTCTGATTCCCACAGCAGACCACCTCACTGTAGAAGTGCCTTCTACAGACCCTCAGACACTGATCCTTCATACTGGGTCTCCCATGTGGTGGTTCTCCTTATCCTGCTTGGACCCCAGTACCCTGTGCCAGTTCTCCACATAGATGCCTTCCCTACAATGCTTGATCTCTGACATCCTGGCTGGGCAGGCTTCCTATGTGGTTGCCTTTTGCACTTCACTTGGTCTCTGACACCCATTCTGGGTCATCATGACCCTATCCCTCTATTCAGCTGGCATAAATGCCTACCTTGCTTTGTGCTCCCTGATGACTTTGGACTAAATGTTTAGGAAGAGAGGGAAAGAAGAAGAAAAGAATGATTCTTTTTAAAAATGTTTATTTATATTTGAGAGAGAGACACACACACAACAGAGTGTGAGCGGGTGGCGGGGGGTGCAGAGAGAGAGAGGGAGACACAGAATCTGAAGCAGGCTCCAGGTTCTGAGTTGTCATCATAGAGCCTGATGTGGGGCTCAAACTCACAAGCTGTGTGATCGTGACCTGAGCCAAAGACAGAGGCTCAACCAACTGAGCCACTCAGGCACCCCAAGAATGATTCTTTTAAAATCCAATTCTGACTAAAATGGGTGTACAGTTTGCATTGCCTTTACCAGTTTCTGAGACATCTAATTTCTCCATAGCCTCCTGAAATGCTTCCTGTCCCATTCGGAGAGAAAGCCAAAGTCCTCATAATAATATTCTAAGTCCTACTTACTGTTTCTTATTACTCTGTTTCTTCAACTCTATCTAACTTCCCTCAACCCACTTCATACTCTCATTTTCCTTCAGATAACTCATTTCCTTGCTACTCCTCAAATATATAAGGCGAGCTACTGATCCAGGCTTCTTTATTGTGGCTGTTTCCTCTATTTCAAACATTCCTCCCCCAGATTCTCCCATAAATATCTGTGCAAATCTCGTCTTCTTCGTGAGGTCTGACCGGATGTATTTGTTTGCTTGGGCTGCCATAACAAGATACCACAGGCCGAGTGGTTTCAACAACAGAACTATTTTCTCTCAGTTCTGGAGACTGGAAATCCAAGATCAAGATGTCAGCAGGTTTCATTTCTTCTTGGCTTATAGATGGCCACTTTTTACTGTGTCCTCATGTGGTCTTTTCTCTGCACATGCACATCCCTGGTGTCTCTCTGTGTGTCCTAATCTTCCCATCTTATAAGGATACCAATCAGATTGGATTAGGGTCTACCTTAAGGACCTCATTTAAAATTTTTTATCTAAAGTCTCTGTCTCCAAATACAGTCACATTCTAAGGTATTAGGTGTTAGAGTTTCAACATATGAATCTTGAGATGACACAATTCAGTCCACAACACCTGACCACCAGATGTAATATTGAAATTTACACCAACCTGGTACTTCCAATTCCCACTGCATTGTACATTTTTATTTCCAGAGTTCTGATCACTTTCTATCAGGGTAAATAACTTGATCTATGCCTGTATATTTTTTATGATCTGTCTTCTCCAATTGGAATGTAAATTCTACAAAGCACTACAACAGTGCTTAGTGCATAGGAAGCAATCCATGCATAGTGTTGAATGAATAAAACTTATCCATGTAGTATTGATGAACATTTGGGTCATTTCCAGTTTAATGCTGTTAAAAACAATGCGCTAAAATCATTTTACACATGACACACATGTATAACACATGGTAGATAGATGATATAGAAAGATAAAGATATAGATATAGATATAGATATAGATATAGATATAGATATAGATATACATTCTATACAATATATCTTAAGAGACATTGGGTATGTATTTATTGCTGAGTCATAGGGTATGCATATTATATTAGTTTCCTGTGGTTGCCATAACAAAGTACAACACATTAGGTAATTTAAGGCAACAGAATTTATTCTTTCACAGTCTGGAGGCTAGAAATCTGAAATCAAGATGTTAGCAAGGCTGTGCTCCCCCTAAAGGCTCTACAGAAGGATCCTTTCTTGCCCCTTCTAGCTTCTGGTGGTAGTCAGAAACCTTTGGCTTGTGGCAGCATAACATTCTGTTTCCATTTTCACATGACCTTCCCTGTGTGCCTGTGTCCCTGCCCCTTCTCTAGCCCCTCTGTCCTTACTCTTACATAGATATCAGTCATTGAATTAGGGCCATTCTAATCCTGTATGACCTCAATTTAATTACGTTTGCAAAGACACTATTTCCGAATAACCTCCCACTCACAAATACCCAAGGTTAGGATTTGAACATAACTTTTTAGGGTACACAATTCAACCCATAATATGTATTTATCTACTTTCAGTAGATAATGCCAAAATATTCTCCAAAATGGTTGTGCCAATGAACACTGCCACCATGGTATTTGAGAGACTGCGTTCCTCCATACCTTCTCTGATATTTATTACTGTCAGACAACTTACTTTTAGCTAATTTGTTGATTGGGGTAATAACTCATTGATGGTTTCATTTGAGAATTAGCCTGCCAAGTTTCACAGAATAATTTCTGTATTTGGATTTTGATTGAATTGTAGGTATAAAACAGTTTGGCACTAATATCTTTATGGTATTGTCTCCAAATCCATGAATATGGTATATTATGCCATTTATCTGGTCATCTTTAATGTCACTCAATAAAGTTTTATAAGTTTCCCATTAAAAAGTAACTAAAGTCCAAATTCTTTCTACTCTAGTGTAGGTTCTGACAAAGCAGGCAGAGCTGCCTTATGTCAACCTGGACTGTGTCCACAGCACACTAAACTAGGTGGCATGACATATTAGACAAAGGGAGGATCTGAGAGTCAGTGTTCTCATGCTTTCCATAGTCTGTCCAGAGCCATTCTCAGCTTTGGCCTGGTTAAACTCTGATCAGAAAGCCATGGCTGCCACTGGGCACTGCATGGTAGGAAGAGGGGCTGGCAGCAGAGGTTAGGGACAGATCAGTGGGCAGGTAGACTGGTAGATGGTTGACTGACACTGTTTGTGGCTGGAGTAAGTAAAAAACGAGGCCAGGTGAGCTGGGGTGTCTTCCCAGGTTCTAAGCACACTGAGAGAGATCAAATTACAAGGTGCATAAAAGGCAGGTTGCAGCTGCAAGTCAAGCTGGGAAAGTACCATATTAGGAAAAAGACTGGCCCTTAAGTCAGTGGATGCAGGCCAGTGCCCACTCCAGGACCAACACAAAGCTCTTCCCCTCCTCCCCAATTCCACAGGGACACAGAAATCACCCTCCTCCCTCCATACACCTGAACAACATCTTAGAAAAGAAGGGGAGATGGAAATGATCTTAGAGGCTGAGTGCCATTGTCCGAGAGATATTCAGCGAGAGATGTAAGGACTGTGTAGATGGTTAGATAGAACTGTGTTTTAAACCAGACTCGGCATTTAGTTTATCTTTGCTCCACGGATAGCTATGCCAGTATAAAAAGGCTGAGTTAAAGACCAAATTTAGGGGTACAGTTTCTCTGCACAAAAGAGTTATGATAGGAGTTTGAAAAGTGAAGCCTCACAACGGACTCTTCCCACTTTCTGCCTCTTCTGCTACTACCCCATTCTGCATATGGGTAATTTTTTAAACATTTGCTTATTCTCTTGCTCCCTATGCATCAGGTACAGTCATTCAGTGCTCTCCATGGTGCTGCCCTAGCCTACATATTTAAGCGTGGTCCCACAACCTTGTAGCATACCTTTAATCCGCATACAGTCAGCACCCCTCTCCCCCTACCAACCTATGTCCCCAAATGGTTCAAGTTGCTGTTTCTCTCCAAATCTATGGTCATAATGTTCTTTTTGCTAAGGATACTCTTCCTCCTTTTTTGTTCAAGCACTTTGACCCCATTTGTGGTCAAGTTTAAACCCAAAAGTCCTTTCCAACTAGTATAATTTGTTCTAAAGCACCTTATTGTAAATGTTATTTTTTCCCCTAATTATTTGATGTGTATCAGCCTATCTTATGTTTCGGGAAACTCCCTTATACAATTTTGTATTTCTCCATTATAGTTACCATGGCAGCAGGATATAATATAGATATTCAACATGAAGCTGATGATGGTCTAGACTATTTAAAAAGTAGAGGAGAAAAAAATAGGACCTTTACTTTCAATTATAGGTTGCAGTTATATGTTTTAATTATTCCATTGTTGTTGACCTTAACTTAGACTGATGTAATTGTTTTCACTCACTTGGGACTTGTTTTCACAGATACATATATATATATATATATATATATATATGTGTGTGTGTGTGTGTGTGTGTGTGTGTGTGCACGCGCGCCTAGGTAGTAAGAAAAATGTCTTTAATTTACCCCTCCTTACTCTAATAGTATTTAGAAGGAATGCAAATATTGTTATCATTTACTGCATATCACTTCACTCCTCTAGGTGTGCGCCTCATTTAGCCGATGAGGAAACCGGGGTTTTGATTGGTTATTTGTCTAGTCACACCATGAGCTAAGTGTTCAGGAATAGGGATTAGAACATGGGTTGGCTAACTCTGAAGCCTAACCTACATAGCCCCCTCTATAATGAAATGAAATTGAGAGCTTAAGAATTAGAATCAGACAGAGCCAATTGAGCCAAAGATCTATGAAACTTGAGAGAAGGTGAAGGGTGGGAGTTGGGACAGTTGCAAAAAAACTTTCATTTGCTGTACTGTTTATTCCTGCACCTTTGTTGGCTATGAGGCTATGGTGTGCCCTTTGGAGGCACAAAGTAGTCTTTTGAGAAACTCTTCCAGAAGTTCGTAAGTCTTCTAAGTCTTCTAACTCTAACTCTAAGTCTCCCCAGAGTCCTTGTGACACAAGGGGGAATACTCTAATTTTAATTTAAGAGGCAGTGAGACTGAAAGACAAAGGAATGCAATGATTTTGCAATATACTATCTCATGGTGAAGGCTAAAATGAGAAATAAGAAGCAACCCGATAACGTTCCCTACCACTGTGAGTCCAAGAAACCATTGTTCCGCCTGCTGACGCTGAGGATTCCTATCAGGTCCTTACTTCAAACTAATGTGATATCACCAGCTCTTTGCTAACTGATAAAGTTAAAAAAGTAAATAAATAAATAAATCAGGGGTATACTTGTATATAACTGTTTTGGACCATGAAAGTACATTCAGAAACATATCAAAACAATCATAACATAAGTGGCTCTCTATGACGCAAGAGAATGGGAGAAACGAAATGCCACGCTTACCTGCCCATGTTTTTTACTGTGCTAGGGTTCACATTAATTATTGTGCATGCTCAGTGTAAGAAGGTTAAAGACTATGAAGAATGTGAAGTAAATATGATGCTGATAAAGTGGTAGTGGCTTGATTTTTTTAAAGAGGAGCCTGGAGTTTCCCTCCTGGCGTTGTGCAAATCTAGGGATTCCATGCAGCCAGCTCATTCAATGTTCCTGACTTAGACATCTGTGCAATTCATGCCTCCTGAGCCTCCAGAGCCACACATCAGGCAGGAGTGACTATGTACTGCCTGCTCATGAGAAGATCACTCACCTGGGGAGGGGGCAGCACTCAGTAACTTGTAGGAATTGAAGATCTCATAGAAACCTAAAATCTTCACTTTGGATACCAGAAAGATGTAAGATACTAATAGTTTATACTGAGCTGTTAGATTGTAGGTGTTCAATTACTATTACGTGTACTTACATATAATATTGTGATATTCATAGCAGGTACTACAAATACAGGGTGCTACACTAATATATACTTTTTAAACTTTGTCACTGCTGAGCAATTATTTTGATCCCTTCCATGACTTCTATTCAGAAGCAGATTGCAGGTCCATTACAAAATGGGGTAGTACTAGGGCAAACACAGGAGGCAATTT
The DNA here is from genome assembly GCF_027475565.1 of Acinonyx jubatus. Classification (NCBI taxonomy): domain Eukaryota; kingdom Metazoa; phylum Chordata; class Mammalia; order Carnivora; family Felidae; genus Acinonyx; species Acinonyx jubatus. Next base: position 14,928,913 of record NC_069387.1, on the reverse strand, counting down.
CAGAAAATAGGAATCTAAATTTGTAACTTCCAAGAGACAGGAAATAGAAGTCATCTTCTCACTGACTTAAACAGGAGAGAGAGTGAAATAAAGACACACACCAACTCATTCATGCATTTATTCATTCATGCAACATATATGCACTGAGAACCCACTCAGCTCCACGTGCTGAAGCTACCAAGGTGAGGCAGATGACCGATCCCTGCCCCCACGAGGTCTAGTGAGGCTGGGGCAATCTTGACAACACACCATGTAGCCCACTAAAGATGTGTATGACTCATTTGAGCAACACGTGGAGTAGGCACTGTGGTTATACCTGGAATGGGGAATTGGCAATTCTTAAACTGAACTGGTCATCTATACTTCAAGTATCTCACCCACATTTCACAAGCAAAGGAAGGATTCCTATGTAATCCTACCTTGTGGATAGACCTCCTCCATCTCCTATAAAGGAGTTCACAATTTTAGAATAAAATGTTCCCTGTAACTTTTTTTTTTTAATGTTAGAGATTTGGGCAAAACTCAGGGCCAATGTTCACTTTGCTATGTTTTGATTTCTGTGCCTTGGCAAAGCAAGGGATTTTTGTGGGTGAAAATTCCTCTGAATATTTTTTTCTGGATGAGACATGCCACCTACACTATCCTTCCCTAATCATCACACTCTCCTATTAATTTTTACTTTGCAGTTCTTAATGTGTATGAATACATTTTCTCCATTTAGGTATGAACTTATTTATCCTATCCTCCATTATTTGTGATAGCATTACATCATACATCCATAGCTTAAAAATACCCATTCCTTTCAAATGCAATTTGAATTCACTAGTATAAATATTTTGGCATAGGGAAAGCATTTTTAATAAGAGGGTGGCATTTAAACTATTTTATGAAGATGGCATGAGCCCAGAAAGCTTGTTGGAATTTACAAATAATCTTTTGATTTATATTTTACTTTGTAAACCAGGACCAGGAGAACCACTAATTAGAACCATGACTCAAAGCTATAAGGAGTACTTATTGATTCAGATCATGAAAAGACTGGAATGATCAAAAGCAAACATCCATCTCCCTCTTCATCCAGAGTTCAGGGGGTTAAGTGCTATTCGTCTCAAATCCTTGGCATTAACTCCATCTTTGTAACAGAGAAGACAATTAACATCTCTGTCTAGTCACAGTTAGGATGTAGTATATTAATTAGCAAAATCGTTCAATTAACAGCACTCAGTGAAATACACCACTTGTTTCTCACCTTTACTCATCTGTTTGAACACACAAACAATAGTCACATTGAAGAAAGTGTCTAAAGCCCTAGAATGTGTACCTACTAATGTTTCAACTGCACTAAGAATATGTGGCCTGGTATTTAAAGCAAGGGCTGGTAGAGTGTGTGTGTAGGCATAATCTACGTAGACATGATCTATTCACTCTTTACTAATTATATCACACAATTGTAAACTTGTACCCACAAATAAGCATATATAGAAATGTCTTCTCCTTTTATACATTTCTGAGGCTCAGAAAAGTTAAGTAACTTCCTCAGGACACATAGCTATAGTTAGTAGTAAAGCTCAACTTTTTTTTTTTTTAATGTTTATTTATTTTTGAGACAGAGAGAGACAGAGCATGAACGGGGGAGGGTCATAGAGAGAGGGAGACACAGAATCTGAAACAGGCTCCAGGCTCTGAGCTGTCAGCACAGAGCCCGACGCGGGGCTCGAACTCACGGACTGCGAGATCATGACCTGAGCCGAAGTCAGACGCCCAACCGACTGAGCCACCCAGGCGCCCCGTAAAGCTCAACTTTTAACCTAGGATGGGGTGTCTTCAGAATCTGGAATTTTTCTCTTACTGCTATGCTAGATGGCCTCCCAGGAATGCATAAAAGTCACAGAATAATCAGAGATGTGGTTAAATATTTATGTACAGGGTTAGTCATCTTAGCATTACTTCAAGTAGTGAAAAATTAGAAATCTCATAAATGTCCGACAGTTGAAAATGGCAAATGATTTATGGTACAAGAGAATATTATTACCCCATTAAAAATCGTGTTTTTCAAAAACAGCCATTTGAAGATACTTGTTGTACAATGCAAAGCAGAGAAATAAAAGCAGCTTACAAGTCAACAGCAGCAATATGAGTCTATTTTCTTAAAAAAATGCACATAAAAAAATGCATAGGGAAAAAAACAAGACTAGAAGTAAATAGACCAAAACATACTCAGATATTATTTTTGTTTCTTGATTTGAAATAATGAGTGATTTTAATTCTGTATGCTTTTCTGTATTTTAAAAATTATCTACAATGATCATATATTAGTTTTATGATTAGATGATGGTAAATTACATGATCTAAAAGAAATGTACAAGTAACTCCTTAGCTTACTGAAATCCTTTCTTTAACTCATTCGGCAAAGGGCTGCCTAGATGGTTCGGTCAGTGGAATGTCCGACTCTTGATTTCAACCCATCATCCCAGGGTTGTGAGTTTGAGCCCCGCATCAGGCTCTGCTCTGGGCATGGAGCCTGCTTAAGATTCTCTGTCCCTCTCCCTCTCCTTCTGCCCCTTCCCTGCTCTCCCTCTTCCTTAAGAAAAAAACAAAACTAAAACTAAAACTAAAATAAACAAACAAACAAAAACCCATTCAGCAAATATTTACTGAGTATCTACCATCTTCCCTGTTCTATGACTCAAGACAGGATACAGAATTGTAATACATGGGCTCTGCCTTCAAGGATCTTCCAGTCTAGTTAAGAAATAGAGAAGGGCATACATGTTGAGTATGAAAATATATGCACTAAATATATACTCAACATATCCTATGTTCTGTTCTGAGTTAATCATATACTCTTTTATTCCAGACCACTGTTCTGTGAAGCTGATGTTTTGATTCTCCTTTTACTTAAGAACTGAGGTACAGAGAAAGCTGCCTGAAGTAATGGTGGGCTGGAATTCGGAGTCCTGGCATTCGGAGTCCTGGCCGAGTGGCTCCCAAATGCCTGCTATTCCAACTGCTCATGTGGCTTCTCGGGCTGAGAATCTGGAGCCCAGAGAGATTTATCTTCTGGTGAAACTAGAATCGCAGTTTAAATGGAGAGATTGATCAACTTTGACAAGTTTAATGAACTGATCCCTACTCCCCAACCGTGGCCCCTATAGCATTAACTGAGTCGACAGTTGTTTTATTGTCACCTGAAAGCCAGAGATGGATAGGAAATGAGTGAGTAGGTGTGTGTGTCTCCTCTACAACCTCTATAGAATGACCATGGGATTATATTTAATCATTGGCTTGTCCATTTATTCAATCAATATGTATCTTCCACCTTGTGGATAACAACAACTAGGAATGCTACTGGGGATACAACATATATAAGATGGAGTTACTACCCTCTAGATGCTCACAGAGTGGGTGATCTTCTGAACAATTAGTTATACAGTGTATGTGAGAAGTGCTATGACAGAGGGGTACAGATGGGCTGAGACCCCACCAAGAAGGAGGCCACTAACTCTTCCTGGGGCAATCAACTCTATTAGAAGCTCCTTGAGAGTAGCAGCTCAGTTTATTTACTCACCTATCTTTGGAACACTCAGTTCCACATCACAACAGAAGCTCAGCAAATGTGTGTTAAACTATTGAAGTTGAGGAAGATAAGAGTCAAGGAAGGTCATCATTTACATTTACATAACCACTCTAAGCACTTTCCCCTTGGTGAGTTTCCATTTCCCCACACTGCCATCAGTCCACGTCTTCTGAAGATAAGACAACTCAAGAATAGCATCAGGAGACCCAAAAGAACAATGACTTTTTCTTCTCTCTTAATCTCACATCAGTCACAGAAGCAGGGAACGTGTAAGTGTTATGGTCTTTCACCCTACTCTATCTGGATCCATGGATATCATGACCTTTTCTATGTTCTATAAACCTACATTACCATTCTCCCAGTTAAATTACACACTTACTTTGCTCCAGCCCACTCGGTGTTGGCACTCAATCTTATGCATGCCATTGAGGTTCCCACTCTCAGCCTTTGCTCAAATCATTTTTTTATTACAAATGCCCTCTTCTTTCCCTTCTCCCACTCTTATCCATGATATCCACTTTGCTGTCAAATTTTAAAATGCCTATAGTGCTTGACCCACTGCTAAGAATTTACCTTAATAATTTACTTCCAAAAGTTTGTCAACATACTTACATGGGGGCTATTACAGAAGCTTTGCCTGTAAATTAGAAAATCTGGAAATAGCTGAAGTACCACCCACTGAAAAGAGTTAAAATAAATTAGGAACCATCAACATGGTGAAGGTATTGTGCAGTCATCAAGGATTGCCATTTCGTCGCCTTGTGTATTTTAAATTGAATTATCTTAACTTTCTCAGGCCTGATTTGTACTGTGTAGATCCACCCCCCTCCTTTATCTCTGAATTCTTCCACTGACTACCCTCTAGCTACATTAGCTTTCTTTTTTTTTCTTGGAATATGTCATTCCCATTTCCATTGTGATTTCTTTTTATTAGCAATTTTTCTCCCTACATCTCTCCATGGCTGACTCTTCTTTTGCTATTCAGTTCTCAGTTTGATCATCTCCTTTACAGAAAGCCCTATCCTGTCACCTGATTTAGGGGTCTGCAAACTTTTCTGGTAAGAGCTAGATAGTGAAGCAGTTTGGCTTTGCGGGCCAAGAGGCAATGTCTTCAATGCTTTGAGCAACTGTTCTCATGGAAAACCAGTGATCTTTTTTGCATTAAAAATTGTAAAAACTGTTTTTAGTGCATGGGCCATACAGAAACAAGATGGCAGGCATTATTCAGCACAGACCATCATTTGCCTGATCTCGGATTTAATTTAAAGAAGTGTCTCTCGTCATTCTTGATGACAATGTCTTACTATGTTTTTACCGTAGCTCTCATTACTACCTACTATTTTATTTGTTTATTAATTGTTTATCTTCCTGCAGTAGAGCAGGAGCATTGCTTATCTTTTTTTTTTTTAATGTTTGTTTATTTTTGACAGAGAGCGAGGGAGCATGAGCAGGGGAGGGGCAGAGAGAGAGGGAGACACAGAATCTGAAGCAGCCTCAAGGCTCAGGGCTCAGGGCTGTCAGCACAGGGCCTGATGTGGGGCTCGAACTCACAGAGTCATGAGATCATGACCTGAGCTTAAGTCGGACGCTCAACCGACTGAGCCACCCAGGCACCCCAGAGCACTGCCTGTCTTGTTCACTGCTATATGCCCAGTACCTATGAGAGTGGTTCGCACATAGTGGCTACTCAACAACCATTTGTTAAATGCATAGTTAAATTTCAAGGCAGACAATATGCTCTTTGGGGACAGGGGCCATAAGAGAATCATCTCTGCATGATTCAGAGTACCTAGGAGATTAGCTTGGATTTTGATTCTATGAATGAAGAGCTCTTCAAATTTAGCCTGTGCAATGATTTTGTGTAAGCTCACTTCAAATAAATTGCTCTATTTTCAAAAGAAACAAGACTAAAACCTTTGTCTTCATGAATTTAACATTTGTGGTAGTCTCTTTGCAGGTAATGCATAAGTTCATGACATGAGATAATTTGCAATTTTGCTGAGAGATTAATTTGAATCCTAGAAGTTGGTGAAAAGGACTCACTCTCTTAGAGACTAATGTGGCCAGAAGCCAGTATGCAACCCAGGATGTGCGTGTTTGGTGATGGGGTGGGTTCAACTTACGATCTTGTGTGTGTAGGAAAAGATTTTTCTTCTGAAAGGTAATATATGTTGACTGAAATAGAGAAAACTTCTAGAATGATAAGGTAGGTGAAGGAGACTAAAAAGGTATTAGTTCTTTGCCAGAAAATAGACTTTTGGATAAAGAGTGAAATGTTAAATTCCTTGGTGACTAGAAGCTATGATAGAAACAAGCCAGCCATATGTTCTTTATGAAAATACAAAAAGCAAGATTTGTGAAATGGATTTAGTAAGTGTTTGCAGCCAGGACATAAGCTGATCATCAAGAGAGTTGGATCATTTACATATACTTTTGCGGTTATATGAAACTACATTGCATAGAGAAAATGGTATACCATGATGGTCTTTATGAATTTGCAATTTCCAAGGGTTTCAGGAACTCTCCCTCATGAGTTAAAGAATCTGCTGTTGTTTAATAAGCACACAAGGAGTTGGCAACTTTATAAACAGGAGGTAGAGATTAACCTATAAAAATAATTAATTAGGTAGGATGGTAACAGAGGCAGGATTTGAAGCTAGGGGATGCTCTGCCCTGTTATTGAAGTATCTATTTCTCTCTTTCCTCAGCCCCCTTCACATTTCATTCTCCTTACTGCACACTGTTGATCCCTGCCCCTCAATTCTCCTGCCAGCCATTTTCCCCTGGAAATATTCTACCATTAGCAAATGCCTTGCTGTTTAATGTTCTCTCGGAAAGTTCAGAAAATGACATACACGACGTCTAATTATTAGCTTGCGCAGTATGACCAGTGTCAACATTGTTAGGTTTTGCATAATTTCGTGGACAGTATCTGTTTTACTTAAATACCATCACACTAATTTACTCTGGATCAATAGGCAAACTGATAACAATTACAAGATGATTGTGCAGATAGAGCCTATTCCAGGGGCAAATCTGTTTCATCTAAATGATCAAAAAGTAACAACATAATATTTGATACGTTAACTGGTGTATTTCATTCCTGGCATTCTCTTGAACCACTTGCCTTTCCCCAGTTTGGTCACTGGCATGCCACGGGTTAATACATTAAAATATTATCCTGCCATATTTGGATCAATGGATTTAAACTCAGAAAATAAAAGTATGATTCCTTGTTGTTTTTCAAAAGTTTATTGTTAAATAATCTCTTCCCCTGATGTGGGGCTCAAACTCATGACCCTGAGATCAAGAGTCATAGGCTCTACCAGCTGAGCCAGACAGGTGCCCTGAGAGTATGATTTTTAACTCTCATATTTTCAAAGCTGAAAAACAAGCATAAAATCTTTGGATTTGAAAGACTATACAATTAGGCTTTTTTTCCCCCCTGGAAATAGACAAATTTGTCTGGACTGGTGGACAGAAAAGGATAGCTGGAATGGAAGCCAGGGAGCTGAGATATGTGTCTCAGAGAATAGAGCTAGTACTCTCCCCCATACTAGACTGGCAATCCCTGGATGGGAGTGAAACAGGGCGAAAGAACTTCAGATGGTTTGGGAATCTGCAGACACTAATTTTGCCTTGTGCTTTCTGACAGCCAGCAGCAAGACCTCAGGTTGTCTGCCCTGTAGGGATTGTATTTAATAATCCATTCACTCATTTGCTCACTCAGCATGTATTTTCTGCCTACCTGGTGGTGGGTACTGTATCTGGGAATGGGAATACCAGTGTGTAGAAACCTGGGATAAGAGCAAAAGTGTAGGATCTAATGTTGCTCAACAAAACTCTTTGCCCATAGTTTGCCCTGTCAGGCTGATGGTAATTCACTCCTCCAGTGCTCGGGATACAAATCTTGACATCATCTTGGACTCCTCTTCTTCTCGCACTCTGTATCCAATCCAACAAGAGATTCTTTTGGTTCTGCTTTCAAAATATATCCAGAATCCAAAAACTTCTCTCCACCTCTACTGCTACTGAAATGAGTCTCCTTGCTTCAACCTTCCTCTCATAGTGTGATCTCAACATACTAGCGTGGTCACTCTTCTGCTCAGAATTCTCCCTGAAGTCCCCATTTCACTCAGAGTAAAACCAAACCCAATTGCCTTTCTGAATGTGTCTCTTGCTTTTCTCACCCTTGCTCACTGTGCCACGGTGACTTTCCTGCTATTCCTTGAGTAGACTCACTCCTATCCCCAGGCCTTTGCACCTGCTGTTCTCTGTGCCTGGAAAGTCCTTTTCCCAACACCCCACTTGAAGAACCTCTTCACTTCTCTCATCTGCCCACATATTGCCTTCTCAGTGAACTCTATTCTGGACAAACCTGTTTAAAATTTCAAACCACCATCCCTAGGCTGCACTCCCAAATCTCCTTTGCCCTGCTCTGCTTTACTCCATAGCACTTACCAACTTCAAGCATACTGTGTTATTAGACTTATGTATTATGCTTATTACTTATCACTTATTCCCTCATCACTTATTCCCTCATCCAAGAATGCATGCTTCATGACGTCAGAGGCTTTAGTTAGTTTTGCTCACTGAAGTTTCCCAGGAGTCTAGAAAAGGGCTCAGAACATAATAGGTGCTCAGAAGATACTTGCTGGCAGAGATGGTTGAATGAATTCTTCAAAGTGTAGTGTAGGAAACACTGGAATGATTGCTCAAGCACATAAAAGCACAATTTTAGTGGCAGGTCTTAGTCCCATGACGTTCCCTGACCAGCGAGGCATGGAGGAGGGCTAAGAAATGGCTGAGAGTTGAACTGAGAGATTGTGAGGTCAGAACAAAGGGTGTGACAGTGGCCAATGCTGTGGATTAATGATGGGGACCAAAGGAATGGGGGTCATTGAAGTAAATGAGTGTAGGGCAGGGCGAAATCAGACAGGGTTGGCCCCCAGTAGTCAGACAGCTCATACCATGGCAGCACTCTGTACGAGTCCAGTTATGTAGATGCAACTTTGGGTGAAAGGCAGATTAATTTTTCTTCCCCTGGCAGAATATGGGTTATAAATAGAAAGTAATATGACATATACAAAACATTACATGCTTTGTGCACTTGAGTTGTATGGAGATTTGTACCTTCTACCAAAACAACCTGGCTGATTTCTGTGATTCCTCAGTAAACTTGGATCCAGTTAACTATCACGCAGCAGATACATGAACTGTGTGACTGAGAAATGAATACATGAAGTAGAGAGAAGAACTGACTGCCTTTTACCATTTTTCCTTCATGCAAAAACTCAACCTTTCATGTCCTGCCCTGTTTTGACAGTCTCGTTATTCAGATTTTCAGGTTGTGGTGTAATTGCAGAAGTCTGGTAGTAGAATTGTATCATTAGGTTTTTATCCCAATATCCTGCGTTGCTTGTTCCAATAGTGTGTTTACTTTGGAGACAATTAAATAGGAAGTTTACTTCCATCTATGCATTGAAAAAAACCTTACTAGGGCCACTTGGGTGGCTCAGTCAGTTAAGTGTCTGACTTTGGCTTAGGTCATGATCTTACAGTTTGTGGGTTCAAGCCCCATGTCAGGCTCTGTGCTGGAGAGCTCAAAGCCTGAGCTCCAGCTCAAAGCCTGAAGTCTGATTCGAATTCTGTGTCTCCCTCACTCTCTGCCCCTCTCCTGTGCTCAAGCTCTGTCTCTCTCTCAAAAATAAATAAAACATTAAAAAAGTTTTTTTTTAAACCTTACTAAATACCTACCACATATGAGACATTCTCTGCAAATGAAGCGCATACAAGCTGAACGGATTTCTCCATCCATGTTTCATTGGGACATCAAGAATAACATACCTAAAATGAAACTCATCCTTCATCCTCTAAATCCACTTGCCCTCTGTTCCTTAACTTGGCTTAAGTCCTCTCCACCCATCTAGTCATCCAAACCAGAAACCCTGGGGGCCTAGTAGTGCAGGACTACTCAAGGTGTGGTCTATGGATAAGTGTTGGACCACAGATTACCACTGTCACGAGATAAACACACAAATTGAAAGTACGCATTAGAAACTCTTAGAGCGATTTGACATTTCTGCAACATCCAAGCACATGATCATTTTCTTTTGTTTTGTTTTACAAAGGTATTACTCCACAGTGGTTATGAATTCTCTAAACTGGACTTCACTGTGACAGTTTGAGAAGCACTGTTCTAGACTGCTTCTCTGCTCTCACTATCTATCCATGCAGACATCAATTCTGCGATCCCATCCCAAATATATCTCAAATTCATTCTCTTCTCTTCGTTCAGTTTAGGCTCTCATTGTTTACCTGGTATATGACAATGGTTAGGTAACTGCTTTCTTTCTCCTTAAGCTTCTGTGTTCTTCCAATCATGTACCATATTGCTTCCAGAGAAATATTTGAAAATGCAAAGATGATCATATGCCTCTCTGTTTAAAATCTGACAATGGTTCTTGACTAGCCACCGAATGAAGCACATTTTCCTTTACATGATTTTCAAGCTCCTCCACAATCTTGCTCTTTACTAGTTTTTAGTTTAATCTTCTGCCATTCTTTGCTCTGTAGTATATACACCATCCATATCAAATTTATTTGGGGGAACTAAACCCACCTTACTTTTTCACACCTTTGCAACTTCAAACATTACATTCCATGCAACTGTAATAACTGTCTGCATTTGTTCCTTGGAAAAATCTTTCTTTTCCATAACACTCTATTCAACAGTATCAAATTTGGATTGCAACAATAGGACAAAGGTACAAGTCGTTGGCACCTATAGGTCAGAAGTAAGGAGGTGAGCATATTAGAATCAGCTAAGAGAAGATCTAAAGCTTGGGGTGAGGGTTCTGAACTAAATGGAAAAGTCAGCATGGCTCTAGGGAAGTCCAGAACTGAAAGAGAAGAACCAAGTCAGGTCTAACAAAGAATAAGTTGTGATGGTATTGAGGCGCCAACTCTGAGGTCAAGAGAAATGTCACAAGACATTCCCAAGAAGCGAAAGCCAGGAACCAAATAGGATCCAGAACAAGATACTATCTGAAATCTCCAACAAGAGCAGGGAAAATGTACACTCTGCCCACCCTGGGGTCTGCTTAGTGCCTTTGTTTTTGTTTCTATATGTCCATATGCAGAGGCTTTCACTCTGGGATACTTTATGTCAAGGAATCCAGTCTGTTCTTCTCAGATACCACCTTTCATCTCCTTGCTACAGTTTGCTTATGTGTGTATGCTTATATATTCATTAGCTGTTAACTCACTGAATTGTAATTATTTATTTCTTTGCATATTTTCCCACTCTGATAGACCACGAACTTCTGAGTGCAGCACTGTTTGTCTTCATGTTCTTAGTGCCTAGCACAGTACATTGCCATATAGCTGGTATTTAGACACATACTTGTGAGATGAATTACTAAGTGAAAACATAAGTGCTTATTTAGGACATTCAAGTAGTAGACTTAGAGCAACCTTTTTGACTGTCCATTAGTATGCTTCATGATTCACTGTAAAATCTTGGGTCATGTCACACACCAGGCTGTGATCATTGGATCTCAAGCTTCCATAACCTACCACTGGTACACAACACAATATTGACCTGTTCTAGGAAAATAAGTCTGGGACGAGATTTGTATGAGAAATTCAGTTGTCCACGTTATAAATGAATCTAGTTCAGAGGTCAACGCGCTTTTTCTGAAAAAATCCAAAAAGTAATATTTTTAGGGTTTGTAGGCCATACAGTCTCTGTTGCAGCTGCTCAGCTCTGCATTTTAGTGTGAAAGAAACCATAGACAATTCATAAATGCGTGAATGTGGTAGTGAGCCAATAAAACTTTATTTACAAAAACCACACAGTGGGCCATATTTGGCTTGTTGGCTGTAATTTGTTCACCCCGATCTTGTCACTTCTAGTAATACTTCGTTATCAGAAGGGATCAGAGTAGGAGAAACAAATAGACACTGATGGTTACTACAAATCCTGGGCTAGATACTTGAAATTAGTTATCTCTTGTATCTTTCATAGCATCCTGTAAAATACATAGTATTATCTTGTTTCATGGATGAGAAAAGTAAATTGTTCAAACTATCTAAGTAGTTTTGTAAGATTGTATAAACAATAACTGATGAACCCTCTACTGCAACCAGATCAAGGTGACTACGAAACTCATGCTTCCTTCACTCAAATACACTGTCTCTACTTCAATCAGTTGACCCTTTGTTGTGAGAGATGTAAATTGTGAGAAGTTTAAAGTTGTCTTTTATCCATCAGGAGAGGTGTGGCTGTACTTGGTAATAACCCCAGTAATCTCAAGTATCTTAAATGCCAGTGTGGTCTGTGAAATATAGCACAGCTGTGTAAGGGTGTTTAGACCTTAGGGCCATGTGGGCATTTGTGTGTATGTGTGTGATTCTTAGGAAGGTTTAGTCATTCCCAGAGAGAGCAGAGAAGGTAAGCTGAGTGCATGTAGTGTGGTTCTTACTCATTCTGCATGTTCATTTCAGATTAGCATATTGTCCTCACTCTGGTCCCAGGCTGAGGGTGACCCAACCTCTAGAATATCACTGGTACCTATGGCAGGGAGTTGGGAACAAAGCAGATCATGCATACAGCAGCTTCAGCCCAGAATTGATACATATTAGTTCTACTCACTCTTCAGTAGCTGAAGTAAGTCAGATGGTTTTATCTGACTTCAGGGGGACATGTAGCTTGCCATGTACCCAGAATGAAGAAAACTATAAATATATGTGAATAGCACTAATGACTACCAAGGCTTTAGTAGGAAATTAGGATTTTTGCTAAGTAGATTAAATGTCAAAAGTTTTTGTATCTGAAATTATGCCAATGTGTGTGGGAGAAAGTGAAGGTCCAAACGCCTTCAGAACATATTAATGTTAATATCACCTTATGTATTAAATACAAAAACATTCTTTTCTGGCTTATTAACTCTGTTGTATATTTGGATGGTGAATATCATCTCCAAATATTTTGGCAACGGGAAATGCAGACATTCTACAAAGCACTAGATATTATTTAACATCTTGTAGAATTGTCAAATCAAAGTTTAAAGAAAATTTAGTAATGTTAGAACTAGCATTTATATGATAATAAATATTGTTGATTCTTCTATTTGGAAAGGCAGAATGAAAATAATATAGCCAATTTGGAAACAAATGATAATTAGGAAATTGAATATGGGTAAACTTGGCTTTTTGTATGTGTTTGATACCAAGCCAAGTTCTGTCCTCAGTGACCCCCTACACAATTCTCATCATCAGAACTGGGTCCTTTATTACTATGTATAAATATACCTAAGGCTATGTCCAACCTCTAACACCAAGGAAATTAATAACTGCTGGAAAACTGGAGGGTACTTTGCAAGGGCTCTAAACCTATGGCCCTTTTCCCCTGGTTACAACCCACAGGGGGCTGTTCACACATTATGAGACATGGCTTCACTCATCACCATGGCCACAGGATGATGAAGGATCTCCAAGACTTCAGGGTTCACGCTAATCTTAGTGCTGCTTCTCTCTTGTGCTTATTAACATTTAGGAAGGAATGAATTGGAGGATTAAGGCAGCAGAACTTCTTGCTTTCATCCAGTAGCTGAGGTGGAACGACTACATTCCAGGGTTTGTGTTTCAGCGTGATAGTGTTGTGCACACTGATTTCATATTTCTACCCCTGGAGCTTCTCTTTGTACAGGTCAATAATGCTAAAGGGATTCAGCATATATAGTGGGGGTAGAAGTCTGAGATGATTCCAAGTTTAGTGATTCTGTATACTGTGGCCTAGTATACACCAAGGGTGGATGTGACAGAAGTTGGTCAGAAGTTGTAGCATCTCTTTAGATCAATGGCACTTTTGACTAAGAGCTGTCAAAGTATTTGTTTTTTGTTAGGAAGGGTAAATGTCTTCTAGTCAGTTTAATGCTAGTAAATGTATTAAATTTACTACCTTGGATTCATTCATTCTTCGTCCTTAGGTGATTTCATTGTCTATCTTTTATTTTCTGTAGGTATAACAGAAAAGTTCATAAACATTTGTCCTACTGCAACATTAGAAGGCCAAAAAATTATAATCCCATAAATCATAGCACTATAAGAAACGGCATGCTGGGTCAGACTAATGGTACATCCAGCCATCATCTTATCTTTGGCATTGGTGGTTCTGACCAACATTTTTTGAGGAGAATGCAGGGTAGTGTCCTTTTATTAAACTAATCTCAAATGTGCCAAAATATTCTTAACTTTAAGGAAGTTTTGTTACCATCTACGTTTTCTGAAACCATTTTATGCATTGATAGTAGTAGAAAAAGCCTTATCCAAATGCTTCTGAAATATTTTTCATTTTCCCATAACATGTTATCTTTCCACTGTATAAGTTAATAGCAAGTCCATTTGACCTCTCATATCATGGAAAAGGGGAAAAGGGTCTAGTGAGTTGAAAGAGGATGTTGTATTTCTCTGTTTGGTCTTCCAGATTCATGCCTCTCCCTTCTCTCCCAGATCTGTGCCCTGGAAGGTTGACCTTTGTTGACTACATCAACTACTCTTGCTGCCTTCTGACTTCCATTAGGTTTCAGCCAATGGGAGGAACTAGTAGGAAACCAGAGTGTAGGAAGAGAGAAAGGTCAAGGTATTTATTCCTCTGGCATCCTCTCTCCATGGTCTGTGGTTGGCTCGAGCTCTATTTGTCTGTCAGAGCCTATAGCTCTTGCCAGACCATCCTCTCTACAGCATCAGGTCTCCCTGAGTTTTGGGAATGGCCTCCATGCCTTGTCCTTTTAATCCTAGGCTTAATTTCTCTCTATTGCTCATCCCTGGGTACTTTATCATCCCTTCTTTAGTACTATTTCTAACTCTGCCTATCCTTTTGCAAATAGTCATTTTAATAAGCTGTCTTCAATTAGTCTTTTTAAATGAACCATCTGTTCCCTGCTACACCCCCTGACTAATACAAGGTGGTTTGTACCTTTCATTTGGGTGCTATGCTGCTTAGGGTAGGTACAGAAACACTGAGTGACTGATGGAGCTAGATGGGTCTTAAATCCTAAATACCGATTTTGTTGAGCTGTCGAGTATTTGCTGGGGGAAATAATTGATGGGAGTTTTTCTCCTCTGTGCCTAGCAGGAGGAAGCAAATTTAGTGCCTTCCTATACACTAAAGAGGAAATTGAACTGAATACATCCTTAGTGTGTTAGTTTCCTATTACTGTTGTGACAAACTTCAGTGACTTAAAACAACACAAATTTATTATCTTACAGTTCTGGAAGTCAAAAATCCAAAATGGGTCTCAGTGGGATAAAATTAATATGTTAGCATGGCTGCATTCCTTTGAGAATTCTAAGGGAAAAACTATTTCCCTGCCTTTTCCAGCCTCTAAAAAGTGCCACATCCCTTCGTTCATGTCCCCTTTCCATCTTCAAACCCAGCAATAGACAGTTTAGCCTTTCTCACATAGCATCACTGACTCTCATGCCTCCTCCTTATATTTATAAGGACACTTATGGTCACACTAGCTCACCTGGATCATCTAGGATACTCTACTAAGCTTCAGGCTAGCTGATTGTCAGGAACTTTAATTTAGAAAGTATGGATTCTGAGAGCTATTGCATCTCCAACCAGCCATGACCCCTTGAGAAAGCAAGAATTCTACCAGCCCAGCTCTGGATTTTCTCCTAACTCTGACAGATAGTGATTGTTTTATTTTATTTTATTTTTAACAAATTTTTAATGTTTGTTGATTTTTGAGAAAGAGAGAGAGAGTACGAGTGCAGGAGGGGCAGAGAGAGAAAGAGGGAGACACAGAATCTGAAGCAGGCTTCAGGCTCTGAGCTGTCAGCACAGAGCCCAACACCCATGGGCTCAAACCCATGAACCATGAGATCATGACCTGAGCTGAAGTTGGAGGCTCAACCAACTGAGTCACCCAGGAACCCCTATAGTGATTATTCTAATAGATTAAAGTAGCATTTTAAATTCTAGTACTTTGAAAGAGGACCAGAATTTCTGTTATTTACTTAAGATTTTGGCAAAAAGTTTCAAAACTTATGAGCCATGTTTGCCAATGTCTTCCAATACTACTAATAACACAAGCCAGGAGTTATGGTGGTATATTTATGGGACCAAAAGTAGTGGTTACATGGACGCTGACCTATGAGGTTTTCCTATGCCACCTACTTACTGACGTAGAAGCAAAGCCAAGTTTTGCTAGAAACTTGATTTGCATGTATTCAGTGAGATTGTTAACTTTGCTTAAGACCAGAATATGCCATTCAAATAATAGTTTGACTGGTTTTTCCTCCTTAATAAAAGATTTCCAAGGCTTAGGAATCAGTTCTCATCTCTAGGCTCCCCAGTAGGAACCAAAAAAGCAATGTGATAGTGTGAAAATAATAAACCAAAAACAATCCTAGAGCATCTCCAGGAGTGAAAAGTATTTTCCAATTCTCTTAACACATCATCTATGAATTAGATGATGTGACATTAAGACTGCTGATACACAGAAAGCTGGGGCCCTTGTCCAAAATGCATTGAAATTCAGGGCCATGTTTTCTGTGCTGAGATAGGTGCTGAGAATTTGGAACATGTCTATTTTTTGAAAAAAATGATATCATAACTATTTCCCCAACCATTTATTTTTACTTTCCAAAAACCATAGTAATAACCTTTTCTAACTACATAAAAACTGCATTCATGCCAAAAAATTGCAACAGCATATGCTAATTCAGTGCTGTAGTAACTTTATGACTTGGTACTGCCTTAGAAATGAAGTAAGCCCTGATACAGGGTTTGAATTAGACCCTCTGAGAAAATTCTAACAAGGAAGGTAAGTGGTGCTGCCTGTATCAAAGCCCAGGACTCCATCTCCTGGCCAGGGATGGACAACATTCCTTTGAAGCGTCTTGTCACACTGGAGAAAGAAAAGGCCACAAAGAACACAGAAAATGAGCAGAGGCACATGTCACATGTTTGCATGAACATATTCTGGTACTAGCATGCTGACATGTCATGACCGGTAACTAAATCCTTTGGGATTTGGAGGTAGCTGTAGGACCCCAAAGGAAACACTTTGACTTTGAGGGTGTTGTAGGGTTCCTTTCCTTGAATACTGCAAGGTGGAGTAGATCTTACCTGCATGTATTCTCTGAATTAATCTAGTCCAATCTGGATTTCAAATCCAGCCATTTGATACACGTACATATGACCTTGTGTGTCATTTGATGTGGGAGTAACAGGAGATTAAACACAGTCTCTGTGGCTGTCAAGTAGATGGGGAGATAAAATGTGAAAATGAATAGACAATGAACAACACAAGGCCATACCTAACTCTGCTAAAACCAACAGAACTTGTGTTTTCCTGTCTTACTTTGTGCTCTTGGTCAAAATGCCATCCATCCTTTAAAGCCCATCCTCCAAGAAGTCTCCTTTGATCCTGCTGAAAGGAGACCTTTTCCCCTTTTACAGCTTCATGGCTTACCTACAGTACAAGTCCAGTAAGTACTTATTAAATGGAAAAGTGATACATTAATTCTTGTTAAATGAATAAGTGAGAGATGTAGTAAGAACTTAGAGGTTAAGGTGATTGCTTCTGTTTGGAATGTTGAGGGAAAAAATTTAATGGAAGAAGTAACATTTAATTCCCTTTTGGGATTGTTACAAGAGTAGAGTCTTTGCTAATATGTCAAATTCACGGTACATAAAAGGGTAAGATTTATACATCTCTGAAGAGACATCCACGGATAGTATCATGTTCCTTCTCTATCAACACTCCCCACACACACCCCCACCCCCACACACAGCAAGGATTTCTGACTTGGAAGATTTAGCATGGTATCTGGCCCACAGAAAATGATCAGTGCAAGTTGAATAAATGATTGAAATATTTTGAAGAAAAAAAATTCATCTTAAATCTATATTGCCAGTCAATAATTCTTCATCTTTAAAGAACAAAATTAAGATTTCTTAAGACCTCTGTTGCAGGAAATTTCACATGTATCTCCTAATTTCAGTTCTTGCAACAATGCTGGGAGTCTGATATTATTCCCACCATTTTTGTAAACAGAAGGTTTGGCTCAGTGAGATCAAGTAACTTGCACAGGTCACAAAGGAAGTAAAAGAGTGGCAGTTCAAATCCGAAACATGATCTTTCCATTACGCAGAATATGTGGAAAACGCAGATAACATAGGTACTCTGTGTGGTTGGTTCATCCTTTAAAACAGCGTTGTCATGTTTATTTTTAACCTTGCCCGCCATGAATTAAAACTTTGTTTAGTCCTCTCCTTAAGAAGCTATTGTGGTCTTTCTGGTGAAACCACCCGAGTCTCCCATCTTAACCAAACCCATTGGGTTTGGAGAAATGTTTCTGAAATCTTTCCATCTTTTCCCCAGCATTATTGCAAACCTGGTTTCATTTTTACATTAACACATCCTCTGGTATTATATATATAAATAAAATAAACTAAATCCGGTGCTTCTTGTGCATCCTGATTGGCCAGGCCAGATGGAGTGATTTCTGCACTAGGATTGAAAATCAAAACACAGTGCTTTTTAAAGAGGTGGAAGTTTAGAAACAACTGTTCATGGCAGACTTAGCTTTAATTCTAAGGGGGTTAAGGTTTGTTTTCAAGCCACGTTTGATGATGGAATATTGGGATCTCCACCCTGGAGCTACTATATATGTATCACACGTCTATATTGCCCTTGACAAAGAGGGTGGCATAGCTAGAGCTGAGCTGTAGAGGGTTGCAGAGCAATGTAGCTGCTATTATCACAGTTGTGGTGAAGTGACAGTTGTTTTTACTTTTGATTTTTAAGAGCCTGTATGGAGAAACCAACTGATGAAAAGTCCCTTTGTTGCATAGATTCTGGGGGGCCCCCCTGAAGAACAAAGTCTGAAGAGCACTACATGCTTATTTCCAAGCACTTACTATGAGTTAGGGCCCTTGCACTAGCTACCTGATTTAATCTTCAGGATAATCCTATGAAATTAGCATGACAATTCCTGTGTTAAGGATACATGAGATCTTTAGGGTCACACAACTAATGTAGAGAAAAGCTGGGGTAACTAGCAAATTTATGATTCCAAAACCCTTACTTGATTGCAACGCCAGCTCTGAACGTACCATCAGGAATGTAAATGCATCAGAAGGCAGGTTTCCTCTGTCACCGAGAAGATAGGGCCTAGAATATCTCTAAGTAACAATATTAGCATTTTGGGATGTATACAGGTTGGGGATATCTGATGCTTGTTTTCACTTTTCACCAAGAGAAGACAAAGGATGTCATGCAATAGGACAGTGTAATAATGATGAAACCAATATGGAAAGCATTGTGGCATAATAGCTTATATATAGGATTTGGATCCAGAAAGTATTAAAGGTGGACTTCCACTTATTTTCCTAGCTAGATAACCTTAAGCAAATTATTTACCCCATTTACCTGTTTCCTCATCTCTACAATGAGGATAATGCAGTCAATGATTAATATACAATTAATGGTATGATTAGTGCATTAAAAGCAGTTGATATTTAATGCATACATCTGGAGTTGGGAGATAAATATACACCTGTGAAACCATTTCCACTCTCTGGGACATAAATATATCCATTACTTCCCAAAGTTTCTCCCTAACCTCATTATTGTTATTGTTTTTGTTATTTTAATGCACGAATACCTAACATAAGATATGCATTCTTAGCAATTTTAAGTATACAATACAGCATTGTTAGCTATCAGCACTGTGGTATACAGTAGATCTCCAGATCTTACTTATTGTATAACTGAAAGCTTCTGCCTTTCATCCATCACCTCCTCATTTCCCCCAGCCCCTGGCACCCATCATTCCACTCTCTTCTATGAGTGTCAATTTTGGATTCTATATTAAAATCAGATAATGCAGTATTTGCCTGTCTTATTTCATGAAATATAATGCCCTCCAGGTCCATTCATGTTGTTGGAAATGGCATAATTTCATTCTTTTTCAAGGCTTAATAATATCCCATTATACCACAATTTCTTTATCCATTCATCTTTTGATGGACACTTAGGCTGCTTCTATATCTTGACTGTTATAAATAATGCTTCAATAAACATGGCACTACAGAGATCTCTTAGAATGCTGATTTCACTTCCTTTGCATATATACCCAGAAGTGGGGTTACTAGTTCATATAGTTGTTCTATTTTCAATTTTTTTGAGGAAACTCCATAGTGTTTTCCATAATGAATGTACCAATATACATTTCTATCAACAGTGTCTGGGAATTTCCTTTTCTCTACATCCTTGCTACCACTTGTTACCTCTCTCTCTCTTTTAATAATGGCCGTCTTAATTAGAGTAAGGTAAAATCTCATTGTGATTTTGATTTATAGTTCTCTGATGATTACTGATGTTGAATACCTTTTCATGTACTTATTGGCCTTAGTTTTTGGATACTAACCCCCCATCAGATATGTGGTTTGCAAATATTTTCCCCCATTCTGCAGGTTGCCTTTCCATTTTGTTGATTGTTTCTTTTCATATGCGGATACTTTTTAGTTTGATGTAGTCCAACTTGCTTGGTTTTGCTTTTGTCTTCTGTGCTTTGGTGCCATATCCAAAAAATTATTGCCAAGACCACTGTCAAGGAGATTTCCTCCTATGTTCTTCATCTAGGAGTTTTATGGTTTCAGGTCTTGAGTTCAAGTGTTCGATCCACTTTTTTTTACTTTATTTAAATTCTAGTTAGTTAACATACAGTGCAATATTGGTTTCAGGAGTAGAATTCAGTGATTCATCGCTTACATACAACAGCCAGTGCTCATCATAACAAGTGCCCTCCTTAATAACTATCACCCATCTAGCTCATCACCCACCGACTTCCCTCCATCAACCCTTAGTTTGTTCTCTATCATTAAGAGTCTGTTATGGTTTGTTTCCCTCTCTCTTTTGTCTTTGATCCATTTTGAATTGATTTTTGTCTATGGTGTAAAAGTCCAATGTCATTCTTTTGCATCTGGAATCCACTTTCCCCAACAGTATTTGTTGAGAAGACTATCTTTTCTCCATTGTGTGTTCTTGGCACTCTGGTCAAAAATTAGTTGACCATATATGCATCTGTTTATTTCTAGGCTTTCTATTCTCTTTCATCTGTCTATATGTCTATATGCCAGTAGCATATTGTTTTGATTGCTTTAGCTTTGTGATATAATTTGAAATGAAGTTTTGCTCTTTTTTAAGATTGCTTTAGTATTGTTTTTTCTGTTTCTGTGAAAAATGCCATTGGGATTTAGATAGAGATTGTATTGAATCTTTAGATCCCTTTTGGTAGTATGGACATTTTAACAATATTAAGTCTTTTAACCCATGAGCACTGGGTATCTTTCCATATATTTGTGTCTCCTTTAATTTCTTTTATCACTGTTTTATAGTTTTTGGTATACAGATCTTTTATCTTCCTGGTTAACTTATGCCTAAATATTTTATTCTTTTTGATTCATATTACCCCCAAATCAGTGCCTGTTTTGAGACCACAGAGCTGCAAATAATGTGAGTTGCCTCCTGTGCCCATTCCCTGCCAGCTGAGGCTGAGCAAGGCAACACTCTACCTTCCTGTTTCAGCATTCATACCGTAAACACGTGTCTTTTTCATGGTATGTTTAGTGGCAATTATTTCCACAATTTTTGCTTTTCATGCTTGTGCTTTCTGGCGATTTTGCTGTTTAAAATGGACACTAAGCATAATGTTGAAGTTGTGTCTAGTGCTTCTAAGTGTAAGAAAGTTACGATGTACCTTACAAGGAAAAATGTGTGTTAGATCTGCTTTGCTCAGGCATGAGTTAGTGTGTTGGCTGTGCGTTCAGTGTTAATGAATCAACAATAGAGTACCTCCAGCAAAAGGAGGAAGACGTTTTTCTGTCTTGATGTAAGTCCACTCTGGAAAAAATGCTAAAGTAGTATCTGGAGTGTATGATGAAGCAATGGGAAAAGATGGAAATACAGATACATTTGTGGATTCATGAGTTAAAAATCGTGGCCCCCACATATTTCTATTGGTTAACAGATGCTCCCCTCATCAACATTACTCTCTCAGTTTGTAATTTTTCTCTTTTAGAGAATTTGTGTCACTAGAGCAGTTGAATTGATTGGACTAGTTATTCAAAATTCAGCAGAGTCTTTGGCAAATAGATTATAGGAGGGATAGATCTGGCAAATATCTGGGTCACTGACCCAGGGTAGTGATAGAATGTGCAGTTGAAGGAGTTTTTTCAGAAGGGGCAGGACAGCTTTGAGTGCCTATTATGGGTTGGAGGGCACAGTTTAGAAGGTGAGGAGAGAACACATCAGTAAATAATAAGAATTTAAGAGGACACATTTACTTGCTTTATTTCACAAGTTTGTCCAGAGTCTCGTTGGGGCTCACAAGAAATTATTTTATTGACATGCCTGATGCAATGAAAACTCAGTCCATTTGGCTCAAACTAACAATCATAGTTGTTCAGAATTCATGCTATGTGCTATTTGTGTTGCATCAAATTGCTTCATAGTCATTAATTAAACAATTACTCAAATTGGAAATGTCTCTCTTAGGGGAATGTTAAAACAGAACGATAAAGAACATAATTCTCATTAAGAACTATTAGTCCAAGTGTGACAAGCTTCATTTTTGTCTTATAGAAAACAGAGATGTGATTTGGTATTTAGTCAAAATAAATGGGTTATGACACATTCCACCCTTTAAAATGTTCCAAGGCTGGTGGGATAAAAGAAGGAGATCTGCAGATGGTATGCCGAGCAAAGGCATCTAATGAACCTAGCGTTGCTACATAGCAACAGCATTAGCATTTCATTTGTTGGAATGAATTATTTGAGTTTTTCACTTTTTCAAAAGGTTTATGCACTGATCTTCATGCAACGGTATAACTAATGATTAAAAATGAACAAAGGCTTGAAAAATAGGACTTATTAACAAAGGTTACAAGACCTGAAATAATTAAATCTGCGAGAAGGCTGATGGAATTATTTGGTCAGGATTTTTCAGTGCCTGAAGGAGGACTGTCCAGAAGATAGTAACTAGCTGTTCTTTCTCTCCGTGGAATATATTAATAAATCTCAAAGGATGTCAATCTGAACGACAATAGGAGTTATTGGGGTGAGTTATGAGAAAGAACTTCCTGCCTGTTTTGGCAGGAAAGACTAAAATAATTTAGCAAAGAAGGTGTTCAGTCTTGTTCCCCTAAGAGTTTTTCCTGTCCCTCCCCGCAAATTAGAATCAATTCTCTTTGGCCTGAGAGATGTCGGAACAGCCCTGTCTGAAGATAGGGGACCAAATGGTGTTTTGATGTCTCTGTTTTCAATAGGTTTGGTTATTACAGTCAATGTAGTGTGCTCAATGCTATATAAGCCTACTACTATTCTAAGACTTCACGGCTTTATTCTTTTTATAAGAAAGATCTCAAATTAGAGGTTGAAAATGTAAAAATAACAATTGCTTTAGCCCCGAGGAATTCTTAAAGCATGTCCATTTTCCTTGCCTCCTATAACTACGAGTTCATTATTAGCAAAAGCAGTTTTATTCATATTTCCTCACTTGCTTCCTCCTCCTTTGTCCCCCTCCTTTTTCCTCTCTCCCTTAATCTAACCCATGCAGGGTGGTTACTTGAGGGAATGGTTTTATGAATAAAGACCTTTGCTCAAGAGCCTTGGTGTGCGATTATAGATTAAAGCTTTCATTTTGGAAGTCAGAGCAATATACATCCATAAAAATAGCAGTAGCAGCATTACTTTAATTACTGCATGTAGGAAGCATAAGAAGGATTCAAGACAAATACAGCACTGTAGATTGTAGCCTTTAAGAGCTGCACTCTGGCTAATTGTACCAGTGTTCATGCTGGGGCCAATGGACACCTCTTGGGGAAAGTCACCGAGGTTACTTCCATGTCACACATACGTGGCTCTGATTCTGTGCTTGTGATCATCCCTCTGTCCTGTTGGCTGGTTTTGTTTTAGATCCCTTAGTGACTCATTTTCCTGCCACATGTAGGCATTGTGGCCTTCTAATCCTCCACCATAAGAATTTACTACGTGGTCCTCAACTGCAGTTTCCGGGTGATCATCTAAGATACGTAGGCCCCGTGCAATATTTGGACCGTATCTATACTAAGAAATTACTTGTTGTTTATCTGAAATGCAAATGTAACTGGGCGTCTGTTCCGTATTCTTATTTGCTAAATTTAGCAACACTATTCTAGATGGCATTTTCACTAATTTGACGGTGTTAAATGGGATTATTTCATATGGATGGTGTCTACTGCAACTCCATTAATAGCGAATGCTGGAAATTCCTCAAACAAAACAATGAAGGGCAAACTCAGAGTTTAATTTAGAGGGATTTAATGATTTAAGAGTGAACATCACACCTTAGAGTGAAAGACAGTGAGTTTGGTTTTGTTGGCTAACCAAACAAAGCAGACTAAGAGAATACAATGTGTGGATTGATCTATAATTTTGGTCTGGAGCACAGATTTTCCTAGCAGAGTAGGCACTTTGTGATTATAACTGTTTAAAGAACTTTGTGATTGTATTTGTTTTTATCTATTAAAAAAAAAGACATCAGAAAATACGTGGCTCCCTGTGAGCCAGAGTAGGGAGGGTATCATGTAATCGTTGAATGCTCTTTGCCTTGAGTTATGCAAATAAGGTATGTATCCAGTTTCAGTGAATGTTCTGTGTGCATTCAAGAAGAAGGTGTATTCTGCCTAGAGCATGCTTTTTTTTATGTTTATTTATTTTTGAGAGAGTGGGGGAGGGGAGAAAGAGACAGGGAGGGGCAGAGAGAGGGGGACAGAGGATCTGAAGTGGGCTCTCTGCTGTCAGCACAGAGCCCAACAGAGGGCTTGAACCCAAGAACTGTGAGATCATGACCTGAGCTGAAGTTGAATGCTTAACCAATTGAGCCACCCAGGCGCCCCCACGTAGAGCGCTCTTTAAATATCAATTAAATCAAGTTAGTTGATGGTGGTCAAATCTGTGTTCTTGTTCAATATAGTACTTGTTGAAACATTTATTGAGAGAGAGGTATTGAAATATCTGATTCCCTGGTGAATTTTTCAATTTCTTCCGGCAGTTCTATCAGCTTTTACTTCATAGTTTTTGAAGCTGTTGTTAGAGGACTAAACATTTAAGATTACTATGTCTTTTTAACAAAATGATCCCTTACCCTTTACTCTTGATGAAACGACCCTCTTTTTCCCACAAAATAAGTTTTATTCTGGAATTTACCTTGGCTGATATTCGTGTAGCCACTCCATCTTTCTTTCTTTTTAGTGTGTGTATGTGTGTATGCACATCCTATCTGTCTGTCTGTCTCTCTGTCTATCTATCTACCTACCTATCTACCTACTTATCTTTCTAACAACTCACATCTTTATCCACATATCTGTTGATGGACGCTTAGGTGTCTTCCATATCTTGGCTATTGTAAATAATGAAATAATGCTGCCATAAACATAGGGGTGCATATATCTTTACAAATTAATGGTTTCATTTTCTTTGAATAAATACCCGGAAGTGGAATTGCTGGATTTTATTTGTATTTTAATTTTTTGATGTAACTTCATTCTGCTTTCCACAGTGGCTGCACCATTTTGCATTCCTGCAAACAGCACATGAGGGTTGCCTTTTCTCCACATCTTTGACAACACTTGTTATTTCTTACCTTTTTGATCAATAGTAATACTGGCAGGTGTGAGGTTCTATCTTATTGTGGTTTTGATTTGCATTTCCCTGATGATGAGTGATGTTGAGCATGTTTTCATGTGTCTTTTGGCCATCTGGATGTCTCTTTGGAAGAATGTCTATTTAGATCCTTTGCCCATTTTTTAAAATTGGATTGTTTGGATTTTTTTTTTGATACTAAATACTATGAGTTTATATATTTTATATACCAACCTCTTATTGGTGATATCATTTGCAAAAATCTTCTCCCATTCAGTAGGTTGGCTTTTCATTTTGTTGATGGTTTTCTTCAAAAAGCCTTTTAGTTTCATGTAGTTCTGTTTGTTTATTTTTGCTATAATTGTCCTTGCCTGAGGACACAAGTCCAAAAAATATTGCTGTGATCCATGTGAAAGAACTTAATTCCCTATGTTTTCTTCTGAGGGTTTTATAGTTTCTGGTCTTACATTTAAGTCTTTAATTCACTTTGAGTTTATTTGTCTGAATGGTGTATGAAAGTGTCCAGTTTCATTCTTTTGTGTGTAGTTGTCCAGTTTCCCCAGCATTGTGTATTGAAGAGATTGTCTTTTCCCCATTGTATGTTCTTACCTTATTTGCTGAAAATTAATTGGCCATGTAAGTGATGGTTTATTTCTGGACTCTATATTCTGTTCCAGTGACCTATGTGTCTGTTTCTGTGCCAGTGCCATACTGTTTTGATTACTGTGGCTTTGTTTAGGGTTTGAAATCAGGGTGTGTGACATGACTGGCTTTGTTCTTTCTCAAGATTGCTTTGGCTTTTTGGCGTTTTGTGGTTCCACATAAATGTTAGGATTCTTTGTTCTAATTCTGTGAAAGATGCCATTGCTATTTTGATAGGGATTGCATTGAATCTGTAGTTTGCTTTGAGTGGTATGGACATTTTAACAATATTATTCCAATCCATAAGTTTAGGACATCTCCCCATTTGTTTGTGTCATCTTCAATATCTTTCATCAATGTCTTACGATTTTCAAAGTACAAGTATTTCACCTCCTTGGTTAAACTTATCCTGGATATTGTTTTTTTAATTTGAGAGACAGATAGAGAGAGAGAGAGAGAGAGAGAGAGAGAGAGAGAGAGAATCCCAAGCAGGCTCCATTCTCAGCATAGAGCCGGATATGGGGCTCAATCCTACAATCCTGGGATCTTGACCTGACCTGAAATGAAGAGTTAGATGCTCAACTGACTGAGTCACCCAGGTGACCCCCTAGATAATCTTTTTAATGCACTTGTAGAAAGATTTTCTTCTATACTTCTCTTTCTGATGTTCATTATTAGTGTATAGAAATACGAGATTTATATATATTAATTTTGTATCCTGCAACTTCGCTGAATTTATTTATCAGTCTTAATATTTTTAGGTAGAGACTTTAGGGTTTTCTATATATAGCATCATGTCACCTGAAAATAGTGAAAGTTTTACTTCTTACTTTCCAATTTGGATGCCTTTTATTTCTCGTATGATTGCTGGGGTTAGGACTTCCAATACAATGATGAAGAAAAGTGGTAAGACTGGGCATCCTTCTTGCTCCATATCTTAGAGAAAAAGCTTTTAGCTTTTCATCATTAAGTATGATCTTGTCTCTGGGCTTGTCACATATAGCCTTTATTATATTGAGGTACATTCCCTCTATACCTACTTTATTGAGTTTTTACCATAAATGTATGTTGAATTCTATCAAATTATTTTTCTATGTCTATTGAGATGATCATATGATTTTTACCCTTCTTTGTGTTCATATGGTGTATCACATTGATTGATTTATGGATATTGAACCAGAATCCAAAGCAGGTTCCAGGCTCCAAGCTGTCAGCAAGGAGCCCGATGTGGGACTCCAACCCATGAACTGTAAGATCATGACCTGAGCAGAAGTTGGTACTCAACCAACTGAGCCACCCTGGCACCCTTCAAAGTATTTTTATAATTCCTCTTTGATATCTTCACTGATCCTTTCATTGTTTAGTACCATGTTGTTTAGCCTGCACGGTTAGTTTTTTCCCCCCAGTTTTCTTGTAATTGAGTTTTAGTTTCATACTTTTGCATTCAGAAAAGATGCTTTATATGATTTCAATCTTCTTAAGTTTACTGAGAATTGCTTTTTGGTTAAACATGTAATCTATCCTGAAGAATGTTCCATGGGCACTTGAAAAGAATTTGTATTCTGCTGTTTAGGGATGGAATGCTCAGTATATTTCAATTAAGTCCATCTGATCTAATGTGTCATTTAAAGCCAGGTGGTCTTAGTGTTTTTCTGTCTGGATGATCTATCTTTTGATACAGTGGGATGTTAAAGTCCCTCAGCATTACTTTATTCCTTTCCATTTCTCCTTTTATGTGTGTTAATATTTCCTTTATGTGTTTAGGCCCCTGTGTTGTGTGCCTAGATATTAATAAGGTTTACATCCTCCTTTTGGAGTGATTCCTTCACCATTATGTAATGCCTTTCTTTGTTTCTTGTTACAGTCTTTGTTTAAAGTCTATTTTGACTGATGTAAATATTTCTACCTCAGACTTCTTTGCGTTTGCATGGAGTATCTTTGTCTATCTCTTCACTTTCAGTTTGTATGTGTCATTAGAACTGAAGTGAGTCTCTTGTAGGCAGCATGTAGATGGGTCTTGCATTTTTATCCATTCGGCGACCCTGTGTCTTTTGATTGGAGCATTTAATCCATTTAAATTTAAAGTAATTATTGATATATATGTACTTTTGTATATATGACATATAGATATACCATTCTGTTGATTATTTCTTGTTGTTTTTTTTACAGTTCTTTTCTGTTCCTTTGTTCTCTTGCTTTCTTCCCTTGAGATTTGGTGACTCTCCTTAGTGTTATGCTGATATTGTTTTTTCTTTCTTTTTTGTGTGCATCTGTGTAAATATTTGGTTTGTGTTCACCAAGAGGTTTTATATAACATGCTACATGCATAGCAGTCCTTTTTAAGTTGATGGTTGTTTAAGTTCAAGTGTCTTCTAAAAGTAGTACATTTTTTTCTTCCCTTCCACTTTTTGTGTTTTTGGTATCAAATTTTACGTATTATTATTTGTGTATCCCTTGACTAATAATTGTAGGTCTATATTATTTTACTACATTTGTCTTTTTACCTTCAGACTAGCTATGTAGATGGTTGATCCACTACCTTTACTGTATGTTTACCTTTACCAATGAGATTTTTCCTTTCATAATTTTCTTTTTTTTAGTTATGGTCTTTTTTCCATTTAAAGAATTCCCTTTAACCTTTCTTGCAAGACTGATTTGATGGTGATGAACTAATCTCTCTCTTGGTTTGGAGTGATAACCTTTCTGGGTGGACTACTCTTGGTTGTAAGTCTTTTCCTCTTTGAATATATCCTGCTGCTCTCTCTGACCTGCAAACTTTCTGCTGAAAAATCAGCCAATAACCTTATGAAAGTTCTCTTATATATAAATAGTTGTTTTTTTCTTGCTGCTTTTCAGATTCTTTATCTTTAATGTCAATATTTTGATTGTAATGTATCTTGGTGTAGCTTTCCTTGATTTTTTTTATTTGGGATTCTGTGCTTCCTGGACTTGGATATCCATTTCCTTTGCTGGGTTAAGGAAGTTTTTGTATATTATTTCTTCAAATAGATTTTATGTCCCTTTCTCTAGTTCTTCTCTTTATAGGACCCCTATGATGCAGATGTTAGTACCCTTGATGTTGTCTCAGAGCTCCCTTAAACTGTTCCATTTATTTAAATTGTTTTTTTCTTTCCTGTTCCACCCAAGTGATTTCTACTACCTTGTCTTCCAGATTCCTGATCCATTCTTCTGCATTACCTAATCTTCTCTTGATTCCTATAGTGTAGTTTTCATTGCAGTTACTGTATTCTTCACCTCCGATTGGTTCTTTTTAAATATTTTCTCTTTGTTGAAATTCTCGCTGAGTTCATCTACTCTTCTGTCAAGTCTGATGAGTACCATATGACTTATTTTTTCACTTGGAACATATTCCCCTGTCTCTGCATTTTTCCTGTCTGTGTCTGTTTCTATGTGTTAGGTCAGTTATATCTCCTGGTTTTGAAGTAGTGGCTTTGTATAGAAGTTGTCATGTGGGGCCCAGTAGAGCAAACACACACCCTCCACTTTGGTCAGCCAAGCCAGACTTTCCAGGGGTGTCCCCTGTGTGAGCTGCATGTGTCCTCCTATTGTGGCTCGACTGTGACTGGTGTGGGCTCACTGATGTGCAAGGCTGCCCCCTGGTGTGGTTGTCTGTGAGCCCATCCACACCTGGTATGGGTGCACTGGTGAGAAGGGTTGGCCCCCAGCTGTCTGGCTGAGAGACTCAGCTGTAACTGTTGAAAGAATGCTAGTGTGCAGGGAGCCACTTGTGGGGTACTTATGAGGTACCAGCTGAGGCCACTTGCTGAGTATGGTGGGATGAGCAGGTTGCCTAGGAGGGATGTTGGCCAAGGCTGGCAGGTTGGTTTGGGGAATCTGCAAGGGAATGCTGAGACAGGGTGAGGCAGTGCTAGCACATTAGATGAAGAATGTCAGAAATGGTGTCCATCAGCGCTTAGGCCCACTAGGTAGAGGGGAGTGGGGAAAAAAAGGTGCCTGACAGCACTTCCATCTCTGGAGAACATTCCAAGAGATCTCTGCCCCTCTGGCATGTGCCCTAAAATTAGTCAACGAATTTCTTTCACTTGTAACGCAGGTACTTTTCAAACTGCTGTCTCACTCAGTGTGAGTGAGATTTGTGTGCACCCTTTAAGAGCAAAGTCTTATTTTCTTGTTCCCTTCTGGCTCTTCCAGACACAGCCTTGCTGGTTTCCAAAGCTAGACATTGTGGGTGCTTGTGTTCCTGGGCTGGGAAGCCCAATGTGGGGCTCTGACCACTTTTTCCCACGTGAGTGTGTCTATGGTTGTGGTATTTTTCCTGCTTATTGGTCACACCATGCTCATGTTGTGAATTCTAACTAAACTGAATCTCCATCCATCTTATCTATCTTGATGTGACTTTTCCTTCATAGGCATACCTCACTTTACTCTGCTTTACTTAACAGATACTGTTTTTTATAAATTGAAGGCTTGTGGAAACTCTGCATTGAGCAAGTCTGTTGGTGTAATTGTTTCCCAACATTTGCTCACTTTGTGTCTCTATGTCACATTTGGGTAATTCTTTTTTTTTAAATGTTTTTATTTATATTTGAGAGAGAGGGACAGAGCATGAGCAGGGGAGGGGCAAAGAGAGATGGAGAGAGAATTGGAAGCAGGCTCCAGGCTCCGAACTGTCAGCACAGAGCCCAACGTGGGGCTTGAACTCACGAACCATGAGATCATGACCTGAGCTGAAGTCGGACGCCCAACCAACTGAGCCACTCAGGTGCCCCACATTTGGGTAATTCTTGCAGTACTTTAATATTTGTGATTATTATTATATTTGTTATGGTGGTCTATGATCAGTGATTATAATTTGCTGGAAGCTCAGATAATGGCTAGAAATTTTTAGCAATAAAGTATTTTTTAATTAAGGTATATACATTATTTTTTTAGATATAATATTGTTGTACTCTTAATAGACTACAATATAGCATACACATAACTTTTATATGCATTGGGAAACAAAAGCTTCATTTGAATCAATTCATTGCAATATTTGCTTAATTGCAGTGGTCTGGAACAGAACCTACAATATCTTTGAGGTTTGCTTGTATATCCTTAGTTGTATAAAATTTGTTCTGCTAGTCCTCAATTTGTCCTCAAGTTGTCCTTCAAGTTGTTCTATATGTAGTTGTAGTTTTGGTGTATCTGTGGGAGGGGGTGAGCTCGGAAAGTTGTTATTGTACTATCTTGATCCTGCCTCCCAACAATCTGAACCTTTTACTTGAGTGTTTAGACCATTTATGTTTAATGTAATTATTAATGTGATTATGTTTGAGCTTATCATCTTACTATTTGTTTTCTATTTGTGCCATTTGCTCCTCATTTCCCTTTTCCTCTTATTCTGCTTTCTTTGGGATTGTTTTTGTCATGGTTTAATTTAATCTCTGTCAGTTTATGAACTGTAATTCTTCATTTTGTTGTTTTGATGGTTGCTTTAAGCAATAATCAATTCAATAGAATTCTTCCTCATGTTTCCCAGATGTGTTAAACATGAGCCCAGTTCAATGCCATGTCTGAGAGCTTCTCTGCTCTTATGAGGATATCTACATGATTCACTCTCTGATTTCATTTCGTCTCTGCTCAAATACCACTTTATCAGAGAAGCCCTTCCTGACCTCCTAATAAAGGTGGCTGCCTGAACCTGGTTTATTATTGTCTTTTAATCCAGCTCAATTATTCTTCATAGCCCTTATTATCTCATGATGCATATCTCTTTGTTTATTGTCTCTTTCTTCCCACTAGGCTTGTAAGTTTCATTAGAGCAAAGGATTTTTGTTTTGTTCAGTGCTGAATTTCCAGTATGTAGAAAAGTGCTTGACATATTAAGCCCTTAATAACTATTTGTTGAGTGACTAAACAAATGAATGATTTAGAGTTGGGAGGAAGACTGATGTCTAGTATACTGTCCAATTTGATCTGTTGCAATATCTGGTCACCAGCTTCCATTTACCTAAACTATCTGCCAAGGTGAGTGCCCTTCCATCTCAGTCACTGCTCTGACTGTGATCTTTTCAGAGTTGTACATTTGCTAGAAAAGGTTAAGCTTTCTAGTCAGAGGAGGAACACCCACTGTTGAGGTAAACATTAGGAAAAAGGGTTTGTAGGGCATTTTTGTGGTGTTTCCTAGATTTTTGCATTGTATAGTCCACAACCCATCTTTCTCTTCTTCTTTCATATTCATACTCTAAATTACTGTTGTCGCAAATTTTCTAGTACCTCAAAGCTCAGAGTTTCAAATATGTTCAGTATTTAGAGGTCAAGGATTTTTTTTTAAGAACAAGAAATATAGTGATGTGTGTGAGGAAGAAAGAGGAAGAGAAAAAGGAAGAATGATAAAATTTAACATTTGGGCAATCTGGGTGAAGAGCCATAAAAACTCTTTATATTAATTTTTATATATTTTTATAAGCCTGAACTCACTTCCAAATAAGAAGTAAAGGCAGTAATATCAGGTATCTTTACTTCTACCCCTTCCGGTGATCCCTCCCTATAAGCTAATAGGGTTACAGGTCCTATTGTTTCAGTTTGTCATCTAACTTTGTACCCATTGCCTCATTTCATTTCCCTCTGGCCATACCCCGCTTACTGTTCCTGCTGCTCTCATATCCTCTTACCTAGAATCTTGTAACAATCTCTGGAACTGGCCTCCCGAGACAGTCACTCCTGGCTGCCATCCACTCCACATATGGCTATGTGAATGCTTGGCCTGAATTATAGATCTAATCACACTGCTTCTCTGCTCAAAAGACTATGATGTCTCCTTGTTGCCTGCAGAACAAAGTGCCAGCCTTAAGCTTAGAGCTTAATAGTCCTACACAGTTATCCCTAAACACTCTGGTCAGACTTATATTCCACCTCTGCCACCCCTCTGTGTCCATCCCATTTGAATACCTGCCATTTCAAGAAAACACATGCACTTTTCTTTTCTCTTTGCTTTATCTCTCATCTCTTTCCACTGAAGGACTTCTTAAAATTTTACTGCCCCTGGAGGTCTTCTACTTCTTCCTAGAGGTCTCCTAGTCAAGAGGAAATTTCTTCTGAGGACTGTAAGTCTATTATAGCACTATGGTTTGTACTCTGTTACAGAGTTTACATAGCTGGCTTCATTTCTAAGCTGTGAAGACTTTGAGAGAAAGCAACTTGTCTTACTCATCTCCATATCTTTCCGATTTAGAACACCTCTCTAGCCTTACGTATAAAGCTAACAAACATTTGCTGAATTGAACTAATTTTGAATCTCATTTTCACCACCCCAATGGCTGTTTCCACATAGCCCTTGCCCATCAAACTGTTTCATTTGAACCATATTCATTTTTTACCATAACTTGCAAAAGACCCAATCAGCTAAATTGTTTTATATACTATTTTGATTATCAAAGACACAGAAATGACCAGTGTTTTGACCTCTTGAAGAAAATCATGTGGTCTAGGTTGGTGAATGACTATGTTCAGAATAGTTTAGTAAGGTTCTGCCACTGTTGAAATCATGCTTTTTCTTATATCCTTAAGTGGAAGTGCTTATGCAGGTTTCTATCTTTAAAACGCCTACTACAAAATATTGTCTCAAGCACCCTTTCTACAGGACCCGTGATTCACACTCTGCATGTTGGGAAGTGGCTAATTTCAAAGTCAAGGGAACGCATTTATGAAATTTTTGTTTGTTGACTTATGTTATTATTTTGTTTATTTATTTTTTTTTTTTGGTCACAGATTCCAATCACGGGAACCAGATATTGTAATATGTCTTTTTTGAAGGGTGCATAAGGAAAATATACCATAATTTCTAAAATTCCTATCAGTTTTATTGGATGTAAAGATTTTCCATTCCCTGAAATATGTCAGAGTGATATTAATTTAAAGAAGATTCAAAGCAATATCACACAGAATAATTGCTGACATGTGTGCTATCTGGTTAAGAGCTCAAGTAGTTCATGGATGAAATTTTCCAGAATGTTCTTCTATAAGCAAATGTATGTGGCTTCATTTTGTGAGTTCTTCCCCTATGCAGACACAAGTTAGGGCTCTTTTAATCTGATTTATGATCTATTATGATAGCTTTTCTGAATTGAAAAGTTATAGCATTTTAAAATCAATTGAAATGTTTAATAAGTTTCCATTTGTTTTTATTCCTTCCATCCTGGGTTTATTATTTTCTCTTGAAATGAATGCTATTTTTCTAACACTTTTATGAGATAGACATTAAATTCCAGGGAAAATCCATTTTTATTATATTCATTTTCCCTGAAAAGATCAAACATTTCATTTCCCCCACTTTTCTGGGGTCTAATTTAATTTTCAAACTATTAAGTATCATTATTTAATTTTGCCTTTGGATTTGTCATGGATAACTAGATTCATAGGTGTTTCTCTAATCATTCACAAAGCTGATCCTCTGTAGTCCTCCTAAATTTTGAAAGATTCCAGAAGCCTTTGTTACTAATTTCCATATATACTCCTGATCATGTTCCTAAGTGAGTATGAAGTTCTGTTCAATGCTGTGTTTCTCCTTACAGAAGTCAGCATAACTTCACAGACAGGGCCAGATACTGACCAGAGGGCAATAGACGCATTTTGTTCATGTCTCTCAGCCCTGAGACAACCCAGCATGGTCTGACCATAGACACCCGACATGTGTACTTGCTGCTGACAACTTCATTGAATCCTTACAGTCTAGGGGACTTTTCTGCTTTCTGAGTTTTTGAATTACGCAGAGATATCTGAAGGACCCTTTCTGGGTTTTAACCACACATCTGATTTAGATACCTTGAATATACCTCAAATCATTACTCCCCAAAACTACCTTCTAATTACTTTCCTATAATTAACTACCTTGTCCTTCCCCTCCCATGGCCTCCCCTTGTCAATTACACTTTGAACCATTCTTGCTGGATAAGTTTAAGCAATTTGGAAGCTATTTCTCAGTAATGATAGGAGAGAGCCTCAAATGTGTTGAAACTACTTCAGTTCTTATCTGCTTGCTCTTATGGGATCACATTCTACGTGTTAATTTTAACTTGTTCTCACCCCGGTAATTGTGCCAAGGTAATAATTGAATTTTGCTAATGATCCAGCAGTATATTTTAATAGCAGTACATTTATTTACTGGGACAAAAAAAAACCCTAAATTACTTCTTTATGGCCCAGAAATTATACATAACCATTCTTATTAAATACTATACACATACCATCGTGTTTTCAACAGCACTTTTCACTCTGATTTTTTTCACAGACTTTGCTTCTTACAGAGCAGTCGAATCATTCCTATGTATTTCTTCTATTGTGGGCTTACCACTACCTGCAAGGGCTCAGTCACCAACATTCCAGCAATCCCTACACTCTGATTTCTAAACTTTTAAGCCAGCTTGGCCTTCTAAGAATACCTTGCCCCAGGCACAGACAAATCCCTTCTCTAAGAGCTGAGCCTGCTTACTCCCCAGTGACAGCTAACCCTTCTCACCAAGGAACCATAGCAAGGACTACCTCCTGATATTCATAATTATATGACAGCAGTAGTATGGTTCTTCGCATCTCAAATCTCAGAGTCGTCTTTGATTCTTCCTTCTTCCCAGACTCCATATGCAGCCATTCACTAAGCCTCACTTCAAACATGGAGCTAAAAAAGCATTGCCATGGCAAATGGGGACACAGGTTCTGACCTGGGCTGTGCTTCTAATTTAACAGAGGATCTCTGCTGTGCCCACATTTATCTTTTTACACTTTATTCCAAACATGATTTACTCACCTTAACTGTAGGTTCCCAGGCTTAACCATAGGTTCCCAGGCTCTGCTCTTCCCTATTGGCCACCCGTGCTTCCCACTAGACTACCACACTACTTGCTTCAAGTGCACAGAAAAACATTACTCAAGTGTGGGAAATTTCCAGCCTACAAAGTCTACATAACTACTGCAGGTCACAGGCATAGTTTCACATTAATCAGTTGTAATCCCAAGATGCTGTGTAGTAAAACCCAGGGTTCATGTGGAAGACACTGAGATAAACTTTCTTCCATTTTCAGAAAAGAGCCTGGAATGGCCATTTGTCATGCTTTAGATGACTGGACTATTATTTTACTTAAATCGTGTACAAATTTGGGGGCTTATTAGCCAACATCTTAATCAACTTCTAGATTAGAATTTTCTGTGATGTATTTCTATATTGCTTTTGTAGTATTTCTGGTTTCTTCAATAAAATATTGATGGGAGTGATATTCTCCCTTCTTGATTACCTCTTAAATTATTCCCTACTATTTGTTCCTATATTTTCTCTCCCCACACAATTGTTAGGCACTTCTGAACTTTAATCTTCAATTTTTACTGAGCTAATAAATGAACAAAGTACATAAAAATGAGAAAAGACTATAGAGTCTTATATATGGAATTTTATATATAACATATAGAAGAAAATATGTTCTAATATTAATGAATTGGGATAGACTCAGAAGACAAATGTATGATTTTTAGTATTTTTAAGTTATTCTTCTTCAATTGAGTCATACTGGACATTGATAAATTTTCATCTTTGATAGAAAAGAGTTAGTATAACTTTCTCTGTTAAAATATTATGTTTAAATAGAGAATTCTATTAAAGTGTTTTCAACTGCTAGCATAGCAGAATGGTATGTCTCTCTTCCGGAAGTAATACGATCTTAAAAATTAGTGTGTAACTTGATTTATTTAAAATCATGAAGAGGGGCACCTGGCTGGCTTGATCAGTTAAGCGTCCAACTTCAGCTCAGATAATGATGTTGAAGTTTGTGGGTTGAGCCTCATGTCAGGCTCTGTGCTGACAACTCAGAACCTGGAGCCTGTTTCAGAGTCTGCGTCTCTCTCTCTCTCTCTCTCTCTCTCTCTCTCTCTCTCTCTGCCCCTCCCCTGCTCGTGCTCTGTCACTCTCTCAAAAACAAATAAACATTAAAATACATGAAAAACTACTAGTGGGAGTGTAAACTGGTAAGCCATTGGGCAATATCCAGTCAGGTTGAAAACATGCCTGATCTATGGGCCCATGAATTCCCATTTTAGCCATATTGAGGCACTGAGGCATTGGGGCAAATATGTACTTTTTTTTAGCAGGTAAACATACTTTCTACTAGCTAAAGGAAATGTTCAAAGATTGAACATTGATATCTGTTCCAAGTACTTTACATCTATAATTTCATTTAATCCTATAGCAATTTGCTATCTTACAAAACTCTTATATTAGTTATAGTAGGTTTCAGTTGATTTTCCTGAAAGTAGGATTCCATGAATCTGCTCGTTATAAGTTTATTTTAAATATTTATATTCACACTGCTTTTTGGAAGTCTTAGTTTATTGGATACAATTTCCAAAATGGTATTCACTATAAAGGTGATGAAGCCATTCTGACATTAGCATGAATAATCCCAGTGTTTCACCATTATGAGTGTGTTGTTTTAGGGTCCTTATTTAGGTAAACAATTACACTACATAGGCATAAATTAAATAGAATGTGTTGCACTTACATGAAAAAAGGCATACCACTTAGTCAATGGATGAAGACTTAATAATGTTTAATACTATTAATAATAATATTATTATTATTTTCATATTATAATAAATAATATGTATTATTTATATATATTATATGTTTAATAAAAATAATAATACTTTAATAACAAAATAGTATTAAATAATAATAAAATAAGACTTATAAATGGAGACACTTAACCAAATGGACTGTATGCAAGTAAAAATATAAGTTCTCCTCAAACTTACATGTATTTTGTTTGCATTAAAATTACAGTGGTGTTTTTATTTCTTAGATCTTGAAAAATTTTATCAAAAGTAAGAACATATGAAAATATTTTTAAGTGTTATAAAGGAAGATGGAAAGATGAATAACCGAGCCAGATATTAAATCTTGTTCTAAAGTTGCAATAATTAAAAGTGTGATGTTGATTCAATCAGAGAGAATGTAATGTTCTTTTAGGCTGCATTCTAGCTTAGTGACTCAAGCTTGTCCCTCACATCACATTTTTCCTTGTCTCATTCTGCTTCTTTCTTATTTCTATCTGCTTCATAACCATTTCTTCCCCATCCTTGTTACTAAGTTATCTCATCATGGCATATCTCATCTCTTATTTGATAACCATAGCTTTTTTTTTTCCTTCAAGGGACACATGACGTGCAGTTTGCTTCCATTTTCTGTCGTAAATCTTTCAGAAGGACTTTTTTCTTTTCATCTCAGTGCAATGTTCTAATATTTTGGTATTGCAGATTCTTTTCATGGATTCCATTTTTTTCTATTTTCTCACTCTCAGTGGAAGAATATTAACAGAGCATACAGTACTTCTATTCACAGATTTCTTTTTACTGTGAGAATCTTCCTGTAAGATCTTATGATTGACAGTTTATTGAAACAAATTTTCAGTAGCAGCAACAAAAAACACATAGAAGCCCAGAGCCATGAGAATTCTGGGAAAGAAAACTTAGTTCCTGTAAGATTTGATTTGTGTTTTACTAGAAACCCTCTTTGGATAGCCAGTTTTCAGTTTGCCTGTGCCAGGTATAAAATATGACTGTGTTCTACCAGATGAGTCCTATTGAAAATCCTTTGGAAGCACAGTTTTATTCTATGAATAATCCTTTATTTCATATATATTAAAATCATCATGATGCAAACATCAGAGTCCAGGAAAATGTTAACTATTGACTATGACTGACTCTATAGTAAGCACTTTTCTCATTAATCCATGTAACAGCCTGTGACATAAGTATAATCCCATTTCACAAACAAGCAAAATGAGTTTTCAAGACGATGAGAGAACCAGTATCTAATAAACTCATTTACCTAGATTCATCCTATAAAGGGCAGAAAAACTGAGCTTTCCATGAAACGAATAGAATTCTACAAATTCCCCTGACAGTCGTTTAATGTAACCTCTTGGGCAAGGCCTGAATGCCCTTTAGAGCATCCCTGCTGAGCATTCATTTCACACATGTTTGAAACCTTCCCTTGACAGGAAGTGTTTTATCTTCCAAGACACCCTATTAATCTGTGATCAGTCAGAGTTCTCGTTCATATATCATGGGGTTCCACCTCCACAGACCTTGGAAATCATGTCTAGATTCTCTCAAGTAACTACCTTGTAGTTATTAACTTGAACAATGATCACACCTCCTTCTGCAGAAACTAGTTCACTAAGAAGACTTCAGTTTGCCTGTGGGTTGAGATCATGTGGGAAGAAGGGCAGATAGTAATGGGAAGTTACCGGCAGTTCTGATAGGTCACAC
The DNA here is from genome assembly GCF_027475565.1 of Acinonyx jubatus. NCBI lineage: Eukaryota > Metazoa > Chordata > Mammalia > Carnivora > Felidae > Acinonyx > Acinonyx jubatus. Next base: position 14,889,709 of record NC_069387.1, on the reverse strand, counting down.
TGAGCACACTTTCTCCTTGGCAGAGTCTCTGAAGACTGACGAGGGGCGACATTGAAGGAGGCTGGCTGGCTGCTCTGGTTTCAGTAAATAGGGTTCTCAGAGCCTCTTCATCTATAATTACCGAGTCTTCTCTTTTGTTTTGCATCAGTACGTTCTGGGTATGTTGCTTTATCTTCAACAATACTCTGTTATGGTTTGAGTTTTAGTGTTTCCCTAAAAGCTGTGTTATTTCTTCATACCATCCTACTTGGATACATTTCACTTCATTCCTTTTCAGTCTGCAGTGACTTCATTCAGAGATCCATAATACCAATTTGCATCTTTAATGAAAACTCCCACTTGCCAAGGGAAGTCTCCTCAGTCTCAAATATTTTAACATTCGTAAGACATATTAGACAGGAAGCTCAGACCTCAATCTCCCCAATTTCAGACATTTTAGAGCAATCATATTTAGTTTGTGATTTTGTGATTTCTAAGAAAGCAGAGAGTTCCTTGAGGGTAGATGTCACCTCTGATGATTCTCTGTCCTGGAGCCAGAACTACATCATTGCTGTACTCAGCACATACTTATTAAATGAAGAAGTACATTCTACTCCATTTTGTGTCTTGATATTCGAATCATGGTTTGGGGGGTTTTGTTTTCACTGAAGTGGTAAATAAAATGTCTGTTCTTATAAACACTACTGAAATGATCCCTTGACAGGAGGAAGAGGTGAGAATGTGGGGTTGGGTTAGAGGATAGAAGGAGAGATGAGAGTTAAATTGTGGAACTGGATTAAGAAGGAAGGATTTACACATTGGATGTTGGAGTAGCAAATGGATCTGAGTCACAAAGTGAATGGCAGAGGGGAACATGCAGGTGGTGGCAGCAGTGGTGTGTGTGTGTGTGTGTGTGTGTGTGTGGAGAGAGAGAGAGAGAGAGACAATTAGTGAAGGTGGGAAGATACCAGTAATGGGGTATTGAAAAGGAAACAACAGCATAAACCCAAATGGGATAAAAAAAACTCCATGAGTAAAATAGTGGCACAGAAGGACAGAGAAAGATGTGGGCTGATCCTGAAATAGAGAGCCAATGGAATAGCCAACATGACACCCCCCCCCATGAAATTCTTATGAAAATAATGAAGAAATGGAAAAGAAGAATGTTTTAGGTGAATGACAAAATATGAAACAGAATAAGCCAATGTTCATTTAAGGAAATCTCAGAAATATACAGGACAAAAGATGAACATAGTAAAAAGGAAATTGGAAATGCAACTGAAATGAAGAAATATAGCAATCCAATGAAGATCAGTCAAATGGACTGGAAATTCATGCCCTAATCAAAAGAATAAATGTAAATTTTCAGTATTTATCTACTTTGGAATGAAGCATCTGGTAAAAATGAAGCTCAGAAATGAGGGTAGAATAGCTCTGTGAAACCAACAAATTATCTACCTATCTAGATATCTATATCTATATACCTGGCATATATGTATAAAGGCAAAAACAAGTGTAACAGTTCTATTTTCCAATAACAAGAATAAAAATAAAAGTAACTTAGATCAGTATATATGTTTCATGAAAATAGAAAAATGGCAAAATTGTAAAAAATGGTGCCTCTCCCCAAACATGGGCGTCTTCTTCTATAGAACAGGCAAATCTTCCTAAGATGACAGTGACAGGGTCTTTGATGCATTTATTAGCAGCTAATCATTGAGGGGGAGTTGGAAGCAATCTAAAGTTTTGTTTTGTCTTCTTTGTTTGTTGACATGTAAATAACTGGGACCAAAACAAAGTTACTTTTGGAGTTCAACTGCCAATGTCCGCCACATAAATCTATAACTTCACCTCTCAAACATCTCTGTTTTGTGCTTTGTTCTTCTCTTTTAGATCATTCTGCTTTTCTAGTAGAACTTCCTTAAGCCTCTTTGCTGATGGTCTTCCCTGCTCCAGACATTTAAAAGATAATCCTGCTCTGAAATCTTTTCAAACACTATCCAGGTCTAATAATCTGAAGCAGTTCTGTTGTCCCTTAACACCCTTCCCAGTGTGCCTTGTAGTCAGTCACATTGTGCAAGTATGTGACAGTTCACCAAAAATCACTTTATATTCCCCATATCTGCCTGTGACATTTGAGTTCTTGAGAAATTAGGGAAATTAATGGACCACTTATAAAATCATAGAATGTTGGAACCAGGAGGGAATTTCAGAGATCATCTAGTCCAACTTATTATGAGTCATTTGTTAGCAGCTCCAAGGGACTCATTCACAACAAGAAATATAAACAATTAGGGCCTCTTAAAAAACTCTAGAGTAAGAAAAATTACAGGATTCCCCCAAGGAAGGAAATGAAGCTAAGTGCGCTAATTTGGACAGATGCTTGAACAGCATCTCCAACACATGCAGGCATAAATGCAGGGCTATGTTGATTCAATACAGTAGATGAGACTTCAAATCAAACAGAGACATTTATTAGGCATAGCATCATGATTAAGATATGCCCAAGGTGTCAAAGAACCGAAACTGTGTTCCAGAAACATGAGAGACACAGAATCCAGCTCAGAGAGAAAAAACACACTCCACACAGAGAGTCAGCCACGCTTCTCCTAGATCTGTAGCTTAGTAAGCTTGGTGCTCATAATGTTACTGAGGAACTATATCACCGAATCGGTTTATAAAGAAGACTTGAAAAAACACTCCCTCCCCTCGCCCCCCAGTTTATATGGAATATACTTGCTAATACCCTTGTACTGCTCTGGGGTAAGAATGTGATTTCCCTAGTTCCTGCTGAGGTCATTAAAATTTATTCCAGTTAACAATTACATTTTCCCCACACAAACTTGACAATAGCCTGGAGCTTTGTACTGTATTCTATTTCTGATCAACAGTGTGGGGGTGTGTGGGAAATCTGCCGGAGCCTTTCTTGAAGGTTTTCTTCTGGAGAGTTCTCCCAGGGCCTTAGCATGGAGAAGCCCTCAGACGAGAAGCCCCAGCTTACATTTTGCCTTTGCTGTGAAATCTTTGTCGACCTCCAAATCCCAGACTGGGCAAGGCAGAGTCAAAGTCTCTTTCCTTGGGTTCTCATAGCTCTTTAGAGAAGGACCAGCAAAGCAATGGTTCCCTGGGAAGTGGTGCTGCTCTCTACAGAGCATTTTGGAAATCTTTGAGAGGTTTTTGTTGTATGATAGCAGGCATTGTTGGCATTCAGTGGGTGGGAACTGGCTTCATACAATAAAGAAGTATTCTGTGTCCGGTATCTGCATAATTGTAAGGTATGATGTGGGGAACAAAGGCAGAAGGAAATGGCAGATAAAATTAAATTTCCTTATAACCTGCAGCCCTTTGACAAATACTTGAGGCTGGCAGAGTAAAACATTTCCCCAGGACCTCCTTAATGTCTTAATGCTAATGCTGTGCTAGAGGGAAAAACAACCTTAGCCTGACAATAGCTGGGCCTCCAGAATCCTGGGAGTCTTCTTTAGCATATGAAAATCTCATTGGAAACTTCCCCTGGACTTTATCTCCCCCAACTCCTAGTATATAACTAGTCTCTCCTCAGGGTCCTGGAGCAGCTCTTCCTGCCCACGGGTCCTGTCCCCTGTGCTTTAATAAAATCACCTTTTTGGGCCAAAGACATCTTCAAGAATTCTTTCTTGGCCATGGGTTCCTGACCCCATGAACAAAACTATCACCCCCCAAAACCTCAACAAGGTACAGTGAATCTTCCAAGAGTTCAGCTGCCATCTAAATTGAGAGAAGACTGCACATTGTTTTGTTTGTAATGTTACTGAGTCAGTGGCAGTGCCAGTTGTGATATTCGACCTGCCAATGTCTGTCACCTCTTTCATTCTGCCCATGTAATTTTTTCAGTGGTGGAAAACCTGGGAAAAGGGACGAGCATATGTTTTATTATGTCTGTTTTATTTTATCATAGCTTACATTCCTTTTGATGAGGGAGCATAAGGCAAGCCAAGGACCAAGAACAAGCTAGCGCACCCCCTACCCCCAGGTGGGACGTGTGTGATGTTCCTCAGGCACTCCTGGCTGCCCAAGAACAAAGGAAAGGACAGAAAACCAATGGTTAACTGATAGAGTTCACAGTCATGCAGGACATGAGTCTCCATCAGTTTATAAATATCTTAGTCAATTATAATAAAAAAGCAATTTTATCAGTAGCCTCACTTCCAGAAACTGGAGACTCCGTTTCCTAGAGCCCCTAATATCACTCTCACCTCCATAGTGATGTGAGAACAAAGGCAAGAAGAAAATGGCAGGCAGAACTACATTTCCTTATAACCTGCAGCCCATCAACAAATACTTGAGGCAAATACAGAGTATAACATTTCTCTAGGAACCCCCCACTGTCCTAATGTTAATGCCTTACTAGAGGAAAAATGACCTTAGCTTGACAATAGCAAGGCATTTTAGGAATCCTCTTTAGAATATCAAATGTCCTTCTGGAAGCTTCCCTTTTGACTTTACCTCCCCCATCTCCACAGTATATAACCAGTCACTCTTCACAACCCTAGTGCAGCTCTTTCTTCTCACCAGTCCTGTCCTCGTGCCTTGATAAAATCACCTTTTTGTACCAAAGATGTCTTCAAGAATTCTTTCTCAGCTGTCATCTCTGAACCCCCTCCATACTCTAAAACCCCATCATTTTTATTCCTTCTTTATTTTACGATCAGGACACTGCCCTGATTTTTCTGGACTTAAATATGCAAATATATATTGTCTGTGAATTTCATGGCAAGACAATAAAGGAGATGCTATAAATAATTACTACAGAAAGAGAACATTGGGTCTGGTGTGGAGGAGGTGGAAAGAGCATGAGCTTTGAAGTCATATCTGGGTTCTAGAATGGTCTCTGCCACTTACCAGTTTTTGGAATTCAGAGACATTACTCTTTCCCTTTCTTTCACTCAGTCAACAAATATTTATTGACCACATTCTTTGGGCAGGCATTAGTTTAGTTGTGTATATAAACCAGTGAACAAATGAAACAGTCTCTGGTGTAGTAGAGGGCACATCCAAGTGGTGGGATGTCATGTAGTTTCACTATTTTACATGAATTCTGTTGCTCTTACCACATTTAATTATAGTGAATTGAAGGTATATGACAGTCTGTGCCAAATTACTCACCCTTGAAGCAGGAGTAATGTTTATTCACTTCTATATCCTAGGCAACTAGCACAATCTTCCGCTATCAATAGGCCTTGATAAATATTTTTGAATTGGATTGGATTATCAGATATTTTCCTATTAAAAACTTTAAACATCAGAAATCCTAAGACTTTAAGTTTATGCAAAAACACAAGTGAAAAATGGAGCATAGTGAGGATCAAGGACATTCTTTGCATGACTCCAGAGTGTGATGACCCAACCTTTCTTTTGCTTAGTTCCATATCAGACTGGGGAAGATGATGCCCTACTCTGGCCCTATTGTGTGAAGAGTCCATGGAGCTGGTGTGGGGACTGGGGACAGATGTTCACTTTGAGCCTGCACCGTCCTTTCTTGTCCATGTTATCTGCTTGGTCTCCCCTGTGTCTGATTCCAGGAACTATGCAGGTGTCTTTCCCAGGTCTGTCCTATTGTTGGAATTCCTGCTTTTAGGCTCAAAGGGTGGCCGAGAAATGGTACTTGGAGAGAGTATAAATGGAACGGATGGGACATTTGAGCTAGGGCATTGACATGCATGTACATGAGGTACCTGTGGTGTCCCATAGATCGGGCAGTAAGTACAAGGTCAAGGGTGCAGGTCATAGGTAGATCATATTCTGCTGTGGAGTTCTGAGGAATCCCAGAATCCAAATGGAAAATTTGTAAAGGTAAATGGGTAAAAATAACTTCTTTAATGGTTTGTTTCCATGATTTGTAACTTCCAAATATTCCCATGTGCAATATGGGCCTCCATTTTTCAGTTTGCCCTGGGTCCCACAAATGTTAAAGATGGTTCTGCTTCCGGTTCTTCCCTTCTAATTAAGTTAGAGCACATACAGGTGTGTATGTAGTTATTTTAAAGATGCTTCATACGGTATTTCTCTGATCTTATTTATTCTAGCAAAAAGGAATCAAAAATAATTTTTTACCTATCTATGAGGGTATTATTTCTTTCTGTACCATTAATCAAAACTTTTATTTTCCATTAGGTTGCAAATAGGTTTCCACGTTTCAATAAAATTGTCACATCTATTTTTCCTTTGTATAGCATATTTCCCCCTGAGGATGAAAGGATCTCCTATTCTTAGGTTCCAGCATGATGATTATTTTGTGGCTAAAGATATCCTTAATATTACTGGGATTTTCTGTTTGAATTTCTTTGGGTAGAATCTTTGTGAGAATTTCTTTAAGAGAGAGATATGTGCATTTTTTTTTCTTCTATATAACGTACCCTGGGCTATTTTCTCAGTGTTTGCATATTACATGCAACCTAATTATGAAATAAAGTTCCTGTTGGGCTAGTTGCTAGCACTTATGATTTTTACATAGCTGTTACAAAGACATTGATATGTAATGGTCTAATTTGTGCTGATCAGTGTGCATTTCCTAAAGATATTTTCCATGGTACATATTTTAATAGAATGATTTTATTCCTTTTTATTTATATGATAGATTCCCTTTTGGATATATGCTCATAGTTTAAAATGTATATTTCAGCTTTTTCATTTCATATTTTATATATTGTATTATGTTTATTATTAATATCTTATATAGGCAATTATTAATGCTTCATAATTTTCTATTGTAACAGGTTATTTAATTTTGTCTGCTATAATAACTTTCTGTTAGTTCTAGTATATTTTATTAAAGTATTAAAATAATTGTACCCAATTATCATTTTTAAAAGATTTTGAATGAAATTCATGTTGAATTCTGAGCCATTTAGTGTTAGGCATATTGCTTCTTTCATGTGAATGAGTATACTCATCTGGCCCTTCTCTGACCAATGCAATCAAAACAATCCTTCAAAATACAGCTTACGTATTACCACTGTCATAACTTTGACATTCATTCATTTATTTATTCAGTCATTCGACAGAATTTATTCAGTGGCCATTATGTTATATGAACAGTGTAAGTGCTGGTGATAAAAGAGTGCGTAAAAAACCCCAAACAACTAGCCTCTGTTCCCAGGGTGGAGAGATACTGCTCTCGTCATCACACTTACCAGTCGATAATTTTCCAACTGAGAAAGGAACTCAGAAGAAAAGGAACAGGGCTCTCTGAGAAAGATAGTGAGCCAACATAGACCAGCCCTAGACCTCACAGGGTAGTAATTGTAGATCCAGCTCAGCAGTCGGCCGGTGAAGTTCGCACACCTCTGATAGATTGCTTGCCAAGATGGATGCAATAATCCTCCGTGTCTGTACGCGGCGCTCTTTGCTCTAGTACTTTGCTGCTCTTCCCACAAAGGGTACAGTCTATTTCCCCTCTCCCTGCCTCTGGGCATTGGAATTGCTTCCACCAAGAGAATGTGGCAGGAGTGATGCCCTACGAGTCCCAGAATCTAGGCTTTAAAAAGTGGTGCAACCCCCATTCTTACTCTTGTGGAATGTTGCCTGATGATTCAATATAAGGAAGTCGGTCTGGCCTATTGAAAGGAGAAGGAAGGACCACGTGGAAGAGAATGGAAGCTCCCAGCCAACAGCCAGAACCAGTTACCAGACGCATAAAGGAAGTCCTTAGACCAACCAGCTTTATCTACTCATGTGCTGCCTGGTGACTGTAGTCCCATGAGCAACCTCAGGTGACACTAGCAGAGAGAATCACCTAGGTGATTGTAATCCAGATGGCTGAACTCCTTGGTCAAATCTATTCCTAGGGCTTTTATTCTTTTGGTGCTTTTGTAAATGGGATTGTTTTCTTCATTTTTTGGTCATGTTTTGTTGGTATATAGAAACACAACTGACCTTTTTAAACTGAGTGCACATAAAATATTGGTTTCAGGTGTACAATATAGTAACCAACAATTACATACATATAAGTTTAGTTGCCATCTTTCACTGTACAAAATTATTACGATATTATTGCCTATCTTCCCTGTGCTGTACAGTACATCCCCGTTACTTATTTTATAAGTGGGAGTTTGTACTTCTTAATCTCCTTTACCTGTTTTGCCTATACCTCCACCCTCTTCCCCTCTGGCAATCACCACTTCTTTATATTTATGAGTCTTTTCTATTTTGTTGTTGCTGTTTGTTTGTTTGCTGTTTAGATTCCAGATAGAAATGAAATAATATGGTGTGTGTCTTTCTCTGTCTGACTTATTTCATGTAGCATAATACCCTCTATGTCCATCCATGTTGTTGAGAATGGCAAGACTTCATTCTTTTTGATGGCTGAGTATTAATATTTCATCATGTAAATATACCACAACTTCTTTATCCATTTAACTATAGTTGGAAACTTAGGCTGCTTCCATATCTTGGGTATGGGAAATAATGCTGCAATGAACAATGGGGTTCAGAAAACTTTTCAAATCAGTGTCTTCATTTTCTTTGGCTAAATACCCAGAAGTATAATTGCCGGATCATATGGCATTTCTCTTTTTAGTTTTTTGATGAAGCTTCATACTGTTTTGCACATTGGCTGCACCAGTTTGCATTCCCATCAATAGTGCACAAGGGTTCCCTTTTCTCCACATCCTTGCCAATAGTTGTTATTTCTTGTCTTTTGGTACTGGTCATTCAGACAGCTGTGAGGTGATACTTTACCATGGTTCTGATCTGCATTTCCCTGATTATTGGTGATATTGAGCATCCTTTCATGTGCCAATTGGCCATCTGTATGTCTTCTTTGGAAAAATGTCTATTCAGGCCCTTGCCCATTTTGTAATCAAATTTTTATTATTATTATTACTATTATTATGATTATTATTATTGCTATTAAGTCATGGATTCTTTACATATTTTGAATATTAACTCCTTATCAGATATATCATTTGCAAATGTATATCCCCATCTATTAGATTGCCTTTTTGTTTTGTTGATGGTTTCCTTCATTGTGCAAAAGCTTTTTAGTTTGATGTACTCCTGATTGTTTATTTTTGCTTTTGTTTCCCTTGCCTAGGGAGACATGGCCAGAAAAATATTGCTAAGGCTATTATCCATGATATTCCTGCCTATGTTTTCTTTAACGAGATTTATGGTTTCATGTTTTACATTATGTCTTTAATCAGTTTTGAGTTTACTTTTGTGTACAGTGTAAGAAAGTGATCCAGTTTCATTCTTTTGCATGTAGCTGTCCACAGTCAAGTGGGATATATTCCAGGGATGCAAGCACTGTTCAATGTACACAAATCAATCAGTGATATCCATCACATTAAAGATAGTTATGATTATCTCATGAGATGGAGAAAAAACATTCCACAGAATTCAAGATTCATTTATGATAAAAACAACACAAGGAATACAAGGAATATATCTCAACAATACAATATAAGGAACCTATTGTAACATAATAAAGCCATAAATGACAAACACACAGCTAACATCCCACTTAATGGGGCAAAACTAAAAGATCGGAAACAAGACAAGGATGTCCTCTCTAACTACTTTTATTCACCATAGTACTGGAAGTTCTAGCCTCAGCAATCAGATAAGAAAAAGAAATATAAAGCATCTAAACTGGTAAAAAGCAAAACTGCCACTATTTGCAGATGACATGATACTACATATAGAAAACCCTAAAGACTCCACCAAAAAACTACTAGAACTAATAAATGAATTCAGTAAAGTTGCAGGCTACAAAATCAATATACAGAAATCTGTTGAATTTCTGTACACTAATGACAGAAAGATAAAATGAGAAAACAATTCTATTTACAATTGCATCAAAAAGACTAAAATACCTAAGGGTACATTTAACCAAGGAGGTGAAAGACCTATACCCGAAAACTATAAGACATGGATGAAAGAAACTGAAGATGACACAAATAAATGGAGACGTTTTGTGCTCATAGATTGGAAGAATTAATATTAAAATGTCCATACTACCCAAAGCATTCAACAGATTCAGTAAAATCACTATAAAAATACCAAAAACATTTTTCACAGAACCAAAACAAAAAAAGTCCTAAAATTTGTATGGAACCACAAAAGACTCAGAATAGTCAAAGCATTCTTGGAGAAAAAATAAAAGCTAGAGATATCAAAGCCAGATTTCAAACTACATCACAAACACTGTAATCACAAAAGTATGATACTGGCAGAAAAATACAGACACACATAGTAATGGAACAGAATTAAGAGCCCCGAAACAAGCCCACTTGTATGCTCAATTAACCTACGACAAATGCAATGAGAATATACAGTGGAGGAAAGAACAGTCTTTTCAAAAATGGTGTTGGAAAAGCTGCAGAACTGATGTTTGTACAGGCATACCTTGAAGGTATTGTGGGTTTGGTTTCACACAACTATAATAAAGCAAATATCACAATAAAGCAAGTCAAATGAATTTTTTGGTTTTACAGTGTGTATAAAAGTTATACTGTTTTGTAGTATATTATTTGTGCTTTGTACACAAGAACATGTGTTTTAAAAAATTTACATACCTCAATTAAAAAAATATTTTATTGCTAAAAAATGCTAACCATCTTCAAGCCTTTAGTGAGTTATAATCTTTTTTAAGAGGATGGCCTTACCCTGATGTCCATGGATACTGACTGATCAGGCTGGTGGTTGCTAAAGATTGGGATGGCTGTAGCAGTTTCTTAAAATAAGACAACAGTGGGGGCGCCTGGGTGGCTGAGTTGTTTAGGGGTCCAACTTCTGCTCAGGTCATGATCTCACAGCTTGTGAGTTCGAGACCGCCCCACCCCCCACCCCCCATTGGGCTCTGTGCTGACAGCTCAGAGCCTGGAGCCTGCTTCAGATTCTTTGTCTCCCTCTCTCTCTGCCCCTGCCCTGCTCGTGCTCTCTCTCTCTCTCTCTCAAAAATAAATATTTTTAAAAAATTGGAAAAAAAAATAAGACAACAGTGAAGTTTGCCACATTGACATATCCTTTCACCAATGATTTCTCTGTCACATGCTATGCTGTTTGATAGCATTTTACCCACAGTAGAACTTCTCTCAACTAAGTTAATGTAATATTTTAAATCATTTGTTGTCATTTCAGCAGTCCTCATGGCACTTTCAACAGTACATTCCATCTCAAGATTTCATCCCATCACTTTGTTTGCTCATTCATTAGAAGTAACTCATCATCTGCTAAAGTTTATCATGAGATGGCAGCAATTCAAATGGAATAATGAAAAAGTTTGAAATATTTCAAGAATTACCAAAATGTGACAGAGACATGAAGTGAACAAATGCTGTTGGAAAAATAGTGGAAATGACACAGGGTTACTACAAAACATCAGTTTGTAAAAACTATAATATCTGTGAAATGCAATAAAGTGAAGCTCAATAAAATGATAAATGACTATATGTTAATTTCATATCCTGAAACTTTCCTAAAACCATTTATTAATTCTAACAGTTTTTTTTAATGGAGTGTGTGGGATTTTCTATTTGTAAGATCAGATTATCTGCAAAGAAAATTTTACTGACTTTCTGATTTGGATGTCTTTTATTTCTTCTTTCCTCCCTTCCTCCTTCCCTCTCTCCCTCCCTGCTTTCTTTTCCTTCCTTCCTTCCTTCCTTCCTTCCTTCCTTCCTTCCTTCCTTCCTTCCCTTTCTCTCCCTCCTTTCCTTCTGCCTAAATGAGACTTCCAGTATTGTGTTGAATAGAAGTGTCAAGAGTGGGTATCCTCCAGAAAAAAAAGCAGGCACGTTGAGCAGAGTCCTACACCACTGGGGAAATAAGGTACTCACTCACATTTTTTCACTTTTCCATGTGGGAGAAATCAGAGTCTGAAGAGGTCTCTCCTGGCCCTGAGCTGTGCTGCCTTGGGGGCAGGGTGATGCAGGTAATATGAAACTGTTATTCTTACTCTTTTCAACGTGTCTATTCTCAGATTTTTTGCCCTAACACGGTCCTGGGGCTTCTCCACTAGACTCCCAGGATCCCACAAAGGTGCTCTTATCTGTGGATGGTTGTCAAAATTGATAATTTTGTGTGGGATGACAGCTGAAAACCCCTATTTCACCATCTTCCTGTTGTCACTCCTAAGAACTTAGTTTTCTAAATCAACATGTATCTAACTGCATCTGCAAGGGTGTGCTGTCTTCTTGTGGAACTTAGGTAAAATTTTCCTCTTGTAATTTGAGGTCTGTATAGTAATCAGATTTGAGACTGTTACAAAGGGCATTGTTGTATAGTTAGGCATAAGTATATCATATCATCCTTAACTAGACAGTGCATTCCTAACCATAGGGAAATGAGAGAAAACTCATGAATGAAGGGAAGTTTGAGCTAAGCTGAAAATGCATGGTGGTGGGGTGGACACGGAAGGCTGCCATTTTGCTGAAATCTCTTTAGTTCCCCAAGGATCCTATGTAGCATGTTTCTTCTTACTCCCATGTTCTTACAACTTCCTATCACTAGGTTTTCCTGGAGGAAACCTGAAATCCCATTAATACCATTTCATTGATTCACTTCATTGGCCATGGTTCTCAAAAGATTTAATATTGAAATATGGCATTTTCGGAACTGCTATACTACACCATGTGTTATACCTGTATGCACCTGCTCCATAACTTAATTAATTAATTGAGAGAGAGAGAGCGTTGAGGAGAAGGGAAGAGGGAGAGAGAGAGAGAGAGAGAGAGAGAGAGAGAGAGAGAATCCCAAGCAGGCTTCACACTGTCAGCACAGAGCCTGACTCTGGGCTCTATCCCATGACCCTGGAATCATGACCTGAGCCAAAATCAGGAGTTGTATGCTCAACTGACTGAGCAACCCAGGTGTCCCAAAATCCACGTTAGTCTTGGCTAAGAGTCCAGACTTTGATTTCTAGATCTAGTTGACCATTATTCAGGACATAAGATCCATTCCTAGATGTAATATCTGTACAGTACACACAAGAAAACCAAAATACCGATTAACTCTCTTTACACTACTGTTGTAATTACTATTGGAATTGAGTTGCAAAAATGAAAGGGGGACAAGAAAAGACGTAACAAATTTGCATATGTAAAGAGGCAATGTGGCAATGATGGGTGGATATTGGAACCCAATTCACCAGCTGCACTCACTATACCTTCAGGTGAGGGCAGGAAGATAATTTCCCCAATCTATACCGGGTTGTTTCTAACATCTTTAAGGTTGGCTGGAGTTCTAAATTCTGGCAGTGGATTGAATTTCTTCCTGCTTCCTTCTATCTGACTCTCTTTGAAAAAGAAAAAGAAAGGAAAGGAAAACAAAAGAGGGAGGAAAGGAAGAAAATAAAGGAAGAGAAAAAATCCTGCCGCTTTAGTGCTTACTGTCATTCACCAGACTAGCAGTTGGTTTACAATCTTCTTCATCCCAAGACCCACAACCATCCTGCAGGACTCCAACATGTGCATGATCCTTCTGACATCCTGGTCTCTCAGTTCCAGGACATTGTCATTTCCCAGGCTCTTTCTTTTACGCGGTCACTCATCCCTGCGGTCACACTAAATACTGTGTCATCAGAAACTGCCCCACCTCTACTGCCATTAAATTAAACCTCCTACTTTTGGACATCTGTCTCCTCCTCTCCCAGCCTGCTTGTTAGACTACTTTCACCATGATTACTCTTCAGTCTCATTGGAACACCCAATCAGCAGAGAGACCTTTACACTTCGTCACTCTTGGACTATTATTTTCTTTCTTACCCTCCTGACCAGAGATTCGTACATCTAGCCTTTCAGTAACAATCTTGTAAATAAGCCTCTTGATTTCCTTTTTGTACTACTTACTTGTAAAGGTCTTACTATTTTTCCTTCATCTGTCCATGACCAACTGAGACTTGATGGAGAAGGTTGCAACAAATGGCAGATAAGTATCATTAATATTCATAATTGTTAAAACATATCTCACACACTGCTTAATACCCCATTACATTTATTTGATCTACTTGATCCCTCAATCCAGAATAATCATTTTGAACTTTGTACCTTTCCTCAGCCTCAGTCTCATCCTCTGTATGCCCCACCATCCTAATTCATTAACACACTTGCTTTTCGTTTTTATCCGATGGCTTCATCTCCTCCTCAGGAAAAATTGAAATCATCAGTTAAAAAATCATCTAATTTTCTGCAGTTCATCATGCACACCTTTGACACATGCCCTCTTCTTTTTCTTCTTTACCCCAGTTGCCTTGGAAGGGATGTCCTTCCTTTCCAAGACATATATGTCCACTACTGCTTCGGCTCCTAATCATGATCATGTGAACAGTATGTGCTTCCCATATGCCAGCTTCTGCTCAACGTACTTTACTCATAATCCTCTCAACAATCCTAGGGATAGATCCTATAAGTGTTCCCACACTCCAGATGAGGAAACTAGGGCATAGAGTGATTATATAACTTGTCCAAGGTAACCCAGCTGGTAACTGGTAGAGGCAGGTTTTAATTCCTGGCAGTCTGGTAATAACAACACTATACTGCCTTCTTAGGAAAGTGACAATGCAACTATCCTTTCTGTTCCTCACTTAATCAGTTCTTCCTTCTCAACAAAGTCATGCCCATCAACATTAAACATGCCCACATCTCTTCCATTGTTCTTATTGACTTCTCATCTCGTGCAACACTGTTTCTTTTTAACAGCCCAATTTCGTGAATGAACACTTTTTGTATTTGTTGCATTCAATTTTTCACCTTCCACTCTGTAATCCTACTCACTCCAATCTGGATCCCACACCCACACCAATTTAGCAAGCAAAATAGCTCTCAGTAAGGTCATCACTGATGCCTTTGCACAAGATTCAATGGGCAGATTATAATGTTTATCTACTGGCCTTCTCAGCAATCTTTAGCTTTCCTGATGACTTCATTATTCTTTTATTAATGACAAGCTTCATTTAGAGATAATTCACATACCATATAATTCACTCATTTAAAGTATAAAATTCAGTGTTTTTTTGGCATATTCAAAAGATTTTGCAAACATCACTACAGTTTTAGACAGTTTTCTGTTTAGAACATTGTTCTAAAATAATTTTAGAACATGCCCTTTAGCAGTCACCCCCACTTATCCCCAAACTGCCAGCCCTAGGCAACCACCAACCTACTTTCTGTCTTTGGATTTGCCTATTATGGACACTTCATGTAAATGGAATCATCCTATATGTGGTCCTTTGTGACTTGCTTCTTCCACTTAGTATAATGTTTTCAAGGTTCATCTATATTGCAGCATAGATCAATGCTTCAGTCCTTTTTATTGTTGAATAATACTCCATTGCAAGGATAGACCACGTTTTATTTGTCTGTTCATCAATTGATGAATTGGCTTGTTTCCGCTTTTTGGCTATTATGAATAATTCTGCTATAAACATTTGTGCACAAGTTTTGTGTAGACATATGTTTTTATTTCTCTTGAGCTTATATCTAGGAATGGAATTGTTGAGCCATATGGTAACTCTATGTTTAACTATTAGAGGAATTGCAGAAGGTTTTCCAAAGAGGCTACACCATTTAACATCCCCACCAACAACGCATAAGGGTTCTGATTTTTCCACATCCTTGCCCATATGCATTATTACCTGAGTTTTTTTTATTCTAGCCATCCTTAAGATGTGTAGTGGTATCTCATTTAAGTTTAAAATTAAAAAAAAATTTTAATTGAAGTATAATTGGAATGCTGTATCCTACTTACAGGTGTACATCATAGCAATTTGACATTTTCATACATTATGAAATGATCACCATGGTAAGTCTAGTTACCATCAGTCACTTTACAAAGTTAGTACACTATTATTGACAATATTCTCCCATGCTGTACATTACATCCCCATGACTTATATCTTTTATTTATTTTATTTTTTTTACACTTATTTATTTTTGAGAGACAGAGAGAGACAGAGCATGAGCAGGGGAGGGACAGAGAGAGAGGGAGACACAGAATCTGAAGCAGGCTCCAAGCTGTCAGCACCGAGTCTGGCACGGGGCTCAAACCCACAAACCGTGAGATCATGACCTGAGCCCAAGTCGGACACTTAACTGACTCAGCCACCCAGGCACCCGACTTATCTCTTTTATAACTGGAAGTTTGTACCTCCTAATTCCCTTTTCCCATTCTCCAACCTCTCCCTACTCTGGCAGTCAACAGATTGCTTCCCATATCTAGGAGCCTGCTTCTATTTTGTTTTGTTTGTTCACTTGTTTTGTTTTTTAGATTCCACATATAAGTGAAATCACATGGTATTTGTCTTTGGCCCATTTCACCCAGCATAATACCCTCCACGCCCATCTATGTTGTTGCAAATGGCAAGATCTCATTCCTTTCCATAGCTAAGTAATATTCCACTGCATATATGCATACATATCTATGTATCTATATGTCTATATCTATGTATCTATCATCTATCTATATCTATATCATCTATATCTATATCTATATCTATATCTATATCTATCTATCTAATCTTCTTTATCCATCCATCTATCAATGGACACTTAGGTTACCTCCATACCTAGCCATCATAAACAATGCTGCAATGAACATAGGGGTGCTTATACCTCTTCAAATTGGTGTTTTCATTTTCTATGGATAAACACCCAGAAGAGGAACTTCTGGATCATATGGTAGCTCTATTTCCACTTTTTTTTTTGAG
Source organism: Acinonyx jubatus (assembly GCF_027475565.1). Lineage (NCBI taxonomy): Eukaryota > Metazoa > Chordata > Mammalia > Carnivora > Felidae > Acinonyx > Acinonyx jubatus. Next base: position 14,873,046 of record NC_069387.1, on the reverse strand, counting down.
GAAACTCCACATTACCCTCCAGAGTGGCTATACCAATTTCCACTCCAACCAACAGTGTCAAGGGTCTCCTCATCTCTACAGCCTTGCCACTCTCATTATCTTTTGTCTCACTGATAATAGCCAGTGTGGCAAGTGTGAGGTGATATGTTGCTGTGGCTTTGACCTATATTTCCCCACTGGAAAAATGTCCATTGAAATCCTCTGCCCATTTTAAAATTGGATTTTCTGTTTGATAGTAAGCTGTGTAAGTTCTTCACACATGTTGGATATTAACCTCTCATGAGATGCATGGTCAGTAACTGTCCTTTCTCCTTGCTGATGATTTCCTTCTCTGTGCAAAAATTTACCAGTTTGATGTAATCCCACTCACCCTAGTGGGAACTTTCTTTGTTCTAGTTCTGTGAAAAATGCCATTGGTATTTTGATGAGGATTGGATTGACTCTGTAGATAGCTTTATGTAGTATGGACATTTTAACAATATTTAATCTTCCAATGCTTCATCAGTGTCTTACAATTTTCAGAGTACAAGCTTTTTACCTCCTAAGTTGAATTTATTCTTAGGTATTTTGCTTTTTTGCAAGCACTTATAAATGGGACTATTTTCCTATTTTTTCTTTCCAATAGCTTGTTATTACTGCAGAGAAATCCAACCAATTTTTGTATGTTCATTTTGTATCCTGCAACTTTACCAAATTCAATTATTTACGTCTAAAGTCTTTTATAGAGTCCTTAGAATTTGCTATATATAGTGTCCTGTCGTCTGCAAATAATTGCAGTTTTACTTCTTTTGAATTTGGATGCCTTTTATTTCTTTTTGTAAATTAATTTTTTTTTTATTTGTAGAGAGAGAGAGAGAGAGAGCACCAGTGTGGGAGAGGGGTGGAGGGAAGGAGGGAGGAAAAGAGAAAGAGAGAGAAAGAGAGAGAGAGAGAGAGAGAGAGAGAATCTCAAGCAGACTCCACACTCAGTACAGAGCCCAGTGAGGGGCTGGATTCCAAAACCCTGGGATCATAACCTCAGACCAAATCAAGAGTCAGATGCTCATCCAACTGAGCCATGCAGGTGCCCTGGGATGCCTTTTATTTCTTTTTCTTGCCTAATTGCTATGGCTAGAACTTCTAATCCTATGTTGAATAAAAGTGACATGAGTGGGCATTCTTGTCTTATTTATGTTCTTAGAAGAAAAACTTTCAGCTTATCAACACTGAGTATGGTGTTAGCTGTGGGATGGTTATGTATGGACTTTATTATGTTGAAGTCCATTCTTTTATTCTCACTATGTTGAGAGTTTTAATCAAAGTGAACCTTAAATTTTGCCAAATGCTTTTTCTGCATCTATTGAGATGACCATGATTTCTACCCTTCATTTAGTTAATGTTGTTTAATTGATTTACAGATGTTGAATCATCCTTGCATTCCTGAAATAAATCCAACTTAATTGTGGTATATGATCTTTTTAATGTATTGTCGACTTTGGTTTGATAATATTTTATTGAGGATTTTTGCATCTAGGTTCATTCAGAATATTATAGACTGGGTTTACCTGGTAGATTTGGCAGGCTGGCTGGATCTGTGGTGGGCATGGGCAGTGGGGTTCCAGGGTGCACCATGTTGGGACTGCCTTGGTGGGATGGCAAGAGCTGGAGCAGGCATAAGCAGGGGGAGGCTGGGGCACACTGTGCCATGGCTGCCTTACCAGGGCAGCTGGAATGAACCAAGGCTGGGAGAAATCTCAGGGCATGCATGCTAAGGCTGCCTTGTTGGGACAGCTAGGATTGGAGTAGGTCCATCCTGGGAGGTGTCCTGTCATTTCAGTTTTGATTTGCATTTCCCCAATGTCTAATGCTGGAACTCTTTTATGTGCTTATTAGTCATTTGTAAAACTCTGCAGAAAATCTATTCAGATTATTTGCCACTTTTTAAAAATTTTATTTATTTTATGTTTTATATTAAATATAACTTATTGTCAAATTGGTTTCCATATAACACCCAGTGCTCATCCCAACAGGTGCCCTCCTCAATGCCCATCACCCACTTTCCCCTCTCCCCCACCCCCCATCAACCCTCAGTTTGTTCTCAGTATTTAAGGGTCTCTTATGGTTTGCCTCCCTCCCTCTCTGTAACTTTTTTCCCTCCTTCCCCTCCCCCATAGTTTTCTGTTAAGTTTCTCAGGATCCACATATGAGTGAAAACATATGGTATCTGTATTTCTCTGCCTGACTTATTTAATTTAGCATAATACCCTCCAGTTCCATCCATGTTGCTACAAATTATTTGCCACTTTTAAATTAGATTATTTTGGTTTTTTTATTTAATTATAGAAATTCTTTATATATTCTGAATGTAAGTTCCCTATCAAATGTATGATGTACAGAGAATTTCTTACATTCTATGGGTTGACTTTGTGGATGGTGTCCTTTGATGCACATTTTTAATTTTGTTAATGTCCAATGTATCTATTTTGTTGTTGTTGTTGGTTAGGTTTGCTATCTTATCTAGAAACTATAGCCTAATCCAAGGTCATGAAGATTTACTCCTATGTTTTCTTCTAAAAGGTTTATAATTTTATCTCTGATATTTAGGTCTTAGACATTTTCTGAGTTAATTCTTATACATGATATAAAGTAGGGGATGCCATTATTCTTGAAAAAGTCTCTTGCCCTGGCTTTCAAGAAACCTCATCCTTCTCATTTCCTCTTGACCCTCCACATGGTCCTTTCCAGTATTTTTTAAGATTTCTTCTCTATTTTTAAATGTATTTTCTCAAAGTTTTGTCATAGTTTATCTTTTCTTCTCCCTAAGTACTGTCTCCTGGGGAATTTCAGTAAGGGCTAGGCTTCAGTCATACCTGTATACTAATGACTTCCAAATTTCTATCTCCATCCCAGACCTGTTTGAACTCTAGTTCCTTTCATCCAATGCCAATTCTATATTTCCTTTCAGTTGTCTCAAAAATACAAAAATTCAGGATCTTCAGATTAAAACGTGTGATATTCCCATTTTCCTAGTCTGGTACCAGTTGTTTATTGTGAAAGCTCACAACTCACCTACCATCCTTGATGGTTCCTTCTCTCTAACTCTCCAGTCCAATCCATTACTAATCCTTCAAAATTGTCTTCTACTCATTTCTGAAAGTAATCCAAACCTTTGTAGCTCAACTACAATCATCCTGATGATGTCACTTTCTTTATTTTCCTAGATTCCCAGCAGATTTCTAACAGATCCCACCTGATCTATTCTGGACCACCTTGACTATTTTCTCTACACTGCATTCCAAAATAAAAAAAACTGACCCCACCAATTAAAAACCTTACCCTATCAACAAAAATAAACCCCAAACCCACAACACCTGAAGAAAAAACTTCTCCGTGGCTTCTGTGGATTGGCCCTTCAGGCTTGATCATCTTAACTCTCCATGTCTACGTATACTGCCTTTTTTTCCTCAAAATGTTAGAATACTTCCCTTAACACCATGGACTTAAATGCAAGCCATTCTATCAGACTGGTTCTTCCTCCCTTACACTCTCCTATTTAACCCCTTCCCATTCTGACAAATGTCGAGTCAAATGCTATTCTTCCTTTTTTTTACTGCTATAATTTGCATATAACATCCTGTAAGTTTAAAGTGTACAGCATGTTGATTTGATACTTTTATATATTGCAATATGATTACCACTATAGCTTTAGCTAACGCCTTTATCACATCACATAATTATCATTTCTTTTTTTGTGGTGAGAACACTTAAATTCCAGTCTCTTAGAAATCACGAATAGACATTTTTTCAGAGAAGACATCCAAATGGCCAACGGGTATATGAAAAGATGCTCAACATCGCTAATCATCAGGAAAATGCAGATCAAAACCACAAAGAGGTATCATCCCACTCCTGTTGGAATGGATTTCATCAAGAAGACAAGAGATAACATGTGTTGGTAAGGATGTGGAGAAAAGGAATGCCAGTGTCCATTGGTAGGAATGTAACTTGATTCAGCCACCAGGGAAAACAGTATGGCGGTTCTTCAAAAAAATAAAAATACAACTGCCATAGGATCCAGCAAGCCCACTCCTGGGTATGTAACCAAAGGAACTGCAAACAGGATACCAAAAAGATATGTGCACTCCCACATTTATTGCAGCATGAGTCACAATAGCCAAGATATGGAAATAACCTGTGTCTGCCAAAAGGTGATTGGATAAAAATGTGGTATATGTATACAATGGAATAACATTCAGCTGTAAGAAAGGCCGACCTCCTGCCATTTGCAAGGAAATGGATGGAACTTGATGGTATTTTGCTTAGTGAGATAAACCACACAGAGAAAGATAAATATCATGTATTATCACTTATATGTGGAACCAAAAAAAAAAAAAAATAGAAAGGTGATTACCAGGGCCGGGGCCTGGGGGAACTGAAGAGATGTTGTCCAAGGGCACAGATGTCAACTAGAACATGAATAAGTTCTAGAGATTGAATGCACAGCATATGGATCATAGTTGAGTGTTATTCCTTGGTGACACTGTCTGATTCCCACTTGCTCCTATTTTAGGTCTTGCCCCCTTATTCTATGATCTCATAGAGTGAGCCCTGTCTCTTGCCTTTTGAGTGCTTCTCTCAGTTTGCAGTTGCAGATTTAAAACTTTGACTAGTAGGGGCGTCTGGGTGGCTCAGTTGGTTAAGTGTCTGACTTTGGCTCAAGTCATGATCTCTCAGTCCATGGTTCGAGCCCCACATTGTGCCCTGTGCTGACAGCTCAGAGCCTAGAGCCTGCTTGGATTCTGTTTCCCTCTCTCTCTGCCCCTCCCCTGCTTGTGTGTACTCTCTCTCTCTCAAAAATAAACATTAAAAAAATAAATAAAATGTTTAAAAAAGTAAAATAAAAGTGTGACTAGTAGATTAGTCCCCCATGAGGAAACAGTAAGTCTGGCTTTAACATCATATTACCAGACTTTAGCACTGTTCTTGAATACAGTGGGTGCTAACAAATGTTCTTTTGTCACATAAATACAAAGAATGGATGCATGTGTTTATTAAGAAAAAAGTGATAGGGGTGCCTGGGTGGCTCAGTCAATTAAGCATCTGACTCTTGATTTTTGGCTCAGGTCAGGATCTCACAGTTATGGGGTCAAGCCCCACATCAGGCTCTGCCCTGGGCATGGACCCTGTTTAAGATTCTCTCTCTCCCTCTGAGAGAAAGAAAAGAAAGAAAAGGAAGCAAGCAAGACAGCCAGTGTAGCCAAATAGACACATGGAACCCCCTGTGCTGTATTTGAACCTTCCAACAACAGCCTCCAATCTTTGGCCATCACAAGACTTGCCCTGATAGAAGTTGAAGTTCCATTCAGAAGGGCACCTTCCCTTCCTGATTTCCTTTTCTTTATTGAGCCCATTCAGAACTCCATTCTCTGGTCAGCAGTCAGGCTTCAGCCAAAGTATTGTCCTCTGTTCTATAAAGTTCTGTACATAGTTCCTAAGTTTCTGCAGGGAGTGATCTTTGCTTTTGTCCTGAGGTTACAACAAATATTTGTAATAAAGACTGCACACGAAGGCGAAAGAAGAAAGAAGAAAGAAAGAAAGAAAGAGAGAGAGGAGGGGGAGGGCAAAGTAGGGAGGGGAGAGGCAAGAGGGGAGAGGGGAAAGGGAGAGGGGAGGAGGAGGGAGAGGAGGGAGGAGGTGAAGAAGGGAGGGGTAGAGGAGAAGGGGGAGGGGAGGAGGAGGAGGAGGAGGAGGAAGAAAGTGGTAGTGCTTTCCCAGAGGTTGGATGTAGCTGACTAGATTGTAAACACTTTGTAACCAGGAAATTCCCCCAAACCTGTTATTAACTAGGTTGTTGACTACACAGAGCATGATTCTCACTAAGAATTTGAAGATGAGCACGAAAAAGAAAGAAAAGAACATTAATCCCTGTAGCACAACATATGACTCATCAAACAGTTTTAAGTCTGATTTTTAAAATTATGCTAAGCAACTATGCGCCGTCCCTGCTGAAGTGATGCTTGCTTTTCTGAAACAAGGTAATATGTTTAAACGTTGAACCAGCTGACTCTCAGTGACTGGCTTTGAAAATTAGTCCAGAAGTTCACTTTGGAATTACATTTTCAGAATTTGGTTTTCAGAAAGTGAAGGCAAACACACACACACACACACACACACACACACACACACCCCAGAGGAAAGAATCTGTGATGAAATCTTCACCACCTGATGTTGTTCAGGCAAAGGAAAAGAATGGAGGGATGCCTGAGTGTCTCAGTCGGTTAAGCAACCTACTCTTGACTTTAACCCTGGGCATGATCTCACCATTCCTGAGTTTGAGCCTCACCTCAGGCTCTGTGCTGACAGGGTGGAGCCTGCTTGGGACTCTCTCTCTCTCCTTCTCTCTCTGCCCCTCCCCTACTCACCTGTTCCTTCTCTCTCTCTCTCTCTCTCTCTCCAAATAAACAATTTTTTAAAACTTAAAAAAACTGGGAACATGGTAAGGGTGTAGTGACCGTGCAATCCAGGGGGCCAAAAAAAGTGACACTCCTTAGAGAAGATAAGCTCCACAGTGGGTGCAGGTACAAGACTGAAGAGAAAAATCACAAACATGAGAGGTAAGAAGAATATGTGTGAATGTGGAATAGGAAACGCTTAATAGAGCTCTCTTGAAGGAAAGAATGGTTTTCTTATTTCACGCCTGCCTCTAAGAATCTTTTCAATGAAAGTCCTAAAAGAATAAAGCAATGACATTTGTGAAGAGCATCCTGAGGTATATCTGAAGAGTACTGCCAGATAAACCCAAGGTACTGTTAACAGATCGGACTAGCACAGATTACAAAATAGAGCCAGTGTCCAAGGACAGAGCCACGTGCACAAAAACAGCTTATTTGTAACCACAGAATCCAGCTGCATTTCCAAGCGGCCACCGGCAGGTTTGCAAAGGTGGTAACAAATCACTTTGCAAGTTGAAATTGTGGCTTCAAGGTTAGATCAGCAGGACCAGGCTGTCACAAAGCCAACAGAAGCTAAGGCGGTGGAAATGTCCCCTTCGCTCACCGTGGCATTCTACAGACTTTGTGTCCAGTGTTTTCTTTTTCTTAAACAGAAGGGAATGTCTGTACTTGTCACTGCAGAGTTATCTGGCTTCAGGTTAAGCAGCAAGTGTTAGACTAGAAGCAGCAGTGGGTGTGAAGAAGCCTTTAAACTTGTGGAGTTAGAAATTCAGTATCGTGAACAGATGTCTGAGTTCGACTTCTGAGAATATGGGGTGAAGGGCCCCAGAGAGGACCAGCTTCTGACACGGGAGAAGCAGAAATAGCCACTTGGCCCTAACACACGGGTGCAGTCTCAGGTGCCAGGGACTGTTGACCAGATTCTGGCTGGGGGAGGGGGGGGTCCCAGTGCCTGGAGACCCAGCCCCCCACTGGGCTTGAAGATGGAGGACGGTGGCTTCTCCATGCCGCCGTGATTCCCACAGCTCTCCCTCCGTGATCTCTTTACACCCTCCCACACTTGCCAGCTGCCACTGTAACAACACAGCACAGTACTCCCTCTGTGTGTGCTGCTCCTCAAAGCCCAGAACCTTCCCCCACCACCTTCCCTGCCAACCCACCGCCTGCACCCCAGGGTACACTGCCTCTTCTCCAGCCCCCCACCTCCCTGCCACTATCTCCCCTCAAACCCCTCTTGCCTTTGGTCAGCTCAGGGATCCACTCTGCAAACGTTGCCTCTTCTCAACCCTTTATACTGAGTCTTTGGAACAGGAGGCCACTGTATCTATCTATAGGAGGTAATAGAAGCCCGAAGAGTCCATTGCCAGTAGCTCCAGAATGTTCTGACATGTGCATCCCTCCCGTTTGCAGCCGCTGCTGGAGAGAATACGGCACTTAAAACCAGGAGTTAGGATACCTGGTGGTTTTGCCAGCACCGAAAAGCCGCTAAGCTCATCTCCTATCCCTTTTGACTAGAACATTCTGTAATTCGCAATTCCTCATGCCCAAGCTGTCTCTCTGCTCTCTGGCATTACCTTCTTGAGCAGACTGGTCAGAGAATGGGGACCTGCCCTTGCACTCGCCCACCCACCAACCTGCTATTCAGCTCCCTCCTAGTCACCAGGTGGACTCATTTTTCTTTCCATTCACTTCTTCCCAGATTTCAGTCAGTCATTTCAGTATTTTTTTTTTGAGTGCCAACTATGTGGTAGACCTAATTTCTGGCTATACATTAATAAGCAAAATAGTGGTATTTTCTTTCTTCTAAGAACTGAGTCTAATGGGAGTGAGACAGGCAATAAACAAGAAAAATGTTAACATTTCTAAAATGTGAAAGTGTTGTGGATGAATCCCACACATTAGAAATCTTTCCTTATTCCCCGTATCATTTAAATTTTTTTTTAATGTTTATTTCTTTATTTTGAGAGAGAGGCAGAGAGAGAGAGAGAGCGCGAGAGAGCGCATAAGCGGATGAGGGCAGACAGAAGAAAGTACAGAATCCCCAGCAGGCCCCACACCATCAGCACAGAGCCCGATGCAGGGCTCAAACTCATGAACCGTGAGATCATGACCTGAACCGAGATCAAGAGTTGGACATGTAAGCGACTGAGCCACCCAGGCTCCCCTTCCTGTATCATTTTCTGAAACTCAATCTGCAGATCTTGTTTATTATAATTTGACCTTGAGTTTGAGGTGCGGGTAACCCTGGACTGTAGAATCTACATTTACACAGCTGTGATCTTTGTAGATCAGAAATTTGTGAGAAGACCGAGCAGGATTATGAATGGTCTCTTAGGTTTCCTAGCTGTTCAAAACATGTATGTTACACTGTTTAGAAATAGGTACTGGCCTATAATACTCTCTCTTTCTCTCTCTCATACTTCAAAATGCATTTATAAATAACGCATCCCACTTAGTTTGACTTCATGGTGCAGACATTCAAGGTTTCCAGTTTCTGGAAGCTCTGGGAAAAAGTTACAGATTGGCACTTTAAGAGGCCCTCATTAACCCCTAGTTGAGGAGAAGAAAGGAAACAGTTGTGAGAAGCCCGAAGTGGAAACCACTGAGTGGGATCCAAGTAGCACCCGAGGCCAATTTGGTTTTGCAGGCTGTTTGAGTAGCCAGGTCTCACAGCACTTTTAAATGTTTCCCTGACGATAGGAAATTCCTGGTAGAAGCTGTAACCTGTTCTGGCTTCTGTTTCCAGGTCATTCCAAACCAGCAGCCTTGCAGTGTGGAAGGTGGTATCTTGTAGGTCACCACCAGCAAGAGACAGCGGAATTGAAGAGCTTTGAGGGGCAGGTTCCTGGGCACACAAGAGGAAGATTCCCTGGCAGATGCTCCAGAGAGCTGCAGGAAGTCTCTGAGGTGGGCAAATTTCTGGAAATGAGGAAGTAAAACTTTATTTTGTTGTTAGGGGTTGCTGAAACTGGGTATTTTTAGGATAGATAAAATTTCCTCCTTCTTCCCCCACTTCCTCTCCAGTGTGTTTGAGAAGTGCATCCTTATCAACTCCCCCTGACGCTTGACTGACTCTGGTCTCTAATTTCCCCAAGGTCACAATGCAGACTGGGGATGCAAGCGGTCTCTCCTGAGGTGCCATGTGCCACGTGATCTATCCTTCAACTCGGTCCGTTCTTGCTGATCATGAAAAGGGTGTTGGGGAGGTGGACAGGCTCCGTAGAATTAAAGCTACAAAATGCTTTTCCAGATTCTTCCAGCGTGCTTTGAAGTCCAACTGCTGTTCATTTAGAGACTAAGGAGGCAATATTCTGGATACCGTGTTCTCAGAGTCCTGTTCCCCGTGGGGGAGCGGCCACGGATCACCAATACCACAACTGATGTTAATGGTTGCTTAACAACTTCTCAAATATCCTGCAGATTTGGCACGAAAGCTCTTGGGTGTGAAAACTTAGGTCCTCTGTTAGATTGTATTAAAAGCTCTAAGACCATATACTGTGGTGGCTTCGAGTCTCCCTTAGATGCATGACCTCCTGAGAGTGAGCGGTCATGGGGACTCTGGCACGTACCCACATGAACGATTCTGCCAGTGTCCTGGGGAGGAAAAAGAACAATGTTACATATTTGCTCTACAGAATCCTAGCCCTGGTGTTTATGAACACGAGCCAAGCCCAATCAGCTACCAGGCTTTTCATTAACTTCGATTCACTGCTTATTTATTAATTCTCTTATTTTATCAGTAATAGGCACCGACCACTCAAGAAAACAGATGGAAAAAAACCTTAAATGAGAGATTTCTATACACAAGTTTGTTACAGATTTGAATGACCACCGTTACTGGATTTTTTTTTTCTTTTTTGGCAAGATCTACCACCATCTACCTCTCAAAAGATGTGTTGGGGAGCCATTGCTGTTGTATCACATAGAATAAAATGTGACCTCAGGAATTTGTAGTCATAGACGAGTCAGTTGGAACGTGTTACTATTTTTGAGATCTAAATGGTTTGTTAATTGTGTTAATAGTAAGACCGGAACGAAAATTCTAAAGCTGAGTAAGACTTTCAATGTTCGAAGCACTTCTAGGCACAGGTACAGGTCCCTTAGAGTTTGTTTATTCACATACCTCATTTGCTGATTGCCGATCTGTGTAAAGACACTGAACTTTAAAAAGATACAGTAAAGCTTCATCGTCTCCTCTCCTCTTTCTCTCCCTCTTGTCCCTCTTTCCTTCCAAGCATCAGTACTCAAACCCCATGGCTTCTCGGAAGACCATTTGAATACCACTTACTAGTAATTTTCAGTGTTCTCAACACATGTTGCACTTTTACATTTAAAGTGCAACTCATATTTATGTTGATCTCCTAACTGGACCTATTGATCTCTTAACTGGAAAACCTCTAAGGCTGTTCAGTGTAATCTAATCTATGCCAGTTGTAAGACTGCAAACTCTGAGGGGGCAGGGGTCCTGCTCCCTATGCCCCACCCACTACTGTGGTGTCCTTGTGGTAATGTTGCTAATAACAAGGATAAGGACAGCTAAGACTCATATAGCTGGCTAGTCCTAGGCACTCATAGGAGCACTTGACACGCATTAACATTCCTCAGCAACGGGCGAAGCCAGGACTCTTGTCCCCATTTAGGAGTGAGCACACCCACACACTGTGAGGTTGAGTGACTGTTTGAAGGTCAGTAAGGAGTGAAGCAGGACTCCAGACCAGGCAGCCTGGCTTCTAGACCTGTGCCCTTCCCTGTCACAGCATAGTCTCTCAGTGTATGAAAATAAAGTGGCACACCTTATGAGAAAATTTTATTTGATCTCAGCTCTTCCCTGACTGCTCCCCTATTTGTATGACATTTTTATATCTTTCTTAGAACCTCTGCATATTTTACCTTACAATCAAGTTTTCAAATGACCAGGCTCTAAATCACTACAAACCTTTCCGTCTTCCCAAGAGCCATGCTTTGTATTACCCGTAAGTCAGACGCAGTTTTTACTTACCTGATTTGGATGAGGTTGATGCTATTAGCTGACAGGCTGAAGGCTGTATGTACCAGTCTTTTCATGCCTTGGATGACATCACTTGTGGATTTTCAGCTGTTATTTTCTCGTCTACAGAGCTTTGCTGGCATAAAAAAAAAGTGATCAACTCTAATGAGCAATTTGTACAGCTACTCCTAGTCCTTTTTATTTAATGTTATAACTTTGCACTGTAAAGCTATTATAGTTGATGTTGTATGAAAAAATACCACAATACTGGAGTTTGACATCCTAAAAAAAGCAAAACTCAAGACTGCTCCTCTGTTGCTGTGAGACTTCTCTAACTGCTTCCACCCCCAGTAATAATGGAAAGTGTTTGAACAGCGCAAAAAAATATGTAGTGGGGTTACAAATGTACTCACACTGATCTTTCTCATCAAGTGGCTATCTGTTGGGTAGAGGCGAAGACAAAATAGTTTAGTCTGATCTAAAACAAGTAAGTCAAAATAATTTCATCCGTTTCCTTAGGTTTAAAGATTTTTAGGATAGCTCTTCAGTGTTGGAGATTCCCCTATATTCTCTTTGCTGTTTTCCAAAATGGCATCCAAGAGTGTAAGGCAGGGACCACAAGACTGTGGAAGACCAGGGAGAGGTGGATGGGTGTGATAACTGATGTGAACTTAGCATCCTTGTGGTTCTACTCAGCCAGGCCTGATTCTAGGTAACCTGTTGATATCTGTTAGCAATGTCTTTGGTGTATACATGCACAATATATGGTTTTTCAGAGTCTCAGGACTTGAGAAATCTCTCTCATGACCCAGCCTCCTGTTGAGCTTCATCAGTTTTGAAGACTCCTTTGAGTCCCTGCCACATCCATCATTTGGCCCCTGGGTCATGCTGACCACCCCAAAGCCTGGCTGTGGGGTTATCTTGCCCTGCCCATGGTGGTGTCCAGAAGAGACTCCCTGCCTTTTGCCTTGATGCCCATACCACCCAAGAAATTAAAAAAAAAACTATTAGCAAACTCAGTCTTCTGAGTTTTTCTGGTCATGACCAGTTGGGGATGTTGAGGCCAGCTGAGATAAGCTCAGAGCCCTTTGTTCCAAGTCTTCCACCAAAGAGGGAACTGGAACAAAGCTCCTCTGCTCTCCATGTTTCCCTTAATCAGGGTAACTCATGTCCTCAGGCCTGGGTTTCCAGCCTTACACTGCAGATAGCCATGTATGTGTCTGACTGCCTCCTACTCGTAACTACGTTGCTCTTTTTCTTCCTACTTAAAACTGGTGGGGATGGGCAGACATTTTTACCTTCCTCTTTTGGCCTGGGTGGGCTAATTCCCTAAATAGTATCCACCCTCTTCCAGAATTATGTCTTCTCTCCCTCCATTTCTGAAACTAAAGTGATAGACTGATTTGGGGGAGAGAGAAACCAGCTGACTGAAAAGGAACACCAAATGGGAGATAATTAAAAGTAATGCTCCAGTTACAAATGTGTTTTAGCTAATGGAGGCGTTTAAATGCCATTTTTCATGAGTAGTTGCAATCAAAATTACATTGATTCTCAAAGTATATGGCAAGCAGCAAAAATGGCCATTATTTTAAAGCTATTGGGAAACAATATGGCTTTGTGATTTTAATTACAAAATAATAAAGTTGGTATGATTAAAGTTAATCCTAGAATGTTAGAACTATAATAGGAAAGGCCTAATGTTTATTGAATGCCTGGTATGCTCTGGATACCTTCAGACAGTTATTTATATTTAACCCCCTAAAGAAATCTAAAGACTTTTAAAACAAACCTATATGTTAGCATTGATAAAGTTTTTAAATAATTCCCTACTGAGGCAACCAGTAGGAAGACAAAAGAGCAAGCTCATAGATTATTTTAGGAAAAGGGATTTATGAAGACAGAAAAGGAATGTGCAAGCACAGTTGCTAAATTATATAAACCATTAGTTAACTTTCCACATTTTTCTGATTTTAGACATTACCCTTTAGTCTTACTAGATTGAGATTTCTTGTGTTTTCGTTAGTCGGGGATTGTTAGTACAATATATAGTAATAAGAGAATTAAATTTTCATCAGGGCTATTGGAAAATGCTACAATATAACAAAGTTATGTACTCACCATTTTGGTTCTTTGTGACTTTGAAAGAATATTTTATTTCAGACTCCCCATGAATTAATGATCTCTCCATTTTGTTGATAAGGAAACAAGCACAGTAAAGTCAAATAACCTGACCAAGAACTTAGGGGTACACTCACTGTTGGGAGACAGTTTTTCATGGATTTAGCATTTTTACATGTGTTGTAGACAGAGTCTTCTGGACCATCTTTCAAAGATGCTGTATAGTGAACTATAATGGCAGGCAGACAATGTCTCCCTCCAGAGAAAAGATGGGACAATTTGCTGCCCATTTTAAAAGATGAGTTTGCTAACCCAGGGTTCCTCTCCCATAGGTCAATCCACTGCACATGTAGGTATCCTTGGCCCTTTTTGTGTTGCCTTACAGGAACTGGAGGTCAAGGAACTGGGGCAAAACAATGATGATACTTGAGATGTTGCTGTTAGTGAAATATCGTCCTTTGTCTCTGATCTAGGAGTCTCATGTCTTCTGCCAACACCCTTGAAACAGTGGGAGGTTAACTTGGTAGCTTGCCCATAGGGTAAAATCTCAGGGCCTTCACAATTGCAGCCATTCACTGGCAGCCAAAACTAAAACTCGGGGTTCTAAACTCTTAGGCCTGTATTCTTTCTACTTTCCCATGTCCCAGCTCTAACTTCCCACCTTCCTCCATTTCTTGCCTTGTATCTTTTTTTCTCATTCTAGTACCTCTAGAAATTCTAGACCACCTGTTTTCTCCTGACTTCAAAAGACTGATTATTTACCTGGGATGGGCTACTCACCACCAAGCCTCCGAAAACTGTCTCTCACCTCAACTTCACTGGCTTCTCTTTAAGAAAAAAATTATCCATGAAACATTGAAGACTAAGAACTCTTATTGTCCCATGTTGGTAATTTAATGATTTGGTAGTTTAGTGATTTTCAACCAAGAATGCATGAGAACAATGCTTTCCTCTAACTGGAATATACCAGAGGGTGGAGGAAAAGGAAGAAGGTATTCCTTAAGCAAAGTTTCTCTTGATTTTTCTTAAATTTTGTAATTGCCCTAGCATAGATAGCACAATGCAAACAAGGTGTTGTTGGTATCTAGTCCTTACCCTCCCCCAGTGATCTTTCCATCATGACAAGTAGAGTACTTTATCTCCAGTACACGCACTCAGGATAAGGTCCAGACTTCTTTGCATGTTGTATGAGGCCCTTCATAGTCTGCCATCTTCTGTCAACTTCTTCCTCTCATTCACATCTGGCCTCATCATATTCACCACCAGCTGTTCGTAAACTGAGCCCCTTTATGTCTTTGTGTCTTCGTGTGGAAGTTCTTTGCTCTTCTTCCACTGCCTATTTGCTACTTAACGTTCAGGGGAATTCTTAGAAGGCTTTGATGAGTGTGGGTCCTTCATCTGTGCCCCCACGGGGATCAGCATTCCCTTCCACTATAGCTCTTTCTTTGAGACCAAGTTGCTGAATTGCAGTATTTCCCAACTTAAGTTTTCTCAAAATACAACAGGCAGTTCAGAGTGTTCAAGAGAATAACGGTGTCCATTCAGCAATAAAATATTTAAGCTGTCAAGCAGTAAAATAATTATCTAAGCTTTTTCTTTGCTTTAAAACTGATTCATTAGAGAGTTTCCAAGGATTGATGATCAAGACAGGCGGTTACTGAAGATCAGTAACCATGACCAATTCACATGTTTTATAATTCAGCCAAACCCTACTCCCCATCTTGTGGTAAAGACCTTTATACAACTCTACATTGGGTGCTTTTGTTACTATAGGCCATATATTGTTAATTTAAATCCATAACAGTCTTGATAAGTTCTATGCACTACAAAGAAACCTGGTTTTGAAATCCAGTAAGTTAATAGGGAGATAAAAATGATGTGACATCTACAAATTTGCCTCAACATGAACTTCATAAGAGCCATTAATCACACTCCTCTGATCAAGTGTTTTATGTTGAACTTTCAGCAAAAAGCAATATTTCATAACCCAATTTAAAAAGGAGAAGCTATAATGATGACTATTTCCAATTTGTTTTTTTATTGGAATTAAGACTATCCCCACTTACAATATGTTATTTACAGAAACGTACTCACAAATAGGAGTCTGAAACCTGTTGATTTTTTTTTTAAGGCACAAAATGCAAAACTACTGAGTTTAAGATGGTGAAAACAGTTTTGCCTTCTTAAATAGTGTTTAACATGTACTTACATTTTATATTACATTTTAATATATATTTCGTTCTCAAACCAAACGTCATAATTAAATGTATGTGTTGACAGATTATGTTTTTTCTTAGGAAATTTAAAGTAAAATGAAACACTTGTACCATGTGTTAAATGGAAAACAATTCAAAATTTATCTGTACTTATTTTGAATGTCACTAATGCTTTTCCTCCAGATCGGTACTTGATTCCTGGTCATTTACTCCAGGTTTTTACTCAAAAGTCACATTTACAGTGAGGCCTTTCCTGGCCCCTCGCATTTAAATTGTAAGATGTTCCCTACCATCCTCCCCCAGTCTTCCTCCCATGATTTAGTTTCTCCTTAACACTTTTCATGCTCTTACATATTATACATTTTACTTGGAAAAAAATCCTTTATTAGCTATCTTGATGACCAGAATATCAGATCTAAGAGGACAGGGATCTTCTCTGTCATGTGCACTCTTGTATCTGTGGTGCCTCCTAGAACAGTGTGTGGCCCTGAGCAGGTTCTCAGTAAGTATTTTTGAAAAAAAAAAGCTGTAAGATAACTTCCTAATATTTTTAAAACATGTATTGATCTAGCAGGAAACATTTTCTACTCAAACACAATTGTCTGTCACTTGCCATCTTTAATATTTACACATATTTTCATACTATCTTTGTGGAAGTTTGTAGGGTTCTATACTGCCTTCAAAGTGTAAGAAATGGGAAAACAGGGAAAGTATGTGTTGTCATGTTTCTCTTTACCTAGACTGAATTCTCATGGTTAACAGTACTTATTCATAACATCTTTTTTCTTTGTTTCCCTAGGACTGCTAGAACTTGGCTCATTGTTGATGCTCAAAAATAGTTAATAAATATATGACGAAAGTTTCAGAGGTGGGGCAGCATGAATTAGTATGAGAATGAATTCCCAGGACACACAGACACAAGTGTCTGACTGTTTCTGTCACTGTGTCTAGAGACAACTCATTCATCACGTCCCCGGTCTACTGTTAACTCCTCTCTGTTCATTTCAATGCTCCAGTCCCAATGTCAGTTGGAAATGTGGTCTTGAGAGGATTTGTCTCTTGCTGAGGATAGAAATTACTGGACCGGTGAGAGTTAGGAGTGATGGTTAGTGGAAATATAAAGACAACTGAGGTAAACACGAACAGAAATAAAATGGAAAATGAACATAAATTGAATAGAAAGTGAGCAGAAATGAAATGGTTCTTTTTTTGTTAGGGAATGTCTATAACTTGTACCAATTTCAGATTGAAGAAAGGAGAGTGATTGTAATTGTCTTGAGTTGTAGTAGTTACACTGATGAAGGTCAAGTCCTGTGTCACTGTGTCTTTCCCATCTTTATTATTATTTTTTTTTACCAGCTTAGGACACAATTCCTATTGTTCTTGAAGAAAGAAAAACACCCTATGCTCTCCTCTGTTTGTGAGGACACCTATGATAGGAAGATGAAGAAAACCCCTGGAACATGGGTCACTGGTCTAGGCTTGAAAGAAGAGAGGGTGGTTGTTGGAAGTTAATGAATGTCACCATTAGATGTTGGGCAGGTCACATCCCTGTGTCTTAGAGCTGTCTTTATATTCCAACCTTCTCCTGTACTTGTGCTGTAGAACTTTGGTAAAGATACATTCTAATTTAAAGACTATAATTTTGAAACTTTAGCATATAAATAGTGGACTATAGATGGTAATCGTACTGTTTATTTTCCTGGTGAGTCAGTTTCCAAGATTTCCCCTCAATCTTAACCATACATTGGTTTCTGCTCTCAACTGGACATGCTAGAATGAGGGCATTAATCCTGATTTTTTGAAAAAAAAAGTTTTTAGCACTGGATACTTCTTTATATAAAGAGCTTGTCTGCACAATGCTTTTTTCCAAATTCTCAAGGAGCATTGTGAGGGGGTAATTAAAGCAGTCTGTTTCTCCAGCACGTTCTGTCTGTTTTTTCTTTTCATTATTAGATGTGATGACACATTTGCCTGTGTGGCTTCCCACAGATGGCATAGAAATTTTGTGATCAAATGGTAAGAGTAAACCAACTGTCGTCTCAGATCACAGCTTACCATGTTGTTCCCCATGTGTAGGAATCTCACTTCAGTGAAATGCTTGCTTCTTTTAAAGTGGTATTACCTGTAATGCAGAAGATTTTAGAATGAACTGGAAAATGGTGGAAAGGTGACTGCAAATCTAAATTAACAGCTAGTTTTTATGTCCTGTGTTTCTATTCTAATGCAAATGTGACTTAATTAAAATAATATCTCCATACGAAAGTTAATGACTAAAAAATATAACTTAACTCTTTTGTTGACGAGAGGCAGAAATGTCAGAGTTGAGTCATTTCTCTAATCTATGTCAATAAAGAAATGCTGTCAAGTATATTTTACAGTCTTTTTTTTTAATTCTAAATTTCTATCATACATAGGCATAAAAACCTAGATGCTTAAGCCAGACATTTTTTCTTGTCCATCAAAAACTCAATAGGAAAAAATGACTCCAGAAGGCAAGGAACTTGGTTAAAGTGGTGATTCTAACATTGATTAAAATAAAGTTTAAAAAGTAGCTTTGGCTTTCAGAGCTCAAGGCAGGGGGAGATGACATATATATCACTTTGAATGTATGGAGTATGATGGCAACTTAGCCACCCTTCATTACAGGGGATTTTCTTTTGTGTTTGGACTGAAGGGTAAGTCAGTGAAAGAGAAGAGGCCAAGCACCTATTGAGCATGAAAGCCACATAAAATAGGGTGGGTTGGAATGGTAGTTTGGAAAAAATAGAAGCTGCCTCACTGAGGGGTCAAGACCAGAACTTTATGGCTGAGGAGGTCGGATGGAAATAGTCATCCAAAGCAGGGGTGCGGTCAGTGAGTGTTCTCATCAATGTCTGTGGCAGTTGCTGTGAAGTTCGAGAGCAAGAACAGACTGAAGGTTTTAGATCCTAAAGCATGTGACTCGGAATTATATCAAATAGTAATTGATAACAGATGCTTACTTAGCACAGTGGAGTCGAGTTTTCAAAAATGCGATATTTGAAATCTGTGCTGGGATTCACCAGGAGCATGTTGAGCTTTTGAATGAGTCATTTAATCCCTCTGAGAATCCGTTCAGATGTGTGTGAAACGACACCTGGATTAAGTGGACTATCAGCTAGCTAGCAGTGCAGAAGTTCCATAAATCTTGGCTGAACCTAGGCTTGAAATTGGCTTTAATCTCCCTAGCTAATAAGCTATACACCATAATTAATGACAATTGGATATGATTGTTGGATTAAAATAAAGTAGAAATTTACTTGTCAATGTCACATGGAGGTTCAACATGGGATTGAACAATTATGGAGCCCTTGGGCATGTAGAGTTGATAAAGAAGTGTAGTTGTTATCAATTCTCTTGAGTTTTGACTAATCCAGGCTCAAATCCCACCCAGTCCACAACTACATCTATGATGTTGAGAAATGAACTTTACCTTTACTTTTATCTCCTGTAAATTGGACAGCTCCCTTTGCCCAGATCATGAGATTATTATGATTAAATGCAGCACTGCAGGTAGAGGGTTTGGTTCATAATAAATGCTTGTTATCTTGATCCTTTGAATATAATATGCTCTTGAGTTTTTACTCTTCCCTGTATATTTGAATTTAGATTTTGTGTTTGTTTTAATATTTCTACCTAATTTACTGATTGACTAAGAGCAATTGGCTATGATGAGTGGGTAAAAAATAACTCACATATGGGCAACAGTTCATTATCTGTAGACCATTTAGCCTAGACGTAGCGATTACTAAGTCTATTTCTGGCTTTGGTTTTACTGTTCTCGTATACAGGCAGTCAGTTAAAAATTTCAACCCATTTACTATTCTGTCAAGTAGGAATTGTGGCAAACACTCGAGGTGGATATTGTATTTTATTTCACTGATTGGTGGTAGTGTTAGTTTAAAATACTTAACCGTTGACTTGCACTATAATTTCTTTGAAAGAGATCCTTTTTAGTATACATTATGGCATAAGGATAAACTGAGATATCGAAGGAACAGAACTGAGTCAAGAAATCAACTCTTATGTTTACCTTCTCTTGATTTTGAAGGAGGTTGCCAAGACCAAATTGGGAAGAATAGGTTTTTCAACAAATGGTGCAAGAATATCTGGATATTTACACGTAAAAGGATGATGTTGGACCCCCTACCTCATACTAAACATAAAAATGGAAAATAAATAAATAAAGTACCAGAGATAATGGTTAAAACTATAAAAATCTTAGAAGAAACTATGGAATTGTATCTTTATGACCTTGGATTAGGCAATGGTTTCTGAGATGTGACACCAAAAGCATAAGAACAAAAGAAAAATCAATAAATTTGATTTCATCATAATGGAAGTTTTGTGCTTCAAAGGACACTGTCAGAAAAGTGAAAGAACAACCCACAGAATTGTAGAAAATACTTACAAATTATATACCTAAGAGGGGATTTGTATCTAGAATATACAAAAAATCTTATGACAATAACAAGACAAATAACCTAATTAAAAATGGGCAAAGGATCTGAATAGATATGGTCAGTAAGCACATCAGCAAAATGTACACCAGTAGGCATTAGGGAAATGTGAATCAGAACCACAGTGAGATACTACTTGACATCCACCAGGATAGCTGTAATCAAAAAGACAGATAGTAGTGTTGATGAGAAAGTAGAACCTCTGTATACCACTGATGGGAATATACAGTGGTGTAGATGATTTGGAAGAGAATCTGACAGCTCATCACAATGTGAAACATAAAGTTAATATATGACCCAGCAATTTCACTCTTAGTTGTTATATACCCTTTAAAATGAAAACATGGCCACATAAAAACTTGATCATGAATATTCATGGAAGCATTATTCATAATAGCTTAAAAGTAGACATTTTGAAAAATGTCCCTCTACTGGGATGCCCGGGTGGCTCAGTTGGTTGATCATCCAACTCTTGATTTGGCTCAGGTCATGACCCCAGGTGATGGGATCAAGTCCTGGGTTGGGTTCTGTGGTAAGTGTGGAGCCTGCTTGAGGTTCTCTCTCCCTTTGCCGCCTCTTATGCACTTCCTCTCTCTAAAATAAAAATAAATAAATAAAATGAAATGAAAGGATGGGCACCTGGGTGGCTCAATCAGTTAAGCATCCAACCCTTGGTTTCTGCTCTAGCCACAATCTCAGGGTTTTTAGAGTTGGAGCCCTGCATCAGGCTTGCTGCTGTCAGTATGGAGACTGCTGGGGATTCTCTGTCACCCTCTCTCTTTGCCCCTTCCCTGCTCGTGAGCGGACATGCATGCTTTCTTGCTCACTAAATTTTTTTTATTATTTTTTTATTTTTTAATATATGAAATTTATTGTCAAATTGGTTTCCATACAATACCCAGTGCTCATCCCAAAAGATGCCCTCTTCAATCCCCTCCCTTCCCTCCCACCCCCCATCAAACCTCAGTTTGTTTTCAGTTTTTAAGGGTCCTTATGCTTTGTCTCTCTCCCACTCTAACCTCTTTTTAAAAATTTTTTTAACAAAAACCTGAAAGTTTTATATTTAAAATTACAGATATGGGAGAGTAATTTCGCACTTGTTGAGGTACCAAAAATGTCACATTTAATGCATTAGTTGATCATTACACAGATTTCAAATTAACAAAACAATATGATTAAATTTTCATTCAATTCTGATTTTATTTTTAAATTTTTTATTTAGTTTATTTTATTTATTTTTTAATTTAATTTTTTTTAATTTACATCCAAATTAGTATATAGTGCAACAATGATTTCAGAAGTAGATTCCTTAGAGCCCCTTACCCATTTAGCCCATCCCCCCTCCCACAACCCCTCCAGTAACCCTCAGTTTGTTCTCCATGTTTATGAGTCTCTTCTGTTTTGTCCTCCTCCCTATTTTCATATTATTTTTGTTTCCCTTCCCTTAGGTTCATCTGTTTTGTCTCTTAAAGTCCTCATAGGAGTGAAGTCATATGATTTTTGTCTTTCTCTAATTTCACTTAGCATAAGACCCTCCAGTTCCATCCACGTAGTTGCAAATGGCAAGATTTCATTCTTTTTGATTGCTGAGTAATACTCCATTGTGTATAAATACCACATCTTCTTTATCCATTCATCCATCGATGGACATTTGGGCTCTTTCCATACTTTGGCTATTGTTGATAGTGCTGCTATAAACATGGGGGTGCATGTGTCCCTTTGAAACAGCACACCTGTATCCCTTGATAAATGCCTAGTAGCGCAATTGCTGCGTTGTAGCATAGTTCTATTTTTAGTTTTTTGAGGAAACTCCATACTGTTTTTCAGAGTGGCTGCACCAGCTTGCATTCCCATCTAAAATTTTTTTTTAACATTTATTTATTTTTGACAGAGAAAGATAGCATGAGCAGGGGAAGGGAAGAAAAGGATGGAGATAAAGAATCTGAAGCAGATTCCAGGCTCTGAGCTGTCAGCACAGAGCCCCACGCAGAACTTGAACTCATGAACCAGGAGATCATGACCCAAGCTGAAGTCGGACACTTAACCGACTAAGCCACCCAGGTGCCCCTCTCTCTCTCTCTCTAAAAATAAATAAATAAACTTTAAAAAATAAAATAATATTAAATGTTAAAAATACTATCCATCTCTTAATAAGTGTATATACAATGGGATGTTATTTGGCAATAAAAAGGGATAAAATACTAATCTGTAATATAACACTGATGAGCCTTGAACACAATATGCTAAATGAAAGAAGCCAGTGACAAAAAAAATCACATATTGTATGATTGCATTTATATAGAATGTCTATAACAGTCAAATCTATAGACAGAAAATAGATTAGTGGTTGTCTAGGACTTGAGATTTTAGGGAGAAATGGAGAGTCATTGCTAATAAATAGGAAGTTTCCTTTTTGGGTGGTGAGATCTAAAGTTGTAGTGATGGCTGCACAATTTTGTGACTATATTTAAACCACTGAGTTGTACTTTATTTATTTTGAGAGAGAGGGTGCAAGTCGTGGGCTGGGGGTGGGGCATAAGGAGAGAAAGGGAGGGAGGCAGAGAGAGAAAATCTTAAGCAGGCTCCACACTGAGTGGGTCTCAATCCCACAGCCCTGGGTCATGACCTGAGCTGAAATCAGGAGTCAGATGCTTAACTGAATGAGCCACCCAGGCACCCTGAGTTGTATTATGTATATTGTAAATGTTTATTTTTTAAAGAGAGGGAAACAGAGAATCTGAAACAGGCTTCATGCAATCAGCACACAGTGCGATGTGGGGCTTGAACTAGTGAAACCGTGAGATCACGACTGGAGCCAAAACCAAGAATCAGACGCTTAACAACTGAGTCACCCAGGTGGCCCCCAAGTTGTACTTTTAAATGAATGAATTGTAGGGCGTACTGTAGGTTATGAATTGTAGGGTAGGTTATATCTCATTGAAGATGTTACACAAACACACGAATTATGAGGAAAATGTGAGGTGATGTATCTGAAATACTTTAAAATTCACATTTGAGGTATTTTAAGAAAACTAGAAACATAATTTTCTAGCAGAACACAGGAATGAAGGAAACTAGATAATTGAAACAGATCAAAGAAGAAATCTGTTTTGAGTTTTTATTAACTGTTGCAGGGCTTTTTACTTGGTGCATATGCCTACGGCACATGTTTTGTTCTAAATATGTGCTGGAAGCTTTTCCATAGAATAGAACTTCTTAAAAGTTGTTCAGATGATCTTTCAAGTCCTGTATATCGAGACTAGTTCCTTCTCAAAGAGCCTCAACTCTTCATCTGCTTATATGGATGGTGGTAATGGTGGAATTCATGAAAAGCTATAGATTTTGCCTAGTTGGAAGTTAACCCTACATAACTGTGATACAGAAGGGTGGGGCATTTTGCAAGAGTGTCAGAGTAACAGTGCAGCCTTACTATGTCTTTATGCCTTGGCCATTAAATTCATCTCTGGCTCTAGTGAGCAAATATGTAGATTTTTGTAGAAAAAAGGGGGCCTCGATGTGGTGAGTGATGGCAAATCCGTCCCACTGATGAAGAAAATACATACTGAATTTCAGGAGAAGACTGACAATATTATGGTTCCCATTTTGTGCAATTTATAATGAAAAGAGATGGAGAGAGATGGTGGCTCAAAGGAGAAAATAAGAAACTTAAGTTGGAAGATAGAACCTAAGGAGAAACAGTAAAGAAAATACAATTATCTCCACTGTAGGAGAACTGAGGGGAACCTGGCTGACTCAGTTGGAAGATCATGTGACTCTTGACCTCAGGATCTTGAGTTTGAGCCCCATGTTGGGTGTAGAGATTACTTAAACAATTAAACTATAGGAGAACCATATTTAACCTTCACACATACCACTACCAAGACGTTTTTGAAAGCAGTCATTTGTCATGTACTAAGACTGGGTTCTAGTCTAAGGCCTAAGGATTCTGTACATACTAACTTACTTTATTCTTAATATTGAAGGTCCTATGTACATAGAAGATCTTTTTATGAGAGGCTACTCTTTCACTTCAGCAAGCCGATGGATGGACGGACCCACTGTGGACACAACCTAGTTTTCTCAGGGATGGACAAAGCTTGGGGCTTTTTCAGTTTATCCTAAAGAATTTTATCTTGATCCCATCCTCAAACTTGGCCTGAAGTGAACTGGCTTTGGATTTAAAGTCATTGTATTCTCTGTAAACAGCTTCAGAGCCTGGCTTGCTTTTATAGTCAGGGATCTGCACCAGCAAGACTTGTAGTTTGCAGAGTTGGTGGTTTTGTGTATTTCAACATAATGGTAGGCAAAAATCATGAATCCCCAAAGATGTCTTTATGCTAATCTCCTCCACCTGTGAATATTTAATCTTACATGGCAAAAGACTTTGCAGTTATGATTAAATGAAGGATCTTGAAATGGGTAGATGATTCTGGATTCTCCAGGTGGGCTCAACGGAATCACAAGGGTTCTTAGAGGCATGAGTGTCAGAATCAGAGCTATTGGAAGATGCTGTGATATTGGCTTTGGGGATAATGGCCATGGGACAAGAAATGCAGGCAGCCTTCTAAAAGTTGGAAAATAGAAGGAGATAGATTTTCCCCTTGTATTCGTGTCCTCAGGCTGCCGTAACAAATTACCACAGGCTGGTGGCTTAAACCATAGAAAGTTTAAGTTTTCTTGATGTTTTTATTTTTGAGAGACACAGAGCATGAGTGGGGGAGCGGGAGGGAGGGAGACACAGAATCCCAAGCAGGCTGCAGGCTCTGAGCTGTCAGCACAGAGCCCAATGTGGGGCTCCAGCTCACAAACCGTGAGATCATGACCTGAGCTGAAGTCGGACACTCAACCAAATGAGTCACACAGGCACCCCAACAATAGGAATTTATTTCCTTACAGTTTTGGAGGTTAGAAGTTCAAGGCCAAGGTACTATCAGGGTTGGCTTCTGTCGAAGTCTCTCTTCCTGGCCTCAGGACAGAAGGTTTCTCATTATTGCTGTGTGTGTGCTCGGTGAGAGAAAGTTCTTTGGTGTCTCTTCCTCTTTTTATACAGTCACAATCTCATCATATTAGAGCCACACCTCTGTGACCTCACTTGACCTTAACTACCTCCTTAAAGTTAGTATCTCCAAATACAGCAGCATGGGTAAGGGTTAGGGGCTTCACCATAGGAAATTCGGGGCGGCCGGCGGGGGGGGGGAAACATAATTGAGTCAATAAAACCTTACTGTTGCCCGGGAAAAATTCAGACCTGGTGACACATTAGGCCCAGTGAGGCTTTTGACTGCAGAATTGTAAGATAATAAATTTGTTTTAAGCCACTAAAAGTTGAGGTCATTCATTATGATTGCAGGTGGAAACGAATACAACATTCTCATTAGTTTTAAAGCCTATTTTCCAGGTAGCAGATTCGTCGTTATTGATAGGCTAACATAATATATGGCCCCTTTAAGGAATAAGTCCTGGACCCAACCACCCTGTGTACTCTGTTGTGTAAACACTCATGGACTTGTGCGCACACACACACACACACACACACACACTGGCCTCCACAGTTTTCCATTCCAAGAAGCACTGGGAATTCTTGAAGGCCGATGCCTACTTGAGATTTTTTTGTAAATCGACCTAAGTTGGGAGGAGTATATAAGCAGCTCCTTAATTTGTAAGGAACTGAACATTTTAGGATGCTTTTTTGATTCACTCCTTTAAATAATTAAGGCAGAGACCTTCATAACTGCCCCTTGTTGTCTTTTCTATTGAACTTTAGGCTTAAAATGTTTGTCTAAGGATACCACAAAGGGTCCAACTTTGCATGGTGATCTGGAGGGGCCTCCAAAGGAGCAGGGTGCACTATCTCAGTGTCAAGGTGAAGGACAGCCAGACACTTTCAAATAGGTTCCTTTGCCACAGATGCAAAATGTTTTCTGTCCATCTTGAGTTCTCACATTTCCAGGAGTTGAAGTAGAAGACAAAGTGTCAGGAGAAAGGAACAGAAATAGATTAAGAGCTCATTTGGAACAAAAAGCTAGAGAAACCTTTTAAAAGGACTTACTAATGGTTTCTAGGTACACATGGCTAACCTGAAAACAAGAGATGATCTCTTTGGGAAGAGATCCTAGACCAATTTTCCTTGAATCCATAGAAAATGCCTTGTGAAATCCTCTTATTAACAGATGGTCCTATTCCCTGGATCTGTCCCATGTAGAGTATTCTAGAGGTGAAAGGTGCCAAAGATACTGAGCACAATTAGATGCTTCTTGCCAAGATTTTCACTCATATGGAATTTTAGGTATGATAGGACTTCTAACACACTTTTCCAAAAAAGAGACCAGTTCACTCATTTCACCAGAATTTCATCTCTTGATATCATAAAATAACTCTCATTTATAATTCAAATTTTAAGTTTTACCTAAATGAATTTTTAAGTGGGAGCTAGGAAAAACCTCGTGAATTTTTAGCTTACTTGCTCAGTGTGTGATTTAATTCTTTGGTTGCTTCATGTTTTGATGATTCCTTATGGGCCAGTAGGAGAATGTATACTTCCTTTATTAATGCAAGTCAACATTGCACATCTTGCTAAAAATCGTATCTTACGTGTCATTGGTTACAGATGTTATTGGTTCATTTTACTATACGGTGAAACCAAACCAAGGGAATTACTTGCAAAGCCATAGAGAGTATTAAAAAAAATTTTTTTAATATTTATTTATTTTTGAAGGAGAGAGAGACAGAGTGGTGGTGGGGGTGCAGAGAGAGAGGGAGACACAGAATCTGAAACAGGCTCCAGGCTCTGAGCTGTCAGCACAGAGCCTGATGTGGAGCTCGAACCCACAAACCTCGAGATCATGACCTGAGCTGAAGTTGGACGCACAATCGACTCAGCTACCCAGGCGCTCCTAGAAAGTATTTTTAAAAAAGCATTAGGAGGGGCGCCTGGGTGGCTCAGTCAGTTAAGTGTCCGACTTCAGCTCAGGTCATGATCTCCCAGTCCGTGGGTTTGAGCCCCGCGTCGGGCTCTGTGCTGACAGCTCGGAGCCTGGAGCCTGCTTCGGATTCTGTGTCTCCCTCTCTCTCTGACCCTCCCCCGTTCATGCTCTCTCTCTGTCTCAAAAATAAATAAACGTTAAAAAAAAATTTTTTTTAAAGCATTAGGATGTTAATTACAAAAGCGCCACAGTTTTTAGAAATGTTTCACTTCTAATGAGAAAACATAATATTCTTCTTAATACTCACACCGATTTAAACTTTGTGCATAATTTTCATCCATTTTAACTATGGCTTACTGCAATTAATGCTCAACTGAACTTTCAACGATGGCTTTCAGTGAAGAGTTTCACTGGGTCATACCCCAGTTTCCTCTGTGCTTTTCTCTTTTTGCACATTTTGTTCACTTTTACTCAGACCTCCTCCTTTTTGATCATCAGGAGAATAAGCCAAAGATCGCCCTTGATATTCCAGTTATAGTGTGTAGCTTTTTCTTTCCTTTGAAGGGTATAATTGGGAAATAACTTCTGTTATTTCAGCTTCATGTAGTTTAAACATGGTAAGAAACTGTGTGTCGTATTTACATAGTAACAAAAAGCAATCCTCCATAATTAAAGCAGGCTCCGTAAGGGTTATGTCACTGTGGATTTCGACAGAATAAAAGGTCGTGACTGATTTGAACAGTTTCCAAATAAACAGTTGGCTTAAGATTTTGTATTGCATTTTATCTTTCACTTTGCCTCATAATGGCAAACACAAACACCTAGTAAGAAAAACATGTCCCCCCTGACTTAGCAATTCTTTGTTAATTGTCTTTTTCAAAGGTGTTGAGGGTAAGAAGAGGGGAGGTATTGTTTGGTCACGGCAGCCGAATCTCCCGGGAGTGGGAGTATAGTTCTTGAGGTAGTCTGTGAACACAGTGTTTCTTAGGGACATGCCCTTGGCCTCTTTTCCGTTTATGTCCTTTTTTTTTTTTATGTTTATTTATTTGAGAGAGAGTGTGAGAGAGAGAGACAAAGCGCAAGCAGGGATGGGGCAGAGAGAGAGGGAGACAGAGAGTCTGAAGCAGGCTCCAGGCTCCAAGCTGTCAGCACAGAGCCAGATGCAGGGCTGGGACTCAGACAGAAACCGGGAGATCATGACCTGAGCGGAAGTCAGACCGTTAACCAACTAAGCCACCAGGGAGCCTTCTGCTATGTCCTTTTATATCGTTTCCTTAACTTGTGACACAGAAATGGAGACTATGGAGGCATTTCCTCAGTATCCTGACTCCTAGCACTTTGAAACAGATTTTTCCCAGTTTTAATGGGCTACAATTGACATATAGCACTGTGTAAGTTTAAGGTGCGCAGAAGCATGGTATGACTTCTATATGTTCTGAAATGATAAGTTTGGTTAATACCCATCATCTCCTGTAGATACAAAAAGAAGAAGAAAAATGTTCCCTTGTGATGAGAACTCTTAGGATCTACTCTCTTCATAACTTTCCCATATACCATGAGGCAGTGTTAGCTGTAGTCATCATGATGTACATTCTATCCCCAGTGCTTATAACTGGAAGTTTGTTCCTTTTGACCACCTTCCTCCAATTCTCCTACCCCCTCTGGTAACCACAAATATTATCTCTTTTTCTGTGAGTTTTGTTTTGTTTTGTTTTTGTTTAGATTCCACATACAAGTGAGGTCATACAATATTTGTCTTTCTAGCTTATTTTACTTAGCATAGTGCCCTCAGGGTCCATCCGTGTTACCACAAGTGGCTATGTTTTCTTGCCTTTTTTATGGTTGAATAACATTCCATTGTATATAGTGACCACAACGTTTTCATCCATTCATGTGTTGATGGACACCTAGGTTGTTTCCAGGTCTTGACTACTGGGAATAATGCTGCCATGAACATGGGGGAGTAGATGGCTCCTTGACATAGTGTGTCATTTCCTTTGACTATATTCCCCAGAATGGAATTGCTTGATCATATGTTCAGTTTTTAATCTTTTGAGTAACCTCTGTATTGTCTCCCATATTGGTTGTACTAAATTGTATTTCCATCAACAATACACAAGGGTTACCTTTTCTCTACATCTCCAACATTTGTTATCTCTTACATTTTTTTTTATAATCGCCATTCTAATAGGCATAAGGTGATATTGATGAGGTGCTATCTCATTGCAGTTTTGATTTGCATTTCCCTTATGCTTAGTTAGGTTGAGCACTTTTTCATGTACCTGTTGGGCATTCATACATCTTCTGGGAGAAAAATGTCTGTTCAGGTCTTTTGTCCATTTTTTAGTCATTTTCCCCCCATGGACTTGTATGAGATCTTGATATATTTTGAATATGATTTCCTTATCGGATAATCTGATTTGCAAATATTTTCTCCTATTTAGTAGATTGCCTTTTCATTTTATTGAGGAGCTTTCTTTTACTCTGCAGAGCTTTTTTAGTTTGATGTAGCCCTGTTTGTTAATTTTTGATTTTGTTGCTTGTGCTTTAGATATCCTACCCAAAAAATCATTGCCAAGACTCATGTCAAGGAAATTTTATCCTATGTTTTCTTACAGGTATTTTATGGTTTCCTATCTGAAATGTGTTTTTAATAAAATGCCCTAGCAATAGGATTGGGATATATTATTAAGATCATTTCCTTTTTCTTTCAGAAGGATCCGAATGGTAATGCTGATGACAGCAATTGTAATTTCCATTTATTGAATGTTTACCAGGTAGTAGGCACTCTAAGTGCTCCTTGCATATTACCTCACTTTATCTTCTCAACAAGCTTCTGATATAAATATTATTACTCTCTCTAACATATTAATCAGAAAATTGAGGATTTGAGAGGTTAAGTAATTTGTGCAAGGTCGTGTAGCTACATTGGGCCATAATAGGGATCTGAAACCATAACATACTGAAGAAGAGGTTCTAATTTATACTTTCACTCTTTTACCACTAAGGTGTAATGGTAATTTGAATGATCAGGGTCTTATTGTCATTAACTCTCAAATATTGAGGTTGGATAGATCAATGAGTAAACAGCGTTCTGTAAACTTGGTTTGCAGACTTTGGTGTTGCTGTTTGAAGTAGTTGCAAATTTTTTAATCAAGAGAGTTTTTACAAAAATTGGAATTCTGAGTGGCTCGTGAAAATTCAGAACTTCTTCATCCAGGGCTTGCATTCTATCATGGCAATGATTGGCTAAAGCTAAGTGGGTCATTCTCTTTAAAGGAGATGGGTCCCTTCATTTTTTTAAAATAAATTTTTAAATGTTTATTTGTTTGTGAGAGGAGGGAGGGAGGGAGAGGGAGGGAGGGAGAATGAATCAGGGTAGGAGGGCAGAGAGAGACAGAGAGCCAAATCCAAAGCCGGCTCCAGGCTCTGAGCTGTCAGCACAGAGCCCGATGCATGGCTGGAACCCAAGAACTGGAGGATCATTGGGCTCTTTCAATTAACCATTGTCCCTACTGGGAGTTTCACCCATTTAGGCTGTTTACCTGATTCCTGTAGGCATTTGAGTTTTGGCTCCAGGATTAGCTGATTCTTAATGTTTATTTGGTTTTCAGTTGAGTAAGTCTATACCCATACTACAAACTTATCTTCCTGGTAAACCAACTTTCCTATTACCTAAACATGGCCTCAGTGTATAATAACTGGAAATCTCTTTGGAAGTTCACATTATAAATTTATAGAATGAGACATAAAATCCATCCTAAATTCCTTTCTGAGGAAATACAAGGGCTGCAATGTGCCAGTTTCTGCCAAGCATTCTTAAGAACAGATCACACAAAAGTTATACAGTATCTTAACAGCCACATTAAATTAAAGTGAAAGTATTTTGGAGATAGTGCAATGCCATGCATGTTTTGTAAGGATATTTTTTTCCCACATGAGTTGTTGGTGAATGAGAGGCAGAATCTAAACAATGGAATTTATTATTTTCTAATTGATGTTTTACTTAAGGTGAGTTTCTCCCACTGGCTATAAAAAAGGCTATTAGTGAAGATGCTCATGGAAAACATAATAGGATTTGTTTCTTCATAAAATATTTCAAAAGGCTGAAAAATTTCCCTTGTTGTGTCAACGTTAATGTGGTGTCCATTTTTTTAAGTTGGCAAACTAACTTCTGAAGCCATGCATTCGCTCTGTGTGTGTGTGTGTGTGTGTGTGTGTGTGTCCCCCTAACAAGAGATAAACAAAATTAAATAGAAAAAAAATTGGATCAGGCCAAAGCATGGACACAATGGTCTTGTTTCCGTCACACATAGAAACAAACAGCTTGTTTTAATAATCAAATACGTTTCCTAAGGGTCTTGTTAAATTGCTGAATGTAAATTGCAATTGGAATTGACTATTAAAGATCTTGGTAGAGTAGGTTAAACATCTGTTCAATTTATTACAATTTTATTTGTACTTGAGCTGTAACTGGGGCAATTAAGCCAATCAGAGCAAGCAAATCAAATCTAATTTACACTCTAATGGACTCAAAATGAATGAATAAACATTGCACTACTAGATCCAAATGATTAAACAGGTCTCTAAGGATTTTTTTTTTCTATTTCAGTATAGAAAATCATGGTGTTCATACTATCATTAACCACTAAAGGTGATGTAAACAAATGTGAACATCTCTTTATTTTTTCATGTTTTTATAAATTGCCAAATAAAAAATCAAGGATATAATAAATTGGAATTCTTCTTAACTCAGACAAATTTACCAAAAAAAATCATTTATTAAATCCAATATCTGAAAGCCAGAGTATTTTTTTATTGAAGTAGAGTTGGCATACAATATTATATTGCCTTCAGGTGTACAACATAGTGATTCAACATTTATATACATTACAAAATGTCCTCCACAATAACTGCTCATCTGTCAACATACAAAGTTATTACAATATTATTGACTATATTCCCTGTGCTGTACTTTACATCCCCATGATTTATGTCATAACTGCAAGTTTATACTTCTTAATCCCCTTTATGTTTTTCACTCATTCCCCTAACCCCTTCCCCACCAGTTTTCTGTAAGTACTTCTGTTTTGTTTGTTAATTTATTTTGCTTATATGGATTCCACATATAAGTAAAATCATATGATATCTGTCTTTCTTTGACTTATTTCACTTACCATAATACCCTCTAGGTCTATCCATGTTGTAAATGGCAAGATTTCATTTTTAGAAAAAAAAAATTTAATGTTTATTATTTTTGAGAGAGAGAGACAGAGCAATCAGGGGATTGGCAGAGAGAGAGAGGGAGACACAGAATCCGAAGCAGGCTTCAGGCTCTGAGCTGTCAGCACAGAGCTCTATGTGGGGCTCGAAATCGCGAGATCATGACCTCAGCTGAAGTCAGATGCTTAACCGACTGAGCCACACAGGTGCCCTAAGATTTCATTTTTTAATATGGTGGAGTAGTATTCCATTGCATATATATACCACATCTTCTTTATCCATTCATCTGTTGATAGACATTTAGGTTGTTTCCATATCTTGGCTTTTGTAAATGATGCTGAAATGAGCATAGGTTGCATATCTATCTTTTCAAATTAGTAATTTTGTATTCTTTGGGTAGATACCCAGAAGTATAATTCCTGGATCATATGGTAGTTCTATTTTTAGTTTTCTCAGAAACCTCCATACTGTGTCCATAGTGCCCACCAATTTACATTCCCACCAATAGTGCTCAATGGTTCCCTTTTCTTTATATTCTCCCCAACACTCATTATTTCTTGCCTTTTTGATACTATGCCATTCTGACAGGCATGAGGTAACATCTCATTGTGGCTTTGATTTGCATTTCCCTGACAATTAGTGATGTTGAGCGCCTTTTCATGTGTTTGTTGACTATCTGTATGTCTTCTTTGGAAAAGTGTCTATTCAGGTCTTCTGCCCATTTGTAATCAGATTGTTTGTGGGTTTTTTTGGTCTTGAGTGGTTTGAGATCTTTATACATTTAGGATATTAACCCCTTATCAGATCATTTCAAGTGTCTTCTCCATTCAGTACATTGCCTTTTTGTTTCGTTGGTAGTTTCCTTCACTATGCAAAAGCTTTTTAGTTTGATGTGACCCTAATTGTTTATTTTTGCTTTTAATGCCCTTGCCTGAGACAGGTCCAAAAAATACTGCTAAAACTGATGTTCAAGAGTTTCTTGTTTTCTTTTAGGATTTTTATGGTTTTAGGTCTTACATTTAGGTCTTTAATCCATGTTGAATTTATTTTTGTATAAGATGTAAGGAAATGGTCCAGTTTCATTCTTTTGCATGTAGCTGATATAGAAAATTTTATTTAACAGTATTCATGAATATTCAATATTCATGGCTAAATGCCAGAATTTAAATGGAACATACAGACATGAATTTCGTTAAATTTTCTATATTCGTTTTTTTTGTCTTAGCCATGGGCTGTAATAAGGAAGAATAATAGTGGATTTAGTTTTTTCAGTTCAAATTTTGTTGATCTTTGTTGGGCTCATACAATTTAGAAATAACAACTTGACAATACAGAAATGTGACACATTCAGCATACTATCTAGGTGGAACAAGTTAACATCCATCTTATCAGAAGCTCAGGGTCACTAAAGCTTCTAACTATACATAAGAGCATGCATCCCAAAATACAAATTGAATGTTGCAAAGGGAACACTCTGATCTGGATGGAACCCTAGGCTGACCTAACCAGGAGAGTTTTGGGAGCTGCTATTGTTTAGGCTTAGCAAATACTAAACAGAATACCATCATATAATATGCACCAAATTGAGCAAAAATTAAATATCATGTAATAACATACCAGACAATGTACTAGGATCCCTAATATACTACTTGTCATATTTGGCTAACTAAAACTTCTCCTATTTATAGACTCAATATTCTATTTTGTCTGATTTGTACAAGGTATACCTTTTAACACTGTCCAATTGGCCCTTCTATAAGCTCACTGGTAGCATTTGTACAATTTAATTCAGGATCTGAGGGCTTGGCAGATGCCATGTAACCCATCCTTTTGCCTCCAGTGTCTGATAAAAATTCAGCAAGGTCTATTTCCTCAAAGGAAAGAACTTTGGCCATGTGTCTTAGAACACATCGAGTCTGGCTCATCTCATCTGAAAGCCACCAAATCAAGGAAAGACACATTCAGGCTAGACCTCTAATTATGCATGTCACATGCGTACTTCTCTCCTCCTAGATGTGTTCTTTGCTGTACCCTGGAAACTTTCCCGCTCTCCCTAATCCTTTCCCCTGTCAATCAGTCATTGCTAGCTACTGTAGATAAAGCAACAATTATTTATCAGGAAGTTACTAGAAACATTCGTGGGCTGAGTCCCATGCCTTCAGGGAATGTACTGTATTATGTCTGGAAAAGTCCCTCCCTCCTTCCTTGTCTTAGTTCCTCAAATAATTTTGAGGTGCCACTTAGTGCCATGTGCCAAGATGTTACCAAGAATATAATTTATAAGCAAGAAAGACATGTTCCCTGACCTCACAAAGCTAGTGGGGGGGGGGGCAGGGTGTAGATAAAGCATTAAACATTCATACAATGAATGTTAAAATGAAACCTTGATAACAATTAAAAAGGTGAAGTCAGAATACAAAGAAAACAAAGACCGTGTTCAAGGCTTCTTGCCTATTAGGTTGGGGAGGGCTTTCTGGTGAAGGTCAGGGAAGTTTCTATTAAGCTGAGATACAAAGATGAAATTGGAGTTACGTAAGGTGAAGAGAGGAAGAAGGAGGGTTCCAGACAGAGGAGACAGGTATGCATGAATACCTGGAACCTGGCTGGAGTCTGATACTGGAGAGACACCAAGGGAAGGCTATGGTTGAGAAAGTGATAGGAGGTGAGGCTTCTCAGAGGGCTGGAGAGGGTCTGGGATTTATAGAGCTTGCAAACCATGTTAAGGAATGTTGCCTTTATGGTAAAAGTACTACAGACTATTAAAGGTACTTAAGCAGAAGTTAAAACATTACTCTGCCAGCAGAGAGGAGAATGAATTCATTGAAGTGAAGCAAGAGCAACTGGACCAGCAGACCTCTTAGGAGACCAGAGAATCTAGTTGCAGGAAGATGCTAGCTTAGGTTAGGTTGGTGGTAGTAATTAAGACAAGTGGACATATTTGAGAGGCATAAGGGTATATGTTTCAGTTTTGAGTTGGTCTTTGTTTCAGGTGCTTTATGTTTACCATTGACTTTGAGCTTTATCCTCAGTAAAGGACAAACTTCTCCAACACAAATTTCTTTTCTTCCTTTTTCTCCCCCCGCGCCCCCCCCAGCTTTGCTTTCTTTTGTTGTGGTCTTATCCACATAGTGGAACCCATTTGGACTTGGACAAAACACGACCTAAACCAAACCTTTAAATTGAACGCTGCTTTTTCAGCTGAAAGGTCCATTTCTTAGTTTCCTTCTTGTTTTGGTGGAACAGCTATGGAGTAGTGAGAGATAGAAGGATGAGGACTTGAACGCTTTTGGAACGTGGCCAAGACAGCTTTACCTTTGTGGAGTCCTGATGAAATCTGGCTGTTAGAAATCCTAAGTGAGTCTCATGATGTTTTCCAAGCAAATGAGACCACTTTGTAAAAAGCAAAAGCATCTTCTCACCAGGAAAGGGGGCCATGTGCAAGAGGAGGAGGTGTAAATGGAGAGGAGCCATCAGCCCTTTGAGAAACTACATGATGTAACAGCCCCACTACACTGCCTCATTTGTGCTGGAAAATTTTAAATAGTTAGAGAAATATAATCCTGTCCCATTAGCATAGCAACAAGTATGTTCTCAGCATAATAACTTGGTTCCAGGGTGGCATTCAGCTCCATTTTGCGTGCCCTTGTGTCTCACCTTTTATTGCCAATGCCATTGAAATCCTAATGGAAAGACAGCCTTTGAAAGAACCCCGCTGGCTTTTTGGCTGCCTGTTGGCAACAGAGGAGACAAGGAGGACGAGAATATACATTTGTAAAGTTCCACTTGCTTATCTTACTTAGGGACAGCATTTTCTCCTTTCAAGCTCGTCTCCCAGCCACTGTAATTAGGCTTTCCAGAAACAGTCTTGCAGCTGTCTTGACATCACAATAGCATTTTGATAAGCTCGGATGGTTACCAGTTCATCTGTCTGGCAAGACATTGCCGCATACCCAAAGATTTCGCTGTATCCTGGTAGATGCCATTAGTTGTCGAAAGGGAAATGGAAATATTTTTATAACAATATGCAAAGAAGTCATTCAGGAGCAGCCTAACTGTGTCAAAACTTCTGTCTTCAAGCCTAGCGACTAGTCTTCTATTAAATCATTAATTTGGGGGGGCATAAATGAGCCTAGAACTCTTTCACTGATGAGTAGGCAAGCATAAGATAATCAGAGAAAGAAGGGAAGGGTACATGACAGAGGGATAGGTTCATGGACAAAGGGAGAGAAGAAGGAAGACAGTAGGGAGAGAAATGTCTTGAGTTGTAAGCTTCCTGAGGTCAGGATTCAGGTTTTTCATATGCTGCTGCTTCTGAATACGATCTGGCATATGGTCACGCTGAGCCTGTGACTATTGGGAGCTCACCCCAGTTGAGTATCAGTGGTTTTGCAGTCAGATCAAAAGCCTCTGTCATGTGTCAAGGTCTTCTGTAATGGGCGAATCTTGAATTCAACACCAGAATCGTCTACTGCAGCACTTCAGGACCCTTTTCACTTATGTGGAGTACGGTTATCCAAGAAGACTTCCAATGATGATGGAAATGGTCTATTTCCTGCTGACAAAACCCTTGAAATGTGACTAGTACAATTAAGGGTTGAATTTTGAAATTTGAAATTTGGATTGATGAAGGGCCATCTGGCTGCTGGCTACCATATTGGACAGTGCACTGTGGAGGGCTGAGGTTACTTCTTCTAAGTATTCACACAACTTCACACCTGAAGAGAAAAAAGTACAACCATCTCCCCCATCCCCAAACGAGAATTATTCTTCAGTAATTAACTGAATCCTCTGAAATAAAGTTCACATACTCTGACTCTCACATCCTCAAGTAAGAGAGAAAGGTATCTGAGGGATGGAACAATGCCTCAAACCCTTAGGCAAAAGACATGTCCGTTGCTCTTTAGGACTTCACTCCATTTCTTCTGAAAATCCAGTCATTGCAAATGTTTCCAGCATCACTGCAGAAGAATGACTTCTACTTTTGATTAACACTTGTAGGGACCAGCACAACACTGAGTCTCTACTTGAGAGATGCTTAGTAAATAGATTCACTGTGTTTTCTAAATAGGAACTCTTCAAATTTTCTTCTAATATAACCGTCTTTGTTAGGAGACCTATTTCCTGATGCTTGGAGGCAAGAAAGCCTGTTTCTCCTTCTAGATGCAGGTGTGTGGTTGCTTTTAATAGCCCTTTTGCTTATAAGTAAGCCCCTTCATTTGAGCCATACCCAGGGTTATTTACGTTTTTCAGAAAATGCATAACTGCATTCTAATGCTGTCATTGACTCATCGAGGCATTAATGAATAGGGCACTAGATATTCTGGGCCATCTCTTGCCCCCTGGCACTTGTGCTCTGCCTGTGTGGATCAGCAAAAGTGGCATGTAGGCAAAAGGGGGAACACAGCATTTGTCCCATTGATTCCACTGCCGCTGCTAAGACAGAAATGCCAACGCAAAGCTGAGCCACTAATTGGGAATGGAATAAACTGAAGAAATATTGGTTCAAATGGCAGCTATATTTTTTAAAGAGAAGATTTCAGTTGAAATGCCATAGGAGACAGTTAGCCAAAACATTTGTCTGTGGAAATTTCTCTTCTCAATTTTATTCGGATTTACAGCTGGGTGTTAAGTGAAGCGTTTCTTGAGAACACATGCCATGGATAAACCAAGATGTTTATTTTCCTCAGTAGCAGATCAGATTGAACTCACAACAAATAGTTCAATTAGCATGATTACTAACAGGCTGATTAATGCAGGCTACAGTAAATGAAAGATGATGTGCTGGAACTGAGCTCTTAGGTAGGCCATATCAACACTCAAATTGTTAACTGAGCAAGGTACCTACAGCAGGTTCTCAGTTTTTGTGGAACATCGAGGTAAGAAAGGGTCAGATCAAGAACATGTCTGTATCTTCTGTAAAACTGTTACTATAGACACTGTGCGTGATACTGTTCTATGGCTCTTACACAAGGACTTCTGGGAGAAATCCAGAAGAGTCCAGATCCCCTTAGAATCTAGTGTCAGAAGAAGAAATACTTCTCCTGGCAAGCTGGTTTAATTCCTTGTATCAGGCGATAAAACTCCACATCTCATTTTGATTTTGGTTTGGCCCTGGATTCATGAAAGCTGAATTCACCATTGGATTACATGATTAACCTTGGCTTTAGTTTCCCCCTCCCCCATCTGGTTAAGAGCAAGCTCCCAAAATACTGGGGGGTCTGTGGAACTTACCTCTCTCCTTTCTGAGTAACCTTGACCAAGATCCCTTTCTTTCTGAGCCATAATTTACTCATCTGTGAAGTGGGTAATGATTGCTTTTTCATAGGTGTTTTTGCTCTAGTGATGATTCATAGTAAACATTTAAACATGCTAATTATAGGATCGTATGGTGACAGATGGTAGCTATGCTTGTGGAAAGCATAGTGGAACTGCTATGTTGCACACCTGACACTAATGTCACATTGTGTGTCAGCTATGCTCAAAACAAAACAAAACAAACCAGAAAACAAAAAAAGCCACTTGAAAATGATAATTACTTAATTTTAAACTATTCTATATTTAAAATTTTTTAAATGTTTGTTTATTTTTGAGACAGGGAGGGACAGAGCGTGAGCATGGGAGTGCAGAGAGACAGGGCGACACAGAATCCGAAGCAGGCTCCAGGCCTAGAGCCTGTCAGCCCAGAGCCCAACCCAGGGCTCGAACTCAAGACCCATGAGATTATGACCTGAGCTCAAGTTAGAGGCTCAATCGACTGAGCCACCCTGATGCCCTAAATTATTTTTTCATCTGCAACCTAATGTAGATCATAAATTGCATTGGGAAGCAAGTATTGACATTAAGGAGACGATCAAAATATGGTTGGGGATCATTATTTCAAGGCCTGAGCCAAAATGGGTACATTGGCATTGCTTTTCCTATTGGTTTATAATTCCTTCTAAAGTTAAAGTTGACATACAGTGAAATGTACAAATCTTGGGTACAACTCAGTGAGTTTTGACAATGTATATACTCACATAGGCTATACCCCTATTAAGATGGAGAACATTTCTACTGCCCGAGAAATCTCCCCTGGGCCTTTTTAAGTCAACACCTCCTCAGACAAAGCTTTTCTGAATCATTTCAGTGAAGAGTTCTTGTGCCTGTTTTAGAAATCCATGTAAGTGGAATCCTACAGTGTTTACTCTGAGGTGTCTGGCTTCTTTTGCTCAACCAAGATAGTGAGATTCGTCTATGTTTTTTTGAGACCGATGCTAAATATCTTCTAAATATCTCCTGTTGTAAGAAGGTACGGCAAATTACTTATTCTCCTGTTGAGGCGCACGTGAGTGGTTTCAACTTTTGGCTATTATGAATAAAGTTGCTTGTGAGCATTCAGCCCTTTTTTGGTTACATGTGTTCATCTCCTGGATGATTGGAAATCTCCTGGAAAATTGCGTAAGAGTAAAATTGCTTTCCTGCTCTCCTCTTCCTGTTCCAAAGACAATGCTTCAGGGTAAGGACTAGGAAGGCTTAGGAAGAGTCTGAAGGGCTAGAAAATTTTTAAAAATAAATTCAGGGTATTGGGACTGGGTTTTGAGATTGAGTTGAAAGCAGGAAAAAAAAACAAACCCTGAAGGTTGGTAGCTCTATGGGGCAGGCCATTAGAGAACTCCCTTGACTGTACTTTTTTCTTCTCTGGCTTTGAGGTCCTACATTCCAGGTGAGGTAGAGAGCCCTCTTTGTGTACCAGTACCTGAATGCTGCAATGAGCAGACTTTTGTAAAATTTTATATTAGTTTTTAACGTCAATGGTGACTCGGTTCCTGGGGGCTGCAGACAGCCTGGGTCTTTCGTAAGAACTTTTGGGTGACTCACTTAGTGCGTCCTTCTTGCTCCCTCTTCCTCTGTGTAATCTAAGTGCATTAAACATATTTGCAGAAGTACCTGGGGAAAAAGAAAAGAGTAAAATAACCGTATGAAGTTGTACAATTTTACGTTCCCACCAGCAGAATATGAATGCTCCTCGCCAAGATTGAGTGTTACCAGTCTTTTTAAAAACAATACAAAAAACATGCTTTTATATTTTCATATATTTTTAAATAAAATTTTAATTTTTGAATAATGTTAGATTTAAAGAATTATTTCAGATAGCCCAGAGACTTGCAATATATCCCATACCCAGTTTTCCCTGTTACTTTTTAATTTTTTTTTAACGTTTATTTTTTTTTTTGAGAGAGAGATGGAGCATGAACAGGGAAGGGGCAGAGAGAGGGAGACACAGAATCCAAAGCAGGCTCCAGGCTCTGAGCTGTCAGCACAGAGCCTGATGTGGGGCTCAAACCCACAAGTCACGAGATCATGACCTGAGCCGAGGTTGGATGCTCAACCAACTGAGCCACCCAGGTGCCTGGTTTTCCCTGTTATTAACATCTTCCATTTATATGGTACATTTGCCACAATTAATGAATTAATATTGACACATTACTAATAATTAAACCTCATATTTGATTCATATTTCTCAGTTTTCCCTGATGTCCGTTTTCTGTTCTAAGATCTCATCTAAGGTACCATATTACATTCATCAACCATATTTGTTAGGTGCCTTTTGACTGTGACAGTAAATGTGACTTTCCTTGTTTTTGATGACCTTGAAAGTTTTCAGAAGTACTGGTATTTCATAGACTGTCCCTCAGTTAGGATTTGTTTGTTTTTCTCAAGATTACACTGAAAAAATGTGTTTGGGGGAGGAAGATCACAGAAGCAAAATTACATTCTCATCACATTCTATAATGAATATGTACTAAAATTGATCACTGTTGAAGCTAAACCTGATCACTTGGTTGAGGTAGTGTTTGTCTGTTTTTTCTATTACAGAGCTACTCTTTCCTTTCTTCCTTTCCACATTATACTCAAAAGGGAAGTCACTATGCACAGGCCACACATAAGGAGTGGGAAATGATGCTCTACTTCCTTAAGTGTGGAGTAGGTACAGAAATTATTTTGAAATCTTGAGCACAGGTGATTTGTCTACTATCTTATTTTCTTATTGAATCATTTATATCAGTATAAATGAATAGATATTTGCTTTATGCCTTGGGTTGTAATCCAGTACTAACTTAGTAAACTTGTTTTTGATGCTAAATTGTTTGAGCTTTGGCCATTGGGAACTCTTACAGTTGGCCCCTATGACCCTACCATCACATCATTATATGTGCCATTTCTTTCTTTGTATTTTTTTTTTTACTTTGAAGCATTACAAAATGTTCCAGGGTTGTCTTGAACATTCCCTGCCTCAGTCTGAGAATGAGCCTCTCTCCACAAAGCCCTGGTTCCTTTTATAGGAGCATGGTCTTTAGGAAACAAGATCTGCCTGCCAGGTGTGTTTATTGTTGCTAGGGTATTCTTACTTGTGAGGCCCTCTCACCTGAGAGAGTAAGGAAGTATGTGTGTATACTGACCTATGTTTGTAAGCATATCTACCAATGCTTCTGTATGTGACCATCTGTGTCTATATAAATCTAAATATGAATGAATACCAATGTCTGATCCATCACCACCATATGAATCACTTTAGCCTACAACCCTTGCTTATCTGTAGCCTTCCACAGAGACTGAGAAGCTTGCACCCCAATCTCTGCTATCCATTATGTTTTCCTCAAAAACTACTGGTATGATATTTTTAAGTGTATCACCAAATCCAAGGTCATGTAGATTTTCTCCCATGTTATCTTTGAGAATTTTTATGGGCTGGCATTTTATATTTCGGCCTGTGATCCATTTTGAGTGAATTATGTGTAAGGTATGAGGTCTGTGTCTAGATTCTTATTTTTTTATTTTTATTTGTTTGCATATGGACATACAACTGTTCTAGTACCTTTGTCAAAAAGACAAATTTCTTCATCAAACTGTTCCTTTTCTCAAAAGTCAGTTGATTTTGTTTATGTGAGCCTATTCTGTTGCATGTGTCTATATGCCAATATAACACTGTGTTGATTACTGTAGACTCATAGCTATCTTGAAATCAAGTATTGTGAATCTTCCAAATTCATTCTTCTTAAGGATTGTGTTGGCTATTCCAAGTCCTTGATATTCCAAATAAACTTGGGAATCAATTTGTTCAGATCTACAAATGAGCCTGCTAGGATCTCACTGGGGTAAAAACTGAAATTATAGGTCAAGCTGGGAAAAATAAACATCTTTACTAAGTCTTCAAACCCAAGAACAAAAAGTATCTATTCGTGTAGATCTTCAGAAGCCTCTTTTTTCTAACTTTATTCACTTTTGAGAGAGAGAAAGAGAACGCAAGTGCACATGCAAGTGGGGGAGAGGCAGAGAGAGAGGGAGAGAGAGGATCCCAAGCAGTCTCTGCACTGTTAGCAGGGAGCCTGATGCGGGGCTTGAACCATGAACTGTGAGGTCATGACCTGAGCCAAAATTAAGAGTCAAATGTTTAATCGACTGGGTCACCCAGGCACCCCTTTACAAGTCTCTAATAAGTTTTATGGTTTTCTGCTTATTGATCATGTACATCTTTTGTTAGGTGCTTACCTAAATAAATCATTTTGGGGGCTACTATAAATGGTATTATGTTTTAATTTCAAATTCCAATATT
Organism: Acinonyx jubatus; assembly: GCF_027475565.1. Lineage (NCBI taxonomy): Eukaryota > Metazoa > Chordata > Mammalia > Carnivora > Felidae > Acinonyx > Acinonyx jubatus. The sequence continues at coordinate 14,830,073 of NC_069387.1, read as the reverse complement.
TGTTGTAGGTGTATAGGAAGGCCAATGAATTTTGTGCATTAACCTTGTACCCCGAAGTCTTGTTGCGGTCACTTATTATTTCCAGGAGTGTAATTGATTCTTTGGATTTTTACATACACAATCATGTTTTCTGTGAACAAAGATACTTCTCTTTGTTCCTTCCCAATTAGCGTATCATTTTGTTAAAAAAATTTTTTTAATGTTTATATTTGAGAGAGAGAGAGAGACAGAGCAGAAGCGGGAACAAGAGAGGAGCAGAGAGAAATGGAGATAGAATCTGAACCAAGCTCCAGGCTCTGAGATGTCAGCACAGAGCCCGACACAGGGCTCGAACTTACCAGCCATGATCATGACCTGATCTGAAGTCAGACCCTTAACCCACTGAGCCACCCAGGTGCCCCTCATTTATTTTTTATTTCACTAGTAGAACTCCCAGGGCAGCATTGAATGCAAGCGGTGAGAAGAGACATCTTTGTGTTATTCCTATCTTAGGGGGAAAGCATCCAACTTTGCATCATTAAGTTTGCTGTCAGCTGTAGATTTTCTTTTAGATGTTCCCTTTCTAGTTGAGAAGTTTCCTTTCATTCCTTGTTTGATAGAAGTTTTTCATCGTGAATGGGTGCTTGGTTTTGTCAAATTTGCTTTTATCTGTGCCGATTGATACAAACATAATTTTTCTTGTTCAGTCCATTAATGTAATGATTACATTGATTTTGTTAAGCCAAATTCATATACCTAGAATAAATCACACTTGGTCATGGTATGTAATTCTTTTTATACAGTGTTGGATTCTATTTGCTACTAATTTGTGGAAATTTTTATGTGTATATTTGTAAGAGATACTACTCTTTAGTTTTCCTTTCTTGTAATGTTTTCTTCCCCCTCTGCGTTTGGTTTTAGGGATATGCTGGCCTCATAGAGTAAGTTATGAAGAGTTATCTTTGCCTCTGTTTTCTAGAAAATATTCTGAAGAATTTGTTTAATTTCTTCTGTAAATATTTGGTAGAATTCACCAATGAATCCATCTGGGCCTGGTCTTTTTCTTTTTTTTGAAAGGTTGTGAATTATTTATTCAATGTCCTTAGTAAATGTATGGATATTTAGGTTGTCTCTTCCTCCTTGTGTGTTTTGCTAGCTTGCATCTCTCAAGAAATTGGTCTATTTAATCTAAATTATCAAATTTGTGGGTGTAGAATTTTTTATAGTTTTTTTTTAGGTTTTTAATGTCCATGGTATCAGTAGACATTGCCCCCTCTTTCAATTCTGGTTCACATATGCTCTCTTTATTAGCTTAGCTAAAAGTTTATCTATTTTACTGATCATTTAAATAGTTTGAGTTGTATTGAGTTTATCTACTGTTTTCCTGTTCTCAGTTGCATTGACTTATATTCTCCTTTTGGTGGTTTCTTTTCTTCTGTTTGCTTTATGGTTAAATGGCTTTTCTTTCTCTAGTTTACCTAGGTGGAAGTTTTGGTTGACATTGTTGTTCTTTTTCTAATCTACACATTTAATGCCATGCATTTCCTTCAGAGTGCTGCTTTTGCTACATCTCAGAAATTTGGTAATTTGCATTTAATTTCCATTTAGTTCACAAAATTTTTATTTTTGAAACTTCCTTGACCAATGTCTTATTTTGAAGTGTATTCTTTAGTTTCAAATATTTGGAGATTTTCAGTTATCTTTATGTGACTGGTTTCTACTTTTATTCCATTGTGATCCGAGGAAATATTTTGTATGATTTTCTTTTAATTTGTTAAGGTGTGTTCTATGGCCCAAAATGTGGTCTGACTTAGTGATAGTTCCATGAAAATTTGAGAAGAGTATTCATTCTGCTTTTTTTTTTGCTTTTTTGAGTTTTCTTGCCCCTTCTTTTCTATTGAGATATAATTGACATAACATTGTATTAGTTTCAGGGGTACAACATAGTGATTTGAAACTTATATACACTGTGACGTGATTGCCACAGTTAGTCTAGCTGCTTTTTTTGAAAGGAGTATTCTGATTCTGAAATTGTCAGTTATTTCAAGTTGATTGATAGTGTTGTTCAGCTCAACTATATCCTCATTGGTTTTCTCTCTATTTAATCTATCAATTACTGACAGGAGGTTTTGAAGTCTCTATAATATAATAATGAATGTATCTATTTCTTCTTTCAGTTCTATCAGCTTTTGTTGCACTGTTTTTGTTCCTTTATTGTTATGTGCATATATGGTTAGGATTGTTACATCAACTTTGTGTGATATTAATATAGCTACTCCAGCTTTCTTTTTATTATTGTTAGCATGGTATATCTCTCCTTTTGCTTTTAACCTTTAACCACTTTATGTAAAGTGGGTTTGGAGGGTATGCAGGTGGCTCAGTCAGTTGAACCTCCAGCTCTGAATTTTGGCTCAGGTCATGATCTCGCAGTTCCAGAGTTCAAGCCCTACATGAGACTCTGCTGTCAGCACAGAACCTGCTACATATCCTCTGTCTCTCTTTGTCTCTGCCCATCCCCTGCTTGATCTCTTTCTCTCTCTCTCTCTCTCTCTCCTTCTCTCTCTCTCTCTCTCTCTCTCACACACACACACACACTCTCAAAAATTAATAAACATAAAAAAATTTTAAATTACAGTGTGTTTACAAACAACATAGAGTTTTGGCTTATTCTTTTTTAAATTCCTCTGACAATCTTCATCTTTTTTTTCCCCAAGATTTTACTTAAATTCCAATTAGTTAGCATACAGTGTAATGTTAGTTTCAGGTGTAGAATTTAGTGATTCAACACTTACATACAGCACCTGGTGCTCACCATGACACTTGGACTCCTTAATCCCCATCATCTATTTCACCCATCCCCCACCACCTCCCCTCTGGTAACCATCAGTTCTATATAGTTGAGTCTGTTTCTTGGTTTCTCTCTCTCTCTCTCTCTCTCCTTTCCCCCTATGTGCATTTGTTTTGTCTCTTAAATTCCACATATGAGTAAAATCATATGGCATTATTCTTTCTTTGACTTGCTTATCTCACTTAGCATAATGCTCTCCACCTCTATCCATATTGTTGTAAATAGCAAGATTCATTCTTTTTGATGGCTGAGTAGTGTTCCAGTGTGTGTGTGTGTGTGTGTGTGTGTGTGTGTGTGTGTGTGTGTGTGAGACATCTTCTTTATTCATTCGTTAGTCGATGGCCATTTGGGCTCTTTTCATTATTTGGCTATTGTAGATAATGCGGCTATAACATTTGGGGTGCATGTATCCCTTTAAATTAATATGTTTGTATCTTTTGAGTAAACACCTAGTAATGCACTTGTTGTGTCATGGAAGAGTTCTGTTTTTAACTTTTTGAGGAACCTCTATACTGTTTTCCAAAGTGGTTGCACCAGTTTGTATTCCCACTGACAGTGTGAGAGAGTTCCCCTTTCTCCTCATCCATCTTTCATTTAACCAATTAACACCACTTACATTTAAATGATTATTGATATATTTGAATTAATAGCAATTATGTTTGTATTTGCTTTGTACTTATTGCCAGATGTTGCTTTCCTGCCTTCTCTTCTTTTATGTGGGCATTTTATATGAGCCTGTTTCATCCTCTTTTTGAACATATCAGTCACACTTTCAAAAATAAACACTTTTACTGATTTCCCTAGAGTTTAAAATAATTTGATTAATGTAAGATCATCTTCAAATGACACTGTTGTTTGAAGTGCAGTGCAGGTGCCTTATAATAAAGTATTACTAAATCCTCTTTACTGTTTCTTGTGACATTGCTGTCACTCATTTTTCACTTACCAATATACTATAATGCAATCCATAATTACTATATTTATACCTTATTTTTAAAAAGTATTTTATTTTGAGAGAGAGAGAAAGAGTAGGTATGCAGGTGAGTGGAGCAGGGGAGGGGCAGAGAGAGAGGGGAGGGAGAGAATCTCAAGCAGGCTGCACATTCTGAGCACAGAACCTGACACAGGGCTCAAACCCATGAACTATGAGATCATGACCTGAGCCAAAATCAAGAGTCATATGCTTAACTGACTGAGCCACCCAGGTGCCCCAATATAATCACTCTTAGTACTTCAGACATAGTTACATTCTATATCATTTAATAATAAGAAAAGTAAAAGGTTTTATTTTACCTTTATTCCTTCTGATGCTCTACCTTTTTTATATATATCCAAATTTTTTATGTATATAGTTTTCTCCTACATGAAGAAAATCCCTTCCCATTGCTTGTAGGGTAGGCCTAAGGGTGGTGAATTCTGTTTCTACTTGAGAAAGACTACTTTTCCTTTACTTTTGAAATAGACTTTTGACAAAATTCTAATTGAGTATTTTTTTTTCTTTCAGTAGATTTAGCATTTCCCTCCACATTTTTCTTGCCTGCATGGTTTCTGATAAGAAACCTTCCATAAATATTACCCTGTTCCTCTATAGGCAAAGTGTATTGTTCCTCTACAGGCAAAGGCTTCTTTCAAGATACTATTTTTGTCTTTGGTTTCCTGTAGTTGCAATATAATATGTACAGGCATAGTTTTCTTTTTATTATTTTGAGAGGGGAGCATGAGCAGGGGAGGGGCAGAAATGGAGGGAGAGGGAGACAGAGAGAGAGAATCCCAAGCCAACTCTGCACTGACTGCTCAAACTGTCAGGGCTCGATGCAGGGCTCAAAATCATGAACCACAAGATCATGACCTGAGCCAAAACCACGAGTTGGACACTCATCTGACTGAGCCACCAAGGCACCCCACATACAGTTTTTTAGGCTATATTTTATTTAATCTGTGGTTTGATGCCCATCATTACTTTTTGAAAATTCTCAGCTATTTTTACTTGAAATATTTGTTTTGCTCCATTCTCTCTCTCTTCTAGTATTCTAGTTATGCACATTATATCTTTTGAAATCACCCCATTGTTCTTGGATATAGTATTCTATTCTTTCACTATTATTTCCTTTGCATTTCTGTTTTCAAAGTTTCTATTGACCTATCTTCGAGCTCACAAATCTTTCTTTAGCCTGTTGAGTCTGCCAGAAACCCTATAAAAGGCATTTCTCATTTCAGCTACAGTGTATTTCATTTTTAGTATTTTCTTTTGATTCTTTTCTTAGAACTTCCATCTCTTTGCTTATATTATCTTTCTATTTTGGCCTATTGTCTATTTTTTCTCTTAAAGCCCTTAATGTACTAATCCTGGTCACTTTACATTTCCTGTTTAATAATTCCACAATTTGTATCGTAGCTTAGTCTGACACTGAGGTTCGCCTCTTCAGACTGCTTTTCTGCCTTTTGGAATGTTTTTAATTTTTGTTTAAAAGCTGGACCTTTATTATGTAGTAGGAATTGAGGTAAATAAATTTCTAGTGTTTGGTTTATGTTAGGAGGTGGGTTTCATCTCATGTTGTCTTTAGGTATATGTACCAGATGTTTCAAATTCCTCTAGTGTCCTTTTTTTCCCTCCCTTTTAAACTTTGAGGATACCTCAGAGATCTTCCTCAGAAATAATCTCTTAAAATTCTTACAGCTGTAATCCACTATTATTAAATTGGAGCCTTGTGGATGTGGGGGTAAGCTATAAGGAGAGGATTCTATGATTTTCTACTTAGATCCAGTCTTTGAGTAAGCCAATGTCTCTGACTTCTCATTCCCACAAGAAATTCTTTTTGGATGTGTATTAATTTGCTAAGACTGCCATAATAAAGTACCACAGACTGGGATCTTAAAGAGCAAAAATTTACTTTCTCACAATTTTCAGGGCTAGAAATATGTGATCAAGGTGTCTACAAGCGTGGTTTTTTTATGAAGCCTCTCTCCTTGACTTGTATTTGGCCATCTCCATGCATCTTGCCTCTATGTCTCTTGTCGTAACTTTCTCTTATAAGAATACCAGTCAGGTTGAATTACACCCACCCTAATGAGCTTATCTTAACTTAATTACCTCTTCAAAGACCCTACCTCCAAAGCCAGTCACATACGGAAGTACTGGGGGTTAGTACTTCATAAAAAATTTTGAGGGGACACATTTCAGCCCATAACATAGAGATTATTGCTGTCTCCCTTCGGTGAGACAGGAGGGATAGAAGGTGCTGGAATGAGAACAATGTCCTCCCCCATGGCTCTTGAATAAGGCTCTGGTAAATTCTTTCATCCTGGAGAGTAGGTCATTCTTTTTGAGAAAACTCAGGGCATATTTCATAAGGTTTTCTCTTCCCTTCCCCTTGCAAGAGGCGTAAAAGGCTCTTTCTCCAGTCTTCCCTATCAGGCAGGATTCCTGAAGGAAAAGCACAGGAAATGTGGGGGTTTCTCTAAGACTTCACCTCTCAGGAGTTTCTTAGTCCTGGGCTAGTCAATACTCAGCCTTCAGCATTTCATCCAAATGACCGTTTTAGTGTTCCTACCAGTTTTAACTCCGTTGGCTTCTGTTCCAGTTAGGCAGATCTGGGCATTAACTCAGGATTCAGTGGTCTTTCCAGATTTTAAGGTGTCAGTTTGACTTGCAAACTCAGTTCTCTGATAGGTCCAGGAAAAGACATTAACTTTCACTTTGTCCAACTTTTTCTTATAAGAATGGGTTTAGTGACTTCTAAAATCTAATACTAAAGTTGAAACCAGAAGTCTGAGTTATATTTTACTAAAAGCTAGAAATTAAGAAAAACAAACAACTGACCCAGATAGAAGTTTCTCTTTTCTCCCTGTATGTAAGAAAATTCAAATTGCATTTTCTCTCTTTCCAATTTTATACTTTTTGTTGATTCAGATTGTGAGTTTAGATCTGTAAGGTTATGGAATTTTTGGAATATGGATCTATTTGTCAAATACTGTTACTGATGATTAGGTCTTGTCTATACTTACTTGGATTTAATTGTGTTTTACAGACTACATTGTTCATCTTCAATTCTTTTATACCATGACTTACAGGGTGTTTTATCTGGATTTATCTCTTGCTCAGCTAAAATGTATTTCACTAGATATTTCAGGAAGAGTTCAAGTATAATTGCTGAGTCCTTCAATGACTAAGAATATCTTTGTTGCCTTACACATAATCATCAACTGCCATGAGCATGAAATTCTTGTACTCAGTCTCTCTTCAAAACTCTGTAGACTTTGCCCTGTGACTTTTGCCATTTAGTGCTGCAGAGATGTTTTTGGTCCCCTAAGATTTTTTTTTTCCCTTGGTAAATTGACTTTTTATGCCTGAATGGTTTCAATACTTTTTATCCTTGATTTTCAAAAATGTCATCAAGGTATGTCTAAATGTTTGTCTCCTCTCTTTAGTTTTGTCTGCAGTTCTTGATCTCTTTCCATTTTAATACTCAAGTGTTCCTTCCAGTCAGAAAATTGTTTTTATTGCAAAATACTTAAAACAAAGGAAAAGAGAATACTATACTTATAATGTATGTTCGTATAGCTACCACTAAGTTTTAGTAAATCATAAGTTTGCCACAGATGTCACCACTAAATTTTACAACTATAGTTCAACTTTCTTCTGCATCCCTCCACTGACCCCTTCCCAAGTCTAAATGTAAACATATTTCTGATTTTTTTATACATCTTTCTTCTCCTCCCCCTCCGCCTCCCCCTCCTCCTCCTTTTTCTTCTTCTTCTTCTTCTTCTTCTTCTTCTGAATGTGAGAGAGTGAGGGAAGGGCAGAGAGAGAGGGAGAGAAAGAATCTCAAGCAGGCTCCCCACCCAGTGCTGAGCCCAACATGGGGATCATCTCACGACCATGAGATCATGACCTGAGCTGAAATCAAGAGTTGAATGCTCAACTGACTGAGCCACCCAGGTGCCCCTGTGTTCGTCTTTCTTAAACATTTCTCTATATTGTATATAAATGGGTTCAAACATATGTTATTTTGCATCTTCTAACTTTAGATATTATGGAATCATATTACATACATATTTTTCAACATTTTTTCCAGTCTTTATTGACGCTACATTGTCTTTGAGACTTTTCTATGATGGTAGCTGCAGCTCTCATTTATTCATTTTAATGTACTGCCTCCTACTGTTAAGTAAATTTAATCACTATTAATTTATCCATTTTTGTGTTGATGGAGATTTCGATACATGGCAAATGTTTACAAATATAAATTAATGCTGCAGTGAATATTCATTCACATGTCTTCTGGTGCATGGGTGAGCGTTTCTCTGGGTTTTGTATCAAGAAGTGGAGTTCCTTGCAATAGGGCACAATGACCTTTGATATAGTAATATTATTAAGGAGCTAGTTCTTAGATAGCTCTTACTATGTGTTAGGCCCTATTCTAAATACCAAACCTATATAGATTCATTTAATCTTTCATAATAACTCTTTGAGGTAAGTACTATTTATTATCCACCTTTTAGAATGAGGAGACCAAGGCAGAGAAATTTTAAATTAAGTTGTCCATGGTCACACAGATAAAGTTGTAGAACCAGGATCTGAACTCAGATAATCTTGTTCAGAGTCTGCACAGTTAGCCTCTACAATGTATTGGGCAAAAGACATTCTACTTCCTCTTGATTCTGTTTTAGAAGCCTTATTTTTTTCTAGAAATCTGTGTTAAATTCATATTTTTTATACGCTTTTCATTATATGTTCTCCCTATTTTCATCATCTCTGCTGTATATGTTTGTCTATTTTTATATTTTGAAAAATATTTATTATGCTTTTTCTCTTCTTGGAACATATGGAACATAGTTATAATAATATTTTAATGTCTTTGAATGATAACTCTAACATCTATATCAGTTCTGAGTTGGTTTCTATTTATTAATTACTCTCCTCATTACAGGTCATATTTTCCTGACTCTTACATGCCTGATAATCTTTAATTGGATGAAAGCCTTGAGAATTTTATTTTTAGGGGGCTGATACTTTTGTATTCCTATAAATATTTCTGAACGTTAACCTGGCATGCAATTGAGTTACTTGGAAACAGCTCCATCCTTCTGGGTCTTGGTTTGAAGCTTTATTAGATGAGACCATAACAGCTAATATAGTCTAAGGCTAATTCTCCACCATGGAGGAATTAGCCATTTGAATACCACACTCAATGCCCCATGTGGATTCTTAGGTTTTCCAGTTGGGCTTGCGGAAACAAGCACTATTCCAGCCAGGTCTTTTGTCAGTTCTACTCTTCCCTCTAAAATCCTTGTAGATAGTGTTTCCTCCAGCCTCCAGGAGTCCTTTCACACATGCACTAACTAGTACTCTGAAGAATTCTCAAGGGGGACCCTATGCAGATCTTTGTGTTGTTTTCTGTATGGCTCTTTTTTGTGAGGTACTCTGTCCTGACAAGCAAACTCTAAGTGCTTCTGTCTCCCTGGACTTTCCTACCGTGTCTCCTCAATTCAGGAGTCTGATGAGCTCCACTCCCTGCACTACTGCAAGGAAAATTTTTTTCTTAAAGTTTATTTATTTATTTTTAGAGGTGGAGAGAAAGAGAGAGAGAGATGGGCAGAGAGAGAGGGAGAGAAGCCCAAGCAGACTCAGTGATGTCACCACAAAACCCGATGCTGGGCTCAATATCACGAACTGTGAGTTTGTGATGGGAGTTGAAACCAAGAGTTGGACACTTAAGCAACTGATCCACCCAGGTGCCTCTTGCCAGGAAACTCTTAAAGTAGTAAGCTGGAAAATCCTATGGCTCACTTTGTTTTCATTGCTCAGAAATTTCTGTATATTGTTTCCTGAGATCCAGGATTTAGAAAACCATTATTTCAGATACTCTTCTTTCTTCTTTCTCCTCCTCCTCCTCCTCCTCCTCCTCCTCCTCCCCTCTTCTCCTCCTCCTTCTTCTCCTCCTCCTCCCCTCCTCCTCTTCTCCTCTTCCTCCTCCTCTCCTCCTTCCTCCTCCTCCTCTTCTTTCTTCTTCCTCCCCCTTCTTCCTCTCCCGTCTCCTTCTCCCTCCTCCTTTTGCCCTTTCTTGTGTGAAGGTAAATTTGGTTCCTGTTATATCATCTTAGATTTTTTTTTAATTATTATTCTCAAGTTAGTTAACATACAGTGTCCAGGAATAGAACCCAGTGATTCACCTCTTACATATTGCACCCAGTGCTCATGCCCAAAAATGCCCTCCTTAATGCTTGTCACCCATTTAGCCCATTGTCCCCACCCCCACCCCCATCAACACTCAGTTCTCTGGATTTAAGGGTCTCTTATGCTTTGCCTCCCTCTCTGTTTTTATCTTATTTCTCCTTCCCTTCCTCTATGTTAATCTGTTAAGTTTCTCAAATTCCACATATGAGTGAAATCATATGGTATCTGTCTTTCTCCGACTGACTTATTTCGCTTAGCATAATAACCTCCTGTTCCACCCATGTTGTTGCAAATGGCCAGATTTCATTCTTTCTCATTGCTGAGAAATAGTCCAGTGTGTGTGTGTGTGTGTGTGTGTGTGTGTGTGTGTGTGTGTACACACCACATCTTCTTAATCCATTCATAAGTTGATGGACACTTGGGCTCTTTCCAAAATTTGGCTATTGTTGATAGCACTGCTGTAAACACTGGGGTGCATGTGCCCCTTCAAATCAGCATTCTTGTATCCTTTGGATAAATTCCTAGTAGTGCAATTGCTGGGACACAGGGTAGTTCTATTTTTAATTTTTTGAGGCATTTACACACTGTTTTCCAGAGTTGCTGCCCCAGTTTGCATTCCTACCAACAGTGCAAGAGGGGTTTCCCTTTCTCCGCATCCTCACCAATATCTCTTGTTTCCTGAGTTATTAATTTTAGCCATTCTGATTGGTGTGAGGTGGTATTTCAGTGTGGTTTTGATTTGTTATTACCCTGATGAAAAGTGATATTGAGTGTCTTTTCCTGTGTCTGTTAGCTATCTGGATGTCTTCTTTGGAAAAGTTTTTATTCATGTCTTCTGCCCGTTTCTTTACTGATTTATTTATTTATTTATTTATGTATTTATTTATTTATTTATTTGCATGTTGAGTTTGGTAAGTTCTTTATAGATTTTGGATACTAACCCTTTATCCAAAATGTCATTTGCAAATATCTTCTCCCATTCTGTCAGTTGCCTTTTAGTTTTGTTGATTCTTTCCTTTGCTGTGCAGAAGCTTTTCATTTTGATCAGAAGGAGAAGTTACCCTTAAATAATTTAGATGGTGGTTTCTTATTGTTGAGTTCTGACAGTTCTTTATGTATTCTGGCTACAAGTCCCGTGTCATAAATGTAATTGGTAAATAGGTTCTCCCCATCTGTAGCTTGATTTTTCAGTCTCAACACTAAGAAAAGTCCTAAATTTTAAATCAAATCCAAAGTACCATGTTTTTCTTTAACAGATGTTTATTCAGGTGTTATCTGTAAAAATGCTTTGTGAAACCCAAATTGAAAAGATGTTCTCTGAATTTTTCTTGTGGAATGATTATAGTCCTATGTTTTACATTTGGTCGATTTTGAGTTAATTGTTACATAAGATATGATGGAGGTTGTTTTTGTTTTGAACTTGTGCATATGAAAATCCATTGTTTTCCATATCTCTAATTGAAAAGACTATCCCTTCTTCATTTAATTGTTTTTGGTAACTCTGTCAAAAATCAGCTGTCTATATTTATGTGGGTCTATTTCTGGGTTCTCTATTTTGTTCTACTGACCTATGTGTTTGACCATTTGCCAATCTCACAGTGTCTTGTCTACTGTAATTTAATAGTAAGTATTGAAATCAGGTGGTGTGAGTCCTCCAACTTTGTCTTTAAACTTCTAAATCATTTTTTGGCTCTTTTACTTTTCCTCTTCATAGAAATTTTGGAATTTTGTCATCTACAAAAAAAGTGTGCTGGTATTTTTGTTGAGATTGAACTGAATATGTAGATAAATTTGGGGAGATTTAATTTCTTAATAATATTGAGTTGTCCATTCCATGCTAAATCTCCTAATTTATTAGAGTCTTTGATTTCTTTAGTGGCTTTTTATAGTTTTTAATATACATATTTCATATATATTTTATTATATTTATGCCCAAGATTTGGGGGGGTGACATTTAAATGGTACTTTAAACATTTTTTCAAATGCCAGTTTTTTCATTGCCAGTATACAGAATTACAGACAATTGTTTTCATATTGACCTTTTGTTCTGAGAACTTGATGAATCACTTATTGGTTTTAGATTTTCTTAGATTATTTTGGATTTTCTATGGAAAATCATATGTGAATAAAGACTTTTTATTTCTTCCTTTTGAATATGAGTGCCTTTTTATTATGTTCTGCCGGACCAAAATTCCAGTATAATCTTGAATAGGAGCTAAGAATAAGAACACCCTTGACTTATCATATTACAGGAAAGCCTTCAATATTTAACCATGAAGGTTGATTTTAGCTGTCAGTTTTTAAATAATATTTCTTATCTGGTTAAGTAATTTCTATTCCTACATTTTTGAGAATTTTTCCTTGAAATAATGCATTTTGTTAAATGTTTTTCCTGAGTTAATTGAGATTACTCTCTCTACATTTTTTTCTTTAGTCTGTTAATACAGTGAATCACGGTGATTTTCAAATATTGAGGACTATTTTACTTCAGTTACTCTGTTTGAGATGTCCTGGACCTTGTAGGAAGTATAAATGTGAAACTAGACCCATGTGAGAACAGCCAGCGGTTATAGGTCTCAAAAGAAAGTGCCCTGTCTTCTATAATTACGTCAGAGACAGAGGTTCTTATTTTCCTAATGAAAACTTTTTTTCCCCTTAGCCCAGCTTCTTTACAGGTGGTGAAGCTCTTTCATTCAAAGTCTCCAGCTTTATGCAGAGCTATCAACTTCATGTACCTACCTTGCATGGTCTCAGGTGCCACATCTTCTGTTCCACTGCACGCTCTTCTCTGAATTTTTAAAATTTTATTCTGGCATTTGCTCTGAGTATTCTTGGTTTCCAAGATCCTTTATCAATTTGGTTTTTAATGATCTAGGTTTTTTATTTAACCCTTGAGATATTTTTTCTTAGATTGTTGAGCATGCTACAGCACAACTTTAAATATTTCTGTTAGGCTTCATTTGGAATTTTGGTATTTTTTAGTTAGATCTCTTTTCAGAAGATTTGAACCATTGAAATGATTTCCCTGCCTACCAATTTTTATTTATTTTTAAACTTTTGGCTAAAGTTTTGATTTAGGTGTATCTCTTCAGGACAGTAGATGACTTCTTTTGCTCTTAAGTCTGCTCTAAGAAATCTTTCAGCAGATAAATTTATGCAGTTAATATTAGTATTGTTTATTTAGACTCTTTGTTATATTTATTTAGACTCTTTGTTATATCTTATCCAGGATTTTCTGATGACCCCAGTCAGTTACTGCTACCAAGGTTTTGATTTCTCTTTTTGCCAGATCATTCTTGGGCATGAGAAGCCCAAAGTGTCTAGGTAGCTGCTATAGCTTAATGCACAGTGATGCTCTTGCTGTTACTTCTATGAGAAGCAGGGCCTCCCTTTGGGAACCGGGTCCTCTCTAACTGTAGAGGCTAGAACTGTGTGGACACAAAGTCCAGATTTTTGATGGGTCACTGGAAGTCATGATCATCCAGACTACTCCTTACATTCTTTTGTTCCTCAGCCCATATTTTCTGCCTATTGGGAACATAGAATCATGCAATAATAATTGATTTCTAGTATATACCACATCCTAGTGCCCTTCTTAGTGGATTGTTTCTGAAATGACATCTCACTGGGCTCTCAGAAGACTATTCCATCACTCGGTTAAGATAATAGCTTTAGAGCCAGTATTGTTCATTTTTGGCTTGTATCCACACACTGAGCCAACCCAATAGGTTCTTAAAAAGTATTTTATTATGGAAGTATAATTGACATACAAAACTATGTTAGCTTTAGGTGTGCAACATAGTGATTTGACAATTCTATACATGACACGGTACTCACCACGTAAATGTAGTCACCGTCTGTCACCATAAAACGCTATTACAATATTATTGGCTATATTCCCTGTGCACTGCTTTGCATCTCTGTGACTTACTGATTTTTGTAATGGAAAAAATGTATCTCTTCATTCTCTGCACTGATTTGGCTCATCCTCGCATTTACCTCTGGCAACCACCAGTTTTTTCTCTGTATTTATGAGTCTGTTTTGCTTGTTTGTTCCTTTATTTTTTAGATTCTAGACGAAAGTGAAATCACACAGTTTTTGCTTTGGTCTGTATGACTTACTTCCTTTAGTATTCTCTAGGTCCATCCATGCTGCTGCAAATGGCGAGGTCATATTCTTTCTTATGGATGAATAATATTCCATTGTGTATATATACCCCGTCTTTATCCATTCATCTATCAGTGAACACTTGGGTTGCTTTCATATCTTTGATAAATAAGCCGCAATAAACATAGGGGTGCGTATATCTTTTTGAATTAGTGTTTAGTTTTTTGTTTGTTTTAGGGTTTTTTTGTTGTTTTTTGTTTTCATATGTTTGTTTTTTAAATACTGGTAGTGCAATTATTGGATTGTATGGTATTTGTATTTTTAACTTTTTAAGGAATCATTCTTAGAGATGAAATTTCCCCACAGTGGTTGCACCATTGTACCTTCCTACTAATTGTGTGAGGGTTCCCTTTTCTCCACATCCTCACCAACACTTGTTATTTCTTGTCTTTTTGATTCTAGCCATTCTGACTGGCGTGAGGTGGTCTTATTTGGTATTTCACTGTGGTTTTGATTTGCACTTCGCTGATGATTAGTGACATTGAAAATCTTCACAACGTATCTGCTGCTCATCTGTATGTCTTCTTTGGAAAAAATGTGTATTCGGGTCCTCTTCCCATTACTTAATCACATTGGTTTTTTGGTGGTGAGTTGTATAGGTTCTTCATGTGTTTTGGATATTAATGTCTTATATATATCATTTGCAAATATCATCTCCCATTCAATAGGATCACTTTGGTTTGTTGGTGGTTTGCTTTTCAAAAGCTTTTTGTTTTGGTGTAGTTTCAGTAGTTTATTTTTACTTTTGTTTCCATTGCCTGAAGAGATGTATCTGTAAATATATTGCTAACGCTGATATCAAAGACATTGTTGCCTGTGTTTTCTTTTAGAAATTTTACATTTTAAGGTCTTAATATGCAAGTCTTTAATCCATTTTGAGTTTATTTTTAGGTATGATGTAAGGTTTATTTTTTAAGTGGCTTTGTTTTATTCTTTTGCATGTAGCTATCCAGTTTTCTCAGTACCATGTGTTGAAGAGATGATCTTTTCCCTGTTGTATATTCTTGCCTCCTGTGTCATAGATTAGTTGACCGTATAGGTGTGGGTTTATTTCTGGGTTCTCTGTTCCATTGCATTGATCTTTGTGACTATCATACTGTTTTGATTACTATATCTTGAAATCTGAGATTGTGGTACCTCTAGCTTTGTTCTTTTTTCTCAAAATTGCTTTATATATTTGAATTCTTTCGTGGTTCCATACAAACTGAGGGTTATTTATACTAGTTAAATTAAAAATGCTACTTTGGTACTTTGGCAGAGATTGTATTGAATCTG
The DNA here is from genome assembly GCF_027475565.1 of Acinonyx jubatus. NCBI lineage: Eukaryota > Metazoa > Chordata > Mammalia > Carnivora > Felidae > Acinonyx > Acinonyx jubatus. The sequence goes on along the minus strand of NC_069387.1, from coordinate 14,814,626 downwards.
GAGATTGCCGTGAGTGATAGGAACATTTTAACAATATTCCAATCCATGAGCACGCTAGATCTTTCCATTTGTGTTGTCTTTAATTTCTTTCATCAGTGTCTTACAGTTTTCTGAGTAAAGATCTTTAATCTCCTTGGTTAAACTTATTCCTAACGTTTTTATTTTCTGTGGTGTATTTATAAATTGGATTGTTCTCTTAATACCTCTTTCTGCTACTTAGTTATTGCTATACCGAAACACAACAGGTTTCTGTGTATTTTGTATCGTGCAAGTTTACTAACTTCTCTTTTTATGATTTTTATTTTCATCTTCGAGATCATTGATTAATGTCTCAGTGGTGACCATCTTCTCCTTCTCTTTATTTACTAAATTCTTTAATATTTTTTGTGTTGAACTTACATCTCCTTAATGCCTTTCAAAAAATAGTTCAGGTTTTCATCCCTGTTTTTCATCAGTTTCATTTTCCTCTTGTTCGTTCTGACTGATACTACTCTCTCAAACTGCTGGTCCTTCTTGTTTCATGTGTTCAATTCTGGTTGTTGAAGAATTGGGAATTCCTCATGTGGTGGAAGGTAAAGGTATTTCTTTTTTTAAAAAAAAATTTTTTTAACATTTATTTATTTTTGAGACAGAGAGAGACAGAGCATGAACAGGGGAGGGTCAGAGAGAGGCAGACACAGAATCTGAAACAGGCTCGAGGCTCTGAGCTGTCAGCACAGAGCCCGACGCAGGGCTTGAACTCACTGACTGCGAGATCATGACCTGAGCCGAAGTCGGCCGCTTAACCGACTGAGCCACCCAGGTGCCCCAGGTATTTCTAGTCAATGCACTAGAGCCAGATGATAGCCTGTAAAAGCTTATTTTCAGGAATTTTGCAAGCTAGTTGTTGACAGAACTTTTATTAAAATCTATTTAAATTTAAAAGTACATCAGTTGTATTTTAAAAGGCAATAAATACTAAAAACTTAATACTTCCTAATTATTCTACTTGATTATTATTTGTGCACCTCAGGTTATTCACACCTATTATGTCTGCGTGGTGGAAATACTGTATAATGATGTGTTACTGTGAATCTCTTTCCAACTCTGCCTTCAGTGATGTGTTGATAACCTGAAATTGGCTATTTCGAGAGCGTTTACACCATGGAAATTGGCAATGGCTACAGAGCTGGGCTTGATTTATTGTTTTTTTGATTGTCTAGATGTAAGAAAGTTATGCACAAAACGTTACAGATGCAAGCATTTGGTAAAAATCAGCTAAAACATTTTGTCAGAACTAATTTGTATGGAATTTATAATAAAGAGTATTGTGTATTAAAAAAACCTGCAAACTGAATTGTGCAGTTTGCAACTTCACTAAATTCATTTATCAGTTTTAATACTTTTTTATGTGTAGTATGTCATATGCAAATAGTGACAGTTATACTTCTACCAATTTACATACTTTTTTTGTCCAATCACCATACCTATGACTTCCAGTACTATATTGAATAAAAGAGTGACCTTGTTCCTGATGTTGGAGGGAAAGTTCTCAGTTTTCACCTTTGAGGATGATGTTAACTGTGGTGTTTTTATCTATATGGACTTTATTATGTTGAGGTATGTTCCTCCTAAACCCACTTTGTTGAAAGTGTTTATCATGAACAGATGTTGTATTTTGTCAAAGGCTTTTTCTACATCTGTTTCGATGATTATATATAGTTTTTATCCATCTTCTTATTAATGTGATGTATCCTATGGATTTTGTAAATTTTGAAGCACCCTTGCATCCATGGAATAAATCCCACTTGATCATGGTGAATGATTCTCTTACGGTATTGTTGAATTTGGTTTGCTAATACTTGTTTGAGAATATTTGCTTCTATGTTCATTGCGGATATTGGCCTGTAGTGTTCTTTTTTTTTTTTTTTTTTTTTTTATCATGGTATCTTTATTGCTTTTGGTATCAGAGTAACACTGGCCTCATAGGATGAGAATGGAAGCGTTTCTTTCTCTTTAATTCTTTGGAATACTTTGGAAGAATAGGTAATAACTTTCCTTTAAATATCTGGTGGAGTCCATATGCTTCTGGACTTTTGTTTGTTGGGAGTTTTTTGATTACTGATTTAATTTTGTTACCAGTAATTGGGATGTTGAACTTTTTTCTTTACTCCTGATTCAGTTTTGGAAGATCCTATGTTTCTAGGAACTTATCCATTTCTTCTAAGTTGTCCAATTTTTGGCATATAATTTTTTTAGTATTCTCACAATTATCTGTATTTCTGTGGTGTCAGTTATTCCTTCTCCACTTATGATTTTATTTCAGTCCTCTCTTTTTCTTGATAGGTCTGGTTAAAGGCTTATCAATTTTGTTTGTTTTCAAAGAACCAGCTTTTGGTTTTATTGATATTTTCTATTTACTTATTTTATTTTTAATTTTTAAACGTTTTTATTCATTTTTGAGAGACAGAGAAAGACGGAGTGTGAACGGGGGAGGGGCAGAGAGAGAGGGATACACAGAATCTGAAGCAGGTTCCAGGCTCTGAGCTGTCAGCACAGAGCCGGACGCTGGGCTTGAACCCATAAACCGTGAGATCATGACATGAACTGAAGTTGGATGCTTAACCGACTGAGCCACCCAGGCACCCCGATATTTTCTATTATTTTAAACCTCTGTTTCATTTATTTCCACTCTAAATGTTATTCTTTTTTTCCCTCTACCAACTTTGGGTGCTGTTTGTTCTTATTTTTCTAGGTGTAAGATTCTCTTTAGGTGTAAGGTTAGATTGTTTGAGTGTGTGGGTGTGTTTAGTTTTTTTGTTTGTTTTGTTTTTTCCTTTAGTTTTTGAGGTAGTCCTGTATTGGTATAAACTTCCTTTTAGAGCTGCTTTTGCTGTTACCAAAGATTTTGGATTATTGTGTTTTCATTTTCACTTATCTCCACGTATTTTTTAATTCCCTCTTTGATTTCTTCTGACCCACTGACTGTTTAGTAGCATGTTGTTTAACCTTCACACGTTTGTGTTTTTTTTTCATTTTTGTCATAGTTGATTTCTAGTTTTACACTGTTTTAGTCAGAATAGATGCTTGATATAATTTCTGTCTTCTTAAAATGGAGACTTGTTCTGTGGCCTAACGTGTGATCTTTGTTGGAGAATGTTATATATGCACTTGAAAAGAGTGTGTATTCTGCTGTTGTTTTGTAATTGGATTTCTGTATATATGTTAGTTTTATCTGGTCTAATGTGTCATTCAAGGAAGCCATTGCTTCCTTGTTGATTTTCTTTTCTGGGTGTACATCTGTTGATGTATGTGGGATGTTAAAGCTGCCTATTATTATTATTGTGTCACTGTCAGTTTCTCCCTTCATTTATGTTAATATTACCTTTATGTATTTATGTGCTCCTTTGTTGAGCGCATAGATATGCCCACAATTGTTATATCCTATTATTGGATCCATCCCTTTATCTTTGCATAATGCTTTGATTTGTTTATTGTTAGAGCCTTTGTTTTAAAATTGATTTTGTCTGGTAGTAATATTGTTACCCTGGCTTTTTTTTTTTTCATTTCCATTTAGCTTGGACTATCTTTTTCCAACCCTTCACTTTTAGTCTTTATGTGTCTGTAAGTATGAAGTGAATCTCTTGTAGACAGCTTATAGATGGGTCTTGGGTTTGTTTTTGTTTGTTTGTTTGTTTGTTTGGTCATCCTATGTCTTTCAGAGCCTTTAGTACATTTTTATTTAAAGTAATTACTGATAGGTATGTACTTCTATTTTGCTCATTGTTTTCTAGATGTTTTTGTTGCTCTTCTGTTTGTTTCTCTTTTGCTCTTGTCCCTTGTGGTTTGATGGTTGTCCTTAGTGTTTTGCTTGGATTTCTTTTTTTTTTTTTAATGATTTTTTGTGTATCTGTTTCAGGTTTTGGATTTGTGGTTCCACTGGGTTCATATATAACACATAACATCTTAAGTAGCTAGCAGTCTATGCTAAGTTGATGGTTGCTTAAGGTTGAACACGTTCTAAAAGCAGTACATTTGTATCCCCTCCACATGTTATGTATGTGACATCACATTTGACATCTTTTTATTTTGTATAAAATAAAATTTGTCCCTTGACTAATTATTGTAGATATAATTGATTTTGCTACTTTTGTGTTTTCACCTGCATGCTGGCCTCATAAGTAGTCTACTACCTTTACTCTATGTTTGCATTTACCTGTGAAATAGTTTCCTTTCATAATTTTCTTCTATTGATGGTCTTTTCTTTACACTTAAACAATTCTCTTCAACATTTCTTATAGGGCTGGTTTGGTGGTGATGAGCTCCTTTGAGTTTTGTTTGTCTGGGAAACTCCATCTCTCATTCATTTCTCAATGATAATCTTGTTAAATCCATTAGTTGCTTCTTCTTCGTCCTCCTTTCCATTAGTCAAAATAGTCCCTCGTGTACTGGGTAGCTGGTAAATTCCCCTCATCCTATCATTTCCAACAATTACCCTGTCTCCTCACTAGAATGTAACCTTCAGTAAAGAGGGATTGGTTGGGTTCATTGCTGTATCCTCAATTCTACAAGTGCCAGTTCAATAAATAAGGGTTGAAAGAATAAATTTTCTCCATCTTGAATGGTATACATTTATTTCCCTTCATTCTTCAGGAGCTGCATCTCAGTTTCTACTGCCTGCTCCTAACATAGACTTATGTAATATTTCTACTCCATTTGGTGTTTATTAAGCTATTTATCTAGACTTTTAGTACCAAATACTTGGTTCTCTCTCTTTTTGTTATTGGTATTTGAAGACTAAGTGTTCATAGCATAAAATTTCTGCACAGTCTTTATTTTTTCCACACTTTTTGATGACTGAGTAATATCCCATCATTATATAATCCCCTTTATCTATTTATGCATAACCCCCCACCCCCATCTCCCATCAGGCAACCACCGGTTCTCTATATTTAAGTGTTCATTTTTGGGGCAGCTGGGTGGCACAGTGGGTTAAGCCATCTGACTTTTGATTTCGGCCCAGGTCATGATCTCATAGTTCATGGCATTGATGCCCAAACTGGCTCTGTGCTGACAGTGTGGAGCCTGCTTGGGATTCTCTCTCTCTCTCTGACCCTCCCACCTCTCCCCAAATAAACCTAAAAAAAAAAAGTGTTTTTTGTCTCTCCTTTTCTTTGGACATTTTTTTTTTTAGTTAAATTCTATATATAAGTGAAATCATATGATAGTGGTATTTCTCTGACTTACTTCACTTAGCATTATATCATGTAGATCCATCAATGTTACTAATGGTAAATTTTGGTCTTTTTTAAGGCTGAGTAATGTTATATTTTATATACATATATAACATCTTTATCCACTCATCTTTTGATGGACAGTTGGTTTGTTTCCATATCTTGGCTCTTTTAAGTAATGCTGCAGTAAACATAGGGGTGTATATATCTTTTCAGATTAGTGTTTTCATTTTCTTTGTGTAAATACTCAGTAGTGGAATTACTGGATCATAAGACATTTCTATGTTCAATCTTTTGAGAAACCTCTGTACCATTTTTCACAGTGGCTGCACCAATTTGCATTCCCACCAACAGTGCACAAAGGTTCCTTATTTTTTGTTCTTTTAGTACCGCTCAGTTTGACAGATGTGAAGTGATATTTTATTGTGGCTTTGATTTGTGTTTCCCTGATGATTAGTAATATTGAGAATGTTTATGTGACTGTTGTCCATCTGTGTCTTTGGGAAAATGTCTATTCAGGTCCTATGGCACATTTTTAAACCAGGCTGTATGGTTTTTTTGGTATGGAGTTCAGTCCTTTATATATTTTATGTATTAATGCCTTATCATATATATCATTTGAAAATATCATCTTCCTTTTAGTAGGTTTCCTGTTTTGTTGATGGTTTCCTTAGCTTTGCAAAAGCATTTTAGTTGAATGCAGTCCCAATTGTTTATTTTTGCTTTCGTTCTCCTTACTTGAGGAGACTGATCCTATACATATATATATATATATGTATGTATATATATGTATACACATATATATGTGTATTTATACATATACACATATATGTATATGTATATATACATGTATATATGTATATGTGTATATATACATATATGTATATATACATGTATATATACATATACACATATATGTATGTATATACATATATATGTATATATGTGTATATATATATATACATATATATATATGTATATATATTGCTAAGATGGATGTCCAAAAATTTACTGTCTCTGTTTTCTTCTCTGAGTTTTATGGTTTCACATCTTACATTTAGGTCTTTAATCCATTTTGAGTTATTTGTGTGTGGTGTAAAAAAGTGGTCCAGTTTTGGTTGTTATTTTGTGTGTAGCTATCGAGTTTTCCCAACATCATTTGTTGAAGAGCCTGTCTTCCTGATGTTACATCCTTGTCTCCTTGATCATACATTAATTGACCATATACATAGGAGTTTATTTCTAGGCTCTCTATTCTCTTTCATTGATCTATGTGTCTATTTTTGTACCAGTACCATCCTATTTGGATTATTATAGCTTTATACCATTGCTGGAATCCAGGGAGCATGATAGCTCCAGTTTTGTTCTTGCTTATGACTGCTTTGGCTATCAGGTATCTTTTTCGCTTTCATACAAATTTGATGATTCTTTGTTCTGGTTTTGTAAAAGGTACCATTGGTATTTCAGTGGGGATTGCACTGAACCTGTAAATTGCTTTGGTTAGTATGAACACTTTAATAATATTCTTCCAGTCTTTGAGCATGAAATATTTTTCCAAATTTATCTACCTCAATTTCTTTCATCAATGTCTTACAGTTTTCAATGTATAGGATTTTAACCTTCTTGGTTAGATTTATTCCCAGGTATTTTAGTAATTTTAATGCAATTATAGATGGATCGTTTCCTTAATTTCTCTTCCTTGTAGCTCATTATTACTGTGTAGAAAGACAAGCGATTTTTGTATGTTAATCTTGTATTCATCAATTTTACTTAATTCGTTTATTCTAATAGTTTTTTGGTGGAGGTTTTAGAGTTTTCTATATATAGAATATCAAGTCATAAGCAAGAAGTGACAGTTTTACTTCTTCCTTTCTAATTTCTATGCCTCTTCTTTTTCTTGCCTAATTGCTATGAGCCTTTAGTATTATGTCAACTAAATATTGTGATGGTGGACATCATTGTCTTGTTCTTGAGCTTAGAGGAAAAGTTTTCAGCTTTACATTGTTAAGTATGATGTCAGCTATGGGTTTGTTATATATGATCTTTATTATTTTGAGGTATGTCCCTTCTTTCTATACCCACTTTGTTGAGAATTTTTATTATAAATGGCTATCAAAGTTTGTCAAATGTTTTTCTGCAACTGTTGATTGTATGATTTTTATCCATGTTTTATTAATGCAGTATATTGTGTTGAATTTTTGTGAATATTGAACCATCCACACATCTCAAGAATAAATCTCATGGAGGGTGTATTCTCCTTTTAATGTATGGTTGAATTTGGTGCTAGTGTTTTGTTAATATATTTACATCTATGCTCATCATGGATATTGGTTTCTGGAGTTTTTTGTTTTGTTTTGGTGTGGATGTCTTTGTCTGGTTTTGATATCAGGGTAATTCTAGCCTCATAAAATGAGTTTGGAACCATTTCTTCTCCTTCTCATCCCCCTCCTCCCTCTTCTCCTCCCTTTTCCTCCTCCCTCCCCCTCTCTTTCCTTCTTCTCCTCCCTTTCCTTCTTCTCACCCCCTTCCTCCCTTCTCCCCCATCCCATCCTCCCTCCTCCTCTTCTTCCTCCTCCTCCTCCTCCTCCTTGAATAATTTGAGAAAGAAAGGTACTAAATGTTTGGTAAAATTTACCAGTCAAGGCATCTGGTCCTGGACTTAGGTTTCATGGGAGTTTTTAAATTGCAGATTGAATTTCTTTGCTTCTAACAGTCTATTTAGATTTTCTCATCTTGATTGAACTGGAAAGGTTGTGTGTTTCTAGGAATATGTCCATTTCTTTTTGCTTTCCAATTTATTGGCATATAATTGTGATAGTCTCTTTTACTTTGTATTTTTGTTGTGTCAGTTGTAACTTCTCTTATTTTTCTGATTTTATTTGTACCCTCTTTTTTTCTTGATGGGTTTGGCTATAGGCTCATTGATTTTGCTGATATTTCCAAAGAACCAGTGTTTAGTTTCATTGATTCTTGTTTTTAAGCTTCTGTTTCTTCCACTAGGAGCTTTCTTCTTCTTTTTCTAGATGTTTTAGGTGTACAGTTAGTTATTTGAGATGTTGTGAGTATCTTGAGACAGACCTATATCACAGTGAATTTCCCTCTTCAGATTGCTTTTGCTCTGTTTTACAAGATTTGGGAATGTTGTGTTCTGTTTTCATTTGTCTCCACGTATCTTTTTCATTTCCTCTTTGATTTCTTCACTGACTTTTTTATTGTTTGGCCTCCACATGTTCGTGGGGTTTTTTTTCCAGTTTTCTTCTTGTAATAGATTTCTACTTTCATGCCATAGTGGTCAGAAAAGATGTTTAATATGACTTCAGTATTCCTTAATTTATCGAGACATGTTTTATGGCCTAACATGTAATCTCCCCTGGGGAATGTTTCAGCTGCACTTCAAAAAAATGTGTATTCTGCTTTGAAAACATGTTTGTTTATTTTGACAGAGAGAGCGAGTGGGGGAAGGGCAGAGAGCGAGGGAAAGAGAGAATCCCAAGCAGGATCTGCAAGGCTTAATTCCACAACTGTGAGATCATGACCTAAGCCAAAAGCAAGAGTCAGACACTTAACCAACTCAGCCACCCAGTCACCTCTATTCTCCTTGTTTTTTTAATGGAATGCTTTGTATATATGTATTAAATCCATCTAGTCTAAAGTATCATTTAATGCCAATGTTTTCTTGTTGATTTTCTGCCTGGATGATCTATCCATTGATACAAGCGAGGTGTTACAATCCCCTACTCTTATTACTGTCAATCTCTCCTTTTATATCTATTAATATTTATATATTTACATGCCTCTATGTTGGGTACATACTTATTTACAAGTATCACATCTTCTTGTTGGATAGATCTTTTTTATTGTTGTGCAATTCCTTTCTTTGTTGTCTTTTGTTACAGTCTTTTTAAAAAATAATCTCTTGTGTGTGATAGTCCAGCATTCTTTTCTTTTCCATTTGTATGGAGTATCTTTTTTTTTCATCCCTCAATTTTAGTCTGTGTATTTTTAGATCTGAAATGAGTCTTTTATAGGTCTTTCTTTTTTTTTTTTTTTTTCTCTCCTTAGCCACCTTAGGTCTTTTGACTGGAACATGTAGCCCATTTACATTTAAAGTAATTATTAACAGGAATGCAGTAATTGTCACTTTGTTCATGGTTTTCTGGTTGTTTTTCTAGTCTTCTCTGCTCCTTTAGTCTTGGTTTCTTCCTTTGTGGTTTGATGTTTTATTTATTGTTAGGTTATCCTTTATATTTCTTCTTATTTTTTGTGTATTTATTATAGATTTTTTATATCTAATAACCATGAAGTTCATATATATTGACATAGATATGTGTGTGTGTGTGTGTGTATGTGTGTGTGAGAGAGAGAGAGAGAGAGAGAGAGAGACAGAGACAGAGACAGAGAGAGAGAGACTGAAGCCAATTGTTGTTAAGGTTGAACGGATTCTAAAAGCACTACCTTGTTACTCTCTCTGGCTAATATTTTGTCTTTATAATTGCCTTTACTAGTGAGATTTTTTTTCCTTCATGTATTTTCTTATTTCTAGTTATGGCCCTTTCTTTTCTGCTTCAAATAGGCTCTTTAACATTTTATGTAAGGCCAGGTTATTAGTGATGAACTTCTTTTATTTTTTTTTCTTGTTTGGGAAAGTCTTTAACTCTCTTTTAATTCTAAATAATAATCTTGCTGCATAGAGTACTTTTGGTTTTGAGTTTTCCCCTTTAAGCATTCTAAATTTATCCTGCCAATCACTTGAAGCTTCTAAAATATCAGTTGAGAGTGTTCTGGGGTTTTTCTTGTATATGACTATTTGTACTGCTCTGGCTGCCCTTAGGATTCTTTCTTTAACTTTTGTCATTTTAATTATATGTCTTTGTGTATATCTTTTTGGATTCATCTTGCTTGGGACTCTGTGTTTTCTGAAGGAGAATGTCAATTTCCTTCCCTAGGTTATGGATGTTTTCAGCCATTATTTCTCTAAATAAGTTGATAAGTTTTCTGCCTTTTTATCTCTCTCTTTTCCTTCTTGGACCCTTATAATGTAAATGTTATTCCACCTGATGACGTCCTAGAGATTTCTTAACCAATCTAATTAAAAAAAATTTTAATGTTTATTTATTTTTGAGAGAGAGGGAGACAACGCAAGTAGGGGAGGGGCAGAGAGAGAGGAAGACACAGAATCCGCAGCAGGCTCCAGGCTCTGAGCTGTCAGCACAGAGCCTGATGCGGGACTCAAACTCACAAACCATGAGATCATGACCTGAGCTGAAGTTGGATGCTCAACCAACTGAGCCACCACAGTGCCCCTGGTTATCTTAATTTTTAAAAATTATTTTTTGATTTTTGCTTTTTATTGCTTTTTTACTGAGTGATTTCCATTATTCAGTCTTCCTGATTTCTGATCCATTCTCATGTGTATTTTAATATGCTGTTGATTGTCCCTCATAAATTTTTCATTTTAGTTTCTGCATTCTTCACTTCTGGTGTTTCTTCTTTATATTTCTTATTTGTTGAAATTCTCACTGTGTTCCTACATTCTTCTCCCTAGTTTGGTGAGCATATTTGTGACCACTTACTTGTCACCTATATTATTCGTCTCCATTTTATTGTTCTCCCTTCCCCCAGAGTTTCATCTTGTTCTTTCTTTGGGAACATATTCCTGTGTCTCCTCATTTCATTTTACTTTCTGTGTTCATTTCCGTGAACTGGACACAACAGCTACCTATCCTAGTGTTGAAGGAATAGCCTTGTGTAGGAGCATCCCCTGTGTAGACTGTATGTGGCTAGTGGCTTTGGTAGGTCAGCTGGAGCTATAGTGGGCCTGAGCTAGGCAGTCTCAGGGTGTACCCCCTCAGGGTTACTTTGATGGAATGGCTGCAGCAGGAGTAGATACTGGCAAGAGAGTCCTAGGATACATGTTTTTGGGGTTGCCTTGATGGGTTAGCCGGAGCTGGTGTTGGTACAGTCCAGGGCTGCCCTGGTGGGAGCAGAACAGGTCCAGGCTTGAGGGTCCCAGGGTGTACAACACCAGGGCTGCTTTGGTGGGGCAGCTAAGTCAGACAAGTCACTGGGGTTTTAGAGTGTGCTCTACTGAGGACAGCTTTGGTGGGGGCTGGAGTTGGTGTGGCTCAGGGGCATATTGTCCTGGGGCTGCTACACCTAGGCCTCCTTGGCAGGGTAGAAATAGGTGGGAAGGGAATGGGCTGGAGGTGTCCCAGAGCACCCTGCACCAGGGCTGCCCAGGGGTTATAGCTGGAGCTGGGGTCAGCCAAGGGGTCAGGGTTTGCTGGGCTGGCCTAGCAGGCCTGCTAAAGTGCCTGGACCCTACTCCGGTCTGCACTGTCAAGGCGGAAGTAAAACCTAAAAAATGGTGCTTGGGTTCCCCTGACCTAGAGAGAGCTCAGTCAGCTACCTGCCTGTTCAGTGCACTCTCCATGGTTAGTAGAGAATTCCTTCACTTATAGTCTAGGTGCCCTTTTAACTGCTGCTTTTTCTGCTGTGCACAAAGATGAATAAGTCTACCTGTGAGCCTCTCAGTGATACCCCTGCCTACTACAGGTCACCACATGGTGGGGGGGGGGCGGTATTCATGTTTTTACTGTGTCTTCATCTTTTTACCCTTTTTAGGTGGCTCCTCTTTCATTTGCTGTCCGAAAGCTGCTCAGTCAGCCCTCAGTTCATTTTCAGGAGAAATTGCTCTGTATGTAGGTATAATTTCAGTCCTCTGGAGAAGGTGAGTTTAGGATCTTCCTATGCTGCCATCCTGGACCACCTCCCCCAGGTAAATACTATTATTACCACTCCATTTTACAAGTGGAATAATGGAGATAAGATAGTTTTAGTAATATATTGATGATCATAAGTAGTTTATAATTAGCAGAGCTGTGATTTGAACTTGACGAAGCCTGTCCTTAACCGCTCCTCTACATTGCCTGACATGAGGTGAAATGTTCTCTTGGATTTTCTTAGGAAAGTGAATTAGAATGCATCTGAATTGTTCTTGTTTCCTGCATTAACCATTTCCTAGAAGACAGTTGTATCGATTGCTCAGCATGTTCCTTGCTTTCAAACTTGAGGACTCTTTCACATAAACTGTAATCTTTCTTTAATCCTTATTGGGGAAGATATATCTAGGGTTAGTATTGCTATCCTTCGTGGTTCCTCTCAGAATTCGTGACCCCTGTTTGAATACTCCAGACCTAGTAGACCAAGGGAGCAGGGAAGTGTGGGTTTACTGTTGTATTGTAGCTTCATTGGAAGGGCTGTGCTTGTGAGAAAGAGTGAGAAGTAAGAATAGAAGAGATTCACAAGCAAGGGTTTCCCTTCTCTGCTCAAGTTTTCTTCCTCTGTACTTGATGTGGCAGCTGATAGTCCTCACCAACCCACTTGCCTTTTAGGGCCCCCATAAGTTGTCAGTAGGAACCTCTCCTACAAATGAAAATTGAGTAAGTATCACTCTGTGCTTCCTGTTAGGTACATCCTGTGGTGCCTGGTGCATTCCCATCCCTGCTGAGACTGAGAGAAACTTCCTAATTGACCCATAGTTTACCCCATGCACAACTTTTGCCTGGACTTCATGGGTGTTCGTGGAAATCCTCTATAGGGCCTCTCAGGCACATTGTTACCTCCTATGCAAGCAGTAGAGGACAGAGTAATTCTGGTCTTCTATCCAGTTTCATCTGCAGAAGTTTCTCACAATTCTTGGTATAGATCTGGAGTATCTAATGTCAAGCAAATAATACAGTTATCTCTTCTTTTTAAAAATCTCATTTTAATAGGAAGCTAGGAAAAGGACAAGGAGAGTTAGGCACATGCATGCAAATTTGCTCTTCTACTCAGAGTCCTAAGTAGCAAATTACAAGGTGTACCATTAGATCATGGTAAAAACCAGACGATAAGTTTCGTAAGTTTCGAGACAAAATGTTCTTAAGTATATCTATGCCATGAGAGCAGATTTTGAGTTTTGGCAAGGCCCTTGGAAAAACTGTTCATGGAAACTCTGTAAATTCAACAGTAGGCATTATTAGGAGGGTTTATTCCTGGCAGAGATGGGGGCCCTCATCTTAGCCGAACTGCGGGAGGGAGAAACTAGCTTAAATTGTCTGTAAACTGGCTTCATTGGAAGGCCTGTGCTGAGATGAGCAATTCTATTTAGAATGGCTGCTGCTCATCTTTCTACCAGGATAATCCTCTGATTGCAACACACAAAAAAAGCAGATGTAGCATTTGAAGGGACATTCTGCTTTTCAAACTCTAAATGCTTTCACATTGCAGTATTACTTCCAATGAACCCAAAAGTCAAAGAAGTAATCGCCTTGAAATTCTTCTGTAACATGAGGACCTCAAGAAAGTTGAACCCTGACTTGTACCGGAGAGGAACCCTGAAAGCAAAGCCTCCTATAAATTGGAATTTTTGCTTCCTCTGTTGTCGTCCATATAGTCTCTTGCCTCTTTGCTAAATATCAAAGATATTTATGCTTAAACAAATGTTGTCTCCCTCTCAGTGCATCCTCTCCTTCTGGCAGGGAAGTCATCATGCTGAATTGGTGGCACTTGCCATGGCAACAGACTGTGATGTCAGAAATGTGGTGCCAAGCAATTAGATTTTGGAGGTGCCACAGTTGGGAATCTAAAACTCCAAGGAAGATTATGAGACAGAGCAGTTTTTGCAGAAGAAAATCTCGTAAAGACCAAGTGTCTAATGTGTGCCCTCAGAGGTCTGCTGCTGAGTAAGGGTGACAGCAAATGAAGCCAGGCAAGGGGGAAAGGGATGCAGTGTTCAAGACGAGACTTCAACGGAGAAGTATGTGGATGAAGGAAATTTGCAGAAAGCCACATCCAGATGGCTGGCACTCTGCCGCATCCCGTGGCTTTGATGCTTCACAGGTATTCTCTAAGGCATAAGAGAGAGAAGCTCCAGAGATCTGCTGTCTCACTGAGAGAGATTAGGGAGTCAGGGCAGAGAGAAAGAGCCAGCTCTTTGCTTTCCTTTCTTGTAAAGCAGGAGTGTGACAGCTTTCAAGGACGAAACATCTTGACATCAAGACCTTCTTGAAATCTGAAGAGCGAGCCTGCTGTCAGGGGAAGGATGCCCTCAAAGTGTGTGTTAGGTTTGCAGCAAAACCTTGCAAGAGGTGGCAATGGAAGGTGGCCCCAAATGCTACTCATAGGAACAATCTGGGAGTGTTTTGAAATGGACTCTCTGAAAATCTTCACTTGTTCTTTACAGGTTCTATGTTGAATATGCAAAGGATGAAACCAATACCTGTGAAAAATCATACATGAAGTTTTAAAATACACATTTCAGTGATACAGTATGGATAAATTTGGACGGCATATGGCTTCTTATGTAAAGGAAAATTTCTTCTCCTTTTAGTAACACATTGTCTGCTGCCTGTGCTTAGCACCCTCTGCCATATGCTCCTTGAAACAAGCTGCTGAAATTCAAGAACCAGCCCTAGTAATTAAGATCAAATGAGCCAGATGAAGAAAATGAGCTGGTGAACCACATGCCAATGGAGCCCAGCCTTTTCATATTAAAGAGGTTGGCGGGGGGGGCGGTGGAGAAAAACAACTATTTGCTAATGGACTACTCTGAGTGTTTATAGGCAATTCACATTCAGAATTATTAACATTTATACCTGTATTTTGAACTGTTCTGGACTTGATTGATTAGCTCTGTGGAAATATTGACCGTTGGATCCAGGGCCATCCCTATGTGATAGAAATAATAGTACTCAAGGCTCATCCAAATGCAATTTATTTCATGAAAAATACAATTGAACATACAAGAGACTACAAAATAGTTTGAAATGAAGCCTTAAAAACCCTTGGAGATACCTGGCCTCTCATCTTGGTATTTTAGAGAAGTTGAGGTCCAAACACAGTGAATTACTTTTCTCTGGTCACTGAGCTATCTAAAGACAGAACTCAGAGGAGAGCGTGGGTGGGATTTCTGACTCACCTACTAGTTTAGCAGTTCTCAGAATTTGGTGTGTGCATTAGAAACTCCTGGAGAGCTTGTTGAAACACATCACTGGGCACCACCTCCAGAGTTCCTTATGGGTTGGGGTCCAGAATTTTACTTCCCAAATAAGTTCCCAGGAGAAGCTAATCTCTTGACATCACTTACTAATTTATGGTCCACACTTGGAAAACCACTGGTTTAATTCCTTTTTGCTTTACCTGGGGGGTTTCTAACATTGTTGGAGCCTTTATTGGAATCACCTGGAAGGGGAATTACTCATTAGAAAAAAAGATTATTGGATGCATCTTAGACATACTCAGTCTGAATCTGGACATCTGCCTTGTACAGAATTACCCTTGGTAATTTCTGTGCACATCAGAAAGTCACAGTACCTGACCACATTGTTTTACTTCATAAAGTCAAAGGCTGCATTTCTTGGTGAGATGATAAAATTCAGTTGTCTGAATTCTACTTCCTCCTTTCAAATCTCTAAGCAAATGACCAAAGGAATAATGCATTAAAAACCTGCACCCAAGACAGGAAAATGAGGAAGGTGTCAGTCCTATGCCAAAAACGTCTAGGATTTTTTTGTGAGATATTGTGCAAAGGAGGCTTGATAGACCTCTCAGGATCTAAATAAAGTACAGTTTTAGGGAGAGTAAGGAGAAAAGAGTTATAGCAGAGCTTCACTAATACCCACTGACATGGGGGGGCAGGTGCAAGTTGATACGGGTATAAGACGTGAAATACTGTCTACCACGTTGGATGGGTTGCATTTGACCACACCCACGGGGAGAAGCCTGGGTTTTCCTGGTGGTGGTTCATGGAAGGTTAATTGTGCATGAGGGCATCATGGAGGGGAGACAAAGCACTATGTGAGTGATGATGTGTGAAGTGACACCATGGAGCCCCGGGCAAAATTTTGAGTAGCAGCCCAACAGTTTTGCATGATAACAGTCATGAAGGAAAAACTGCCCTGAGATAGGATTCCTCTGCTTGGGGAACCCACATCACAGACTTTATGCATAGGTACACAAGCTGAGTGGAGACTGAACCAAAAATTACATTAATCAGCTTGGCAGTTGAAGATGCAAAGGAAGTTTATAACTGCAAATGGGCGTACTGTGTGAAGGAATTCAGGGAACACACATTTGCCTGATAAGTGAGAAAGCCTGGAAGAATTTTCCTGCTTCACAATGGGACCTAGGAATTACATACCAAGCAAGTTGTCGATCATACATAATAAAAATAGATATTCTAAGGAATGCAAGCATTCATAAGGAAACACCTCAGTGCCCTTACAGAAAATATGGGGAAGTAGAGACAACCAAATGATGACTATGACAAAGAAAAAATATTCTCATAGAAAAATGGGTAAAAGGATAAATAGGCAATTCATGGAAGAAACAAAAGTAAACATGAGAGCCCTAGCTCCACTAAAGACATGTAAATTAAAACAAAGAAATGCCAACTTTTTGCCCACCATTTTTGCAAAAATTTAAAAATGTGAAAACATGGAAAAGCATATGAGGAAATAGTCATTTATATGCTTTTGGAGGGACTTTAGGCAATTTAGAATAAAATTTTAGAAGGCAATTTCACGATATGTATCAAAAGGAAAAATATTTATATTTTAGAAGTGATTATCCATTACAATAATCCTAAATCAGCAGTCATCATGAGAGACATAAAAATATTTACATGTAATTATGTGCATCATGACATATTAATATTAGTGAATAATTTGTAACAAATTTAATAAATATACATTTAAATTATATAAATGTATACATATATACACATATATCATTTATATTTAACGAATATTAAAGATTAAAGTGTGCAGCATTTTTAAAGGATAGTGTAGATTACCAAGTCATATGCTTAGATATCAAAATCATATATGAAAGGAAAAGAGCTAGAAACATACACCCATGTTTTATCTTTTCCACATTTTGTGCCGTGAAAACCTTTTGTTTAAAAATGATGCAAACAGTGTCATTATATAAACTATTCTGCATGATTACAGTGGGACACTGTGCAGCCATTCGGAGACCAAAGCAACTTGGAGTTATTGATACAGAATAATCACAAGGTTGTTAGGTGTAAAAAGTAGTGTGGGACTACGTAAAGGATTAAGAATTTAAAAACAAGGCATGTTTAGGTATAACGGACTCCCTTCTCCAAACACATAGAAAGGGAGAATAAAATATAGTAACCATAATTGCTTTCTATACATAGCAAGCTCAAAAGAGGGAAAAAAAAAAACCCAGGTGCTAGAAATTAAGATGAGATGGAATTCAAGTTACAAATCTCACAAACTGAGAAAGCTGTCATGATCTATGGGCGTAGTGGACATAGTCATAGTCTATTAGGATGTAGGTCCGAGGTCTTAAGGACATTGTGGGGATAGGCAATATTGCCTTAAGCTACCCAAGTCAATAAGCTAGGCGTACCCTTCAATAATCTCAGAACTGGTGCCCTTTTATGGATAGAAGACTGTAAAATCTTTAAGCTAGAGAATCAGAAATTTTGCCTTCATTTAAGATTATAGTTAAAAATAGAAAAGTGCCTTAAAAGCCGTAACCCCAAACAGGTGGTACATAAAGGTGTGGAATTTGCATTTGTAGTGGCCTCACGGTTAGGAAATTTCAAGCTGAGAAATGAATATATAAAGGGTGCAGGACCAGTGAATTTTGTGGGGCAGCTGACAGAAGCATACATAAAACCACTCTGTTGGGACATTCCCATAATGCAGACAATCAGGACTCCATAAGACACAGCCACTTGGGGAAAAAAAATGGATTAACATCCCAACAACTTGAGAAAAGAGAAAAGTCTTGAAGAAACTAAAAAGGACTTTAAAAATGTTCGGGACATGAAGAAAGTATACCTAAAATCTCAGTGATAGATGAGAGCACTTTGACAAACAAGAGTGGAAAATAACATAGAGAATGCTAGATGTTAATTGAGCCATCGAATAAAAGAAACTTTGACGATGTGGATGAGACACAATTTTACAGGAACGCACAAATTGGGATATATACTGGGAGAACGCAAGCCCTAAACAATGGGTAAGAGTTATGGAGGATTGAATGATAGTAGTTCCCCAAAGACAGAATAGAACTTGTGGGGGAAAGATGAAATGACAGAGAGTTATACAGAATTGCAGAATGCCCTGAATTTTGAAATAGAAGAGTATGGTAAATAAAAATTCACATCGAGACCCATCATGGTGAACTGGCAACTCATCAAAGGCAGACAGAAAACTTAATCATTATCATAAACAGCAAATTGGGGGGAAAGAGACATGATAAAAAGAAAACACAAAATGAATTTAACTATATCAGTAATCACAGTAAATGTGAACAGACTGACCTACCAAAAAGATGTAGATGTATCTCTTTAAACAGCATGTGCCTATTTTTTTTTTAATTTAAGAAGTAAAGGGATAAAAAAGTAAAGAGATGGAAAAAGATGCCAGCACACACAGAAGGGCATACTAGAGTGCAGGGCTATTAAGATCAGGCAAAGCAGAAAATAAAGCAAAATAAGATAAACAACAAAAAACATTTTAAAGACAAATCCTTATAAATAATCTTGTATGCCTCTCATAACCTAGCCTTACAGCACATGAAATGGCCACTATTAGAAAGAGAAGTGAACAAACCTAAATCACAATGGGAGATTTTAACATACCTATCTAAGTTTTAGGGCAAGAACATCCAAAATTATTAATGAGCCGGTATCTGATAACACAATCAACAGACTCCTGTAGAACCTCCCTTATAAATACACATTCTTCTAAAGCACAAGGGACATTTATGGTAAATAATCATTGAAAGGAATCTATTCAAAGCATACACACCCCTTCCACCCTCTGGCAACCACACTTACAGGTGTCTGCCCTTGGCCCTAGCTCTTTGTTTTTTCTAGGTCAAGCTGCCCTACATTCTCAGAAAATAAACCCTAACTACAAAATACATTCCTCTCTATCCTGACCACAACAGCATATCCCAGACAAGCTCCCAACAGAGCTCCTAGAGAAACCTCCCACTTCCTGTTCTACCTGGCCAAGAGTTGAGCCCCTCCCCTTGCCCACCCCCCACCATGGGCACAGTGGCAACACTCTCACATCCAGCAGTTTAAACTCCTTAAAGGCCCAGCCTGACAGAAAATTGGGGTGGACATCTCTCTAGGTGTCTGGCACCTCTCCTCCCTGGGACACTGAATAAACTCTGGCCTGCCTCTTGCTCCACTCCCTGTGCAATTCTTTGTCACCTGCGTTACCAGCCATCTTAATCATCTACTAGACCATTAATAGAGTTTCAACGATATAAAAAGAGTTAATATACAACACATTCTTGACCATAGTAAAAAATAACTTAGAAATCAGTAATAAAAATATATCTGAAAACTGATGTGTGTGAAAATTTAAAAACCTGTAACTGGAAGATCTGAGAAAAAAATAAGAAATCAAAAGAAAAATTCAAAGCCTTTAGAACAAAATAAATAATATATTGCATAGGAAATCACATATGATAATACTAAAGATAGTAAATTTTGGAAATTGATAGTAGAAAATAAGTTGGAAAATGAATGCCCTAGTGTTGAACTCAAGACATTAGTAAAATAGTAAAGTAAACCCAACGAAAGTAATAAGAAAATAACAAATACAGGATCTTAAATAATGAAATAGAGAAAATACGGAGGATGAACACAACCTAAAATTTTTGGCAAGATTAGTGAGACAAGAAAATATGTTTTAAAAGATAAAATGAGTAGCTGTTAAAGAGTTAAGACATTTAATTGAGATTTGGAGCACAGAATTGGACACTTAAATATGGAAAGTCTAGAACTGAAAAAACAATGAGCTGACTAAATGGATGGAATTAATGGTTGTAATAATAAATTAGAGTTTATGAACTGGATGATAGGTTAGAAAAATACACAAAGAATGAAGCATAGAATATCTGATGGCAAATAATAGAATAATGGGTACAAGATGTAGAGAATATGTAGACAAAGTTAGAAGTATGGGTGATCTCTGGGAGAGCAGAGAGAAGCAACACTTGAAGACATTATGGTTGAGGATTTTTTCAAACTGATGGAAGACACCAGGCCACAGTTCCAGGCACCCCGAGGAACCCCAAGCATGATAAATAAAAAAGGAATCATAATTTAATTTTTTTAAGGTTTATTCATTTTTGAGAGAGCGTGAATGGGGGAGGGGCAGAGAGAGGGAGGGAGACAGAATCCCAAGCAGGCTGCAGACTCAGAGCTGTCAGCACAGACCCTGATGTGGGGCTTGAACCCACAAACTGTGAGATCATGACCTGAGTCGAAGTCAGATGCTTAACCATCTGAGCCACCCAGGTGCCCCAAAAAAGAATCATAATTTGAAAAACCAATTCCAAGCAGAAAAATCATTTGATAGATCTCAATCCAATTATAGTAAAAACACCTAGTAAACGTAGTGAAAAAAAAAAAGAATAAAAGAGAATCCCTTAATTGATCATAGGTATCCTTCATAGGTGTACATGAAGTACATTCACAGAAGTACATGGTGAAACAGAAGTATTTTCTTAAAATAAACATGGGGGACAGGATATTTTCTATCACCATGGCTGTTCAACAAAGTCGTGGCAGTCTTAGGTACTGTCCTAGTTCTAAAGAAGAAAGAAAAAAGAATGAAAAGAATCATAAAGAAGTAAAATCTTGCCACTTGTTCATTGAATGCTTTCTCTAGGTGCACCTGGGTGGCTCAGTCAGTTAAGCTCTGACTCTTGTTTTCAGTTCAGATCGTAATCTCACAGTTCATGAGTTTGAGCCCTGCATCAGACTCTGGGCAGACAGTGTGGAGCCTGTTGGGGATTCTCTCTCTTCCCCTCTCTCTCTCTACCCCTCCCCTGCTCATGCTGTCTCTCTCACACACAAAATAAATAAACTTAAAAAAAAATAAATGCTTTCTCTAAATAAGAAATCCAGAAAAGTCTATAAATTCATGGAAAAAATGAGTTTTTAGAGTAGACTGGATATAATACTTACATGGTAAAATTGACAGGCACAAAGATAATAAATAGAAAATGTGATAATGCTGAAAAGAAAAATAATGTTAAAAAGATCTGCTTCACATTAGCAGCAAATACTGTAGGTAACGTAGGAATAACAGATATGCTTGACCTTTAGCGGAGAAAAATTTTTAACTAAGTCAAAGGATGTAAGAGAAGATCAAAGAAAATGATTGGTACGTGCATGATCATAGATGGGAAGATTCAATATTATAAAAATGATCCTCAATTTCTAAATTCAGTGAAATTCTATAAAATATATTCGTTTCTCACAGATTCAGTAATAAATTATAGTTTTTCATTTAAACAATAGAAATTTATTTTCTCAGAGTTCTGGAGATTACAAATCCAAAATCTGTATCACTGGCCTGAAATCAGGATGTTGGCAAGACTGCACTCCTGGGGACTCTAGCTGAGAATCTGCTTCTTGTTGGCTGCCCTCTTTCTTTGGCCTGGGGCTGTGTCCGTCTATTCCCTATCCCCATCTTTCCTTGAATTCTCGTGTGTGTGTGTGTGTGTGTGTGTGTGTGTGTGTGTGTGTGTTGAAATTTCCCTCTGCCTTCTCCAGTAAGAACGTGTGGTTTTGTATTTAGGGACCATCTGGAAAATCCTCCCTATCGCAAGATCTTCAACCTAATCATATCGACATAGACCCTTTTCCCAATAAGGTCACATTCACACGTTCCAAACATTACAGTGTGAATGAATGTCTTTTGTGGGAACCATGTTTTGACCTCCCATCGTCTATGCTCAGGCCCTCAAAGATTCATGTCCTTCCCACGTCAAAAATACATCTACCCATCCCAACATTACCCAAAGAGTCTGAGCCTATCACAGCATCAACTCATGTCCAGAATTTCATCTGATTATCATCACTCTCAGATCTCATCATTTGAATTACCCAAATCAGGTATGGGTGAGACTCTGGACAGGATATATACATCCTGGTGCAGAATTGACCTCCACCGATGGACTTGTGAAAATGGAAAATAAGTTGTCTATTTTTGGAATATGATGGGGGAAAAATTACAATGATGGGACAAGTGTAATATGCTAATTATAGACTTTTATGTTCCTAAAGGCAGAAAATGGAAGGAATAAAAAAGGTCACTAATCTCACGCAATTTTTTAGTCCCATGGGGGAAATTCCAATAGGTTTCAAGTGTCTGGGGCTTGAGACTCTGGCCTCTACCTCTGCATCTGCAGCTCTAACCTCTGAGTCCAAGGCCATGCCCTCAGCATTATCCTCCCTCGTTCTTGAAAGGTAACATTTGTTTGCAGCTTTGTAGTTTTATCAACTTTTTTCCAACCTATTGAATATTGAGAGTGTAATAATATCCTTGCATTTTGTCCTGAGTCTGTTGCTTTTAGTCCAGGTTATTTCTTCTGGGATAATATTATGATGGTTAATTTTATGTGTCAACTTGGCTTGGCCATGGTGCCCAGACAGTTAGTCAAACATTATTCTGGGTCTTTCTGTGAGGGTGTTTTTGCATGAGATTAACATTTAAATCAGTGAAACAGACATGGATGGATCTAGTTAGAGTGTTTTATGTTAAGTGAAATAAGTCAGGGAAAGACAAATACCATATGACTTCATTTAAATGTAGAATGTAAAAAACAAAACAAACAACAACAAAAGAGAAACATACTCATAGAGAACAAACTAGTGGTTTCCAGAGGTAGAGGGGTAGGGACGCAGACAAAATCAATGAAGGGATTAAGAAGTACAAACTTCTAGTTATAAAATAAGAAGGGGATGAAAAGCACAGCATAGGGAATATAGTCAATACTATTGTAATAACTGTGTATAGTGACCCATGGTAACTACATTTCTCATGGTGAGCATTTTGTAATGTACATAGTTGTTGAATCACTGTTATACACCTGAAACTAATAAATTCAACTATACTTTGGGGAAAAAAAAGTGAACCAGATAACTCTCTATAATGGGGGTGGGCCTTATCTAATCAGTTGAAGTCTTCTATAGAACAAAAAGCTGACCCTCACCCTGAGCAAAAGGAATTCTATAGAAGATGGCTTTTGGACTTGAAATGTAGCATAGGCTTATTCTGGGTCTTTATTCTGCTGACCTACCCTGTAGCTTTTCGACTTGCCATCCTATATAATCACATGAACCAATCCCTTATGTACATATTTCTCTCTCTCTCTCTCTCTCAATCTCTCTGTCTACACACACACACACACACACACACACACACACATCTTTTTTTTCCCCTCGAGGGAACCCTGTGTGTATCATGAGCATTCATATCACCAGACAAAAAGGACCTTCACAGATCTTAAATGGATAATTCCTGGCTTCTGTTGAGATGTTTGAAGCAACCCATGAACCATGTGTCTAAATATCTTCAGCACTTAAAATACGTTGTATAGCCATACTTTTGGACTTCTTTGTGATAGAACACAGGCTAAATTTTCTGCCACCTAGAAGGAAGGATCATCTTTCTTCCATTTTCCAATAACATCCTCCTTGTTTCCTTCTGAATCTTCATGAGCAGTGCTTTTAAAATTAATATTTCTCCAAACATTCTGTGTATAATGATCTGTTTTCTGCCCAATGACATAGACTTTCGCTATACTGTGCTTCTCATTTTCTTCTAAGCCGTCCTTTAACACCCATATTTTACCATCAGTTCGGTTAAGGCAGTTGAGGCCATTTCTCATCACTAGAAAATTCTGTCCACCACTATCCAGTTCTGTGAGATCAGTTTTCTTCCTACCAACCACCTGTCCACTCAATGAATTAAACATATTTTTTTATTTTTTATGACAGTAGGATTCTACTACTGTTACCAGTATTAAACACTATGAAGAATGCCAAAGGTTGGATAGCACGCATACACATTGATGTCACGATAATGTTAACTTCAGGGAAGGAAAAGAAAACCGAGTTATTGGCAGATTCAACTATATCTCTGGCATTCTATTTCTTTAAAAAATTATAGGGTCGCCTGGGTGGCTCAGTCGAATGCCCAACTTCCGCTCAGGTCACCATCTCCCAGTCTGTGAGTTCTAGCCTAGGGTCGGGTTCTGTGATAACAGCTCAGAACCTGGAGCTGCCTCAGATTCTGTGTCTCCCTCTTTCTTTCTGCCACTCCCCCTGTTCATGCTCTCTCTCTCTCTCTCTCTCTCTCTCTCTTTCTCTCTCTCTCTCAAAAATACATAAACATTTTTTAAAAATTTTTAAATCATATTTGAGGGGTGCCTGGGTGGCTCAGTCGGTTAAGCATCTGACTTCAGCTCAGGTCATGACCTTGTGGTTCGTGAGTTCAAGCCCCGTGTCAGGCTCTGTGCTGGCAGCTCAGAGCCTGGAGCCTGCTTCGGATTCTGTGTCTCCCTCTCTCTCTGTCCCTCCCCTGCTCATGCTCTGTCTCTCTCAAAAATAAACGTACATTTAAAAATTTTTTTAAATGAAAAAAATAATTATATTTGAGACAAAAATCACAAAAAAGTTAGGCTTCAAAATCTACGTGTTAAGTGCAGGTTATCTACTATATTATGCAGTTTCTGTATATTGAAGAATTTCAGATTTTTTTAAATGTTTATTTTTTGAGAGAGAGAGAACACAAGCAGGGGAGGAGAAGGGAGAAGGGGGGTGGTGGGGAGACAGAGAATCCAAAGTAGGCTCCAGGCTCTAAGCTGTCAGCGCAAAGCCTGACATGGGCCTTGAACTCAAAAACCATGGGATTATGATCTGAGCTCAAGTCGGATGCTTAACCAACTGAGTCACCCAAGGGTCCCAAAGTATTTCAGATTTTAAAGAAATTTTTAAAGTAAAAAAATAAAAATATGTGTGTATATATATGTATATATGGATTTGTCTGTATATGTATACATATGTAAATGTGCTTGGGTAGGCATAAAGTATTTTGAAAAAATCCATAAAAGCTGGGGAAGGAGATGGTACCCCTGGAATACTAGGAGGGGAGTGAGACTAAAGTTCTGGAAAATTCTGTGCTTGTATGAACTAACTAATCTCAGTAAATAATACCTAAATGCATTGTTTAAAAAAATCAAGGCCTTGGGACACCTGGGTGGCTCAGTCAGTAACATCTGACTTTGGCTCAGGTCATGATTGGGGTATCTGAGTTCGAGCCCCATGTCGGGCTCTATGTGGACAGCTCAGCCTGGAGCCTGCTTCGGATTCTCTGTCTCCCTCTTTGTCTGCCCCTCCCCCTCTTGTGCACTTGCTCTCTTTCTCTCTCTCATAAATAAATAAAACTAAAAAAAAAACAAACTTAAAAAAAATCAAGGCCTTTAAGTAATTACAATGGATTTGTCACGGGGTTATGTTAGATCATTTCTGGGCATTTGTATTACTTTGTATTACTTCATGTATACTGTTTAAAGCTACCATATTCGACTTCTTTTTCTTTAGAAGTCCTTACTTTAAGAAGATTTTTAATGTCTAACCTGCTTGCCCCCTTTATATCCTGAAATTTCTCAAGAAATATCCAATGCCATTGGAATTTGATAGTCTGGATATTTAGTGAAACCCTTGGTTGCCAAAACAAACAAACAGACAAAAGCTTCTAAAAGATAATCAGCCACAAACTCTTGGATTTCTTTCCAAGGTAAGGATAAGTGTTACCTTCTCCCTTCATTATGTCCAATGTTGACAATTCAAATTCATTTATTTACCACAAAGGAATAATATGTTTTCTTGAAAGATCTTTAGATCTTTGTCATCTTGATATTCTGATCTGGTTCCATTCACAAACCACTTAGAGATCCATTTCTAGAGGTTCCGTGTTAGATATAGGAACAACAGGACTTGGTCCACAGAAGGATAGTCCATGTGCTAAGCTTCTTTTAAACTTTGAAGTTGGCTGTTTCCTTCAGTTAGGACGTACCTGCTTCCTTGCAGTTTTTCTCATGCGCTGTTTTGTACATGTTAAATGTATTCAGTAAGATTGCAAACTTGGTGAGAGAAGTCTTCTTTTCTTCTTAGTTATCCCAAAGCAATTTAAAAGAAAATCACTAAGTAGTACTGTGGTGTCAGGCACTGTGCTAGGTGCTGGGAATACAAGGGTGACTGTGACCCTCTGGGCCTCTGGGAGGTTCAGAGTGTTCTCACCCAATATTCCATAGTAAGCGTTCAGTAAACTCTTGTTCTTGGAGACACAGAGAAACCACAGTCTTGTTCACCTATCCAGTCAAGGGAGATGCCTGATAAGAACTATCATCCTTTTCTTTCCTTAATGATGCCCAAACATATTAATTTCATGAAGCCTGTGCTAAATCTGAGAAAAAAATACTTGAGATGGAGATCCCAGATTTCTGTCTTCAGGATAGTAGGGAAAGAGTCCATTGTATCAGGGTCACTTACTATGTCACGTGTAGCATTTCGTTCTCCAATAAGTGCTTCAAATTTGTAAGCAATCCAAACTGTAAACAACATTCTCATGAATTGTAACAAGTTCTGTTGTATAATTGAACAGAAATCACGTGTCTACAGATGCCAACAACACAGAAGACCTGCCATTTTAACCTTCCCTTGACTGGAACACTGGATGTAACACAACTTGCTTCTGGTACTCAAATCCTGAACTTTGTAACACCTGTGGATAGGCCCCAAAGTAGAAGTTCCACTAGGCTTTATCTGCCTTTTTTTCAAAGGAAACAATATCACTGTTATGTAAAGGGGAAGATAGAGCTGGAGGTTGTCATTTTATATCCAGCCAAGTGCAAGGGTATAGTATAAATAAAAGGTCCATGGAACTGTCCTCATTTTTTTTAAACTAATTTCTTTAGTTAGAGGAGAAAATAGACCACAGGAAGTGGAAGAAAAATGAAAAAATTTCTGTAATTGGTGAGATTTTTCTTTGCAAAGTTCTCATTTATTGAGTCAAATGAGTAATTTTTTTTTAAATGTTTATTTATCTTAGAGAGAGAGACAGAACCTGAACAGGGGAGGGGCAGAGAGAGAGGGAGATAAAGAATCCAAATCAGGCTCCAGGCTCCAAGCTGTCAGCCCAGAGCACTACACGGGGCTTGAACCAGGGAACTGTGAAATCATGACCTGAACCAGAGTCGGATGCTTAGCAGACAGAGCCACCCAGGCAACCCAAGTCAAGTGAGTATTTAAAATCAGTTTATGCCATGTATACAGTGGTGCTTACTAGAGAAAGACAACAAAAGCTTCAGCAAGAATTCTAGTGTTTGCACTTGGAATAAAAGAAAGAGATTCATTACAAATGTTAGGCAAGATGAATCTGAAATTCAGAAGGAAACTTCATGTGAAACTCAGTATGAAGGAAAGTATTCACTGAGAGAGAGTCCTTACCCAGATGGAGCTTTCATGCTTTGGGGCAAAATTCCACTTGATGGTTTAGAAATAAGTTGTGCCAGGGCACCTGGGTGGCTCAGTCGGCTAAGCATCTCACTCTTGATTTTGGCTCGGGTCATGATCTCATGGTTCGTGCGTTGGAGCCTCACATGGGGCTCTGGCCTGACAGTGTAGAGCCTACTTGGCATTCTCTCTCTCCTTCTTTCTCTGCCCTTCCCCCACTCATGCTTCCTCCCTCCTTCTCTCCCTCTCTCTCTCTCTCTCTCCCCAAAATAAACTTTTAAAAATAATAAAAGAAATATGTTGTATGAATTTTTGTCATTATACTGAGCATTTACAGTCATCATAAAAGTACTTGAAGTTGATATCAAGGGCCTGCATCAGAGTTGAGGGTATATTCTGTGCTTCTCACTGAAGCAGTGAGAATCTGGAATCTTTGCTGTTCCAGGTTTAAGTAATGTTTCCACTTCCTGCCTTGCTGGTTTGAGAAATAATACATTCCTCTGTGTTTCTACATCCATTCAATAAAGGCTTCTCCTCGTAGCCTCTACTCCCATTTGGTCTTAACATTTTTACCTCTCATGTATTTGGTAAACAGGATCCAGTGGTTGTGGACATTTGTATCAATTGAGGATGGCTCTGGGGAGAGGCACAGGTGCTACAGTGTCTTGTAAAAACAGTTTCAGAAATGTTAAGAAATCACAACCTGAAGATCCAGCATCTTTCCAGTAGCAGACGAATGGAGCACTGACAGGTGATTTGACCTGTCTCTCCTGGTATAATCCTTCCAGGCCCTGTCATATGCCGTGGGTGGTTATGATGTTGTCTTGGCAAAGAGCTGAAATTGGAAAGAAGGTCTGAGTAATGCTCTGCTACAGGAAGGGGTTTTTGCGGTGTATCTAAGTCTTATTATAATCTGCATTGACAGCCTCCCATGTCGTTCTTTGGGCTATTCACAGAATATAAAACCTCCAGAGTTATTTCTAGGTACATCGGTCTTTTTCTTTTAAATTACTGAGATCACAAAGTGACTTGACAATGAAAAGTGGGTCCTGATGACTCAACCTCTCCCACCAAAGTTGTGAACATGGGAGAAAATAATGCATATGGTTGGTTAGGCAGTACCTGACACATAAGAGGTATGTAATTATGTTTGTTCTTTAAAAGATGCTGAGCAATAATCTGAAGTTGACATTTTTTGTTCATTCAACTTGAAGGGAAAGAGACGTGCAACTTCATTTGAAATGATGATGAACCTGACCCTGGAGAGACTTGCTGTAATTTGAAATCCTACTGGCTGTGTAAAGTGTGAGGTAAGACTATGCTTATCCTGGGTTGGCTTCGCTTCCAATGCAAAGTTCACCAAGTCAGTAACGTGGGCCCAGGAAACGATATGCAGAAACTCATTTTCTTATCTGGTGACAGTGGCATACTTGGTTGCATTGCCTCTAGGAAAAGAGACAGGATAGCCTTTTGTCTTTCATGGACATATTCAAAAGCTCCCCAGTTGGTTAGAGGAAAAGATAAGTAAAGTGGATTAGAGGGT
This sequence comes from Acinonyx jubatus, assembly GCF_027475565.1. Taxonomy (NCBI): domain Eukaryota; kingdom Metazoa; phylum Chordata; class Mammalia; order Carnivora; family Felidae; genus Acinonyx; species Acinonyx jubatus. The sequence goes on along the minus strand of NC_069387.1, from coordinate 14,785,519 downwards.
CCTGAGAAGCTCCAGAACTGACTTCCTTCAATGAACTTCAATGAGCATACAGTTGTATTCACACGAGTATTTGTTTGATTACCCCCTAGCCTAGTGGAGAGGTATGTAGTGGTGCAAGCATGAGATATGGACTTAAACAGGGTTCAGAGCAGGGTAACCTAAGGCAGTCATTGAATTTCTAATGCACGCTCTCACTTAAACATTGGTGGAGGAGGCCACCTATATTTGAAGAACAGAGAAGCTATCAATCAAATTGAAAAAAGAAAAGCAAGAGAAAAAAAATCAGTGAAGTCAAAAGATGTTTCTTTAAGAAGGTCAATACCATTTATAAAACTGATACGTTAGGAGCGTTTGAGTAAAGGAATTGATGGCCTTTGTACCTAAATATCTTTTGCAATAACCCAAACATGTATATATTATCTATTTCATTAATTGAGACATTAAGATCTCTTGTTTCAAATGGAAGATACAGTGTTCAGAGGTTAAAATATTAAAGGGATTATCAGCTAACAGTATCTTAGGGCTATTATATCACTATATTATTTGGATGCCAAAAGATGGGACAAAGAACAGTTAAGTTTCAGTGATGGAAAAGGTTTGGGAGGTTCAGAGGGTACAGAATGTTTAATCTTGTTGAAGGCAGGCCCAAAACAACATGATTCTGGTTGCATTTCCAGATTGTTTTCTCCTCTTTGGACATTTGGATGACTATGTGTTGTTTGAAGTATGACTTCTGTTAAAACATATTTATTCTTAAGTCTTTATCTTTAATATACAGTAAGAGGCAAAAGAGTCTAGCTATCTATAGTCAGAAGACAATAGAATGATAAAGAAGTAAAGCTATTACTTGAAGCAGATGGAAGATACCATGTATGAGGTATGGGATTGCATGTACATCTACACATACATGCATGAGCATAAAAGTCTCCAAATGAATTTCTGCGCCATTTCACTGAAGTTGGGCAAATGAGTTGGTGACCAGAAAGAGACTTCTTTTAAATAGAAACCCTACTTTTGACAGTGAGATATGTGATGGCCCTACTGAAGCTATTCAAGCAATTGGAAGCCTTCTATGTCCTGTGCCCCATAAAGGGATCCTAGAAGTGAACACATTTGAGCCTTAGAGTTACCAGGTGGATGTCACAGCCTACCTAGAGAGTGTGTCCTAGGCTGGAGGACTCAGGTGTAGAGCACAGGGTTCTTGGGAGCTTCCTGGACAGTGGAATGGTTAATACTGGCCTAAGAGCCTGGGTTCTGTCTCTTACTCTCTTCCTTTTGACTCCAAATTTTTATCATGGGCTTGTATCACATTTGAAATAATTTTCTTTGCCTAGAATTCGGGCTGAAATTCCCTGAGTCCTAGATAGGAGCTAGTCTGCTTGAGTTAGGCAGGTGTGAAATTGTTTAAATTTTACCTAAAAACAAATAATTTGGAAACAGTACATAAAGCCAGAGTGACAACTCTTCATGGAGTTCTGTGATCTGTGTGTATTTTGTTAGCAAAAGCATTCCTTTAACCAAAAAGAAAAAAAAAGAGTCATGATTGAAATCCCAATACTGATAAAGACAAAGTGAACAGGAGGAGTAATAAAGGAATTAGTGGGTGGAAAGGGTAGTAAGTGTGAACATCATTAAAAAACTTGACACTTCATGGAACGTAAATAATGAGAACGAATTAACAGTTCCTGTCTTCCTCACCTCCTTGACTGACTCAAAAAGACACAAGATGGGAATACTTTCAGGTATAAAGGAATCTTTGCTTATATTTGTCTTAATTTTGATAATTTCTTGTCTGTGATTATTCTTTCGAACCTGAGGCAAGACTGGAACCTGTAGTGTCTACCTCCTCTCAAGCGGCAGTCCACCTTCTTTAGCTTGAAGAACTATTACCCATGTATAGCTCTATGATGTTTTCTTTTAGGAAAAGCATAAAAATTGCTCAGACAAGGTATCCCCTGATTAAAAGTCCCTAACGTATCTCAGGTGGTCTGTTTGACTACTTATTCGAGGGTATCAGTAGCGCTATCTATTTTAAGTAGAAATCACAAACCTACTCTATTCCCATACAGTTCTTTTCCTTACTTTGCTAGAAATTTAATTTTCCCATAGTTTTACATACCACTTTCCTGTCCTCGAAACTGGCAGTCATTTCTAGGTTTGTTTTTTTTTTTTTTCCTTTCCTTCATCCCCACAGCCAGTACATCAATCTCCAACACTGGATGATTTCTCCTTTTAGTCCTGGGTTGGTCTTTCCACTATGTCATTTTAAATTCTTATCATTTGAGGATTATCACAATAACACCCAGATGGTATGACTGCCTCCAGGCTCAATCCCCCTAATCCATCCACCAAAATATAATGAAAACAAATTAATATTTTACTTCATGATTTTTACATAGTTCCATGATTAAAGACCCCTAAAAATCTTCCCATATATTTTTTTTCTTATGTGTCATTCAAAGACTTTTATACTTGGGTGTCTCCTGTGCAGGCCATAAAGAAGGCATGCATGCTTTTGGAGGAGAGCTTATTTTGGGATAAAAGTGTTACTGTAAGAAAATTAGAATCTTCTCAGTTCTCAAGTGCATTTTGATACAAAGATAAGTTGTAGATGAGGGGTCTGGCTTTAGTGTGTAAGGCAATAAGGTAGGCATGGTGAGCCAAATCATGAGCAATGGTGGAAACCATAAAAATTTAAGGAAAAGAAGATATCTAAGTAATACGGACAGAAAGAGAAATGGAGACCCACAAAAGTCTGACATTTTGGATAGCCTGTGCATCAAGCACAATGCTAAAAATCCTATCAGAAATACAGAAATAGGAAGATGAGTCAATTTAGGGGCCAGAGAAAGAAAAGTATTTCTAATTTAGAGATTCTCAGTTGGAGATGAAGCGTGCAACCAAATGAAAATGGCCACTTGGTAATCCAAGGCTGAAATTCAGGAGATAGGTCTTGCCTACAAAGACTTTAAGTCATCCCCATGGTTGAATTGTTGAGTGTGGATGAGTTCACATGTAGAAGGCAGTATAAATAAAAGAGAGCAGAATTAATGAGAACTAATTTTTAGAATAGCTATAGTTAGGGAGTAGGGAGATAAAAAGAAGGAGAAGAAATCAGAAAAGGGAAATGATAAAGAGAACACTGTACTTTTGTGTCATGAAAACCGACCAAGAGAAGAGCCTCCAAAAGTCAATCTGACAATGTCAAGACAAAAATAATGAGCAGTCGGGATGTCATGAAATAGATAACAAGGCCATTGATGACTTCTGCAGGAGTATTATTGGTCCAGTGATGGGAAGAGAAGCCAGATTTCAGGATGCTGAAGAAAATGGGTGGAGAAGCATAGGAAACCAAGATTTAAGAAACTGGCAGCAAACAAAAGGAGAGTAAGGTGGTAGCCTCATAGTTCAAAATAGTCAAATGTTTGAGTCGTTTTTTCCCCCCTAAATCAAGGGAGACTTGAGCTTATATCAAAGCAAAAAAGAGAAGAGACAGAAATGCTATAGATGCCCTCAAAAGGGTCTCATGAGAAACAGTCAATATAGAAGAGATTCATTTTAGAATGTAAGACACCTCTCCCGTGAAAAGAAGCATAAGAGCATATATCTGGAGGGGGGAAAAGAGTGTTAGGTGAATAAGGGATAATGTCAGTTGTTAGCATGACAGTGAAATGGAAGATGTGGAGAAGAATGGCTAAAAATAACCCAATAAAATAAGTGAGAACAACAATGAAAGCCCGATTGAACTCGATGGCGTGGCTTTTGGATGATAAGCATTCAAAGAAACTACATAATTGTTCATAAACGTTTACTGATATAGCACCACTTACTACTTCCTAATTAATTCACTAAGATTGATAAAGATTAAATTGGGATAGTGAGATACTGGAAAATTTTATTTCCTGATCCTACGCACTCACACTCACCATGAGCCAAAGCTCTGGTTGTCAATGGTTACACCACTGTGATTCAGAAGAAAGCTGTTCCACATTAGTAAATTAGATTAAAAACACATTGTTACCTTCAACATTGGCAAAAGCCACATGGTGTGTTGCAACCAAGCAGAGGAATAGGGAGCATAAAATCTTCCCAAACTAAGTAAGGCAGTAGGAATGGTGAGTCCTTACTCACTTGCACCTTGGGCCTACAAGAGTTATTCTTACTTGAAAATAATTAATTCTGAGGGAACAGAAAAACGCCCTGTTCATCAAAGACACGAGAAAGTGAGAAATAGGTAAGCAGAGTTAGAGCTGTGTGAGAGAAGCATGAGAGAAATCCGGTACAAGTAATAATATGCTGGGACAAAGAAAGAGAAAAGCTATTTAGGAGGTAGGAAACTAGTAGCTGCTATGATTAACTGAGAGGCAAAAGGAACAAGCACTAGAAATCCACCGAATAATATATAAGTTGAAATGTAGGACAGTTTCCTCACATGCATTTTTCTCTTTATTAACTAGGAATTGAATTGAAATTTGAATGTAGCTTCCCAGAATAAACCTGGGAATGTCTCCAACCTTCTTATCCCACCTCCAGAGTCAAAAAACTAATATTTCACCAGCACACATTTGCCTTTCACTTAGAATAATAACAAGCTGGTTCATTGCAGAGGGGATTCTGCCTATATTCCAATCCCTTAATGTTAACCCATCCCAGGGGGGACATGCATCAGGATGCTTATAGACAAAAACAAAAACCAAACAGAGGTGCCTGGGTGGCTCAGTCGGTTAAGCGTCCGACTTCAGCTGGGGTCATGATCTCACGGTCCATGAGCTCAAGCCCCGCATCGGGCTCTGTACTGACAGCCTGGGGCTGGAGCCTGGAGCCTGCTTTGGATTCTGTGTCTCCCTCTCTCTCTGCCCTTCCCCTGCTCATGCTCTGTCTCTCTCTATCTCAAAAATAAATAAAAACATTAAAAAAATTAAAACAAACAAAAACCCCGATTCTGCTTTAAGCCTAATCACATGTGATAGATGTAGACTTCCATTATGGTAACAACATCATCACTGGGGATAAACCTTGAAATTAAGGTTGGACCACAGATAAGACACCAAGAGACAATATCTCCTGAGAAATTAGAAGAGCATCACAGAAATCAATAGAGTACTTCTTAACGGAATATTACTGTCAGCATTCTTTTTGGCCTGGAGACAAGGCAGGGCTCCTGGAGAGGCTGGCAACATATTACATGGTTAACACTAACAGTCAGTTTCCATTGAAAGCAGCTGTACCAAGGGATCAGGAGTTAAGCAGTGACTACACCAAGTAGAAAGTCATCATGATTTCACTTAGACACATGACAGCAACATCAGGGCAGATCAGGCACGACTCCTTCAAGGGGTGGATGATGGGTTAAAAAGACACCTCAGAAGTGGGAATTTACAGATAACCAAGGGGAGATAGCTAAAATGATCTATGTGCTGACGAGATTTAAAGACATCAGTATGAAGTCATGTTTACCTTAATATAAATACAAGTTGTTGCATATAGACCTATTTATAGACAAATACATATACACATTAGAATTTATACGTACATATTTCTTGCTCAATAATCTGAGGGCCCAATAACAATGAGCACACCTTGTATCCAGAACTCATTTTCTAATACCATTCTCCAATAAAAGGAGGCAGATCTCCCTGGAGAATGGGTTGATTGTAGGACTAGGGCAGGGGATAAGTCTGGAGCTTCTTGTAGTAACTGAAAGTAAGTAAATACTAAGAAAAAAAAAATCACCCATAATCAGGGAGACATGCCATAGGGACACTGGAGCTTATCTGAAGGCACCCCCTATGGCCAAAACTGGAATAATTTGATAAATACAGTATTAGGAGTTTAGCCCTATGTGTAAAATAAATACCTACAAGTCCATACCGATATAAATAAAATGACTGGCTAAATAAATGAGAGATGGACAAATCTTCCATGTGAAAGAATTCCAAATAATTATGTAGATCTATTGTCCCCAAGGCAGAAAAGCAAGACTCTTCACTCGTTAAATGTAGGCTCAGTGTACTGACTTCCTTCCAAAGACTACAGCATGGAGAAGTGGGACATAACTTTAAAATGGGAAAACGTACACACACTACCTCAGCCAGGCAATCAGTCATTTAAAACACCAGGTAAGGGGTGCCTGGGTGCCTCAGTCAGCTGAGCCTCTGACTTCAGCCCGGGTCATGATCTCAAATGAGCCCACATGGGGCTCTGCACTCTCTATGCAGAGCTTGCTTGGGATCCTCTGTTCCCACGCACCTCCCCTGCTCCCCGCCCCCTCCCCGCGCCCCTCCTGCTCACACTCTCTCTCAAAAACAAATAAATATTTTGAAAACACGAGGTGAGGTAGGAAGAAATGGGTTGTGTTTCAACAGTATGTTTATTGGAGGTTGTGGTTTCTGTTTAAACTGTTCAGTCACTTGTGAGTTCTTTGCCTTTGCATTTCTTAAATAATGTTTTACTGCAAAGATATCCATGAACTCAAGTTTTCTATCTACTCTCCTCAAAACATTGATTTGCTAAACTGATAATGACACTTTATCATTTAAAACAACACACAAAACCCTTTCCAGATTAAAATATTTGTAGGTAGGGAAAGGGAACAAGCTAAGCCTGTTTATGAAACAAGCTAAGCCTGTTTATGAAAAATCCTCTACCTGGAAAGACTTATTGTCTAAGCTCTAAGTGATCATAAAGTTTATAAAAACATTGTGCAACATTAAAAACAAGAAAACAAGACAACAAAAAAGCGATGCATGGGATGATTACAAATTGAGAAAAGATTAACCACAAGAAAATAAGTAATTTCAGAAGTAATTCTGCTTTGTTCTCGCTAAAATTTAAGGAAACTTGAAATTTATAATATAATTAAAATTAAGATGATAATGGTTTAGAATGAGATAACAAATGAAGTTTGCTCAAAAGCAGACAGAAATAAAAAGGAAAATAAAGAGTTAAGAAAAGAACATGGGGGCAAAGGAAAGATAAATATAAAAGAATATAGAAGAAGTAAAAATAGAAACTGTAAAGAATTAATCCATAAATAAATGATATGGAGGATAAATTTTAAAACTCTGAGAATGCAAGAGAAAATGGGAAACTAACAATTTCTAAACATATGGATGAAAGATAATGGATATAGACATAAAGATAGTTTAAAGATAGTTGATGGTTCTAACAAAGAATACATTATTTACATATATATTAAGTCATTGCTTTTTAGGAAAATAAGGAAAAATTCCAGAGTCTTTCTCTGATGCTAAAATAGTGAAACCTGACAAAGATTGCATAAAACAAACTTTACACATCAGTTTTACTTATTAATATTGACACAAAAAACTTAAATACAATATGAGACCAATATCCCTTGTGAACACTGATAGAGAAATACTCAGCAAAATACTAGCAAACTAAATTTAGCAGCATGTTAAAGGATTATACACTGAGACCAAATGGAATTTATTCCTGGAAAGCAAGGACATTCAATGTATGGAAATCAATCAATGTAATATACCACATTAACAGAATAAAGGGAAGAAAAAAAAACCCACATGATCATATCAGTTGAAGCAGAAAAAGTATTTCAAAGATGTTATATTCCTTCATGACAGCAACACTGGATAAACTGGGAATAAAAAACAAATTCTTCAACAAGATAAAAGCCATCAATGAAAAACTCACAGCTACCATCATACTCAATAGTTAAAGATGATGGAAAAAGACTTTCCACTTAGGTCAGGAACTAGACAAGGACGTCTGCTTTTAGCACCTCTATTCAACATAGTATTAGAAGTTCCAACCACAACAGCTAGGAAAAAAAATTGGAAAGAAAGAGGTAAATTGTCTCCTTTCACAAGATGACATGATCTTCTATGTAGAAAACACTAAGGATTTCACCCCCCCCCCAAAAAAAATCAAGTTAATGAGCAAACTCAGCAAAGTAGTAGGATTAAAAATCAACATAAAAATCAGATACAATTAAGAGAAAGCATAAAGAAATGGAAAGATATCCCATTTTTATGAATTAGAAAACAATATTTTTAAGATGTTCATACTACCTAAAGTAACTTTAGAGATCCAGTGTAATCCCTATTAAAACTCCTAACAATGTTGGGATTCCAGAAATAAATTCCACACATATAAAAAAGTCTAATTTCAAAAATTGAGAAATCCATTGTAAATTTCCTTTTTCATTAAATATTTATTTATTTTTGGGGAAAGCACAAGGAGGGGAGGGGCAGAGAGAGAGGGACAAAGGATCTGAAGCAGGCTCTGCGTTGACAGCAGTGAGCCTGATACGGGGCTTGAACTCACAAACCAGGAGATGGCGACCTGAGCCAAAGTCAAATGCTCAACTGACTGGGCCATCCAGGTGCCCCACTATCTTAAATTTTGTATGGAATCAAGGGACCCTGAAAAGTCAAAACAATCTTGAAAAAGAACAAAGTTAGTTAACTAACACTCCTTGATCTCAAAATTTACTGCAAAGCTGTTGTAACCAAGACAGTGGGGTACTGGCATATAGACCAATGGAACAGACTAGAGAGCCCAGAAATAAACCATTCCTGGATGGTCAAATAGTTTTCAAAGAGAATGCTAAATTCATTTAATGGGGGAAAGGACAGTCTTTTCAACAAATGATGCTTGAAAGACTAGATGTCTACATGTAAAAGAATGACTTTGAGCCCTTACCTAACAATATACACAAAAATTAGCTCAAAAATGGATCAAACGCTTAAGTGGAAGAACTAAAGCCATAAATTTCAAAGAAGAAAACATAAGGAAAAAACTTCACAACATTGATTTGGCAGTGGTTTCATAAGTATGACACCAAAGTCACAGGCAATAACAAAAAATAGACAAATAGGACTTGATAAAAGTTAAAAACTTTTGTGCATAAAATCAACAGTTTCAACAGGAAAAGAGACAACCATAGAATGGGAAAAATCATTTGTAAATCACAAATCTGGTAAGAGATTAATATCCAGAATTGATAAGGGAACTCCTCAAACTCAACAACAAAACCAGCTTACTTAAAAACTGGACAAGAGATTGAACAGAGATTTTTCCAAAGAAGGTGTACCAATACGTCCATAAGATGCTCAAAATAATTAGTTATTAGGGAAAGGAAAATCAAAACCACAATACGATACCAGTTTACAAGTATTTGGTTGACTTTTTAAAAAAAGAAAAATAACTTGTTGGCAAGGATTTGAAGTAACTGGAAAACCCTAGTGCATCGCTGCTGGGAATGTAAAATGGTGCAGCTATTGTGGAAGACAGTTTCATGGTTCTCCAAAAGTTAGACATAATTGTCACATGATACAGCAACTCAACTCTTGGGTGTATCTCAGAAGGACTGAAAAGGATTAAAACAAATGATGTGTACTCGTGTTTATAAAGGCATTATTCACAGTAGACCAGATGTGGAAAGGACCCCTGTGTCTATCAATAGATGAGCAAATAATAATGAAAAAGTTGCATATAAATATAGTAGAATGTTATTCAGTCTCAAAAATGAATAAAAGTGGGATGAATACTAAAACATAAATGAACCATGAAAGTTTTATATTAATTGCAGTAAGTAGGACACAAAAGGATTTATTAAAGGTTGAGGGAGGGGGCAATGGTGAATTACCATTTAATGGGTACAAATTTCTGTTTGGAATGATGAAAATGTTCTGGAAATGGATAGCAGTAATGATTTCACAGCACTGTGAATGCACTTAGAGCCACCGGATTGTACATTTAAAAATGGTTAAATGCTAGGTTTTATATATACATATACATGTATTACTGTATATCTACAGTATGTATATAATACATATATATGTCATTACAGTAAAAAATGTATTCTAAAAAGGACATGGCAAACAATAGAAGGAACTCTTATCTAAGATGAAACAATCTGACTAGCCAAAAGATTAATCATAGAAATGGAATAAAACACAACAAAAATAAACCATTAGTTCATAATAATAAAAAATGGTAAATAAGAGGATAACCAAGGATTTTTTCTACATCTCATATAAAATTATATTTCATGTTAGCCAAGGAATTACCTAGGGAATGTCCTCCTTCATAGAAGAACTACAATGAATAAATTCAGATAGGATGAAGTTAGAAAATCACTATCTTTTTCACCCCTCATGAAATAATGGATCTAGGTAACAACGATTTAAGGAGGCAGGAACTGTGGCTGAAAAGTTGCAAGTGGAGGGATCAGGTTAACAATGCCTTACCCCACTGATCAGTCTTACCATCCTTATAGTGGGAGTCCTGAGGTCATGTGTTAGAAGAACACAATACTATTTCTAAGGTATTATTAAAAATGTTTATATTATATACAATATACAGATGTATATCATATATGTGAATATGTAGAATCTCTGGAATCTAATCAAGCCCTTTCTCTACCATCCAATATGTAAATTACTAGACATATATGTCTATTTAATATTAAATTTAAGTTAAATAAATTTAGAGTTTATTCTATAGTCATCCTGGCCACATTTGAAGTACTTAATAGCTACATGTAGCTTGTGGCTAACATTTCAGATAGCATACACAAGCACAGATAATATTTTCATCATTGAAGAAATTTGGGGGGGATGGAAATCCTGTTTTAGATCCAATTACCACTTTATAGGAAGTACAGGGGATACAAAATCAAGTTACGGCACCATGAAGACGCGATTGCCAAAATACACCATTCGAAAAATTCCACAGAACAAATAACTCATTTTTTCAACCAATAAATGTCAGGGAGAAAAATAAAGAAGGAAGCATTGTTACATACATACTAAAGAACCTTGAGAGACACATCAACAAAATGGAACTTGTGTACCTTTTTCGGGTGGCTGGTGATGCAGGTGGCAAAGAATTGCACAGAGTGGAGCAACAAGCAGGACAGAGTATATTCATCTTCAAGGGAGGAGAGGGGCCAGACGTGTAGAGAAATGTCAGCTGAGTTTCTGACAGGCTGGGCCTTCTAAGGGATTTTTTGCAGGATGTGAGAGGGTTGCAGCTGTGCTGATAGGGCAAGCGGTGTGGGAAGGCTCAACTCTTGCCAGGTAGAGCAGGTTTCTTGAAGGGCTTTTGTCAGGGGCTCATCTGGGGTGTGGGTTGTGGTCAGATTAGAGAAGAATGTGTTTTGTGGTTGAGGTCTATTTTCTGAGAATGTAGGGCACTATGACCTAGAAAAACAGAGTTAGGGCCAAGAGCAGACACCTGTGTGGTTTTTGTGTTGGGGGGCAGAGGGCGGGGAGTGCTTGTTGAATAGATTGCTTTCACTTGTTTAGATCCTAATTTGAATAAAAGACCTTTCTGAGAGTGCAGGCTACATTGATCAATGGACTGCATTTTAGTTGATGCTAAGGGATTTTAATGTGTTGATTATGTATTAATTTTGTCACAGGGTCCATAGGATTGTATTTAGGTTTTAAAAATCCCTTAACTTTAGAGCTGTGTTTGTAAATATTTATGGATAAATTGAAAAGATGTCCAGGATTCGTTTCCAAAGACTCTAGTGCTGACTTCTTCCTCCACCCTCCAACCAAGTGGAGTAACAGATGAAACAATTTTGGCAAAGTGTTAAGGATTGTTGATGCTCAGATGAAAATCTGTGATCTGAGTTTGTACATGTGGGTAGAAATAAAGTCTTGAGGACTATACATCATTAATAGTGGCCATCTTAGAGTGATTGGATAATTAATGATCCTTTCAAGTTTAAAAAATGTTATGTTTCCAAAATGAGCATTTATTACCTTTCAAATTAGAAAAATAAAGGATTTTAAAAGCAGTGAAAATACAAGATGTTGTAAAACCAAGACAGACAGAATTTTAAACAGAGAAATGTGGCTCTACCCTGGATATGGAGATTTGTTTGATTAGACCCAAAGTGTCTTGACTGATAGCACCTATGGATAGTATATAGAAAGATAAGGATATTGACCTAAAATTATAATTTAATAGAAAGCAGGTTATAAGGTCAATTGCACACTCCTACTGGGTATTCTGTTTTACACTGTTTTCTTGATTAATTGTATGAATTGAGAGAAGAGAAAATATGAGACCTAGAAATAGGATGAGAGAGACAACACCTAAGGATCATAGTCTGTGTTTAGTCTGTGTTCTTATAAGCAGTATATTTTACTTGTCCAGCAGAGGAAAAGTAGTCTGTATCTCAGAGATTTCAAAATGGAGGAAAGTAGTAAGAAATAAACTATTTTATACAATAGTTTTTCCCCCATAAAAAAAAGAAGCCTGAACAAACACACTGTCTTCATTTCTACACAGGGACATGTTTGAATCTTATACATAGGCTTATGATACTAACATTGGCGAAGTGATCCCTGACTACCTAATGTCTATCCTTTTGAGTATCACTCACCTACCAAATCCATCATCTTATCATTCAATATAGCTGTGAATCCTCACCATTATTGGGAAAAGTACTAAAATGTATATGCCGACCATCATAAGCTGAAAGTGTATAAAAATATCAAACACTAGTATGTTCTAAGAAGGATAGGGTTAGTGTGAAAAAGCAAATAATTCAAAGGACCTTTCCTATTTGTGTGTACTTTTAAGGACAATGAAGGGGTTATACATATGAGAAAATTTTAGAGCCCTTGGGTAGATACTTATTATCATCTCATTTATTTCTTAAAGTTGGTGTTCTTTCATTAAAAATCAGTTAGTATAACACTTTGCATTAACTATAGTGGAATTAAAAAATAAGTTTGTAAATACTAAAATAGCAGTTATAGAAGCAACTTACATATCAAGAATATTTGAGTTTGAAGATATTTTCAACATGTAGATTCCATTAAAGTGCAGAATGGATAAGAAAACAAGATCCATCTATATGCTCTTTACAAGAGACCCATCTTAGACCTAAAGACACCTACAGATTGAAAATAAGGGAATGGAGAACCATCCATCATGCTAATGGTCAACAAAAGAAAGCTGGAGTAGCCATATGTGTATCAGACAATTTAGACTTTAAAGACTGTATCAAGAGATGCAGAAGGGCATTATATCATAATCAAGGGGTCTATAGACCAAGAAGACCTAACAATTGTAAACATTTATGCGCCAAATGTGGAAGCACCCAAATATATAAATTAATTAATCACAAACATAAAGAAACTCATCTATAGTAATACCATAATAGTAGGAGACTTCAACACCCCACTCACAACAATGGACAGATCATCTAATAAAAAAATCAACAAGGAAACAATGGCTTTGAATGACACACTGGACCAGATGGACTCAACAGATATATTCAGAACATTTTATGCTAAAGCAGCAGAATATACATTCTTCTCCAGTGCACATGGAATGTTCTCCAGAATAGACCATATACTGGGACACAAATCAGCCCTAAGTAAGTACAAAAAGATCGAGATCATGCCATGCATATTTTCAGACCACAACACTATGAAACTCGAAATCAAGCACAAGAAAAAATTTGGAAAGGTAACGAATACTTGGAGACTGAAGAACATCCTACTAAGGAATGAATGGGCTAACCAAGCAGTTAAAGAGCAAATTAAAAAGTATATGGAAGTCAATGAAAATGATAATACCACAACCCAAAACCCCTGGGATGTAGCAAAAGCAGTCCTAAGAGGAAAGTATATAGCAATCCAGCCCTTCCTAAAGAAGGAAGAAAGATCTCAGATTACACAACCTAACCTTACGCCTTAAGGAACTGGAAAAAGAACAGCAAATAAAACCCAAAACCAGCAGAAGACAGGAAATAATAAAGATTAGAGCAGAAATTAATGCTATCAAAACCAAAAAAAAAAAAAAAAAACACCAAACAGTAGAACAGATCAATAAAACCAGAAGCTGGTTCTTTGAAAGAATTAACAAAATTGATAAACCACTAGCCAGTTTGATCAAGAAGAAAAAGGAAAGGACCCAAATAAATAAAATCAAGAATGAAAGAGGAGAGATCACAACCAACACAACAGAAATAAAAACAATAATAAGAGAATAGTATGAGCAATTATATGCCAATAAAATGGGTAATCTGGAAGAATTGGACAAATTCCTAGAAAAAAATACACTACCAAAACTGAAACAGGAAGAAATAGAAAATTTGAACAGACCCATAACCAGTAAGGAAATCAAATTACTAATCAAAAATCTGCTGAAAAACAAAAGTCCAGGGCCAGATAGCTTTCCAGGGGAATTCTACCAAACATTTAAGGAAGACTTAACACCTATTCTCTTGAAACTGTTCCAAAAACTAGAAATGGAAGGAAAACTTCCAAACTCTTTCTATGAAGCCAGCATTACCTTGATTCCAAAACCAGACAGAGACCCCACTAAAAAGGAGAACTATAGACCAATTTCCCTGATGAACATGGATGCAAAAATCCTCAACAAGATATTAGCCAACCAGATCAAACAATACATTAAAAAAATTATTTACCATGACCAAGTGGGATTTATACCTGGGATGCAGGGCTGGTTCAATATCTGCAGAACAATTAACGTGATTCATCACATCAATAAAAGAAAGGACAAGAACCATATGATCCTCTCAATAGATGCAGAGAAAGCATCTGACAAAATACAGCATCGTTTCTTGATAAAAACCCTCAAGAAAGTAGGGATACAAGGATCATACCTCGAGATCATAAAAGCCATATATGAATGACCCAATGCTAATTATCATCCTCAATGGGGAAAAACTGAGAGCTTTCCCCCTAAGGTCAGGAACAAGACAGGGATGTCTTCTCTCACCACTGTTATTCAAGATAGTATTGGAAGTCTTAGCCTCTGCAATCAGAAAACACAAAGAAATAAAAGGCTCCAAGTCGGCCAGGAGGAGGTCAAACTTTCACTCTTCACAGAAGGCAGGATACTCTATATGGAAAACCCAAAAGATTCCACCAAAAAACTGCTAGAACTGATTCATGAATTCAACAAAGTTGCAGGATATAAAATCAATGCACAGAAATCGGTTGCATTCCTATACACCAACAGTGAAGTGACAGAGAAATCAAGGAATCGATCCCATTTACAGTTGCACAAAAAAACATAAAATACCTAAGAATAAATTTAACCAAAGAGGTGAAAAATCTATACACTGAAAACTATAGAAAGTTTATGAAAGAAATTGAAGAAGGCACAAAAAAATGGAAAAAGATTCCACGCTCCTGGATAGGAAGAACAAATATCGTTAAAATGTCGATACTACCCAAAACAATCTACATATTCAATGCAATCCCTATCAAAGTAACACCAGTATTCTTCACAGAGCTAGAACAAATAATCCTAAAATTTGTATGGAACCAGAAAAGACCCCCGAATATTCAAAGCAATCTTGAAAAAGAAAGCCAAAGCAGGAGGCATCACAATCCCAGACTTCAAGCTATACTGCAAAGCTGTAATCATCAAGAAAGTAAGGTACTGGCACAAGAACAGACACTCAGATCAATGGAACAGAATAGAGAACCCAGAAATGGACCCACAAACGTATGGCCAACTCATCTTTGACAAAGCAGGAAAGAATATCCAATGGAATAAAAACAGTCCCTTCAGCAAGTGGTGCTGGGAAAACTGGACGGCGACATGCAGAAGAATGAACCTGGACCACTTTCTTACACTATACACACACACAAAAAAAAAAACTCAAAATGGATGAAAGACCTCAATGTAAGACAGGAAGCCATCAAAACCCTCGAGGAGAAAGCAGGCAAAAACCTCTTTGATCTTGGCCGCAGCAACTTCTTACTCAACACGTCTCTGGAGGCAAGGGAAACCAAAGCAAAAATGAACTACTGGGACCTCATCAAAATAAAAATCTTCTGCACAGCCAAGGAAACAATCAGCAAAACTAAAAGGCAACCAATAGAATGGGAGAAGATATTTGCAAATGACCTATCAGATAAAGGGTTAGTATCCAAAATCTATACAGAACTTATCAAACTCAACACCCAAAAAACAAATAATCCAGTGAAGAAATGGGCAAAAGACATGAATAGACACTTCTCCAAAGAAGACATCCAGATGGCCAACCGACACATGAAAAAGTCCTCAACATCACTCATCATCAGGGAAATACAAATCAAAACCACAAGGAGATACCATCTTACACCTGTCAGAATGGCTAACATTAACAACTCAGGCAACAATAGATGTTGGAGAGAATGCGGAGAAAGAGGATCTCTTTTGCATTGTTGGTGGCAATGCAAGCTGGTGCAGCCACTCTGAAAAACGGTATGGAGGCTCCTCAAAAAACTAAAAACCTACTCTGTGACCTAGCAATTGCACTACTAGGCATTTATCCAAGGGATACAGGTGTGCTGTTTCAAAGGGATGCATGCACCCCCATGTTTATAGCAGCACTATCAACAATAGCCAAAGTATGGAAACAGCCCAAATGTCCATCGATGGACGAATGGATAAAGAAGATGTGGTATATATATATATATATATATATATATATATATATATATATATATATACATACACAATGGAGTATTACTTGGCAATCAAAAAGAATGAAATCTTGCCATTTGCAACTATGTGGATGGAACTGGAGGGTATTATGCTAAGTGAAATTAGTCAGAGAAAGACAAAAATCATATGACTTAACTCCTATGAGGACTTTAAGAGACAAACAGATGAACATAAGGGAAGGGAAATAAAAATAATATAAAAACAGGGAGGGGGACAAAACAGAAGAGACTCATAAATATGGAGAACAAACTGAGAGTTACTGGAGGGGTTGTGGGAGGGGGGATGGGCTAAATGGGTAAGGGGCTCTAAGGAATCTACTCCTGAAATTATTGTTTCACTATATGCTAACTAATTTGGATGTAAATTTTAAAAAATAAAAAATAAAATTAAAAAATAAATGAATTAATTTAAAAAATAAAAAAATAAAGGCAAATAATCCCCCCCAAAAGTGCAACTTTATATTTCAAGCAAAGCAAGGAGCTGAGTGAATTATTTGCCTAAGTCAGTCAGCAATTTGATTTGAAAAAAAAAAAAGTAATCTGGCAATGAATTTAGGAAAGTTGCAGAATAAAAGTTAACATACAAAGCCAGTAGTGTTTCTATACACTAACAAGCAAATTTCTGAAAAAGAATTTGATCCAATTTGTAGTAGCATCAAAAACAGTAGAATATGAATAAATTAAAAAGATGAAAGATATCTACAATGGTGAAAGTTATAAGGCATTAATGAAAGAAATTGAAAACACAGATAAATGGAAAGTTATCCAATGTTCACGGACTGGAAGAATTAACATTGTTAAAATGTCAATACTACCAAAAGCCACGTATAGATTCAGTGCAATCTCTATCGAGATTCCAGTGGCACTTTTCACAGGAGGGAAAAACAGTCCTAAAATTTATATGGAACTGCCAAAGACCCCAAATAGACAAGAAAATATTGAGGAAAAAAAATAACAAAGCAGAAGTCACCACACATCCTGTCTTCAAGCCATAAGGTAAATCTAGTCATCAAAACATTGTGATACTGGTATAAAAACAGACACATAGATCAATGGAACAGAATCAAGAACCCAAAAATAAGCCCAAGTTTGTATGGTTAACTCATCATATTTGACAAGGGAGCCAAGAATATTCTATGGAGCAATGATAGTCTATTCAACAAATATGCTGGGATAATTAGATATTCACATGTAAACTAATAAAATTGGACTCATATCTTACACCATTCACAAAAATTAACTTGAAATGGATAAAGTACTTAAATGTAAGAAAACTTGGGAACAAAGCTTCTTGACATGGGTCTTGGGCATGGTTTTTTGAATATGATAACTAAATCACAAGCAGCAAAATATAAAACTATATCAAACTAAAAAGGTTCTGCACAGCAAAAGAAAGCATCAACAAAATGAAAAGACAACCTACAGAATTGGAAAACAAATTTGCAAACTATATACTTGATAAGAGGGTAATGCTCAAAACATATGAAGAACTCCTACAACTCAATAACAAAAAAAAAACAAAACAAAACATAACAACAACCCAATTTTAAAAGTGACCAAGTAGATACTTCTCTAAAGAAGATGCATAAAAAGTCAGCAAGTACATAAAAAGATACTGACCATCACTAATCATTAGGGAAATGCAAACATCCATCATCTCATATAGATACAATAAAAGAAAAAGAAGAATAGAGGAAAAATATTTGTCCATGTGATAAGAGCTCTCAGGATTTATTTTCTTAACAAATTCCCTGCATAACATACAGCCTTGTTAGCTACACTCATCATATTGTATATTATATCCCTAGTACTTATTTATCATATGAGTGGAAGTTTATATCTTTTGACCACCTTCCTCACATTTTAGCCCCACTCTGACCCCTCCTTTTGGTAACACAAGTCTGATCTCTTTTTCTATGAGTTTGGTGTTTTGTTTTGATTTCACATATAAGTAAGATCATACAGCATTTGTCTTTTTCTTTCAGACTTAGTTCAGTTAGCATACTGACTTCAAGGCCCATCCTTGTTGCAAGTGGTAAGATGTGTTCATTTTTGATGACTAAATATTCCTATATATATAATAATCTTCCTATATATATTATAATTTTAATTCTGATGTTTTTCGTAGATTTCCTTACTGGTTGAATCTAAATTCTTTTAGCTCTTTAACATACAGTTGTAGGTTTCATCGTATCACCATGAAGGACTTTATTTGAGAGCCTAAAGATTTAGTTTAATCATTTCAAAAGAAGATTTTATGGGGACTTATTGCTTGGTACATTTGACATTGTGATCTAGAAATTGCTTCAACATTTCTCCTGAGCCTTAAGTAGTAAAATGTCAGGTGTACCATTCAAATATTTGTGTGAACAAGCCATCAGCTTGTTTGTGGAGAACTGTAGAATAAGTATTTAGAATAACCCTTCCCAAGAATAATCTACTGCCGTGGCATGCTAGATAAGGAGTAAGACCCCTCAAAATAATTGCTCAGTGAACTAATGTTTGAAGATACGCTTTTTTAGTCATAATTCTATTAAATATTCAAAACTCTTCTTGTGCTCAAGTAACATCACCTACATATAGGAGCAAATAGATACCTACGTTAGATTGGAGTTGAGGATCCTCTTCTTGGGTGATATGTAGACATGAATAAGGACAGGAGACCATCTTTAAATTTTGTCCCAAGTTGAGCCTGGGGTTTTCTGAAGAAACACACAATTGCATAATTGAGGTCTCATTACTTTCAGAAGGAATGTACTTTATTAAAATCAGTCTTTTTTTCATCCTTTCTTTTTCTTTCCTTTCTTTCACTTCTTGGAGGTTAAAATAAATTATCAGTACATATTACCTGACAGATACATTGGGTTGTGTTTTATTTCAATTCTGAGTGGGATTTTAAGAATAAATGTGCAGTTGAGGTTTGTTTTTTTTTTTAATTGAGAGACTTAATTTGAAAAAAAAAACTTTGTAATCTAATTTCATGGTAAAAAGAAATTGAATGAATTAACAATTATCCTTTGATTAATCATGCTAATATTTTGACTTAATCACAAATCTTTTGACTTAAGATGCTTTCTGTAGAATCAAACAGTTCCTCCTTTTTTAAATTTAGTCAAACACTTTAAAAAGTTGGGTGATGGAGGGCCTGGGTGGCTCACTCAGTTAAGCATCCGACTTTGGCTCAAGTAATGATCTTATGGTTCGGTTCATGGGTTGGAGCCCCATGTCGGGCTCTGTGCTGACAGCTCTGTGCTTCAGATTCTGTGTCTATCTCTCTCTCTTCTCCTCCCCCATTCATGCTCTGTCTCTCAAAAATAAACAAACATTAAAAAAAAGTTTAAAATTTTGGGTGATGCTTTTATATTTAGCAACTTTTAACATCTAAAATATTTATAACTAATAAGGTGAAGACTTACAAACAAATTCATGTAGCATGCATTCACTGTGGCTAAAATACAATGATTATTTTTATTATCAATAACCATAACCCAGGGTTAATAATAATGTAGTGACATTCCTTTCTATTGCTTGTTGACTGTACTCTCCAAAGAGACCACTGGAAAAAACTTAATGATTAAGCAAGACTAATTTTGTCAGATTTGCTGTAGTAAGAAAGAATCGTACCTAGATAGATAGATACGTGGGTGGGTGGATAGATGGACAGACAGATGGACAGATGGATGGATGGCAATGTCTTAGCACACTAGAAGTAGGAAGTCAGGAGAAGATTCAAGTTTGAGCTCAAGTGGATTAAGGTAAGTCTTTCAAGGTAGGGGGAAAATGGTGTTGGACAGGTTCGTGACATGAACAGGATTTGTGGATGCAGTAAAATAAGGGTCTTGCAGTTAAGACTTGATTAGTTAACTGTTTACTGAGCAGTGATTTGTTTGTTCAAGTTTGCAATCCCTTGTCCCAGTAAGAAAGCTATTTGCCCACAGAAATAAACTGTTAGCCTAAAAAACTGGTTTACAGGAATTTCTTAAAGCAAACAGTAAAGTACTATATCAATTTAAGGTTTTATTTCCCTGGAATAAACCGTTAAGTCGTGTTGACACAAGTGGACCCAAATCCTAGTCCCAAAAGATAAACTTAAATTGATACAGGTTGTATGAGTACTCACCTGGGAACATATTTTTTTTCACATATTAGGCTGTCCTCAATAACACTACCTTTAATAACCTCTAGAATTAAGAGGCATGCTCAGGTATGAGTCTTAATTTGAACTGTCCCAATTTGATCACTTTTTATCCCCCAAAAGAGCAAGAAAGCTAATACATGGGAACCCTGAGACTGCTGACTGCAGTCCCATCTGTCAACTGCTGTTTCATTAATGAGAAGTTTAGTGGGACATTGATATTATACCCTATAATATCAGAGGCAGAACAGAATATGGAAATACCTGGGCAGATGTTTAGCCTCATAGGGAAGAACTTCACGGGATGCCGGCTGAAGTGAGACTGGAGTTCAATCATTCCATTCTAATGATTTTTCAGAAAACAGGAAAACGGATGGAGAAGGCAGAGGGAATGATGGGGGTTGGACACCCATGGCTTGAAAAATCGCCTGAAATGGCATTTTCTCCATTCATAACTTAACAAGACTACTTAAAGAAATCTTTGTAAGTAGAAGTGAAATTGTAGTTCAAAGTATGAACTGTTAGGATAAAAAGATTACTGCTAGTCCCTCTCCTAAAGTGAATATTACCAAACAGAAGGACTGTTCCTCTCAAGTGTCATACCGGACTGTGGAGAGAGGGCATGAAGTACCTTTCGAAATCAAGTCTGAGAGAAGGAAAATTGATGGGGAAAAAAATCATAGGAAGTCAGAGAGGAGAAAAGGTTTTCCGTTTTAAGCACCTTGCGGACTCTTAAGGCACTGGTTTATTCCATTTCTTCTGGCATGGCGCCTCACCATGGCCCCCAAGTCCCAAAAGCTGTTGCATCCATAAGTTACTATTTATTCCCCAGGAGACGTAGAGTTGCTCACCTGCTATTTCTAAAACTACTATTAATAGAGCCCCTACAGCACTCCTGTCTCCCCATCGAGTCTCAGAAATAGTAACACACTGCAATCTGCTATGGAAACTTGTCAATTAAAATAATGGATCTTTAGTCACAAATCGTTATCACAGTTTGACTTTAAAGTGAATGGATGAAGTATGGTAAGGGTAAAGGAAGGGCAACGGCAAAGAACAGCTTACCAAAGATTCCAGCACTGGCTGCTTTTCATAGAGGGCTGGGAATACAGGGATAAGAATCCAGTCACTGTGGTACTGAGGCTGGCTGGACAGGTATTAATTCTGAGGATAGACAGGGACATTAAGGCGTTCTGAAGCATCAGTATTTCTTGGTTTTGTTTTGTTTAAAGTTTATTTACTTTGGGGGCAGGGAGAGAGAGCTGAGGAAGGGCAGAGAGAGAGAGAGAGAGAGAGAGAGAGAGAGAGAGAAGAGAGACGAGAGATAGAATCCCAAGCAGGCTCCACAATCAGGGTGGACTCATGAACCGTGAGATCCTGACCTGAGCGGAAATCTAGAGTTGAAGGGTTAATCGACTGAGTCACCCAGGCACCGTCTTGGTTTTGCTTTTTATGAAAATATTTCATTGAAGTTTAACAAACAAGGTTTTATATATGCTGTGTGTAAGTGTATGTATACGGTTGAAAGTTCATAAAACAAATACGTCTCTATACTCAGTACCTAGATAAAGTAAAATAAAATAGGAGTGACCTGGAAGCACCCAGTTTTCTTTTCTCCAGTCCCATCACCTTCCAGATAGAACCTCTTTTTTTGTCTTCTCTTGCCATTGGTTATTATTTCCTGCATTTCTGCTTCTGGCAAGTAGACTCACAGCGTATTTACTCTTTCGTGGCTGGTTTCCTCTGCCCCCTATCCCATGTGTGAGGCTCCTCCACATTATCCATTCTTCTTCACGGCCGTGTAGTAATGCCTCTTGTGAATACACCACAATTTATCCATTTAGCTGTTGATGGCCACTTGGGCAGTTTATAGTTGTGAGTTACGACATGCAGTGCTGCTGGGAAAATTCTAATGTGTGCCTTTGAAACGCGTTGAAAATGCATACTCTTTCTGTTGCACACCTTGCTAGAAGTAGAATGGGTGGATCATAAAGGGTATGTGCACGTTCAGCTTCACTGGGTTCTGCCACTCACTCTTCTGAAGCGGTTAGGTGACTCTATCCCAGTCATACTGATGGGATATGAAGTTCCATTTGTCTTTCCAGCAATTGGTATGTTCTGTCCTTCCTCCACTCCCCACATTATCTTGTTTTTATATATCATCTCTCCAGTCATGTCTAGAATTTTAGCCTTCCCCTCATCATGCAAAGTTAAGACACACAGTCCCTCAAGACAGTAGCATGATCAGTGGGACTCTAGGTCACAACAAAGGGACCCACATTTAGTGGTAGGACAATGTCAAAATTCTATAGGGTAAAAGTAGATAACTTCCAGGAGGCTAAGTCTGTTTTTTTGTGGTGTTGTTTGTTTGTTTGTTTGTTTTTTGGTCATGAAATAGAATATTCCTGTCACAGAACTCTGGTTATAAAGTATGTGCAAACATTACTTAAATTTTCAGAAAGGGAATTTCACGCACGGAGGTTAAGGATCAAAGACCATCCCCTTTAGACTCAAGTGAACATATGCGTCTTTGATGTTTTTCTGCAAGGCTATATTGCTTGGTTATTGTGGGATTGTGTGTACACACTTTTAAATTGTAATACCCTAGATTAGCTCTGTTCAGTATTTCTTTTGTTCTGCAAATTCGTTCATTTTTACATCTACTTATTTATTCATCAAATTGTTTAATTCTTCATTATCTGACTGCCCGCTAGAATACATTTCATGAGGGGAGAAATTATGTCTGACTGAAATTGTGTTCATTTTTTAAGTTTATTTATTTTGAAAGAGAGAGAGGGAGAACCAGTGGAAGACGGGCAGGGGCGGGGGGGCAGTGCGGTGCTCAGAGGATCTGAAGCAGGATCTGTGTGGATAGCAGAGAGCCCGATGTGGGGCTCGAACTCATGAATCATGAGATCATGACCTGAGCTGAAGTCATACACTTAACTGACGGAACCACCCGGGTGCCCCAACTTGTTCATTTTTTTCTGTATCCGGTACTTGATATGTCTCTGGCATCGAGAGTAGATGCTCAGGAAACATTTTGGTGGGAACGAATGAATAAGTGATCACTGGAAGGAATTTCACAAGCGCACGGAAGGATGAAGAATGAGGCATATTTTAAATTATTAAACTGAAAATATTCTGTTTGTGCTGCTGCTCCTCATAACTTTGTATTTTTTGGCTTTTTAGATTTTTGTATTAATAACAGTTAACATACAGTGTCATATTGGTTTCAGGTCTACAATATTCAACAATTGCATATATCGCCCAGTGCTCATCATGACAAAGGAAACACTCTTTATTTAAAGCAACTAATCTGATGGGAAGTACCTTATGCTTAACAATTTAAGACAATTCTCTTTATGGCAAGATCTTGAGAACATATAGTTAAAATAAGTCTGTCAAGAGCCTCCCTAAGAGGAAAGCTGCCATGCCAAGACAGGAGGGAAGACAGAATTATAGAAGCAAATTCTCAGTGTTCTTTCCTGTCCTATTCCTAGTTAGAATATTTGCTATTAGTTTCATGTTCCCATAAGTAACACATCTGCACTATTTTTAAAAGTATCTAATATTGTCTTCTAGCGATGGGGAAAGCTAGTATTCTGATGTATAAAGGCAGCTGTTACCTTTTGTCACTATTTTTAGTTCTTATAACTACTAAGCTTAGATACAGAGTCCTGAAGCTTTACTACACACATTTATCATTTACAGTTCTGTGACAGCACATCTTGAGAGAGTCATTTAATTATTCCTCTTTTTCCAGGTAGTTAACAATTCCAGACACATACTTCTCTGCTAAATTCTTTAACATTTCTGTAAAATGAAATAAAATTACCTAACCTCTTTCGATATCATACTGAAGCTTCGCATCCCTAAGCTTTAGCTACCTTCTTTGTGTTTTATCCTTACTTGTGATATTCTAGTTTGAGTTTATTCCTAGCTCGGAAAGTGCCTTCCCTTTTAAGTTTTAAAAAACCAAATGGCCTTTCCTTCCTCGGTTGCTCTCTCAAGAGGCTGCCCTCTGCCCCAAAGGCACACTGTCCTGTCTCATGGACATTTATGCCAGTTGTGTCTCGCCGCCCTCTCTCATTTGCATTGGAACTAACATAAAGGTGGATGGTGTTGTTTGCAGCCCCAGGAATAGCAAATGCAGAGGTGTTAGAGATATTGTCATAGTTGTCGGAGGAAGTCTCTGTCAGCATTTTTCAGAAGAAGAAAACAGCAGGAGCTTTTTATAATGTAACTTTAATTACAGTGGCCAAGCACCCCAGCATAGGCTGACGATCTGTTTATGATACACCTGCCATGAATACTTTGAAATGCCTCAAGACATGTGTCTCATAAATGGTGTCACCCCCTACAGGTGCTAGCCAACCGTTCTTTTTTTTTTCTTCCCCTGTCCCTGGTCTGTTCACTGTTGGTCTGGCCACTCAAATACACAGCAACTCAAAGCCAAGAGCCATAATTAATGACACAAGATTAACAAGCCACTACATCTATATGTAATAAAGCTACTACATGTCTATGACATGGCTAAATCCAGTTTTCAAGCTGTGATATGGAAATCTAAATTAATAAAATAAAATGGGTCATTTCTCACCTTGTACAATTAAGTTTATTTGAGGAGACTTGTGTTTTGAACGTGACCTTCAGAAGCTTGGACAAGGAAACCTCAGAAAACCAACCAGCAGATGGCAATATGTAGACTTGCGGAAGGCTTACTGATTGCCCATTCTCTGTGACATTGTTGCATTTGTTTGCAATTTGGTTGGGCAATTTAGAGAAACTCTGGGAAAAGGAAGTATTTAAACCAAACAAAGGCGAGCGAGCAAATTTTATCTATTGGTATTTCTAATAATTTTTTTGCGGGGAATTCTACATTTTCTCTAATTCTCGGGGATTATGTGTTAGATAATAATCGCCAGGGTTTTCACTTTACTGTTTTTAGCGTAATTCTTTGGAATGCAGTTGATTAGAAAGTAAAACTAAAGCATTTTTAAACCCTTGGAGCAGATCACTATGTCTAGGGTTTTAGAAATAATTACAAAAAATTGGGGCGGTCCTATTAAACTTTCCGATAAATTTATTTCATACTTACCCAGATGTTCATATAATCTACCTGTTAGTAAAACCATTTCAAAGGTGGATTTTCAAAATATTTCAGAATTTTTCACTAAGATTCTGGGAAGAGGAGTAAATGGTTGTCTGTTGCAAGAGTTGCATTATTTAAACGGAGGCATTAATGAAGGCAAATATCTACATTTTCCTGACCACCGAGAGGCTAAACACTGTTCTTCTCTCTTCCGACTCACTCTCTGATCAAAAAATCAGAAGAGATAGAGGGTCTTTTCCTCCCTGACCCCTGAAGGCAGCTATCCCTAACTTGGTAGAGGGTAAGAAAACTGACCATTATCATTAAGTTGGTAACCCTAATATTAGTCTACCTCAAAATATGAAATGAAAGGTGTGGAGCCCCACATTGGATATTGTATAACTCTTTCTTTAATGCAAGTATCACCTGCTAATATTAATTATCAGCCAGCACAGGAAATCTAATACAAGGCATTATTACAGTCTTATTTTTCTCCTTATATATTCTGCTAACTCACGCACACCAGGGAAGTGAGTGGATATTGAAATCGGTGGCAGATGAATGATGGATGAATCATAAATTGGATTGTGTGTTGGTTTATTTAATTAGTTTATTAGAGTTCTCTGGAATCATCTAGGCACTGTGCAAAACTAATATATACATGAATATTTAGCTGTCCAATTAGGAAAACATAAATTAGTCATATCATCTATGCCATAAAAACCACAACTGCCAACAGAAATGAAACAAATGAAAGGCTAATAAAAATAAATGTTTTCCATGTGTTCTGAATGCTTTGTGCATGAACACAGTGCAGTAGTCTGAGTTGAGTAGAAGGAAATGTCTTTGAACTGAGCTTGGCCATTCGGAATTGTCTATTTTACCTATGTTACTTTATTGATTTGCTTATTGATTGATAGATTGGTTGATGGTGGGAAGTGGGCTTTCCAAGAGCAGAATTGATGAAATTTCTGACTTTATATCCAGATCATATCACAGAACTAGGACAATTAGTAGAACATATCCTTTTGTTACACACTTGTATTTTTGAGAAGCCAAGAGTTCACCTGAGTTTATCATCTGTTTTGTTCCCATCCACCTTGAAGGTGACAAACCATTGCACCGAGCAGTGACTGTAAATAAAAGAAAACTTAATTCACATTAAAATCTACATTAGCATGAGCTCTGTGGACTTTGAAAGATTATTTTCCCATCAACAGTCAATATCCTCTCTTTTCATTTTATTAATCGTTAACCCTAAAAAATCATGGAACCTGAGCTAATACCAAAAAAAAAAAAAAAAAGTAAATGCAGTGTCTACATAATCTATATAACAAGTCTAAGGTGTAACTGTCTTAAAACTGAGAAGTTTGTAATAATAATCAGTTAATGTTAAAAATGAAATGACTACTTAAGCCGGTCAGAGTGGCTAAAATGAACAAATCACGAGACTATAGATGAACAAATCACGAGACTATAGATGCTGGCGAGGATGTGGAGAAATGGGAATCCTCTTGCACTGTTGGTGGGAATGAAAACTGGTGCAGCTGCTCTGGAAAACAGTGTGGAGGTTCCTCAAAAAATTAAAAATAGATCTACCCTATGACCGAGCAATAGCACTGCTAGGAATCTACCCAAGGGATACAGGAGTGCTGATGGATAGGAGCACTTGTACCCCAATGTTTATAGCAGAACTTTTAACAATAACCAAATTATGGAAAGGGCCTAAACGTCCATCAACTGACAAATGGATACAGAAAATGTGATTTATATATACAATGGAGTACTACTTGGCAGTGAGAAAGAATGAAATCTGGTCATTTGTAGCAATGTGGATGGAACTGGAGGGTATTATGCTAAGTGAAATAAGTCAGGCAGAGAAAGACAGATACTAATGTTTTCACTCACATGTGGATCCTGAGAAACTTAACAAAAGACCTTGGGGGAGAGAAGGCAGGGGGGAGTTACAGAGAGGGAGGGAGGCAAACTATAAGAGACTCATAAATACTGAGAACAAATTGAGGGTTGATAGAACAAAGTGGGGGAGAGGGGAAAATGGGTGATAGGCATTGAGGAGGGCACCTGTTGGGATGAACACTGGGTGTTGTATGGAAACCAATGTGACAATAAATTATATGTAATATAAAAAAATGAAATGGCTATCCCTCAGGAGAAAGAGGCTGTGGATTTTGACACAGTCTTTGCTTCCGATTATGTCTGAAGTTTGAATAGCTAACTGTGATTCTCACTTGTGATTCTAGGATGATATGATTTTCAGAGGCCTGGAAATATCTGTCACTGGTCATACCATCCAGTAGATAGACCCTGTGTGTAAAACAGAACAGGCCCTGCCCATTCAGAAATAGATAACTCAGTGAATTAAATGGAAATATTATGAGGCATTTAGGGGCCTTTGGAAAACACGCATGTGTGTACATATGCACACACAGACAGATACACACAGAGACACAAACATTGGAGAAGCTGAAAACATTCAGACTATGCTGGGTATCCAATGTCAGTATTGAGGGTAGAATTTAGTTCTGTGGATAACACAGAAAAATCTTACTGAATTCCTATCAATCCATGTAACTGGAAGGCCAGCAGTGGGTATCTCTATTTTCATTTACCTAAATGTTTAGCAATTTTCTTGCTTTTTAAAATTATTATTTGTTTTTTTTTTTAAATCTGTTTAATGTTTATTAATTTTTGAAAGAGAGAGACAGCACAAGCAGGGGTAGGGCAGAGAGACAGGGGGACACAGAATCCAAAGCAGGCTCCAGGCTCTGAACTGTCAGCACAGAGCTTGGTGCAGGGCTCGAACTCATGAACTACGAGATCATGATCTGGGCCGAAGTCAGATGCTCAACCGACTGAGCCACCCAGGCGCCCCTAAAATTATTATTTGAGAGAGAGCATGAGCCAGGAAGGGGTGGAGAGGGGCAGAGGGACAGTAAGAGAGAGAATCTTGAGCAGATTCCGCTGTCAGCACAGAGCCCAACACAGGGCTTGATTCCATGACCCTGAGATCATGACCTAAGCCAAAATCAAGAGTTGGGCACTCAACTCACTGACCCACCCAGGTGCCCCTTTGTGCATTGCTTTTTGCATCTCAGACCTTATTTCTGGGAATTTTGGGGAATATACCTTAGAAATTTTATTAAATTTTTATTTAATAGAAGAATTTAATAATCTGCTTTGCATCTCAGACCTTATTTCTGGGAATTTTGAGGTACATACCTTAGAAATTCTATTAAATAAATTTTATGTAATAGAATAATTTAATATTATACTTTTATATGCCTGAAATATCTTTATTTATCACTGTTCTTGATAGTTTAACTGGAACATAATTCTTTTTTTTTTTTTTAATGTTTATTATTTTGAGAGACAGAGACCAAGAGTGAGCAGGGGAGAGGCAGAGAGAGAGAGAGAGACACACACACACAACCGAAAGCAGGTTCCAGGCTCTGAGCTGTCAGCACAGAGCCCAACACAGGTCTCTAAGTCACAAACCGTGAGATCATGACCTGAGTCAAAGTCGGATGTTTAATAGACTGAGCCACCCAAGCACCCTGAACAGAATTCTTTTTAAAAAAAAAATTGCTATATTCGTACAGTAATATGATTGCCATTTCAGCATTAGTTAGCACATCTCTTACATTGCATAATTATCATTTCTTCTAGTGATAGGAACAATTAAGGTCTAGTCTGTTAGCAAGTATAGTATTTATAATATAGTTTATAATATAAACATTAGACTACATATAAACTATTATACAGATACATCTATTCATGTGTAATACAGATACACTGTGTGTATTCATGTTGTTGGAAATAGCAGGATTTCCTTTTTTGCTCAGGGATGAATAGTACAAGCACACACACACATACATGCCTTTAGCTAATCATCCATTGATAAACACGTAGGTTGTTTCCATATCTTGGCTGCTATGAATAATGCTGTAACATCCACAAAAGTGCATATATCTCTTCGATAACCTATTTTCATTTCCTTTGGACACATTTTGAGGAATGGGATTGCTGGATCATATGGTACTTGTATTTTTGGTTTTTTGAGGCCTCTCCATACTGTTCCCCATAGTGGATGGACCAGTTCACAATCCCACCGATGGTGTACAAAGATTTCCTTTTCTCTGCCTTCTCACCAATACTTCTTATCATCTTGATGATCACCATTGTTATGGGGATCAGGTGATTTCATTTTCATTTCCTTGATGATTAGTGATGGTGAGAACCTTTTGATTAGTGATATTGGCCATTACCTCTTTGGAAAAAATGTCTATTTCATTGTTATGCCCATTTTCTAATGAGATTGTTTGCTTTTTTGCTATTGAGTTCTGTCAGTTTTAATAAACTTCTGATATACCTCCTTATCTGATATATGGTTTGCAATATTTTCTCCCATTCTGTAGGTTGGTTTTTCATTTTGTTGGTTGTTTCTCTTGCTGTGCAGAAGCTTTTTACTTTGATTTGTTGTTTTTTTTTGTTGTTGGCATTTGTGCTTTCAGTGTCATGTCCCAAAAGTCATTACCAAGGTTAATGTCGAGGAGTTTCTTCTCTGTGTTTCTTTTAAATTTTTTTAGTGTTTATTTATTTTTGAGACAGAGACAGAGCATGAACGGGGGAGGATCAGAGAGAGGGGGAGACACAGAATCCGAAGCAGGCTCCAGTCTCTGAGCTGTCAGCACAGAGCCTGACGCGGAGCTCGAACTCACGGACTGTGAGATCATGACCTGAGCTGAAGTCAGACACAACCGACTGAGCCACCCAGGCGCCCCTTCTCTGTGTTTCTTTTAGGAGAAAGTCTTATATTCAAATCTTTGATCCCTTTCCAGTTAATTTTTCTGAGTGGTATAAGATAGAGGTCCAATTTAATTTTTCTTCATGTGGTTATCCATTGTTTCCTGTACCATTTTTTGAAGAGACTGTCTTTCCCTTTTGGATGTTCTTGGCTCCCTCACCAAATATTATTTTTCCATATATGGAGGGTTTTTATTCTGGGCTCTCTACTCTGTTCCATTGGTCTATGTAACTATTTTCATGCCAACACCATACTGTTTGGATTACTATAGGAGGATCTTTTGTAGTTCTATATAAATTGTAAGTTTGTTTTTTCTATTTCTGTAAAAAAAATGCCATTGGGATAGTGATGAGAATTGTGTTGAATCCATATATGAATTTGGGCTGCATGAACATTTTAACACTGTTAACTTTTCCAGTTCATCAGTACAGGATGTCTTTCCATTTGTGTCATCTTCAATTTCTTTCAACAAAGTCTTGGACTGTTCATTGTACAGATCTTTCACTTGGTTAAATTCATTCCTGGCATCTTATTGTTTTTGATGCTGTTGTGAAGAAATAGTTTTCTTTATTTGTATTTCTGATGTTTCATTGTTAGTGTATAGAAATACAGCTAGGTTTTGTGCATTTATTTTATATCCTGCAACTTTACTGAAATAATTGATTAGATACAGTAGTTTTTTAGTTGAGTCTTTGGGACTTTCAATATAAAAGATCATGTTATCTGAGTAAATAACAACAAATTTGCTCTTTCTCTGTGGATGCCGTATATGTTTTTCTCTCATCTGATTGCTTTCGTTTGGACTTTGAGTACTATGTTAAGTAATAGAGTGGTTTCTTTCTGGTTCCTGATCCTAAGGAAAAGCTTTTAGCTTTTCTCTATTGAATATTACCTTTGGGTTTGTCACATACAATGTTTATTATGTTGAGGCATGTTTTTGTATCCCAAATCTGTTGACCGTTTTTATTATGAAAGATATATTTTGTCAAATGCCCTTTTTGCATTTATTGAGAAGATCATCTAATTTTTATCTTTCATTCTATTAATTGCGTATCATGTTTATTGATTTGCATATATGAAACCACCCCTGTGTCCTAGGGATAAGTCCCACATGATCATTGTGTCTAGTCCTTTTAATAAGTTGCCAACAGTGTGTGTGTGCATGCACGTGTGTGTGTGTGTGCAATTCCGTAAACCAATTGAAAAATGTATGTGGAAGAGAAAAGAAGCAAGAATAGCTAAAACAATCCTGAAGGAAAACAGGGGACACAGGATGGTGGGTTTTGTTCAGAAAACATCGAGACAGTGCTAAGATAGACAGCACTGATGACAGCCCAGGACCAGGCTGCATCCACGTGAATGGAAGCCCATGACCCACCAGCATGGTGAGTGTTGGAGAGAAGTGTCTTACCCCACAAACAATGCTGGGAGAATGGATTCTCCACATGTAGGGAGAATGAGATCAGATCCCATCCTCACACCATACACATAGAAAAAATGAATCCCTGGGTTAAGGACTTAACATGTAAAAGGCGAACTGATCAAATTCCTGGAAGGTAAGATTGGAAAATATCTTTGTGAACTCTTGGTAGAAAATCATTTCTTAAACAAGGCGCCTGTGTGGCTCGGTTGATTAAGCATCCAACTCTTGATTTCAGCTCTGATCATGGTCTCACGGTTCATTAGATTGAGCCCCATGTCAAGCCCTGCATCAGGCTCTGTGCCATCAGCAGAGCTGTCTGCTCCTACCCCACTTGCACTCTCTCTCTCAAAATGAATAAATAAACATTAAAAATTTTCTTTCAGAATCCGTTTGGAAATGTTCCCTCCTCTTAAATTTTTTGGAAAACTTTGAGAAGAATTGGCATTAAATTTTCTTTAAATATTTGGTAGATTTCACCAATGAAGCCATATGTTCTTGGGGTTTTGTTATGTTGGGAGGTTTTCGGTTACTGATGCCATCTCCTTAATTCATTATTGGTCTGTTCAGACTTGATACTTCTTCCTTATTTAGTCTTGGTAGGGTCTATGATTTAGGCATGTACCTATTTCTTCAGGTTTATCTAATTTGTTGTATAATTAATTGTTCATAATAGTTTCCTATGATTCTATGTATTTCTGTAGTGTCAGTTGTCATTTCTTCTCTTTAATTTCTGATTTTATTTATTTGACTCTTCTCTCTTTTTTTCTGTTTCACAAAGTTTTGTCAATTTTGTTTATCTTTTTGAAAAATCAACTCTTCATTCCGTTGCTGTTTTGCTATTTTTTGGTCTTTATTTCATTTATTTCTACGTTGATCTTTATTATTGTCTTCCTTCTGCTAACTTTGGGTTTAATTCATTCTTCTTTTTCTAGTTCTGTGAAGTATAAAGTTAGATTATTTATTTGCAAGCTTTTTAATTTCTCAATGTATATAATTATCACTATAAAACTCCTTCTCAGAACTGGTTGGCAGTGTCCCATATGGTTTGGTATGTCATGTTTCCATTTTAATTTGTTTTGAGATATACTCCGATTTTCCTTTTAATGTTTTCTTTGACCCGTTAATTGTTCAGGAGTGTGTTGTTTAATTTCCATGTTTGTAGGTTTTCCAGCTCTTTTCATGCCTTTGATTTCTAATTACCAATCACTCTGTTTGTAAAAGATACTTGGTATGATTTCAATCTTCTTAAATTTGCTAAGAGTTCTGCCATATCATGAGATCTGTCCTTGAGAATGGAGTAGAGTTCTTGATTCAATGGTATTTTCACTCAGTGTTTTGATAGTATTAGTCTACCACTTTGGTCTTTCACAGATGCTCCTAAGATAACTGCTCTGTCTCAGAGGGCAAGCTTTCTTTTTTCTCTATTTTTTAAAGTTATTATTTTTTTTAAGTATGCTTTCTAATCTCATCAATTTTTGGAACTTCTCAGCCATGAACTAATATATTCTCTTCCCCATTTATCTACCACCCTTTGAACTCCAAGTAGGTGCATAGTATATCTTTTTTCATTCCATCTTCCATATCTCTTAACTGTCTCTTTCTTTCTATATCTTTATCTTTCTATGCTTTATTTAAGTAGTTTTCCCCCATAATTACCTTTTACTTAACACATTTCCTCTTCAGAATTATAACTTGCTAATTATTGGGTAAGTATTTTTTAAATTTAAAATCATATATATTTTATTTCTAGATCCTTAATTTCTTTCTTTTTCACATCTGTTTTGGTCACTATTTACAGTCTTGATATTTGTACAACTTTTGGATTACCTCTTATTTCTTTAAACTTGTAAATTTCAATCTTATTTCTTTGTCTTATAATTTCAATACCTAGCATCCTTGGGGTTCTAGCTATGCCTTTGGTTATTTCAGAAGACTTTCAGTCAACACTGTTAACTCCTTTGAGTATTGAGTCATTTTAGATTGCGATTTTAAATTTGACTTCTCTCAATCCGTGGATTTACAGAGGGCCCTGGCTTATCGATGTGTTCTTCCTTAGAGTTTATGTGTGTCCTTCTGCCAGGCTCCTGAGGCACGATAATCCACAATTAATTTCTTGCCTTGACCTCTGTGAGGCCACACATGCATGATAGTAGGTAGGTATTTTAAAGCCCCCTCCCTTTCACTGAAAATGTAGCTTT
The DNA here is from genome assembly GCF_027475565.1 of Acinonyx jubatus. Classification (NCBI taxonomy): domain Eukaryota; kingdom Metazoa; phylum Chordata; class Mammalia; order Carnivora; family Felidae; genus Acinonyx; species Acinonyx jubatus. Next base: position 14,751,368 of record NC_069387.1, on the reverse strand, counting down.
TGATGTCCCAGGCTTTATGTGAACATCTCAGTTCCAGTTTCCCAAGGTTTTATTTCGTGTTTCCTCTGAACCATAGATGTCTTTAAGGTGTCAGTGATTTCTTTTTTTTTTTTTTTTAGAAACATAATTCATACACCTTAGCACGCTTAAAGTGTAAAGTCATTATTTTTTTGTATATTCACAAGGCTGTCCAACTATCACCACCATGTTAATTCTAACACAGTTCATCACCCAAAAAAGAAGCCCATGCTCATTAGTACCCATTTCTCATCACCTCTTCTCCTAGCAAACCACTAATCTCCTTTCTGTCTCTATGGAGTAGTGATTTCTGGACATAAATCCAGATAACAATTTAAATATTTAAATGAATAAATCACACAATTGGGGCCTTTCGTGTCTGGCTTGTTTCACTCAGCGTAATGTTTTCAAGGTTCATCTCTGCTGTAGCACGTGTCAGTATTCTTTTTATGGCTGAATAATAGTCCCTTATGTGGCCATACCACATATTGATTTTTCATTCATTAGCTTATGGACATGGGCATTGTTTCCACTTTGGAGCTATTGTAAATAATGTTGCTGTACATGTTCATGTGCCATTTTTTTATGGGGGCATTTTTTTTTTCATCTCTCTTGAATATATAGGAGTGGAGTTTCTGGGTCATATGATAACTCCACCTTTACCATTTTGAGGAAGTACCAAAGTATTGTACAAAGCAGTTTCATCACTTTACATTTATTGCATTAGTTTTCAATGTATGAAAGTTTACATTTCTCCACATCCTTGCTTACATTTAGCGTCTTTTTTATTGTCAACCTAGTGAGTGTGAAATGGCATCTCATTGTGGTTTTGATTTGCATTCTCCACTGGCTAATGATATGAGCATCTTTTCATATACTTACTGGCCATTTTTGTATTATCCCTGAGAAAATATCCATTCAAACCCTTTTCCTGCTTTTTAATTGGACTGTCTTTTTATTTTTGAATTTTAAGACCATCTTTTGGCAGATACAAGATTCACAAATATTTTCTCCCATTTTGTGGGTTGTTTTTATACTTTCTTGATAGTGTCCTTTGAAACAAGAAAGGTTTCAATTTGATTAAGTCCAATTTCTTCGATTCCTTATACTTTAGGTATCATCTTTAAGAATCCATCAGGCTGCTTCTTCACTTGCCAATTATGTTTCAGCTTCTTATGAAACTTCTTCACTTGCCAATTATGTTTCAGCTTCTTATGTTTTTTTGTTTGTTTGTTTTTATCTTTGGGGATTTCTCTGACATTTGTGCATGCTCAGGTATGCATTTAATAGGAGCCTTGTTGTATTTTTTCACGGGTTTCTAGATATGTTGTATTGGGAGGGATTGCCAAACTATCTAGTACACTTTATTCAGGAAAGGATGTGAGAAGTTCTATTTTAGTATATGGAGTCAGTAAAACACATGTCACAGAACACTTTCTTGGGAACTAAAGAGACTTGAATTCAAATTCTGTTTCTACTACTTGATAGCTATATGACCTTGAGCATGTTATTTAACCTCTCAGTCTAAATATCCTCATGGTAAAATAGTGCTAATAGTAATAATAGGTAATTCATACACTTATTGTGATAATATATATAGCTGAAACATTCTAAAAACGTACTAAGTGTTGTATAGCTATATCATTCATCCTAATAAAGTTGTCTTCAAAGTGTCTTTAGAAACTGCAGGGATCAACTATTTAACTATTTCTTTTCATTCCATAAGAGGAAAATGTTTTTAAAATGCTACATTTCCTGAAAGGGAATTTATTGATCCCTAATATATTTATTAGTTTCTTTTACAAGGTAGGACAGTGAGGTTGAGGGAGACCCAATAGGCTAATAATTGCCAAAATCAGGAGGTAATAGAACTGAGATTTGAGCCTAACTTATCTGACTCTGAAATACATGAACATTTCAGTTATGGAACTGGTTCTATTGGACAGTATTACTCTAGATTTTTTTCCATTGAGGAAAGTATGTCATGGGATGTATCACAGCCTTGGTTTGTTCTTTCATTGCTCTTTGAAATCATACCAGGCACTTTTGCCCCCCGCAGTCTGCGCTTAACCACATCAACAACTGTAAGCTGGGGAAAAGACTCCAATTTGGTTGGCATTTGTACTTGGATTAGCCTGTGCTTTTGGTGAGTGAATAAGGTACGGCTTTCCTATCGTAAGCTGGGGTTTGGCAACCATCCCTCCTGGGGCATACAACAACATTTCAAATCAAAGTGACTCACTGCCCGAAAACAAGCTGATGCATAGCCCAAATGAAAGTATATAAAAATTGTTTTGTCCTAAGTGTGAACCCTGTATAACCATTTATTTCTATTAGACAAATTATGATACTTGTGGAAAACTACTGAATCCTGTTTGCCTTAAACCTTTCCTGTATGAAAAGGAAGAAGGATATAGCATCAGTAAGCATTTATCTCAATTTTAGAGAAAGTAAGAAATAGATTTGCAAAACAGGGCACTATTAATACAAAGCGTAATACTTGGTGTCTATCAAGTGAAGATCATAATATCCATAAGTTACTGTTCTTAGCATCATGATTCCTGACAGAGAAATGGAAACAAATTATAGCAAATGTGTTATAAATATCAATCACAAAGGCGAGGCTGGAGTACTTTTCTGACTCTTGGATCAGTGATTTATTTCAACTTTGGTGTGTTTCTATTTTAGAGGAATTCATGGCCAGTGCAATTTTTATTTCAAGATGACTCCTAAGTTAATAACTGAAGAGATGGAATGAGAACCCCTGCCCTTTTGAGAGACAAGTAGCCAACCTCTGATTTGGCATCATCCTCATTTTACAATTTCATTTATGCAATAAGCGAAACAATTTTACAATTTAGTTTATATGATAAATTTACAGTTTATACAATTTCATTTCTCAGTAAAAAGAATATGATATCACAGATTGGTCCTCCATAATAAGGCATTGCTTAGGAAACAGCACAGATTTCCATAATTTTAATACCTGGTGGAAAAAAAGTCATCTTCTAAAATTGAAGGTAACAAAAGGAAGCAGAAAATAGACGTGTTAGTTATCTGAAAGAATTGGTTTATGAAGAGTAGACTCTATGAGGACAGTGATGGGTCTCTCTTACCACCTCATCTTTGCTACTTGCATAGAACCTGGCAAATACTAGTTGCTAAATAAATACCCATCAATTCATGTGGTCAAGATAAAGCAAAAGAGTTGCAAATATTACCAAAAGACATGGCCTTTATAACCATGACTAAGGAGAAGATAAGATAACCTGCTTATTAATTAAGTTTATGTAAATGAATGTTGCCTTAGCAGATAGGTAGTAGTCTGCATTGAACACTCCAAAAGAAATCCAAGGCTCAGAAAATGTCAGAGTAATATGTCAGCAACACTAATGAGGAGTGGAGAGTAGCATTCTGGTATAAATGACCCAGTATAGGTAGTATAGATCATTTCTGAACAGAAGTATCTTCGGAGAGGCATGGGTAATTTGTGAATGTTGCAATTATTGGAAATATGTCATAAAAATTAATATAGAACTCCCTCTTTCTTCGTTCTTTGTTCATAAACCTAGTTTATGATTGGTTTCCCCATGCTAACCTAAATACTTGACTATTATGACAACCACATTCCTAATTATTATTTTATAAATGAGCTTTCTTTTTTAGATGTCAGTCTTTCCTGTCTTGGGGTTCATGTGAAAAAGTTCTCTACAAACTCATTATCTCCTAAGAAACGAATAATAGAAAATTCCTGGGCTTGGAAAAGCTGAGAGATCCTGGATCCCTGGTGACCCCAAAGATACAAAAATTTTATGAGACTTGGTGAAACAGATCCTTTGTTTATTTGTGTTTTTATGTAACTGCACCATGACTGATATAAAAGAAAAAAGTCAACTCTTGGTTTCCAGTCTGACATGTAAAGAGCTCAGAAGTCATTATTCTCATCCTCATAAGAAAAAAGGGGAACACACTAAACATCAAACTGAAAATCTTCTTAGATCCATTAGAGAACTGAGATCACAGGGCAAATTACTGCCCTGAAACCCGGAGAGATGGACAAACAGTGGGAATCACAGTTTTCTGGAAGCTGCAACTGCCAGGAGCCAGCAGGTGTTAGGAAACCTTAAGCAGTAATTGATTAATTTTTGGAGACTGTGAACCAGCTTGAGAGATAAAAATGTCTGGGCTTCTAGGCTTTAAAGGCCCCCATGCTTTCATGAGTTATACCCCTTGGAGCCCCGCTGGGATCTCAGGGTGAAGATCAGAAAAATTCTCTTCTGTTTTTAATAAGGCAGGGGAAAAATAATTATTTTGAAATACAACCAGATCGTGCTGTTCTCCCCAGAAAGACCTGCCCTCTCAGAAAAATACTTTACCAGCACCTAACCAACATCAGTTTTTGCAGAGCCTGCTGACATTGGGAAAGGGAAATGCCCCTCTTGATCCCCGCTGGCCTTCTTCCGGGACCTGACTGGGGGGAAGCAGGGAACTGGGAGGCACTTGTGAAAGTCACAGCCCAGGAGCCTGGGCCCATGGAAAACTTGAGTCCTTATCACAGGACCAAAACATGGATGGTACACCTTACCACCACATCAACAGGGCTCCTGCGTAATAACAAGGAGTTACAGCTGTGAGAAGTGCCAGGCTCAGACTCTGTTTAAGAAGGAGCCTTTAGGGAAACCCAAAGACAACAGGTGAGACAAAAACAAGGCTGATAAAGGAAATTGTAGATTCTAACACCTGTGGCTGTTGGAAATAGTAAACACAACCTAACTCTTGACCAGTTAAGCATAAAACCTCACATTAAAGGTCTACTTCCCTCAGTTCCTTTTATCCAATGCATGATGCCTAGCTTTCAACAAAAAAAAAAACACAAAGCAAAATAAAAGCAAAAAACCAAGTTAGTAGAGACAATCTAAGCATTTTTTTTAACCAGACTCACATATGGCAGAGATTTTGGAATTACCAGAGCAGGAATTTAAAATAATTATGATTAATATTCAAAGGATTCTAATGGAAAGAGTGGGGAACTTGCAAGAAGGGATAGCTGAAGTGAGTGTGGAGATATAGAAACTCTAAAAAAGAATCAAAAGGAAATGCTAGATATTGAAAACACAGTAACAGAAATAAAGAATGCCTTTGATGAGCTCATTAGGAGACTGGACATGGGTGAAGAAAGAACAGGGAACCTGCAGACACGTCACTAGAAATTCCCCAGACTGAAAAGTAAAGACTAAAATAATGGAACAGGATATTCAAGAGCTATAAAGCAATTATGGAAGAAAAATATAAACATAAAGGTAATACCATAATAAAAAAGGAACAAAAGAAATCATTGAGGTAATAATAACTGGTAATTTCCCCAAATTAATGAGAGATATCACTAAACCACAGATATAGGAAGCTCAAACATTCAGTAGGATAAATATCCAGTCTACACCTTAATGTAATAAATTAAAACATCAGATAATCAAAGTAAAAGAGAAAAGAGAGAAGGGGGAGAGCTTACCTATAGAGAAACAATAAGATTTACATCAGAGTTTTCTTCAGAAACCTAGCAAGTAATAAATAGTGGAGTTAAATGTTGAAAGAAAAAAACCATTAAACTAGAATCCCCTCAATTTTTTATTTGTTTGAAAAAAAGACTTTTGTCACCTACACTTTGAAGGATACCTTGACTGGATACAGAATTCATCAAAAGTAGACTTGTTTTGCAAGAAATGTTAAGTGAAATTTTTCAATGAGAAGAGAAATTAGAAACTCAAGTATACATAAAGGAAAGAGCATTAGAGAAAGAATAAATGAACATAACATACTTTATTTTTCTCATTCTTAATTGATCTTACAAATGAGTTTGTTTTTTAAATGTTTTTATTTATTTTTGAGAGAGACAGAGATACAGTGTGAGTGAGGGAGGGGCAGAGACAGGGGGAAACACAGAATCCCAAGCAGGCTCCAGGCTCTGAGCTGTCAGCACAGAGCCTGATTCAGGGCTCGAACTCAAAAACTGTGAGATCGTGACCTGAGGTGAAGTCAGATGCCTAACCAACTGAGCCACCCAGGTGCCCCACAAATAAGTTTGTTTAAAAATAATATTGATGATGGATTGAATGATTATAACTTGTGCATAAGTAAAATAAATGGCAGCAATGCAAGGAGGGACAGAAGAGAGGAATTAAAAATACTCTAAGTTACCCGAACCACACATGAATTACACAGTGTTATTTGAAAGTGTACTTAAATTAGTTGTAAGCGTATATTGCAACCTTTAGGACAACCAGTAGAAAATTTTCAAAGGAAATATAGTTGATACGCTAAGAGAGAAAATGGAATCAACATGCCCAGTTAAAATCAGAGAAGGCGGAAAAAAGTATGGAAGGCAAAAATATAAGCAATGAACCAAAAAGCTGTGAATTAAGTAGAAAGATATTAATTCAACTGTACCAATAATCACTTTAAATATGAGTGATCTAGATACACACATTTAGAGACAGACTTTCAGAATGAATAATATATAGCAGCAAACTGCATGTTGTCTACAAGAAACCCATTTAACTATAAAGAAACAAATAGATTAAAAGTAAAGGTTTGAATAAAGATACACCATATTAAAACTAAATTTAAGAAAAGATGGACTTATATTAATTTCAGACAAAGCAGACACAAGAACAAGGAACACTATTAGTGTTAAGGAGGAGTATTACATAATGAGAAAAGAGTCAGTTCTCCAAGAAGATATGACAATCCCAAATCTGTTGTGCCTGACAATGGAGAATTAAATGAGGCAACAAGTGTCTATTGATTGATGAATGGATAAAAAAGATGTGGTATACACACACACACACACACACACACACACACGAATATTATTCATCCATAAAAAAGAATAAAACCTTCCCATTTGCCATGATATGGATGGCTTAATGCTAAGCAAAGTAAGCTGGTTAAAGTCAAATACTATATGATTTCACTCATATGTAGAATTTAAGAAACAAGCAAAGGAAAAAAAGACAAATCAACGAATAAACTTTCTAAAAAATGTTTGTTGAGAGGGAGAGAGTGCACACTATTTGGGGAGGAGCAGAGAGAGACAAAACCAAGCAGAGTCCGCACTGCCAGCACAGAGCCGGACGAGGGTCTAGATCTCACCAGTTGGGAGATCATGATCTGAGCTGAAACCTAGAGTCAGACACTTAACTGACTAAGCCACCCAGGCACCCCCCAAAAAAACAGATTCTTAATTATAGAGAACAGACTGATGGTTACCAGAGGGGAGGTAAATGGAGGGATGGGTTAAACAGGTGATGGGGATTAAGGAGTGCACTTGTCATGATGAGCACAGGACGACATATGAAAGATTTGAGTCACTATATTGTACAACTGAAACAAATACATAATACTGCATGTTAACAACTGGAATTAAAATAATAAATAGATGAATAAATGAGGCAAAAATCTATAGAACTGAAAGGAAAATAGATAAATACACTATTGTTGTTGGAGATAGCAGTACCCTACTATCAGTAATTAACAAAGCCAGCAGACAGAAAATGATGACACATTGAACTGAGAGTACCATCAGTCATTTGGATATGATATTTATAGATTATCCTACGAGAGCAGAATATATATTCTCTTCAGGCTCATTTGGACACTGACCAAGAAAAATCACAGTTTGGGCCAAAAAACTCATCTTAACAAACCTGAAAGAGTAGAAATCATACAAACTATGCTTTTAGACCACAATGAAATTAAACTAGAAGTCAATAAAAGAAATATCTAGAGAGTCTCCAGATATTTGGAGATTAAACATCACACTTGTAAATGACACGTGGATCAAAGAAGTCTGAAAATCAATTAGAAGTATTTTAAATGAAATGAAATGAAAATGCAATTCATCAAAATTTACGGATACAGCATAGTAGTGCTTAGTGGGAAACATATAGCATTAAAGGGATGTATTAGAAAATAAAAAATAACTACAGTCAAGAATCTGAGTTTCTATTTTAGGAAACTAAAAAAGAAGAGCAAATTAAATCCAGTGTGACCAGAGGAAAAAAAAATTCCCAATTTGATCTGTAGATTCAAGCAATTCCGATCAAAATCCCAGAAACTTATTTTGTGGTTAATAACAAACTGGTTCTCAAGTGTGTATGAAAAGGCAAAAGAACTAATACAGCCAACATGTCTGACAGTACTCAACTTCAGGATTTATTATAAAGCTTTGGTAATCAAGGCTGTACCGTACTGGTGAAAAAACAGACAAAGACATCCGTGGAACAGAATAGAGAACCCAGAAATGGACCCAAAAAAACATATCGACTTCTCTTTCACAAAGGAGCAAAAGCAATTCAGGAAGAAAATGATAATCCTTCCAACAAATAATGCTGTAACCACTGAATATTCACACGCAAAAAAAAAAAATGTATACACAGACCTTATACCTTTCACAAAAATGAACTCAAAATCGATCATCCCTAAATGTAAAATGCAAAATTATAGAACTTCGAGAAGATAAAGTAAAAAAGAAGAAGAAAAAGAAAAAAAGGTGACCTTGGGTTTGGCAATGAGATCTTAGACCAAATTTCCAAAGCATGAACCTTGAAAGAAAAAATTGATGTTGTACTTGATTAAAATTAAAACTTCTCTGTGAAAGCCACTGTTAGGAGAATGAAAGACAAGTCAGACAGGGAGAAAATAATTGCCAAAAACGTATGTGTTAAAAGACGGTTATTCAAAATATACAAAGAACTCTAAAAACTCAATAAGAAAAATAGCCAATTAAAAAACAGGCAAAAGGTTAGAACAGACACTTTACCAAAGAAGTTGTGCCAATGGCAGATAAGTGTGAGAAAAGATGCTTAACATCATATGTCATTAGGGAAATAAAAATCAAAGCGACCATGAGATAGGATTGTTATCATTGAAATGGTTAGAATCCAAAGACTGACAATACTACATGCTGGGGAGGATGTGGGAGGAGGGACACTCATTCATTGCTGGCGGAAATGTAAAATGGCCATTTTGGAAGACAGTTGAGAAGTTTCTTGAAAATCTAAGCCTAGTCTTAACTGGAACCAGCAATTGCACTTCAGGGCATTTATCCAAAAGAGCTGAAAACTTACGCTGTAATAAATATCTTCCCCCAAAATACTTAGTGCAGCTATGCGGATAATTACCAAAAAATAGAATCAAGCAAAATGTCCTTCAGTAGGTGAACGGATAGACAATCTTTGGTATATTCCTACAATAGAATACTCCCCAGCAATGAAAACAAGTTAACTTTTAAGGTAAAAAAGACTTGAAGGAAATTTAAATGTATGTTGCTAAGTGAAAGACGCTGGCCTGAAAAGGCTACATTCAGAATAACCACCTGTAGGACGTTCGGGAAAATGCAAGACTGGAGAGAAGGTAAAAAGGTGGGAGGTTGCCAGGCATTCAGGGACAGAGAATGTTCATGAATAGGGGGAGTACAGGGTATTTTTAGGGCAGTGGCAGTATTCTTTATGATACTGTAAGGATAGATGCATGATACGCATCCATCAAGACCCAAAGGACTGTCCAACACAAAGAGTGAACCCTAATTTCAACTAATAATGTGTCACATTTGGTTTATCACTTGTAACCAATGCACTACGCTAATGCACAATACTAATCACAGGGGACATGGTAATTAAAAGAAATTAGCTCCATGACTAGTAGAACGCGCTGAATTGTTTTCATGGTATAACTCTGAAATTCAAGATACAATAACCAATTGATAGCATTCAGTAAACAACATGTTAGCTGTCCTTTTGATGTAGTAATCACTTGAAAAAATTAACAGCAACCCCTCAAGATGTCTGGCTTACAACAAAAAGCGAGTTGGGAATAAGAATTTGGCTCAAATATTATTTCCTGCATCATCCCACCCTTAATGCTGTCTGCCAATTTGACTAATCACTTAACTAATTAAGATTTAGGAAAATTTTCCTGATTGCATTTAGTGAAAAATTTTTGGAACTTACACATTATCATACGTTTCGTGATCTGCTAGTATCACTGAAGAAAAGTTAGAATTACGAAGAAAAGCTATTATTAATCTGCAAGGAAGTGCTACTGTGCCAATAACAATGTACCAACTTGCCTGTACACCCAAAAAGTCAACCTGTTCACTTCTCAAAATAGTAAAAATATTCACACACAGCTGTCAGCATAAACAAAACTGTGCTCTCTGCATCACATAGAGTGTATTTGTAAAAACTAAAACACAAGCATGTCTGTCTCCACACAGGTTTAAAAAGTTATCAGCTGTGTAAAGAATCAGCAGGGTGCAGAATGTTGGAAAAACTTGAAATAAAAATACACAGCTGAAGGACTGCAATGGAAACCACAACAACAAAAAAATCCTGAGATGTTTTCTAGCTGAAATTAAGTTGATTTTAAGATGTATCGTACTAACACTTTACTAAGCGTAATATACCCCTAAATACTGGGTGGGAAGGTTGGGCATAAAAGAAATTAGTCTATAGGTGATAAAATAGTAAAATATTGAAAAGTTCACTCAGAGTGGGTTTTTGGAGATAGACATTAAATACTCTGTGCATCACTGAAATCTCTATGGGCCCTCAAGTTCTACCTACTTTTCTTTATTATTAAAAATTTTTTTAAATGTTTATTTATTTTTGAGAGAGAATGACCAGAGTGCAAGCAGGGGATAGGCAGAGAGAGAAGAAGACACAGAATCCAAAGCAGGCTCCAGGCTCTAAGCTGTCAGCGCAGAGGCCCGTGGGGGGCTCCAACTCATGAACTGTGAGATCATGACCTGAGCCGAAGTTGGACACTTAAAGGACTGAGCCACCCAGGCGCCACTCAAGTTCTACCTTCTAATAAAGAAGTCATAGATAGGGACTGATAGAATCCTCAAAAGTTAGTAGTCACAATCTGGCATCCCCTTAATACAAATTTATTATCTCTGATAAAGCTCAGGAATTTTTAAGAGGTGGTGAAGTAAAGACACCATTGGTCAACCAACAGCAAATATGGATATTGGCTCCACGCACATCTATCTTCAGTTAGCCATATAGCTTTGAGAAAGTCATTTGGACTTTCTGAGACTCAATCTATTTATCCCTAAGGTAGAGATAATTATACTTATTGTGATAATCAAATGAAATCATAAATGGTGTCTATTAATTATTAAACATTGACAAAAGCGCTTGGCATTGAATGAATAAATTTTCTTTTCTATTAATGGCCACATAGGGAAATTTTGGTTTGGGTTGTAATGTTTTTAAGGAAAAGTAATTTCAGGGCAGAGGAGGGAGTAATGAGTAGGTAGACTACAAGAGATTTTAGAATGGTGAAACTATCATGCATGATACTGTAATGGTAGATTTGTGATATTTGTTAAAACTTACAGACCTATACAACATTAGGAGTGAACCCTAATGTCAACTGTGAACTTTAGTTAATGAGGTATCCATATTGTATACAAATTGTAACAAATGTCTTCATGCAAGGTATTATTCCTGGGAGAAATTGTGTGCGTTGGGCTGGAGGCGTAGTTTATGGGAACTCGCTGCACAATCTTTCTCTAAACCTTAAACTTCTCTGAAAACATTGCATTCACTTAAAGAACGTTAAAAGAGAAAGAATGCAAGGGGAAGCTGGGAGGTAGAAAGGAAGCGTAGGGCTGGTAGGGTGAAAGGAAGAGGCAAGCAGGTTTTGAAGCTGATGGAGGGACTTCTTAACCAAAGGGTTGAACAGTAGGACAGACAGTGGGGAACAAAAGGGAAAGCCAGAGAGGAAAGAGCGTATGTGAAAGAAAACATGAATTAGAGGCAGGCAGAAAGGGGAACCAGGGACAGATGTAGTGCCACCTGGGTGTCACCGTGGGGTCTAGCACATAGCTTTATGAATGTGATCGCCATTTGTCTAAAGCCCCCGTCTAGCTAGTATAAAAGAGTTGGGACTGGAGCACACCTGTCCTGGAAGGTATTCATGGGAATTCCAAGGGATTCACTGGTTGAGGTGACTTTTCCCCAGTCATTCAGCCCCCACTCAGGCTCCTTCCTGATTAATGTCACATAGGGTTCCCTTTCCTCCTTTTCTGTATTGCTTTTCACAGTGATGCTTCTCCAAATTTATAAAAGAGAGCTTGTCCCTTCCCCCTCCTAAATTCGTTTCCTGGGGGTTGTTAACAAACCAGGGGCCAAATAATAAGAAAATTCGAGATACTGTGTTGGAGAATCTGCTTTTAATGGTCAGTCAAGTCACCACAAAATCATAAGCTTTCCGGTCTCCCCCTTGTCTCAAACATATATCTGTTAAAAAAATATATATTAGAAATGGAGTATTCCATCATTCTTGGGATGTTCTGAAATGAAATACTTTGTAGTATGAGAATACTGGGAATAATGGCAATTTTTGCTTAATGATCTCACCTCATCCATTCCCCAATTATTGGAAAAGGATGCCCTGTTCTTTGAACAGGAACCATCCAAATTTGGGGGTTTGAGGTTTATAAAACTTGACAAGGCTCATTGTGAAAAAATATAAAATTATTATTACCAAATTGGGTACAAAAGTGGCTAAAGAATGAGAAATCCAATGTAGTATATTTGCCAAATTTGACAAATGTGACAAATACCACAAAAGTCAGAAAAATAACATTTTCTTAACCACCTGAATGAAAATATCTCTGATATTTTTCCCTCCATTTTTTGCTTGCATATATTTTGAGCATTTATTCACTTAACAATTGTTAAATTTGGTATTATTGCATTAGAAGGATAATCATTCTTTCCTCCATCGTGATTGATGGAAGTTTTGATCTTAGTATTGATAACACACAAAATTTTCTGTTAGCTTTGCAACCTGTTATTGGTAATATCTGGTGACTATTCAGGATCATTGTCAGATGTGAAACAACCGTTATAAGGTGCCTATATGAGCTGTAAGATCTGGAAGAATTTCCCAATACTATCTTGTTTCTCCCACGCTATCCACAAATTTGGGGTAGCAAATTTCATCAGATAAGTTCCTGTCGTGGTACTCTAAGTTCACATCATCTCACAATGAGGGGAGTATGCCTGAAAGATGTTCCTATATTAGGGCAGTGAGGGTAATAAGTATACATGGTCGTGACTAACCTGAAAGTGAATAATATAAAAATATCCCATTAAACCCAAAATAAATGTATCCTCAACTCTCCTTTCCTTTCGTTACTTCTCCCAAAAAGCCTGAGGCCACTCCAGCACAGAGGGAATGAGGCAGGAAGGGAGGTTTAAGTGAAAAGAGGAGGCAGATAGGACTATCCTCCTTACTGTCACACATTTTATGAGACACGTGAACACAGAGCTTGGGCCCATCCTAGGCCTGGTCTTGAAAGATCTCTGGGCAAATCCCTGATGTTTCTTCTTCTGTACCTTCACAGGAAATTTGCCTTTTTATTTAAGGGAGGAACAAACACCAAGCCAAAAGACAAAAAACAAACAAAAAAAAACCAGTGTGTTTTAAGTATCACCAGTAAGAATAGGAACCCTACAAATTATTTGGTTTTTTTTCATATTTAAATATAAGCCATTGGGCTCCTGGATGGCTCAGTTGGTTAAGCATCATGATCAGATTTTGGCTCAGATCATGATCTCCTGGTTTGTGGGTCCACACCCCATGTCTGCCTCTGTGTTGACAGGGTGGAGCCTGCCTGGGATTCCCTCTCTTTCTCTCTCTCTATTTATCTCTCTCTTCCCCCCACCTCTTGCCCTCACTCTCTCTCAAAAATAAGTAAACATTTAAAATATCATACACACACACACACACACACACACACACACACATATAAGTGCATTTTATCAACTTATTTCATTTTACAAAATGTTTAATCTTACCCACTTCATTAGAAAAAGTACAGTTATAGTCTAACTACCCAACCAGGTTTTTTTAGCAATAGTTTTTTTGTCTTCATTAAATGCAGAAGGAAAGTACAATTATGATGTTTTGGGATATGGATTTTGTTATCTCATCTTTAAAATGTGATTTTTACTTAAATATCCTCACGTGCTAAGCATACATGCTAAACCACATTTACTGAAGGCACACCATATGTTACTTCATAAATAAATTATAATCTTAACTAGACAATATATTGGATTATAACAGGCTAAGGGATGAGAAACAAAAATTATTTTTATAAATGAGTGTGATGCACATAAGTACATTAGATCACTACAATTTTTATGACCTTTTGTTCTTAGTCCTTGATATGAACTGTAAGCCATGTACCCGAATTGAAAAATCAATTCAGACTTTTTCTGGAGGCTGGATCGGACCAGTTGTTGACGAAACTAGACTTGCCTATTAGATTGTATCCGGCCAATTTTCCACAAATTGAAGGAGCTCAGTCTGCAGTTACAAAATTTGGATTGAAAAAGTTATTTAAACATAGGATAAAATAAAAAACATTTAATCAAAAACATTAATATAGCAAAGATGTATTAAAGCACTTAACCCATGTTTAGATTTTTTCCAACTCTTTCTGAATCTCTTGGGTTATACAAAGTGCCTCAGGCAGGCATAATTAATAATTGTTAAGGCTTCATGAGGACTTTGTCTACTTATTTAGGTGAAGGCCTCTCAACAATAAATACAATGAGTTCAATATCATCAGTGTTTTGGCCCATCTCATTCATAAATAATAATTCATAAATAATATTCACGAATACATGAACTGATTGAAGTAAAAACAGCTCTACTTATCTCATGAGATTTATTCAAAAATTAAACTTTACTCTTCATTTAAATCACTTTCCAAGTTTGCAATATATTTATTGTGTTAATTATATTAATACATCACTAATAGCACTCATAACTCAATCCAGAAAAATTATTTTTGAACATTTAGAGCCTTATGGTCAGAGAAAATTTAATATAAAATGTTAATGTGTACATATTTTTGTAGCAGTTGTATATTGTGTAATAAAAGACTTGAGAATAAAAATATATTACAAGAGGATAAAAATGTGGGGAAGGTAAGATAAAACAGAATTTGAGGGAGAAAATATAATACTATAGTTTTCCTAATAAAGAAGAGCCATGAATTCTTCTTTAATTTCTTTTAAATTTTTTTCAGAGAGAGAATGTGAGAGAGCAGAGAGAGAGAGAGAGAGAAAAGGAGAGAGAATCTTAAGCAGGCTCCACGTTCAGCACAGAGCCTGATATGGGGCTCGATCCCATGACCCTGGGATCATGAACTGAGCTGAAATCAATAGTCAGGTGCTCAACCAACTGAGCCATCCAGGTGCCTTGAGCCATGAATTTTTTTAATTGAAATTATGGGTATTAAATTCTTAAGGCGCTTGGAGTCTATTGGATACATGTAATTTATTTTTATTATGGTTAGAACACTTAACATGATATGTACCCTCTAAACAGATTTTTAAGTGTGTGAACGGCACATGTCTAGAAATTAGCTTGCCTAACTGGAACTTTATACTCAATTCTCAACTCTCATTTCCCCCTCCTCCCAGCCCCTGCAGACCTCATTCTACTCCCTGCTTTTAGGAGTTCAACTTTTTTAGATTCCACATAGAACTGGGATTATGCAGCATTTGTCTTGGTTTGTCAAGATTTTTAGATGATCATTGAAAAAGGATACTTAAGTTTCAAGATAATTTTAAGGGCTAAACATGAAAAATGTTTGAAGACTGCTGCTATAAGTGCTATGAAGAACTTGCTAACAACATGATTTTTTTTCTTTAAAATACTTTTATTTTCAAGGGAACACATAACGTAAAAGTTAAATAATAATATTGTGACTATAATGAAAATTAGTCCTCCTCTCCCAGGGGTCACCAAAGTATGTTCTGGCAGCTGTTTTTGTAAAATATCATTTTATTGGAACACAGCATCATTGGCCATTTGCTTCCTCATCGTCCAAGGTAGATTTCAAACTAGCACTAGCTTTCACTACTATAAGGAGGGAGATGGATAGGTGCGTTAGACTGTCACACAAACACTTCCATTTTGCTTAAATCCATATTTAATGTTATTTAAAAGTTCTTGTGACTATGTTAACAGCTTACACAATTCATCTCTTTCCTGTGCAATCTTTTGATTTTTCTAAAGTTAAAATTACTTTGATGTGTGCGAAGATAAAATGATATTAATATAAACCTCACATCGTATAGCACTGGGCACTTTCAGTAGTATTTCATCCACGTGTCCCTAGTACAAGCACATAAAAGTGTACAGATCTCATGTATGCAGCTAGATACAACTTTACAAAATGGCACCACTATCCAGATCAAGATAGAGAACATTATTACCACCCTCAGAGTGTCTCTGTTTTCTCCCAGTCATTACAGTCCCAAAGGAAGTGCTACTATTATTTCCATCGTTTTCCTGTTTTTGAACTTGATGTAAATGGAATCATGCAGCAGTTACTCTTTTGTGTCTCATTTTTCTCTGTCATGTCTGTGAGATACATTCATGTGGTTTTTTACAGGCCGTGGCAAATAATTATCATGCTTATTTTATAAGAAATTGCCAAACCATCTTCTCAAGTGGCTGTACCTCAGTGGTGAATGAGAGGTCCTGTTCCTCCACATCCTCACCAGCTGTTGGTGATGTCAGTGTTCTGGATTTTGGCCATTCTAACAGGTGTATAGTAGTATCTCATTGTTTGAATTTGCGATTCCCTCATGACATGTAATGTAGAGCATTTTTTCATACACTTATTCATATGCTGCTGCTTTGGTGAAGTGTCTGTTCAGGCTTTCAGCACATTTCTTATTTGGGTTGTCTGTTTTCTTTATATTTTATATTTTTGGATATATATATATATATGGTTCTTTATATTTTATATATAGATGTTTCTTTATATTTTTTGGATAATCATCTTTTATCAGGTGTGTCTTTTGCAGATATTTTCTCTCAGCCTGTGTCTTACTGTCTCACTCTCTTAACAGTGTCTTTTGCAGAGCACACGTTTTAAAGTCCAGTCTATTTCTTTCATGGGTTGTGTTTTGGTGTTACCTCTACAACCTCATCTCCTGTCCAAAATCATCTAGATTTTCTCCTGTGTTATTTTTTAGGAGTTGTGTAGTTTTGCCTTTTACATTTAGGTCTATGAGCCTTTTGTTTTTTTAAGTTTATTTATTTATTCTGAGAGACAGAGCGAATGTGAGCAGGGGAAGGGCAGTGAGAAGTGGAGACAGAGCATCTCAAACAGGCTCTGCACTGTCAGTGCTGAGCCCCACTCAGGGTTTATAGTCATAAAACTGTGAGATCATGGCCTGAGCCAAAACCAACAGTCGGAGGCTATCTGACTGAGTCACCCTGATGACCCTAGGTCTACGAGCCATTTTAAGTAAATTTTTTTAAGTTTATTTATTTATTTTGAGGGGGGGACACACACACATATGCAAGTGGGGGAGAGGCAAAGTGAGAAGGAGAGAGAGAATCCCAAGCAGGCTCCACACTGCCAGTGCAGAGCCCTGTGTGTGCAGAGCCCTGTGTGGGGTTTAACCCACGAACCTTGAGTCATGACCTGAGCCAAAATCTAGAGCTGGATGCTTAACTGACTGAGCCACCCAGATGCCCCACTAAGTTAATTTTTGTGAAGGGTGTAAGAAATGGGTCTAGTTTCTTTTTCCTTTTGCATGTGGATATCCCAAGTCATCTATCATCGTTTGTGGAAAAGACTTTCTTTTCTCAGTTTTATTGCCTTTGCTCCTTTGTCAAAACATTCTGGCTCTTTTCAAGATTTTTCTTTTCTGTTCTATTCTCTTTCTTCTTCTTTTTCTCTCTCCCTCCTTTTTTTTTTTTTCCTTTCAGCAGTGGAGCATACTATCTGGGCCAGATGTATCTCCATTTTTCTTTTTTTTTTACTTGTTTTGATTTTGTAGACACTTTTGATTATGTAACATGATAGTTTTCATGAATTTGAGAAAATTTTGGCCAGTATTCCTTCTGGAACTTCTTATGTTCTGTTCCTTATTTCTTTCTTTTTAACATTCTATTTAAACACATATTAAATAATTATCTCATATGTGACTCGTGCTTCTTTTTTCTTTTATACATTTCCTTTCTCTGTTCTTTCTGGGCTACAATTTGGATTCTTTGACCTATCTTCAGTTCACCAACCTTCCCTTCTTTGTCTTGTAGGCTATTAAATCTAATCACTAAATATGATTCTTGATATAAATCATGTTTTTCAGGTATAGGATTCCTACACCATTCCTTTTTATGTATTTCACTTCCCTTTTGAAAATCTCTATATTTTTAAATTTTTTTTTCATGTTTATTTTTTAGAGAGGGAGACAGAGCATGAGTGGGGGAAGGGCAGAGAGAAAGGGAGACAAAGAATCTGAAGCAAGTTCCAGGCTCCGAGCTGTCAGCACAGAGTCTGATACAGGGCTCAAACTCACAAACCACGAGATCATGACCTGAGCCGAAGTTGGGCACTTCACTGACTGAGCCACCCAGGCTCCCCTCTCCATCTTTTCTTTTATGTACCCGAATATTTTAATGATAGTTGTATTTTAAAGTATATTTCCCATCACCTATGGGTTTCTTCTTTGTCTATTTTTTCTCTTAGTTTTTTTAGTATTACATCAGTCTCCTAACTACTAATGTTTTATTGAATGCTATATAAGAGATTCATCCAAGTGGGGTCTGTCTTGGAATAATAGTGATTTTCCTCATAGTCACATATTAGTATGAGAGTAACAAAGCAGGCACACATATAGCTTTTGCTGTGATGATTTTTTTTTTCTGACTAGCCACCTTGTAGTAGACATTTAATATAATGTGGGCATAATTACACTCGAATTATTACCCATGGATAGTTATTTATATTACTCAGTCACCCAGTTTTGGGCCAGCAGAGGCTGCTTTCATTGCTGGTCTAGTGTTATAATTTGGTTCGGTCTGGTGACATGTAGACTAACTCAGTATATAAGGCTCTTTCCCCACAAACTACCAGGATCCTCTATCCAGGTCAACAATGTACCCATTTATTTCTCTCACTCCTCTTTCTCTGCCTCTGTCATGCATGTGTGTGCACACATGTTGTATCAATCAGAGTATAAGCAGGAGACAGAAACAATATGGGTTATCTTTGCATATCATTTAATATATATTATCATTAACTAGGTACTGGAGAATGGAAAAGGCAAATATTGACCACTTCTCACTAAGTAGGAGCTGTGGGGCTAGGAGAGAAAAATAGATTCAGTTGAAATTACTGTAAACAGACATCCTAGAAAGAAGCCCCATGGAGTTGACCTCTGGGAAGGTAGTGTCATGTGGCTGGTGCTGATGGCTCTGACAGAGGCCAGTGGTGCTGATTATCAGAATGCTGTACACCTGTAAAGAGATGGAATTACTGAAACAAAATGCCGATCCAGAATAAAGAAATAATTTTGCTGGAATGATGATGAAAAGAATAGGAAATGAGAAGCAAAATAAGGAGAGATTCTCTTGTCCCTCTTCTAGCCTGCCTTTGTTCCTCCGGCAGCCCCCAAGGAATGGTCACCTGGAAAAGAAACAGTAACATTACATTTCTCCCACTCTGGGATGTACATTTATGTCACATTTATACATACCTGAAATGGACATGAATCTTGGAATAGATGGCATGTCATTGCTAAAGTGGTAATGCTTTTCTTTCTTAATGTCATAAAAACTCATGATGTTCCTCATGATCAATGATTTCTTCCAATTTATGAAAGATGGTATCCTTAAAAGCATAAAATGATTTCTGTCATCAGAGTCTCTGCCCTAGTAAGGATTGTTTTCTCTTTCAAGCTCTCACATACCATCTGTTAAATAGTTCAGTTTTGTAGGAGTCCACTATTATTCTTTCCTGTTTATAGTTTCTCCATTATTTCCCCATGTTTTAAAACTTTCTCCTAGAACTGTGGTAACCTTCTTATTTTTGGCTGAACCCTTTCTCAAAAGACATTATGACATCTCTTGGACTTTAGACAGTGAATGGTAATTCTGCAGTCACATTTATAGGCCCTTTTTGTGTCTTGGGGTTTGAGTTGTATGGCTATGAAAACTCCCTTAAAATTACTCTTCTCTGCTATTTTAATTTCAAATTCCCTCTTAATAGTATTTGTTACTCTTCACAGTTTGAAAGTTTTGCTTCAAGATTTATGGCAACCTTTCATTTATCCCTCAAAAGTACCAACACTGACTCTGTGTTAAAGTATAACTCATGTAACTATTGGCTCTTTCCAGAGAACATTGAAATGGTGTCTAGAACCTTATTTCTACCGTATAGAGTGCAACCAAAGTACTTTGTATACGTTCTGTTGTAAATTTTTATGCTTATGATGTTTTATATGGCTCTGGAGTTCGACCTCTTCTCCTCATCTTGAGTTTGATTTGCAGATGTTTTAAATTCTTAGGAGAAATATTAACATGTAATTGGAGTTGGAGGAAAGGTCACACTTTTCATTTCTCTTTGTATTTGATGAAACATATCAATACACAGAAAGAGAAGACCACCTTATAACACTATAGGAGAAAAAATGATTTTGCCCACCAAAATAAGGGGCTCTATATTATTTACTAGATAGTGTATCTACTCAGCTATTTCTGTTAACAAACTGCACCAAAAATCATTACCTGAAAATCTGACGTAATTAGAAGAGCTTGTCTGCATAATTTCTATTTTCTAGGTTACTGCCAGTGACTTTAACCAAAGTTGTGCTGCTGTATGATATAGATAACCATTTTCTCAGATTCCTCTAGATTTTATCACATTTCACCTGGTCTTTCATGGAAATTTCTCCATCCCCCACTGTCTAAACCCTAATCCTATGTCACGTATTTTAGGATTATTTTTTTACAGAAGGACCCCATTTGAGGATACTGATATCTGTATCAGTTAATTACCACCTGCCAAAAAAAGGTCCCTCAAATTCAGTAGCACATAATCATCATTTATGTAATTCTTATGGACATAGGGATCGGTTGGGATTTGGTTGATCCACATTGGCTCAAATAGATGGCCTTGGCTCCAAGATGGACATTGAGCCCAGGTCTGCTCTCCGTGTGTCTTACGCTCTTTGGACCAACATGTTCTTCTCATGGCAACGTCTGAAATATGAGAAGCTAAGCGCCTCTCCATGAACATGTTTCAAACCTATACTTGAGTCATGCCTGCCAATATTTCATTGTCAAAGCAAACTGAATGGTCAGAGACATACATCCTACCCACAATAGGAAGAGGTTGGGATGTATATTTGCTCAACAATAATTTAAGCGATCGTAGTGGTTAACCATAGAGTAAACCTAAAAATCTCAGATAAAACTTCCATGTCAATTGATCTTTTAGTATTTCTTTCATCCTACAACTGTTGGTCACCTCTCTCGGAAATGCTAAGTAGAAAATGATCCTTGTCTTCCTGGAAAATAGATTTGTAGTATTTATACAGTTACAGACACACATGAATGCATGTAATGTAACTACGTATCTCCTTTCTGACCTTTGAAAATAGCTTTTTCTTGACAGAGAGTGCACGCTTAGAGAGAACCCAGGAGATTTCCCCCAAATCTGAGCTCTGGCTAGCATCTTTTAAAATCAGGTGCCTTTATTTTGAAAGGCTTATAAAGAACAGACTCAGAAATATAAAGTGGGTTTAAAAAAAGCCACTGAGAACAGAGCACAATGCACAGCCAGACGCAACAGTTAATAGACCAGTTAGTAAAACCTTGTGTCAGACAGGCTAGCATCTTTGCATCAATAATCATATATTTGTTTTTATGTACAGGTGTTTCAGGCCTCTGTGCTTCCAATTATTTCTGTGAGTTCTGTCTCTCTGATAGGCACTCTCAGGACAATCCCTCTTCGCTCTTACTGTACGTCACTTAAACCAGAGACATTTACTTTGAGATTTGGCGGAGGGGGGTTGATAATTTTGTTCAGTAAAACAATTCTAGAAGGTAGAAACTTCCCGTCTTAAAGTTTTCTATGTACTAAATATTTCACCACCTTCACTTCCCACAAGGTGCCTGGACTGTGGTTACATAAGAGGTGGTAACTTTGAACTCTCCCTGCAGGCCCCAAAAGAGAAGAAATCATTGTGATTCTCCTGAGTGTCATTTGGAAACGCTCCCAAACTTCTTTCCACATTGTGATAAATAATGTCAACCAATTCCCCAATCCAAATAAAGTATAATACTAAGACTTATTGGCTCTGTCAAAGAGTTGTCCAAACATTGAAACAGCCAGGAGGTCATTATGCTCCAAGGGCCTGATCTACAAATACATCTTTGGGGCTGATTTTCTTAGGAACAGAGAATAATCCATAGCACCCTGGACCAACGTGCTATACCTAGTGAGTCTGGGAGGCTTTTCTAGTACCAGGAGTGGCCAACTTCAGTGTGCTCTTCCCGGGTGGGGGAGGATAGGAGGAGATAGGGTAGTGATGAATAGTAGAAAGGGGACCAATTTACATGAAAACACAGCAACAATCTTTCTCTTTCCATATGTGCATGAATTAGAAAGTAGTCTGGTTGGTACTTCATCCCATGAGATCTATTCTCTGAAGTATGTGTCTACCTCCCATTAGCCTTGTATGAATGAGGCTTTTGTACTAATAATGAAGCTCAAAGAGGGAGACCTTTGCTACCTAATCCATAGGGGTATATTCTTCTCTTGATAAACCTGTAATTCGCATCATAGCTAATGGGAGTTCTAAACTGACATCAAAAAACCTGTCTGTCCCATTGAAAAAAGGTAAAGGTCTCTCCTGGCAGGCCTCATTATCATTCAAGCTGATCTCTTCTCTCCTGCTTCCCTCTCAAAGGATGTGCCTCTCCCTTGAGGTACTTATAAGAAGGGAGAGCTTTGGAAATTGCCCATCTGGTAAATAGAACAGATTTCAATGCAGTTTACTCTGAGATTCTTAGTCTGTTTCTCTGGGATACCAATGAAAAGGTTTCAAACTCAGAAAAGACATTATTCTTTCAACAAAATGGGTTCACATTTACTCACAGAGCGTATGTTCTGCAAATGTGATACAGCGAAGGTTTTTCTGAAACCATAAAAGTTTATGAATTCTTTAGTTCTAATGAATAAAATCACACAAGCTATTCAGATCTCTCTGTGCATAGTGTAGCCCTTTTCTTTTTCTCCTACGTAGAACTTTTTAAGCTATTAAGAGAATGGAAGTAGGGAGTAGGAATCGAAACTGGTATGGAAAATGATTCTTTTTAAGACAACATTTTTCAGCATTTTCAATTTTTGGCTGTAGCATTCATTCTGACACTTTGTGGAATGGCACCTTGCACTGTTGAGTGGGCCACGTTGTGTCTCCTTCGAGATGATGTCCTGCTCCTAAACATGAGCTATATATGCTGGACGTTTTTGCATGCCACATAATAGTGCACCCCCTTAACACAATGTTCACTAAACCAAATGGAGTTATATGACCCATGGTTTGTATTGTTAGCAACAAAGCTAAGCTGAACTACATTTCCCAGAATCCTCCTCATCATGTTTCCAAGTTAAAGATACAAAAGAGAAATTCACATTAAATTTGGAAGGTGGAAGGAAAGCAGTGGTCACCTCCTTCTATAGGTTATACTGCGAGGTAGTCTGAGAGCCTGACAGACAGACCGCTCTGGGGATTCCAGCTTATCCTCACTCTCCCCCTGAACATGCAGTGACCCCCACATTTGCCACCAGATGCAGAAGCAACAGGCTTCCTCTGTATGTGGAAATAGACCTCCCCACAAGCCTCCCTGATGGCCCCACCCTAGAATCTGGACCTTTTTGCCTTCCCAGATTTCTTGGAAAACCCCCAATGGCCTCCTTGCACCAGCATTTCAGAGTCAATCCACAGTGGCCTCCTGGTCACCCAGCTTCTCCACATTTGTGTCTAGCCTTATTCATAAAACAGATCTCTTATTCTATGACACTCCTAGGAGCTTGGCTTCCCTGATTGAATCTTGGCACATGTGGCCTGTATATATTCATATAAAATGTGAGACCCCTGGCATTCTTTCGGAAAAGAAGATAAATGGTTCCGGTGCCTCGTAAGGTTTTTGTAACAGCCAAATCTGATTGACTCTGCAAATAATGCTGCTGCATTCATTTGACGTTGAAGTAATTGAGCCAAAGGGTAACTCTGTGAAAGAGGGGCACACCATGTAAATTTATAGTCAAACAAGATCTTAGAATAGTCTCCTGGAAGGAAAAATAATTTTCTCTACTTACATTATTCCTAATATATAGACATATCTTTAGCATGAAAAAATAGTAATTTCACCTTAATGTTACTTATTTAGATAATGCAACTTATAGCAAGTACTTAAAGGTGATACATTGTCACTTAAAATACATTCTCTAATCTTGTTAGTCTCTTCCATATTTTAATTAATGAACATATTACATCTTCTATTTTGTAGAAAGAGGAAAATAAGAAAACGTATTCTGGCCATTGAGTAAACTGGTATTCTGCCAAAGCTATATTATGCTTTTTTTTAAGTTTATTATTTTGACAGAAAGGGAGAGAGAGAAAGAGGGAGAGACAGAGGGGGGAGAGAGAGAGAATTCCAAGCAGGCTCTGCACTGTCAGCACACAGACTGATACAGGGCTCAAACTCATGAACTTTGAGATCATGACCTGAGCCAAAACCAAGAGCCAGATACTTAACAGACTGATCCACCCAGATACCTGCTAGGTTATGCTTTTTATAAGTTGAATTATACATTTATAGTATTGGAATATATTCTTTGTTTTATAATTAGAGAAAATGCTTTGAGAAAAATAGAAGTTGCAATGTGGAACAGAAATTAAACTTATCTAAGTTCTAAATAGTTCTAACAGTTATTTTTAGGCCCTCATTTAGGTAGCATTGGTTGTTTTACATGTCTAAGGTGTGTTGTTCTAATTCTCAAATAATTATATGGCTCTAGTGATAATAAACCCCTATGGTTGCATAGTCTTAAATTTGTTCTAAATTCTTTGGTCTCACATTTCTTAGCCCGAATTTGGCAAATTTTACAGACTTTATCATAATTCTATTTTCACATCCTACAAGGCTCTAAGTTTCTACCTTAGTATCAGCACACTTCCATTTACAGGATTTTACCTCTCACAAAATGAAGTGACCCAATGTTGCCACCTCACCCTAGGATTAAGGAAAACATTTACAGGAATACATCGGTGTTTTACCATGTGTCCCAGCACTCATCTGTCCCAAGTATCTGCAACTCATATAAAAGCCTTATGTTTGCTACATGGTTCTTTTTATTTTTGAAGATCTAAACAAACCGTAAAGTAGTATTTTAAGTCTGGAATTAAAGAGATAGAGAGAGAATGCTATCTGATTCTACTACCATGTGGGGTAGAGATAAATCTCAAGTTTTATTTAATAACAGAACCATTCCTTACCTTTAGCTGTAAGTGCTTATGGTACTACAAGAAAATAATAAAATATTGACTGAAAGGTAGTACTGAGGGTTCAAGCCAGAGAACGATGTCCAAATGGATTGTCAGGACAGAGAACTGAAGACAGAAAGTGAAAACTGGGAGCAGGGACGGAAGCTAAGAGGTAGGAGCACCAAGAGGGTAAAATAGGTATTGTCTGATGGTAGTAAAAAAAAAATAAGGTGGAAAAGCCTGAAAGAATCCCAGAGACAGAGAGTTGTGCCTGATGCTGAACTTCTATACCTTTTGTGTGAGAGGGATGGACCCATTTAAAAGCACAACTAAAATAAAGCTGAGCATAGCTTTTGATTATTCTGAATCCACTCTCTGTGATTGATTGATGGGTCACTTATTTAGATAGAACTTTTTCCAACACGGTTTTCCTTTCTCCCCAGGTTTTAAAACTTTTTATTTGCATAATTTAAAAATTGTGGAGATGCCTGGGTGGCTCAGTAGGTTAAGTACCCAACCCCTAGTGGGGGTTCAGGTCACTATCTTATGGTTCATGGGTACAAGTCCTGCATCAGCCGCCTTGCTGATGGTGTAGAGCCTGCTTGGGATTCTGTCTCGCTCGCTCTCTGCCCCTCCCTTGCTTGCATGTGCCCATGGTCTCTCTCAAATAAACTTTCAAAAAAAAAAGATTAAAAACAATTGTGCATTCCAGTAATTAAGATCCTTTGAATGAAAGAATGGGGCTCTAATTAAACTGCATTTTACAGCCTGCAGGACACCTTGGACCAGCTTGGTTTTTACTCTTGATTTCGCTGTCCTCTCGCCCATCTTCTTCCTTCACCACATGAAAGTTCTTTTCCTTCCCTGCCAGCCAGACAGGTAGAAGGGAGAGGCAGGCATGGCCTTTCTTGTCAGTGGTTCTGGATTCTTTGAGGCGCAAAGGGGCTAACACAGTCATTGAAACTGGGTCCAGGCTCTTGGCATCTTACAAAGTAAAACAAGAAGGCAATGGTTGTGGGATGGATAGTGTATTAGCAGCGGACACCTCATTATAATCCACCTGCTTGCTTCTCCTGTTCAGTCATCTCTTTGGAAGGCAGTGGATTTTTCTCTTGCATTTCTGTCTTCTTCAATGTCGATTTACTGAACTTCTCAATCTCAGCCCTCCTGGGTTTGTCAGACGTGGTTGCAGAGGAAGCGGACCGAGGCATGGGAGAGAGCGACATCCATTCTGCGCCGTGGCCACTGCCGAGTGTTTCCAACCAAGTTTTATTTACTTTTTCCTTATCCCCAATCTTTGGAAAGAATTATTGAGCGCTGTTATTCCAATTTTGGGTGTGAAATATACTGAGCATGACCCTGACCTGGGCAGCATGGTTCTTGACTTTGCCTTATGAGTCTTCTGGCCCCCAACTGAGACTGTGAGATGGAGAATTCTCGGCCTTTGCTTTGGAATCACACTTGACTGTGGCCACAGCAGATAAGGATTGCCAGACCTCACAATGGCCTTGAATCTGTTTCCAGTTCCTCAGCCTGCTGATCCTGATATGCAGGACTCTGGCTGGGGATTCTGGAAGGCTGGCCAAAGTGCTCTATAGCCTATGTAAAGTTGACTGTACTGTTCTGCTTAATAATGTAATTTAACTGTATTTTGGAAAATAGAATTACTCCTCCAAGCAAACAGGACTAAGTACCCACCAGAGACTAATTGAAATGCTTATCACAGGACGAGGAAGTACCTCCGCCTTGTGCCTCCTGAGTCTAATGCTGAGAGCGCAGTGCTACAAAGATGCACACACACGGCATCTACAATACAAAGGATGGAGGCAAAGAGGGACAGGAGGTGTCAGAAAGGATAATAAGAAAGAAGTACTTAAATGGAGACTGAACCCAAGAAAGAGACTGGGAAAACCAGGAGGAAGTCCTTTCTCTCTGTTCAGAAAGGCACTATTTATACTAAAGGTCTGGTCCTGGTTCAGTAATTTTTCGACTTTGATGACCAAAGTGGGTAATTGAGACCTCAAGTAGAAAAACACACCCCTGGTTGCCATTACACCCTTTTGCCTGAATTATCTGGACCTTTACTTTTCCACAAAGTCTTGTGCGGTATGTTCTGGGAGAGAAATAGCAAGAGAGAAATATCCACCGTTTCGCGGGGACTTCTTACCCAGCTAGTGCA
This sequence comes from Acinonyx jubatus, assembly GCF_027475565.1. Lineage (NCBI taxonomy): Eukaryota > Metazoa > Chordata > Mammalia > Carnivora > Felidae > Acinonyx > Acinonyx jubatus. The sequence goes on along the minus strand of NC_069387.1, from coordinate 14,723,786 downwards.
AAGACAATGGCAAAATGAAAGGGAGGACCTGAAGGAAGGAGTGCAGCAAACTTGTGCCATGAAAACAACGCACAAATGATTTAATACTCAGTAGAGAAAACCTTGGGAATTTACTTGTGGGTGTTTTTTTTTTAATGGGATACCAGTCAGGAATAAAAATGATACCCAACTTCCCCCACAAGTGCATACAGAGATTAGCTAAACTTGAATCAAAGCTGTAGACACAGGAAAAAATAGTCTTTTGATGAGACGTGGGGGCGACTTCTTAGACCTAACTGTGGCGCCCATCAACAGGGCAACCAGGGGGAACCCACAACTTCTCTGTGCTTGATGTGAGGGAAAGGTGAGGGAAAAAAGAGGAAACGCCCAATCTGTGATTCATGACAGTTCTGTGTGCAAGGTACTGTTTTTTGTAAAAATTTTATGGGAGTAAGAAATCTTGGCAAACATGAAACAGCAAGGAACTCTCATCATCCATGATCCAAATATTAGAAATCTAAGCATTTTCCATTTTGGCCAATCGGAGGATACCTTTGCCCCGGCAAGGATCCAAGAAAGATGCAAACATCATCTGAGAGTAAATAGGTGGAGAGAGAAGAATCAAGGGATCGTAGGTCGATGGCATTGGAAGACCTGTAATTCTTTGCAACTTCTATTGGTATACAGCAGCTGTATTGATACACACAGGCGCACTTAATAAAATAACAATAACATACAAAATTGTCTGTTTATTCTTTGTTGAGGTTTTCTTTGCGCATAACATTTTCACTGACTTTATTTGAGCCTGTGAGGAGAATCAAATTATGCTTATTAAAAATATGTGTATTTCTGGAGGGATATGCATTCCTATAACCTTCATTATGATGCTCTTAATTAACCAATATGCCTCATAATAAAGTATCTAGCTGTCACCAAAATCAACACTTTTCAGTTATTAATAGATTAAGGAAAGAATGTTAATTTCTTCAAGCTCCATTTCATTTGGTCTCATTACTTCAGGAGCCAGATGGTTACAGGGCTGGACCTGTCAACAGTTACTGTGAGAAAGAATACATTCAGAAACACCCAACTGAAGTATGAATAACAGCTGAAAAATGAATTCTGGGGACGCTGTGCACAATGCAGAAAGCGGGGCAGAAAGTTATTCTGCTGAGAAATACGGAAAATTATGAATCAGGTCTATTTTAATTGATGGCTTTTTTTTCCCTGAACACCCTCTCCTTACCTGCTCCCCCCCACCCCATTCAATTTTCTCCCCCCCAAATAACAGCCCCACAGCTCCAGCTGTGCTGTGAAGCAGCTCTCCATTTTTCAGGTGTCTGATGATTTCTCTTGTCCCTCGTGCTGCTGGGATTTGACAGCTCTCCTACACTGTTGGTTGATTGATGATGTCAACTTGGAAGAGACAGTTCCACCCGCAGCCAATTTTGTCAAGATGTTTTCTTCTTTGATTTTAAAAATTCTTTCTGAGTGCTTCAAAAGGAAACCACCCTGAAGGTCACCTCCAGCTTGGCTCCTCGGTCTGGTCTGTGGCTGACTGTGTTGTAGGATGTAAAATGAATGAGGTAGTTGCTTAGACTATGGTACCTGTTGGGTGAAACAATGTCTAGGTTTGCCGACAACTTTAAGGTTCTGTCGCTCGGTAATTCAACTGGGTGATGGTCCGTGTTCAAAGCCAGGAGACAGGATGTTGGACTCTGAGACCATACTTGGGGTGAAGTGTCTGTGCTTTGGAGCAAGTCGTTTGCTCAGAGTACACCACGGTCTCTGTTACCGGCCAAAGAGGATCAATATTTTTTCCTTGTGAAATTTTTTGTGATGTTCAAGTGTGAAGTGTTACGCAGCTCGCATATCTGTGCCACAGTAACTCACATGGTACTGTTTTGTATTTCTGGTCCTTCTTAACCACAGATGTGTCCCAGCACTTGCCCCCTGGTAGACCTGAAGCCATTTGCAACCTGCTTGCTTGCTTGCTTGCTTGCTTTATTTATTTATTTATTTATTTATTTATTTATTTATTTAAAGGAGAGATTCAAGTAGCACAGATTTGCTCATTTCTGGTCATTAGTACCTCTAAGCCTCGAGACTGGAAATTTTAGCCTTATAGAGCTTGAGGGAGTCCTAGAGCTTTCTTGTCCGAAACTTGCACTTTATATGAGCAAACTGAGAAAGACCCATGTAAGCCCCAGATGAATTCAGAGCTGACCCTAGGCTATGAATCTTATTAAATTAAAACGGTTACATCTCATTGTAGATCCTAATCTATGACATTCACTTAGCTATGCTTTTATTGATTATTTTTTGAGAACCTACTATGTCCTACGTACTACCATAGCCATGAGGGGATACCAGATGAGTAAGCATATCACCCATTGGTTATTTCCAGCAACCTTTTCAACTTCTATAGAAAAGTAACTTTAGAAATTAACTTACCCTCAGGCAATTGTTTCATTCTTAACAACAACTTAATAAAAGGGTGCTTAATTAAAGATAAGAGTATATTACTTTTAGGATATATTTTCCTCTATATAATGAAAAACAATCCCATTCTGTGACTCTTTTACCCAGGCTGATGATCTGAACTTTAAAAGGGCGGGGGGTGGGGGGGGAGGCGGCGGGGAGAATCTAGTTGAACTGTCCAAAGGAAAGAAATTCTAGTAGATCTGAAGAGGAACATTTGCTGTCCATGAACTACTTAACACTTCTCTCTGAAAGGCACCAGACTCTTCAGTCAGCTCTGTTTCTCTTGAAAGTTTCTCTCCTTCTCCCCAAATTGATTGAGAACCAATCTGCTAAGAATATACAAAGGTGTGAGCAGAGGATACTTGGTTCTAAATGAATGGTAGGCAAACTTACTGCAAAATAACCTCAGAGGAAACTGTCAATGGGACACATTATTTTTCTCCTTGAATTCAAAATGATCATAGGTATCTTTGAGTACCATGGTACAGTAAGGTATATGCCTCCAGGTAAAATGATTGGCTTAACTGCGCAGAAAAATGCCAAAATGAAACTTCACCCTTAATTCTAGGCATTAAAATTAAACACATAGTCAATAATCATGGCACAAGACCGTCTTCTTTCTAGTCTTCCTTCTGGGCCAGCTGTATTTATCCTGAGAACTCTAGTGGCTCATCACTGGTGTAGACTAAGAACACCACTGGCAGACTAAGAATACCACTTGTTTGGGTAACAAGGAAGGCAGGCATGTCAGGACCTGGAAATGTTTATCTGTATAAGAATTGAGTACCCTCTTGGGAGAGATCCCATCTTAATGGTGGAGTGATCCCTGCATATTAAGTTTAGCTCCGTAAAGCGTCTCAGCCATTGGAGAGCAGGGTAACTCTTAATAGAGTACATTGTTTGTCACCAGTATTTTCCCAAGCCAATTCACCCACCTGCGTGTCCATGAGACTTGGAAGGGGAGCACTAATAGAATAAACTGAATAAGCCATTTTCTCACAAGCTTGTTGCAGTCATTGGAAATCCAAAGCATCTTGGATGACAATGAAAGTGAGGCTTTCTGTTCCTTTGGGCATTGGGTGTATGACAGACACTGGGCTCCAGCTCATGATTCCAGCCATGACTCCAGTTTCAATGAGAGCTGGGGTCTGTGCTGTTTTTGATGTTTGCTTGTTTGTTGTGGTTTTTGACACTATCCATCACCCATAGCCTCAGCCGCAGCCAGAGGCAGTGCCTGGTGGTGTTGGATGCTGGAACAAGGGATGACATAGTCTCAGACTTTCTTCAGCAGGGACCTTCCGCAAGAGCAGGAACAAGGACTCAGCTGCCAGATCACCAAAGAGGATCCGAGGAGGAAAAGAGAGTGGGAGGCGCCTCTCCCTTGCTCAGGGGATTTGTTTGTGAGGACACAATAACAGATCCCTTGGGGTTCCTACAAATCGCCAGGGGAAGAAAGTGGAGACTTGGAAGAGAATAAAACATGTTCCAGAAGTTTCATTGTTGGGGAAATAATGCCCAGGAAATACTATGAAGTGGCCCCATTTTATACTTAGAATGCTGTGACCTGGAAATTAAAACAAACAAAAATCTTCAAGAGACAGTAGAGTAGTCCTTTATAAAAAACAAAGGAGAGCCACGATTTCTATATTTAGTCTTTGTTATGCTTCTAACTACCAGACACTGGAAAGGCCACTCTGTTTTTCAATTCACCATGTTAGAATGTTATAATTGGGTATTATTCAGGAACCATCTTTTAAAGTCCTATAGCTATAGCTATTTATTCTCTACTATTTAGAAAGAGGCCTAACCTTCCCCTCAGCTTGACTAAACTTGGAACAGCTTTCTTCCTGACTATAAGCCCCTGACCTCCCTTTACTTTGGCATTTACTTTAGAAACATTACAATTGTAAATTCTTTATCTACCCCTTTGAGGTATAAATCTCTCGACCTCTAGCAACTTTTAATCCAGGAACATCTTTCTCAAAGACCTGAGAGCCATCCTTTTGAGATGGAATCCTCAAGAATGATGGCACCCCATGTTTCAGCATCTGATGTCCATAAGCACCAATTAGCAAATCCTGGTGGCCTAATCTCTCCGCTAACATTCTCTGGTATTTTTTCCCTAGCTTATCCCAGTGCTTAAAGATCTTCCATCTTTGGTTGAGTGGAATTCTGTGTATTTTCTCTCCCCTATTGCAGTAGTCTGGAATAAAGTATTGCTTTTTAAATTCTGTCCAGGGCAATTTTTCTTTGATACCCCCTGTAGACCAGATTCTTTTCTCTGTTGTTTAGACTAATCCTGGCCAGGGGCAGGAGGGATTTTACCTGGTGTAAGAGCCCCTTGTTGCTGTTCTCACTCTGATATAAACAAACTTCCATCTGGTTGCTAAGCTCCAACCTGACCCTCATTCCCCTTGAGATGTCCTGTTTTTATAAGACAGATTTGAGCTTGGTCAGTGTTTCTCAATTTTTCTTTCTGGGAAACTGCCTGGTTTTTGCCTCATGTCCTGACTGTCCCCCTGTCCTGATATGTATCAGCTCTACATTGTTCTCTTCCTTTCTGTGGACACTTCAAAGCTTGTTATATCAGCTTGGGTTCCATGTTGCCTGCCTGGACTGAAACTGGGCATAATGTTGAGACCCTCTGGAAGCAATGTTTAACATTTAAGATGGTAAGGATGCCTTGGGCATTTGCAACCAGGTTACTTCTCCCTGGCTCTCCTTATCTTGATTCAGTGAATTAGTCTAATTAGTCTAATTCCAAATCCTTGCTCCTGCCTATGTGGCTTATTTTATTGTGATTTAGTGAAATTTTCTCTCTTGACTTCTGAAGTTTTTGAAAAGGAAAAATAAGTGGCCTCTGGGTCAGACTTTAAAAGGTAGATTGGGGCATCTGACTGGCTTAGTCAGTAGAGCATGCGACTCTTGATTTCAGAGTCATGAGTTCAAGCCCCATGTTGGGTGTAGAGCCTACTAAAAAAGTAAAATAAAATAAAAATAAACAAGGTAGATGATGAATATTTATTACTCTAATCATTTTAACATCCTATGGAGGAGATATATTGCTGCCCTCAATTTAGAGATGAGTAAACCAAGGCTCAGAAAATTTTAAGCTTGTTCAAAGACATCGAACCAGGGCACAACAATATTGTTGAATTTTTTTAAGTGCTATTTTTTTTTTTAACTGGAATCCTCCTGCTTCTAAATCTTGTGCTCTTTCTTCCGTACCATGCTTAATTCCTTCTGGTTGTAAACAGTATTAATGAAATACCTTCACAAAGTTTTCAGGGAATGAATGTAAAATTCAATTCAGCAATTTAAGATATTATTTTCAGTGGAAATTGACTAAAATTATAAAGTATTATAATATATATATAATATACGTTATAACATATAATTATATATGCCACATATATTTGTAAGTTCCACCTGAATACTTTGGGAATCATTAAAAACTGGTTTTGGTGAGTCCTTTAGTAAATATTTTAGAATTTGTATGTGTGCTTTTTTATACATATACGTCTTGTTTTCACGGGATTTTTCCTTAGCATCTGCTTCTCTCGCCCCATCACATGTATTCTCCCACACAGTTTACTCATACTGTATTATGTCTTTGTATTAAATATCTTTGCTTTCTATTGAGCTCTTTTCTAGGATTCTACCATCATGTCAGTTGCCTTTAAAATCCCAAGATGAGCAGTATTGTGCTTTTTGGTTTATGTAAATCTGAGAAATTTGGGGCAATAAAGGAACATGGTCTTGTGTTTCCTGAGTGCCTTGTAGTTTCCTGGCATGATGGGCTTCTTCCCTAGGGCCTGTTGCCAGCTCTCAGAAATCTAGCCATTGGGCCATAGGTTTTAGGGCACTGCTTCCTTCCTCCCTCTAAAGTATGAGGATCAAGGATACATTACTGCCCTCTGTTCACAGTTCACTTGAAACACTGCTCCCTAATTCACTTTCAGGCAGGAACAACACCGGCTAGATCACCTTAAGATGATGTATTAGTTTCCTATTGTCACTATAACAGATTGTCACAAACTTAGTGGCTTACAAGAACACAGATTTTTTATTTTACAGTTCTAGAGGTCAGAAATCCAAAATCATTTTCACTGGGCTAAAATGAAGATGTCAGTAAACTTTCGTTCCTTCTGGAGAGGCCAGCGGAGAGTTCTGGTTTTGGTTTTTGTTGTTGTTGTTGTCGTTGTTGGGTTTTTTTGTTATTTGTTTATTTTTTGCCTTTTCAAGTTTCTAGAGATCACCCAAGTTTCTTGGCTCATGGCCACTTCGTTTATCATCAAAGCCAGTAATAGAGTATATTCTCTCCTTTCTGACCTCTGTTTCTGTCCTTATATCCTTTCTCTCTCTCTCTCTCTCTCTCCGTGACTCTTATAATGCCACCTTTTTATAATGATCCGCGTGGTTATATTGTGCTCTTCAGGATAATCTGGAATAACGTCTCCATCTCAAGATCCTTAACTGAATCACTGTTAACAACTTCCTTTTACCATATAAGGCAACATATTCATAGGTCCTAAGGATTAGGATATGGACATTATTGGGGAACTATTTTCAGCCTACAGCAAATGGTTTCTCCTTTTTTTTTTTAAAGTTACTTATTTATTTATTTTGAGAGAGAGAGAGAACCAGCATGCAAGCAAGGAAAGGGCAGAGAGAGGCGGGGCGGGGTGGGAGAGAATCCCAAGCAGGCTCTGTCAGTGATGTCAGTGTAGAGTCTGACTCAGGGCTCAATTCCAAGTGCAGTGAGATCATGACTTGAGCCAAAATCAAAAGTCGGATGCTTAACCAACTGAGCCACCCAGGTGCCCCAAGGGTTTCTCCTTTCTAATGTTGATGACAAAACTGGTAGAATAAAATAGCCTAACCTATTTTTCTTTCTTTCTTTCTTTCTCTTCCTCTTTCTCTCCTTACTTTACTTCTTTCTCTCCTCCTTTCCTTCATATGCTCCCTCCTTTCCCTCTCCCTCCCTCTTTCTTTCAACATTAGATCTGATCCTACATAGAAAGAGTGGACTTCAGGGTGTTGGAAAGATTAAATGGAATGATGAAGTATAAACTTTGAGCCCTAGTTCTAAGTCTCCCATGGTTATTAAAGAATCAGAAACATTACTCTTTGTTCTTCTCTTTCCCTTAATTTATTACATGGCATTATTTTCTAGCTTTCTTTTTATCAAATTCTGGCTGGATTCCTCAAACAATTCCTCAAAAAAATTTTTGACAGTTGAACATATTCTTTCTTAAATTTTAACATGTCTTAGGGGATAATCAGTAGTTTTCAAAAGCTTATACAATAACTCCAACTGTATGCATTTACCAGATTACTTGTTCCAATTCTTTCCTGGAAACAAATACGCCATAAGGCCAATGCACTTCTAACAACCTGGATCATCTGGAACTTTAAAATCAGAGAAAGAGCTGTTCCCATCGGTCCTAATAAGCAGATGAAAAATAGAATTCTCCAAAGGTCTTTACCTACATACATTTTAAAATTTCTCATGTCAAAAGAAACCTCTTCTGCCTTTAATATAAACAAGGGACAAAATTAAATGCAAAAGAGTCTGCTAATGCAAGATTGAGATTCTCAGAGGAACATCAATTTTCCCACATTCCACACATTCTGAATATTAAGGTATCGCATTTAATACAGCAGCTAGTTCTGAATACCACAGTATTTGAAGTATAATGGATACAAATGAAAGGAAAGGCAGCCAGTCTTACTTTTTTTAGTATGTATGACCAAAAGAGTCAATTCTTGATTATTCAGTCTAATCATTGAGTGTTAGTATGATCTTTGTCTCTCTTGCTTTCCCCTTCCTTTTCTGCTGTCCCTTCCACTAAAGGACCCTTAAGCTCAGGGAAAAGAAAGAAAATAAGAGTAGGCAATTTGGTTTCCACTTCTTTGTTCAATTACTGGTTTGGGAAATGTGGACGCAGGGCCAGGTTGAAATAATCATTAATCAGGAAATATTACCCATATCTTGTCCCTTGAGTAATTTACCATAAAAAATTTGGATCTTAGGGTTTCACTCTTAAGTGGTTCCTTAAAATGGTCCACAAACAGACATCTAATATAATTTCCTCTAAAACCATTAGAATTTTTAAAACTTTTATTTTATTTTATTTTATTTTTAATTTCAAGGAAATGTTTTTGTAAACAGGAAATAGGATAGAGGCAAACTCAATGGACCATTTACCCGAAGTGGAAACAAGCACATGCCAGATGAAGTAATTCATACACTCTGACTTTACCACACTTCCCAGGTTTTAAGAAATACAGAGACAATTTGCAACAAAGATGCTGTGGAATATCAAGAGCAACACTCTGTATTTATACAGCACCTTTCTTCCAGAGAGTTCAGAGTGCTTTATAAACAGTATCTCATTAATCTTCACAACCTCCCTATATGGAAGGCAGTTTCAGCTATCATTACTCACATCTTTATCAACAAGGAAACAGTTGCCTGCAGAGTGGCTAAGCACCTTGTCCAAGGTCACTGAGGGAGTGAGTGGCAAAGCCAAGAAGAAAACTCAGGGCTTTGACCTTCCAGTTTAGTATTCTCTCCAAGAGGCTCCAGTGAAGGAAGAGCAGCTTCTAACATGCATATTCATAAGTCTCCCAAAAAAATATCTAGCATTTCTCAATATTTTCATCTGCCCAGCTTTGATGCTAATTGGTGCCATTTGATATACAAATCCAATGGTTGTCGTAACGGGGAAATATTCAAACCATACTGAGATAGCCCACAGGTCTCAGTCTCTAAGCTTCCTGAATCACCTAGATACTAGTAGTCGAATACCTCATTGGACCGATCAGGTAACAGAGCACTGAGGAGCACACAGTAGCCACACAGGATATGAAGACCCTGCTTGAAATGACTAAGCTTTCAGTCTCCTTCCCAAAAATAGGTGGTAATGCCTGTTCGAGTAAATTGTCACTAGTTAGTTCGATAAACATTTCTTTATTATTTGTCATTTAGTGTGTGGTAAGCAGAAGCTAAGGCTGCATACCTGTTCTCAGGTAGCTTATTATCTAGTGGAGAAGTATGGAAATGAGTACAATGTCATAGAGAGGATGATGGCTAATCTTGTCTGGGGCCATTAGAGCAGACTCCAACTCCCAAAGCTCTTGTCCAACCATGCCTTTAGATTCAATCATAGTATCTCCTTTTCCTGGACCTCTCATTCATTCCTCCTTGCATGGCAGACATGTTCTAGTCTTCAGGTAACAGGTTAACTGCATCTCCTCAGAGAGGTTTTCCTGACTCTTCCAACAGGTTTCCCCTGGTTGTTGTCAGTCGCATAACTCCATTTTTCTTTACAGCGTTCATCTCAGTTGGTGTAGTTGACCTGTTTGTTAACCAGTTTATAATCTGGCTTGCTCTCTAAACTGTAAGCTCCATGGAAAGCAGGAACATTGAATATTTAATAGTGTGCACACAGGGAATATAGGTAACCAAAAGGGTGACAGCCCTTAGCTTCTCTTTCATCTTATATAATATAAGCAAACTGACACCTTTTAGCGTTGTTGCAAGAATTAAATGTACAAATAGACACAAAACTGCATCACACAGTGTTAAGCACATATATTCAATACATGGTAATCTGAAAGTGGCATTAGATATCCGTGGATTTAACAATGTGCAAGTTATTGATTATTTTGTCAAATGTGAATTTTTTTGTGGAGCAGTAGGAGTTGAATAAGCCAAATTAATGAGTTATAACTATTTTTATAGAAGTATATTGTGTAAAGAAAAGACATCAGAGCTAGGATTGCATAGGAAGATATAGGATTGCAGGGAGTATGTGTATGTTCATGTGTGTATGTGTCTGTGTGTATGAATTTATCTGCTGGGAGACTGAAAAATACAGGGTAAGAAGGCAGAGCTGATGGAATGTGGTATCAGTGAAACATGAGAATATGGAGAAATTAGTCTTGGGCATAACAAAGAACATTATCTGTGAGATGCACAGATGAATATACATGTGACAAATTATTTTTACAGTGAACATTTCCTGAGTACTCACTAACTGGTAAGCAGTAACTAAGGGCTCTCATACTTGAAAGTAAGTACCTTTATTTTCATCCATTTATATCTGAGGAAACCACAGATTAGAGGGTGACATAATTGCCAAAGGTCACACACATAAACAGTAGTATGAACAGGCTTGGCTGCTACTGTGACCCAGGTCGAAATCACACTGCTAAATTACCTCTCATATGCATACGTCAGTGGAGGCAGTTTCTAAGTTGAAAGCATTAAATCCTGATCATCTTTAATTTCCCTGGGAAGAAAGAGATCATTTTTGAAAGTGTGTGTGTGTGTGTGTGTGTATACATATATACATATACATATACATATACATATACATATACATATACATATACATATATATGTGTGTGTATATATATATATATATATATATATATATATGGGAGGGTATATATGTGTGTGTGTGTGTGTGTGTGTATATACACACACACATACGTGGGAGGGTACATGGGCAATATCGTATTGAAGAACTTGAGAAAAATTGGTAAAGGTTTAGAATAACGATCATGGGATCTGCATGAGGCTTTGGGTACCAGTACTTGTGTGTTTCCAGTATCTCCAATCTTCTCAGCTTCATGAACAGCCTCAGTATTGGAAAGACGAGGAGAATAGTTAGATTGACCCAAGATAGGACAGTTTTTGCCAAAGGCTAAGAGAGAAAAATGATGGATAGTGCTAGTAAGGAGGTGAATAAATTGGTTAACTATGAGATCTAGACTAGATAGGTAAGTATGTGAACCCAGGAAGAGACTTCTATTGCTTAGGCACAGAAAACAAAAGTCGAAGAATTGGAAAACAGTAAAGATCAGAAAGGGAATAAGGTACCTGGGGAAAAAAATAAAAGATCTGATTTAATAATTTTAGGAATATACAAAAAGTGAAAGATGACAAGACCCAGGGAGGCTCTTGAAACTGAATTAGGATGGAGATCTCAAAATTATCCAACATGGAGTTACCCAGAGAAACTGGATTCTAAGACGAAGGCTTCCTGGTATACAAACATAAGTCGTGTGGATGTAAAGTGTGGTTTTCTGGTACAGAGGACATTGTTTGTTTCTGATGTGCCTGAATGTACCCTGGAATCCCACAAAGGAAGCTACCTGCCTTTTCTTGGTTTGTGGTTTGATAATGTTAACTAGGAAGAAGCGCTTTGTCTTTATCTCTCACACTAGTTGGCATTCTCTTAAAACAATCTACAATTTCTGCCAAAATATGTTCAGGAAATATGAGCTACTGCAGCTTGTGACCCCTTTAGATAACCACAAACTGAATCATGGAATACAGTTCAGCTGAGTAATAAAATATAATCGGATTGGGAGGCGGCATCAGACTCGGCCATGCCCGTACAGACCTTCTTTTAACCCAGTTTAACAAGTTGCTCTCCACAAGTTATTTATTCCCCCTGTCAACATTGCTATTGTGGAAATGATAGCCATCAAATCTCTTTTAGATCCTAATCCTATTCTTTTCTCTTCTGCCTCAGGTAGCGAAAAGCCTCGTATAAACAATATCCTTTGAGTCAACCAAGTGATTTGTTTGACATTGATCACTTGAAGAAATAGCTATCAGTTAAAAAATAATAATAAATGTAATATCCTCATCATTAGCCATGTAGTAAATTCAGAATAAATACCTGCAACCAAAATTACTTTGAAATCTTATGATGCTTGCAATAGTGTAGGTGGCTGTCCAACCAGCAGTAATCTGCCATCTCACTCCAAACGTCAGTCCTAGTAGAACATCGCTACAAGGTACTGCTATTCACATAGGTACTGAATTTCACATCATTCTAAAGCCCATTCTTAACAGAGACTCATGCTAAAAGGGCCAAATGAGGTTGGTGGGTAGGTAGAGATGATCTTCCAACTGAATCCTATATTTAATAGCAATTAAAAATTAAAGAAAGTATTGAATGCACAGATTAAAAAATGATAAGTCATAGAAAATTAAGAGTTAGTCAGGACCACTCCTAGGCAGATCCAATCTTAGGTCTAACCAAATGTCTTTCATTATTTGGTTTGTATTTATGACTCTTTTTCTGTTCCTAGTCTTTTTGAGTATGTTTTTTTACTACATGCAATATAGTATTACTATCTTTGTCCTACAAACAAGAAAAATGAAGCCTGGGAAATTTAAGTACCTTGCCCCAAGCTAGTAAGTGACAGATCTTGAATTTGGACCTGGGTAGTTGGACTCTAGAAGCTGAACTTATAAGTGTTGCGTTAGTCTGCCTATACGTGCCCTTTTTTGGAACTTGTTCTAGAACAGCAAAGAGAGACTGCTGCTCAGGAGTTCTTGAATCTTAAAATCTGATTGCCCAGAGAATTTTGGGCAGTCGAATTCTTGAAGTTAAAACTAAAAAGACAAAATAGAGAGTTGTGCTTCAGAAGTTACACGTGGTCACAAAAGGTTCTCATTAATGTTGCATCAAAAGGAAAACACCAGATCAACTAAAAAAAAAAAATATGTTTTTTCTTTAGAGGCATCAAAAGTTGTGGATGCACAAAAGTCTAAATTAACAAAATTCTGGAGTGGGAGAAGTCTTTTGTTGGTAAGCAGGGACCAGTGACCACTTCCATTGCTGGGATATTTGCAAAATCTCAGGGCATGAGCAGAGAAGGAAGTATGCCTGCCGTAAGCAGAACTGTGTTGAGACAAGGAAAAACCAGCTAGATTTTTAACAGCTACCCACAGCCTGGTATGGCAGTTTAAAACACAAAAGATGACATCACTGATAAATTTCATCAAGCATTTAAGAAATTATACCCATCTTATACAAATGCTTTCAGAAAGAGAAGAATGCCTCCCAACATGTTTTATGAGGTCACCATAATTCCCATGACAAAATATGGCAATATAACAAGAAGATTACAGGTCACTATATATCATAATAATAGACATAAAATCCTTTAAAATTGGCAAATTGAATGCAGCAATACATAGATAATATACCCTGAACAGATGAGGTTTATGCCAGAAATTAAGGTGAATGAACAGTCAAGAAATCAATCCGTGTAATTGACCACATTAGCAAAATAAAGTGAAAAATACATATGCACTTCTCAATAAACATTAAAAGCACTGCATAAAATTCAACACTCATTCATAATAAGACTCTTGGAATAGAAGGGAATTCATCAAATAGTGAAAATATATGATACCTACAGCTAACATCCTGCTTAATGGTGAAATATTAGCATTTTCTTAAGATTTTGAATATGACAACAGTTTCTACTCTCACTACATCTGTTTGAAATTTACTGGAAGTCCTAGCTCCTGGAGTAGAGAAATAAAAAGAAATTTTTAAAAAAATCTAGATTCCCATAAGATTGTTCTAGAATAGCCAAAACAATTTTGAAATGAATAAAGTTTGAGGGTTCATACTATCTAATATCAAGACTTGTAAAACTACACCAATCAATACAGCATGGTATTGAAATAAAGATAGATATATATGATTAAAACAGAAGAAATATAATTTATTTTTCTGTGACTTTCTGCTATTTCCAAATTTTCTGTTATTTATAGCTTGACCAAATCACAAATACAAAATCATTTTAATATTGAGTTGTCTTGTTCATAAACATGGTATATCTGTCCATTGATTTTTCTGCTTTAATGTCCCCATAGAAGGCAGAAATTTAAGATGGCTCCAGTGACTTTAACCCCATAAGTATGTTTTTTTACACACAATAATAATAGCCATAATAATAATAATAAATCAGGTTGCTAATCAGTTTACTTTAATATAGAGAAAATACTTGGTTGTCCCTTACTTAATCATATGAGTAGAGAGTTTTCTGTGTGCCTGGGTGGTTAAGCGTCCAACTCTTGATCTTGGCTCAGGTCATGATGTCAGCTCAGGTCACAATCTGATCTTTCATGAGTTCGAGCCCTCCACTGGGCTCTGCGCTGATGGTGTGGAGCCTGCTTGGGATTCTATCTCCCCTTATCTCTGCCCCCTTGTGTGCTTTCTCTCTCTCTTCCTCCTCTCTCTCTCTCTCTAGATAAATAAACTTAAATTTTTTTTTAAAGAGTAGAGAATTTTCTGGGGCGCCTGGGTGGCCCAGTCAGTTAAACGTCCAACTCTTGGTTTTGGCTTAGGTCGTGATCTCATAGTAAGTAGGATTGAGCCCCACATCAGGCACATGGAGCCTGTTTGGCATTCTCTGTCTCCTTCTCTCTCTGCCCCTCCCCTGCTTGTTTTCAATCTCTCTCTCTCAAAATCAATAAAGATTCCAAAGGAAAAAAAAAAAGAGTAGAGCATTTTCTTTGGCTGGTAGCACAAAAGGAATGCAAAAATTGAAGGCATTCCAGGATTCATTGTAAGGAAGGTTCATTACTGATATTGAGGGAACCACAGAGCAAGGACCTAAAATGCAGACTCTAGTTGCTAGAGCCATCCTGGCAGACAACAGTCAGTAAGCAAATAGAGAGCTTAGCCTTCCAATGCACGGAGCTCATTTCTACCATAAACCTAAAAAAAGCTTGGAAGTAAATTTTTTTTTCCTAGGAACTCAGATAAAAGCCAACCCTGACTGATACCTTGACTTTGGCCATGTGAGTCCCTAAGCAGAAAATTCAGTTTAGCCTGCCTCTAGTTTTTACATACAGAACCGTGTGATAATACATGACTGATGTTTTAAGATGCTAAAATTGTGGTAATGTTATGCAGTAATAAAAAAATTATTACAGTCCATTAATAAAGTTTTATAATTTCTTCAAAAAGCTGCTATCTCTTGCGAGATATACTCCTAATTTATTTTTTATTGTAATTGTGTCAGGTTTTTTAATTCACATTTTCTGACTGTTGCTTATAAAGTTTCTGAATACTGATCTTATTTTCAACTGTTGAATCATCTTCCCAGAAGTTTTAATAATTTGTATGAAGATTATCTTTGAGATAATCATAAAAATACTGCAGAGGTATTGAGTTTTGCCAAATACTTTTTCTACTTTGAGTTTAATAATTATATAATTTTTCTCCTTTAATAAATGTGCTGTTGAATTCCTGAGATATACCTTGGGCATATGCATTTTCTCTTTTACATGTTATTGAAAAGATTTCAGCAAGATGGTTTTCTCACTATAGTCATGCCTACTTTTGCTCTCCAAGTGAGAATTAGTTTCAGAATTAGTTGAACTGCATTTAGTTTTTAATTCTCTTACCGTTTGGCTCACAAATGCATAAAATTTACTCATTAATCCTTATTTCATGACACCATCATCTCTAGTCATTGCCTTCGTTTCTCACATATTTTTATTTTATCCATTTTAATAACAAACATCCATATGCCCACCACACATTTCAGGATCTAAAATGTTATCAATAACTTACATCTAAACTATGTAAACTCCCTTATTCCATGATCTACTTATCCCCCAAAGCTGGCCATTTTTCTGATTGTTTTTTTTTTTTTGTACTTTTCATTTCCTTGCTTAGTTATTTGTTGTTTAAATACCCACATATACAGAGGCCTAAGTAATGCAGTGTTTCTCATTTTTGAATGTTTAAAGAGAATATCATACTCCAAATACTCCTCTGAGACTTGCTTTTGTCACTTAGTTACATTACTAAGATTTATTCATGTTGCTGAATGTGGTTCTCATTCCTTCATTTTCACAATTTGAAAATAAACTTATCCTGGGAATATAATACAGAAGTGCACAAATCGTAAGTGTTTAGCTCAGTGAATTATCACAAAGTGAATACAGTCAGATAGCCACCACACAAATAATACAGAGGTTTCTCAGCACCCCAGATACCCTCCACATCCCGGTCATAATCAGCATGCTCCCCCTTTTCAGAGGTAATCCATTGTGCCAATTAGCAGTGCCATAGGTTAGGTTTCTGGGTTTTGCATTTCTCTGTTGTCTCATAAGACTGAGCACCTGTTCATATATTTAATGACCACTTGTGTATCCACTATTGGGGAGTGGCTACTGGATCTTTGCTAATTTCCTATTAGATTGACTAACTTTTTATTAGTGATTTGAAGGAATATTTTAAAATAAATTCTGAATATGTGTTGTTTGTCAGGTATCCATCTTGTAAATATCTCGTAATACTCAGTGGCTTGCCCTTTCACCCCCTTAATGGAGTCTTTTGATGAAGAAAAGCTCTTGCGTTTAATTAACTCTAAGCATTAATTTTTCCTTTTGGATAGGGTATGTGTATATAGGAAATTTTTCCCTACTCCAAAATCAGGAAAACAGCTTCCCATATTACTTTCCAGAAGCTTTCTTATTGTATCTTTGCTCTTCAGATTTATAAGCTATTTGGACGTGATTTTTGTAATGACATAAGGTAAAGATCAAAGTTCATTTTCTTCCATATAAATAACCTGATGCTCCAGCATGATTCATTAAAATGGTCATTCTTCATCTACTACATAATTGTGTAACCATGCTATAAGTCGGGTAACTATATAGGTGTAGGTATATGTAAGTATATTTCTGGACCCTGTATTGTGTTATGATTATTTGTCAGGCTTTACACTAATTCTAAACTATATTCGTTACTGTATTTTTATAATAACTCTTGTTATCCAACAGAGTAAGCCCTTCAATTTTATTCTGTATATTCTGAGATGTCTCAACTATTCTTGACTCTTTGCATTTCTATACACATTTGAGGATTTTCTTGTCAACTTTCACAACACAAAACCTACTGGATCTTGATTAGAATTATACTGAATCTATAGATTAGTTTGGAGAAAAAGCAAGTTTTTGTAATCTGATCTCTGAACACAGTATATCCTTCCATTCATTTAGGTCATTAATTTCTCTCAATAATATTTTTAGTTTTCTGTGGAGAGATCTAGCACATTTTACTATATTTTTAGAAATTTGATGATGTTTGATGCTATTATGAATGGTACCTTTGAAAATTTCATTTCTAATTTGTTATTTGAATATACAAAGTCCCTTGACACATATTTTATAAACATGGATATATCTTAGCTGCCATGTCTTAGTTCTAAATATTGCAACATGCTTATCTGATTAAGTTATAATATGAATTTATACTTTATCCCTTCTTTTGTAATTGAGGGAGCTTAGAACATTTGAACTCTATTCACTATGCTTAATTTTTGTGCTCTTGTTATCACATATTTTAATTCTGTATAAATTTTGAATGCTGGAAGCTAAGATTATTCTTTTTTACAGTCAATATTTATTTGATTTTCCACTGGTTGATCCTTTCTTTTATTCTTCCTTTCTCCCTGTTTCTCTGTACCTTAAAAGTAAATGCTGTTGTCTAAAGATCTCCTTTAGAATTTTATTATTATCATAGGTCTGCTGCTGATTAATCTTTTCAATTTTTGTCTGGAAAGTTCTTCATTTTTGCCTTCATTTTGATGGATATCTTGGCAGGGGGAGGATTGTAATCCTAAATGGGAAGTTATTTTTCTTTCATAGCTTTGTCTTCTTTCCTTATTAAGGGCTGAATTATTTTCACCCCTGAATTCATAGGTAGAAGCCCTAACTCCTAGTACCTAGTCACAGAATGTGACTGTATTTGGAGCTACAGTATTTAAAGGAGTAATTAAGTTCAAATGAGGTCACTGGGATGGGCCCTAATCCTATATGACCGGTGTCTTTATAAGAAGAGGAAATTTGGACATAGAAACAAAAGGAAGACTATCTGAAGACACAGAGATCACCACCTATAAGCCAACAAGAGAAGCTTCAGAAGGAGCCAACCCTGGCTGACATGTTAATATTGGGCTTCTAGCCTTCAAAACTGTGAGAAAATACGTTTCTGTTTGAGCCACCCAGTCTGTGATGTTTTGTTATGCAGCCCTAGCAGACTGATACAGTCTTCTACCACTTTTATTGAGAAGACAGTTGTCTCGCTCTTAATCCTTTGCACATATTGCATATTTTTCTCCTGGCACTTTTTAAGTTTTATGTCTTTTATTTTCAACACTTTAATGTGATAAGCATAAATATGATTTTTCTTATTGATTCCACTTGTGGTTGATAGTGGTCCTCGAACCTGTGGTTATCTTTTGTCAGTTTGGTAGGATTCTAGGCCATTATCTCTTTACATATTGATTCTGCCCTATTCCCTCTCTCCTCCTTCCTAGGACTTCTGTTTCGTGTCTGTTAAGACATTTTAAGTATATGCCACATAACTCCTATGTTCTTTCTTGTATTTTTATTCTTTTGTCTCTGCTTCAGTTTGAATGTTTTCTTCATATCTGTAATACAGTTCACCAAATTTGTGTCGGCCATGTCTAATCTGCCGTTAAATCCACCAATTTAGCTCAAAATTTGTTACATTGTTCTGTTTCAGGATTGCCATCACGTTCTTTTTTAGAGTTTTCAATCCTGACAAAATTCACAGCTATTTCAAAAACTTTGCTTGGTTACTCCAATATTTAGATTTTCTCTGAATCTATTTCACTTCACTATTTTTTTACACAGTTCTTCATCACTTCATCTTCCTTGCCTATTTGTCTTTTGCTGAAATTGAGGGATAATTAATGACATAATTTGAGATTTTGAATAATGCTGTCTTTCCTCAGAGACAACTTAGTTTTGTTTCTAGGCATTTAGAGTATAAGCAGTTCACTTTCAAGCAAATGGGGATTCCTTGATTACTAAGGTTGGTTTTCTGTCTTTCTGGGAGTAACTCTATTTCAAGTTCATCTTTATACTTAGGTATTGTCTTTTCATGACCCCAGTTGAATGCCTGAAGCTTTTACCATGACCAGTACTCCTTATAACCATTGGTATGCAATTCAGGCACTGCTTTCTAAGCTTTTCAGCCTCTTAGCTACCGCTTTTATTTTTTTTTAATTTTTTATTGTTTATTTATTATTGAGAGAGAGAGAGAGAGAGACAGAGCATGAGTGGTGGGGGAGGAGCAGAGAGAGGGGGAGACACAGAATCGGAAACAGGCTCCAGGCTCTGAGCTGTCAGCACAGAGCCCAACACGGGGCTCGAAGTCACAGACAGCGAGATCATGACCTGAGCTGAAGTAGGCTGCTCAACCGACTGAGCCATCCAGGCGCCCCTCTTAGCTACTGCTTTTAAACCAGCAAATCTTTTACATGAAAAAGGAAGACCAAACATTGTACTCACCTCTTTAAATTCTGCAGCTGATGCTACCATTTGGGACTACTTTAATTTCAAGAATTTCTTAAAGTATTTCTTACACTGACAGTTGCTAAAAATAAAGTTTCTACACTCTTGATTGTCTTGGAACACATCTTTGTTTCAATTGCATTTTGGAAGCATGTATCAGTGGATACAGAATTCTAGGTCAGCATTTTTTTCACTACTTTAAAGATATTGTTTGTTATAGTGTCTTCTGGCTTCCATAGCTCTGTTGTGAAAGCAGTCGAATACCTAGGTGCTACTCCTGTGAAGATGGGTCTTTTATCCTCTGGCTGTTTCACACTTTGCATTTGGTCTTGGTCTTCATTAGCTTGGCCATGGTGTTTTTCTTTGTATAGATCCTTCCGTTGATTCCCTTAGCTTTTTGAATTTGTGAGTTGATATCATTTATCAGTATTGGAGTTAAAATAATTTTCTTCTAGTATTGCTTCTGTCTCACTCTTTATTCTCTTTCTGGTAATTCAGCTACCTGTTAATTTCTGTTTTGTTTTTTTCTATTTGTGTGTGTGTGTGTGTGTGTGTGTGTGTGTGTGTGTTTTGGATATTTTCTTTATTTTTTCTTTCTTATGTTTTAGACATTCTCAATTAGATTATCTTCAGGTTCACTCATCCCATCTTCTGTTGTATTTACTAAAATTGAGTTCAACTCTGGTCCATTCTTGTTCCCCAGGTTTGGCCCACCTTGGCTTTAGATTGAGTTGTGGTTAGTCTCATGTCCTTTGCCCTAAAATTTACATAAGAATCAGTTCTGTCCTTTGGAGATTTTGAGTTTAGTGCTTCAACTTTATCCCACCCAGCTTCAAGATCTGACAAATGTCTTGAGAAGCACTGTGTATTTGTGTCAGACTTCCTACTATAGCAAGACTTGTTTCTTGTGCACTATGGGAGATTTTGCTCTGTGTATGATATTTCTTGGCTGCTCCTCATTGTCTTGCAAATCCTAGAACTTAGCTAACATCTCATGATGAAAACTGTCACTTGTTTGGGAGTCTTCTTTCTTCTAGTCCATCGCATTGTGAAACCTCTTTGCTTTCTCTTTTCCCAATCAAGGTGCCTTTCCTAGGTCAAGAAGATTCTCACCTGCCCTTAGAATCAGTAAATTCTAATGGCAGGAAATGGCTAGGAGTTATCAGCCCAGACAAGAAGAGCTCTTTCTTTGTGGAATTTTAGTTAACCAAATTCTTGTGACTTCTACAACATCCTTACATTTATCATCTAAAAATATATATACCCATCTTGTAATTGCTTAGTGCTGGCCTGCTGAACTACACTGAATCCTACTTACAGATAAAATTATGAGACTGTTAAGGATTATGCCATGAATGAGGCAGGTAGTGTAGGGATTCTTTCAGTTGTTCAGGGCATCTATCCCATATACTTATGCAAGATTTTGGATAATATTCATTCTATAACTTGGAGTACATTAGGCCTCCTAAAAAATAGTCTTAGTCAAAACTCCATTTATCACAAAAAACTCTATTCCTATTCTGGTAGTCCAGAGTGAGGGACTTGACTGTCATGCACTTATGAATCCAAAGGAAATAGTATCGACTACATTAATGGAAGCATCCACTCATTTCCCCTCACTCGTTGGCAGTGTTCGGTTATTTCTTTTCCCCTGCTACTAGTGTGACATTTAATAGCTCCACATTCCTCTAAGAAAGGCTAGCAGGATTTTCCTAATATATTCTTGTTCTGTATAATCTTTAATAAGGTATAGTGAACTTCTTGCTTTTCAAGAAGCAGTGCATTTGTAAACTGAACTGAGCCTAGGGATACGCTAAAGGATTGTGATGAGACAAATAGTTCAAGTTAGGTCTCTGATCAAAACATCTTCTAGAAATTTTGTTAAATATCATATAACTCCTTAGTGAGTCCCTTATTCTGTGGACCCTGTGATTTTTTTATCTATAACTAGAGGTAGCTACAGTTTGAATACTTTTAAGGATATTATGACTATAACTGTTCTATTGCCTATTGATTTGTCCAAACCCACTTTGCATCCATGTTCAGGGTATGCCTCTAGGCTGAGCTGCTCCAAAGATCTCCTATCCAATCCATTTCAAGTGCAATCCTTTCTATCAGAATTCATGGCCTACAGAGACCTGCTTGTAGAGTGATTTTTTAAAATTCTAGTGCTTCACTTGCCAATATATTCTGCCAGGATATCTTGAGAAGGAGAGGAGAAAAATGGAGAAAGAAAAGTTACACTTGCAACTCCAGGATAAACCCTATTTGATCATGTTGGATTATTCTTTAATATACATTATTATGATAGGGAAAGATAGGATTCAGAAGGCAGAAAGGGAGAGAGAGGTTCAGGCTTGAAGTTCCCTGGGTAGGGGAAAATACCTATTTTAAAACATTTCTTCTGGGAAGGGCTGGTTCCAGCAAACTCCCTCAGGCATAAAATTCCTCTTAAGAATGTAACAGACACTACCTATTCCCTCTCAGGTTTTCCTTAGGAATTTGACAATCAAAATACCTAACTAAAATAAGTAAGCCATAAAACTAATGCTATAGGACGGATAGTATGACCATAGTCTGACTCTTCACACAACGGAATGGAGCCAATCAGGAATGGACAACCCAGCACCTAGAGCTATCAAGATGGTTAGGGTAGGACCTGAGAAGGAACAAAGAGGAAGTGAAGGGGGCCAGACCAGTATCCTATAAAAAAACAAAGTCCCTTGCCTATAGTTGTGGGCATTCCCTTTCAAATGCCCCCTCTCTGCAAAGAGAGCTTTCATACTCTTATTTTTTCATACTCTTATTTCTAACCTCATATTCTATTAAAGTTTTGCCTGCTGCTCATTTTATTCTGTGTCCACCTCTTCATTCTTCGAAGTGGTGAGACAAGGAACTCTGGGCATTGAAGTAAAGAATCCTGCAACATAATGGTTTGGATTTCAGCTTTTTGTGTTATTTAGGACTGTAACAGCCACTTTCATAGATTAGTATGGTTTCTTTCCGGTGCTAGGTTAGGGTATGACAAGCTGCAACTGAATCATTGTATAATGTTCCTTAAAACTATAGGTTTAATTTGAAAGAAATCATTCATTATGCTGAGACTCTTTTAGAGGACGTTCTTTGACACATTTTAAAATCCGTTCACTTCTAATTTCTTGATTAAAAATTTGTTCATCATTTTTTTTTTACTTGAAATCCAAATATTTATTAAGATTTTCAAATACATCAGCCATGCTCATGATTGTTATTCTCTTATGATTTTAATACCCCCTGTATTTGTTCTCCTGGTCTGTTTGCATTTTCTCTTCTTTAGATGTGTAATAGATGTATATATAATTATTTTTATTTTTTTTCAATATATGAAGTTTATTGTCAAATTGGTTTCCATACAACACCCGGTGCTCATCCCAAAATGTGCCCTCTTCAATACCCATCACCCACCCTCTCCTCTCTCCCAACCCCCATCAACGCTCAGTTTGTTCTCAGTTTTTAAGAGTCTCTTATGCTTTGGCTCTCTCCCACTCTAACCTCTTTTTCTTTTTTTCCTTCCCCGCCCCATGGGTTTCTGTTAAGTTTCTCAGGATCCACATAAGAGTGAAAACATATGGTATCTGACTTTCTCTGTATGACTTATTTCACTTAGCATCACACTCTCCAGTTCCGTCCACGTTGCTACAAAGGGCCATATTTCATTCTTTCTCATTGCCATGTAGTACTCCATTGTGTATACAAACCACAATTTCTTTATCCATTCATCAGTTGATGGACATTTAGGCTCTTTCCATAATTTGGCTATTGTTGAGAGTGCTGCTATAGACATTGGGGTACAAGTGCCCCTATGCATCAGTACTCCTGTATCCCTTGGGTAAATTCCTAGCAGTGCTATTGCTGGATCATAGGGTAGGTCTATTTTTAATTTTTTGAGGAACCTCCACACTGTTTTCCAGAGTGGCTGCACTAATTTGCATTCCCACCAACAGTGCAAGAGGGTTCCCGTTTCTCCACATCCTCTCCAGCATCTATAGTCTCCTGATTTGTTCATTCAAAATGACTATTTTCTGTAATTGTGCTATTACGTTTAATATGTATTTTTTCTTACAATATTAATGGTAGCCATTGTCTTCTTCCTTAGATTTAGACTTGCCCTTTTAGTTCATTTATGTTAAATAATTAAAACTTTAAATTTATAATTTTCTTTAATATGGTTTGGAAACATTCTATGTTTTTGAAAGAAGTTTTTATTGTGTGTGAACATACAATGTTTGCCTAGTGCAAGCATTCCTTAATCTTTTCCCAGCCATCCCCAAATTTGGTTATTTCCCTTCCCTTTGTACTATTATTCAGGTTAATGCCTCTCTATTCTTTTTAAGGATAGGTTAAGAGAATTTTCATAGTATATCCTGTGTAAATCTATTGTACTTTACAAAAGTTGGTGAGTGGGGCTTTAAGCTCTTTCTAATTTTTTTTGTCAAAAATAATACACAATGAATAAACACATTCATCAGGCATATTGTATTTTGGAAATGTATCTTTGGAATAGAATCTAAGAGGTAGGGATGCTGTATCAAAGGGTTAATACATGTGAACGCTTTCCAGATAGTTTCAAATTACCCATCATAAAGAATTACAACAATTTGCGTCTATCATCTCAGTGCCAATGTATCAAAGTACCTATTCCCCACAACTTTGACTAAAGAGTATATTGCCACACTTGTGGATTTTTGTCCATCTCATTGGGTAAAGATATTTTCCTTGTAGATTTTCATCTCTGTCATCAGTAAAGTTTAATTATGTGTCATTAAATAAATGAAACATAAGTACAAATATATGAGCTTGTATAACCCACCATACTTTCAAGAGAAAGAATATTTTTGTTATATTAGAAAGCTCTCTCACTCCCCTTTCCTCAATTCCCCACTTCTAAGCAGCTGCCTTTCTTACTCTGACCACCATAGGTTAGGTTTGCCTATTCTAGAACTTTATATAAGTGAAACATACCATATGAATTCCTTTGCTTCTTTCACTCTGGGCAATATTTTTAAGATGCATTAATACTTGGAGTTACCAGGTAGTGACTGATCATTCATTTTTACTCCTGAGTAGTATTCCATTGTATGAACACTAAAATCTTTTTATCTATTTTTCTGTTGAGGGACAGATGGGTTGTTCCCTACTCATACTAATGAGTGAGGAGTGATTATCTCATTTTGGTTGTAATTTGTACTTTCCTGATGTTGAATAATCTTGAGTCTTATTTTTCTGCTTAGTGGCTATTTATATACCTTCCTTTGCAAAGTTACCTTATCAAATCTTTTACTCATTTAAAAATTTATATGCCTTTTTTCCATTTTTGACTTGTAAGATGTGTGTATATATCCTATATACAACACCTTTGCCTAATAGATGTTTTGAGAATAGTATTTCCCAATATGTAGCTCTCCTATTCATTTTCTTAGTGGTATCTTTTGGGAAGCACAAGTTTTAATTTTGTTGGTGTTAAATTTACCAATTATCAACTTACCAAATTCTATTTTTTAAGTTTGTGTTTTTTGTATCTAACCTAAAAGAAATCTCTCTGTTTAACCTAAGATCGTAGAAATAGCCTCCAATGATTTTCTTCTAGAAGTCTGATACTTTTAAGCTTTCATTTAACCCATGACACATCTAAAATTAACTTTTGTGCACAGTTTGAAATAGAGGTATAAATTCATCTTTTTTCTTGTTTGATATCTAGTTGCTCTAAAATAAGTAGTTGAAAAAGTTTTCCCTTACCTGTTGAATTGCTATGACACTTCTTTTCAAAATAAATTGATTATACATGAATGGGTATCTTTCTACTTCATTTTTTACGTTCCATTTATTCTTAGTAACACACTCTCTGAATATCTGTTAGTGTAAGTTCTCCAAATTTTTGTTGTCTTACAATAGTTTTTCATTATTTTAAGTCATTTTCATTTTCTATGTAAATTTTGCAATTAGTTAATCACTTTGTGAATTATAATCCTAACAAGATTGAGTTTTCTGATCCATCAATATGGCATAGCTCTACATTTTTAAAGTATTCAATATTCAAGGCTGTACTTATATAATTTATTTCTAGATACTTTATACTTTTAAATGCTATTGTAAATAATACAGTTTTAAAATTACTTTTCCCTTTTGCTCATTGCTAGTTTATTTACATATAAGTCTTTTTTTTTTTAACATCTACTTTTTTTGGTACGACCTTTCTAAATTATCCCTTAAGTGTTTTTGTAGTTTTATTAGAATTTTTTAGGTACCCTATCATCATTTCAGAGTAAATATACTTTTGTTCTTTTCTTCCAATCCTTACACTTTTTATTTCTTTATATTCCTTTGTTCACTGGCAAAGATTTCCATTATAGTACTGGATAGAAATGATGAAAGGGAGGTTCTTGTTTTTTTCCCAAACTTAAGAGGAAAGTATTCAGTCTTCTATCATTTTTTATAACTTTTTAAAATGTTTGTTTAGTTTTGAGAGAGAGAGAAAGAGAGAGAGACAGAGAGAGACTGAGCATGAGTGGGGGAGCGGCAGAGGGAGAAGGAGACACAGAATCCAAACCAGGCTCCAGGCTACAGCTGTCAGCACAGAGCTGGATGCAGGGCTGAAACTCATGAACCCTGAGATCATGACCTGAGCCAAAGTGAGATGCTTAACCAACTGAGCCACCCAGGCGCCCTTCAGTCTCCTATCATTAAGTTTGATGTTAGTTATAGGTTTTTATAGAAATACTTTACCAAATTGAAAATCTTTGCTTCTACTCCTAATTTGCTGTCAGTTTGTTTTCTATAAATGTTTTAAGTAGTTTTATTAAACTATGATTTACATACATTTAAATTCATCCTCGTGTGTCCAGATTGATCAATTTGGCAAACCATATACAGTTATGTAATCAATGCTATAAATAAGATAAAGAATTTGTAGTACTCCACAAACTCAAGTTGTGTTTATATGAACTTAGGAGTTCTGTTTTTTAATTTTCAAGTTGTTTTCTTTACCTTCTACCGAAGCTATGTTCTGTTTGCTTTGAAAAAAAAAATCCTACCTTTATTTCTACTAGTAACTTTTCTCAACCATGTTTTTCTCTAAGTATCAAACTCAAAAGCACCTTAATAACTTCCGATGAACTTTGTATTTTTTTAGTGCTTCTAATTTCTTCTCTCCTCATTTCCAATCCTTTGTTTAATCTGCTTGTGATTATTATAAAATTACTAATTTGCAGTTGCTTGGTGCAATAACATTTTTTAATGTTTATTTATTTTGAGAGAGTGTGCATATGTACCTGGGGGAAGGGGTAGAGACAGAGGGAGAGAGAATCCCAAGCAGGCTCCACATGTCAGGGCAGAGCCCTAAGTGTGGCTTAATCTCACAAACCCTGAGATCATGACTTGAGCTGAAATCAAGAGTCTGATGCTTAACCAACTGAGCTACCTGTGTACCCCAGTAAAATAACATTTTTTGATTTCTAAATAATTGTTTTTATGGTGATAAGAATACTTAATGCGAGAGCTATCCTTTAACATTTTATATGTACAAGACAGTATTGTTAACCATAGACATAATCACTTCCTGAAGATTTTAGCTTTTATTTATCTTGCACAAATGAAAATTTATGAACCAAACTCCCCATTTCCCCTCCTCCCAACCTTGGTAATAACCATTCCACTCTCTGCTTCTAGCATTTTGACTGTTGTAGATCATTCTTGTATGTAGAATAATGCAAGATTTGTCCTTCTGTTACTGGATTTTTTCATTTAGTATAATGTCCTCCAGGCTTATCCATGTTGCAGGATTTCCCTCTAAGGTTGAATTATATTCCATTGCATACCACATTTTCTTTATCCATTCATTTGTCAATGGACATATAGGTTGTTTCAATGTCATGACTATTGTGAATAATGCTGCAATGAATATGGGAATATTAATATCTTTTTGAGATGCTGATTTAAATTATTTGGTTTAATATATAGATTTATTCCCAGTGGGATTGCTGGGTCATATAATGGTTCTGTTTTTAATTAAAAAAAATTTTTTTAATGTTTATTTGTTTCTGAGAGACAGAACACAAGAGGGGAAAGGGACCAGAAAGAGAGGGAGACACAGAATCCGAAGCAGGCTCCAATCTCGGAGCTGTCAGCACAGAGACTGATGCAGGGCTTGAACTCATGAGCTGTGGGATCATGACCTGAGCTGAAGTTGGACATTTAACCCACTAAGCCACCCAGATGCCCCTCAAATCCTTTTTCTGCATCTATTGAGATGATTATGTGATTTTTGTCCTTTGTTATGTTAATGATATGTATCACATAATTGATTTTTGTACCAGCATCTCAAGGATACTTCCTACATGGTCATGGTGTATGATCCTTTTAACAAGTTGTTGATTTCCATTTACTTATACTTTGTTGAGGATTTTTGCATCTATGTTCTTCAAAGATAGTGGCCTGTAGTTTTCTTTCCTTACAATGTCTTTGTTTGGGTTTGATAGTATAGTAATTCTGGTCTCATAAAATGAGTTGGAAAGTATTCCTTACTCTTCAATTTTGAGGGAAATTTTGAGAATTATTGGCATTAGTCTTTAAAGATGAAGTAATATCTATCATTGAAGCCATCTGGTTTTGACTTTATTGTTGCAAGTTATTGCTTCCTCATTCATTATCTTTACTTGTTTGTTATAGATGTTAAGATTTTTTATTTCTTCATATTTTAATCTTGATAAATTGCATGACTCTGGGAATTTATTTCTCTTATCGTATCACATCTGTAAATAATTGTTTATAGTAATCTGTTAAGATCCTTTTAATTTCTATGGCACAGTAATATTTTTACTTTTTAGTATTTTTATCTTTAATATCAGTTAATAGTGGATTTTTTAAAAAACTTTTGGACCATCTTTACAGATTTGACACTGGTATTTAGTTGTTAACAGTAAGGACACCAAGTGTATTCACATGCTAACCCAGAAATTCATATATTATTGTTGTTTTAAATATGTTAGTATCATTTTGATAGTTGCTTTTTCAGTCCAGGTTTGGTGATTTTCTTGGACTTGTGTAGTTTTAGTTTTTGTTTTACCCAATGACTTGTATACTGTTGTCAACCAATGCTCAGTATTACAGAGATTAGAAGATAAATCTTTGCTGAGGTATATCACATTTATGTTTTCCATCTATTTTTCTTCACACAATCCATCATCACCTACAAGTTAAGCTGTGTGTGTGTGTGTGTGTGTGTGTGTGTGTGTGTGTGTGTGAAATACAGAACTGATACATTTTTCTCTGTGTTCGAACACAAAAGTATGTAATAGAATGGTTACAGCAAAAGCAGTATGTATTGTCCCCTTAAAAGGCCACATTATTGGTGAATAATACAATTTGCAACTCTTTGATAAATATTATATAGACCTTAAGGATAACCATTTGTAAATATGCAGTCCCAACCTGTCATTAGGTTTCCTCAGTTATAGTGCAAGGAAAACAAAAGAAGGAAATTTCTTATCTTGGCTTGGTAACCATGAAGCATGAGTAGAACACTAAGGAAGAATAGAAGTCTTTGCTAGTAGAGGGTATCGTTGGAAAGACAAAACCCTACTAAGATTATAAAATCCGTATTAAATATTAACATTCCGCACTACCTAAAAGAACATATCTGGGGTGTTCAGTTGAAACTGTCAGAACCCCTAACTTTCAGTGGATTAATGAAATAGAGGACTATTTCTTACCCCCAGAATATTCATATGCAAGAGTTACTGTCCATAGTAACTCTCCTAGACACGGAAATTTAGAACCCAACAGTTCTTTCATCTTGTGGCTCCACTGTTGCCACAAATCATGGAATCCTTTCCCCCTGGCAGTTGAAGGACAGGTGTCTTAGTCCATTTGGACTGCTGTAACAAATTACTATATATCAGGTGGCTTATAAACAACAGAAATTTATTGATCACAGTTTTGAAGGGTGGAAAGTACAAGAGATCTGGGTGCCAGCAGATTCAGTGTCCGGTGAGAATCTGCTTCCTGATTTAGAGACAGTCACCTGGTCTCTGTGTCCTCACATGCCAAGTGGGGACAAGTTACTCTCTGGGGTTTCCTTTAGAAGAAAGAGCACATATCCTTTGGGGCTAGGGGGACCCAAATGGTCAATCGACAGCCTTGGGTATGGAAAATAAATCTAGCATTCCCCCAAAACGCTGGCCTCAAAGTAACATTCATCACTTTTGCTTGTATTCCATACATGGCGCCTCCTGAATATAGTGAGCATTGTGACAGTAAACAGCGATACTTAGTTTCTCTCCAGGCAGCAATTTCTCTGCAATAGCCCTACAATGGAAGGAAGGCATTAGTTTTTGATGGACCTGCCATTAACAGAAGGGGACTGTGAATTGGCTACTCAGAAACCATGAGCAAGTCACTTGTTTATTGTCTTTATTAACTGAGGAGTCTGGAAAGTTAAAATACTCACTTCTTCCAGCCAAAATTCAGGTGAAGACGATGAGGGATACATTTTTGGATCATGAGACTTAGCCAAGTTGAGTCCCTGTTCCTCAAGGAGAAAATTCTTTTCTCCCTTTGATCTTCTGCTTCTTCCCTTTTTGTTTGGTCTAGAAAATGACCTGTAAGGCCCATAGCTAATGATCTAGGATTATTAAGGCCTTCACATCAAAGAGTGAAAAGGTGGAAAGAGTTTGGATCAATGACATTGTTGAACAGTTGCATCATCCTTGATTGCTGATCTTTGGACTTCTTTGTTATATGAGGAAATTAACTGTATATCTCTCTTTATTTAAATGACTGTTGGGGTTTCAGTTATTTACAGCTATAACCCTAATATATAATTAAACTGATA
The DNA here is from genome assembly GCF_027475565.1 of Acinonyx jubatus. NCBI lineage: Eukaryota > Metazoa > Chordata > Mammalia > Carnivora > Felidae > Acinonyx > Acinonyx jubatus. The sequence goes on along the minus strand of NC_069387.1, from coordinate 14,693,292 downwards.
GTCCCATTCATGGAATTTAATTTTCCTTGGGACATGAAAAAAAACATTTTTAAAGTAAATTCTTAACCTAAGTTCTCATCTTCTCTTACTTTTGTATCAAAAGTCATTCCAAAATTCACATCGCCCCAAATTTCACAGTATTCTTAGAATCATAGTCACCAAAAGAGTATGAATTCAGAATCAAGCTGTTTAAAAAACTCCTGTGACATTACTTAGGCAAGCAGTCTCTAGAAAATTGAAAGCTAAAATGCCCATTCTTGTTGCAAACAAACATGAAAAATATACAAGAAGAGAACAAATGCATTAAAATGCTATGGGATAATGTGACAGTTCTATATCATAAAAGGAAGTATATTGGGGGAAAGGAAGCAAAAAATTTAATTGGATGGGAAAGAAAAAGAATTATCTGATATCAAAGAGCAGACATTATGGAGACATTATGGAGAGGAAGGAAAAAATGAAGAAATTTAATAAATGGGAGTGAGAATATTGAGTATCGAGGTGATAGACTAAGTAGTCCAGCAGAGTAAGATAACAATAACCTTAGTTTCATTGGAAACTAAGAATCAGTTTGCAAACATATTACTCAAAGATTGTGCACCTTCATTGCTATCTGCACCTTAAGAACAGATCCACACCTTAAGAACAAGACAGACAAATGAGCATCACTTTCAGGAATTTCTTAAAATTAAATGAACATGACAGGTATATTTCCAGAAGAGGCTCAGGATGTCAATTTAGTGCTTCTTCAAAATTTTACCATTTTTACTGAGGAAAGGATTGTCCCTCCCACTCCCACTTCATTTCTTATAAGGCTGGTTCATTGGTTTTATTTTTGCTTCTTGTAATTTAGGGACTGAAATTGTGTGCAAAAAAGAAAATTCATCTCCTTTTGATTTCCACTGTCTCTCTGAGCTTTATTCAAAAATGTATAAATAAGGCATTTATTGCATGTACCTTAAAAATATCTACATGTTCCTTCTTAATTCCTCATTAGGAAAGATAAGTTCATGGTTGGATATTCATTTTCCTCTATCGTGGAATGAATCAGTGCTCTTCTGTTTTTGTTACTGTTATTTATGACCTTCCAAAGTGTAGACCCTTGAAAATTAAAACCATAGAAACCATATTATGGGAAAGCCACAATTCTCATAATAAAATGCTAAAGTTTCCCTGACTTACAAAGTTACTGTATGCTTTAATTTTGTTACTATTTTCATGTGAGTAGTTGTTTCTGCAGCCAATTTGCTTACAAAATGTGGCTACTCATCCCACAGAACTGTTTGTTGAACTCTACAAATAGATATTATCACATAATTGGGATTAATGCATAGAAATATCTTTGGCATATGGCAGATTGAAATGTACTTGGGAAAGCAGATACAGAATGTCACTTGGCAGTGGTTTATGTGCATTAAACTCCTGCTTTTTGCTGAGATTGGAGTGGGTAAGAGAAATGTGTGCAAAAATCTCATAATCTTTGGCAAATTCTCTAATACCTTTTGGACTATGCGATTAGTTTTTCACACTCAAGTTTGTAGAACAATTTAGGATTCCCAGTAAACTCTTTCAAATAACGATAAAGCTGAATAGCATACAGGATCTAATGGGTATACCTAAATTTAAAAAACTTACTCTGTGTATCTTGCATGATGCTTTGCAAAATTAAAACCTACACATAAGATTAAGTTTTTTAAAAAAGCATTAGAGCTAGCATTAGAACCATGGACATTTTTTTCAATAATGCAGAAACTTTAGACTGGATATTAAATATACATGTATGTATTTCAAAACAAGAACTTCAATGAAAACTATCATCATCTTGAAAGGAAATAGTAAAAATTCCCCTAATGCATTTAATGAAAAATATTCAATACAGTTCAATCTAGCAGTCTGTATTATTAAGATGGTATTTGTGAGAACCAAAAACATATGTCACCACTCTTATTTTCCAAGATAATTTTGCTATTCCTTTGATCGTAGTTTTTTCCTGTATAATTTACTCTATAGCACTATAAAGAAATGTGAGCTATACTCAAAGACCCCCCCAAACCAAACAAAAATAACATTTTAAACATGACAAACTGCCTTGGCTGAAACTTTCAGTCTTGTGTCCTATGTTGACCAGCATTTCATAAAATTATGAAAACATGGAAATGTAACAATTCAAGTTGAACAGGAACAGGAAGACTTTTTGAAAACATTGTGTTTTTTGATCCATGAGCAGAGAAAATCTCATTTCATTTTCATCTTCTTTAGTTTATTTCAGGAATTTTGTAGTTTTTAGTGTACCAGGTTTTTGTGTTTTTTTTTTTTTTTTGCCTTCTTGGATGAATTTATTCCTAAGTATGTTATTCTTTTTAATGATATGGTAAATTGAAATTGTTTTCTTAATTTCATTTTAAGATAGTTCATTCCCAGTGAATAGAAATACAACTGATTTTTGTTTTTCTGTTCTGCAACTTTGCTGAATTTGTTTGAGTTCTACTTTGCTGCAATCTTATCTTATATGTAATCTTTACATATAAGATCATGTCATCTATTAACAGAGGTAATTTTACTTCTTCCTTTCTAATGTGGGTTACTTTTATGTATTTTTTCTTTTCTTTTTGATTAATTATTTTCTGCCTAATTGCTCCGATCAGAGCCACACTATGCTGAATAAATGTGTCAAAAGTAAAGACATTCTTAGAGCGCCTGAGTGGCTCAGTGGGTTAAGCATCCAACTCTTGATTTTGGCTTAGGGCAAGATCTCACAGATTGAGCCCCATGTTAGGCTTTGCACTGAGCATAGAACTTGCTTGGGATTATCTCTCTCTCTCTCTCTCCCCCTCTCTCTCTGCCCCTCCAGCACTCTCACGTACTCTGTCTCAAAATAAGCAAACAAACATTAAAAGAAAAAAGTAAAGACATTTTTGTCTTGTTCCTGATCTTAGAGGGAAAGCATTAAATATGTTAGCTGTGGATTTTTCAAAATGGCCTTTATTATGTTGAGGATGTTTCTATTTCTGGTTTATTATTTTTATTTTTAATCATGAAAGGATGTCAGATTTTTGGAAATCTTTTGTTTTAAAAATTGAGATATTTATGCAGTTTTATGACTTCATTCTATTAATGTGTTATATTATAATGACATATTTTATATGTTGAACCATCTTTGCATTCCAATAATAAATCCACTTGTTCATGGTATATATTTTTTCTAACATGCTGCTGTATTCTGCACTAGAATCTTGTTGACGATTTCTGTATCATGAGGGATATTGGTGTGTAGGTTTCTTGCATTGTCTTTGGCTTTGGTATCGTAGCAATGGTAGCCTCATAGAATGAGTTAGAAAGTGCTCCCTCCTTTTTGATTTTTTGAAAGAGTTTGAGAAGCATAGGTGATAATTCTTCTTTAAATGTTTGCTGAATTCACCAGTGAAGCCATATAGTCCAGGTCTTTTTGTTGTTGTTGGGAACAATCTTCTTACTAGTTATAGATCTATTCCAGTTTTCACTTTCTTTTGGAGTAAGTTTTGGTACATCGCATATTTCTAGAAATTTACCCATTTCATCTGCATTCCCATCCTTGTGCTAGCTTTGGGTTTAGTTTATCCTTCCTTTTCTCATTTGTTATGGTGTAAAGTTAGGGTACTGATTTGAGATTCTTCCTCTTTTTTAATGAATGCATTTACATTAAAAAATTTTACTCTTACAACTGGCTGCATTACACAAATGTTGATATATTGTGTTTTGTTTGTTTCCAGACGTCATTCTGTTTCTCCTGTGATTTCTTCTTGACTCATTTGTTGCTTAAAAGTGTGTTGGTAGATTTCCACCTGTTTGTGAATTCTCCAGTTTCCCTCTGTTTTTGACTTTCAGTTTTATTTTTTAATCTGAAAATATACTTTGTATAACATCAATTTTTAACAATTTATTAAGGCTTTTCTGTGATCTACCATATGGTCTCTCATGGAGAATGCTCCATGTGCACTTGAGAAAAATGTGTATTCAGCTGTTGGTGGGTAGAATATTCTGTGAATATCACTTAGGTCCAGCTGGCTTGTAGTATTGTTCAAGTCCCCTAGCTCCTTATTAATCTTGTCTGGTTTTTATATCCGTTATTGGAAGTGGAGTATTGAAGTCTCCAATTATTGCAGAGCTGTATATTTCTTCCTAAAATTATATCAGTGTTTTCTTTATATATTTTGGGGGTCACTGTTTTATTGGTGCGTGTAATGTTTATGATTATTACATTTTCATTATGAGGTGACTTTGTAGCAATATATAATGTCCTTGTTTTTCTCTTGTAAGAAATTGTTACTTAAAGTCCATTCTTTTTGTCACTATTTACATGGAATATATTTTTCGTTACATCCACTTTCAAACTATTTGCCTTTAGGTTTTGGTATTTTGAAAATATAACTTTTTGCTCTTATAATTTTATTAAATTGTTGCAGTGGGGTTCCTCCTGTGTTTTGGTTGACTAAAGTATATGCTTTAGAAAGGAAACTGAAAGGATGTTGTGTGGTAATTGTTTGAGGCTACTCTTCAGAGCACTATTGTGTGACTTCTAAACTGCTGGATGGTTACCAGTGACCTTAGCTTTTGATATACCACTATAAACCATACAACCCATACTCAGAATGAGGGAAGGTAAGATTTGGGATAGAGAAGCTAAGAAACTATAGTTAGATCATGTTTTTTTTAAGTCCATTCTGCCTATCTTTGTCTTTTTTTAAGTTTAATCCATTTACATTTAAATTGATTACTAACAAGGAGAGATTTATTTTTGCCATTTAAATATTTGATATGCCTTATAGTTTTTGTTCTTTGTTTTCTCTCTTACTGCCTTCTGTATTTAGTTGATTTTTTCCCCTCCAGGTAGCACCCTCTGGAGGTCCCCAAGAACCAAAGAACCATGTTCCTAGCCAACACCTAGGGCCTGGGGGTTGGTCTCCTGTCTCCACAATGGCCCAACCACCCCCACTGGAGGCTGACAGGCACCCCCAAGGGTCTTTAAACCTTTGACTGAAAGGGTATCTGGATGGGGGTGGGGAGGAGGGGGGAATGACAGGGTGGCCACAGTGCCACTGCCTTGAGGCCGACACCAACCATGACTACCGACGCGTTGCAAGTATGGACACTGTTGCCTGTGATGGAAGCTTCCCGGGCACGACCCCAGACCTGCTGCTGCTATTGGACACCAACCGCCTTTCTCCCAGAGTTTTCCTCCACTGTCATTCTTGGCACCTGCGGCCAAGACACCTTGCCGTGGAGGGTGAAGGGCTAAGGCAGGAAGTGGGGTGTAAGACCAGTGCCAGGTGTGGAGGATGGGGAAAGACAGGAGGTGGATCAGAGGGGACTGTGGACACCTGGAGAACTCACGGCAGGAATGGTGGGGGAGGGGAACCTTACCCTGGAGACTGGAGACTCTAGAGGGCTGGTGCCTACTTGATTTTTTATAGTGACTCGTTTTAATTCCCTTCTCATTTCTTTTTGTATATATTCTACAGCTATTTTCTCTGAGGTTGCCATGAGATTTACATATGACCTCCTAAAGTTAATAACAATCTATTTTGAAAGGATACCAACTTAACTTCAATCACATAATAACAAAAAAGCTGTATAGCTGTATCCTCTTTTATGTAGTTTCACAAATTACATCTTTTTATACTATACCCAATAACACATATTTATCATTATTTTTGTGTTTTTTTAAATAGTGTCGAAAATAAAAAGTGTAATTACAAACCAAAATTAAAATAATACTGCTTTCATATTTGTATTTGTTTTCGTTTCTTTATATGGCTGTAAGTTATAGTGCAGGATCCATTTATTTCAACCTGAAGATACTCTCTTAACCTATCTTGTAGGTCAAGGTTAGTGAGAAGTAACTCCTTCATTTTTTGTTTATCTGAGATCCTAGTACTCTCTCCTTCATTTCTAAGGAAAGTTTTAATGGATATAAGATTCTCAGATGATAGGATTTTTTCTTTCATTCGCCACCTTACATATGTTATCTGACCACCTCGTCTCCAAGGTTTCTAATGAGAAAAGCAGCTGATCACCTTACTCAGGATCCCTTATACATGATGAATTGCTTCTGGCTACTTTCAAAGTTCTCATCCTCGTTGACTTTTGAAAGTTTCATTATAATGTGTTTGGTGTGGGTTCTGCCGGGGCTGTGCATAGCTTTCTAAATTCGCCCATACATATGGCTGTTTTTGAATGTCCTAATTTCCCAAAGAGTCTCACTCAAATGTCTCCTTTGGACCTCAGAGGTTTATGTCTCTGGTCTTCATCTCTTGTCACAGGAGTCTGTGGGTTTTCAGTCACCTTTTAGCTTTTATGAGTAGGGCTCACCACTTTGCTGTCTTAGTTCTGACTTAGAAGAATGCCTTGTGTCAGTCCTTCACATATTCCGCAGAGAAGTGAGAACAGATATGCATAATAATTTGCAAATAAGGTCTGGTCTACTTCCTCTGGTTTAAAGGAGGAAACTAAAAACTGGACCAATGCCAGTTCAGAGCCTAGACTCCCACTGTGTTTGGGAGAACCCCTTTTCCCTGATGAACTTTTCTTGCTTGACTCCTAGAGTACTCTTATGGTTCTCTTAACTTTCTTCCCTTCCTTCCAGTCTTCCCTTTCTGACAGATGTGGAGGAGCCCCAAGACTAGTTTTGGGGCTTCTTCTCCATTTATTTCCTTGTTTCAGCTCATTCATCTGCATAGTAATGACTCCCAAAAGTGTAATTTTAAATTCAGACCTCTCTTACAAACTTCAGATGTTTCTAACTGTCAGCTTGACTCCCCACTTACATGTTCTATAGACATCTCAAGGTTTATATTTCCAAAATGGAACCCCTGGTCTTATCATTCAAATTTTCTTTTCTTTTGGCTTTTCACATCTCTGTTGATTACAAACTTTGACTTGTACAGAGCAAAAAATTGGGATCTTTTTTTTTCTGTTTACAGCCTTTTTTTTTAAATAATATAATTTATTGTCAAGTCAGCTAACATACAGTGTATATGATGTGCTCTGGGTTTTTGGGGTAGACTCCCATGGTTCATCGCTTACATACAACACCCAGTGCTCATCCTAACAAGTGTCCTCCTCAATGCCCATCACCCATTTTCCCCTCTACCCTGCCCCCCCCATCAACCCTCAGTTTATTCTCTGTTATTTAGAGTCTCTTATGGTTTGCCTGCCTCTCTGTTTGAAACTGTCTTCCCCTTCCCTTCCCCCATGGTCCTCTCTTAAGTTTCTCAAGTTCCACACATGGGTGAAAACATATGATATCTGTCTTTCTCTGGCTGACTTATTTTACTAAGCATAATACCCTCCAGTTCCATCCACATTGTTGCAAATGGAAGGATTTCATTCTTTCTCATTGCCAGATAGTATTCCCTTGTATATATAAACCACATCTTCTTTATCCATTCATCAGATGATGGACATTTAGGCTCTTTCCATAATTTGGCTGTTGTTGAAAGTGCTGCTATAAACATTGGGGTACATGTGCCCCTATTGAATCAGCACTCCTGTATCCTTTGGATAAATTCCTAGCAGTGCTATTGCTGAGTCGTAGGGTAGTTCTATTTTTAATTTTTTGAGGAACCTCCATGCTGTCTTCCAGAGTGGCTGCACCAGTTTGCATTCCCACCGACATCGACGAACTTTGACTTGTACAGAGCAAAAGACTTGGGATCATTTTTGATGCCTGTTCTGCTTCCACTATCCACGTACAAATTGTTACCAAATGTTTTGGCTTTACTTTGAAAATTACCCAGAATGCACTTTCACTGTCCCCTCTACTGTCATTCTCATCCACACCACCATTATCTCTCACCTGGATTGCTCTTAAGTGGCTTATTTGCTATTGGATCTTTTCATTGTTCTATTTCTTACTCTCAACACAGCAACCAAAATGACTGGTTTAAAATTTAAGTCAGGCTCTGACACTTGTCTGCTCAAAACCATGCAATAAATCTGATTTTACTCCTAATAAAAGCCAATGTTTTTACAATGGCCCTTAAGTACTTCTCAGAGTACTTACTGAGTAGCACTGATATCCAAATCCTCAGTGTTGAGTGAGTTGTGCTGGTTAAAATTCAGAGCCCTAGGCCTGACCTTCTCAATAGGAACCTCTGGGAGGGAGTCCTAGGGATCTTGAACAGGCTCTGTGGTAATTGTTATGCACACTAAAGTTTTGAGCACCCCTGGTGCACAGCCTCTCTCAGCTCTGCTCCTGGGATTCTTCTTGTTTGCTCTGCTTCAGGTACCCTAGACTCTTTCATGTTCCTTGGAAACCTCACCTTTGAGTAAGAACCTATGCAGTCACTGCCCCTTCACCTGCCAAGTTTTTCTTTCAGACTGCTGCACAGGTTAGACCCTCACTGACCTCAAGTCTTTGCCCAAATAGCACCCTCGCAATAGGGCCTACTTGGATTCCCCAGTTTACATTCACTTCTCACCCTGCCTTTCATACTCTTGACTTTCCTGAAACCTCTTCAACTTTTTTGCCCCCATGGCCTATCACATTGCTATGGAATGGGAGAAGATATTTGCAAATAACCTATCTGATAAAGGGTTCATTTCCAAAATATATAAGGAACTTATAAAACTCAATGCCTCAAAATCAAATAATCCAGTTAAAAAATGGGCAGGAGACATGAATAAACATTTTTCCAAAGAGGATATACACAAGGCCAACGGACACATGAAGAGACATGCACCATCACTCACCGTCAGAGAAATACAAATCAAAACCACAGTGAGGTGTCACCTCACACCAGTCAGAATTAACAACACAGGAAACAACAGGTGCCGGCAAGGATGCAAAGAAAGGAGAACACTCTTTCCCTGTTGGTGAGAATGCAAACTGGTGCAGCCACTCCAGAAAACAGTGTACAGGTTCTTCTAAAAGTTAAAAATAGAACTGTCCTATGATCCAGCAATTGCACTACTAGGGATTTACCTGAAGGATACAGAAATACTGATTTGAAGGGGCACATGCACCCTGATGTCTATAGCAGCATTATCAACAATAAACAAAAAAAGTATGGAAAGAGCCCAAATGTCCATCAACTGATGAATGGATAAAGAAGATGTGGGGTGTGTGTGTGTGTGTGTGTGTGTGTGTGTGTGTGTGTATTCTGTTATATATTACTGATCCTTCAGAAAGAATGAAATCTTGCCATCTGCGATGAAATGGAAGGGATAGAGAGTATTATGCTAGGCCAAATAAATTAGTCAGAGAAAGACAAATACCATATAGCTTCACTCATATGTAGAGTTTAAGAAACAAAATATGTGAACAGAGTATAATGGAAGACAAAAAGAAAGGCAAACCAGGAAACAGACTCGTAACTATAGAGGACAAACAGGGTTAGTAGAGGGGAGGTGGAGAAGGGTTGGGTTAAATAAGTGATGAGTATTAAGGAGGGCACTTGTTGGGATGAGCACTGGGTGTTGTATGTAAGTGATGAATCACTGAATTCTCCTGAAACCAATATTACACTGTACGTTAACTGGAATTTAAATAAAAAGTTGGAAAGAAAAAGTAAGTTAAAAAAAAACATTGGTGTTGAAACATACATACAAACACACATACATAAAATTACTAACATTCGGTCTAAGTTATTAGCTTATCACATATATTGTGGATGATCTGTTTTGTCCTTCTGGAACACAAGCTCCACAGGTTAGGGATTCTTGTCTTGCTCACTCACAAATCCCAACTGTCTACAACAATGCCTGACATATAGGGTGGCTTGGGACTTATTGAGAATAATCGAGCAACAATTTATGGTTGTGGAAGTCTATTGTAAATTTTTGCTTTCTCTTTGACATAGGAAAACATATTAAAGGAAAGACTAAGAAAAGTACTTATGGTAAACATAAATAAGGAAAGCAAATTACCATATTTTCAGTAGATTTTTGTTTCTTCTATAAAGAATTTATAGAGGGGTGCCTGGGTAGCTCAGTCGGTTAAGTGTCAGACTTCAGCTCAGGTCACGATCTCACTGTTGGTGGGTTTGAGTTCTGCGTTGGGCTCTGTGCTGACAGGTCAGAGCCTGAAGCCTTCTTTGGATTCTGTGTCTGTCTGTCTGTCTGTCTGTCTGTCTCTCCCTCTCTGCTCCTCCTCCGCTTGTGCTCTCTCCCTCTCAAATATAAATAGACAAACTTAAAACAATTGTATTTAAGAATTTATAGAATTTTTCATAATTTTTCAGGAAAAAAGGTAAACATAAAAGCAAACACTTTGAAATAAGGATTTGTTCGAATAATATTTTAAAAGACCAACCATCTCCTTCATTAAAAAATACCCAGAACTAGTATAAATTCTTTCTCTGAAGATTTGTTTTGTGGTAAGCAGTCTGTCATTTTTAATTTTATACTTTATCCCTTGTATTTTTGGTTAGTATTTTTTCTCCCAGATATAATCTATATAATCTTATATTTCTTACAATTGAAAGACATGGAGATGTTGAATTCTATCTTAAAATAAAATACAGCTTTTTTATATGGTAATTTATCTGTTCTACCAGGAGACGGTTTAGATACTTTGTTTGGGAGAGGGGATAAGCAAAGTAAGAAGAGAAATATATTGTCATTAAAAAAATATTCTCGGTAGTCGCCCATATTTCCATAGAATGTGTTCAAGAGTCTTTCAAGAGTCTAATCTGTTGTTTAGTCCCCCAAACAAATTGTGAACTGAAGCTTGGGTGAATTTTGAATGGCTCTGCCTATAACTACATATAACTTTAGCTGCTTACAATTCCTGTGTTGAGGAGTGAGAAAATGAGATGGAGAATATAAACTTATATATGAGTTATATATAAACTTATATATATATATATATGAGTGAGAGAGGGAGCCTACTGAAAATTATCCCACCGATTCAAATCCCAGTTACCATGAACCTCCTCATTCTTTGAGCTAAATACTAGGGTAAGCTAAATAATACTGCTTATTATAATCTACAGCTTCAATAATAATGAGAGTCAACACACCATCCATAATACAAAAAAAGAGAAGTTTTTATTAAGTTATTATTTAGAAAGGACATTTTGGAAGAAAAGCATGAAGAATAGGATCCATTGAAAATGATCATTTCAAGATGGCAAAATTCACCGTTCTTTTTACTGTTCTGCCTTCTATTGTGCTGGGCTGCATTATTCATTTTTATCCCCAACATATATTATACTTAAGAAATGTTATAAACGTTTGTGGAATAGAAAAGTGAGAAGATGGACCTTAAAGTTTTTTTTAGCTCAATTCTCTTTTTTAGAAATAGCCCCAACAATAATGGCTATTGTTCCTTTAGAGGTTCTGATAAGGCATTTATGCTAAATAAACAAGAGGTTTATTTAATGAAGGCAAAACTACTCACCCATTAGTTTTGATCAATTGCTTTGTGGTCACTTTCATTAGACTGTTTAATTTGAATCACAATTAGATTCTATCCTTTTAAAAGGTAAAGCAGATTCTTTGGCCATTAATTAAAGGTTCTAACTAAAGTTAGTTGCAAGATGGATGTTACGTACCTTCCACTGATGAACCCACTCCGCAAAATAGTGCACTTCTGGTTTAAGAAGCAAAGATTGTAAGTCTAATTATGAAAACTATTGCTTCATCCTGGAGCAGGTGGATAGGAACTCATAAAATGGTTTCAGGTACGTTACTGCAGCACACCATTCCCTAGGATTTCATACCAACAAAACAAATCTCTACATGCTATTCTTCTATAGGAATATAAATTCGTGTACATAATTTATAAATTGATTAAAATGAGAATGCTGCTTAAATAATGATCTATATTGAACAATTCTTGCCCCTCATTAAAGTGGTGAAACGACATACCAGTTCTCAAATGCCCAGACTCCATGCAACATAGTTTGCCTCAAAAGCAATGCCACAAACAGCTCAAAAGCGGAAGTCTCTGCATCTTGGAGACGTAAAACCTCAACAATTGCCAATAATTCTTGAGTCAGCTATTAGCAATCTTCTGCCCTCCTACCTTTAAAAACCACTCTAAGAGGAACGTTCCCGTTTGGTAAAATAAAAATAAACATTTTTAATGAATCAGGTACTAAGTGGAAGACTATTTCGCATTTATATCTATATACCTCTAAAGCCCATTATTCTTGAGACTGCTGGTGCTAATGATATCAAATGTAGATATTTCTAGTCTACACTCATGGGAGCTCTACAAAACCTGCAAAAATAAAACTAAAAATAAAACATTGTCTTCAATGAAAGTAGGATATAGCCACAATTTCAACACAGAAGGAAACTCTGTCTTCCAAATTTAGTGCCATTTGGAGCGATTTAAGAAAGAACACAAGAGGTAATGTAAGTAGCAGATGTAGATAGTTCTAAAAGTAAATTACAGGGCTCCTGAAAGTTTCAAGCAGCATTTCATTTCCTTGGAACAACAAAGTCTAGAGGTATGGATAAGCCAAAGTCAAAGGAGGACATCCATGTAAAAACTTAGTTTGACACTATGAAGAACAAAAGTTAGTAGAACCAAAAGAAGTTAATGGACTAATCCACGATCAAATTACAGTTGGAAACGTTAACTCCTTCCTCTCAAGAGTTGGCAGAAGCAGAAAAAAATCAGAAGAAAATACAGAAGTTCTAATCAACACAACCACCAACCTTGACCTAACTGGCATATGTATAACACATCTCCCAGCAATTAACGATTTACATTCTGTACAAATGTGCACAAAATATTTTTTAAAATTAGCATATCCTGGAACCAGAAGAAAACCTGATTACATTCCAATGATTGCAGTAATTCAGAATCTCTTCTCTAACTGCACTGACTTTAAGCTAGAATCAGTAGTAAAAACATAACTAAAATTTCCAAACTACCTAGAAATTACGTAAAAATTCTTAAGGTATCAATGGAAATTAATATAAAAAGGGCCCCTCCAAAATCTTCCATTCAAGTTATCTTTGCATATTCATAGAATATCTATATGTTAGGCAATAAAGTAAACAAATTCCAAAAAGAAGAAATACGATCTGTCACATTCTATAAAAAAGAGTAAAATATAGAAAACAATCATAAAAATATAAGAAAATCTTCATCGGACTTTGAAAATTTGATATGATTGCCACTTTGGGTTAAAGGAAGAAATAAAAATGCAATTGCATTTTTCCTTATACCTCCTTTTATTTTTTTATTGAATTGTGGCTGGCAAACAACATTACATTCGGGTGAACAACATAATGACTCAACATTTATATACATTATAAAGTGAGCACCAAGATAAATGCATACAAAGTTGTAACATTATTAACTATATTTTGTATGCTGTACATTGTATCCCCTGTCTTATTCACTTTAAAACTGAAAGTTTGTACCTTTTAATCCCTGTCCTCTATCTTGCCCATTCCTTTACCATCCTCACCTCTGGAAACCACCAGATTGTTCTCTGTATCAATAAATCCATTTCTGTTTTATTTTGTCTGTGTATTTTCTTTTTTAAATTCCACATATAAGTGAAAGAGCATATTTGTCTTTGACTTATTGTGTTAGCCTAATACCCTCTAGATCCATCCATGTCGTTGCAAATGGCGAGATTTCATTTTTCATGCCCAAATAACATTCCACTGTGTGCACATGTGTATATGTGTGCACACACATATATACACCACATCTTGCTTTAAAAAAAATTTTTTTAGGGTTTATTTTAGAGGGAGAGTGCAAATGCAACTGGGAAGGGCAGGGAGAGAGAGGGAGAGAGAGGATCCCAAGCAGGCTCTGTGCTGTCAGTGCAGACCCTGATGTGGGGCTCAGTCCTACAAACTGTGAGATCATGACCTGAGCTGAAATTAAGAGCCGGATGCTCAACCAACTGAGCCATTCAGGTGCCCCACATCTTCCTTTTATCTAATGGTGGGTGTTTAGGTTCCCTCCATATCTTGGCTAGTATAAATAATGATGCAGTGAACATAGGGGTGCATATGTCTTATTGAATTAATGTTTCTGTTTTCTTCAGATAAGTAAGCAGAAATAGGTTTGCTAGATGATTTGGTATTCTACTTTTCATTTTTTTTTAATTTTTTTTTTCAACGTTTATTTATTTTGGGGACAGAGAGGGACAGAGCATGAACGGGGGAGGGGCAGAGAGAGAGGGAGACACAGAATTGGAAACAGGCTCCAGGCTCCGAGCCATCGGCCCAGAGCCCGACGCGGGGCTCGAACTCCCGGACCGCGAGATCGTGACCTGGCTGAAGTCGGACGCTTAACCGACTGCACCACCCAGGCGCCCCTTGAGGATACACCATACTCTTTTTCATCATGGCTGCACCATTTTGCAATCCCACAAACAGTGTGCAAGGGTTCCATTTGTCCACATCCTCACCAACCCTTGTTCTTTCATACCTTTTTGATAATAGCAATGCTGACAGAGGTAAGGTAATATCTCATTGTGGTTTTGGTTTGCATTTCCCCAATAACTGGTAACATTGAGCACCTCGTCATATGTTTGTTGGCCATTTGTCATTCTTGAAAAAATACATATTCATGTCCTCTACCCACTTTTAATTGGACTGTTTGTTTTTTAATGTTGAGTTGTGTGTTTTTATATATTTTGCATATTACCCTCTTATAGGTTATATGATTTGCAAATATTTTCTCCCCTTCAGTAGGTTGTCTGTCTTGTTGATGGTTTCTTTTGCTGTACAGAAGCCTTTTTGTTTCATAAGTACCATTTGTTTATTTATGCTTTTGTTGCCTTTACGTATGCATTTATAAACATTTATATATGTGTATATGTGTATATTTATATATGTATATATATGTTATGAACATTTATATGTTTATTTCTGCTTTTGTCGCCTTTATATATGCCTTTATATATACATATATTTGCCTATATATGTATAAAAAAGCAGTCCAGTTTTATTCTTTTGCATATAGTTGTCCAGTGTGGCCAGCACCATTTGTTGAAGAGACTGTCTTTTCCCCACTGTATGTTCTTGCCTACTTTGTCTTAAATTAATTGTCCATTTATACATAGGTTTATTTTTGAGCTCTCTATTCTGTTCCACTGTTCTGAGTGTCTGTTTTTATGCCAATACCACCCTGTTGTTTGATATGGTTTGAAATCAGTAGGTCTGATATCTCCCGCTTTGTTCGACTTTGTCAACATTTTTGGCTATTCCAGGTCTTTGGTGGTTCTGTACAAACGTTAAGATTGTTCCATTTCACTAAAAAATACCACTGGAATTTTGATAGGGATTGCATCAAATATATAGATTGCTTTGGATAGTATGGACGTTTTAACAATATTAATTCTTCTAGTCTATGAGCATGGTACATCTTTCCATTTATTTGTGTCTTTTTTTGAACATTTTTAATTTTATTTTTGAGAGAGAGAGACAGAGCACAAGTGGGGGAGAGGCAGAGAGAGAGGGAGACACAGAATCTGCAGCAGGTTTCAGGCTCTGGGCTGTCAGCACAGAGCCCGACGCAGGGCTCTAACTCACAAACTGTGAGATCATGACCTGCACCGAAGTCAGACGCCCAACCCACTGAGCCACCCAGGCGCCCCTATTTGTGTCATGTTTAATATTTTTTATCAATAATCTTATAGATATCAGAGTACAGGGATTCACCTCTTTGGTTGAATTTATTCCTGGGTATTTTATTCTTTTTGATGTAATTGTAAATGGGATTATCTTCTTAATTTCTTTTATAGTTTATTCTTGAAGTGGGCTTATTTTGCTATAAGCTTCTTCCTTCCTTTGCTGCATCCCATAAATTTTGGAAACTTTTTCTTTTTCATTTGTTTCAAGATGGTTTTTTTCTTTCTTTTTTGATTTCTTTGTTGACACTGGTGGTTTAGTAACATGTTTAGCCTTCACATGTTTGTGTTTTCTCCAGCTTTCTTCTTAAAATTGATTTCTACTATCTTACCATTATGGTCAGAAAAGATGCTTGACATGACTTCAACTTTCTTCAATTTATTGACACTTGTGGTTCTAATGTATTATCTATTCTAAAGAATGTTTCATGTGTACTTAAAAAGAATGTATTCTAGTAGTTTTTGCTGGAATGCAATGTATATATCTATTAAATCCACCTGGTCTTAATGTGTCACTTAAGGCCAATGTTTCCTTATTATTTTCTGTCTAGACCATCTACTTATGTAAGTATGGTATTAAAGTCCCCTGTTATCATTGTATTGCTGTCAGTTTCTCCTTTATGTCTCTTAATATTTGCTTTATGTGTTTAGATGCCCCCTATATTGGGTGCCTAGATATTTACAAGTGTTACATATCCTCTTTTGGACTGATCTCTTTATCATTATGTGATGCCCATCTTTGCCTTTTTTTTTCAGTGTTTGTTTTAATGTCAATTTTGACTCATGTAAGTATTGTTATCCCAGCTTAGTTTTCTTTTCTATTCACATGGAGTATCTCTTTCCATCCCTTTACTTTCAGTCTGTGTGTATCTTTATATGTGAGGCTCTTATAGGCAGAATATATATGGGTCTTGTTTTTTTGTTTTTGTTTTTTTGTTAATCAATTCAGCCACTCCTCATATCTTGATTGTAGTATTTAGTGCATGTACATTTAAAGTAATTATTGATAGATGTGTATTTATTGTCATTTTGTGTTGTTTTCTGGTTGTTTTTTGTAGTTTCTTCTCTTTCTTCTTTTGCTGTCTTCCCTTGTGACTTAGTGACTTTCTTTAGTGTTAGGTTTATGTTCCTTTATCTCTATTTTTAAAAATTTGTTAAAGCTTATTTATTTATTTTGAGAGAGACAGAGGCATTGTAGTGGGGAATAGCACACAGAGTGGGAGAGAATCCCAAGCAGGCTACACTCTGACAGCATGGAGACTGATGTGGGACTCAAACCCACGAGCCATGAGATCACAACCTGAGCTGAAATCAAGAGCTGATGCTTAACCAAATGAGCCACCCAGGTGCTCTGCTTTCTCTTTATTTTTTATTTATCTCCTACAGATATTTTGTTACCATTGGGTTCACATATAATATCCTGTGTATACAGCAATCAATTGCAAGTATCACTCAAATTTCAGTGCACTCTGAAAGTACCACATTTTTACTGCTTCCCCAATATTTTATGTTGTTGGCATCATATTTTACATCTTTTATTTGTATATCCCTTGGCTAATTATTGTAGGTTTAGACTTTTAATATATACACTAGCTATGTAGGTCGTTGACCCACTACCTTTAACATATGTTTACCTTTGTCAGTAAGACTTTTTCCACCTTATTTCTAGTTATGGCCTTTACTTTCCATCTGAAGAAGTCTCTTCAACATTTCTGCAAAACTCTTGTTGATGGATTTCTCTTTTGCTTATCTGAGAAACTCCTTATATCTCTTTCAATACTGGGTAATAACTTTTCTGGGTAGTGTATTCTTGGTTGTACGTCTTTTTCTTTCAGAACGTTGAATCTGTTGTACTACTCCTGGCATTTAAAGTTTCTGCTGATAAATTAGCTGATAGACTCATGGAGTTCTTTTGTATGTAACTAGTTGCTTTTCTTTTCCTACTTTTAAGATTTTCTCTTTGACTTTTGACACTTTGATTGTAATGTATCTTGGTGTTTATCTTTCGGGTTTATGTTATATGGCATTCTCTGTGATTCCTGGACTTGAATATTTATTTTCTTGGCCAGATTGAAGAAATTTTCTGCCATTAATTTTTCAAATTATTTCCTGTCCACTTCTCTTTCTTCTTCTGGGATCTTTGTAATATGAATATTAGCATGCTTAAAATAGTCTCAGAGGTCTCTGGAACAATCCTCATTTATTTAAATTCTTTTTTCTTCTTGCTGTTTCACTTGGGTGATTCCACTACCTTGTCTTCTAGATCACTAATCCATTCTTCTGCTTCATTTATCTACTGTTGGTTCTCTCAAGTGCATACTTCACTTCATTTATTGTATTCTTCAGCTCTGATATTTTCTTTGTTGTTCTTGTTGGATTTCTCACTGTGTTCGTCCATTCTAAGTTTGATAAGCATCTTCATAACCATGACTTTGAACTCCTTATCAGGCAGTTTGCTTGTCTTCATTTTGTTTAGTTCTTTTTCCAGGTGTTGTCTTGTTCTTTCCTTTGGAATATAGTCATCTTTCTCCTCATTTTGTTTAACTCTCTGTTTGTTCTTATTTGGTAGGTAATAAGTTATGACTCCTGATATTGAAGAAACCATTTTATGCAGAAGTTATCCTTAAATGCCCAGTAGCACAAACCTGCTGGTCATCCAAACCATGTGTCCCAAGTTGCCCCTTGTGTGAGTTGTGTTCACTCTTTTTTGTGGCTAGGTTGTGACTGATGTAGACTAACCAATGTGCATAGTTGTCCCTTATAACTGTTTGTAAAAAACAGCCATGACTACTATAGGTATGCTGGTATGCAAGGTTGGCCTGCAGCTCAGCTGGTTACCAGGCATGGGTACAACATCTGTAGGCATGCTGATAGGCAGGAAAGTTCTCTGGCATAGTTTGCTATGAAATCTGGCAGTATCTCTGGTAGGCCTTTCCGTGTGCTGGGCTGGCCCATTAGTGAAGAGGCACTTGGGAGGGGATCAGACACCACCTGAGGGTACTCCAGAAGTGGTGGGGTAGTAAGCTAGTTGACAGATGTTTAGGCTGGATGGGCAAGCTGGTCAGGGTGAGTCTTACAGGAAATGCTGGGATGGGGCAAGCAATGCCAGCACAGTAGATAAGTGTCAGAAATGGAAACTGTCAGCACTGGGTGAGCTAGGTAGAAGGAAAATGACCCCCCCCCAAAAAAGTGCCCTTTATGCCTCAGTCCCCAGAGAATGTTCCAACAGATCCCTACCTCTCTAGCACATACAACACATTAGTCGTTGTATCTTTTTTTACATGTAACCTAGGTACTTTTCAAAGTGTTGCCCCTGCTGGGACTTAGAGCAAGTGAGATGATGCATGGACCCTTTAAGGATGAATTTTCAGATTCCTACTGCCTTCTAGCTCTCATGGACATAAGCCCCATTGCTTTCCAAAGTCCGTTGTTACAGATGCTCATCTTCTCTGTGCACTTGTCCTGGGCTGTGGAGCCCAATCTATGGCCCAAACTCCTTAGTGAGGGCGTTTACAGTTTTTATATCACTCCTGCTTGTAGGTCACCACATCCGGTACCTGGGTCCTTGCTAAATAATGTTCTTGCCCCGTACCCCTGTCAGTGTGGCTTTTTCTTTATACCTTTGTTGTATATGATCAGTTCTGCTAGTCTTCATACACAGTTGTTCTCAGAGATAGTTGTTATATGTGTAATTGTGGATTTTGGTGTGACCATTAGAGGGGGTGGGCTCAGGACCTTCAACCTTCCACCTTCCACCTTCCACCTGGATCCCACTTGCATTTTTTTACTGTAAATAACACAATTTAAGACAAATGGGATACTGTTTAATTCGTTGTTTTGAGAACACTTCATAGCCTTCATAGATAGTTACTATAAAAAAGGAACAAAATGATCAAACCATTGCATTGTATTACTTTTTACTATGTTGCTGTATTTGATGTGGTAAAAATTTTAAAGGAATGTTTGCATCTCTCTTTGTGAGGGATATTGGTTTGTAGTTTTCTGTGACGTCTTTGGTTTTTGGATCAGGGTAGTAATTCTGGTCTCATAATATGAGTTGGGAATTATTGCTTCCATTTGGATTTTCTGTAAGAAAATCTGTGTTGCTATTCCTTTGCTAGATATTTAGTAGTATTTACGAGTGAATCCACTAGGCCTGGGGTTTCTTTTATGGAACAGTTTTTAACTAAAAATTACTTTTCTTATTTATAAAGATATTTAGGTTATTTATTTCTTCTTGAGCCTTGGTCATTTGTCTTTTAAGAAATTTATGTTTAATCTGAGTTGTAGAATTTATCAGGATAAAATTGTTTGTTTTCCCTATTATCCTTTTAATATATGCAGAGTTGTGGTGATGTCATTGATCTCATTCCTAAGATTAATTTATACCTTCTTTTTTTCCTGATCACTGTAGCTAGAGTTGGATCAATTTAATTGATCATCTCAAAGAATCAGGTTCTTTTTTTGTAATAGTTTTATTGACATACAATTTACATACCATATAGTTCACCAATATAAAGTGTACAATTAAATGGATTTCAGTGTATTTATGGAGCTCAGCAACTGTTACTAAAACAGTTTTCGCAGAATTCATCAACTCAAAAATCAAAATCCCATAAAGAACTCTTATACCATACTGGTAGGAATGTAAAATGGCATATTGACTATTGAGAACATTTCAGTCATTTTTTAAAAAACAAGTTAAACATATTTATCATTTGGCCTACCCATTTCACTCCTTTATTTTTTTAAATAAATGAAAGCATATGTTCATACAAAGTCATATAGCTGAATGTTCATAACAGCTTCATTTGTAATAGCCACAAGTTGCAAATAACCCAAACACCATCAACAGGTAAATGGATACATTTGTAAAATGACATACTTCTCAGCTTTAAAAATGAATAGTTTATATATGTAACAGTATGAATAGATTTCAAAATATTTATTTTGTGTATTACATAATTAAGAAAGGATCATATCATCAGGACTATACATATATATCTCCAACTTTAGAGCACCTAAATATATAAGGCATACATTGATAGCACTGCACAAAGAAACAGGCAGCAATAAAATAATAGTAGATTTCAATACTCCAGTTCCAACCAAAGTAAATGGTTCAGACAGAAAATCAGTAAGACAACAGTAGACTTAAAACAATTCTATAGACCAAAGGGACCTGAGAAACATATACAGAATATCCCACATAACAACAGCATGATACATTCTTTCTCCAGTGCTCATGGATGACTCTCCAAGATAACCCACATGTTTGGTCACAACACAGCTCTTAACAAATTTAAGAAGACTGAAATAACACTTAATGTCTTTTGTGACCAAAGTACAATGAAGCCAGAAATTAATATGGTCGAAAGTTTTAAAATTTACAAATATGTGGAAATTAAATAGCATAATCCTGAACAACCAATGGGTCAAGGAAGAATCAGAAGAGAAATGAGTGAATATCTCCAGATAAATGAAAATTAAAACACAAGAAACAAAACTACAGGATGTAGCCAAAGCAGGTCTGAAAAGAAATTTAATAGTGATAAACACCTACATTTTAAAAAAGAAGATCTCAAATAAATAATGTAACCTTACACCTCAAGGAACTAGAAAAAGAGAAACACATCCAAAAGTTAGCATAAGGAAGGAAATAATAAAGATGACAGCACAGGGGTGCCTGGGTGGCTTAGTTGTTGGTTCAGTTGTCTGACTTCAGCTCAGGTCATGATCTTGAAGTTAGTGAGTTCGAGCCCCATGTCAGGCTCTGTGCTGACAGCTCAGAGCCTGGAGCCTGCTTTGGATTCTATGTCTTTCTCTCTCTCTGCCCCTCTCCGGCTTGTTCATATTCTCACTCTCAAAAATAAATAAACATAACACAGATGACAGCAGAAATAGTAAAATAGAGAATAAAAAAATAAAAATGATTGAAACTAAGAGTTGGTTTTTAGAAAAGGTAATCAAAATTGGCCAATTTTTAGCCAGACCAACTAACAAAAAAGGAAGGCTCAAATGACAAATGAAAGAGAAGACATTAAAATTCTTGTCACAGAAATAAAATAGTTTTAGCAGATTACTATGACCAATTTCACACCCACAAATGGAAAACTGAGAAGAAATTAGTAATTCTAGATATATACAATCTACCAAGACTGAAATCATGAAGAAATAGGAAATCTTAACAGACCTACAGTTAATGAGATTGGATCGTAAACCTGCCAACAAATACATTTCTAAAACCAGAATTCACTAGTGGATTCTCAGCCTTCACTGGTGAATTCTCCTAAACATTTAGGAAATTAACACGAGTCCTCATCAATATCTTCCAAAAATTTACAATAGGAGGAAACACTTTCAAACTCAACTTACGAGGGCAGCATTACCCTGATACCAAAAGCCAGACAAAGACACTTTTAAGAAAACTGTAGACCAATATTCCTAATGAATGTAGATGTAGAAATCCAGAACAAAATACTGGTAAACTGATGTCTGCAGTTCATTAAAAGGATCATACTCCATAACCAAGTGGGATTTATCCCTAGAATGGAAGGATGGTTCGACATGTGAAAATCAATTACTGTGATATATCACGTTAACAGAATATAGGATAAAAATCATATGATCACTTCAAAAGATGTATAAAAAGCATTTGACAAAATTTTCCTTTCATGATAAAACTTCCAACAAATTGGGTGTGGAAGGAACATACCTCAACATAACAAGGGTCATGTAGGACAAGCCCACAGCTAACATTGTATTCACTGATGAAAACTGAAAGCTTTTTCTCTAAAATCAAGAACATGCCAAGACACGTACTCTTGCCACTTACAGTCACATAGTACTGGAAATCCTAGCCACAGCAATTAGAGAATAAAAGAAATAAAAATCCAAGTTGAGAAGAAAGAAGTAAAATTATCTCTCTTTGCAGACTAATGATCTCATATGTAGAAAATCTTAAACGTATCCTATTCCCCCAAATTAGAACTAACCAACAAATTTAGTCAAATTGCAAGTTACAAAATCAATATACATAAGTCACTTGCATTTCTATACCCCAATAAGGAAATACCCAAAAGCAAAATTAAGAAAATCTCATTTACAATAGTATCAGTAAAGATAAAATAGTTAGGAATATACTTAACCAAGAGGTGAAATTATCCTAAAATTCTTATGGAACCCCTAAAGTTTTCCAAATAGCCAAAGCAAGCTTGAGAAAGAACAGAGTTAGAGACATCACTCTTCCTGTTGTCAAAATATACAACAAAGCTACAGAAATTAAAACAGTATAATATTGGCATAAAGACATATATAAACCAATGGAACAGAATAGAATCCATAAATAAAGTCACGCATGCATAGTTAAGTGGTCTTTCACATGGGTGCCAAGACCATACAATGGTGAAATGATATCCTTTTCTATAAATGGTCTGGGAACAATAGACATCCACATGCAAAAGATTGAAATTGACTCCTTGTCTTACGCCTTACAAAAAATAAGCTGAAAAAAGATTAAAAACCTAAATATAAGACCTGAAACTATCCAACTGCTAAAAGAAGACGTAGGGGTGAAAGTCCTTGACATTGGTCTTGTCAGTGATTTCTTGGACATGACACCAAAAGCACAGGCAAGTATAGAAAAAGTAAACAAGCGAGTCCTCATCAAAACAAATGGCTTGTGCCTAGCTTAGGAAACAACCAACAGGATGAAAGGCAAGCAGTTGAATATAAGAAAATGTTTGTAAACATTCTATCTGATAAGGGGCTAATATATAAAATATATAAGGGACTCCTACAACTCCATAGTGAAGGACAAATAACCCTATTTAATAATGAGGATTTGAGGGGCACCTGCATGGCTTAGTCAGCTAAGCATCCAACTCTTGATTTGGGCTCAGATCATGATTTCATGGTCATGACATCGAACCCCATATTGGGCTATGTGCTGGACGTGCAGTTTGCTTACAGGCCTTTTACAGCCCCTCTCTCGCTTGCTCAAAAAAACAAACAAAAAAAAGATTTGAATAGATATTTCTCAAAGAAGACATCAAAATGGCCAACAGGTATATTAAATGGTGTTCACGTAACTAATAATCAAATAAATGCAAATCAAAACCACAATGATATATCACCATGTATTTTTTAGGATGATTTTTATCAAGAAAAATAATTATTGGTGAGATTGTGGAGAGATGAGTTCTTTGTCCACTGTTGGTGGGAATGTAAAATGGTTCAGGAGCTAATGGAAACTGTATGATGTTTCCTGATAACATTAAAAATAGAATTATCATATGATCTTGCAATCCCATGTCTAGGTACATATTCTAAAGAATTGAAATCAAGATCACAAAGACATCTGCATTCCCCTTTTCATTACAGAATTATTCACGTAGTCAAAATATAGAAACATAACAAATGTCCGTCGTGTATAAATGGATAAAGGAAATATGTGTGAGTGTATAAAGTATTTTTTTGGCTATTAGGGTGATTTCAGTTTATATTATTTTTAATAAAACTTGTCTTGCATATTCTTGGTTCTATTTTGTTTTATATAAATTTATACTTAGTTTGTCTAGTTTCTTGTAAAAATTATCTTGATATTTTGTTTCATCATACATTGATTGCTGCTTGTACAGTATTAAATTGTTAAACCCACAAGCATGGTAAATATCTAAATTTACTGTGATTTTTAAAAAATTTCTTAATTAGGTTGTTTTTTTGTTTTGTTGATAGTTTCTTTTGCTCTGCAAAAAGCTTTTTATTTTGATGTTGTCCCAATAGTTTATTTTTTTCTTTCGTTTTCCTTGCCTTGGAAGACATATCTAGAAAAATGTTGCTTTGGCCATTGTCAGAGAAATTAGTGCTTGTGTTCTCTTCTGATATTTTTATGGTCTCACCACCTACCGAATGGGAGAAGATACTTGCAAATGATATATTTGATAAGGAGTCATCATGCAAAATATATAAGGAAATTAGTAACTCAACACCAAAACACAAACACTTCAATTTAAAAAATGGGCACGGAATCCAAATAGACATTTTCCCAAAGATGACCTACAGATGGCCAACAGAATGCGGAAGAAGATGCTATCACTAAATCATAGGGGAAATATCATATGGGAAATGCAAATTGGAACCATAAGATATTATCTCACATCAGTCAGAATGGCTAACATCAAAATGACAAGAAAGAGTAAGTGTTGGCGAGGATATGGAGAAAAAAGAACCCATGTGCACTGTTGGTGGGAATCCAAACTGGGTCAGCCACTGGTGAATCAGTATGGAGGTTCATCAAAACGTTAAAAGTAGAAATACTGTATGATCCAGTAATTCCACTACTGGGTATTTACTCAAAGAAAACGAACACTAATTTGAAAAGATACGTACCCCTTTACATTTGTTGCAACATTATTTACAATAGCCAAGATACAGAAGCAACCCAAGTATCTCTCAACAAGTGAATGGCTAAGGAAGATCTGATATAGTTATACCATAAAATATTACACAGTCATAAAAAGGATGAGATGACAACACAGATGGACAGAAAGCATATTGTGCTAAATGAAATATGTCAGACTGACACAGATACCATAAGATTTTACTCATGTGTGGAATAAAAGAATATGAATACACAAACAAAAAAGCAGAATCAGGCTCGTAAATATAGAGAAAAACACTGGTAGTTGCCAGAGGGGCAAAATGGATGAAGGGAGATAGGAGATACAGGCTTCCAGTTATAGAATGAATAAATCATGGTAATAAAGGACACAGCATAAGGCTCATAGTCAATGATATGATAATAGTGTCGTATGCTGACAGATGGTAGCTGCACTTGTGAGCACGGCATAATGTAGCAACTTGTTGAATCACTGTGTTGTACACCTGAAACTGTTGTGACATTGTCAACTCTACTCAAATAAGAAAATTCCTTAATTATAATGTTATTTTTTTTAATTAAGTTTGAACTTTTTAGTAGGTTTCTTCCTTGGTTCTATTAGCGTTCTTGTATCCATTATAATTGGCATTTTAATATTTTCGTACTGTTATAGAAATGCTGCTGGTTTTTCTACGTTGAACTTTTCCACCTCACTGATGTCTTTCTTCAGTTTTAATGTGTTTTTTGGGTTCTCTATGTAAATATTACATGTAGACAGTTACGTGATTTCAATTTGGTGTCAGTTTTGTCATTTTCCCCCTACTATGTACATTTCCTTCAGTTTTCTTATGGTATTTTTCTACTGTTTGAATGGAAAGTGTGAAAGTAGATATCTTGTATAAATGACTTTAAGGGGATGGCATCGGATACTTAACTATTAATTATGATGTTTGTATGGCTGGTTGGCAGGGACCCTTTGTCAAAGTAAGTTAGCTTACATCCAGTATGATCTGGTGATTAAAATGAAGGTTTCTCAAGCTAGATTATCTGGGTGCAAACAGAATGCAGTGTTTATTAGACAAGGATCTAGGCAGATTTATAGAACTACTCTGTGCCTAATACAGCTTCATCAATACTTGCTTTTGGCATAGGATATGTGCAGTATTCATTGATGTTTCTTATACTCTGGAAAATAAAGTTTGTGTGTAGAGATCTATAAACACGCATTAGCCCAAGTCTGTCAAACCTCTCTATGCTTACTAATTTTTGTTTGCTGGCCTATCAGAGATGGGTTCAACTATGTTTGATTTGTTACTCAAGAGATGAATTGACTATTATATTTAAATGACTATTTTCCATTCCTAGAGTAAACTTTATTCAGATATGTGATGCTCTGGTGGTTAATAATACTCTATTTGTGGTGTTTGCAATTGACTTTTTCTTGGTGTGTTGTTTCCTCAAGTGTTTTTGTAATTGGAGACGGTGAGCTTGTCCTCCCTGAAGTTTTACCTGTGAGAATTCTGGAAGCCCTTGGCCATGGAAATGGTTCTTCAAGGTGTTTTAAAATTTGTTTTTTTTCCAGGGGCGCCTGGGTTGCTTAGTCAGTTAAGCATCCAACTTTGCCTCAGGTCATAATCTCATGGTTTTTGGGTTTGAGCCACGCGTCCAGTTATGCAAGGAGTCTGCTTGGGACCGTTCTCTTCCTCCCTCTCTTTCCACCCCTCCCCCTCACTCTCTTTTTAGAAAGAAAGAAAGGAAAGATAGAACGATAGATTTTTTTTTTCCAAATCTCACCATAGAATTCCTGAACTGGGCCCTTTGTAGTGTGTGTGTGTGTGTGTGTGTGTGTGTGTGTGTGTGTGTGCGCGCGCGCGTGCGCGCGCACCTGTGAAACAGCTTTATTGAGATATAATTCACATATGGTACAATCTATCCAGTGTACAATTTAATGCTTTTTTAGAATATTCACAGAGCACAAACAATTTTAGGCCATTTCATCACCCTGAAAAGAAACGCTGTACCCCTTAGCAGCCACTTCCCATTTGCCTCAATTACACCATCCCTCTCTTTTAGGCAGCCATCATTATTGTGCTTACTATTATTTTACCTATTCTGACATTTCATTTAATGAGGATAATGCAATATGTGGTCTTTTGAGACCAACTTATTTGACTTAGCATAATAGTACCAAGTTTTATCCATGTTAGAGATCATATATCAGAAATTCATGGGTCGTTTTTTTATTTTTTTTTGCTTCTTTCCAACTTTTTATTTAAATTACAATTAGTTAACATAAAGAGTAATAGGGTAATATTACTTTTAGGTGTAGAAGTTAGTGATACGTCACTTATACACAATGCCTGGTGCTCATCACAAGTGCCCTCCTTAATACCCATCACCTGTTTAACCCATCTCCCACCCACCTCCCCTCAAGGAACCATCAGTTTGTTCTCTAAAAGTATGTTTCTTGGTTTTCCTCTCTTTTTTTTCTTCCTATGTTCATTTGTTTTTCTTCTTAAATTCTACCTATGAATGAAATCATATGGTACTTGTCTTTCTCCGACCTATTTTGCTTAACATTGTACTTTCCAGCTCCATCCATGTTTCAAATGGCAGGATTTCATTCTTTTTTATGGCTGAGTAATATTCCATTGTGTATATATACCACATCTTCTTAATCCATTCATCAGTCAGTGGCCATTTGGGCTCTTTCCATACCTGGCTATTGTTGATAGCACTGCTATAAACACTGTGGTGCATGTATCCATTCAAATCTGTATTTTTGTACCCTTTGGGTAACTATTGAGTAGAGAAATTCATTTTTATGGTTGGATGATACTCCATTGTATAGATATACTACACTTTATTTATTCATTCATTGGTTAATAGACCTTGGGCTGTTTCTACTTTGTAGCTAATGTAAATAATGCTGCTGTAAGCATTCATGTACAAATTTTTGTGAGGACACATGTTTTCATTTCTCTAGAGTATATATAGCTGTGAGGCAAGTTGCTGAGTGTTAGTTTACTATATATGTCAACTCTTTGGAGAACTTGCCAAATGGCTGCACTATTTTAGTTTCCCACCAACAATGTATAAAAGTTCCATGTCCTTGTCAACACTTGTTACTATTTGTATTTTTTATTTTAGCCATCTTAGTGGATGTAAAGTAGTGTCTCATTGTGGTTTTGATTTAAAGTGCCCAAACAGCTAATGATGTTAAGCATTTTTCATGTACTTATTGGCCATTTGTTTTCTTTGGAAATATCTATTCAGATGCTTTGCTTATTTTTTCAATTTTTGCTTATTTGTAAATTTTTATTTTTTAAATTGGGTTGTTTGTCTTTTTATTTTTGAAATATATTTCTTTATATATTCTGGGTGCAAATAATTTACCAGAGCCTAAGAGATACAGAATTTGCTAATTTTTCTTCTTTCTGTGAATTGTATTTTCACTTACTTGATTTCCTTTGAGGCACAAAACATTTTAATATTGATGAAGTCCAATTTATCCATTGTTTCTATTGTCACTTGTACTTTTGTTGTCCTACCTAAGAAGTCTTTGCCTATCCCAAGGTGACAAAGATTTGCTCCTATATTTTTCTTTTAAGAGCTTTACAGCTTTCAGCGTTTTCATTTAAATGTTTTATTTATTTAAGTTAATTTGTGTGTATACTGTGAGGCAGGGGTTCAAGTTTTTCTTTTATATATAGATAGTTTTCTAAGTACCACTTGTTGAAGAAACTATACTTTAAACTCTTACGGGAAAATGCACATAATGAATTATTTCCATATTCGGAAATCTATTCCATCAATCTATAAGTCTGTCCCTATGCAAATACTACACTGTCTTGACTGCTGTAACTCTGTAGTAAGTTTTGAAATTGAATATGTGAGTACCCCAACTTTGTTATTTTTCAAGATTGTTTAGGCTATTCTTGGTCCCTTGAATTTCCATGTGAATTTTAGGATCAGTTCATCAACTGCAAAGAAGCCAGCTGGTGTTTTGATAAGGACTGTGTTGAATAAATGTATAGATCAGTTTGAAGAATATTGCCATCTTACCATTTTAAGCCTTATTTATGGTAGTGTAAGATCTTTCCATTTATTTAGACCTTTAATTTCTATCAATAATGTTTTGTAGTTTTCAGAATATATATTTTGCATTTATTTTGCTAAATTTGTTCCTAAGTGTTCATTCTCTTCATGTTACTGTAAATGTAATTGTTTTCTTAATTTTGTTTTTTTTTCATGTCCACATAAATTTTCATTTTTCAGAACAAAACAACAGTTATACTGGCAAAGATCTTGAATTAACAGGGACCCTTGAACTTTCAATACACTGAAAAGTAACATTATTTTGCATGTCTACA
Source organism: Acinonyx jubatus (assembly GCF_027475565.1). Taxonomy (NCBI): domain Eukaryota; kingdom Metazoa; phylum Chordata; class Mammalia; order Carnivora; family Felidae; genus Acinonyx; species Acinonyx jubatus. The sequence goes on along the minus strand of NC_069387.1, from coordinate 14,663,950 downwards.
ATGTATGCACTTCTTTTCAGAAATGTGGCAAAGTTTATCCTAACAGGACCTTTTCATCAACTCATAGACATAGATATGGAAATCATCATTAAACTTGATAAAATACATAGAGGGTTTGGCTTCCACTTGGTGGAACATGTATTCCACATGTTTATCTATCAGGCCATCTACAACTCCTCCTGGCTACTTCTCTCCTGGAGGAGACTCACTGGACTCTGGCATGAAACAGAAGTCTCCTTCTTTTATAATCATCTAGAAGCTGGTACATGTACAAGACAGAATCTTTCTCATAGGTAATGAATGGAGGGGAATGGTCTTAGCCCTTCAAGCACCTATCATGAAAGCCTGGTTTAATTTTGTTTTTGGATTGTTTATTACTACTATAGAAATACTCTTGAATTTTCCTTCTTTTGTATTGATGTGGATCTTGCAGCTTTGGTGAACTAATTTATTATTTCTAACAAAATTTTAGTGTATTCCTTAGGATATTCTACATACAAGGTTACTCCATCTGAAAACAGACATAGTTTTACTTCTTTCCAATCCAGATGGATGCCTTTTATTTCATTAGATTGCATAATTGCCCCGAATAAAACCTCCAGTACAAAGTTGAATAGAAGTTGCAACAGTGGACAGTCTTGTATCACACCTGATCACGGAGGGAAAGAATTTTAGTCTTTCAACAGTATGATGTTAGGTGTGGGTTTTCTATAGATCCTCTTTATCAGGTTGAGGGAATTTCATATACTCCTACTCTGTTTTTATAATAGAGGTTGTTGGATATCCTCACATACTTTTCCTTGGATCTATTGTAACCATGTGGTTTTGTTCCTTATTATATTAATGAGTTATAACACAAATTTTCTGATGGTAAGACAACCTGTAATCCTGGGATAGATCTCAGTTTATAATGCTGAATAATACTTGGCCTATATGTTGCTGGATTCTGTTCATTTGTATTTTGTTGAGAATTTTTGCCTCTATATTCATAAGAGAAATTGGTTTCTACCTTTCTTTTGTTATTATGTCTTTGGTGTTGTTATCAGAGCTCTATAGAATGGGTTAAGAAATGTTTCCTGTCTTCTGTTATTCAAAGAAGTTGTGCATAATTGGTATTAATTCTTCTTTGCATGTTTGGTGTAATTCACCAGCAAAGACATTTGGCTATGATTTTTTTCTTTGTGAGAAGCTTTTGACATTACTAATTCAATCTTTTTAAAACAATGTTTATTTATTTTGAGAGAGACAAACAGAGAATCCCAAGCAGCCTCTGCATTGCCAGCGTGGAGCCTGATGTGGGGCTTGAACTCACTAACTGTGAGATCATGGCCTGATCCAAAACCAAGAGTTGGATGCCTAACCAACTGAGCCACCCAGGTGCCCCATTAATTCAGTCTTTTTACCTGTTATACAGCCATTCAAGTTTTTTCTTCTTCCTTAGCTAGAGTCACTAGTTTATGGTTGTTGTTGTTTTTAAGAATTTCTCCATTTAATCCAGGTTGTCTGATTTGTTGGCATACAGTTGCTCGTACACTTCTCTTGTGATCCTTTTAGTTTCTGTAAGGTCAGCAGTAATGTCCACATTTTCGTACTTCATTCTAGATAAGGGAATGGATTTTGAATTAGGGAATGGACTTTAGGCTTCTGAGTTTTTTTCTTGGTCATTCTAGCTAAAGGTTTGTTCATTTTGCTGATCTTTCAAATAACTTTTGGTTCTTTTTTTTTCTATTTTACTTTTCTCTAATATTTATTATTTTATTTCCTTCTGCTGGCTTTAGGTTTGATGTTTTCTTCTTTTTTTTGCTTGGGATCAATTTCCACTATTTTATTTTCAGCTTTTAATTCCCAAACATCTAGGAAGTATGAATTCAGCCTCCCAATAAGCAAGGAACACATTACTCAGCATCAGTTCACAGGCTTACCCCTCTGGTATATTATTTATTTCTTTGAACTAAAAATAAATTTTTTCCATCTTGCAAACATGCTCATGTAGTTTTCTAAAGCTAACATTTCTAGGTAGTGTGGCAGAAAGAATGTCTTTTGCATGTGAATAATCCCATTCACATTACCTATAATTGCTGGTTTGTGAAGTTAGATCTAAAACTTGTCCCCCTGCCCAATAGTCAATCCATAAGGATGAAGGAGTAGACTGCTGGTAGGCAAGAAAGCATTTTGCTTATGCCTTCAGCATTTAAAGAGTAGAATAAGATTTTAGGTAAAGTCTCCCTTGTAGAGAGTGTCTGCTTTGCAGATAAAAACATGAGATATCTATATAAAATTATTATTTTTGTGCAACCAAATTGTTTGACTCTGTCTTCACATAAGCTATATATAACTTGCTCATTAAAATGAAACACTTTCTAATAAAAGTGTTAGATTCAATAGCAGTAGGTGATTCTAATTATTGAGTATGGTTGACAATGTTACATTAGTTTCGTCTATACAACATAGTGATTCAACAACCCTATATGTATGCTGTGCTTGCCACAAACATAGCTACCATCTGTCATCATACATCACTATTATTCATAAAGGAAAGCCAAGAGAGGGTGACACCATTTTCTAATTTTTACTGTTGTTTTTACATAAATCCTTTGTAATTTAGGGAATGGATTTTTTTTTAATTAGTAAGAATTAGAAGCTGGTAAAGTAAAATCTTTCATAACTCCCAAACTTTTAAGATCTTCAAAAAAAAAACTCATTCCTTACTGTGTATCTCATTTCTTTGTCCACAAAATATGATTAATGACACTAATCTGAGGACAATTTATAGCACAGATACAAGAGATAGAGCAGAATCTGAAATGTAATTTTTGCCCCTTATCAAGGAAACTTTGTGTAAGGAAAGGCTGCATTATTCAAATGCTGCTCAGTATCCCAATTGCTTAATGTTATTGGAGCTGTGGGTATGCTGTAGAAAGTTAAATAGTTCACTATGTGACATCTGCCTTTTTTTTTTTCAATTAATACGTTGGAGAGAAAGAGATCAACTAGATCAGGTGTCTCAAAGTCATCTTTGTTGTATTCACTTATCATATTTATGTTTTTCTCCAGGCTTTGCCTAATTATATTTTGGGTTCCTGTATATTTTTAATCTAGTTAAAATAACGAGCATGCTTCCAAACGCTGAATGCTAAGTGAAGCCTGCTTGTTGCCCTTGGAAAAGGTTCTGTCGTCGTATGTGGTGGCTCCACATTTCAGCTCCCATCATTTTTCTGTGTGTAGCCAGGGTACCAGTTCGGCTGCCAAAAAGCCAAAGCTGAGCAAAGAAAAGGATGACCTCAATCAGTTTGATATTCATTACTAATAGCCATTGTTCAGAAAAAAAAACCATGAAAAATAAATCTGAACATGAAATAAAGAAATACACAGGTTTTTTTAATAGATTAAGAAGGAAAAAGAACTATCTCAACCACCAAACAAGGCTTATGTTCTAGATTCTTTTTTTTTTTTTTTTTTTTTTTGTAGGATCTTAAAAACAATCCTTGACTTGGCCTTTTCTTCTGACTCATGGACCTGAAAAAAAAATCATATTCTTACCGATTTAAAACTCAAAGTTTGAAGCTTTCCAATTTAGAACTTAGAGCTTTGTTTTCTTTATATCTAGCCTGATGTGGAAACTTTGATAACAGTTAAGTTTAGAAATCTTAGTAACAACGAATCATACTTGGAGTAAGAAACTTACAGTAACAAACATAATAGTGAGCCTCTTTGGTGACTGGTATTGTGTTTCACCATAGGAAGCATTCAGGAAATATTTTTTTTTCAACGTTTATTTATTTTTGGGACAGAGAGAGACAGAGCATGAACGGGGGAGGGGCAGAGAGAGAGGGAGACACAGAATCGGAAACAGGCTCCAGGCTCCGAGCCATCAGCCCAGAGCCTGACGCGGGGCTCGAACTCCCAGACCGCGAGATCATGACCTGGCTGAAGTAGGACGCTTAACCAACTGCGCCACCCAGGCGCCCCCAAATATTTGTTCAACAAATAAGATAGAGAAAAATATTTATTTGTGAAAATCACAAATTATCAAGAACATTTCAGGTGCCACTTCAAGTAATTATGGAGCCTTTTGATAGGAGGGATATTCACAAAGAAAAACTTCAGCAATCATCTATAGGTTGTTTATGTCACAAGGAGAATTGGCCTAATTGAGAAGCATTTTTTTTTTATTTTCCAAAAGAAGAAGAATTAGAAAAGTTAATGAGATGCCCACTTACATTAGCATTATTTTAATTTATCTGCTTTCTTTCTTTCTTTACTTGTTTGCAAAAGCAGGCACAAAAAAAGTAAATACTTTCCCAATGCATTCATCACCAGTCATCTTTACCTCCCTGATCTGGATTCTGCACAAGTTATTAATTTGGGGTAAGAAGATGGGTAAAAATCATCACCTTGGCTCAACTTGCTTACTTTCTGTCACTCAAAGCAGTTCACAGACACAAATAAAGAAAGGGGAAAATATGTATGATTCTCTTGTCTTTTGATAGAAGAGAAATTTCTCAAAAGAAATCCTTAAATGCTGAAGGAAAAAGCTCATCAGAAATCTTTACCATCTAAAATAGCACAGGGGTGCGTGGGTGCCTCAATTTGTTAAATGACCGACTCTTGATTAGGTTCAGGTCTTGATCTCGAGGTCAAGTCCCTCTTTGGGCTCTGTGCTGACAGTATGGAACCTGCTTGTGAGTCTGTATCCCTTTCTCTCTGCCCCTCTCTGGCTCGAGCTATCTCTCTCTCTTGCTATCTCTCGAAATTAATTAGTTAGAAAAAATAAGATAACGTCAGGAGCAGTCATAATAATACATTGTTCAGGCATTGCGAAGTCCTGTATAGAGGAAAGCAGACCTTTATTCTTGACTGCTGTAAAAGCAAAGATGAATGAGAGAAATCAATACTCTTTGTTTCCTGAGAGTGTATCATCTATGGTCTTCCAAATCTGTAGCCTTTAATGCTGATACTTAGTAGCAACCTTTGTTGGGGTTATTACTGAGGATGACAAAATTATACACAATGCTTGGCTAGCTAAAATGCAACACGGAGATGTCTGTGGGCTGGATTTAAGATTGGGAGGGACATGGGTCTCTTGGAATGCCGGAAGCCCGCATAACCTCCCTGACCGGGGAATGCCCCGGGGACCGGGCACCAGGGACCGACCCTCCTAGGCACTTCTGCAGTCCTTGGGGAATCCCTCATCTATACGTTGTACACAAAGTTTAGCAGAACAATAGGACACATAGACCCTTGCTTTATATCTTTGATTTGATGGGTGATTGCTCACCTATAAATCAGGCACCCTTTGTTCTTGCACACCTGAAATGTTGTAAACCCTCTGTATGCAACTAGCCAACTGAGATTTGTGATTGGCCTGACAATAATAAATGAGAATTAAATGAGAATATGAGTGAGGCCAACTGGGTCTTCGTCTGCAAACGTTGACCCCCATGCCTTCTCTCTTTCTTTGCAAAGGGTGGAGTAATCTTTCATCCATCAGCACAGGGTTTGCTGGCCATTCCCGGCACACCTCCACTCTTCATACTACGGTGTGATTGTAGTCCTGACAAAATGATTGCCCTTTTAATTAGTCCCAAAGCTTTACCATGTACAAGCACTTGCTCTATAGCAAACACCGAACCACTTCCTGGAGATACAGAGGGAAACATAATCCTTCATGGATCGTTATAGCCCGTTCAGGCTGCTGTAACGAAATACCACAGAGCAGGGGGCTAATGAACAAAGGAAATTTACTTCTCATGGTTCTGGAGGTTGGGAAATGCAAGATATGGCACAGGAGGTTTGGTGTGGTGGCTGGTGGGGACCCACCTTCTGTTTCATAGACAGCACCTTCTTGCTGTGTCCTCACATGGTGGAAGGGGCAAGAAAGTTCTCTGGTGAATTTTTTTTTTAACTTTAGAGAGAGAGAGAGAGAAAGAATGTGAGTTGGGGAGAGCAGCAGAGGGAGAGAGAGTGAGAATCCTAAACAGGCTCCACATTCAGCACAGAGCCCAATGTGGGGCTCAATCCCATGACCCTCGATTATGACCTAAACCAAAACCAAGAGTCGGATGTTCAACTGACTAAGCCACCCAGTCACGTCTGGCACCTCCTTTATAAGAGCACTACTCCCATTCATGAGGGTTCCCTCCTCATGATCTAATCACCTCCTGGAAGCCCCACTGCCTAATACTATTGCCTTGGGGGATAGCCTTTCAACATATACATTTTGGGGTGACACATTCAGACTATAGCAGTGATATTCTGCTGAGCAAACAAGCAAATAGGCCATTACAAGGAATGTTCAGTGATACAACAAGGGCTCTGGGTACTTTTGGGGTAAACCCAGTGGAGTATCAAAGTCATTCCTGAGAAGCCCGGAAATGTATGTGAGAAAAGTGTCTTCTAAGCTAAAAACTGGAAGGTAAATAGAAATTAAATGGTTAGAGATGAAAAATTAAAAAATAAAAATATAAATGGGGCTAAGGCATCCAGAGCAATAATTATATTCCAAATCATTGATTTCTTTTCTTAGTTTTTTCTTTTCTAATTTTTTTCACGTTCTTTTGTATGTCCACAAATAGACTTAAACTGCTAAAATTTATACAAACCAAACTAGACCAGGTAAACTCTGTCTTATACATTAGCACCCCTGATAATGTCTACAGGCTCTGAGCTTCTGGTGTAGGTGGTTTTCATTACTTATTATCCATTTGTAATTCATGCTAAGGGAATAGTTTAATATGAATATTGTAACTTGTAATACAATTCGAAAGTAGCTACCCAGTTAATTTGTAAGAGGGAGAGAGAGAAGTCAGTTGAAAGTAAAACATATTTTATACTATTCACTTGTCACATTTCCTAATATGTATTTTGGATATTAGCCTCTTATCAAATATATGGTTTGCTAATAGTTTGTCCCATTTTGTGAGTGGCCTTTTCACTCTTTTGTTAGTTCCCTTTGCTGTACAGATGCTTTTTAGTTTGATATTGTCTCATTTGTCTATCTTTTCTTATGTTGTGTGTGCTTTTGCTGTCATATCCAAGAGATCATTCCCAAGATCAGTGTCATGAAACTTTCTCCTTATTTTATTTTAAGGATTTGTATAGTTCGAGGTCTTACATATAAATCTTCAGTCCACTTTTAGTTGATTTTTGTTTGGGGTTTAAGATAAGGGTTCAGTTTCTTTGTTTTAGGCATATATCCAGTTTCTCCAATACCATTTGTTGAAAACTACCCTTTCCCCATTGTGTATTCTTGACATCTTTGTCAAAGATCAGTTGACTGTATACGTATTTGTTTATTTCTGGGCTCCATTCTGTTCCATTGGCCCGCATGTCTTTATGTCAGTAGTATACTGTTTTAATTTCTCTAGCTATGTAATATCTTGCAAACAGAAAATGTGATACCTTTATACTTTTTAATCAAGATTGCTTTGGTTATTTGGAGACTTTGTTGCATATAAATGTTAGATTTTTGTCCTATTTTTGTGGAAAATGTCATTGGAATTCTGATAGGGATTATGTAGGCTTTTAACAATATTAATTCTTCCAATCAATGAACATGGGATACCTTTCCACTTATTTTTGTCTTCTTCAATTTCTTTCATTATTGTTTTTCAGTTTTCAGTGTACACATTTTCACCCCAGTGGATAATGGCTAAATACATAATTTTTTTTTGATGCTCTTCTAAATGTTATTTTTTTCTAAATTTTTTTCACATCGTTTCTTGTTCATATATAGAAACACAACTGATTTTTACATGTTTGTTTTGTATCCTGCAACTTTAATAAGTTTCTGTATTCTAATAATTCTTTTGTGGAATCTTTAAATTTTCTACATATATGACATTCATCTGCAAAGACAGTATTATATCTGTCTCTCTTATTTGGATACTTTTTATTTCTTTTTTCTTGCCTAATTGCTCTGGCTAAAACTTCTAGCACTACATTAAATGTAATTGGAAAGAGTTATAATCCTTGCATTATTTCTGATACTGGAGGAAAGTCCTCTTATTTTCTCACAATATAATGTTACTGTGGTCTTTTTATATATGAACTTTATTATGTTCAACTACATTTCTTCTACACATAGTTTATGGAGAGTTTTTATCATGAATATGTGTTTACTTTTGTCAAATGATTTTTGTACATCTATTGACACGTTTATATGAATTTTATCCTTTATTCTGTTAACGCAGTATGTCATATTAATTGACTTTCATATGTTGAAACATCCTTCTGTCTGGGAATGAATTCTACTTGGTCATGGTGTATGACCCTTTTAATATGATGTTGAATTCAGCTCACTGGTATTTTTAACTTTTTTTAATGTTTATTTTTGAGAGAGAGAGAGAGAGCAGAGGATGGGGAGAGAGAAAGGGAGACAGAGGATCCATAGTGGGCTCTGTGTTGACAGCAGATGGCTTGATGCAGGACTCAAAGTCATGAACCATGAGATCATGACCTGAGTCAAAGACACGTAACCGACCAAGCCACCAAGGTGCTCCAGCTCACTAGTATTTTGTTCAGGATTTTTGCATTTATATTTATCAAGAATTCTGGCCTATAATTTTCTTACAGTGTTTTTGTCTGGGTTGGGTATTAGGCAGGGCAATGCAGGCCTCACAAAATGAGTTTGGAAATGTTCTCTCCTCTTCTATTTTTTGGTAGCATTTGAGAATGATGGGTATTATTTCTTCTTTAAATGTTTGGTAGAATTTACCAGTGATGCCATCTAATTGCAAACTTTTCTTTTAGGGGAGGTTTTTGATTACTGATTTAATCTCCTTACTTGCAATTGATTTGTTCAGATTTTTTATTTCTTTATTATGCATTCTTGGTAGATTGTATGTTTCTAAGAATTTACTCATTTTTCCTTTGTTATCCAGTTTGTTGATCTATAATTTTTCATATTAGTCTGTTATTGGATGAAGGATTTGAACAGACATTTCTCCAAAGAAGACATATAAATGGACAGCAGGTATATTAAAAGTTGCTTATATCACTAATAATCAAAGAAACACAATTCAAAACCATGAAATACCATCTCACACCTGTTAGAATGGCTGCTATTTAAAAAAAAAGATAACAAGTGTTAACAAAAATGCATAGAAATAGGAACCCTTGCAATGTTGTTGAGAATGCAAAGTGGTGCAGTTGCTAAGGAAAACAATATGGAGGTTCCTCAAGAAATTGAAAATAGAACTACCATATGTTTCAGAAAGCCCATTTCTGGATATATATCCAAAAGAATGGAAATCAGGGTCTTTAAGAAATATGTACACTCTCATGTTCATTGAGGCATTATTCACACTAGCTAACATATGGAAGCACCTTAAATGTCCATTAGTGGATGAATGAATAAATAAAATGTAATATGTACATACAGTGTAATGTAATTCAACCTTAAAAAGTAAGGAAATTCTGTCCTATACCACATGGATGTATGTGGAGGACTTTATGCTATGTAAAATAAGCCAGTCAGAAATACTGTACGATTCCACCTATATGTGGATTATAAAATAATCAAATACCTAGAGACAGAGAGTAGGATAATGACTTCTAGGAGTTGAGAGGAGGGGACAATACAGAATTGATCCTCAGTTGATATTAAGTTTTAGTTACGCAAGGGGCACCTGGGTGGCTCACTTAAGTGTCATGATCTCACAGTTTGTAAGTTCAAGCCCCGCATTGGGCTCTAGGCTGACAGCTCAGAGCCTGGAGCCTGCTTCAGATTCTGTCTCCTTCTCTCTCTGCCCCTCCCCCACTCTCACTGTGTGTGTGTGTGTGTGTGTGTGTGTGTGTGTGTGAAAAATAAGCATAAAATTAAAAAAATTTAATGTTTTAGTTATACAAGATGAGTATTTTCTAGAAGTTGGCTGTACAGCCTTGTGCCTATAGTTAATACTGCATTGTGTACTTAAAAATGTATGGATGTTAGATCTCATTTTAGTGTTCTTAAAAAATAATAATAATGGGGCGCCTGGGTGGCGCAGTCGGTTAAGCGTCCGACTTCAGCCAGGTCACGATCTCGCGGTCCGTGGGTTCGAGCCCCGCGTCGGGCTCTGGGCTGATGGCTCAGAGCCTGGAGCCTCCTTCCGATTCTGTGTCTCCCTCTCTCTCTGCCCCTCCCCCGTTCATGCTCTGTCTCTCTCTGTCTCCAAAATAAATAAAACGTTAAAAAAAATTAAAAAAAATAATAAAAATGGGCTGGATTTATCCCATGGGCTGTAGTTTGCGCACTCTTTTTATGGCACAAATATTTGTCTAATTTCTTTACTTTTCTTATTTTTTCCTACTTTTCTTAGTTTTAACTTTTCTCCCTGTTCTTTCAGTATCTCTTATACTTAGGTTATTTGGTTGTTTTATGTAATTGTGCTGCCTTTCTGGTATTTTTGAGCAAGTAAGAAATACATAAATACAAAATTTAAAATTAAAGTAAAGCATCGTAAAACACCTTTATTAAAGAGAGATTAAACACATGCGCACAGTGGAGCCAGTGGCATTTGGTATCTCTTGGTATTAAGCTTCCAGAATATAGATGTCCAGAGAGAAATAAAACAAAACAATATCTTAATCATATGTATTATTGAAATCTGGCTGGAAATAAGTACATGAGGATTTCCCAAATGGAAAGTAAACTTTTTAATCTTGAGGAAAAGTAAAGTTATTTTCTGGACCATGAAAATATCACTTCAGGATACCAAAAAGTGAATAAAATATACACGTCCGGCCTAAAAAAACTTTAATATTTAGTCATTAATAAAGTTATTTGATTAAAAACACATAAAATGGAATTCGTATTAGTGGTGGGGAGTTTTATTGGTGAATATTTATTTTATTAGTAAGTATCTATGTTTAACACTAAAACGTACATACATATTTTCTTAAAAATATTTTCCATTGCTGATGAGATTTGTGTAACTTAATTAAAATATATTTAATAGTATATCAAAATTCAGCTGATAGTACAGAATTGCTGGCCATGCTTTCCTTGCAAAATGACAAGCCACAGCAGGATGGTCTGTCTTTACTACTACATTTTTGAAAAAGCTACTAGTTAAGGGATAAGAAATGACCTTGTCTATAGCCCTGACATACTGCAGTTCTTTCTTTAGGTGATTACAATAAAAGGTAGATCATTTGAAGGAAGACTGAAATGAAAAAGAAACTTATTTTTAAAAGAAAGTAAAGAAAATATAAGAATAAGTTAGTTATATGAGTGGTCACATATTTGGCACATTCCCTATCAAACCAAATGAATCTTCCATGATTAATATTAACATGGGAAAGAAACAGAATGACTCTGCCTTTGATCTGAGTTGCATCACTGCTGATCTGCTGATTAGACAAGCTGCTTCTTTCTAATTTATCACTTTAATGCTACTGTTAGTATAAATGACTGGTTTGCAGAGCACTAAAATGCAATTATAAATAAGTCTGACCAGCTTACAGAAGTGCCAGTGTAAGCACCCGCACAGATCTTCCATTTATCACCATTTGCTTTGATAGAGCAACATTCATTTCATTTATCACTTGATCCCTTTCTATTATTTCTTCGATGGGAGGATGTCTAATCAGCATTATTTATCTCAAATCGTATTTTCTTGAAAGCTTTTAACAAGGTTCTAACAAGAGCACAATGACTGTACTCATTTAAGGAAACAGCCCCACAAGACAGAGGTTCATATTCAAATTGTGCTTTTAAAAAGTGAGTTATTTAAAGAGATTCTAAACAAAGATTAATTTTAACCTTATGTGGCTTTCTGCTGTGTGCGTGTGTGTATGCTAATCAACACAACACTTATTAAAATGAATGGACTAATGGAGCACCACTTCTTAACTGACAACCTATAAAAAATGAATGGTTAAAGGAAGAGTCTATGGCCTAATGGTTAATATGGCAAATGAGAATCGTGGGATCTTTGCATTGAACCCATGAGGTTACTGAGGATTGTAGGTTACCCACATTGTAAAGTTCTCTGCCGCTGAAAGAGACACTCACCATTGCTGTCGTGATCTCTTACTGGCCAGCACCCATTCTCCTTTTCATTTCCTCTGAAAGCCAGGGAGAGTAATAAGCATCATATTTTACATGATAGGAAAGATCTGAGATTCTTAGATAAAATGGCTATTTTTGCAAGTTTTCCTTCTGCAATGGTATTTTTTTTTTTTTTTTTTTTTTTTTTTTGCCAATTGGGCATTCTCCTCCTTGTACTTTGAAGTTCATATGGCAGCAGTATTTGTCTGTGTAAGAGGCAGGAGTCATGTAAAAACCCTGATGAAAAACAGGCGGAACCAGAAGATGGGTGTGGAACCCCAGAAAATCAATTCTAATGCACATTCTGGCACCAAGAGGTTGGGCAACTTACACTACTTCTAAATAACTGTAGAATAAATATATTTGAGTAGAGAAGTGTTTTCCATTCTAATAACTTTTAAATCATTTCTGTCATATTTGTATTCAAATATAAAAACACATACACTAATATGCTAGGTATGTTTCTAATAACTTTAGTTTTATTAGCTCATTTAATCTTCCTATCAGCACTGTGATGGAGGTACCATATTGGTTCTTATAACACAGATGGAGAACCAAGATTGTACAGCCAATAAGTGGTAGAACTTGGGTTTCAATCCAGACAGGCTGGTTCCAGAATTTGTATGTTATGCACTCTATTGTTATACAATTTATGGAAAATTTTCTCAATGTCATTTCTCATTTGTAGATTTTTTAAAAATAAATTTATGGCAAAGGAAATCTTATGTCCCAATCATAAATGTCAGACCAATGTCATTAACATAAACAAAAGTTTGCCGTAAACATGAAAAAGATACAAAATAAGGCTGTTGATTTAAAAATAATAACATAGAAGTAGTAAGAAATCTAAGTATCTCCAATAATACTAGAGGAGACTGAGACTGATTTGCCCCAGATTTCAGAATGGTTTCATTGCACATTGCAAAAACCATGTCAGTGTTATTATCTGTAGCCCAGAATTCTGTTCACATTACCCTCACTAACCCTTTCTCATGTCATTAGCAGTTGATCAGCATGCTGGCTCTTCACTGGGCCTCTATTTCCCAGAAATTCCAACTCCCCCACTCTTAATGGCATTTCCTATTTCTCTGTCTCTGAAAGCTTTATTGTTAATTTCCTTTTCTGTATGCCTCTCCATTTCCTATCCCACATGCCTTTGCAAGCAAGCATTCTTTTCTTCTACTCTCAGTAGGTGTGGGTCCCTTTGGGGGGTGCTAAGTTCTACAGCCAGAGTCCTCAATGTAAATCACTGAAGTCCACCACCCCTTTTGGTGCTTTCTCCATCAGCCCTCTCCCCCGGGGCATGTGTCCACATGCCCACCAACATACACACCCTCTTTGTCCCTCCTGCTCCCAAAGCTTATAGCCTCCAGTGTCCTAGGAGTCCAACATCTCTGCCTTAATTCTAGATGGGTTTCCTGGCCTACCTTTTTTCTTTCCTCTGGCTCATCTTCTCTCTTTCTTTTTTTTTTTTAAATCTCATTTCTGTTCCTTCCCTCTCCCCCCTTCCTAGTCTTGATGTCAAGGGGGAGTGATTATGCAATGGTGGAAAAATAGAAATGCCAAGATCAAGATATTTGGTGCTCTACTACCTAAAACTACCAATTAACTACAGGCAGCACACACCCTACATGTTTAGAAGTGCTACGTAAATGATATATATGGTCCTTTTCAGTCTAAATGATGAGATTGAAAATGGGCCAGGTCAGCCACCTGCTCATCAGTAATCTTTCCCTAATAATCACATTAAGACTTCACAGCAGTTGGAACCAGTTGGGTGATTACTTTCTGGCCTGAATCTAACTAGCAGTGTTGAAGGCATTTCAGCTCTAGAGCTTTCCATGGGAGCCCTTTTAATTAAAATAACACCCTCTCCCCTAATGTGATGTGAACTCCTGTGGCAACACGTTCTAAGGAATGAGGGTGCTTGTGTGTCTGCAAGAAAAGAAGGGAACTTGTGAAAAGGGGTTTGCACTGACCTGAACAGACTAATGGCCTAATTAAACAGAATCAGGGCAGTTTAGAAAAATCAGCTTCACAGAAACACAAATTTGAGATGGAATGCTATAGTTAAAGGGAGCGATGCATAATATTTCAAAGAGTTCTTGATCATTGAGAGGCACAACTTCAAGAGATAATGGAGCAAGAAACATGAGGTTTGAGACCTGGAAAACTATACCTGAAGGTCTAAACAACTGAAATGAATGTGTGGGGGAAAATTTTTCATGAGTCTTGAGTTTACAGTAATAGAATCTAGAGACCACATGAAAACATAGGAGTCACTGTTACTCATCATATAGTAGAAAAAGAATTGAGATGGCTAAACTTCCTGAATCATCTTGGTTATGGCAAGTGCCATTCTTTTATGCCTTTGCTGTTTTGGGGGGAGGGAGAATCTATGAGTCTAATCTGAGAATGGGACCAGGGACTTCTAGAAATTGGCATACCACCCACTGGAGTTATTAGCTATGCAAAGACATGGCAAAGAATTTAGATAATTGCTAACGTGGCCCAATTTGAAATCTGTACAAGAAATGAAGGAGAAATCATGTTCCTCAGTAAGTTTTCCCGTATTTGTAGCTTCCACGACGTCCACATTACATTGGGGAATTAGAGCTATATTTTTCAATTGCTTGATTAGTTGGAAACTTGCCCCACTAGATCGTATTGTGTCGGGTTGTATTTGATTGTACTCTACGCCAGAGTGAGGCAAAGAGGTGACTAATATCACCAAAGACGTTAAAAATAACCAATCTGGTTGTGAAGATGCACGTCCATTTCATTCTGAAATACAGTGTCCTAGTTCCAAAATGTCATCTAAAGGCTCCAGATGGAACTGTACATATGTGGTGTTGTCACCCAGCCTCAGAAGAAGACCACCATGCTGGATGGATCTATGCTGTATATACCATGAGTAGGCAGAGAGAAAGCCCCCTGAATCTACTTTGGCTCCCAGACAGTATGGAAAGAATTCAGATGTTCCCCTCTTCAAGATAGAAGAGACCACAAGTAAATAATAATACCTAAGGTCATGGTGCTTAGATCTCAGGCCTCTTTCCAAAATGAGAGCATGAGTGTTCTACCATCACCTGGCTGCCATCCGGGGGGTAAGAAGGATTTAGGAGAACATCTGAAAGACTAAACATTTACCTAGTATATTAAGTTGCCTAAATGAAATGGCTTAAATTACTGGACATGGAGGCATTTAATTGAAGATTTAATGCCCTTCTATCCTCTTTCAAGCCCTCATAGCATGAAGCTTCCAAGGAAGATTAAAAGATCAGTGTTCTTTTGCACATTTGGTTAGTAACCTGTAAATGTGTGGCCTTATTTGCTTTTCCCTCTTCCCCCTCTCCCTCCATTCCTTCCTTCCTTCCTTCCTTCCTTCCTTCCTTCCTTCCTTCCTTCCTTCCTTCCTTCCTTCTTCCCTCCCTCCCTCCCTCCCCCCCTCCCTTCACTTCCTTCTCCTTTCTGTATTAAATAAACACTTAATTCATTCCTTCTATGTATTTAATATATTACTAAGTACTTGGAACAAAAAGGTAACAACTGTAGGTCCTGCATCCAGGGATCTGATAGTCTAGGGGAGGAGAAAAATTGTAAATAAATAATTACATTACAGTGTGGTAAGTCCAGAATGCAAAGGTGTTGTAGGTGAAGTTTTTGGAAGCATTAGCTTCCTGTACCTGGAGTAGAACTTGGAGATTGAATATGATTTGGTAAAGTAAATAAAAGGATTTCCAGACAATATTATAGTTTATGTAGAAACCCCTAAGGAAGTGATTTTAGAAAGATCACCAGGGGCGCCTGAGTGGCTCAGTCATTTAAGCATCTGACTCTTGATTTTGGTTCAGGTCATGATTTTACAGCTAGTGAGATTAAGCCCCATGTAGGACTCTGTGCTGGAGCATGGAGCCTTCTTGGGATTCTCTCTCTCTCTCTCTCTCTCTCTGCTCCTCTCCTGTGCACATGCACATACTCCCTCAAAATAAATAAACTTAAAAAAACTAGTATTGAAAAAAAAGATCACCAACTACAGTGACAGTATACAAGCATCAGTCTGCCATATCTATATACCAGAAATGAATCTTTGTAATTTACAATGTTTAAAACCATCTCATTTACAATAAAATCCAAAACAATGAAGTCTTTCATCAAATATGTGGAGGATCTTATGCTGGAAACCACAGAACCCTAATGAAAGAAATGAAAGATGTGTACGAATGAAGAGATAGATCATGTTCATGGATTGAAAGACAATGTTATTAAGATGTCAGTTCTCCCCAATTTGATCTATAGATTCAACTCAGTTGTAATCTAAATACCGACAAGTGCCTTTGAAGAGAATAATAAAGTGAATCTGATCTTTCTGTGGAAAGGCAACGGAACTGGGATAGTCAAAATAATTCTAAAAAGAACAACAAAATCAGAGGGCTAACACTGCCCGGAGGCAGGCCCTGAAGTTGTTACCTGATTTATGACTTACTATAAAGTACAACAGTTAAAACATATAGTTTTAGCCAAAGGATAAGCATGTCAGTTGTCAATCTATGAAAAAGAATAGACAGCCCAGAAATACACCCATGCAAATATAGTCAATTAATTTTTGACAAAGGTGAAAAGGCAATACAATAGAGAAAGGACAATACCTTTAACAGTGGTGCTGGGAACAAGTGGGCATCATATGCAGAAATATAACCCTTCCCACAAATCTCACACAATGTGCAAAAATTAACTCAAAATTGAGCGTACTCCTAAATACGCAGTATAAAACAATAAAACTTAGAGAAGAAAGCATAGGATGAAAGTCTATGTGGCCTTGGGTTTGGCAATGAATTTTTAGGAAGTACTTCACAACCACAAAACCTGATCAAAATTACAACTATTACTCTTTGAAAGACCCCATTAAGAGAATGCAAAGGCACAAAAAGGGGAAAAATAATTGCAGATCATATAACCTTTAATGGACTTGTGTCCGCAGCATGCTAAGAACCTTAGAACTCAACAGTAAGTAAACAAACAACTGATAAATAAAGGACAAGAGTTCTGTACAGAGACTTCACCTAGGAAGATACATAGATGGCAAATAAACACGTAAAAAGATGTTCAACATCATTAATCTTTGGAGAAGTATAAATTAAAACCGGAAGATACTGCTGCACCCCTATCCAAATGGCTAAAACATTATTTTAATAAAAATTATATATATCTAAAGGGTATAACATGTTTTAAAACATAGGTACAACATGAAATGACTACCACAGTCAACCTAATTAAGATGTCCATGTCCTTACATAGTTACCTTTGTGTGTGTGTGTGTGTGTGTGGTGAGAGCACCTGAAATCTATCTTAGTAAATTTCCAGTATATAACACAGTTTTGTTAACTATATTCGTCATTCTCTACATTAGGTCTCTAGACATGTTCACTGTAAGTAAATTCAACTTTGTATTTCCTCATTTCCCCTACCTCCCCATCCCTGGTAATCCCCTTTCTCTAATACACTTCTATGTATTTGCTATCTTTAGATTACGCATATAAATGATATTGTGTAATATGTTTCTTTCTGTGTTTGGCGTATTTCACTTAACATAATGTCCTCCAGGGGGTTTCTGGGTGGCTCAGTGCGTTAAGTGTCTGAGTTCGGCTCAGGTCATGATCTCCCAGTTGGTGAGTTTGAGCCCCTCATCAGGCTCTGTGCTGACAGCTCAGAGCCTGGAGCCTGCTTCAGATTCTCCCTTTCTCTGCTTCTCCCCCCCGCCCAATGCTCTCTCTCAAAAGTAAATAAACATTAAAGACAAATTAATGGGGTGCCTGGATGGCTCAGTCGGTTGAGCAACTGACTTCAGCTCAGGTCCTGATTGCGTGGTCTGTGAGTTTGAGCCCCATGTCGGGCTCTGTGCTGACAGCTTGGAGCCTGGAGCCTGCTTCAGATTCTGTGTTTCCCTCTCTCTCTGCCCCTCCTCTACTCATGCTCACTCTCTCTCTCTCTCTCTCTCTCTGTCAAAAATAAACATTAAAAAACTATTTTTTAAAAACAAATTAAAAAAATACTGTCCTCCAGATTCATTCGTTGTCACAAATGACAGGATTTCCTTAAGTTTAGATAATATTCGTGTGTGTGTGTGTGTGTGTGTGTGTGTGTGTGTGATGAGTGTGTATCACAATTTCTTTATCCAAGAATGGCTAAAAATTTTTTTAAGATAATATGAAATGCTAGTGAGAATATAGAGCAATAAAAATTATTATGCATTGCTTTTAGAATGCAAAATGTTACAACCACTTTGGAAAATATTTTGGCAGCTTCCTATAAGATTAAATATATACTTCTCAGATGACCCAGCCATCCTACTCCTCCTGGGTGTTTAGTTAATGAAATAAAAACTTAGATCTAACTAAGAATATATAAAAATTTTATAACAGCCCTATTCATAATTGTGAAGAACTGGAAATAGCCAAGATGCCCTTCAAGAAGCAAATGAATAAGCAAAGCATCATGGATTCATAGAATGGAACACTACTCAACAGTAAAAAGAAAAAAAAAAACCTTGTGATTCAGGCAACAACATGGATGATTCTTAAGTACGTTGTTCTGAATAAAATAAGCAGACCCCAAAGTCATTTTGTATTATGATTCCATTTATATGACATTCTAGAAATGGTGAAACTAGGGGCAGAAAACAGAGTTATAACAGCTTCATCTTATGCTGTTGTGTTCACCCGATCTACCTATTGTCTCACCCTAGAGAATGTGCTAGATTTCAGAGTTTAATACCGAGGGCATTTCTTCTGCTCTGAGCTAGTTTCTTGAAGATACACTAGCCAACTGCAGTCATCTTGGCTTATATATATCCTTGAGACATAGACTCTTTAACTACCCTCACCCTGCTTGTTACTTAACCTCCTATTCCAGGAAAGACACAAAACCCATTTTATAATATATTTTTTTATAAAGGCCAGCATCTGGCCTTTTCAGTATTACCATAATCATTCTCCTTCTTTGGCGTAGAATACATTCCTTACAGGAATAGTACAAGCAGTAGACCTGTAAAATTTCAAACAGGAGGAAAAATATCAAAGAAAAGACCAAGTGCAAACTAATAAAGCATAAAACACTTGCACCATAAAAAAACTGGAGAAGTATCATTAGCGTTGCAAATTATTGGAAGAATGATTATCCCCAAGATGTTCAGGTACTTGCTACATCTTGCTAGCAAAGAACTGACATAATGAAACAAGGAAATAAAACTGTCAGCCCTCACATGTTTGAGGGGATAAAGGTTTAAACATCAGATTAAACTAGCTATACAAATATCATTTGAGTTCACTCATACATGGAATTTAAGAAACAGAAACATATGGACATAGGGGAAGGGAAGGAAAAATAAGGTAAAGGTAGGGAAGAAACCATAAGAGACTCTTAAATACAGAGAACAAAGTGAGGATTGCTGGAGGGAAGATGGGCATTAAGGAGGGCACTTGTTGGAATGATTGCTGGTGTCGTATGTAAGTGATGAATCACACTAAATTCTCCTCCTAAAACCATTATTATATTACATATTAACTAACTTGGATTTAAGTTTAAAAAAAATAAACTAGCTCTACAAACAAGTTCAATGACTGCAGTGAAAATCGGACTGTGTGGGATTTTCAGGGTATGTATGTGATGGGAGCATTTTTATGCCTACCATAGGTGACCTTGGACTGTTTCACTGGAAGGAAAGGAAGATGAAATTGTCCTGTCAGATGCTGCCATGACTTACTTTCCAAAGTAAAAAAGGCCCAGAGACCATGTTTTTGCCTGGGTGACTGACTTATAGGAGTGATGCTCTCTTTGGACTAATGTCATGAGGATGTAGAAGTTTCTCAACAGTTGGAGGGATATTGAAACATCCAGTGACTAGGTCATTGGGGCTTGCCAGACCTTCCACTTTAAACATACTCATGATATTGAAATCATACTTGGTGAGACTGGTGCTTTCCAAGCCACTCACACACCAACTTGGGGCATGAGGAGCTGATTTGATGCCATAATAATACAGGGGAGGTTATGACATTTCTTTTTTTTTAAGTTCGTTTATTTTGAATGAGAGAGAGCATGAGCCAGGGAGGGGCAGAAAGAGAGAGGGAGAGAGAGAATTCCAAGCAGGCTCCTTGATGTCATTGTGCAGCCCAACTCAGGGCTTGAACACACAACTCTGAGATCATGACCTGAGCTGAAACCAAGAGGCCAGATGCTCAATGGACTGAGCCACCCAGGTGCACCCCCCACCCAACTTTTTAAAAATGATACATTCTTATTTAAATTTGATTCCTTGCCATGTCTTTTTAAGGGGAAAAAAGTTAAATTCTGAGGATAGCCGCATCTTAATCCTGGGTTTTCCCAATTCCTAAGCCATTTCCTAACTGTAAATTAGGAAAGCAATTCTTCTGACTTCTGCTTTAATGCAAGACAATTGTTCATTAACTTATACTGAACTGAAAAGATCCATATGTTACCAGGAAAAACCACCTTTTTCTGAAGATATATGTCCAAGGATCAATTATCTCTGAATCATGTATCTTCATTTGGCTTATGAATACATTTGCCCTCTACGTTGTTAGTTAGAACTAGAATAGGGTAAGTCCCAGTGAAATTTCAGAGAATCAAGTTTCATTTTGTGAGTATTCAGTGATGGTGGCTTGTGTAGCATTGTTTTATAGACTAAGATAGTTTGCATTGTCTTTAGGCCTGTCTTCCTCATTGGAATCTTTTAGGAACATGCTAAATAGAAATTGTTAAGATTAACATAAGGCCTTATGTCTTAAATTACATTTTAACATATATTTTCTCCTTAGATTTTCTAGTTATCATCTGAAGTTTGATAGTGTTTTTACCATAGATGAGGAAAGAAAGACTTCCAGAAATAATTGGCCCGTGATCACTTGGTCAGTAACTGTAGGGCCAGGATTCAAGCCCAGATCGACCGATTCCAGAGTCTAAACTCGCCTTCCAATAGGCCAAGCTTTGCTACTGGATGGAGTTTGTTCTGTGTAAGGATAGAGGTAATGTCAGGTCTAAGCTGCCTGCCCCCCTCCCCCACAAATCTCTTAAGACTCCAGAAGTCTTAAATAATAAGTAAATACTCCTTTGGTGATGTTTGAATACAACAGGAAGAGTTGGTTGAAGGAAAGATGATGAATTCAACTTTGGACACATGGACTGTTTAAGAGGAGATGCACAGGTGACACGAGATGTAGGGGTCTAGAGACTCAAGACAAATCTGGGCTGGTGATAGGGATTTTGGAAACACTAGTTATAGACGACAATTAAAGCTCTTGGAACGGAAGAGACTTCTATGAGGCCATTGCTAACAACTTGTATTATGGTGTGAATAATGTTCAAGTCAAAGAAAAGTCAGTTCTACTTAACATTAATCTGGTAGCTTTATAACTATTAATGTATCAGAGGGAAAAAAAAAACGAGGAAAAGAATACTGTAGTCTTGAAGTGCTACCCAGCGAACACCAACACAAAATTTTTGTGGTTTGCTACATATTACATAGTGATAAAACATGACATTTAGACTTAAGCACTTTAAATAGTCCCTTGGGCTTTGTTCAGGGCACAGAACAGCTGTATGTGTAATTAAATAAAGCTAATTTAAATAAATTACATTAACCAGAAAATCACTCAAAGTTTGCATTCATAAAAGTTTTTTATGGAAGAAGTTGTCAATGCTATTTCTTCAAACAGCATATTTTGGAGAATGGTGGGTTCTGGGATAAGGAATACATTTTAAAGTTGTAAAAATAGAAAGCATTTTCTTCACATTTCATGTTGAAAGTATAATTTTACTGATATTTTACTCAGATGAATTGCAAGAGAATGTTTGCGATGTAATTGTTATTGAAGGCACCAAGAAAGACAGTGAAACAGAATGAAAAATATGCTTCTTTTAGTTTCTTTTGCTGCAATTATTTTAAGCACAACACATGCATCTGGGAAATATTACTCTTCTTTTTTGTAGAAGCTACCTTCTGAACATACTTTTACGTCAGTATGTACTTGAGAATCTCTATTCAAGAAATTGGTTAGTCGTTATGTTTGTTCCAGGGGCTTGAAAAGGGGGATGTTGCTTTAGCAAAGCTAAGAATTTTCAGAATAAAAATGAACACATAACTAGCTTTAATGTTCCTGATGGCTAGACTGTTATAATGCAATCATCAAGGGCTATGAAATTGTTTTCATCAAAGAGCCATAAGGACTGTTGCTGGGAACCAAGGTGAATTAGAGTTTGACCTTTTTTAATATTGTCTTTCTTGACACTCTCTCCCGTAGATACTTGTTTCTAGGTTTCAGGAATGAAGTGCATTGATCCCGTTTTTAGAGCTCAGTCATAGAGGTAAACAGAAGGATCTGTGATTTATGAGCAAACCCGCTGATGGTTCCTTAGAGAGGTACAACTTTCACAGATTGAGAACTGTTGGAGGAAACAAGGATTCAAACATTTCAGGGAAACAACTCCACTCAGTCCCCATTTTTGAAATGAAAGTAACTTCAAGTTGCAATTATAAAGATATCTTATATCTTGCCAACCCATAAAAAACAGGGTTTTTTTTCCCCTGGCCTCATCTATGATTAATCACCTCATTTTGTCTCATTTCTCCTTTGAACGGGCTTCGTGCAAGTGTTTAAAAAATACACTTACATCTGAAGATGGAGAGATGCTTTTGGGCTATTTAATTTAATCCTGTTCTAGAACCAACAGTCAGGGGAAAGCTTTAGCAACAGAAGAGCTTTAAGAAAAAAATTTACAGGACAGTAGAGTCGGCTGTCATCCGCTTTTGGTATCATTTCACAGCAGCCATGCAAACAGAAAATACCGTTTGCTACGTCTTTGTTAGGCGTTAAGTGTCATGGATGTAAAATAAAGCAAATGCAATTATTACCCACCATACATTAATCAAAACCACTTTCTCCTCAGCACGAGTCCTTCTAATTAGGCTTTATAAAAAGTATTTTATAATAGAGGTATCAGGTTTACTGAAGAATTATATCCTGGTATGTCAGAGAGCTAGATGTTTCATTTGATTTAAAATATATTAATATATAGATTATATATATATATGACATAGATATATGACTTTTACCCTGAGCATTTAATTTTTGTTAAAGCTGTGTTGCAAAGCTTAGAAGTATTTGTCTAGTCTTTGCTTCCTTTTACATTTTTTTAATGTTTATTTATTTTTGAGAGAGAGACAGAGACAGAGCACAAGCAGGGGAGGGGCAGAGAGAGAGGGAGACACAGAATCCAAAGCAGGCTCCTGGCTCTGAGCTGTCAGCACAGAGCCTGACGCAGTGCTTGGGCCCACAAACCATGAAATCACCACCTGAGCCAAAGGTGGATATTTACTGACTGAGCCACCCAGGCACCCCTGCTTCCTTTTAAAATCAGAGCATAGGGGCGTCTGGGTGGTTCAGCGGGTTGAGTGCCCGACTTTGGCTCAGGTTATGATCTCACAGTAAATGGGTTTGAGCCCCGGGTCAGGCTCTGTGCTAACAGCTCATAGCCTGGAGCCTGCTTTGGATTCTGTGTCTCCTTCTCTCTCTGTCCCTCCCCTGCTCATGCTCTGTCTCATTCTGTCTCTCAAAAACAAATAAATGCAAAAAAAAATTTTAATCAGCATAAAATATAGCAGTTCTGTTGCTACTCTCTTCAAATTCCTCTCCATTATGAATGGAAATCTTATTTCTTTTTCCCCTTAAAATAATTACGACCTTCTAAATATGTTCTGAGATGTAATTGCCCACAAAATGAGAAAGCAAGAAATACTTTTTTTATCCACATCCCTTTGTGTTCAGAGCTAATTCTGTTTTCCCAGCGTTGTTTGGACCAAGTGCTTCTGGTAAAGTGTATTTATGGGATTAAACTGTTTACCACTGACTGTGAAAAATAAAAGTAATGATTATTTCACATTCCCACTTTGAAGGTATTTGAGCCCGTACTTTATTGAAGACTTTCAGCTTACTGTCCCTTCCTTAGTTTGCATGTAATAAAGCCTGTGCTTGTGATAGATCTCCCTGGGAACTGGTTCTATACCTCTTACAGAAATAATGCTGTATCTTTTGGGAGATTTAATGACAATTTTATTGATTATCTACAAACTACCCATATGTCATGATGAAGAGACCAATAAGCTTCAAAGTCAATGTTTGAAAGTTTTAAAAATGGTGTAATCAATACACCAATTCCAACTACAATAATTTACATCTAAAATATGTGTGTTTCTTCCTTTCTGTAAATGCCAAGTATTTTTACAAGCACATATGTACACCGGTCAACATTTTAAAAATTACTTCTAATTTAGAAGCAAGCTATTTATTTTCATTCCTAGAAAACAAAGCTTTTTAAGGTGATTTTGTGTTTATCATAATTGCACTAAATGCCAAATTGTGCTTCAACTAGTGTGCCTCATCTAGTTAACTTAGTCAATTAAATCTCATCAGAACAACGTTTTGGTCTTTGATTTAATCAATATATACCTCAAACAGCTTTGCATTAAGAAAAATATTATCACAAGAATTCCATTTCCGAGAAGAAGAAGAAATACATTGTTTTGTTCAGGCCAAAAACAATGAACAATTATGAATAGTGTTTTTCATAAAATCTTAAATTCATTGAAAAGTGGGCAAGAAAGTAAGAAATTCTCAGGTCAAAAAAAAATCTCTGGAAGGGTGTCTGGGTAGCTCAGTCAAGTTAAGCAGCTGACTCTTGATTTTGACTCAGGTCATGATTTCACAGTTCATGAATTCAAGCCCTTCGTTGGGCTCTGCCCTGATAATGCAGAGCCTGGTTGGGATTCTCTGTCTCTGTCTCTCTCTCTCTGCCTCTTCCCTGCATGTGTGCTCTCTTCTGTCTCTCAAAAATAAACATTTAAAAAATCTGGGGAGTAGTTGGAGCCCTTCTCTGTAGTAAGCTTTTGCCTTGTGGGTCCTCCACCTAATATAAATCGGTACTTCAATTATCCAAAATTCTAGTGGTAACAGCACATAGAAAACAAAGCCCAAGTACCACCAAAAGTAAAAGAACAAAGTCTAATAGATCTTCCTCCATGAAAGTGGGGACTCCCCTCAAAGGGGC
Source organism: Acinonyx jubatus (assembly GCF_027475565.1). Taxonomy (NCBI): domain Eukaryota; kingdom Metazoa; phylum Chordata; class Mammalia; order Carnivora; family Felidae; genus Acinonyx; species Acinonyx jubatus. The sequence goes on along the minus strand of NC_069387.1, from coordinate 14,638,794 downwards.
CCACTGTAAAGAAATACCTCCATCCTCTATAAGAATCTCACAAAGCATAAACTTACCCCAAACCTTGCTCTGAGCAGGTAGGAAAAGTAACACCTGATTGGTTAGAATCAAAATATGGCTACTCGGAAAGTTGACATCTAACATTCACAAGACACTGGATGCCAGTGAATCTCAAGGCAAAATGTATTTTAAAGTTGTCTTGGACAGTAATGGCCCTAGCCACCTAAACAAACCAAATGGAAATTCTCTTTAAAGGAAAGTGTCCTCATTCCAGGAAATGCTATTACTTATCCAGTATACGCTACTACATTCCTATGGGCTTTTTACGTTTGGTGTTGATTCTGATTGAGCCAGCATCTTTTTTTTTTTTAAGTTTTTATTTAAATTCCAGTTCGTTAACAGAAGTGTCGTGTTAGTTGCAGGTGTACAAGACAGTGACTCAATCCTTCCGTACAACACCCAATTGAGCCATCGTCTCTTTAGGTTGCTTGACATCCCTGACATACCAGTTTTTAAATATTTTTAATGTCAACTTTATTGGGACTAGCATCTGTTTTGGTTTCAGAGCGTTCATATCACAGAACTTGTTAAATAGTTGTTATTGTAATTCTGATCTCAGCCTAAAGGAATTGCTAAAAGGAAAAACCCAAGGAAATTGAGCATCTCATACTTAATACTAACAACAATAACAACGACAACCAAACATAAATGAAAGCAACACTTTCATAACAGAGAAATGGCAGAAACAAGAAACAGCAAGAATAAATCTGCAAGTAATTTAGGTACTGTAATCTCAAAACCCTATCATGAAAAAACAGTGTTAAATAAATGTGCAAAAGAAAAGAAAAGCTTGACAATCTGTACAGAAGGAGAAAAATTACAAAGAATGTCCAGGCAGAATTTGAAAACAAGAACCAAAGAGAAATGAAACATTTATTCACCAAAATTAAAAATTATATGGATGATTTAACAACAAATTAAACACAGCAAAAGAGAGAAATAGAAGGCTGGAAGTTAGATTTGAAGAAATTATCCAGAATTCAGCAACGATTTAAAGAGATAGAAAATATGAAAGGGAGTTTAAGAGGTATGAATGCTAGAAGGGAAAAAAAGATTAGCAAATATAAATTTGGTTCAATAAAAAGATTAATAAAATTCAAAGGATGCTGGCAATATTTGTTAAGGAAAAAGGCAAAGATGAACAGTAAAGGAAAAGGAAAACACAACTATGGTTTCTGAAGACATTTTAAAAGGAAATAATTTAAAATTATGGGCAATTTTATGCCAAATATGTGAAAACAATTGAATTATATTTCTTACTAACATATTTATTAATATATAATAAATATTAATATTCTTAATTTCTTATTAATGTTAATAACATATAAACAGACTTAAGAAGAAATGAAAGAAAGACTTTGGTCAAACATTTTCCACAAAGGGAAATTCAGGTCAAATATCTCTACTTTGAAGTTCTACCAAATATTCAAGAAAAAATAATTTCAATTGTAAACAGTCTATTCCAGACTATAGAACAAAGGACACGCTTTGGTTCATTTTATGAAACTAGAATAACCATAACTCCAAAATCTGACAATGACAGTGTAAAAAGACCACCCCCAAATTTGGGTGGCATAGAGATATATAAAGAATTCCTACAACTCATTCAGCTAAATGTAAATAACTTCGTATGTAAATGGGCCATATTGCATTTTCCCCACAAAAGGCAAGATCCAGCATTTCCCCTAGTCAAAAGTGGTTCAGATGTCAAGACTGATGATGCCATATATACACAAAGGGGAACAAGACATTTTGTTATTCACATATTGAAGATGTGGGGGGAGAGTAGACACCCAGTCCAGTCTGAAAATGGTTTGTGTTTTTATTGTCATTAGGAGGTGGCTCTCAGGGAAGTGTTCCCATATGCAAGCCAAAATTTTCATGGGCTAAATGTCTCAAAGTGCTGAAGGCTTTCTTACACAAATGTGAGGCAAGAGAGGAATGTCCCTCCTCTGACATCAAAATTGGAGTCAGACTCTTCCTTGATTGATGTAATCATGGAAGGCACTTAACAAAAGAGAAACCTGAATGTCCAACAGTAAGTGAAAATATCCTCAACCTAATCAGTTATGGCAGTGCAATTTAAAACGTGAAAAATCAAGGAGAACTGACATCACTAACGGTCACAATAATCCTCTAATAACTGAACCCAAAGACGTAGAAATCTGAGATGTACACAGTAAGGAATTCAAGATCGCTATTTTGAGGAAATCCAGTGAACTACAAAGAAGCATAGACAATTCAGTGAAATGAGGAAAACAATACGCAAACAAAATGAGAACTTTAACAAAGAGATAGAACCCATTGAAAAGGAACCAAACAGAAATCCTGGAGATGACGAATTCATTGAAGAAAATGAAGAAAGCAATAAAGAGCATCCACAGCAGAACAGATTAGACAAAAGACAGAGTCAGTGAGTTTTAGATAATAGGAACTCTGAAATTAACTAGAGGAGAACAAGGGAAAACTAATGAAAATGAGTGAAGAAAGCCTGTGTATTCTGTAGGACACCATGAAAAGAATCAAAATCAGAATCATTAGAGTTACAGAAGGAAAAAAACAGAAAGAAGGGGGTGATACTTATTTAAAGAAGTAATGGCTAAGAACTTCCCAAGCCTGGGGAGAGATTTGAATATCCAAGTTGATGAAGCTAATAGAATGCCCCATTATTTTAATTCAAAATGATCTTCTCGAAGACACAGTTTTCCTACAATAAAACTGTCAAAAATCAAAGAAGAGAGAGAATCCTTATAAAAGCAGCAGTGGAAAATAAGATTGTAACTACAAAGGAACCCCCCATTAGGCTATCAGTGGATTTCTTAGCAGAAACCTTATAGGCTGGAAGAGAGTAGGATGTGACCCTTTCATAAGCACATATTCAAAGTACTGGAAGAAAACAATTGCCAACAAAGAATACTATATTGGGCCGAGTTATCCTTCAGAAATGATGGGTAAATAAAGACAAAGGAAAGCAGAGGGAATTCATGGTCACTAGACCTGCCTAAAAGAAATGCTGCAAGGAATTTGTCAAGTTGAAACGAAAATACGCTAATTAGTAACATGAAGATATACAACACACTGGTCAAAGCAAATATATGCCAGATTTGGAAAAGTCTAATCCTGTAATGTGGTGTGTTAATTATTCAAATTAATTATATTAATTACATTAATTAATTAAAATATAACTAGAGATACTGTAATTTCTCAAAAAATACATAATATAAAAAGAGGTAGGGGCACCTGGGTGGCTCAGTCGGTTGGGCGACCGACTTCGGCTCAGGTCATGATCTCGTGGTCCGTGAGTTCGAGCCCTGCATCGGGCTCTGTGCTGACAGCTCAGAGCCTGGAGCCTGTTTCAGATTCTGTGTCTCCCTCTCTCTCTGACCTTCCCCCATTCATGCTCTGTCTCTCTCTGTCTCTAAAATGAATAAATGTTAAAAAAAAATTAAAAAAAGAGGTAAATTGTAATATTAAAAATAAGAGAGCAAAAGGTGGGTATTTTGTATGCAGAGTTAAGTTGCTATCATCATAAAATGGACTATTAGCATCTATGAGATGTTTTGTGTAAGCTCATGGTTACTTCAAAGCAAAAGCCTGTAGTATATTCCCAAAAGGTAAAGAGAAGGAAATAATCAGAGCATACCACTATGGAAAAATCACCATTCAGAAAGGTAGGCAGTAAGGGAGGATAAAATGAACAATAGAAATACTACACAATTAGACAGCAATTAATAAGATGGCACTAGTAAGTCCTTACATGTCAGTAATTACTCTAAATTACTCTATGAATTGAAAGTCAAAAAGCATAGATTAGCTGGATGGATAAAAATTAAGACCCACATATATCCTGCCTACAAGAGGCTTACTTCAGCTTTAAGGATACACATATGTCCAAAGCGAAGGAACAGAAAAAGATATTCCATACAAGTGAAAGCCAAAAGCAAGTGGGGGGTAGCTATACTTATATCAGACAAAATAGACAGCAAGCCAAAATAGCAACAAGAGACAAAGTCGTTATACAATAATAAAGGTGTCAGCTCATCAAGAACATAAAACAGTTGATACACACGCTCAACACTGGAGCACCTAAATATATGAGGCAACTACTAACATAGCAACAATAAATGATAGTAGGGAACTTCAATACCCTACTTTCAACAGTGGGTAGACCATTCAGAAAAACCTCAACAAGGAAACATTAGACTTGAACCGTATTTTAAATTACACATAAATATATGACACTCCATTCCACAGCAATGGAATACACAGTTTTCTCACAAGCACATAGAATATTATCCAAGATAAATCACATAATAGGGCACAAAAAAAAATCTTAGCAAGTTTAAGATTGAAATCATACCAAGTGTCTTTTCTGGCCACCATATTGAGGAAGTAGAAATTAACAGCAAGAAGAAAACTGGAACATTTACAAACATGTGAAAACTGAGTAACAGCCCTGAACAACCAGTAAGTCAAAGAAGAAACCTAAAGGGAAATAAAAAATATCTTGAAACAAATAAAAATGAAAACACAACAGACCAAAACCTCTCAGATGCTACAAAAACATTTCTGAAAGAGTTTATAGTAATACATATATCGAAAAAAAACCTCAAATAACCTAATTTAACACCTAAGGAACTAGAAAAAGGGAAAAAACTAAACTCAAAATTAGCACAGCTAAAGAAATAACAAGGATTGGGGCACCTGGGTGGCTCAGTCAGTTGAGCGTCTGACTTCAGCTCAGGTCACGATCTAACAGTTCATGAGTTTGAGCCCCACGTCAGGCTCTGTGCTGACAGCTCAGAGCCTGGAGCCTGCTTCAGATTCTATGTCTCCCTCTCTCTGCCCCTTGGCCGCTCATGCTCTGTCTCTCTCTGTCTCTCAAAAATGAATAAATATTAAAAAAAAATTTTTTTAAAGAAATAACAAGGATTGGAGTGAAAATAAATGAAATAGACACCAAACGAAAAATAGAAAAGATCAATAAAACTAGGAACTGTTTTTGAAAAGATAAAACTTTAAGAAAAAAAGACAAATCAGAAATGAAAAAGGAGATACTATAACCAATACCACAGAAATACATAGGATTACAAGAAACTATTATGAGCATGTATATGCCAGTAAATTAAATAACCTTGAAAAATTGGATAAATTCCTAGAAACATACAACTCTCCAAGACTGAATCAAGAAGATATAGAAAATCTGAACAATCCAGTAAAGAATAAGGAGATTGATTCAGTTTGGAGTAGAAAGGTGGTTGCTTACCAGGACCTTGAGGTTGAGGAAGGTCAAGGAATTGAGATGTTGGTCACAGTGTACAAACTTGCAATGAGTAAGTTCTGGGGAATCTAGGGTGCAACGTGGTGATTGTAATTAGTACTGTATTGTATACATCAAAACTACTAGGAAATTAGACATTAAATGTTCTCACCACAAAAAAAAGAAATGATTATATAAGCCATAATAGAGGTTGTTAGCTAAAGTTATGATAGTAGTCATATTGCAATATATAAATGTATCACGTCAACAAGCCTTTCACCTCAAATTTATACCACGTTATACGTCAATTATGTCTCAACAATATCAGTTATGCAGACTTGATGGGTCTGTTTCTGGATTCTCTCTTCTATTCCATTGATCCATATGTATTTTGTCCCTCAGTTTTACTGCATGAGTTGTAGTTGGTGGGGTTTGAAGGATCAGTTCATTTCACCTCAAGGTGTGTTGTATTCCCTCATTGCCCTCTTGATGTGGATACAGTCAGTAGTGACATCCCTACTTCTTTCCTGATATTGGTAATTTATGTCTTCTCACTTTTTGTTGTGCATCTGGCTAGATGTTTATCTTTTTGGTCTTTTCAAATAAACAACTTTTTAGTTCATGATTTTCTTTAAAAAAAGTTTTTTAACGTTTACTTATTCTTGATAAACAGAGAGAGCCAGAGCATGAACATGGGAAGGGGAGAGAGAAGGGAGACACAGAATCTGAAGCAGGCTCCAGGCTCTGAGCTGTCAGCACAGAGCCTGATGCAAGGCTTGAACTCACAAACCTCGAGATCATGACCTGAGCCAAAGTCGGACGCTCAAATGACTGAGCCACCCAGGTGCCCCCGTTCATTATTTTCTTTATTCTTTTAATGTTTTCACTGAATTGATCTGCTGTTACTTTTGTTATTTCCTTCTTTCTTGCTTTGAGTTTATTTTTCTCATCTTTTTCTGGGTTTTGATGAGATCTTAGATTATCGATTTGCAAGTTTTCATCTTCTCTAATATAATCGTGTAGTACTATAAATATTCCCTCATTACTGCTTTGTCTTTGTTCCACAAATTTTGATGTTACAATTTTATTTCATTTATATTCAATTAATTGTATTTTTTTAACTTTCCCAGAGACTTTGACCCATGGACTACTTACAAGTATGTTCTTTAGTTCCCAAGTATTTGGAGATTTTCCTGGTACCTTTCAGTTATTGATTTCTAATTGATGTCATTGTGGTCCTGTGATTTTTAATTCTTTAAATGTGTTGAGTCATGTTTTATGGACCAGGATAAGGTCTATCTTGGTATATGTTCATTTGGCAATTGAAATATGTACATTCTGCTATTTTGGATGCAGTGTCTAATAATGTCTATAAGATTCTACTGATTTTGTTGTCAAGTTCTTCCATATCCTTGTGATTTTCTATTAATTGTTGAGGGATGGTTGTTAGAGTCTCCATCTATAATTGTGGACTTCTATGCTTCCTGTTTCATTTTTGTTTTCCATATATTTTCAGCTGTGCTGTTTTGTGTATATGCATTTAGGATTACCATGTCTTTTCAGTAGACTAACACTTTTGTCATTAGGTGACATTCCTCTGTTTAGTAATTTTACATGCTTTGATGTTAACTTTATCTGGTATTAAAATAATCACTTCTCCTTTCCTTTAATTAACGTTTGCCTGATATCTTTTTCCATTCTTAACTATCAACCTACCTATATCATTATATTTGATGAATTTCTTGTGGACAGCATATAGTTAAGTCACGTTTTTAAAGCCAGCTGCCAAACTCTGAATCTTAATTGGTAGAGTTTGACCATGAATATTTCATAAAATTATTAATATATTGGAGTTTAAGTATTTCTTGTTTTCTGTTTATTTTTCATTTTCTTTTCCCTTCTTGTGGATAACTTGTATATATTTTTAGAATTCCATTTTGACTTATCCTCAGTGTTTTTTATTGTATCTCTTTGTATAGCTTCTTTAGTGGCTACTCTACGTATTATATTGTATATACATGAACTACTTTCCATGAGTATTAACATTTTATCAGTTTGGGTGTAGTGAAGAATATTACTTCCTATTTATAAATGTCTTAAATATTTCCTTTATGTAGATATAGAGTCAGATAAGATAATATTGTATTCTACTTTAATACTCAAACATATTTTAGAATTCTCAAATGAGGGAAAATGTATTTATCATATTTTATTCTTTCTGTTAATCTTTCTTCTTACTGATGTTCCATGGTCCTTCTTTTAACATTTCCTTTCTGTTTAGGCAATTTCATGTACTTATTATTCTCAGGTAGTTATTTGCTTCAGGCAGAATTTGCTGGCTACAAATTCTCTTACTTTTCCTTCATGTGATAATGCCTCAAGATGCCCTTTATTCAGGATATTTTCACTAGATATAGGATTCTAGATTGACAGTTCCTTCCATAAAGCACGTTAAAAATGTGTGCTGCTTCCTTCTGACCATGGCTTTTAATGACAAATCCACTGTTTTTTAAATTATGTTTCCCCCTGTAGGTATGGTGTCATTCTTTCTTGCTGCTTTCAAGTTTTTTCTTTTCCTTCACATTCACTAGTTTGACTATGATGGATATTGGCAGATCTCTTTGGGTTTATCTTGTTTGGGATCTTCTTCCAAAGTTAGAAATTTAATCCATTTAGGCTTGTTTTCTAAGGACATGAATGTTGAATCTTTTCTTACAGTGCCACAGATCCCTGAGGTTTTGTGAATTAGTTTTTGTCTGTTTTCTCTCTGTTGTTCATATTTGGGGGTAATTTTTATTTTTCTATCTTCAAATCCACTGATTCCTTCCCCCATTCTGCCCTTGAGCTATCCATTTGGTTTTTTATTTCAGGTGCTTTTTTTTAATTCTAAAATATTCATTTGCCTCTTCTTTATATCTTCTTTTGGTTTGCTGAAGCTTTCTACTTTTCATTTTCATTCAAGCATATCGATATTACTCATTAAAGCATTAAAAAATTATAATTTCTTTCATTTTAATTACAGTGTAGTTAACATACAGTGTTTTATTAGTTTCAGGTGTAAAGTGATTCAACAATTCTGTACATCATTACTCAGTGTTCATCTTGATAAGCGTGCTCTTTATTCCCTTGGCCTGTTTCAGTCATCCCCCACTGTACCATCCCTCTCATAGGTTTTATTTTAAATGAGTACCCTCAGTTAAAGTTTTGTTTTTAACAACAGAAACATTTTTTTTACTTGAAGCATATTTCAGAATACACAATTCTAAAAGATGTATGTAAAACATTCCATTAAAGAAAATAGAATACACTTTTTTTTTCAAGTACACACAGAAGAATCCTCTGGTTAAATGACATAAAAAGAGACATAACAAATATTAACAATTTAAAAAGGCTGAAATCATGCCAAGTATATTTTTTGACCAAAATGTACAAAACTAAAAATCAACAATGAAACAAAGCTGGAAAATGTCCAATGTAAATATTAAATATTTAATATGTAAACATTAAACAACACACTACTGCACAAGCAGTGGGCCAAATAAAAAATCTAATGAGAAATCAAAAATATGCCTCAAAACAAAAGAAAAAGAAAACATAATATTCCAAAACCTATGGGGTACAGCAAAAGCAGATGTTAAGTGAAATTTATGCTGTAAATACTTGTATTAAGAAAAAAAGTTCAAATGCTCAACTTAACATTATACCACAAGGAACCAGAAAAAGAAGAGGCTTAGATGAAATTTACTACAGGAAGGAAATAACAAGGAAAAATCAGAAATAAATAAAATGGAGACCAGAATAAACAATAACGTAACATTGGAAATAATGACCATTTTTTTCAAAAAATAAACAAAATTGGCAATGTTTTAAGTATATTAACTAAGAAAAGAGAGAAAATTCAAAAACCAAAATGAGATAGAAAATACAACAAGTGACACAGAAATGCATAGTGTGATAAAGATTAATATAAACAATTATATACTAACAAATCAGATAATTTAGGGGAAAAAACCAGATAATTCCTAAAAATGTACAAATTACCAAGATTGAATCATGAATCTTAAACCCACGAAATGGGGAATGTTCTTAAACCAATAACAAGAATGAAATTTGAACTGGGATCAAAAATCTCTCAGCACAGAAAAGCTCAAGACTACATGGCTTCATTGGCAAACCCCACCCCACCAAACATTGAAACAAATAGTGACAATCTTGGGGCGCCTGGGTGGCTCAGGCTGTTAGGCACCTGACTCTTGATTTGGGCTCAGGTCATGATTTCATGGTTTGTGAGTTCAAGCCCAGTGTCAGGCCCACAGCCTACAGCCTGTTGGGATTCTCTCTCCCCCCTCCCTTCCTAGCTCCTTCCCTCTCTCTCTCTCTCTCTCTCTCTCATTCTCTTTCTCCAAAAATAAATAAATAAATAAATAAATAAATAAATAAATAAATAAATAAATAAAATAATTTAATAATAATAAATAATTAAAATAATAATAGACTTTAAAAAAAGTGATTAATGTCAACCTTTATCAAAATCTTACAAATAATGAAATAGAGGAACACATTCAAAATCATTCCATGAGGCCAGTATTACCCTAATACCAGAGCAGGATAAAAACAGTACAAGAACAGGGATGCCTGTGTGGCTCAGTTGGTTAAGCATCCAACTTCAGCCCAGGTCAAGATCTCACGGTTTGTGAGTTCAAGCCCCCTGTGTCAGGCTCTTTGTTGAGAGCTCAGAGCCTGGAACCTGCTACAGATTCTGTGTCTCCTTCTCTCTCTGCCCCTCCCCTGCTTGTGCTCTGCCTCTGAAAAATAAATAAATGTAAAAAAAAATCTCTTTTTAAAACAGTACAAGCACAAAAAAAATCTCTTTTATCCGGTATAAGTATTGCTACTCTAACTTTCTTTTGTCATCCATTTGTGTGCTAAGTGTTTCTCTACCCCTTCACTTTCATTCTGCTGGTGTGTTGAGGTCTAAAATGAGTCTCTTGTAGGCAGCATATAGATGTATCTTGGTTTTTTTAATCCATTCTGACACCCTGTGTCTTTTGACTGGAGAATTTAGTCAATTTACATGCAAAGTAATTACTGATAGATATGTATTTAGTGCCATTTTATTACTTGTTTTTGACCTTCTGTTTCTGGAGAATTTCTCTGATCCTTTCATGCCATTGAAGTATTTTTATGTCTGGTTTAAAATCTTTTTCAGAGAATTCTACCATCTCTACACCTTACTTAAATCTTTTGTCTTAGCTGGCTTTCTCTGACATTACTCTAGTAGGCAAAGCAGACGATGGAGGGGTTGCCTGGTTACTGTTGAAAGGGAGTAGGTTTAGGTTTCTCTCTCAGTTTATTTTGCTGACACCTTAGAAAAAAGAACTTTCATGTTATTACTGGGCTCCTTGTATGCCTCCCCTGATTCTGTCCTGGCTGGGAGAAGTGGGAGTGTCTTGTGACACCTGCTCCTGTGGCTTTCACTAACATAATGGGAAGAGGGAATCTTTACTATCCCTGGGTCATAGTAAAGGTCCTGACGCTACAGTCGTCTTCCTCTGACATCACCCCAGCACAGAAGTGATGGGGTAACTTGTTACTGCTCTGTTGGAGTAGGAACACAAGTCTTCAACACGTCTCCACTGATACAACAGCAGCAGGTTGAGGGTACATGGCTCATTATCACCTGGTGAACAACAGTGTCAAATCTGTGCCTGGTCTCCTCTGACACCACCCTTGCAAGGGGCGTTGGTTGCCTCATTATAGTCTGTCAAGGAGGGAGTCTAGGCTCCCCATTTAACATTTGCCAGAGTGAGTGAGAAAAATCTGTGGCAATTGACTGGAGTAGAACAATTATTTCCTAGACCTTTTCTAACTTGCTAGGCTGTTCTTTTCCTATCCTTTGGCTGGAGACAACAGGATTTTGCTGGAACTTTTTTGTCCATCCTCTTGACATTTCTAGGTTCCCAGGTTCTTCAGCTCCAAGTCTGGAATATATGAATCAAAAAGAAAACCCAGGAAACTCTGCCTTATTTTTTCTGGGATTCAAGATCCATAGCCATTCTACCTGTTTCTCTTCACCTTTCAGAGTCCTCTTAAATTTCTGCATAAATACGTTCAGATGATTTCATTGCTTACCGACATGGTTCTACTTGGTTCCCCTTCTTTAAAGATTTCACCTTACTTACTATGGTATACTAGGGAGTAAAATTTTGAGTGATACTTTTAGAAGAGAGTAACAATTGTTTACTTCCTCAGCCCTTAAATATCTAGGAATATCTTTCTTTTTCCTTCATATTTGTAGCCCATGTCAGTGTAGAATTTTGGGGCTTCCATTTTCAACTCCAGTTCTCTGACAATAACTTTTCAATATTTTCTGATACCAACCTGATTACTATATTAAGGCCCCTTGTTTTCTCTCCCTACATACTTTGAGAAGTTTATTTTGATGGTACAATTTTCACCACATAGTTTACATATAGGGCACTTTTTTTCTTGGTTGAATTTCTATAAACTGATAATGAAATAGCAGAAAGAGAAATTAAGAAAAAAAAATCATTGATAATTGCATCAAAAATAATAAAATACTTAGGAATAAACTTACCCAAGGAAATGAAAGACAAGTATTCTGCAAATTCATAAAACACATGAAAGAAATTGAAGATGACACAAATAAGTGGAAAGGTAGTCCATGCTCATAGATTGGAAGTATCATTATTGTTAAAATGTTTATATTCTCCAAAGCAATCTATAGATTCAGTGGATTTTCTGTAAAAATACCAATAGCATTTTTTTTTATAGAACTAGAGCAAAGAATTCTAAAATTTGTATGGAACCACAAAAGACTCCAAATAGCCAAAGCAATTGTAAGAAGGGCAAAGCTGGAGGTATCATAATGCCGGATGTCAAGATATACTGCAAAGCTGTAGTCATCAAACAGTATGGTACTGGTACAAAAAGGAAACATAGATCAATGGAACAGATTAGAGAGCCCAGAAATAAATCCATGCTTACATAGTCAATTAGTCTATGAGGAGGAGCCATGAATATAAAATGGGGAAAGACACTCTCTTCAATAAATAGTGCTGGGGACATTGCATAGCTACATAACCAAAGAATGAAACTGGATCACTTTCTTAGACCATACAGAAAAATAAAGTCAAAATGGATTAAAGACCTAACTGTGAGACACAAAGCCACAAAACTCGTAGAATACAGTCAGTAATGTCTCTGACATCAGCCATAGTGACATTTTTCTGGATATATCTACTCAGGCAAGGGAAACAAAAGCAAGAATAAACTATTGGGACTGTATCTACATAGTTAATACTCTTTATAAATGGCTTTTATGTCTTCTCTGGTCTAAAAAGTTTGTTTTTAAATATACAGGTGGTTATTTCATTTGGTCTTTCGTCACTAGACCCCAAGCGAGTTTGTAAGTTGCAGTGGTTGCCCTGCACAGTTAGGGATCTTCATCTGGTCTTTGATCATACAGATTGTTTAGCTTTTCTCTCTCTGGCTGTGAGGATAGGTTGTTTTGCTAAGATATTTCTAGATGACACTGGTTCATGTTTCCTGTCAGTCAAGAGATGAGCAGTGTCTTGCATGGCCATGGCACAAAAGACATCAATTATATCAAGGCCCACCACAGAGAGATGAGACATGTTCCAATTTTCTACTAAGAATAAATTCCTCCTAATCTCACCCTCTTCAGTGTGATGAAAATGGTTGAGAGAAATTCTTTGTGAGGTTCAATTTTATAATTTCTGCAAAACTGGAAGTCAAAGTCTACAACTTAAAAAGTCTATGGTCACTTCCTTGGTGGCCCTTCAGACCACACAATACAATTTCCCTTCAGTAGGCAGCTGCCAGGATATAAGAGGTAAGTCAAAGATGCGCTATATTGGGGCAACTCGGTGGCTCAGTGGGTTGAGCGTCCCATCTCAGCTCGGGTCATTATCTCACGGTTTGTGAGTTCAAGCCCTACATCAGGCTTGCTGCTGTCAGTACAGAGCCCAGTTTGGATCCTCTGTTCCCCCCCACCCCCACTGCCTCCCCTGCTTGCACTCTCCCAAAAATAAAAAAATATTTTTTAAAAAGATGCTATGTATAAGAAGAGTTGCTGCTTTTACAAACCCAATCATTGGGTAATTGGTGTAATTAAAAGACATCCGAGAGGCACCTAAATGGCTCAGTAAGTTAAGCATTGGACTCTTAATTTCGGCTTAAGTCATAAACTCAGTTTGTGTGATCAAGTCCCATGTCAGGCTCTGTGCCTGCTTGGGATTCTCTCTCCCTCACTCGTGCTCTCTCTCTCTCACTCAAAATAAATAATGTTAAAAAGTATTTTAATAAAAAGAGATCTGAAAGAGTTGCAATCACATATACCTCATCTAAATAACAAGGAATCTAGGAAGAATAAATTCTGGTTCTTTGGTGTATTCTATGACATCTCCACATTTTCTATGGACTGAGGACAAGTACCAAGCCCCTGGACAAAGGGAAAGGGGAATGGGTCACCTTGTGCAAGGAAATTGGGAATCATTTTCAAGGGGCATCAAACTTCAGTTATGTAAGAGGAATAAATTCTAGAGACCTGTGATACAACATAGTGTCTACAGTTGAAAAGACTGTATTGTGCAGTTAAAAATATGTCAGCAAGGTATAGCTCATGTTAAGTTTTTTCACCACACTAAAAAAAAGAAGAAAAGAAAATTAGATGCAAGCATGTGATGGTGGTGGGAGGGATGTGGTTGGCAGTGGTTTTGGGAATGCACTTATAGATAGCATGGTTCACACGTTACTAAGATCTCCTAAAGCTAGACTCTGTGCCTTTCACTACTCTTTATTTTCCCCTGAATTCTGGAAGAATTGCTTAATTTTGTCTTCTGCTCTACAATTTGGTTTTCTGCGGTATCTAAGCTGATGTATACTGCCACCAGTCTGATTTTTATTCTGTCATCGTTTTTAACCCCATGCAGTCTGTCGATTTAAGTTTTTCTCTTTTGTTTTAGATACCATATTCTCTTGAATGACACAAAGAGTATGAACCAGGAATTTCCTCCTTTTTCAGTAAATCTTTATTAGGGGAGGGTCTCTGGTTTGATTCTTTGTCGTATTCCTCTTATTTGAGACTGGAATATTTTCTCCCAGATCCGGTTCAGAGCATTTCTGTTTGCTTATCCTTACAGCAAGAGGTCCACTGGCTTCTGGTGAATTTAGCATTGAAATGGGGCCTGTCAAAGACTGATGTGGAATTTTGCCCAATTCGTTCATATTTAGACAATAAGGAAAGGAAAAATATAAATCTCCTGTAAATGATCATTACCAATTCACAATACAGCAGCCTGAGGGAAGTGGAGCAGAAGCTGAAACCCTGGGCAGTCCCCACAAAGATCTGAGTCTCAGGGTCATTTATTCTCTGTGTTTAGTGAACTGCTATGCTGGGTTCTACTTCTCAGGACAACCAGTTTCTGTCTGGATAGTCCGTGCCAGGTATGAGCTGCAGCAGTACCTGGAAAAGGTAACTCCTCTCTCTTCCACGATGCTTTCATTCACTTTATTATAGCTCATCCCCCACGTGCAAATCCAAGAATCACCCACAATGGTAGGTGGCTTCTCAGGGTGCTGAGAAAACATGTAAGGCGAGTCCCTCACAGATCCTGGGGCCCACCTTTGCTTTCCCCCCCTCTTCCATCCATCTAACATGTGGTTTGTTGGGTTTGTCACTATGTTTTCACTTACTTTCTGGGGTACTTTCTTGTCAGCAGGATTTATCTTTCTCATAGGAAGGATTTTCTCATAGAAAAGTCAGAAGGCTTTTCGGGGCACCTGGGTGGCTCAGTTGGTTAGGCGTCCGACTTCGGCTCAGGTCATGATCTCACCATTTGTGAGTTCGAGCCCCGCAATGGGCTCTGTGCTGAGAGCTCAGAGCCTGGAGCCTGTTCCAGATTCTGTCTCCTTTTCTCTCTGCCCCTCCCTGCTCACACTCCATCTCTGTCTCTCTCGAAAATAAATAAACATTAAAAAAATGTTTTTTAAATAAAGAAGAAAGGATTTTCTCTTTTTAGTTAAGTTTATTTATTTATTTTGAAAAAGAGAGTAAGGGAAGGGGCGGAGAGAGGGAGAGAGAGAGAATCCCAAACAGGACACTGATGTGGGTTCAAACCCATGAACCATGTGACCATGACCTGAGCCAATACCAACAATTGGAAGCTTAACCAACTGAACCACCCAGGTGCCCAAGACAGAAGGATTTTCTATACATCCTTTGTTACATTCAGTTAGTTGATTCATTGAGAATCTAGGAGGTGGCCATTAATAATCACTATTTTCTGCTCAGTATCTTACCCACCAAATACCTCCTATTAAATTCAGCACTAGTGTTGAACGTCACCTTCATACGCTTACTGCTTGTCTTTTTCTTCTTTTTTTTTTAAACTTTCTGAGAAGACTAAAATTGTTCTAGAGACTTAAAAGCAAAGTATGGCACCTTCAGAAATGAAGAAGCTTGTGCCTTTAAATTAATTGCTTCAGTAATTATGGAAGACCTACAATCATACTGATTCATTTTATTTGTGCAGCAAATATTTATTCAACACCAACCATTCGAATTCCATGGTCAGCATTGAGGAAAATATATGTATTTTTTTTAAATATACGGCCTTTTCTTTAAAACATCTTGTGGGGTAAAGAACAGTTACACACACAATTACAATTTAGTGTGCTCAGACCAGGAATAGATGTGATGGGAGCACCTAAACAATGTTGTTATAATCCAGATCAGCAAAGATTTCTCAGAGGATGTGATAACTGAATTTTAAAACGGAAAAAGTAGATGTTATTCTAAAAGGGCTATTTGATGGGGCTGGAAAGAGAAAGTTTCAACTACAGCCAAATCAGTCTCTGCTGCATTATCATTCAACACCCATACTTACATTCTCCCATGAGCATTGCCATCAGACACCCATATCTACATTCTCCCGTGAGCAT
This sequence comes from Acinonyx jubatus, assembly GCF_027475565.1. Lineage (NCBI taxonomy): Eukaryota > Metazoa > Chordata > Mammalia > Carnivora > Felidae > Acinonyx > Acinonyx jubatus. Next base: position 14,622,488 of record NC_069387.1, on the reverse strand, counting down.
CCCCACACAGCATCCATATCTACATTACCTATGACAAGCATCACCATCCACACACTCTTATCTACATTCTCCCTTTATTTAGCACAACTGGCTCTACCCTGATAAGTCAACAGATATATATTTTTAAATAGATGAGAAGTTTTCTTAGCTCCCAGAATGACAAGCAGAAACACAGCAAGATGTGAAGAAAATGGTTCTCATGCAGCAGGTTTTTGTTTGTTTTTGTTTTTGCTCCTGGTATCACTATAGCTGTGAGCCATGGGGGAAGGAGCTCCTCCATCAGATGAGCAGCTCACACTTGACGCATCCCTGTAGAGACTGCTAAAACCCAAGAAAGGAAGATTTGGCTATGACTTATGGCAAGATAAATCCATAGTTATTCTTTGCTTTTATAGACGCTCCAAACACTGATGTCAGAGGGCACAATCTAGGCAAGAATGAACTCAGTGAAAGCATATACCAGTGTATATTGCTAAAACAATCAAGGAGCTCTCATGAATGAACAGGACTTCAGTTGAGCTGTGGAAGATAAATTATGAAAGGCAGAGGGAAGGATAGATGATGGATAGAGTCTTAGAACAGGTAAAACCTTGACTTGGTCAGAAAACAGCGGAGGAAGAAACAGGAGCAGAAGGAGGGATTCAGAACAGTGAACACTATATCTGGAGACATGAGTCAGTGCCAAATTGAAGAGAATCTTAATCGCCCCGTGGAGAAGTTAGACTTTTAGCTTCTTGGAAACTTGTTTGTGATTTTTGAGAAGACTAATTACCTAATTAAAAAAAATAAAGGTTAGGGAAGATTCATCTGATGTGTGCATAGAGTGGCTGATTTAATATAACTAAGTTAAATGAGCATTTAATACTTGGATCACTCGCTTCTGTCCTAGCAATTTCTCCCACGTTGTGCAACTACACACTGTCCTCTTCAGCTTCACTTCCAACTTCTTTCATCTTTGTCCTTTTTTTCTCAGACTTCTTAAAGACTTTCCTTCCTTTCCTTCCTTCCTTATTTATCCATCTATTCATTTGAGACAGATACTGTCTACCGTGAGCCAGATAAAATACATGGTGTAGGGTTAGTGTAGTGAACAAACTAGTCGTAGTTCCTGACTACTTGGAATTAAATATAACTTGCGCCATTGTTCAGTCTTGGGTCCTACTTTTGTGTAATTCTACCCTTTGACCCACAATCCCAGATTCCCCCCTGACTTTAATAACTCCTTCTTCATTTCCCTTGTATGGTCTTTTCTCCTAAGCTTTATTCCTAAATTTCCACTTGTAAACTACTTTTCTCCTGCTGGATACCTTGCATATGCCCCCAGATGAACATGTCCCAAACTAAACTCACTATCTCATCAATACTACATACCAAACCCTTCTCCTCCAAAAAGATCTCTTTTGCTTAATGGCATCACAACCTAGCTGAGTATCATAAGGTAGAAAAATTAACATTATTCCCTCTTTATTCCTCATATATAAATGATCTTCCATCCTGTAGACAGCAACTCCAAAATTAGTCCCATCTTTCTTATCTTTGATGCTACTCAAAGTTTTTGTCACCTCTTCCTTCCGTTATTTGGATCCTCCTATGAGTTTCTTTGCCTCTGATCTCTCAGTGGCTCCGATTTATACTCATATTCCTTCACAAAATACAAATAATCCTTCTCATTAATGCTTCTTGAAAAAACCTTCCCACAGCACCCCTATGGTTATGAAGATTCAAGCTTTTTAGCATTGCATTCAAGAGAATTCACAATCTGGATCCAACTGACCTCATCTCCAGCTACCCAAGTCCATTCTCCTGTGCATTTTTATACCTTCATCTTTCTTCTTCTGTGAGAATCTATTCATCTTGCACAATAAAAGCTTCCTCAATCCCATCCCCTGACAGACAAAACTTGTCTCCCTCTAGCTACTTATTTCTCTCTCGTAGCATATACTGGAAAGTAATAAAGTTTTATGAGAAGAGCAATGGGCTTTGGAGCTAGATAAACTTGTAATTAATTCTGATCTTAGCCTTACAGTCCAATGTCTGGGTGGCTGGAGCAAGTCACCTAACCTCTCAGAGCTTCAGTTTCTCAAATGAGGACAGTGACAACATAAGCCAATCAGAATTGTAAAAATAAAACAACATATGTGAGTTGCTTAGCAGGAGTTTAATGTTTTGACAAGATAGAATTGCGTTATACTTTGTGTATGTGTAGGAAGCCCCAGAAATGAATTGTAGATGTCACATTTATCTTTGCATAGTTAGCACACGCACATGATAAGTGCCTAATAACATTTTTTAATAAATAAAAGAATTAGACTGTCATGCTAAGGTAAGCTAATTAAAAATAACTTGATAAGAATTTTTCTAAATAGCATAGAATTTATACCTCCTGTTTTCAAGTCCCTTGAAGGAATCTTTGAGAAGTATATTTGTATAAAAAAAGTATATTTGTAGATACTAGCTCCATCACAAAAGTTAAGTACATAGCTGTTTCCTTAAACTTCTTTCACTCCCTACTTCTCTTTCTATTCTCCTTCACTTAGCCACAATAATAAGGTATTCAAAAACTTACCCATAACCAAATAATCTGTGCTAGAAATCCTATGGGGTTGGGCCACAGTTATTTACCCGTGTTTGATAGGACATGAAAAAGACATTGCAATAGCCTCTTATAGAACATCATTTCCATCATGTTCCAAGAACATGCCAGCTCTCCACTTTCAGACACAACACGGTTTCTACTTTCCATCAATGTCTAAAGTCGAGTTTAGCTTTTTTGATAAATATATTTCTAATTTTCATTCTTTCTTTATGTAAATAAAATTATTTAAGTTCAAGAATATAAAGAATATTGACACTCTCTTGTTATGTTAAGTGAAATAAGTCATACAGAGAAAGACAGATACCATACTTTTTCACTCTTATGTGGATCCTGAGAAACTTAAGACTGTGGGGGAGGGGAAGGGGAAAAAAAGAGGGAGGGAGGCAAACCGTAAGAGACTCTTAAAACACTGAGAATAAACTGAGGGTTGATAGGGGGTGGGAGGGAGGGGAAAGTGGGTGATGGGCATCGAGGAGAGCACCTGTTGGGATGAGCACTGGGTGTTGTGTGGAAACCAGTTTGACAATAAATTCCATATTAAAAAAAAAAGAATATTGACACTCTCATATGTCCTCACTGATTGTTGACCCTTTCATAATCTGAGTGATTTGAGTGATAATAATCTGAGCAATCTCACATGGTGCTGTGAAATTCTCGCCAGCATGTGTGTTTGCTTCAGTATTACCTCATGGAAAGTAGAAATGCCAGCCTGCCAAAAAAAGTCACTAATAACATTGTTTTTTAATTGACCCCCTTATATACAAGACTGTATGTTATGCTATTCAGCATATATATTTAAGCTCTTTTTTTTTTCCAGGTATGATATACTAGGATTGGAAATGGTATTGAGCAAAAGCATTGTCTCTATCCTCGTGAAGTTTATAAAGAGGTATCTATCAGACCCTCACACTCAGAAAGGTGTAAAGCTATCAGTGCATTAAGTGCTGTAACCAAGAGGGATATAGCGCCATGGTAGTGTTTAAGAGGCATGGGTGTTTAAGAAAGAAATTTGACTAGGAGGCTAGTGAAAGGCTTCCCGATGGAAACATCGATTGATTAGAGTTATGAACACTGTGTCCCTAACTTGGGTGAATTTGAGAGAAGGAAAGAAGTTGTATTGACAGAGAATATAGCACATCCCAGGACTCCTAAAATACTTGTGCTGGTGTTGGAGATGAATGTTTTTAAAAGCTGTCTCACAGAGTTGTGATTTATATCTTTTACTGAATGTAATTAATGACATTCAGAAAATATCGATCTGACACAGGCTGAGTACATTCAGCGAAGGAATGATCCTTGATGTAAAGGGACCCTACATGATTTGTTTTAAACGAAAGAAGTGAACAGTGGAAGAAACATGGGCTCTGATGTCACACACATCTGGATTTGATTGTTGTCTCAGGCACTAGCTGAATGACCTTGAGGATGATTTTTACTTTTTACTCTGAGTTTACTCCACAGGTTTATCTGGGGAGCCGAAAGAATGAAATAGCATGTGTACTGCATCAGACCCTCAGTAAATGTGACTTCCCTTAAAGAAACATCTTTAAATGATCCAAGTGACATACGGGATAATGCCTCTTTGCATTTTGTTGTTTGCATATTGTTAATGATTTCAAATTAATTGGTTTGGCACATAGCTGTGTGTGATAATTATTTAAGAGTGTGAACAGGTTAATTTATTTATGCTGTTCCACTTTCACATGTTTAGGTGGTTCTTTTCCTCATTTACTCCTTCAGGGTCCTTTATGTATATCTCTTCTATCAGTTAAACTTTGATAGTATCTGATTTACTCTTGTCCCTTTATTTAGTTTAAGTTCTGTTTCCTCACCTATATTGGAAATACTGGAGGCCTAGGACTCCATCTTATGCCTCATCACAGCCTAACTGCCCAATAGGATGTCCCTCTCATAATAGGAGCTCAATAATATTTTGCCTATGATAATAGATACATCAAATCAAAAAGTTTTCTTACATAGAACCACTATCCCTGGCCTCAATAGTTTGAATATGGTATCTTTAAAACTGTATGAGAAAGAGTGTTACATGTCATAGCTGTTTTTATCAATGTATAGATAGACAATTTTATTGGAAGATAGAAGAAATATATGTGTGTGTGTATATATGTGTGTGTGTGTGTGTGTGTATACACAATATATATTTAGAGAGAGAGAGAAAGAAAAGTAGAACGTAAAAGTAAGTTTGTATAAGTGTATAAGGTTGAGATTGGCCTGAAGAAGCATCAGTGAAATAAAATTCATCAAGTGACTTCATTATAATGACTTATAATGATATCTGATTGTATCTTTACCTTAGATATGAAGGTTGCTGCTCACAGTATAAATAAAGGCATAGTTTTAGTAAAATTCATACTCAAAGCTTATTGAAGTTAGGCATTAGGGGTAAAAAAATGACATACTTTATCATATAATTATAACCCTACCACTTGAATCCTACAACTATTAGTTGTAAACATTAACCCTACAAAATAAGTTTATTTGAATCAATTGAAATTCATTAGAAGACCTTTAATTAATGAGGCACTAGAACATAAACAAATTTCTAATACCATGAGTTCTAGCACTCAGTGGCTAAAAACAAAACAAAACAAAATCCGAAATACAATTAAAAATAGACATTTGCATTTGGGACTCCTGCAAAAGAAAATAATAACACATGAAATTATACGGGCTATTGTACAAAAGTGGTAAATTTACGTAGGTGGCCATCTACTACCACCTGCCAGAAAGGCCTTCTGTTCACATGAATTTTTGACTGGCCAAGTTAACTCCTTCATTACTTATCTTTGTTGACTTCAGAATATAAAACATAGTCTTTCTTACCCCATACACAAAAATAATCTCAAAATGGGTTAAAGACCTAAATGTCAGACAGGAAACCATAAAAATCCTAGAGGAGAACACAGGCAACAACCTCTTTGACCTCGGCTGAAGCACCTTCATACTGGACATGTCTCCAAAGGCAAGAGAAACAAAGGAAACAAACTATTGGGACCTCATCAAAATAAAAACCTTCTGCACAGTGAAGGAAACAATCAGCAAACCTAAAAGGCCATCGATGGAATGGGAGAAGATATTTGCAGATGACATATCAGATAAAGGATTAGTATCCAAAATCTATAAAGAACTCATCAAACTCAACACCTCCCCAAAAAATAATAATAATCCGGTGAAGAAATATGCAAGAGACATAAATAGACACTTTTCCAAAGAAGACATCCAGAAGACTAACAGATATTTAACATCACTCATCATCAGGGAAATACAAATCAAAACCACAGTGAGATACCACCTCACACCTGTCAGAATGGCTAAAAATTAACAACTCAGGCAACAACAGATGTTGGTGAAGATCTGGAAAAAGGGGAACCCTTTTGCAGTGTTGGTGGGAATGAAATCTGGTTCAGCCACTTAGGAAAACAGTAGGGAGGTTCCTCCAAAAATTAAAAATAGAGCTACCCTAAGACCCAGCGATTACACTACTAGGTATTTATCCAAAGGATACAAAAATCCTGATTACAAAGGGGCACATGCACCACAATGTTTATAGCAGCACTATTGACAATATCCAAAGTATGGAGATAGTCCAATAAATATATAGTATATACATAAATATATATTATATATAATGGAATATGACTCCGTGGTCAAAAAGAATGAAATCTTGCCATTGCAGTGACATGGATGGAACTAGAATGTATTAGGCTAAGCGAAATAAATCAGTGAGAGAAAGACAAATATCATATGATTTCATTCATATCTGGAACTTAAGAAACAAAACAGATGAACATAGGGAAAGGGAAGGAAAAATAAAAACAGAGAGGGAGGCAAACCATAAGAGACTCTTAAATACAGAGAACAAACTGAGGGTTGTTGGTGGGGTGTTGGGTGGGGGAATGGGCTCTTGGGTGGTGGGCATTTAGGAGGGCAGTCGTGATGAGCACTGGGTGTATGTAAGTGATATGTAAGTGATGAATTACTAAATTGTAGTCCTGAAACCATTATTTCACTCTATGTTAACTAACCTGGATTTAAATAAAAATTTTAAAGATAATAGATTTTAAAAAAAGAATGTAAAATATAGCCATCATACCTCCAAACTAACTGCCCGTGTTCTTATCACTAATAAATTGATTGCACTTAGTGCATAATTACTATTCAGCAGATATATTAGACTGAGTTTAGTCTTGTTTTGAAAATGAAAGTTGTACATCTAGCTAGTGTATGTATAATCTGCCTACCATATCCATGGATGTGATTTGACCCACAGTGTAGGTAGAAAGAGAAACAAATAGAGAATGCTAATATTCTTTTCAGCCAAGCTTATTAGATAGATCAGCATTTATGCTTCACTGGATAATGGGATTACCCTGTTGCTATTTGGAGGAATGTCTCTTAATACAGTTTATCCAGTGAACAGGACATATTGGATGTATTTCTCACATTCCCATCACTGAAATGCACAATACTGCCTGACTCAACTACGTCCACATTAGAAGAGGTATTGATTTAATGGGATGTTTCTCCATGATTTCAGGTGGGGCTCTATGAATTCTTTTATTGTTGTTGTTCAAATTGTTTGATGTTCCAGGGCCTTTGACACATGAAAACAGCACCTATGTGTAGTAGCAGCTTTCTGTTTTGCGCCTACGTTTCTCATCTCCTCTCAGTCTCTTAAATAAGTAAGCCCTGATCCAGTGTGAATTTATTAACAGCACTTTTCTTCCTTTCTTTTATTTCTAAGGCCAATTCCATCCCTAAGGAGTACGATACTTGATTTCTTGTATATTTTTAGATCAAAATGCAGTTGATCTCCCATAGATTTCAGTGCCAAGATGATACAGTTCCTTCCCCCTTGAATCTTAAATCTCTCCCTCTTCACTGATACCTTCTACACTGTCTTCATACATGCACACTTTTCTGCTTATTTAAAAAAATTTAAAGTGTCTTAACTTATGATTCTCCTCACTTTTAGTGCTCAAATTCATCATTTCTGTCCATACATACATTTTCTCAACACTCATTACTTACCAGGTCTTTACTTACCGTGGCATATTTCATGTCAAATTAACTGACCTTGGTGACTTCTCTGTGGATTTTTTTTTTCTGTTTTTGTTTTTGTGGTTTTTTCTGAATGTTTTCCACATTTTGTTTCCATGGCTATGGATATCTCCTCCTATTTGTATCTGTTTTGTTGAATTATATTTCTTTTTTTATCTTATAATTGTAAAAAAGATCCCCACAGTTCAGTTTTTGGGTATTCTCTGTCTCTGAAACCAGGTGTATACAAGAAGGAGCTCTCCAGCATCATTGCCTCTATCATTATCTCCTTGAGGATAACTCTCAAAGTTAAGTTTATCTTAAGAATAATCTCTCATCTGAGACTTAGACCCTCATCTCCAACATGTTGCAGCATACTTATGCTTTTTCTTCTGCTTAATTCCAAGTGCAATATGCAAGTGTTAATCTTACAGACTGGTACAGAGTAGATATTTAATAAATTTTTATTAAACAAATGAATAGGGGCGCCTGGGTGGCGCAGTCGGTTAAGCGTCCGACTTCAGCCAGGTCACGATCTCGCGGTCCGGGAGTTCGAGCCCCGCGTCGGGCTCTGGGGTGATGGCTCAGAGCCTGGAGCCTGTTTCCGATTCTGTGTCTCCCTCTCTCTCTGCCCCTCCCCCATTCATGCTCTATCTCTCTCTGTCCCAAAAATAAATAAACGTTGAAAACAAAAATTTAAACAAATGAATAAATAAATCTTTACAAGATGACGTAATGTTTCCAAATCCCATTGTTTATTACTTTGGAATTTTTAAATCATTACTCATCTTTTAAAAATTCTATCATTGCCCTTTTAGTTCTTACCTTCATTATTTTATACCTAACTAAGATAGTCACCTATAAAGTTGTTCTGACTCAATTTTTCTTGGCTGTAAATTTTTGTCCACATGTTGTTACCACTTGATTCTTGAAAGTCCCAAATTTAATGATATTATTTCCATACTGATAAATCTTCATGTCTACCACTACTTAGAGAACTTAACTTGGCACATAAGGCCCTCCTAATATGATCTGACCATTAAAGCTAGGTTTAAAAGTTTATGAATTTGGTACGTGTGCTCAATTGTCTTCTGTAAGTATTGTAACAACACTTCCATAAAATAATGTCTTCCCAAATGAAAGGGACAATCAAATCATGAAAAATACATGGAGGAATTTTAAATACATATTACTAAGTGAAAGAAGCCAATCTGAAAATGCCACATACTGCATGATTGCAATTATATGACATTCTGTAAAAGGTACAACTATGGAGACAGGAAAGATCAGTGGTTGCCAGGGGTTTGGAGGAGGGAGGAAATAATCAGCACAGAGGACTTTTAAGGCTTTGGAACTATTACAAGTCTAATAATGGTAGTTGTATATTTATATATTCATCAAGACCCCTATAATGTACAACACAAAGAGTGAACCCTCATGTCAACTATGGAGTTCAGGTGATAATTATTTGTCATTGTAGGTTTATCTATTGTAACCAATGTGCTATTCTGGTATAGGATGTAGATAGTGGAGGAAGGTTTGGTTATGATAAGGGCAGGAAGAATATGGGAACTCTATGTATTGTTTGCTTAGATTTGCTGTGAATCTAAAACTGCTATAAAAAAATAAGTCTTTTTAAAATTGTCTCCCCAAAGCCTCACCATATAATGTATGATGAGACTTTTAGATTTTTGTCCATAGTTTAGGTGAAAGTGGTATGTGACTAGTTGTTCAACAATTTTTATTTCTCTTGTTGTGAATGAATTCATTTTTCCCTAAACTCCATTCAAGTTCTTTGTTCATTTTCTGTAAGGGTGGTTGTTTTTTCTTAACCATTGGGAAGAATTCTTTTAATATATTTTTAACATTTTAAATGTTTATTTATTTATTTTTGAGAAAGAGAGAGAGCACATGCACACAAGCGTGGGGAGGGCAGGGAGAAAGGGAGACACAGAATTGGAAGCAGGCTCCAGGCTCTGAGCTGTCAGCACAGAGCCCAACGGCGGGCCTGAACCCATGAACTGTGAGATCATGAGTTAAGCTGAACCTGGATGCTTACCCAACTGAGCCACCCAGGCACCTCTCTTTTAATAGTTTTTTTTAAACAAGTTTCACTTGTTTTTCTTAGCTTTGTTGAAGTTTAGTTCCTCTTGTATGTAAGATTTTACTTCATTCTAAAGGTTCTTATTTAGTTATTATCATATACAACCTTTAGGTTCCTACCATAAACATTGATCAGATCACTGCATTTCACCTTCTACCCTTTCTCTTCTCTCTCTTCCACCATTCACTTTCAGCCAATCATATTCTTTAATGTTTAGTTTTATATTCTTAAGTACTTTAAATAAACTTGATTGTCTTTAAATGATATTCTTTAACTCCCAGCTATCATAGATGAAGGAATCAGTAAACTCCCTCTCCCTCCCTTTTTATTCTCTTCTCTCCCTGATTTTTTATATTTTTGGCATTTCTGCATTATCAGGGTACATGTTACTTACTTGTCTTTTCACCCTAATTCCCACATCTGTTTGAGTGCTTGTTCTTCAAGTAATTGTTTTCACTTCTCACCAACAATACTTGCATCATAATTTCCCAAGCCATCGCTTGCTCAAGTCATCCAGTAATACTCTATCCAAGAAGTATTTTGAGGTAGAATATTCCTTGAGTTCTGGCATGTTTGATGTAACTGGTTTATACACTAGAATAACTTTCCAGATACGAAATTTATGACTTTCTTTAAAAATCTTGAATGTTGCTCTACTGTCTTCAAACATTGAATGTTACCGTGCAGAAACTTTATGTCAGGCTAAAGTTTCTGTCTTAAAGTAAGGTGATTATAGATTCCATTTTGTTCAAGATGGTGTTGCCATATGACTATTTGGCATCTCATTACATTTAGCATTTTCCTTGACCCATTTTAGTCTCAAAAGTGTTCTATGATACCTATCTTACCAATGGTTGGTCTTTTGCATCCTGAACAAAAAAAAGATTTTCTTTAGCTTTAAAGTTCACTAACTTTCTCATGGTAGGTAATGATGTTGAAAGTTCTGAGGCAGTTTTGCCATACACAGGCTATCCCAAATGGAGATTCAAGTCTTACCCACTTTGCAGAAGATTTCTACCCATGAGCCCTTCTCATTCAAGTTACCACACCCATTTCTGCAAGCAGGGAATAGAGTCCCTGTACTTTAGGGGCAGCCTCTTAAGGTCAAGAAGGTCAAGAAGTGTATTTTGCTGGTGCTTTTATGGAGGTGCTAATGCCAAGCCTTCCTGCCAGTTCCTATGTTTATTAGTACTTTGCCCATCCCACTTTCTGCCTGATCACAGCTTTTTTTTTTTGGCAACTCTCCTACATATTTTGGCAACTCTCAATTAGAATTGTCTTGTAATATTACTGAAGATGGATTTTAATTTTTTTGTTTTCATTCTCCATCAAGTTTTTGGTGAATTCCAGAAGAGAAAAACACTGAACTGACTTTTGCAAAAGTTTAATAGATTTTCTTTTAGTCTGTCCCTAGTTTTTTGGAAAAAAAAAAGAAAAATGTGCCTGTGGTTACATTTTGCTAATTTCAATAAAGTCACATTTTACACAAATCCAGAGGCCCATTCTGGCTTCTATTATCAAAAATAGAGAAAGGGCAGCACTTATTTAATGCATAATTGTTTGCAGTGTGTTTTTATACTCATTTTCCTACATTATCTTCAATTATCTCTATGAAGTCAGCAAGATATACATTATTATTCCTATTTCACAGATGAGAAAGATGTAATGCTACTAATTCTACTGTGCACTATAGTCACAATATTAATTACAGATTTTATAGGCCAGCTCAGGATAATCCATATCTACATAAGACCATTTTTTTTCATGAATGAAAGCAAGATATTTTAAAAAATGAAGAACTGAGGAGTCTTTCTTTTTCTAAGGCTCCAGTTGTCTTGGCGCACTTGATTTCATATGTGCTCAATAAGACATCAAGGTGTCCAAAAACCACCTTGGTAATCTGAGGGAGACCCTGGGGGTGTGCTTCCCATTGATCTGTGTTACGTATCAAGTTTTAATGTAAGATTTCACCTGCCAAGTAGTTTCATCAGCTAAAACAGTAATTCTAGGACACTGCTTACCTACAAAATAAGAGAAAAACTTACCTGTGGCATTTTTGTGATAATTCTAGGAGAGCTAAATTTTTCTCATAAGCCTCCTAGTCCTTTTATTTCTTCAATAGCCAAAAACAGAGAGGGAGAGAGAGAGATTTTGTCCTGTATTCATATATCAATGGCTTGGTTTTCACTAAATCTGAGTGTTAAAGCTCAAGTAAGAGTTACTTGAGGAAAAAGTGGGGATGGGTATTATGCATTGGGGGTGTCATAAGTGTAGATGGTTTGTGTAAGGAATCACATAAAGTTCAGAGCTGCTGGAATATATTATGAAACTAGATGCACTTAAATGTCTTACTCCCTGTTTAGAAGTTGGAGGAGCTCTTTTTGTTGTTATCACTTAACTGTTACTTCTTTATATGTACATGTGTTATGTGTACATACTTGCTTTAAGATGACTTTGATGGTACTTTCTGATTTTCCCCTTTCTGGCATTTTTATTCCTTTTTAACCTCTTGTATCTCCCTTGAAATAATAACTGAAGACACCATAATTTTTGAGTCTGGAGCATAGGAAAGAAAAAGCAAGAGAATTTACAGGGGTTCTGAGATTAGAGTGTTCTTCATAAATCCAAAAGATTCACAAATTGGCACTCTTCCAGAAGAGGAAGGGCTTATTATGCTGTATTTTTCCATCGTCATCTGACATCTAAGTTTAGATCTGCCTTCTTGATGGAAGAACCTTCCCTGTGACACTTCCATATGCTTCTTCTCTTCCCATCTCTATCAATGTTTATGTAGAACTCTGTGAATTTAAAAACACAAATAACTTATGTGAACTTGAACTCCTCTATAAATAACACTTAAAGACAAAACACTTAACTTTAGAAAAACCATATAAGGACAAACTTATAAGAACTAGTCTGGAATTTTCCTCGTTTGAAAAGGTCTGGAATCAAAGCCACCCTGGTAAATATCTCTTTTCCTTTTTTCTCTTTCATTGTGTACTTACTAGCCTCCATCATCTTGTATCCACCCACTTAACCACCAGCAGATAATATCTGACCCAGTTCAGGGGTATTCACTTTCATTCTTTCCCAGTACCACAGATGCTGACTCAATGAAGAAATGTTCTGGAAAGGCTTGTGGGCCAGTGTCATGTAGAATCATATACCTTTGAGAGTTTATTAAAATTCCTGGTGTTAAAGACGTTGATAATTTGAAAAGTCCACATTTTTCTGATGAAACTCTTTGAGGGGATAAGACCTTTCCACCTCCCGCTCCTACCCTTGACTGTATGGCTAACCCATCTAGGCTATTTTCTTAATCTGTTCAGGTTTTACATGATGAGCCAGGTCAACAAACTGGTTTTCCCAAGGTACTTAAATGTCATGAAAAGAATAAAAGAAACTCCTCAGGATAAATATCTCCAAAGTGGGTGGAAAGATTGTAGCAGCAAGCTAACTAGTCCCTGACATTGCTTCCGGTTGCCGCAATTGTAGTAAAATGCTGAAACAAAAAAGTATTAATTATAAAAACTCAATGAGACAAGAAATAGGATGTGGTGCTTCTCCAGTATATCTCATTCAAAATGCACCACTTCAGGATAGGTGGGGGACATTCACATTCTAGCTGTTGAAGTACTGTGATTATTATCAACCAATAGAATCTAAGATTCTCAAACCAAGCAAATTTCATTTATTAAATGACTCAATAATGTTTATATACTCCAAACCAGCTACTCATAATCATGCCAATCCTTTATCCAACCTTAACTGAATAAAGTCATAAGGCTGGCTGAGTCTGTCCGTCTGTTTGCCTCCTTTCTCTCTGTCTGTGTCTCATTTGAAGTAAAAGAATCTGAGCCAAATACTGGCTGAATTTCATTATCGGTGGAGCATTAGTTTGAAGGTTGATGAACCTGAATTCCCAGTTGCCAAAGTTCCCAAAGTTATGTTGTTCACAAGACTTGCTTTTTCATCTTGTCCTTGATTTCAGTGAAGTCTCTATGCTTATAATAAACACATTTTTTTTGGTGAGGTAATTGGAGCAGGTTTAGGTCCCTTGCAATTAAATTTTCTCCATGGTGCAGTAGTCTCTGGCCTCAAGGAGCTGAGAGTGAGAGTAAACAATTAACTATAATCTTATAACCTAAATGCTTATGTAACCAGTTTATTAACTGGCCCCAACTTCTTGGGTATATAAATGAAATAGTTTATTCCAATTCTTTAATAACATGTTGGCCAGATTCTATACTTTTTCAGACACTTACAGTTATTTAAACTTTGTCATTCTACTATTTAAAATTCAGTTCTATTTATTTTGAATGTTTTCATTTCAGTTCTGACTCAGTGTTCTCCTCGTACCCTTCTTCATAGAGAAGGGAGAAAGGAGACGATCTGGCTCTCAACTGCCTTTCCCCCTTCCTCTTATGTTTCTTCTCTGTTGGGGATTTTTGAAAGGAAATAGAAAATGTCAAGTAAGTCTTTCTCCATATAAAATAGATTGTGGATGTTCTCTGTATGGCTGGCACATCGTTAATATCCAGTATGTGGTGCATGTGGTTGTCGGTAGAATAATCAGGGTATATGAATGGACATTCACATGTATCACTTCTGCAGGTTCTTGAAGGAGGAACTACAGCTTTTTCCCCAGTACTCAGTTTCCTGATAGAGAAGATCTAGTTCTAGTTTGACTACCAGCCTCCCCCCATTTCAGAGCTCACAACACAGGTGGATTTTTCTGCAGCGTCTACCTGCTGAGATCATCCTGCTTTGCAGTGGAGTACCAGCAAGTTGACTCATCACATTCCTAAGTGTCCAGCTGACACATGAAAAATCATACATTTTCACCATGCTAGGGAGTGGGAGAGCAGGCCGCTGTTATGCTATTCCTGTAATTATCTTTGACATCTTTCTCTTTCCCCTCTCTCCACACTACCTCAACACACTTAGTCATTGGACCCAAACTAATGGAGGAGAGGACAATTCAGAGACTCACCAACTTAAAAGCAATTCTCATGGAATTTGTTTTCCTTGGTTTCAGGAAAGATAAGCTCAATCTTGGCTACCCATGAAAGAAGTGAGGCCAGGGAATACCCTGTATTACAGAGGAATGTAGTAGCTCATAGAAAGCTCCCTGAAGAGAGTGAATGTCTAAGTAGAGAACTGGAAGTTAAATTGTTTTCCAGGACAAGAACAAGAATGGCAGAGTGGCAAGAAGATGAGAGAAAGCACCAGATATTTATCCCATAACTAGGATCAAGAGTCTCTCTCTCCAAATCCCTACACTGCCCCTGACACAAGATGGGCATCTTACCAATGTATATTGACACCAGCTATTCACCCTATTTGAAGGTTTCAAGGATAATTGGGCTGGTTGTTCCTTGTGTGTGTAAATCCCCATCCATACACTTAACTGTGATCACAAACAATCCTTATGATGTTTTTTGAACACCTTCTGTAGTAGGCTGGATCATACCCCCTGCCCCCAAAGGTGTCTACTTTGTAATCCCAGAAATTTGTTAATTACCTTATATGGTGAAAGGGTCTTTGTGGATGTGATTCAAATAAGGATCTTGAGATGGGGAGATTATGTTGGATTATCCAGATGGGTCCAGTGTAACTTCATGGGTCCTTTTCAAAGGGACATAGGAAAGTTAGAAGCAGAGAAGTCAGTTAGACCATGAAAGCAAAAGTGATGTATTCAGGAGCCAAGGAATCACAGGAACCAATAGAAGTTGAAAAAGCAAGAAATGCATTCTCCCCAAGAGCTTCTATAGGAAGCACAGCCCTGCCAATACCTCGATTCTA
This sequence comes from Acinonyx jubatus, assembly GCF_027475565.1. NCBI lineage: Eukaryota > Metazoa > Chordata > Mammalia > Carnivora > Felidae > Acinonyx > Acinonyx jubatus. The sequence continues at coordinate 14,606,922 of NC_069387.1, read as the reverse complement.
GCCCACTGGTTTTTGACTTCTGGCCTCCAGAACTCTAAGATAGTAAATGTGTGTCACTGCAAGCCACTAAGTTTGGGTTAACTTACCGTAACAGCAAAAAGGAAACCAATATACTCTTCATATCCCTTGCTCCTTTGTTGTTCCCTTTCATATTCCTCTCTTTCCTTTCTCACTTCCTTCATTGCAGAGGCCATTTCTACCTACAGCTTGCCCTCTTCCTGTCTCACATAGTTTCAGCTGATGATTTATCAATGTGACATTAAATTTTACAGCTCTTCCCCACACTCCACAATTTTCCCAGGCTTCATGGTGTCATTCCTACCTGCCTGTCTTCTTCACCTGGAAGCAATCTCTGGGCTGGGCTCACTTGCCCTGTTCGGTGTTAGCAGACAAAAGTGAAAGAGGAATTTACTTGTTGTTTTTGTTATTGTTGGGTTTGTTGTTGTTGTTGTTGTTGTTGTTGTTGTTGTTGTTGTGTTTTCATCCTAGAGTCTTCCAGCAAGTGAAACATCTTTGTATATTGTCTTTCTTGCAATGAAAACTAGACGCATATCTCTTTTCCCATCAATAATGAGGAAGAGGGAAAGTCTATCTTTAGTGTGAAATAAAGATCTGAAATGGATTATATGAGTATATTGAACCTTCTCTAGCTCTTTCAGAATCCTAATAGTCTGAGTCAGAGAAGAAATAGATTTAAGATCAAGCTGATATTAAGCCATTAGTGGGAAAAAATAACTTGGTCAGAAATTGAAGTTGAAATCCAAATTGTATTTTAACTCTTTGCTATGCTTGCCTTTTGTTCTGTTAAGGTTTGGAAATTACTTTGGGTAGTATTTTTGATGACTTCATAGCCCGTCATTTTTCTCTCCTAATTAAGAGAAAATAATGGGGGGCACCTTTCAGACCTGATGGAAATCAATGCTGTAGCATTGAGGAGTGTCTCTACAGTGTCCTCAACAGATATCATCAGCATCTTCTTAAAAGTCTACAATGAGCAGCCACTCATAGTTAGCCAAAGTTGCCTTTGTAAGAGAGTACAATGAGAAATCTAATGTTCTTCCTCACTTAGACTGTTCTTTTATATCACTAAGACACATTTCTCTTGAATAAGTTATTGTTATACATGTTATACACATGTACATATATATAATTCTTTTTTCTTTTGTGTGTCGAACTAGAAGATTAAGGACATGCAAATAAATAAAATGCTAATTTCTGAAAAGTAACCCCTGTGTTGCTGAGGCCTCCTGCTCTTCAGAAATGCAGCTGAACTTGGCCTAAACCTCCAATCCATAGCAAAGTACAGTCCAGAGAAGTCCCCACAACTTTTCGGACATCCCAATTGATCCCATATTTTAATTTTTTAAAATATGAACACAAAATATCTACCTCTTGTCCTCAAACCACACACTCACCCCAAATGTTCCCTGAAATTAATAATTTAACTATAGATTTGAAGGATCGAGGAAAGGTCATAATACAAAACATAAACCCTTTGTCTTTCTCTGGCTCTGCACCATTATTTTTCCCTTCTCTCATCCTCTTTCTTCCTGATCCAACCAAAAAGTTCCTCTCCTTTCCTCATTCAGGGCAAGCCCAAACTCCATTTGGACCCAAGCTTCCATCATGATTCGTTTTCCAAGTAATTTCCTCCAAACAGACAATGGTCTCCTTGAAGGGAGGCTCTGGTGGATATTCTTGATTCCACACTTTGCACAAAAAAAAAATGGTGAATCAGTCATATATCTATCAATGTAGGATGAACATCTACCTTGTCATTTCCTCCCACCTAACTGCTGTTATAGGCAAAGGCAGATATCAAAAGTCTCAGCTAGGGAATCTACTGAAGATACACCACAGTGTTGCACGTACTGGGTGGGTGGAGACCTGGCCCCATCACAGACTTGCCTTGCTTTTCACCTTGATCACATAGCCACTCGGAGTCTCAGAACCTCACAAGGTCCTTGGGAAGATGAAATTATCTCTTGCATGTGGCAATAATTTGAAAAGTGCACAGTACCATACAGGTGTCTGTTGTGATTATTCCTGTGATGTTCATTTAAAGCAACAAACAGACCATGTGTCGTTGAGCACAGTTGTGAGAAGACTCACAGTTTGCACTTGATAAGCTTCCCAGATTTAGCAACATCTTGGCTGCATGTTTGGCCAGGAAACTCTGTAAAGATCTGTTTTCTGGGGGAGAGACTAAGGACTTCCTTCTCTCTTGTAGGCTCAAATTCGTGAGACTGTCCCTTCTGGGTGTTTTTTTTTTTTTAACAAGTCCACCTCCGGTCCAGATGGTATACGAAAGCACAGTGGCAGGACCAAATAACAAACAACAGCAATTACACTTTTTCAAATATTCATCCATTTGTATGCAATTCAGGAGACTGTGAAGTGTTTGAGGACAGCTTCAAGGATAAACGAGATCAGCGAAATACAGGATATCAGTGATTCAGATGCAGGGAATAGTGAAGTGACATTTATTTATGCAGGGCTGGGATAAAGTTTTATTTCGCAGTCAGTTCCCCAACGTTCTTCAGCTAAGACCCACAGGAGGAAGGTGAGAGGATGGCAAGCCCTGGAGGAGCCCTCACCGGATCTGGAAGAAGGCCAGTCTCGAGAGGAGCAACCCAAATGAGCAGAATGTCACCTCTCAGCTGACACACAATCCAGGAAGCATGGCTCCTTTTTGTCCCCTGGTCCTTACTGCATATGTTTAGTAGCCAGACCATCGCCCGGGTAGCCACCATTGCCTCTCTCTTTCTTAGCATCATCCCGAAGTCATCAGGGAACCCTGAGTTGCTAAACACAGCAGCATTAGCTGCCTTCTCTCCCTCTTTCAAGTCTCCGTAACATTAACACCGACGAGGCCTCCGACTTCTGGGCCAGCCCTCCCTCACTTCCCCCTCCCTCCACTGTGTCTCATGCCCCTTCTGCCCTGGCAGCTCTTCAGAGGCCGATCCTCCAGTGCAAAGGTTGTGCCAAGGATCTTGCAGTGGTTCTTTTTCTTCCTCTCATAATCCTCACGTTCTTGGAAACTTAGCTAACTCAGTTCTGTGGCTTTGAAACACTACAGCGTTATCCTTAATTTCTCTCCCCATTTTGGCCAGTACCAACTGCATCTACAACTGGGTGTCTTCTCAGTATCCACAAGTCGCTCTTCAGAAGCGAAGCTTCTCCTTCCTGAGCCTCCTGCCCCATGCTCTCTGATTCTGTCAAGAGCATCAGTGTCCCCAGCCCAGCCCCCTGCCCTACAGGTTCCCCACTCACTCCCACATCTCCCCTCACCTAACATTCATGCTACAGTTCCTTCTCTGATCACTCTCTCCATATCTCCCCTCCTTTTTCCCTCCCCATTCTCTTCTCTCCTTTTCCTTTGCTGTCATTAATCCGGTGTCAAGATATATTATATTCACCCGTTCAGTTTCTTCACCAGTCTGTCTCCTGTCTCTCCATTTGAACTGTATTCATCCCGGAACAAGTTCACGCAACCTATTTTTTTTTCCCTTTTGATTGTAAAATAATTCAAACTTAAAGAAAAACGTAAACAAGAAGGTAAGAAATATCTGTGAAAAACACCCAGATACTGCAAGTATTAACTTTTACATATTGAGACATAAAACATTGAAAATCATCCCCTTGTCATCACTATCACATATGTGACCATACGTCCCCTTCTCTGAAGTTACAACTACTCTGAAATTATAAAATCTCCCTCCCAGCCAATAACATGCCACAATTTATCCATTCCTCTATTGATTTATATTGTTCCTAGTTTTTCATTAGGACAGTGTATATTGAACAACACCAACTCTGGAAGTGGAAATATTGGGCATGCGCATCCTCAGTGTTTCTGGAAATTACTGCCAAGTGGCTCTCTAAAGGGAAGTATCAAAAATACATTCCCGCCATCATCATGTAGGGATCTTGCTCCCACATCTTCTAGTCAACCCTTAATGTTATCAAGGTTTTTAGTTTTTGCCAACTTGACGAATGCAAATTACATCTGACTGTTGTTTTAAATTACATTTGCGTGGGGCCTGGTGAGATTAATCATCTTTTCATGTATTTGTTGGCTCTGTAGGTTTGATTTCCTCTATATTTCCAATGCTTATTATTTGGTTATTTTTCTTTTGAGTTATTTTATTACTGATTTGCAAGATTTTAAAAATATTCCGTAGGGCAACTTTCTTTTGTTTATATGAAAATGCATTTCTCTCGTTGATCTCATTTTTTAAAAGGCTGTGATATCCTTTGTTGCGTGGCAAATTAATTTGAGTGAGGCCAGGTTCCCCGCTTTTTCCTTATATTTAGAGTTTTTGAGTCTTGTTAAATATTTATCTAACCATATACTCCTCAAGTTTTAAAATAATTTTTAGTTTTTTGCTGTTCACTGTTTTGTAACTCCGCTTTTGACATTTGATATATCTACCAGTAAGGTAGGTCTTGACATCTAGTAATGTACATCTTTCGGTTGTATTTTCTTCTTTAACATTTCTCTACCTATTCTTGGACTTCCGGTTAAACTATTTCTCTGGTTGTTTCACAATTAGCTTGTCTATTTCCACAAACTATATTCCTATTACATTAAATTTATGAAATATTTCAGGGATAATCAATATCTTTGCAAAGTTGAAAATTCACATCCACGAGCGTGGCATATTTCTCCATTTGCCAGCATCGTCTTTTGCTCTCATAATAATATTTTGTAGTTTTTGGTGTGGTGAAATATGATGTTTTTGACCTTATTTGTTATATTTATTCCTATTGGATATTTTAGACACTATTGTAAATAATATTTTTATAAATTTATTTTTTGTGCATCACTGATATATAGAAATATAGCTGATTCTTGTATATTAATCTTATATCCAGTTGTCTTTGTACGACACTTGTCTGTAAACACAAAAATGACATCTGCAAATAATGGCCTTCTCTTTTTATTCTTTTCTAATCCTTATAATATTTTCCCTGCTTCCTATACTGACTACATCTCCAGTATAAAATTGAAATCAACTGAGAACAGCAGATAACTTTGGCTGATCCTTGATTTCAGAAAAAAAAAAAAAAACCTTTTAGTAACATCTATTGATTTTCTTTGTAGTTACTCTGCCTAAATAGGAATTTTCCTTTTATTCTTGGTTTCCCAGGCATTTGTGTCATGATTGAGTGCTTCAGTTTGTGAAATGCTTTTTCTTCATCTATCAAGATATCAACCACCTTGTATTTCTAAAATGAGCGTCACTTGGTGCTGTCATATTATCATCGTCTATATCTCCATATTAAATTTACTAATATTTTAGACTTCAGCTTCTAATGTCATGACAGGGATCAGCCTTTACGTTGCCTTTTGTCTACTGTCCTTGGCAGGTTTAACTGTGAAGTTTATTCTATTTTCAAAAAAAAGAACTGGTATGTGTTTCTTTATTCTGCAACAGTTAGTACATGGTGATGTGATTTCAGTTTTAAATATATGGGATGATTCACCAATAAAGCCATCTTGTTATGGAGTTTCCCTCATTATGTGTTTTCTAATGATTCAATATCTTTTATATAAATAGAACTACTAAAAACATTCTATTTCTTCTCTTTTCCTAGAATGCTTAATGTTATCTAACTTAGTAAATGTAGTGTTAGAAAGTTGCTCATTCGTATCTTTCAGTTATCTCTCTGGTAAGAATTGTGTCAGGGTAGTGTCCAGGTTTTCATTCCTGATATAATCATTTGTAATTTTTTTCTTAATGTTTTCAAAGAATCAACTTTAATTTTTGTGAAAATTTTATTTTCTATTTATTGAGATGTAATTGACATATGACATTTTGTTAGTAGAACATAATGACTCAGTATATATTTACTGCAAAATGATCATCACAGCAAGTCAAATTAATATCCATCACCTCACATAGTTAAAAATTATTTTCTCTTGTGATAAGACCCTTTAGGTCTTATCTACTCTTCTACTCTCTTAGAAGCTTTTAAATACACACTACAGTATTCTTAAGTATAGTTACCACGTTCAACATTATATCCTCAGGACTGTTTATTTTATAGGACTATATATTTTATATTTATTTATTTTGTAGACTATTTATGTTTATTTTGTAAATAAATGGAAACTTGTAACTTGTGACCTCTGTTTTCTATTGGTTTGATTTATGCTGTTATTTTTGTTACTTACCTATTTATACTTTCTTTGGGTTTATTTGTAGGGTTCTTTTTTCCTAGCTTCTTAAGATAGAAGCTGAACTAACTCATTTTTAGCATGTATTTTTTCTGGGAAATGCATTTAAGATGATAAATTTCCCTCTAGGCACTGATTTCCCTATATCCCACAGTTTGAAATCATTTTCTTAAATATCTTCTAAATTTACCTTTTCTGTCCCTGGGTTATTGATAATGTATTGTTTAATTTCTAAGTAGTTTGATATTTTTTAGTTGTAGTGACCTCAAATTCTAGCTTAATTCTTCTGTGGTGAAATAAAATTATATAAATTATTTCAATTTTAAAAAATGTATTAAGCCTTCCTACCTGGCCCAGAATGTGGTCAATTTTTGCGTAAAATACATGTGTACTTGAGAAAGACTGTTTTCTGTCATTTTGTGCAGTGTATTGTGTTGTTCAGATTTTCTACGTTCTTATTGAATTTTCTTTTCTCATATAAATTCAAATTTTAGATTCCTTTTCTGGAATAGAACAGGCTCTTCCCTGTTTATGAGGTTATATCTTAGTTGCAATATGAGTTCTTCCCTGTTTTTATAATTCCTATATATCTCCATTCAATCTTGGCTGCCACAGTCAGACAGAAAATGCAGACACTTTTCCTTACATCTGTGAGGGAAACCTAGCAGCAAATAGTAACCTCTCTAAGTCTGTCAAATAGATACATTTAAATATGTTTTGTGTGTTCTAAAAGCTATTGAGAGAAATATAACAGTGTCACATTATAATTGTGGATTTGTAATACCTCTCCTTTTAGTTCTATGATTTTTTTATTTTTCTATTTCGAAGTTATATTCTTACACACAAATTTAGAACGGTGTTATCTTCATTGTAGGTTGAACCCATAACTATTATGAAATAATCCTTCTTACTTCTCGTTTTGCCTTTGTCTTTGAAAGTTTTTAGTTGCTACAGGAACTAGTCTTTGCTTAATGTTTACGTAGTTTACCTTTTTCCCTTATTTTTTCCCAACATTTCTGTTTTCTTATATTTGAGGTATGTTTTTATAAGCAGCTTATATTGAACGTGGTTTTGTAATAATTCTGTCAATTTTAGTCTTCAAATCGGATTACATAGTTTACATACCCTTAATGCATGACGACTCTATTTGTATTTAAAACAATAACCTAAAACGTATTCTCTGTTTGCCCACAACTCCCATTTTATACTCCTCTTTGTCTTCTATTGGTTGTTTTATTTTCTATTCTGTTTTGACTAACAGATGTCTTTATTATTTACTTTGCCCCTCTGTTAATTAGTTAGGTCTACGTTATTTTCTATTCCTTTAACAGTTGCCTTATAACTCACAATGGGGATATTTTACTTAACAAAATCTTATGCAAAAAAATTTTAAAAATTAAAAATTAAAATAATATGCAAATCAATACTTGACCATTTCCAGGATAATAGTAAGAGTTTTAGACCATATCAACTCCATTTACGCTCTCACATCTTTGTATTATTGTTATAAATCAGTTTAATTCCACACATATTTTAAACACCCAAGATACTGTCTCTCGTCTTGTAAAGTCAATAATCATTTCTACTTACATAAATTTTTCCTTTTTTGGCACTCTTCATTCATTATTTCATTCCTGTCTGGGGTCATTTTACTTCCAATGAAACTCTCTTCTAATTTATTTTAGTATAGGTCAGCTGGTGGTCTCATTTTTGTCTGCTTAAAATATAATCATTTTTTTAAGTTTATTTATTTTTTGAGAGAGAGAGAAAGAGAGTGAATGAGCAGGGGAGGAGAAGAGAGAGAGAGAGAAAGAGAGAGAGAGAATCCCAAGCAGGCTCCACATGGCCAGCATGGAGCCCAATGCCGAGCTCGAACCCATGAAGTGTGAGATCATTACTCCAGCCAAAATTAAGGGTTGGATGCTTTAACCAACTGAGCCACCCAGGTGCCCCTAAAATGTAATTATTATTGAAGGTGTTTTTTCTCTGGTTATAAAATTCTAGGATGGCAGTTTTATAATCTCCTTACTTGGATAATGTCATTCTGTTTTCATCTGGCTTCCATAGTTTGTTGGAAAATCAGCTTTAAGTCTTACAATTGTTCTCTAAAGTTATTGTGTAATTATTCTCTGGTTGTTGAAGAGTTTCTTTGTGTTTGTTTTTTAGCAGTTTTACTAATGTTCTTTTTTTAATTATTTATTTTAATGTTTATTTATTTTTGAGAGAGAGACAGAGTACGAGTGGGGAAGGAGCAGAGAGAGAGGGAGACACAGAATCCAAAGCAGGCTCCAGGCTCTGAGCTCTCAGCCCTGAACCCGAGGTGGGGCTCAAGCTCACAAGCCTTGAGATGATTGTGAGTGGAAATCTGACTCTTAACTGACTGAGCCACCTAGGCAACCCAGCAGTTTTACTAATGTTCTTAAGTGTGGTTTTCTTTATGTTTATCCTTCTTGAGGCTTGCAGAGTTTCTTGAATCTGTAAATGGATGTTTTTCATTAGCACTGGAAAGTTCCTGGCCATTCTATCCTCAAAAAATTATTCAGCCATATTCACTCTTCTGGAGTTCCAATTACACAATTTTAAAAGATTTTTTCTGTGCTTCACAAAAGCCTTATGGTGTTTTCACTACTTTTCTTTATTGTGTCTATGCCTCAATCTGTATATTTTCTACTGACCTGTCTTCCAGATGACTGATCTTATCCTTCATTGTGTTTTTCGTGTGGTGGATTTTTTAAAATGTCTATCTGATTTCAGTTGAGTTGATTGTTTTCTAATCATTGAGTTTAGAGAGCTCTTTTTGTATAATAGATAGAGGATCTTAATCACAAATGTGTTTTGAAAATATTCTGTTTCTGGCTTAGCTTTTCATTCTCTAATGAAAAGAACAGAAGTTTAAATTTCTTCTCAAAGAACTTCTTAAAGTTCTTCTCAAAGAACAGAAGTTTAAATTTAATGGAATCCAATTTGCCATTTTTTCTTTTATGTCTGTGTCTTGGTATCACACCTAACAAGTCACCATTACACCAAACATTGCAAAGATTTATTCCTGTCTTGTCTTGTATATGCTTTATAATTGTAAATTTTACATTTAGGCTTATGATCTGTTTGTTATTTCATTTTTGTTATGGTGCAAGATGAACCAAGGATTCCTTGTTTTCCTTTTGAATATCCAATTGTTTTAGCACCATTTATTGCACTAGATATCCTTTCTCCATTAAATTGCCATTTCCTCTGTGTTGAAAATCAATTGACCGTATATGTGCCAATGTATTCTGTTCTACTGATTTTTGTGTCTATTCTCTTATCTATATATATTGCTGTCTTGATTTCTGTGCCTGTATAGGAAGTCTTGGAATCAAGTATTTGGAGAGTTTCCAAAATCTTTTTTTATCAATTTCTAATTTAATTTGTTATGGTTAAAGAAAAACACTTGCATGATCTCTCCTTTTTAAAATTTCCTGTGTTTTTTTTCATGGTCTAGAATATGTTGATTAAATTTCCATGAGTACGTGAGAAGACTTTTATTTGTTGTTATTGGGTGGAGTGTTCTATAAATGTCAATTAAGTCAAATTGGTTCATAGTGTTGTTTGTATCTTCTGTGTCTTTGCTGCTAGACTACTTGTTTTGTTTATTACTGAGTGAAAAGCACAATGTTACCTTATAATTGTGGCTTTGTCTCTTTTGCCTCATCAGTTTTATAGCTATTCGCCTTATGTATTTTTAAGCACTGTTGTTAGATGTATACATATTTTGGCTCATTATATCTTACTGGTACATTGGCCCTTTATTGATAAATAATATTTTTCTTTTTCCCTCAGAATATTCCATGTTATAAAGTCAATTCTCTGATGTCAGTATACTTACGTTTAGTTTTATTTTGGTTATTTTTTAATTGTTCATTGTATATTATTCTTTCTATCTTTACCTATCTATGTCTCTATATTTATAGTCAGTTTTTTGTAGGTAGTATATAGTTGGTTCATTTAATTTTTAATTCAGACTATCTTTTAGTGGATGTATGTATACCATTTAATATTTAATGTAATTATTGATATTGTTAGTAAAAGTAGACCATATTTCTGGTTATTTTTTATTTGTTTCATGTGTTCTTTTATTCTTTCTTCCTATTCCTGCCTTCTATTGGATTGAGTACTTTATGATTCCACATTTGCCTCCACTATTAGCTTATCATTTATAACTCCCTAAAATGACATTTTTCATTTCCCTAGAGTGTATATATACAACTTTAATCGCAGCATCCATGCAAATAATATACATTTTCACATATAGTATAGTGAATTTACAATAGTATACTCCCAATTACTCACTTCCATGTTTTATACAGTGATTACCATATATTTTTTAATGTTAGCTGTATACAGTACATATAATGCTAACACATATCACCACTGTTTTTGTTGTAGAGAGACAATTTTCTGTTAGAGCACTTTATATAAGAAAATAATAAATTATATATAACTATATATATGTATAGATACATACATGCATACATTCATTCATGTCATTTCCAACACTCTTCATTTCTTTGTGTAGGTCCTAGTTTCTGTCTGGTATTTTTATTCTGCCTGAAGAAGTTCCTTTAGCATTTCTTGTAGCACACGTATTTTAAGAATGCTCTCAGTTTTTGTCTAAAGACTTCTTTATTTCTTTTCCATTACTGAAAAATATTTTCATTGGATATAGAAATTGAGGTTGACAGGGTTTTTTTTTTATATCAACACTTCTAAAGATCTCAGTGAACTGTCTTTTACTTTAATTGTTTGTAATAGTAGGTCCAATATAACTCTCAACTTTGGTCCTCTGGATGTAATGTTTTTTTTGTTTTGTTTTGTTTTGTTTTGTTTTGTTTTTTGAGATACTTTCAAGACTTTGGTTTTCAGAAGTTTGAATGATTGGGTAAATTTCATTGATATTTATCCTGCTTGCTTCCTCTGAGCTTCCTGGAGCTATGTTTTGGTGTCTTTCATTAGTCCTGGGAAATTCTCAATCATTACTTCTTTTATATATATATACATATATATATGTATATATATGTATATATATATAATGCTTTCAATGTTTATTTATTTCTGAGAGAGGAACAGACTGCAAGCAGGAGAGGGACAGAGAGAGAGGGAGACACAGAATTCAAAGCAAGTTCCAGGCTCTGAGCTGTCAGCAGAGAGCCTAAGACAGGCCTCAAATTCATGGACTGTGAGATCATGACCTGAGTTGAATGAAGTCTGATGCTCAACTGACTGAGCCACCCAGGCACCCCTCGATCATTATTTCTTTAAATACTTTTTTTGCCCCATTCTTCCGATAGCTATTCCAATTATACATATGTTAGAGGATTTGATGTCTCACAGCTATGAAATGATGTTTCATTTTTTACTCTACTTTGTTTGGGTAATTTCTTTTGACCTATCTTTGATGCACAAATTCCTTCCTCAATGGTGTGAAATTCTTTCCTTCTGCAGAGTCCATCACAGGCATTTTTCATCTGTTACTGTGTTTTTTACTTCCACATTTCCATTTATTTTTTTCCTTACAGTTTTTACTCCTTTGCTGAATGCCTCCATCCGTTCATATGTTGTCTACCTTTTCCACTATTAATCGTAACAATACATTAATCATTGTTTTTTTTTTTAATTCTTGGGTGATAGTGCCAACATCTGGATCATATTGGAGTCTTCTGCTATTGATTTTCTTAACACTGTGTTGTTTTTTCTTGCCTCTTTATGTTTCTCACACTTCTTGTTTGAGGGTTAGATCTGTTACATTGCACAACAGTGTCTGACATAAAAAGCACTTATGTCTGGAAGTGGACGCATGTCTTTATTTGGTAGGTTATTAGTATATGGGTTGAGTTAGTGTAGCCATAAGTTGATTTGGATTCAGGTTTTGGTTTTGCTGTGGTCACCATATGCAGCCCTGAGTTCAGATTTTTCTGATGGCAGTTTATGCTTAGGATAGTCACTGTATTCCTGGAATATTTTTGTTAACATTTCTATTCCGCCATCATCATCCTTAGCTTTTCCCTGTGATCTCAGCCCTGTAATGCATTCAGGAAAGGTTAAGATTTCATAGCCTAACCATCTTTTTTCTTATTGTAAGGATAGGTACCAATATTCTTCCCAGATTTCTCTATCATAAGCAGAATCCCTGAAAACTTGATTTTTAAGTTTCTTTGAAACTATCTGTGTTCTGATACAATGTCACGACCAAGGAACCTTAAGAAAAAAATGTCCAGCGCATTTCCAGAAAGATTAGACAATGGATTGATGTGTTTTGCAAATTTGTGCTGGATGGCCACAATTTTAAGGTATGCAACCATAAGTCATGCAGATCTGGTCAAAAAAATTCAGTTGTTAACTAAAATTAGTAATGATGGTTAACATCTATCAAATAAAATGTGCTAAGCACCATGCAAAGCACTGTATATCTCTCATGATGTGATCTCCATCTTATATAAGAGGAAGCAGGTTCAGACAGCAGGTAATCTCCCCACTATCCTAACACTCTAAAATGTTCTGTGATGTTCCAGAAGTCCCACTCTTGGCCACTATGCTATACTCTTTTATTTTGCTGTTGTTAGGTTATTTATTTTTTTCTCTTGTAAAAAGCATTCTCCTTACTTGTTTTTCTATATTCCCTTTTTGGATAATTTTTAAAGGAGCAAATGTTTAGCAGTTTGGCAAAATATCATATCCATCACAGATTTTGACTTTATTTTTCTGTTACGAAAGATTGATAAGTTTTCTACCTTTTAAATCATGCGTATTGTTTGCTGTATGATGTAAAGTTAGTAAAAGTTTTGAAAATGGGGTACAGAAAAATTCTCTACTTTTATTATGAAAATATCATGTTGATCTCTCAGTTTTAGAAGACTTGGCCTGCTCATAAATTCCATCACTCTCTTGCTGCTATTTCTGTCTAGCAAATTATTTCTTTATTCACGAGGCAATAAAAGGTCACTGGAAAGAAGAATATAATATTCACTCTCATAAAATAAAGTTAAACAGTAGTTAGCATTTATATCTTTCCACTGTAGTAAACAAAATACGGTTTATTTGACTCAATGAAGACCTATGATACCAAAAAAGATAAATCTAATGATTTGTTTGAACATAGGAAGATAAATCTTGCACAGCATGCCCTCAGTGATGATGTGTTACCATTGTCCTAGTTCTCTGTAAAATTAAATTGAAAGGCAAAGCAGGCCTGGCTTCTTGCTCCAAAATATCCCAATTCTAGTCCAGGGCTATAGTCTAAGAGAACCAATTGTGAATAAGTAAAATCTGTTTTTTTTATTTACTTGCTTTGCTTTTTATGCTACTTATTGAAATAAGGTTGACATCGTGTCCTATATTTGCAAGAGAGGATAGAGAAAGAAAAAGTCACTTGTTCTTTTTAAGGTGTTTTAATTCAAGTTAAAATTTTCTGCTCTTTTATCATACATGCCATGAGAAAATTATTTCCTGTTTTTAATTTTTTTTAGACTTTCATATCTGTGGTTAAGAAAGTTAGCAAGTGCATTATTAAAACTGAGTTGTACACTTAATATAAATCCAAACATCTTATTTTTTAGAAGTCCTATAAATTTTATTGATAAAATACATTTTACACAAAATTGGATTAAGAAAATGTTACCTGGGGCTCCTGGGTGGCTCAGTCGGTTGAGCGTCCGACTTCAGCTCAGGTCATGATCTGGCAGTTCATGAGTTCGAGCCCCGCATTGGGCTCTGTGTTGACAGCTCAGAGCCTGGAGCTGCTTCAGATTCTGTGTCTCCCTCTCTTTGCCCATTCCCTATTCATGCTCTGTCTCTCTCTGTTTCTCAAAAAAAATGAACAAACGTTAAAAAATTTTTTAAATAAAAGAAAATGTTTCCTTTATACTTCAAATGTTTTTATTGCCATAATTAAAATAACACAATTAAAAGACAGTAAGTTAATGTCTTTGAACAATTCAGATACCAAAATAATGCATTCTTCCTTATAAGTTCTTTCTTATTCTTCCTTATAGGTTCCTGAGTTCTTTTCAGTAGGAATAGAGTGGTTTAAAAGAAAAGACCTGTAAAACCAAAGAAAAGAAAAGCAATAGAAGCAAATGTTTCAAACTATAAGGTGGGGGGGGGGCAGTTTTTGTACCCTATTTATCAATCTAGGCATTTCCAAAGGGTTTTGATGCTTTTTCATATAATAAAAGTAAATCTAGTTTCAAAATGTGCTGATTTCTGCTAAAGTTATTTACAAAAAAAGAAAATCCATCTAGCACTACTTTATTGCTTAAAGTCTTTTTTTCCATTTTCTTTTTCATACATTTCCCTCTCATTATCAAATAAAAATCTGTCTCATGCTCTTATGAGCCTTTTATAAAGGACTCCCTTCATTGAGCAGTAGACTGTGGCCTTTTCTTTTTATCTCTCTAATTAAAACATTGCAACCTGGGGAAACTATCAGTTAGTTCTCAGTAAATGGCACTTATTTTCATCTCCTTTGGTATAGCAAGAAAAATGGTAAAGTTAACAGAAATGTCCTAGTCCCTAAAATTAGACATAAACCCACTAATATGCAACCTACAGAGTCTTCTAGGCCTTCAGAAATGGCACTCAGTAATTTATTTCGACATAAATCAACTTGCTTTCACTCTACAGCTCAGCTGTGCTAAGATCAATTTTCAGAGAAGCTTAACAGTTCAAAATTGTTCGTGCCTTCTGCAGTCTTACATCTGTATTTTCTTAACTCTGAAGTTTGAGTCAAAGACCATATGTCATGGTATAACTCCAGTACTTAGTAGGTTTATGATTCAGGCTACCATTTTGTGTTCTTTTTTGCCCTCAGCTAAGTCTTATGTATCTGCTCAACATGATAGCCTGGAAGTATAAGGATTTTTTGTTGTTTTCCATAGAAAAGTCTTGTGCTCTATTAGCAAAGGCATAGCCAAGATCTTAATAATTGTACCAACCCATGTTGGTGCCCATGTCTTTTCCTGTGTCCCAAGAATATCAAGAAGGCCATGTGTAATGGATACATTGATCTCATAATGGTTTGCTTTTAAAAAGTTTTCTTTTGAGGTACATTAGCCAAAATAAAGAATGTCAAGCAAACAGTATAATCAACTTATGTTTCATGAGCATTCATAAACATTATGACTGGTTGAGTGTTTACAGGATAATTAAGAAGCAATTTCTCAAGAAATTTAGTTTCTAGCATAGAGGGGCCGGGCAGATGTTCAGAGGCAATATGTGCTAAGATGTATCATGTACATAACTTATGTGAGAATTTTGACTAGAATATGTGATTAAGGATATCTACCATTCCTGTAAGAAAAACAAGGTAACTGGTAGTTGTGTAGGAGGTATTCATTCCATAAATGTTCTTTACCCAAAAGAAAATAGCTTCTAATATATGCTAAAAATTTATCAGATAAGGGGTAATTTGAAATTACTTTTAGTGTTGTCCAAAGGTATCTGTGTAGTTAAGGTTTTCTGCAATGAAGGTCTGTATTTTGGCAGATTTGATAAAGTGCTTAGAAAGTAGGAAAGCATTCTTGTTTCCTTAGGTTAGGGGGTGCTGGCCAGTCCATATCGAAAGCATTCTCTGATTCCTCTCTTTTTAGATTATGGGAATGGACATGACCTTGGAGGTCAAAGTCTCCAATCCACTCAGGAGACAGTGGCTACCAGTCGAACTGGAAGGAGGAATGTTGTGGTATCTTCATGCTACCTCATCAAACAACTTAGTGCCTCCTGAGAGGAAGAGAATCAAAATATGTGGCTGTCTAGGAATTGTTCGGGGTTAGCGAGGGAGGCCACCCATGACACGTCAATTTGATTGCTCAAGTCTATTTGTGGTTTCCTATAGATCTCTGGGAAAAGATGTTGAGGTCACTAAAATATAGTCTGCTGGTAATGTTTCTATCAGGTGGACACAGTTATCCTAGAAAGTGCTTGTAACTTTTTTTGTGCCCGATTAAATTTCAAAAGCCCCTTCGTTCATGCCTGAGAAAACACAATTTGAAATAAGACCTGCTGCAAGGTGCCTATTAACCCCGCTAATAAGCAAATATAATTTTTGTCACTTGCAGACGACACTTAATATGTCTTTGGGCTTTTATTTCAGAGAAGCTTTCCACTCGAAGATCATTCTAGCAGAAGGAATACTTCCTGACTACTGACCTGAAGCAGCTCTCCTACATGTGCAGGCTCTGTGGCAGATGCCAGATTGGCTTGAGCCCATCCTTGGGGGTTGTTCATAAAAGCAAATTCATTTTTCCGAGAGACTAATCTCTTATGATGTTTGACCATCCCTAGACATGGCAAGGGCATAGATATCTCTGGCTTGTCTGCAAGCTCTCCTGTAGAGCCCTCTGATTTCCCTATTTTATTTAGAGAGTCCTTCTAGGAGGCAGGAAATGAAGTGCACCAAACATGCCCCATGCAGTATGGAGCACATTATCAGTCTTTACTAGAGTGTTTGTGATCACGATGGCGTTGATAATGTTGAAGGAGTTCATTAAGATTTGAGTGCCCATGACTAAATGGGAGCTTCAGAAAGGGTGAAAAATAAAATAATAAAATAAAATAGTATCTCAGGTCATCTAAGCAAGCTCCCTGCCCTCATTCAGATAGAAGTATCTCAATATTGCTAACGAGGCAGCTCCCTTCAGAAGAGGTGAGATGACTTTTCCAAGGTCACACACAGAATGAAGAAAGGGAGAGGAAGATAGGAGCCCCTGCTTGTCACAGGTGCTTGCTTATTTATGCAGCAAATATTTCATTGAGTGCAGGGTCCAAAAAGAATGGTCACTATTACAGAATATAACCAAAAGAACAGTTCTTTCCTTTGACAAACTTACAGCAAATGAAGAGTTTGAGGACACAACTGAGGACAATTTCTGAAATACTAAGTCAGCCTCATTTTTTTTCTGACCGCTTTAGCTCGAGTGCTTTTTAACCAATTTTTAAACATGGAAAGCATGTTTACTTTCATGTTATTTATTATAATATTTTAAGGGGGGGTGGATTTCATGTCCTGGTCACTTAAGCTAATATTTCTTTCATATAAGTTAGGGAAAGTCCTATGCCTGAAAAGAAAAGCATTAAATATGAAACTCTAACAACTACCACTAGGTTTTTGGGTGTGATCACCATCCAGTGTTTTGGATAAAAAATAAATTATATAATTTACTATGGTGTAAAGCTTAGCTCTGAGTCTTAATACCTTTAACAAATTTGATTCAACAAGCACTTAGTGAGCACATAAGGGCAAGGTCCTCTGGGGAGTACAAAAATGAGTAAGATTTATTCTCACCTTATCACTGAACTGCAAATAGAAAAATATCCTTAACAGGTGCCTAAAGGAGGTGAAAACAAAGTGCTCTGGGAACACAGGTGGAGAAAAAAAACCCTATATTGTCCCCTAGGGGCGTCAGGGAAATACTTACAGAGGAGTGACCAGTTGAGCTGAGCCTAGAAGCATCGCTTGAATTTCAGTAGAGGGAGAAGAGGAAACCCCTCTAATTTAGCAAAGGGAGAGGCGGGGTAGAAAGCCTACACAGAACATCATGATACAGGTAGTCAGCCTACTAGGGTGGAGGTCGGTAGAACAAGACTGGTAAAATAGAAACCAGGAAAGGATATTATCGCTGCCTGTAGAAATTCCTTAGGTGTGACCTTTATAAGCAGTGAGGAGTCTTTGAGAATTACCCAGGCAATGAGTGGCCTGGTCCGAATTGCACTTTGTGAACAGAACTCTGCAGCTGTGTGCCAGACGTTGGAGGGGAAAGCCTCTGAAATGAAGATGAAACAAGAGGCTACTGTGAAGTGGTAAAAGAAACAGAAGGAGACTGAACAGAAATAAGGCCAATAGGAAAAGGAGGAGGGCGGGAAGGAGGTTTGAGAGTCCTGACGGGCCTGATGAAGGCCGCAGTGATTTTTTGCATCATGCATGTGGTCTGCCCAGGGATTCACTGAACAACTGAACAACACTGAACAACAATTCACCAGGATTCACTGAACAACTACTGAGTGAGAGGCATTGCATTGAGTGAGGAAGACACAACAGTGAAAGATAAATAGTCTTTGCTTGTAGCGTACAGTCGAAGATGGGACACAGATAAACGTGTAATAGTGACACAATGTAAATAGGGATAATACATACGAAGGAACGTTCCAGAAGGGGGAACAGCATGTGGAAAGTTCAAAGAGTAACCAGAGTAAGCCTGGTATATTGAAGGGACTATGAAGTGACTGAGCCTGGCTGGAGGATAGAGGATGAGGCAGCGTGTGGAAAACGATAAGACGGCAAGTTTAATAAGCAGGGGAGTGGATAATGGCAGACCCTGGTAACCACAGTGAGAGTCTGTGCTTGATGCCCATGCCAGTGAGGCGAGCAAGGAAACAACATGACCAAGTTTCACTTCAGGAGGTGGAAGATATTGGGGAAGAAGATATGCGTGGATACAATTAAAAAAATAAATAAATAAAAGAAGGGAGAGAAGTAAAAGGAGGGAAAGTTAGTCATGTTGAGAAAATTACAAACACCCAAAGATTTCGAAATCTGGGACTTAGGATTTTTGAGGAAAGACGGTAGTTGGTGTCATCATTTACGTTAGGAACCAAAGGGGAAAAGGATGGATTCGGGGCGTGTGTGTGTGTGTGTGTGTGTGTGTGTGTGTGTGTGTGTATATGTATGTATCCTATCTAGGAAATTGTAGGAGTTTTTTTTTGTTCACAAAGGGTAGAGACATAAAGATTTTAACACAAAAATGGAAGAAGCCAAAGAAGAAATTTGATGTAAAGGAGGTAGAAAAAACACTAGATACGGTTTACTTGATAAACAATATCAAGATGTGATAAGAACCCAAGGGAAATTTCTCCGGAAAGCCTAGATTCTAAGATAGAAAAGCTCTATCCTGATTACCCATACTTACTTAAGAGCAATTAAATAAATATAAAATATTTTTCAGAAAGCTATCTTGCAAAGGGGCGCCTGGGTGGCTCAGTTGGTTAAGTGTCCGACTTCAGCTCAGGTCGTGATCTCACGGCTGGTGAGTTCGAGCCCCAAGTTGGGCTCTGTACCGACAGCTCTGAGCCTGGAACCTGCTTCAGATTCAGTGTCTCTCTCTCTCTGCCCCTCCCCTGCTCACGCTCTATCTCTGTCTCTCAAAAATAAACATTAAAAAAAATTAAAGAAAAAGAAAGCTGTTCTGCAAAAAGAATCGGATCGAGAACTCCATCACATACAAGATTTGTTTACCAGGAACTTGGTGTGAGTTAGAAGCTTACGGAACCGTGCAGATTCCACCTCGTGGATTTAAAAGAAGGCACTTTCAGCTCGGATTACTTAATGTTTTGGCAAAACAAACAAAACCAAATCAAACAAAAATGTGTACAAGAGGCAGGACAGTCTTTTCACTGAAGTTGGTGAAACCCCATTAATGTTTCCTCCCCTCCAAAATGGTTTGTAAGATTTAGTCTGTGATTCCTGCTCTATTAGGTTTAATTGGATAATGAGGTGTCCTTGCTGGGTCTCTCTTTGCTTACAGAATACAAAAGATGCCTCAGGCCGAAAAGAATAAGACAGCCAGCTGAGAGCACAGCTGGAGGTCTGGACTGTCTGGCCTGTCAGGGATCAAATGTCCTTCCTTTGTACCCTCTCTTCTGCTGCCAGGCAAACACCCAACCCTTGAGAAATGTTTGGATGGGAGCAGTGCTTAAACGGGAACACTGTCACTCTCGTGTTCTCGTCACTGGCTTAATATGGGGTGTAAACATCACAGGGATTGGTGGGGATTACAGGGTAGTTTGGAAAAATAGAAAAACTGTCCCTGTTTGATTTCAGTCGTATTTGCCCCTCATTGGATTTTCTTGACGCGTGGATCGTTTTTTTCAAAATCCAGCAATTTAAAAAAAGAAAGTTAATTTCAGGATAGTTAACATACAGTGTTATATTAGTTTCAGGCATACACTCTAAGGATTCAACAATTCTATACATCACTCGGTGCTCGTCACCCCTGTACTCTTAATCCTCGTATCCTATTTGACCCCTCCCTCTCCACCCACCTTCCCTGTGGTAATCATCAGTTCTTTATAGTCAAGAGTCCGTTTTGGGGTGTGTCTCTTTTTTTCATTTGTTTTGTTTCTTAAACTCCACATATGAGCGAAATCACATGCTACTTGTCTTTCTCTGACTGACTGATTTTGCCATCTATGTCGTGGCAAATGGCAAGATACCATTCTTTTTGATAGCTGAGTAACATTTCATGTGTAACATCCCACTTTTTGATATAGTCATCGATCAACAGAGCTTCCATATTTTGGCTCTTTGTAAATAATGCTGCTCTAAACATAGGGGTGCATGTATTATTTTGAATTAGTGTTTTTCTAGTTTTGGGGTAAATACCCAGTAGTGGAGTTACTGGATTGGAAGGCAGTTCTATTTTTAACTTTTTTAGGAGCCTCTGTACTGTTTTCTAGAGTGGCTGCACCAGTTTGCATTCCCACCAACAGTGCATGAGAGTTCCTTTTCCTCCAGTTCCTTGTGAGCACTTGTTTCTTGTGTTTTTGATTGTAGCCATTCCTACAGGTGTGAGGTGATACCTCATTGTGGTTTTGATTTGCATTTACCTGACGACGAGTGATGTTGAACATCTTTTCAAGTGTCTGTCGGCCATGATGATGGTGAACCTGGGGTTATACAAAGCCTGAAGAACTATTCAGCAGAAAAAAAAGTATTAAAAATTGACCTTCCCAAGACAAAAGGGCTCTGGTGGACAATCAAACATTGATGGGTTGGTTGGTTTTTTAAAGAAGGCTCTGATTTCCTCTGGAAAGAAAAAAGAAAACATGAAAAAATGAATGAAGTTACAAATATGCCGTATTTCACTGAATCTAAAGTATAATTCATTGGAACACATCCCAATTTAAGATATGCCAAACATGAAAAAAAGTGTCTTGGAACCGATAAAATATGGCAGCCTGAGATGATGAGATTGAGAGTTGATGAAATTCAGTATCTGATTGTCATAATGTTCTCTGTAAGACAAAAGACGATGTTGTCAGCTGAGAATGAGATGACCTTAGAAGCTGATGAAGGTTAAAGAGAACAAGAAGTATCAGGAAAGTCCTTGATGGAGATGATAAGAAATAGGGGAAAATTTTTCCATTCAAACTGCTCTTTCTCCTGATTGGGAGAATACCACAGTCTATTCAAGCAGGCAGGCTAGAAGTCTGGCGTTATCTCGAATTATATCTTCTGCCTCTTCCACACCTTGCTGGCCACCAAGTTCCATTAATTCTATGTCCTAAATATTTATCAATTAGTTCTCTACTTTCTTCTCCCACTGCAATTCCTTTTGTTAAAGCCCTCATCATTCCTGGCTTAAAATATTAATGTAACCTCTTACATTAAGCAGCCTCCAGGATGGCACCCAGTGATCCCTGACTGCTGGTACTCACCTTTGTGTAAGTGCCCTTTCACTTCTACATTATATCAGAATTGGTCAATGGGACCACTAGAACATAGAAGTGATAGTATGTCACTTTTGAGCCCAAGTCATAGTGGACATTATAATTTCTTCCTTGCTACGTTTTTCTCTGGAATCATTCACTCTAGGGGAAGTCAACTGTTTTAAGGACACTCTAGTGTCTTAAAGACACTCTAGCAGCCATATGAAGAGATCCATGTGGCAAGGAACTGAATTATCTGCAAAGAGCCACTGAGGAACTGAGATCTCCTATCACCAGGCATGTGGGTTAAATTGGAAGTGGATCCCTCATTCCTGGTTAAGTCTTTAGATGACTCTAGCCCCAACTACATCTGTGTTTATTAAAAAAATAAAATTGGGGGGCGCCTGGGAGGCTCACTCCGTTAAGTGTCCAACTTTGGCTCAGGTCATGATCTCACAGTTCATGAGTTCGAGCCCCACGTCAGGCTCTGTGTTGACAGCAGGGAGCCTGAAGCCTGCTTCAGATTCTGTCTCCCTCTCTCTCTGCCCCTCCCCCGCTCGTACTCTCTCTGTCTCAAAAATAAATAAAGATTTAAAAATTTAAAAAATTTTATTGAGGAGTAATTAACACGTAATATATAAATTTAACGTACATATCTAGTGTATGCAACTTGATGAGTTTGGGGATGATTATATGCTTGCGAAACCATCACCGCCATCAAGGCCATAAATATATCCATCACCTCCCAGAGTTTCTTCCTGCCCCGTTTATTGATTGATTGGTTGATTGACTGATGTAATAAGAACACTTAACATAAGATCTACCCTCTTAGCAAATCTTAAGCATACAATACAGTATTGTTAGCTATTGGCACTACACTGTTAGTAGATATCTGGAACTTTTTTATGTTGCACACTGAAACTGTGTCCCCTCTGACCATCACCTACCCCTTTCCTTCTCTCCTAGCCACCAGCAACAACCATTGCCCTCTCTGCTTCTATGAGTTTGACCATTTAAGATTCTTTATATAAATGATATCATACAATATTGGTCTTTCTGTGCTTTGCTTATTTCACTTAGTATAATGTCCCCCCGGGTCCCTCCATGGAAATGACAGAATTTCCTTCTTTTTAAGGCTGGATATTATTCCATCGTATGTACATGCAAATCTCTTTTTTAATATTTTTTTTTCAGTTTTATTGAGATATCTGTGACATAAAGCAGTATCTAAGTTTAAGGTATACAGAATAATGACTTGGCTTACATACATTGTTACGTGATTACCCCTTTCAGGGTCCATTCATGTTGTCATAAATGGCAGTTTCCCTCCTTTTTTGTGGCTAAAAAAATATTCTATTGTATATATAAATATTCCATCTTCTTTTTCCATTCATCCATCAGTGGACACTTACGTTGTATACGTGCCTTGGCTATTGTAAATAATGCTGCAATGAACAAGAGGGTGAATATATTTCTTTGACTTAGTGTATTCATTTCCTTCAGATATACACCAAGATGTGCGTGTACCACATCAAGTGATAGTTCTCTTTGTAATTTTTTTAAGAAACCACCATATATATTGTTTTCCATAATGGCTGCACCCATTTACAGTCCCACCAACAGTGCAGAAGCATTTCCTTTTCTCTGCATCCTTGTCAACCTTTGTTAGTCTTGTCTTTTGATAATAGTCATTCTAATAGCCATGAAATAATAAATAGCTCACTGTGATTTTGATTTGCATTTCCCTGATGATTAGTGATGCTGAGCACCTTTTTTATGTACCTGTTGGTCATTTGTATGTCTTCGTTGGAAAAAGGTCTGTTCTGGTGTTTTGTCCATTTTTTAAAAATGTTATATATTTATTTTGAGAGAGAGAGGGAGTGTGCGCGTGAGTAGGGGAAGGGCAGAGAGACAGAGAGAGAGAGTACTCTGAACACAGAGCTCAGTGCGGGAATCAATCTCATGACCTAAGCTGAAATCAAGAGTCAGATGTTTAACCTACTGAGCCACCGAGTGGCCCATGCTTTGTCCATTTTCTTAATCAAATTATATGTGTGTGTGTTTACTATTAAGTTGTAGGAGTTCTTTATATACAGCATATTGAATATTAACCCCTTATCAGTCTGTGATTTACAGATATTTTTCCCATTTTATATGTTGTCTTTTATTTTGCTGCACAAAAGCTTTTTAGTTTGATGTAGTGGCACATTAACTTTTTATTTTGTACTTTAGATATTATATTTAAAAGTCATTGCCAAGACCTATGCCAAGGAGACTTTTTTCCAGTGTTTTTTTCTAGCAGTTTTATGGTTTCTGGTCTTGCATTTGAACATTTAGTGTATTTTGAGTTAATTTTTGTGAGTAGTGTAAGTGGTCTAGTTCCTTTCTTTTACATATGACTATCAATTTTCCAAAAATCATTTATCAAACAGACTGTCTTTCCTCCACTGAATACTCTTGGCTCCCTTGTCAAGTATTAGTTGACTGTATGTGTGAGTTCATTTCTGGGCTCTCAGCTCAGTTCCATCAGTAAATGCCTGTTTCAATGCCAGCACCATTCTATTTCAATTATTATATCTTTATAATATACCTTGAAATCAAGGAATGTGATGCTTCCTGCTCTGTTTATCTTTCTCAGGATTGCTTTGATTCATGGTCTTTGTGGCTCCATGTACATTTTATGATTGTTTTACTAGTCTGTAAAATATGCCTTTGGAATCTTGATAGAGATTGCATTTAATTTATAGATGGCTTTGGGTAATATTGACATTTTAATAACATAATTTCTTCTAATTTATGAACATTGGATACCTTTACATTTATTTGTGTCTTTTTTATTTCTTTCATTAATGTCTTACAGTTTTCACATCTTTCACCTTCTTGATTAAATTTATTCCAAAGTATTTTATTCCTTTTGATGCTATTATAAATGGTGTTATATATAGTTAGCATATAGAAACTCTGTTCATTGTCAGTGTATGGAAACTCTATTGATCTGTGTATAGTAATTTTGTAACCTGCAACTTTACCAAATTGGCTGATTAGATCAAAGAGTGCTTGGTGAAGTCATTAAGATTCTCTCTCTATATATGTATAAATATATATATTATATATATGCAATCATTTCATCTATAAATAGAGACTATTTTGCTTTTCCTTTCTAATTTTGATGATGTACTGCTTCTTTTTACCTCATTGCTCTAGCTAGGATTTCCAGTCTCATGTTGAATAGGCATGGTTAAGAGTGGACACCTTTGACGTATTCCTCACCTTAGAGGAACAGTTTTCAGTTTTTCACCACTGAGCATAATGTTAGCTAAGGACAACTTTTCATATGTAACCTTCATTATGTTGAGGAACATTCCTCCTACACCTAATTTGTTCTTTTTAAATCATTAATGGAGAAATGATGGAGAAATTAATGGAGAATTTTCTTAAGTGCTTTTTCTGCATATGATTTTTTCCTCATTTTATAAATGAGATGTATCACATTTTACTCATTTGCTTTTGCAGAGAATTTATTTGAAGAAATATTAGCTGAAAACTTCCTTCACCTGGGAAAGGAAACAGACATCCAGGTTAAGACAGAATTCCAAACAAGATGAGGTCACACTATGATACATAATAATTAAAATATCAAAGTTTAAAGATAAGAGAGAATTTAATTTTTTTATTTTTTTAATGTTTATTTTTTTAATGTTTGTTTATTTTTGAAGGAGAGAGAGACAGAGCGTGATCAGGGGAGGGGCAGAGAGAGAGGGAGACACAATCCGAAGCAGGCTCCAGGCTCTGAGCTGTCAGCACAGAGCCCAATGTGGGGCTTGAGCTCACAAGTTGTGAGATCATGACCTGAGCTGAAGCTGGACGCTTAACCGACTGAGCCACCCAGGCGCCCCACAAGATAAGAGAGAATTTTAAAAGGAGCAAGGGAGAAGCAAAAATTATTTACAAGCAAAACACCATAAGGCTATCAGATGATTTTTTTAGTAGAAACTTTGTAGGCAGGGAATGGCATGATGCATTCAAAGAGCTGAAAAGATAAAACCTACAACCAAGAATACCCCACATGAAAAGGTTATCATGCAGAACTGAAGGAAAGGTAAAAAGTTTTCCAGACAAACAAAAATTAGAGTTCATCACCACTAAACTGGCCTTATAGGAAATGTTAAATGTACTTCTTTAAGTGGAAAAAAAAAAAGTACCATATTTAGAAATAAGAAACTTATGAATAAAAAGATGTGAAATATGACATCATTTACATAAAACATGGGGAAAGGGGGGAGAAGCTGGTTTAAAATGTGTTCAAATTTAAGTGACCATCAACTTAATATAGACTGCTATGTACTAGGATCCTATTCATGAACTTCCTGGTAACCACATACCCAAACCCTATTGATTTGCATTTGTTGAACTATCCTTGCATCCCAGGAATAAATCCCACTTAATTGGAGTGAGTGATCCTTATAATGATCTGAGGAGTTCACTTTGTTAGTATTTTATGAGAACTTTGGCATGTACGTATTATCAGGTAAAATAGCCTATAGTTTGGCTTGTAGTGTCCTTTTCAGTCTATGGTATTAGGGTAATACTGGCCTCATGAAATGGGTTTCAGAGTTTATTAAAAAATGAGTTTTTGGGGCGCCTGGGTGGCTCAGTCGGTTAAGTGTCCGACTTCAGCTCAGGTCACGATCTCACGGTCCGTGAGTTCGAGCCCCGCGTCGGGGTCTGGGCTGATGATGGCCCAGAGCCTGGAGCCTGCTTCCGATTCTGTGTCTCCCTCTCTCTCTGCCCCTCCCCCGTTCATGCTCTGTCTCTCTCTGTCTCAAAAATAAATAAAACATTAAAAAAAAATTTTTTTAAAAATGAGTTTTTAAATATTTGATAAAATTCACCAGTAAAGTCATCCGGTACTGGGCTTTTTTTTTTTTTTTTTTCATTTGGAGATTTTTTAAATTACTGATTCAGCAGTATTTGAACTGTCCAGATATTCTATTTATTTTGAGTCACTCTTGCTAGGTTGTATATTTCTAAGAATTTTTCCATGTCTTCTAGGCTGTCCACTTGTTGGTGTGTAGTTCATAGTAGCTTCTTATAATCCTTTGTAATTTGGGGGTATCAGTAATAACCATATGTCACATAGAATTTGATATATTTTGGTCCTCTCTTTTTTCACTGGTTAGTCTAGCTAGGCGGTTGTGACTTTTATCTTTTCAAAAAACCTACTCATAGTTTTGTTAATTCTTTCTATTGTTTTCCTCCTCTGTGTTTCATTTATTCCTGCTCTAATCATTATTATGTCCTTCTTTCTGTGAACTTCTTGGTACTCAGTTTTTTTTTTTCTTTTTCTGGTTCCTTGAGCAATAGAATTAGGTTTTTTATTTGAGATCTTTCTTGTTTCTTAGGGTAGACATTTTTCTCTCTAAACTTCCCTCATAACTACTTTTTCTGCCTTGCATAAGTTTTGGTATTGTTGTGTTTCCATTTACCTTTGTCGCAACATATTTTTTAATTTTCCCTTTAATTTATTCTTTGATCTATTCAGGGGAATATTGCTTCAGGAGAATGTTGCTTAATTTCCATGTATACGTGAGTTTTCCACATTTTGTCCTGTTATTGATTTCCAGTTTCATACCATTGTGGTATGAAATGTGGTATGAGGACACTTGGTATAATTTCAGCTTTTTTTGAATTCGCCAAGTCTTGTTTCGTGGTCTAACATGGGGTCTATCCTAGGAAGTGTTTCACGCATGCTTGAGAAGAATGTTGTCAGATAGAATGTTTTGTGTATGTCTGTTAAATCCATTTAGTCTATAGTATTGTTCAAATTCATTGTTTCCTTACTGATTTTCTCAGCCTGGATAATCTGTTGTTGAGAATGGAATTTAAAGTCCACAACTATTATTGTATCGATATTTATTTTTCCTTTTAGCTCTGTTAGTTTTCACTATATATTTAGTTGCTCCAATGTTGGGTACATAAATATTTACAATTGTTGTACCTTCTTAATAGATTGATTATATAATGGCCTTCATTATATAATGGCCTTCTTTGTTTCTTTCTATCATTTTTCATTTTAAATTTATCTTTTGTGATATAAGTAAGGTATCTCTGCTTATATTTGGTTACCATTTGCAGGACAGATTTTGGTTGTTTTTTTTTACATCCCTTCCCTCTCAGTCTTTGTATGCCAGTGGGCTAAAGTGAGTCTCTTATAGGCAGCATATTACTGGATCTTTGATTTTGTCTTCTTGTTTTTTATCCATTCAGTCAAGATTTAAAATAATTACTGTTAGAATATGACTTAGTATTGCCATTTCATTGGCTGTTTTCTGGCTTTTTTTGTAGATCCATGTTTCTTGTTTCTTAATTGGCTGTATTGAGGGGGGGAGGGGGTTATGCTTTTGGTGTCAGTAGGTTTTGACTTCTTTATCATGTTCTTTTGTGTAATAAATACAGATTTTTGTCTTATGGTTACCATGAAGCTGACCTAAACTTTACACTTTTACTTCTCCTCTTTCTCAAGGTCTATGTCATAGATGTTACAGTTTACATGTTTTTATGTTGTATATTCAATGACACATTATTGTAATTATGTTTTTTTACCACATTTGGTTTTTAACTTATAAACTAAAGTTGTGAGTTACACACTACCACTGTCATATTACAGAATCTAACTTTAACTATATATTTGCCATTACCAGTGACTTTTAAACTACTTTCTTACATTTTTATGATGTTAATTAGTATTCTTTTATTTCCATTCAAAGAACTCTCTTTAGCATTTCTTGTAAGGCAATGGTAGAGATGATGAACTCCCTTAGCTTGTGCTTGCTCAGAAAAATCATTATCTCCCCTTCATTTATTTTTTTTTAATTTTTATTTTAATTTTTTTTTAAATTTACATCCAAGTTAGTTATGATGTAGCGCAACAGTGATTTCAGGAATAGATTCCTTAATGCCCCTGACCACTTGACCTGGTATAGAATTCTTAGTTGACAGGGTTATTTTTTTCTTTCAATATTTTAAATGTATTATCCCATTCTTTTCTTGCCTGAAGATTTTCTGTTGGGAAATCTGCCCATAGGCTTATCGGGGGGGATGTTCCCTTGTATATAACTGGACCCTTTTATCTTGCTGCTTTTATAATTCTTTCTTTTTTTGACTTCTGACCATTTAATTATAATGTAACATTATTCAAGTTCAATTTACTTGGGGTTCTGTGGGCCTCATGCATCTGTCTATCCATTTCTTTCCCCAAGTTTGGAAAGCTTGTAGCCATTATTGCTTTAAATATAGTGTCTCTTTCTCTTTCTTTTCTCCTGGAATTCTCACCATGTGGATATTATTTCTTTTGATATGTTTTTACAAGTTTCATAGGCTTTCTTTACTATTTTTCATTCTTTTTTCCCTTTTGTTCTTCTGACTGGATAATTTCAAATGCCCTATCTTTTAGGCCACTAATACCTCTGCATGCTCAAGTCTGCTCTTTCTTGAATTCTTTCAGTTGAATTCTTCATTTTGGTGATTGTATTTTTCAGCTCTAAGCTTTTTGCTTGTTTTTTTTTAATGGTTTCAATTTCTTTCTTGAACCTCTCATTTTGTTCATGTGTTGTTTTCCTAATTTTGTTTACTGCCTGTGTATTCTTAGAGTTCACAAAACTTCTTTAAGAGGATTATCCTGAATTCTTTGACTCTTTGTACATCTCTATTTCGTTAGGATCATTCGTTGGAATTTTATTAGTTTCCTTTAGTAGCATCATATTTACCTCATTTTTCATGATTCTTGATTCCTTGTGTATCTGTGAATTTGGGTAAACATTTTGCTGTTGTAGATTTTGCAGGTTCATGTTGGCAGAGAAAGTTCTTCACTCTGGTTGGATCGGTGTTCTGGATGTCAGTAGGAACATCCTTGAGTAGGTGAAGTCTGCTATTAGGATCTATTTTGAGGACAAGGCCACTGCCTACGCTTTGAGGTCTTAAGGGGGAAGTGTGCCACTGCCTGATAACAATTAGATAAAACCACTGACTTGTTTTCCTGCCCAAGCAAAGCTGTAGGATAGGATCCATGGTTGTCTAGTGTCTCTGGTCAGGCTTTCTAAATGGTCTGCTCTGGGTATTATACTAAGGAATAAGTGGGATTAGAAATTAGCTTCCCTGTCCTGACAGGGCAGCAGAGTGAGACCCAAATCCACCAGTGCTAATTTCGGTGGTGGGGGGGGTGGACCCAAATGAGTCTATATTGTGCACTAAATTTCCTGGCCTAACAAAGCCACCAGTTTTTCTCTGTAGATGGGAATAACCCCCGGCTGTGCTCTCTGTTCAAGTGTCACTAGAAACAGGACTGTAGCATGGGCTATATAGCTCCCTATGTGCTCTGGTTAGGTAGGCTGAGATCTGCATTCAGCAGTGGGTGGGGTTATGAATTAGTTTCCCTTCCTGGGAAAGGCCCTATACATGCCCCAAAGCTATGAAGACTCTTGCCCGGGGATCAAAGTAGGCAGAATTAGGCACCAAGTTCCCTGTCTTATGAGCCACTGTCCTTACTCTGCAGATGGGTAGGGCTTCTGGCTATGCTTTCCATCAAGTGCCTGTGTAATCAGAGTTACTAGATGGGCTATGTGGAATCCTAAGAGCTCTAATTAGATTACCAGTCAGGTAAGTCTGAGGCTGTATTCAGTTTTAGGCAGAACTATAATTTAGCCTTTCTGCCCAGCTGGGTTGCAGAACAGACCCCCATGACCGACAAAGCTCTTTATCTAGGAATCAAAGCAAAGAGACCTGCTAGATAAACTCTCTGGATAGAGAGGCCACAGTATTGGCTTTGCAAATGCAGAGCCACTGGTCAGGTTCCCAGATCATTGTCACTATAATTGGGGCTGTGGAATGGACTACCAAGATTCCCCGGAGCTCTGATTAGTAGCGTTGGAGATTGTATTCAGTAGGTTGTAAGTTAGCTTCTCTGTTCAGGGTGGGGAAGTGGGAGCTGGTTGCAGAGCAGGCCCCAGGGCTGACAAGACTCTTGTCTGGAGAACTAAGAAGGCAGACCTATGCACCAAGTTCTCTGATTAGATGTGGTCATCAACTTGTCACCGAAGATAAGCAGAGCTACTGGCTGGGCTCTTTTTTGAAATGCTGCCGGGCCAAGCCATTTCTTAAGTGCTCAGGACAGGCTTCCTGGTCAGGCAGGGACAGAAGCTACGCTTAGCAATAAGCAAAGTTACTAATTAGCTCCCTTGCCCAGGCTGTTGGCAGAACTGACGCCAGAACCAGCAAATCTCTTCAGAGTCTTGTCTGAAGCATGCCCTAAGTTCTCTGCCTGAATGGGGATACCTGCTTTGCTCTACTGAATGCAGTGTTGTCTCCCAGGATCCCCATTTGAGTGTTGCTGGGCTGGGAAGCTTCCCGGATGCTCAGACCAAACTTCCTGGTCAGGCAAGACCACCATGTACACTCAGCAACGTGCAGGGCTAAGACTCACTTCCCCTGCCTTGGAGTGAGAGGGCACAGACCAGGCTCCAGAGTTAGAATGGCTCTTCATTTGAGCTCCAAAACCAGGCAGACTGTGCCACCATCTTGGCTCTCCATATGAGTAAAGGCATTGGTTTGGAATACCACTTAACCCCTGCAGGTAGGAATTCAGTCTGCCAACATCCAAGTGCTGCCTGTTGCAAGCCCCTTCCCCCTTCTCCATCACATCACATTCCCAGTGGTCAAGCCTTACACATTCCCCCATACCCTTGAGTGGAGACTAGTATAGGTACTCCCAAGGAGTTACCCACAATGCTGGGGGATCTGGATGTCCACACTGAGCTCCTTTTCCTACTGGAGGAACCATAGGCTTAGAGAAGACTTCCCAGTATGGTACTGTTCCTGCCCCAGGGAGGGAACATGTGGTCAGTGGTAAGCCATTTCTCTCATCCTACTAACCCAGTATGTATTTGTTCATGTCAGTGGTGGAGGGATTGCTTCGGTCTCAACTTAGGAATGACCTATGTCACCATGTGGTGATGTCAGTCTTCTACCACAGTTCTTAAATGCATTCACCACTCACTAGACATTTAGGTTGTTTCCATATTGTGGTTATAGTGAACTATACCACCATGAACGTGGGAGTGCAGGTGTTTCTTCAAGATCCTGATTTCAATTCCTTTTGCTCAATACCCAAGAGCAGGGTTACTGTATCCTATGATAGCTTTCTTTTTAATTTTTTGAGCAACCTCCACACTAATTTCCATAGCAGCTCTACCAGATTACATTCCCACCAAGAGTGTACCATGGTTCCCTTTTCTCCATATCCTCACCAACACATTTTTTTAAAATAATGACCATCCTCAAAGGTGTGAGGTGATATCTCATTGTGTTTTGATTCATATTTCTGTGATAATTAGTGATGTTGGACACCACTTCATATACCTGTTAGCCATTTGTATGTCTACCTTGGAAAAATATCTATTCAGGTCCACCGTCCATTTCTTAAACAGGTATTTGGTTGGGGTTTTGTTTGTTTATTTGCTACTGAATTGTGGGAGTTCCTTGCATACACTGGCTATAATCAGATACCTGGCTTGCAAATACGTTCCCCAGTTGACACGTTGATTGCAGTATCATGAGATAGAACCTAGCTAGGCCACCTGACCAAGCTGTTTGTGAATTCCTGAGCCACAGAAACTGTGAGATAATAATTGTTTCTGTTGTAAGCCACTAAATTTGGGGATAATTTGTTACATAGCAATAGAAAACTAATATACTTCTTAAGTTTTCTTCCTATTAAGCAGTCTCATAGCTCCAGTACCTCCTTCTTATATAAAATGTTCACATTTTTTATTTCTTGTTCAATGGCCATTTTTTTTCTAGGCTGCTGACTGTAGGAGGTCAGAGGCATATGACCTCGGAAAAGTTACTTTACCCTTCAGTTTCTCACCTCTAAAATAAAGGCTGCCATTAAGTTTAAAGCACAGGTAATGGTGCTAAACAGTAAGCAAATAGTAAATATTAGAAATTATTATTGTCTTGCTCATTCAGTAAATGAAAGCCTATATCTCATCATCGATTCAGAAGTGTTCAGTAAACATTTGTTGAATGATTTGTATGAATACCTCTGCCTAGCTTTGTCTTTCTCTCAAGTAAATTTTTGTACCACTAGAACAGTAATGTTATCTTACCGAAGTGCACCTGTCATCCTTCGTTCCTGCTTCAAACCCAGTACTTAATGATTCAAAGCCCATACTCATGTTGTTTCTCACCACCCTGCCTTTTTATTATTTAATTATTATTATTAAAATATCACTCTTCTCTTTCTTATATTTATCTTAGCACTATTTACAGAAAAAAATAGAAAATAATAATTGCTTCCCAAAAAGGAGAAAGAGAAATAAAGGGAATCAATCTTTGATAATTCAAAGGGAGATTGTCACCTGTGTTTGGCTAACATGATTTTTTAAAAATCCTATGGTCTGTATCTACTCCATTCAAAATGGTAGCGACTAGCCACATGTTCATTTAAATTTAAGTAAAATTTAAAAATTAAAATTCATGGGGCGCCTGGTGGCTCAGTCTGTTGAGTGTCTGACTTCAGCTCACGTCATGATCTCACAGTTCGTGAGTTCGAGCCCCATGTCGGGCACTGTGCTGACAGCTCAGAGCCCGGAGCCTGCTTCGGATTCTGTGTCTCCCTCTCTCTGCCCCTCTCCAGTTTGTACCCTCTCTCTCTCTCTCTGTCAAAAATAAATAAACATTAAAAATAATAATAAAGATTTAAAACTTTTTTTAATTAAAATTCATTGCCTCAGTTGCACTAGCCATATTTTAAGTGTGCAATAGCTTAGTGGCTGCCTTCCACAATTATAGAACATTATAGAATTGTAGAATATTTCAGTCATTACATGAAGTTCAATTGGACAATGCTAGCATATACTAACTATTGATCTAGAATTCTTCCATTTGGAAGGGGGTTTTTTGTGTCTCTTTCCTCTATCCCATTTGTAATCTAGTTTTTGAACAATTTTTAGCTTTTTTAAATTATGAAATATATCACATATGCAAAAGACTGTATATAACTTTCATATACAGTTTAATGAGTATTAATAAAAAAAGAATACCCATGATCCACATCAAGAAATACAACATTACCAGCACCTTTGGAACATCCTGTGTGTCTATCCCTTTTCCTACTCCCTTTCCTTCCCCTCAAAGTTAAACACTATTTTATGTTAACTATTCTCATTTTCCCTTATAATTTTATTTCCTATGTGTTCCACTAATCAAGCTATTTTACTAGTTTTACCCGCTTCCGAACTCAAACCTATATTTCTGTGTATTTATCTACTTCTTAGCATAGAATTGACGCACGTTGATGAAAGTTGTAGTTAATTTCATTTTTTAACTCTTGCATAGTATTTCTTTGTTTGGATATTTCACAATTATATTTACCGAGGTTTCTGTCATTAAACATTGTGGTTTTGTTTGGCTTTGTCGTACTATTATAAACCACGCTGCTGTGAACTGTGAGTGTATTATTCTCCATCCATCTCTCCTGTTGCTAAACCTCTTAGGCACTAACAGCCAATGTGCTCCAGTATTACCATTTCAAGAATATTTGTATAAACAAATAGCCTTGGAAAGATGGGAAGAGTGAATTGCTCTAGAACTAACTTGTGTTCCCAGATAATAAAGATAGAGCTATCCCCCTCCCCAAAGAAATTCCAGAATCATAAAATTGAGGCGAATCTCTCTTCTCCCCAGAGAGAATTGCTTACATTTCAGGCTAGTAGGATAAGGTCGCTCTCTGGAAGAGAGGATGGCCATGTTGGTCCGCTGCCCTTACTTACAGAGGATCAGAATCTTAATCTCAGGCTTCTTCTCTACAGCGCACTCGTACTGCTTGTGCAAGTACCATCTGGCCCTCACCACATCATCCTGTGGAAGTTGTGGGCTTCAATGTTAATCCAACTTTTGCTGTGAATAATAAACTGTCTTTTGTCTCTAACCTTGACACCTCTGAGTCTTTCTGCCAGCATCTATGAAGCTCTGACAGACTAGCTTGTTAGCTTGCAAGCAGGATGAAATCTCAGAGGCTCTCATAGTTCCTGCCTTGATGATTGAACGTGGTCATTCTTGTGTGTGTCTCTTGGAGCGCTTGTTCGAGAATTTCTTAGAGAATATACCTGCAGAATTGCTAGGTTATGATTTTATTAGATAATGCTGAATTGTCAAAGTGGTTTGGCCAATTTCTACTCCAGTCAACAACGTTAAACAGTTTTTGATTCTATATCGTCACCAATGCTTGATATTCTTAGTTTATTAAATTATCCTCACCCCATTTGGAAAAAAAGTCCTCTGTGGTTTTAATGCGCAATTTACTGATCTAAGTGCATCTAAGCAATTTTTCATATACAGAGTAACTATCATTATTTCCTCTTCTAAGAAAAGTCAGTTCATGGTTTTGTTTGATGTCTCTATTGGGTTGATGGTCTTTGTGTACTTAATTTATATTAGTTCTTCATATTTTCTGGGACATAGTCATGCATTAGTCATACAGGATCTAAATATCATCCCCATTTTTTGCTTTCATTTCTGTATTATGGTTTTTGAAAACTAGAAATTTTTATCTTGAATGTAGTAAAATTTATCGATGTTTTTCTTTGATATTTTTGCTTTGGGATCTTATTTCAGGATTATTTCCTGCTCCCCAAATTATCACTATGTATACTGTCTTTTGAAATGTAGTGTTTTGTGTTTAATATTTAAATATCAGAACTATCTAGAATTTATTTCTGACTATGTTATTGGGGAAGAATCAACCTGAATTTTTTCCATATGGATGAGAAATTGGCAGAGTGCAATTTATTGAATTAGCCATGCTTTCCACAGATATTAATGACATTTTTTTTCCTTTTTAACATTTAGAATTTTAATTTAGTCTTCTTGTCTTAGATCACTATTTAATACCTTCTGGAAAATATTACACATAAATGGTGATAACAGACTTCTTTAGCTTTATTTCTCAACTTTAAGGAAAATGCTTTTACAATTTCCAGTTGAGTGTGGTAGCCCTTTAAGAGGTTGGAAAGATTTTATTCTATTCCTAGTTTACCAAGAGAGCCATATAAATTTTGACTTTATAAAGTACTTTTTCCTTCTTTTGTGGTAATCATGTAGTCAATTAAATTAATAAAATCAATTAACTTTTTAGTGTTGGTACAACTTTACATCTTTACCCTAAACTCAGTTTTTATACATTGAAACATTTGCATTGTAACTTTGTGTGAATTTTATATCTATTTTTTAAATTTTTTATTTATTGTTTAAATTTTATTCCAGTATATTTTATATCAATTTCTATCAGTTGGAATTTTTACCTCTATTTTTCATGAATGAGAATGACCTGTGATTTTTTTTTCCTCCCTCATTGTCTGTTTCTTCTTTTGACATCATGATTATTCTAGTTTCACTTAATTCCTTTATTGGATCTTTCTGAGTGCCTTTTATGTGTTAATCATGGCTCTGGTACTTTGGAGAAATTACTGAATGAAGCAATCAATATCCCTACCCTTGTTTTACTTTTTAACATAGTGAAACTGATGATAAATGTTCAATGTAATAAATAATTAAGCCCCATAGTATATTAGAACAGGAGATGTGCCATGGAAAGAATATCACATGGGGGAGAAAAGGATCAGGAAGCAAGGGAGGGGGTTGCAATTTCAAATATAGTGTGATGAGGGGAAGCAGTCATGGAGATGGTAACAATCGAGGAAAGCCTTGAAGAAGGTGAGGAAGTGAGACATGGGGTACCTGAGACAGGAGGATTCCAACAGAGAAAAGGTCCCAAGGTTGGGCATGACTGGAATGTGTTCCAGAAGCATCAAAGATGTTTCTGAGGCAGTATGGCCAGGTCCTATGGGAACTTTGGGACGATAAGAACTTGGCTTTACTCTGAGGGAAGCCAGGAGTAATTCTAAGGTATGAGCAGGAAAGTGACATGATTAGTGTTACATTTTAGGAGGATAATACCAGCTACACTGTTGAGAATAGACTGCGGGGAGACAAATATAGAAGCAGGGACATATCAGGAGACTGTTGCAACAACCCAAGCAAGAGACTAGGACAGCTAGCAGTGGGTGGTGAGAATTGCTCAGATCATAGATATTTCTTGAAAGTAGATCCAACAGAATTTCCCGACAGATTGGGTATAAAGTGTGAAAGATGATTCCAAGGTTTGGGTCTGAGCAACTGAGATGCAGAAGACGTAGGTGGAGCAGATTTGGTGGGAAACAGTGGGAATTCAGAAATTTAGTTAAAGACTGTTAAGTTTGAAAAGCTCTTAGATACCCAAATGGAGATGCCTAGTGGCAGTTGGAGATACAAATCTGGAGTTTAGGCAGGAGAGAGGCATACATTTCTGAGTGAATATGCACCAGGCAGTGAAGTGTAGAGAGAAATAAGAACTAAGTGTTAAGTATATCGCCTTATGTATGCTTAAGGATATCGCCTAAGTGGTCAGGGAGAAGAGAATGAACCTTTCAAAGAAACAGCAGTGACAATTTTTGCTTGCCCTTTTGCTACATAGAGTATGAATCCAGGCCCTAAACCCCTCTGAATGTGAGCCTGTGGTAGGAAATTCTTAAAAAACGATTTCTCTTCTCGTCATCCAGATCTCCCCAATATTGAGATATGGACACTTTGTGGGTCAGGTCTCCAGTCCAACTTCCCATCAGTGCAGTCCTCTGCTTGACTCCTCTCCACTGCTCTTGTGATCCCTCAAAATGCAGGTTCTGGGCCCATGGCCATAGTAATTTAGCCCAGGACAAACTTAAGACTCAGGATCCAGGTATTCTTATCATTATTAATGTACAAAGAACTGCTTTATTTTGCAGCACCTCAGTTGCCCATTTAAAAAATTATGGGCTAGCTAGAATTTAGATATATAGATCTTCCTCTACTTACCATGTGGTTATGTCCTTTAAGCCTACCGTAAGTTGAAAATGCTGTGAGTCCAACATGCCTTGAATACACCTCACCTACACAACATCATAGCTTAGTCTGGCCTACCTGAAGTGTGCTCAGAACACTAATGTTAGCCTCCAGCTGGGCAAAATCATCTAGCACGAAGCCTATTGAATGAGAAAGTGTTGACTGATTCATGTAATTTATTGAAAACTGTACTGCATGTGAAAAACATGGGTAGAGAATGGTTGTCACTGTATCATATGTTTATCCTGGTGATCGTAGGACTGACTGGTGGCTGTGGTTGCTACTCCCAGCAACAGGAGAGAATATCATACCCTATATCACTAGGCCAGAAAAAGATCAGAACTCAAAACTCTCAATACAGTTTCTATTGAACACAGACTGCTTTCACACCATCATAAAGCCAAAAAAATTCTAAGTTGAATCATCCGAAGTCAGGGACCTCCTGAATATAACTGGATGGATTTCTTTACACTTCTCAAATGCCACATTTCCCTGTTCGGATTTCCTGTTAGAACGGTTGTGGGCTACAAAAAATTACAAGAAGTCTGGGATGACTGTAAGGTTTTTGGACTGAAGACCTGGAAATGAAGATTAAGGGCTGAGTAACCCTCCTTTTCATAGGGTAAACACAGAATCACTAGTCGAGGCATTGTAACGGAAAACAACTGGTATTTTGATGGTTTCAGAAGTTACAAATACCACATGCACACAAATCCCAAATTAAAGTTGTTTCTTTCAAAGTAATCATCTTGGGAAATCTTTCATTTAATTCCAATGACTCTGGCATTTCAAAGTCATTTGGGGACTTCTTTTTTTAAAGCCTGCCTTCAAAACTGGTAGAATAGTTTTTCTTAATATCCTCTAGAGCAGTAAATCTCTGGTCTGTGAGAATGAATTTGCCTTTTAGAAAAAGCCAAGAAATTATTTAGTACTGGGTCTGTTGCAAATGGTGGTTGATCAGATTAGAAAATGATTGTTTGGGATCGAAAATGAGAAGGACCGCAATTTAATGACCGGTCTTCTTTCCTAATGTCTACACCGGCTTGTGCACATTTTGACACATGTGATCCATGTGTCTTTATTGATGTTGAGCCTCTTTATAGTATGATCAGTGACCCTGGCCAGAGTGAGTCAAAATCATACACCATAAATCTGAATGAGTAATTGTGAGGAGGCAGAAGGATTCCAAGCACTTTCTAATATATCTTGCCCCTTTGTTTATTCACTGGAGCTCGGGCTGGCCCTACTGAGGATAGTGCTTGTCAGTGGTGCTGACTTTGAATGACAAAGTCTTCACATAACCTTCAAGCAAAGCCTCAGTCCAGACCTACCACGGGCGGCCCAGGGAATCCCTCAGCAGCAATAAATGTCTCATATTCATTTTTCACCAGATAACAGTGTGGCTCTTGGTCCTGGAAAAAAATTGCACACAACTCTATTACATTTTAAAAGCTCCCGATTCCCTTCCTTACTGGCCTCCCTGTAAGGAAAAAAAGGAGGAGTTCCTTCGGTCATTTATTTTTTTGTCCATTTACGTCCTTTTTGTTTCCTTTTCAGTTCAAATGCCCTAGGTAATTGCATTGTAAATAATCTTAAGTGACTCTCACATCCACTTTAACACAATTTTCATGGATTTCTTCATCTGTAACAAATACATCTGTCTTGGCTTTGGTGACGATGTTAATAATTTTGAATCATTTTACCATTAAAGTGTGATGCCGGCAATTATAATAAAATATCTCTACTGCTCTCTTTGTATGATATGTATTTTAAAAGGAAAAACTATGGATTTTTGCCCGACAATAAGTTTCTGATGCAAAACAGCTAAGGAATATGATGTCTGACTTTATTCGTTGCGTAAATCACGTGTTTATAAATCACTGAGCGATTTGTGTTAGGCTTTAACCAAATTTCAGTTCTCTTTTTTCCGTAAAAAGTCATGACGGTTCTGAGCTGGATGAAGAAATAGAAATTTAAATACTGCAAAATGATCCTAATTACGTTTAGAGAATAATTTTTAACTTAGCTATAGATTAATAGCTAAAATAATTTTTATATTCACGTTGAGTAAGTTCTCACAGTTCTCTTTTCAGTTTGGGGATTTTTGCTACATGAAGTAGAAAACACACAGACAATTTAGCAAAATGTACCTCCCAGGTTGCCCAGAAGATTCTGATGACCGGTCAATTCAATATGTACACTTCCCATAAGTTACTTTTTAATTCTAAATACAGTTACTGGTATAAGCTGAGTCTAGGCACAAATGTGATTACGAAGGGGTCACCTGCACAGAAGGAGGTACTGAAGTTTTAAGTGCTAGTGACAAGGGGTCAGGTGTATCAGGTCCAAGGAAACAGTTCTGCCTCTTGATCCATAGCACCACCACTCAGCAAGGTGAAAAGGAAGGAGTGGAAAGTCAGTGAAGGGAAGTGAGTTTAGGTGATTTCTAAATTGATACGTGAATTCCTAGTCATGGCCATTCCATATGCTTTAAATGTGTAGGAATACATGACATGGACCAGATCGACCTCTTCATTACCTGATGGGTATAATACAAAATAAGTTGCTATAATATGAAATCCCAGTGTGTGTTTTTTTAAAATTCTGCCTGAGCAAATAAAAAAAATGGAAATGTTAGGGAATTACATGTGCTGAAAGATACACAGAAATTTTTTTAAATGCACACACACACACACACACAAACACAGCTACACGTGTGCTTTACACTAGACGTAAAGTAGCTGTCAACTCTTTTGAGTTTAACAAATATCCTCTAGTTTGGAAGGAAAGAAATAGAAGACAAAAATGATTTTGATACATTCATCATTGCAAACTATTATGGAATGATGAAATTAATTAAGAAAAGGCGTAGAAACATAGATGAACGTTTATATTAAATGTAAATACAAAAAATCCTCATGAATTTGAGTGAAATTATTTAAAGTATACATGTATATGGATAAAGACTAGAAGAGTGTATTAAAAATAAAAAGCAGGACACCTGGGTGACTCAATGGGTTAAGCATCTGACTTCAGCTCAGGTCATGATCTCATGGTTCGTGAGTTCGAACCCTGAAACAGGCTCTCTGCCGTCAGCACAGAGCCTGCTTGGATGTTCTGTCCCACCCCCCTCTGCCTCTCCCCCACTTGTGCTCTGTTTCTTAAAAATAAATAAATACTTAAAAAAGAAAAAAATAAGCTACAGGGCTCCTGGGTGACTCAGTCCATTGAGCATCCAACTCTTGATTTCAGCCCGGGTCATGACCACAGGTCATGGAACCGAGCCCCATGTCCAGCTCCAAGCTGAGTGTGGAACCTGCCTAGGATTCTCTCTCTCTCTCTCTCTCTCTCTCTCTCTCTCTCTCTCATAGGTAGGTAGGTGGGTAGGTAGATGATAAATAGATAGACACAGAGACAAATAAATAAGTAAAGCTATGGAGCAATTACTTTTGCATTTACTCTTTGACCCAGCAATTCTATTTTAAGAAATCTATCCCAAAGATTCACAGGAAAAAAATACAAACTGGTACCTATAAAAGGATATTCTTTGTTATCTTATTTATAGAAGCATCAGATTGGAAACAATCCGAATATTCAAAAAGAAAGAATTTGTTATATAAACTGTAGAACATTTACAAATTAGAGTATTTTGCAACTGTCAAGAGGAAGGCATGTGATTCTCCATCTTGATATGGGCCAATCTCTAAAATACATTGTTAAGTGAAAGAGCAAGGTGGAAAATAGTGTTCATATTTATGAAATTAAATATCAACGTATTTATATATGGATATATTTCACTGGTATTTTACAAAACACTGGAAAAATCAAGCAAAAACTAATAAAATTGGTTTCCTACATTGGGAGAAGGAACAGAATGGAGAAGACAGGGATAGAATTGACCTTTCTGTGAAAATACTTTTTTAATGATTTTTTTTATTGTTTATTTATTTTTGAGAAGAAGAGAGAGAGAGAGAGAGCAGAGTAGGGGAAGAGAGAGAGGGAGAAAATCCAGAGCAGACTCCAGGCTGATAACAGAGAACCCAGTGCGGGCCTTGGACTCATAAGCTGCGAGATCATGACCTGAGTTGAATTTGGATGCTTAACTGACTGAGCCACCCACATGCCCTGAGAATACTTATTTTCATTATTATGGCTTTGGAATCATGTACATGCCTTATGCAGTTAAAAAAACAACGCAAATCAAAATGAAAGAAAAGTAATCCCTAAATACTAAAAACAAATTAAAAGAAATTATTCGGCACGTATAAATACCATATAAAGTTAATGAAATAACCACATTGACACATTTCTTCAACTGGCTTTGAAACATGGTATTTTGACTATATATTCTTTTTTCTTTTAGTTTATTTATTTATTTATTTATTTGACAGAGAGACAGAGAGAGTGAGAGCGTGAGCATGGAGGAGGGGCAGAGAGAGTGGGAGAGGGAGAGAATCCCAAGCAGGCTCCTAGCTTTCAGCACGGAGCCCTACTCCTCATACTTACGAACCATAAGATCATGACCTAAACCGAAACCGAGTCAGATGCTTAACCAACTGATCCACTCAGGCTCCCCTTGACTGTATATTCTAAATGAAATATATTCTAAAGGCAAAAGAACCACAAAGGAATCAAAGTGCATTCAGTGTCTTGTTTTTAGTGCTAATATTAGCACTCCTGTATTGAAATTTTAAGACATAAAACAAACAGATTGTCCCCAACTCTTCATGATTTGACTTACAGTTTTTCAACTTTATAGTGTGCAAAAGTGATACTCATTCAGTATCCTTTGAATTTTGACTTTGGAGCATTCCCTAGGCTAGGGACGTGTGGCACTCTGTCATGATGCTGGGCAGTGGCAGTGATCCTGATCTCCCAGTCAGCCACTTGATCCTGAAGGCAAAAAACTGATACACTTGAAACCATTCTGCACCCATGTGGCCATTCTGCTTTTCCGCATTCAGCCTAGTGTTCAAT
Source organism: Acinonyx jubatus (assembly GCF_027475565.1). Classification (NCBI taxonomy): domain Eukaryota; kingdom Metazoa; phylum Chordata; class Mammalia; order Carnivora; family Felidae; genus Acinonyx; species Acinonyx jubatus. The sequence goes on along the minus strand of NC_069387.1, from coordinate 14,564,333 downwards.
AAATTACATGAGATAGTCACCACATTTATTTTATAAAATAGTCTTTGTGTTAGATGATTTTGCCCAACTGTAGGCTCATGTAAGTGTTTGCATGTTTAAAGTAAGCTAGGCTAAGGTACAATGATCGATAGATTAGGTGTATTAAATGTATTTTCAACTTTAGATATTTTCAACTTACAATGGGTATATCAGGATGTAACCCTATAGTAAGTCAAGGAAGATGTGTAGTAGCAATAGATACTATGGACATAAAAGTACGAAAGTTTTCTAAATATTCCCAGAAGGTAACCACTCCGAACTCTTCAATGGAGTTGTAAAGATGTTGCCTGGAGCAGTACTAATCTACCATGGACTTCTCCTAAAAATAATTTTAGTGCGTCCCATTCTTACAATTATATAAAACATAAACTTCATGACCTCCTACTAAAACAAAACACTTGAGAAATAATAGAATAGTTTGAGGGATAGGAAAATTTTATTTGGGTGACCTGTTAGTGTTTCTTTCAGGGACTAAAGAAGAAAGTAGGCTTTAAAAAATTTACTATTTTTAGACAATGGTTTAGTTATCTCCCCTGTAACAAATCATTTTCACATTTAATTACACTAAAAATTTTGCCTTATGTTGATTCCTTCTTAAGGAAAAAATAAAATTAAAGACAAGTATCGATATTAATAGAGCATTAATCAGAGCCATAATTCAACTCGTAACTGTCCAGATTACATGATTATTTGGAGGTTTAGATATTTTATTGAAAAAGTTATTTTCATTGTTTTGCTAGAATCTTATTCCTTTAGAATCACCTTATTGTTATTTTAAATTATTTTAAATGGGCCTCCATCATCAGTGCTATGTTCTGCCCAATATTGATGTGTCAACATGATTATTTTTAAACATTACATAAAAATGGCAAATCATTGGTTGAAGGTATATTTAAAAAAATAATAAACTAAAACAGAAACTTTTTGAATGCCCAAAAGAGAGAACAGAAAAGAACAAAAGAACAAAATAATGAACAGGTTCATAGTAAAAAGTATGAAACAGATATTTTAAGAAAATGTCTAAAACTAATAGTAAACACAGTCAATAGTTTGGAAATTATTAACTTTTTTTGGTCAACAAGACCATTAATTTAAAAACCTGTAGAGCTTGCTTGCTTGCTTTTTTAGTTTATTTATTTTGAGAGAGAGACGGCCTGGGTGCATGTGAGCAGGGGGGAGGGGCAGAGAGAGGGAGAGAGAGAATCCCAAGCAGGCTCCACACAGTCAGCTCAGAGCCCGAAGTAGAGCTCCATCTCACAAACTGTGAGCTCATGACCTGGGGCAAAGTCACGAGTCAGACGTTTAACTGACTCAGCCACCCAGAGGCCCCAAACCTGCAGAGATTTCTTCTCAGATTGGTTTGTATTATTTAGTTACTTGTGTTTCCTCCACTGAAGGTGAGCTCCTTGGTGGCACCAGCTGTGGGTTAATCACATGTGTGCCTTTAACGTTTGGTATGTGATCTAACATTCTCAGCAAAGGTGTGATGAGTGGGTAGAGGAACAAATGCATGCATGAATGAGTGAATATTGGATGAACATAATTAGCATTCTTCACCATGGTTATAGGTCTGGTGTGGCCCAATGATACCTAATTAAGTTTCTCAGGAAGTTTCCTTGGCATGGTTGCCCAGAGTAGAGGTTGAGCCCAAAGACGTTTTGGAACCCTTCATGGTAATAACTGTCTCTCTTATGTGATGGGTCAGAAACTCTGGGACATGAGCCCAGAAATTTAGACATGGAAGCATGAGAATCAATAAGATAAGGACCTCTTGAAGCAGGCAGCTTCTGGAAAATATATGGATCTTCTTTCATTTCTGATAGAGCCTGTTTCTTGTTATTCCTTCCTAAATGACCCATAGCAATTTGTGTCAGAGTTGCCTCTTCAGTAAAAGTTAATGATTGATTTGAAAAAAAAAAATGATTCATTACACATTCAACCCAAAAGTCCTGATTAGCATGTGACTAATTGGTCCTCTTCTCTTCAAAAGAAAAACCAGGACACATACATGGAACTTTCAGGGGTCAACGAAAGCAAAACATATGACTCTGCAAATTCATCTCAAAGTTTCCTAAAAGTTGTGGTGAGATGTTTTCAGATATTTCATCATTCAAGATTAGACAGACTAAATATAAGTATTCAAGGGTGGCTTAAGGGTCATCTGAAGGAACCTTGAACAGGGAATCTGTTACTCAAAAGATTTAAGAGAGAAAATACATAATTCATTTTTAAAAGGTAATTGGCAAATCATATGACCTGTAGGATTTAGGAACAAGCGTAGAAATGTTTTCAACCTAGGAAGCTGTGTTGACTTAGATATCTAGCTGCAGAGATGCACATAAAAATGCATGCTCTGAAGAAAATACGATGACCTATAGTCGGTGCAACTTCAACCATGAAAGTATTTAAACAGCCAAACATAACTTTGGTCAAGTGTTTGTTAGTGTTTCACTGCAAAACACACCTCGTCGGGCCACTTGCTTATTTCTCACAGGTTGTTTGGTTCGGTTTTAGTTTTGGTTTTGTTTGTGGCTAAGACGCATTATAATCCAAAAATCTCAAAAAGAAACTGGAGACTAATTTGTACCTTCATTCCTATCCTATGCTTGCTTAATTTTTTAGAGTAAATCATTCATTGCTTTCCCCCCCCCAAACTCAATTTGTATGACTTCATGAATGCCTTCACGACCAAAAGGAAATAGGTGTTTGGAGAAGTATGTTATGTGGGATTTATCGTCCGCTTGAGGAGTCTATATCTGGCTCTGTTCAGCAGAAAGGTTTAGGTCAGGAGCCTCAAAACTCTGACTCAGGCACTGACAAAAGGATTCTCTCAGTGGTCTGAAAAAGGGAAAGGATGATGTAGGCAGGGGTAAGAAAGGCAGCTGTTTATTTATTAGGATTGTCTTTAAGAGATAAGGACCTGGTGTATACGACTTGTGGATGCTTTTCCTATATCTCTTCTTCCTTTCCTCATTTATCTTCCCTATTCCTATAACTGAATTAGCCTCAGAGGACTTTTTGATCAATCCCAAAAGGCAGGGGAAGAGAGGAAGTGAAGGCAGCAAGGAGATTCAACCCTTCCATAAAGTTTTGCCACAACAGGCACCTGGAAGGAGACATACAGACGTGTGGAGAGTTTCTCTTTCTTAAAGGAGAGAGGAGAAGAGAGATTATTGTTGTGGTGACGTATTGGAGTAGGCACAAGGGAATGGGATCCAGAATACAAGTGAAGGTCTGGGCTTTAGGCAGGAGCACAAAGAATTCATCCATGGAAACAGGAGGTAAGGCAGGATGGGAACTTGTAGAAGTTCTTTTCTGATTATTCAAATTTTGTCAGGGAGTTAGGAAGCAAGATCATCCCCAAAAGTGAGAATGGCTAAGGGGCATCAGAGGTTTGAGAAGAGATAACTCTGTATAAAATGATCACTTGAGAGAAAGATAATTAGACAGGGAAATACAGCATTTCCAGGCATTCTTTGAGACTGGTGGTCCAGTTAGCATGATTAGATATTTGCTTTCCAGAAAGGCTCAGCAACACAGACAGAGCCCTTGAATAGCCAACTTTGAGTTGAACCCATGCATGTTGAGGTTATATTGTGGAGGACGATGGGATCAGATAGGAGCTGGGAGGCAGCATGGTAGCTGAGGGTGAAACCAATGGAGTTATAATGATAAACTATGTAATCCAAGCTGGGTAAGAAGGAAGGTGACTACAAGAGAGGGTTGAGAGACATTCAAGCGTTAAAAGGGCCAGTGGGTTGTAGGACCCTGGAGGGTTGAAAAATTGTTGGCCATAGGGTACTGAAGAATATGAGCTGCAAAGTGGAAGATGGTGGTAAAACAATGAACACTCGAAACTAAGATTATGAAGGCTGTGCCATTACTGGTCATGACTAAGTCTAGGGAATGTCTCCAGGGCCTACTGGGGAGGAGGGACAACAAAGTCATTCACAGAAAGGAGATCAGGCACTGAGAAGCCAGAATATTGGAGAGATCATCTATTTATACACATAAATCACTGTGAAGTATTATAGAAGTAGTATTAGAAATAACAACAGGAGAGGAACCTGGGTGGCTCAATCGGTTAAGCGTCTGACTTCGGCTCAGGTCATGATCTCATAGTTTGTGAGTTCGAGCCCCGCGTCGGGCTCTGTGCTGACAGCTTAGAGCCTGGAGCCTGCTTCAGATTCTGTGTCTCCCTCTTTCTCTGCCCCTCCCCCACTTTGCTCTGTCTCTCAAAAATAAATAAGGATTAAAAAAAAATTAAAAACAAAAGAAATCATAACAAGTATCAGTAAAATAAAATACTGAAGAAATGAGAGAAGAAACCTGAAAGCCTGAAAATGGGTAAAACAAAGTGCTTAGTATGTTATATGAATTCAGATTATGGCATGACTTTGAAAATGGTGCAGATGAGTAATGAGGGGTATAGAAAGAGAATTATTTGAGAAGAACAGGAAGGGACAGTGGTATAAGCAATGTAAAAGAGAAAACAATAACCTTCTGAGGGCTGTGAGGTAACAGTAACCTGAAGAGGACAAATTTCATTTAAGGTAAGAGGGTAAAGAAAACACGTGGAAATAAGGTTGAGGATGCAAAGGATCTTGCTGGTGATGGACTGTGAATTCCAGAGGGAACAGTGGGAGGATTTTGAATATTGGGAACATGGAGAGATGCAGTCAGGTTTAAGGAAACACAGAACTATATTGGCGACGAAGATTCAGGTAACAAGAGATGTGGGCACTTTGAGTCCCTTGTGATGATTGAAGTCACTGGATGAGGAGCATGATGGAAATAGTCTTACCGTGTGTTAGCTGGGAATATTTCAGTGCTAGCAGAGTGGAAGTGTCTTCTCCAAGAGCACAGAGGGCTCTGTGGTGCGTCTTACTCCTAGCCACTAGCAGCACAATGACCTTCTGTCTTATGCTCTCACTGGATATCATCCTTGTCTGCTGCCTTCATGGCGTCCTGCCAGTTACCTCTGGACAAATGGCAAACATGAACGTCTAGCTATTATACATATACAATTGAAGTTACAACTTAAGTGAAGTTTCTGGAGAGCCAGTGGAGCATGTAGGGATTTCACTTCCAAGGAGAAGAGGTCATTGGACATCTTGAACTCCTTACCCACTCACTTCTGAGTAATTTGGGATTTTAAAGGTAAGATGTCTCTTTGGAAACCCTGACTCATTTACCTCTTTTAGGGGGTCAGGAGCAGTGGAATGATTTCTAAAGAACCCAGGCTATGCCATTATCTAGCCTGCTGCCCCATTACTATGACTCAAGGAACCTTAGAGTGCTTGTTCTCTTAGTACTAGACCAGGTGCAGTGTGTATGTGCTATGGTAAACTCCAGTAAAATAATTTTAGTGGGAGCCACTGGATTTAAGAAAGAAAGAAAAAAAAAACCCACTTCTTAAAATCAAAGCTATTGTCCTTTGGAGACAAAGCTCTTGCTTGTGACTAGACTCTGTTAGAATTTGTTATTGCCTGAGAGATACCCAGTGTCTATGCACATTGAATTGTGCATCACATAGTGTGAGCTTTCTCCATCTGCCGAACCTCAAGTTGGGTATAGTCAGAAGTGTTCCATGTTAAAGGGAAGTAGTATTTATGGGATTGGACACTCAGGGAAACTGAAATGCAACAATATGTTACCTACAACTTCTCCATCAGTCTTCTCTCCAGTCATTTTCACTCAACCAATTCTTGGGGCTCCCTGTGCTATTTGACAGAGTAAGAATACTGAGAGGGTCTGAAAAGATTGGACTTGTGTTCAGTGGGAACTCTGAAATCCATCTGCAAGCACCCTGTAGTTCATGTAAATTTCCACCACTTACTAGAAAATGTTAGGTACTGGCCTGACTTCCATAGTCTTCCATTCCATATTGCCATGGTTTGTTTGTTTGTTTGTTTCTTTCTTTCTTTCTTTCTTTCTTTCCTTCTTTTGTCCTTTGGTTCTTTCTTTCTTTCATTCTTTCTTTTGAGAAAGAGAGTGTACATGGGGGAGGGGCAGAAGAAGAAAAAGATAGAGAATCCCAAGCAGGTTCCAAACCCAGCCCAGTACAGAGCCTGACATGGGGCTTGATCCCATGACCATGGCATCCTGACCTGAGCTGAAAACAAGAGTCAGACACTTTAACCAACAAAGTCACCCAGATGTCCTTCATCTTTTTACGTGCTTTCTCAAACAATTTAGCAGTGAAAGAAGCTCCAGTTGGTTTTTGGTTTTGGTGGTAGTTACATTCTTTCACTAAAGTCCCTGGGAACAGTAAATTAATAAACACAGAACAATTGCTCCTAAGGAATATACAGATTAAGTTCCTGTGAGCCTCTGGTCATGACATTTTCATCAACCAATTAATGCATAACCTTCATTATGTCTTTCTGTTTAAAGGCACTTTGTTTAGTATGTATTAATGTATGTATGTATTAATTCATTATCTTTCAGGTCACAGCCAATAGCACTATAACTCATGCCTCAAGGAAGCTGATCTAACACTTATATTTTCTCTATAGGGCACATCACTGTCTTCTTGACCATGGGGACACTAGAAAGCACTTCAGTACCATGCACAGAAGCCATTTTAAACAACAAAGTCATGAATAAAAATCACAAAAATACAAAAAAAGTAACACTAAATAGACCAGAGAAGGACACCTGTTTTATAGTATGAGCGCTGAAACAAGCAGTGCCCTATTCAACCTTAGCCGGCACTATGCACATCACATGACTCAACTTTTTCACCTCTAAGCAGTTGTCTGTCAATGACTGCGAAGCATTGCATTTCATTTGGGGATTACAAATCAATTTCCGTGAGTACATGAATTCACAAATGCAGAATCTGCAAATAATGAGCATCACCAGTAAATTGGAAAAATTCCCTGGCAATGTGCTGCTGCTGTTCCAGATGTCTTATCTGCACAAGCTAGACCCCAGACAAGGTGCCTTATACAGTTGTCCCCAAACCACCTCCCTAGGAAAAATGATAACATCGCACTGATTTTTTTTAAAAAGCCATGGCTTCGGGGGCATAATCCTGTTTACTGTATACTGGACAAAGATAAAGGAAAGCGGTAGCACTAATTTCCTGTGTTTCCTAATTTCCTGCTGTGCTGCCGAACAAATATTCTCAAGACTGTCTTCTTTAGATTGGGCATGCTTGGAGATGGGTACACGTCTTTTTTGTCTTTTTGGATAATGACTTGGCTAGCACCAGGCCCTCTTTCTAAAGACAAGGTGATGGAGTCCGATCTCACCATTCAAACAAGTAGGCGTGCCTTAGGGTCTTGCCCGAGACCTCCGATAGCATGTGCACCCCCACCCACACATTTCCACCAACTCCTGTCTATCCCAAGTGGGACACGCTCCTTAATTGACCTCGTTCAGTAGTAAATATAATAATGTCTAACGAGAGTTTGCTCTGTGCCGCGTGTTATACTAAATATCGTTTCACGTAATCACTGTAATAGCCCTGTGAGTTAGTATTGTTATCTTCATGTTACACAGACAAGGAGACTGAGGTTTATAATTTCATTTAGATAATTTACTCCAGATCACAGAACTATTTAGGAGTATAGCCAGAATCAAGACTATACAAGTATATCTCGGTAGACCCTAAACTTGTTTCTTCAGAAGCACGGTATTTGAGCAAGGATAGGCTGGGTTCTATAGCAGTAACATGCAACCAAAGAGATCTATTTCTCAATTATGCTACACATCCATCTGGGATCAGCTAGGGGCCTGCGCTGTGCTGCTTTCATTCTAGAACGCAGGATGATGGAGCAGTCACCTTCTGGAATGTTGCTCGTCACCAAAGTAGAGAGAAAGAAGAGAGTATGGCAATCTCAAATTAGGTCACAATCTTCTTCTTGGAAGTGACATTGTAACTTCCATTCGTTTATGAGTGACTGTAACAAGTCACATGACCAATCCCAGCTCTAAGGATTTGGGGAGTGCAATCTGATGATGGCTGAAAGAAATGCAGTTAAGTGCAGTATGTGGTGAATAGCATTAATGACCACCATCCAGGAGCTTATTTTTTATCACCTTATTTAGCCTGAAGATGTCTCAGAGAAGCAGGCCTTCTCATTTCTGGCTCAACTAATATTTTGTTCTTAGAAAATGCATATCCAGGGGTTCCTGGGGGGCTCAGTCAGTTAAGCGTCCAACTTTGGCTCAGGTCATGATCTCACAGTTTGTGAGTTCAAGCCCTGCGTCGGGCTCTGTGTGGACAGCTCACAGCCTGGAGCCTGCTTCAGATTCTGTGTCTTCCTCTCTCCCTGCCCCTCCCCTGCTCGTACTCTGTCTCCCTCAAAAATAAACTAAAAAAATAAAATGCATATCCATGTAGATAAGAACTAAAACACTTTTATGGTCAGATCTGCTGACCACATGATTTTAAAATAGTGAATATATATTTCTAAATCCTTACCTAAATAGTTACATAGTAATTCATTATATCACGATTCCATTAATCATTTAAAAATCCCCTAATGTTAGACATTTAAGTTGGTGTCTTTCACTATTATCTTAACACGGAGTTGTTATAAATATTTTCTATTGGGAGTAGTTTATGTTTTTTTCTTACAGGTTTGAAGATTTGATTTTTAGTTACTAAGAGGCTTTTCCTATCATAAACACTACCGATAGTTTTCATGATTTTCTCTTTGCCTTTTAGTGTAATTATGGTATTTTTGAACAGGGAGATTTTCAAGAACTTTGTTGTAACAGCCACACATGAGCAGATGAACACTCTGTTTCCATCCTGTGCATCGTCTCAATAGTCAGAGCAAATGAAATCTGATTATGAGCTTTGGGGTCCTAACACCCCATAGCTGTCCTTATCTTGTAGAATTTTTATTTACTTGTGTTTTTAATTGAGTCCTTGGATGCTCTGATCTGTATCTCTACAAACAGTGAAGAATAATAAATGAAACACATGAGGAAAAAAACAAGTTTTAGTATTATTAAAGGAAAAAAGAGAACACCAGTTTAAGGAGACAGGGGAATGGATGTCCCTAAACAATGGCAAATGCACTGAAATACAGATCATATTAAATTTCTCCAGGTCAATCTCGAAGGTTTTTTTCCCCCTCACTCCTTAGCCTCTAGCATTCAAGTATACTTGTTTTTCAGCTTCAAGGCACAAATTTCAAAGGCTTCTATTTGCTCACTCTGGATGACACCCGAGTATAAGTCCATTTCATTCTTTGTTGAGAAAGCAACTTTGTTATCCTCTGGTAATGCAAAAAAACAAGTTTCAAACTAAGACTTCTTTATCAAGATAGTTGTTAAACATGGAGATATTGTGGGATTTAAAGAAACTTGAAGTTTTTTCATTTTTTACTTGATGTACTTTTATACCACTTGAATTTTTTTGTAAGTGTTTGTTGTTTTTACCAGAAATATTAGTTTGTGATGGGTACATAAATGAACTTAGGAAATATTGTTTTAATTGAAAATTTGACATTCTTAACTATTTTGTGTAAGGCAAAGCAATTTCTAGAGATAAATAAAAATGGCTTTAAAGGTATGATGGTGGTCTGGAGCAAAGTGGGGAAGATATTTTTATGTTACTCTAATTGATACAGTTAAAGAGGTATCAAAGTAAATAAAATCTTGATTTGAACATAATTCATATGACTTCTTTGAATTGCATTAGTTAGCATTACTTTGTTCATGCTTTTTTCCCCTAGAAAACAAAACACTTGATTGACCCAGAAGATCTATTCAAGAGTTGCATTGTGGAATGTGATTTAAAAATTAATTTGATTTACTGGCACCTGCGTGGCTCCGTCGGTTGAGCGTCCGACTTCCGCTCAGGTTATGATCTCACAGTTTGTGGGTTCAAGCCCCACATCGGGCTCTGTGCTGACAGCTCAGAGCCTGGAGCCTGCTTCAGATTCTATGTCTCCCTCTCCTCTCTCTCTCCTCCCCTGCTCATGCTCTCTCTCTCTCTCTCCCTCTCTCTCTCAAAAATATTAAAAAACAAAATTTTTTAAAAAAGTAAATTCAATTTAAAAGAAAAATTTCTCAGATGACTTAAGGAATAAAATAAAACCATTTGTTTCCTATGGTTTGTACTATAGATATATTATTACCAAAGAAATTAGTTAGAAATTATACTCTGATAGAAAAAAAAAGCCTCTAATTGGAAAAGCAAAAACACATTATGTGTTCGTCGCAAGATACAGGAGAGAAATATTCTATAGATGTCTTGGATGTTGTCCAACAGAAAACTTTCAGAATCATCCCATGATTAAGAAAGATCTATAAAAAAAAGGTATTGGGATAAAATAAGTCATCTCCTGAGAACTATTTCATTACAACATTCAACTTCTCCTGACCTTATGCTGATTATATGATAAAGTTTTATGAGGAGGTATAAAAATGTAGCTGCTGCCTCAGGTGGGGGTGTGACAGGCCAATAGCAAGTTGACTGCTTAAACTACTTTAGTTTAAATAGCAGCACAAAATTATGGCAAAAGATTTCCAAAGGATAAAAATCATAAATATTTTAGGACTCTGATTGATGGGCATTTTGCAGTGTTTTGAGATACTTTAAAATGGGTAGTTTACTTTTCTCTAGGTGAGAGCTATAACTTGAAGTTCAAATAACTGTAGTCTCGTCTCTGAACTAAGGTGCAGTAGTCAAGGCATCTTGAGAAACTATTTCATGCTTGTGTGCTACCCCTAAAGAAAATGTAGTGTACCCATTCTTTTAATAAAGGCCCACTTTTTAAAATTTCTTTTAAAACTCACATTTTTACTTCAAAGTGATTTTTTTAGAGAGAGAGAGAGAGAGCGAGCAGGGGAGAGGTGCAGAGGGGTAGTAAGAGAATCTTAGGCAGGCTCCCTGCCCAGCACAGAGCCCAACGCAGGGCTTGAACCATAAGAACATGACCTGAGCCAAGATCAAGTGTTGGATGCTTAACCGACTGAGCCACCCAGGCGCCCTGAGACCCAGTTTTTTTACCTAGTTTAGCTTCACCTATCCTCATGAAGCCTCTTGAGACAGAACTGACCTGTGTAACAACAGCACCTCGCTGACACAGAAGCCATTTCTCTACTAACTTCATTTATCTAGGAAACAGCAAATATCGAAAAGTAACGAAGAGCTCAGGTCATGGTCTCACGGTGCGTGAGTTCGAGTCCTGCATTGGGCTCTCTGGTGTCAGCATAGAGTCCCTGTCACCCTCTGTCCCCCTCTCTCTCTGCCCCTCCCCCCTCAAAAATGAATAAACATTTAAAAAAAAACAATGAAGATAAGTGAATAGCCAAAACAGATAACATAGATGCCAAAATTTATGAGCTGCATGTTCATTGAAGAAATCTTTAGGCCTCTATTCTGTGCCTAGCGCTAACTTCAGACATAATCGCAATGTCTACGTTTATTTGCTTTCCCCATCTACGGCAATCTGACAAAGGAAGAACTGATCACATGTGGCCTGAGTGTGAGAAGTGAGGCAGAGCATAAATAGAGCATAAACTCCAGAAGTCACCCATGACAACGATAATAGTAACCGTAGTAACAGTGATCTGCTGTCATTTGGTATGCCTTGATTGGCTCCTGTGTCTACCAGGGTAAAGTTGAGAGAAAGGCTGAGTCTGGGGTGGGCACATATTCCTGTATGAGAGATATATAGCATCCTCTGTGGAGAGAGTCGATCTGTAAACTTTCACCACAAGATATAGCTGAAGGTTTGCACTAATCTGCGCTCACCAAGAAAATTTCTACTTAGCTTCCAAAGAATGGTGACATTGGGAGAAAGGATCACACACACGCACACGCACACACACGCACACACGCACACACACACACACACATATATATATATACATACATCCCTAGTAACCGTAACTCCCACATTAAGTTAATAAATTGACTTTCTGATTTATATGTCTTGTATAATGTAAGTCCATTATGAATCATATCATCTTTATTTTACTAATAAAATCCAGTTGCTAGACCTGCAAGTGTAAAGAAACGAACCCTAGCTCCTAGTAAAATTACTAAGCCATGCCGCTGCCGGAGTTCTTCCCCCGTACCCTCCTACATATTGATAATTTTTCTTCAAGCAAAGTTTCAGCAGGAAGAAATCTGATATAAAAGCTTTTGCTATTATTTCCTTGAGGAACGATTCATTTTCTTAAGGAAATCCTAAGAGTACTTCCCATTTGCATAAGGCAAAAACATTCTTTAGCAAGTCACAGGCTGTGATATTTTTACAAATGACCCAATTACTCCTCTTTTAGAGTCTTTAAACATTCACCATTAAAGAATTTCTGGTCACACACACAGACATTTTTTACAATTATGGGGAGAACTCAAAAAATGCTGCCAGAAGCAAAAATAAGACTTTTGGCTTGCAACCCCCCCCCCAAAAAAAGTTGTTTGGGATTTACACATATTTTTGTGATTATAAATCAGCTTTTGGACAGGTAAAATTCTGAGGTAGCATTGCAAGCACTCAGACTGTAAGTCTGAAACCTATATCTGTAAACAGATGCCACCCAAGGTGGCTGTTCTTGGAATCTGCTAGCATCATAAATATTAGCGGACTCCCTTCATGATTTCTCATTCAGAGGGCAGTGCTAGGCACTGTGCAAAGTATATTAATAGTCATGGTTCCTCCTTATACCTTAGACATGGTTTACAAACACAGTCATATATAAAAGCCACACCTGTAGGGCCTGGGTGGCTCAGTCGGTTAAGCAACCGACTTCGCCTCAGGTCATGATCTCACAGTGAGTGAGTTTGAGCCCCACGTTGGGTTCTGTGCTGACAGCTCACATCCTGGAGCCTATTTTGGATTCTGTGTCTCCCTCTCTCTCTCTGCTCCTCCCCCGCCCACACTCTGTCTCTCTCTCAAAAATAAATAAACATTAAAAAAATTTTTTTAAACCACACCTGTAGAGAAGCCAAGTGTGGACGCACTTGCTTTGTTTATCTCTAAGTACTTATGAGAACTGCATTTTTAGACAGGGTCAGGGCAGTGGGAGGTGGTCTTGTCTTTTTCAATTTATCAGGGAAGACTTCACGGTGAAGTGAAAAGGAGAGGGGAGTAACTGTTGAGCAAATTGCTTGCCACTTGTTTATATTTGAGTCTGTAAGTCATTCAGTAAACATGTGGTTGCACAGAGCCACAAGTGATCAGAAGCAAGGAGTGTTGGAGTGCCTGGGTGGCTCACTCGGTTGAGCGTCCAGCTTCAGCTCAGGTTGTGATCTCCCAGTTCATGAGTTCAAGCCCTGCATGGGGCCCGCTGATGTCAGCGCAGTGTCCGCTTCAGGTCCTGTGCCCGTCTCTCTGCCTCTCCCCCACTCACACTCTCTGTCTTTCTCAAAAATAAATAAACATCAAAAAAAAGAAGAAGAAACAGGGACTTGGTACCCTTCCACAAAAGGAGGTGTATGCATTCACACCTGCAATATCAGAAAGCATGCCTACGTAGACAACCACATGAGATCAGGGCCCTGCACTCAAGATGAAGTAAAAATTAACAAGAGAGGACCAAGTATGTTTAACTGCGTCTTCCAACAAACCCTCCCCCCCAAAAAAGTTTTCCGTCATCAGAAGACAGGTTTAGAAAATGATCTCACGCATAACAATCTAAATGGGTCTTGTAGACAGAGTGCTGAACTGCAGATCTAAAAACAGAAAGCCAATGGCCACCTTACAGAGAGCGTGGCAAAGCGATGAAACCCCACATAACTTTTCCTTTGGGTTCGTAGTAGTTTTGTTCTTTGTCAAGCCTCTGATTGTTAGTGTGAGAGAGTACAGTATGATTTGCGTGGATCATTTTTTTTTGCGGTTTATAATGCATCTTTTGGCTTTTTGCTCTGTCCTCCACAGCTGGACACTTAACCTTCTTATATACACCACTTTTCTCTGTTAAGTGGGTGAAATAATGCATCGCTTCCCAGATTGCAGGGAGTCCTAGAGATAATGCATATAATACAGCCAGCATAGTGCCTGTCATAGTATGTGCTCAATAAATGGAAGCCTTTGCTAAGAGCATTTTAGTAAGACTTCATCCCCTGCCTGTTTCTGTTCTCTAAATATTATATTCTGATTTACCAGACACGTAAAATGTTACTAACTTTTCTTTTTGATGCTTTATCCACTTGTAAAATGAGGCTAGCAGGCCAAAAAGCATATTTAATCAGAGATAAAAATTACATTTGTAAACTGGATCCACTTGAGAGAAAGACAGCATGAGCTGCATCCTTGGTAGTTTAGTAGAAATAAAGTGTTGCCTTGGGAATAAAGTTTCTCCTCATTTATATAATATAAAATATTCTTCTATAAGACTTAGTGTATTCACAAAGGCTTTCTTTATTACTAAGTGATTGTTAAAATAATAAAAACCTGTGGCAGAGAAATAAACCATGAGACTATGCATTTGTGGCTTCATAGAAAGATCCCCCGAAGAAAACCCAAAAGTCCAGAAATCAAAGAGCAAAAGAAATAAATAGCTCAAAAATAGATTTTTATGTCTATTTCCTCTTCATTTGCTTCACTGTTCCTTAGGTAAGGACTCATGGATTAAAGAAATTTATTCAGAAATACCTTTTTTTTTTTTTTGGTAACTGTGTGTTGCCAGATTGGTATCTGCATAAACATCCTTATGTGAGTAGTTTGTAGAAACTGATGGTTATAATAACGGAAAGAAACTCAGTAACGAAATTATTTTGTAGTCAGGGTTCTCATGATGTCAAAAAGATTCTCTTCTAGGGGCGCCTGGGTGGCTCGGTCAGTTAAGCGTCTGACTTCGGCTCAGGTCATGATCTCACCGCCGGTGAGTTCAAGCCCCGCGTCAGGCTCTGTGCTGACGGCTCAGAGCCTGGAGCCTGTTTCAGATTCTGTGTCTCCCTCTCTCTCTGCCCCTCCCCTGTTCATGCTCTGTCTCTCTCTGTCTCAAAAATAAATAAACGTTAAAAAAATTTAAAAAAAAATAGAATTAATTAAAAAAAAAAAGATCCTCTTCTATATTTATGATTCATAAAAGCATTTGAACCCTTCAAAATACACCCAGTATTTTAATTTCATAAAAACCATTTCCAATACATTCAGAACTCTTTCTAAAAAAATAATTTTAAAATATGAAGAAATAAAATTGATATATTAGAAGATTGGGGGACTTGAAAATCAGAAGACAAAGTCTGTGTTTCATACTGTTTAAATGAAATTTACAGACAACTAAAGGGAATTTTCCACCTTATCTAGCTTAAATAAGAGGACAAAAGGGTGGATAGTCCAGACTACAAGCAGTGACCTATAAGATTAAAAAGAAGTCTCTTTGTCGCAATTTTATCATCACTTGTAAGTGATAAAGTGCCAAAAGACAGGCTTGTGGCAGTTGCAATACATTTTCTTCGAGGCAGTAAAATCATCAGCAAGGTGTCTGTATATGTGCAGCCCTGCTTGAATATGAAAGCAATTTTCCAAAGCCCTGTAGCTTAATTCTATTGTTTTCGTCAAGAACGAATATGCTAGATCACATTTCCAGTGACTGATTGTAATAGACACAGCTTGAAAAATGGATGAGAAAGCTCCCCAAATGATTCCTGGACAAGAGTCCAATACCGTCAGCAGCAATATTTGCATTTATCTAAAAAGAGATTAAATGCTAGCAGAATTGCTCTGCACTTGTCTGCATGTCATCCTCGTGTGCCTTTTCTATTAAAGTAAGGACAGGGCAAGATTGGAGTCGAGCAAAGGATTTAAATCAAATAAATCTAAAAGTTCAAGGGGATGTTATATAGTAATAAAAAATTGATACACACATTAGACTAAAATATTTTTGAAGAAATGTTTTATTATTTAAAAAACTAAAACATAAAAGTAAAAATGTCACTCAAAATATAAATGCCACTTAATTATATCACTTTTAACAACGTCACTTTAGGCTAACTTTTCAAGTGTAAGGCAAATCCAAAGTTGGAAAATATTAACATGCCGTCTCTGAGCATGTAATCCAGTTATGACCAAAGGTGATGTTAATTATTTAGATTCTCAATAGCTTTTATGGATGATTTTATAGCCAATAATTACTTGTGTGGCAATGCTGCTTTTATGTGTGAAGAAATAAGCAGGTTGTCATGGGTCAAAAAGGAATTGCTCTCTCTGCTCTTTGGTACCACTGAGTGTGATTGGGTAAGTTCATCCTTTGGAGGTTTTCTTATCCTTGGAAGGATCTTTCTGCTGGTTGTGCCACAGGGGGGTGTACATAAATGATAATCTCATATCAGAACTGAATGATATTCATTTTACAACATGCATATGTGTGTATACTTAAGAAATGAGCAGGGGTACTTCAGTGGTTGTTTCTGAGACACCCAGAAGTTAGCAAATGACAGGGAAATTTAAAAAGATAGTAGTACCCAGGGGGGAAAGGAATCAGAGATTGTGGATGGCCCAACAATTTGAATTCAAATACTTTGGAATAAAGTAGGAGGAAAATAGTAGTATAACATTCTCAGAAAATAATGTTTCAGTTAATTGTGTTTTTAGACACACCGTAAGAAAGTCCTTACTTCATTCCTTAATTCTGAACATGTTTCTAACACGAAAAGTTTTGTTTCATTAATTAGCAGAGTAAGTGGGATAGTTCCATTATTCATTCGCTCTATGAAGATTTAAGGTATTGAAGAAGGCTCATTCCACACTTTAAATGTCATTGTAAAAATTCTATAAATGGAGAGGGAAAAAGGTATAGAAGATTGGGTTTAATGTGGATAGACCTAGACCATATTTAACATGTAGATTATGTCATAAATCCCCAGTGTTATCTTATGTTTTGGAGATTTGCTTTCTAATTTTTAAAAGCAGCATTGTTTTTGTTCATTAGAAATTCCTATCTTTCAAGATTTCACTTAACTAGAAAAACATGCTATGGAGTGATAAGCATCTTGAATCTTAGGAAATGCTAGACTAATCACAGATTTGAAAATTCTGGCTCACATAAGTAATAGGAAATCATGATGAAGCTAAAACAATAGTCACGTTTTTTCAAGACACTATGTAAAAAAAAAAAAAAAAAAACATGAGATCTCTGTCTTTAAAAATTTTATAAGCAGTTTGGGGCACCTGGGTGGCTCAGTCCGTTAAGCATCTGACTTCACCTCAGGTCATGGCCTCGCAGTCTGTGAGTTCAAGCCCCGCACTGGGCTCTGTGCTGACAGCTCAGAGCCTGGAGCCTGCTTCGGATTCTGTGTCCCCTCTCTCTCTGCCCCTCCCTCACTTGCACTCTGTCTCTCTCTGTCTCTCAAATATAAATAAACATTAAATTTTTTTTTAATTTTTATAAGTAATTAGGCAGTAGCCTGGCTAGAATAATTTAGCAAATTTTGGTCCTATAAAGAAAAGGTAGAGCAGAGGAACCTACTATAAGTACTTTTTACATTCAACTCTATGAGTCTATCCTTTATACAACAGAATTTAAATGCCTTTTGGGGGCAAGTTGGAAATACATCTAAATTCTCCATTATTTCCCCGATCCTATACTGATTCCTCATTCCCACTCTAATTCTGTTAAGAGAAATCCACATTAAAATGTACTGCACAAGTTGAAAAGAAGTCTGTAGGTCATTTTGTCTTTCATCTTCGTTTTACAGAAAAAGAAAATGAGGTGTACAGAAATCAAGTGATTTGTTCAAGACCACACGAGTAATTCCTTCTACAGCAAGTAGCAGAACCCAAATCTTTCTCTGGTTAGTGCATGAATCTTTCATATTTAACAAGAAAAGCAGTGGTGGTTCTGAGTTAGTCTGTGACCGAACTACAAATAATAGTTGAGGCAAAATCTATAAAAATATCCCTGTGTTACTGTTGGTGGGAATGTAAATTGGTGCGGCCCCTCTGGAAAACAGTGTGGAGGTTTCTCAAAAAACTAAAAATAGACCTACCCTATGACCCAGCAATAGCACTGCTAGGAATTTACCCAAGGGATACAGGAGTGCTGATGCATAGGGGCACTTGTACCCCAATGTTTATAGCAGCACTCTCAACAATAGCCAAATTATGGAAAGAGCCTAAATGTCCATCAACTGATGAACGGATAAAGAAATTGTGGTTTATATACACAATGGAATACTACGTGGCAATGAGAAAGAATGAAATATGGCCCTTTGTAGTAACGTGGATGGAACTGGAGAGTGTGATGCTAAGTGAAATAAGCCATACAGAGAAAGACAGATACCATATGGTTTCACTTTTATGTGGATCCTGAGAAACTTAACAGAAACCCATGGGGGAGGGGATGGAAAAAAAAAAAAGAGAGAGGTTAGAGTGGAAGAGAGCTAAAGCATAAGAGACTCTTAAAAACTGAGAACAAACTGAGGGCTGATGGGGGGTGGGAGGGTGGGGAGGGTGGGTGATGGGTATTGAGGAGGGCACATTTTGGGATGAGCACTGGGTGTTGTATGGAAACCAATTTGACAATAAGCTTCATATATTAAAAAAAAGAATAATAATAAAATATGGTTTTAATAAGTGAAAAAAAAATCCCTGTATTATGGGACATATACTCCTTTACATTATGACTTTTTTATCCGCCCCCCCCCCCATCCACACATCTCTCACCTCATGAATAAGGCCACATATCCCATTTTGTTCTAAATAGATAATTCTAGAGGATTTGTTTCTCTGAAACCATAAGTTAGACCACACCCTAGAAGATAAGTAAATGAATGTCATTCCTGGTGCGGGAAATGCGTTAAAACTTTAAACTGGGGTGTGGAAGGGTTTATTTTTCTCTGGTTTAAATGTTCTAATGTGGAACTTGCTAGCCTGTATTTATTTTAGTTCATTAGAAGCCAAAAGTTATTTTAATTGATCTGATGTAATATATTAGTCCTCAGAGTTTAAGAAATAGTGTAAAAAGATAAACTAGATCAATTGTAAATTAATACGCCATGTCAACAAATATATTTGTTGCATTTTTTTAATTTACCGGCTGGTAGACATAGGATTTCAAAAACTAAGATGTTGAGTGTAAGAGCAACTTCCCAGAATTTCACAACCTGAAATGAAATATTTCATTTAGTACTATTAATAAATCTGGAATTATAAGGAGGCAGAGACTTTCTGTATAACATTATGCCCTAGATAGGAGTTTGCATGTCTAACTGTTGAGCCATGTGATAAATACACATGGTTAATCTCTATACATGAAAGGTGTTTTCAGAGAAAACATAATTTCTATGAAAAAGATCAGACTTATGGTGGGGTGAAATGAGTCAATAGAAAATAACTGTGAAGGAAAAGCATTTCTGGAATGCCAGCATAAGGACGTTAGGAAATCTCCTTCTTCATAAAATTAATGAAAACCCTGGGGGAAATGGTCAAAATCAACTATTTTAGGACTCTGAAAATTAACCGAAGTCTTTCAATGATCCAAGGAGTATTTATTAAAACAAACAAACAAACAAACAAAAAATCTGAAGCTCAGTAAGTACAGTGAGCTTGTGGCATTTTAACTTCTTTTTTCCATATCTTCCTCCATAGTTCCAAAATCACCCTGAAGTCCAGCAGCTTTGCAACTACACTGAGAATACAAGTAGCCCAGTGGCCACTACAGGAAGCTAAACAAATCTGACTCTTTCCCCAAAAGCCCCATCTCCACATAATTAACACTAATCAGCAAGGACTGGAAAGTCCTTGGAAAGGGAGCACGCATTTACAGAGCTTGTCTCTATTTGACCCGAATCAGGGATCACTCAGTGAGGAAAATCCCATCACTAAATTGTTAGTCCAAAACAAAGACATTGTTTAATATACCAAGTAGCTACCTGAGGTGATGATACCTGTTGGGGTAACAGTAGTCTGGCCAAAAACCTTAAAAGGAAAATATGGTTAATAAGATATGCATAAGGGGCAAGCTTCATTATATTTCTTAGGATTTAGAGTGCTATAAGAATGTGCAAGGAACAGATGAGAAAGCCTCGGCTTTCTCTCGGCTTTGGCTGACCCTGATGCTCTGCACACACAGTAGGTGAAGGCTAAGGCAGAGCTATAAAGTGCCTGCATGCTCAGGGCATGCCATGAAACAAGCACAGAGACCCTCATCAAAAGATGGCGGACTTACTGGCTGAATAAATTTAAGTAAACCTCTCTCCAGCCATTACCTGACCATTAAGGCAAGAGATACCACAATAGCTGCACACCTTACAAAATTAGTCCAGGAAAGTCACTAAACAAACAGTAGCAGCAACAAAACTCTAGAGAAAAAAAGTGAATCTGATTCCTCAGTATTTACATTATGTCCATAATTCAACAAAACTTAGGAGACGTACACAGACATACACATACACTTTCTTGTACATACAAGAAAGTACAAAAGTAGATAGGAGGAAAAAAACAGTCAACAGAAATGGTGCCTGTGGGGCTCCTGAGTGGCTCAGTTGGTTAAGCGTCCAACTCTTGATTGTGGCTCAGATCACAATCTCCCAGTTTGTGGGATCAAGCCCCACATCAGGCTCCGTGCTGACATCATGGAGCCTGCTTGGGATTCTGTCTCTCCCTCTCTCTCCTCCCTTCCCCTCCTTGTGCTCTCTCACTCTCTGTCAAAAAATAAACTTAAAGAATAAATTAAAAAATAAATTGTGCCAGAGGAAATTCAGATATTGGGCTTATTAAGAGAAAGACATTAAATCAGCCGGTATAAACATTATCAAAGAATTAAAAGAAACAGTACCTAAATAATTAAGTTATGAGGACAATGTTTCGCCAATAGATAAAATCAATTAAGAGAGAGAATCTAAACCAAAAAAGAAAGAAATTCTAGAGTTCAAAATTATAATCACTAACCAAAAAATTTACCAGAGGGGCTCATCAGCAGATTTGACCTGAAGGAAGAATCATCAAACCTAAAGTCAGTTCAGACTATCCAGTCTAAGGAACAGGGAAAAAAACCAAACAAACAAAAAACAATACCACAGCCTCAAAGACATGTGGGGATACTATCAAGTGTATCAGTGTACCCATTATGAGAGTCCCAGAAGGAGAAAAGAGAGAAAAATGAGCATAAAGGTGATTTGAAGAAATCATGGCTGAAAACTTCACAAACTCAAACATTCGCTAAAAATCTAGGAAGCTCAACAAACTGAAATAAACTCAGAGATCCATGCCTACACACATCATGGCCAATCTGTTGAGTGGCCAAGTGGAGACAGAATCTTGAGAGAATCAAGAGAAAAAAAAAAGATTTACTATCAATAATGTTTACAACTCAAATTTCATCAGAAACAATGGAGACCAGAAGGCAGTGGGCTGCCAGAGAGTTCTGAAAGGCATAACTGTCAACCAGGAATCCCACATCTAGAAAACCATCCTTTAAAAAAAAAAAGTCAGAGAAAGACAAATATCCTATGACTTCACTCCTATGAGGACTTTAAGAGACAAAACAGATACACAAAAGGGAAGGGAAACAAATTATAAAAACAGGGAGGGGGACAAAACATAAGAGACTCATAAATATGGAGAAGAAAACTGAGGGTTACTGGAGAGGGTGTGGGAGGGGGGATGGGCTAAATGGGTAAGGGGCACTAAGGAATCTACTCCTGAAATCATTGTTGCACTATATGCTAACTAATTTGGATGTAAATTATTAAACACAAATTTTTAAAGGCAAAATTGGAGAAATTAAGACATTTCCAAATACACAGAAAACTGGGAGAACTTGTCATTGTCGTACCCGCCCTACTAGAAATATTAAAAGGAGTCCTTCAGAATGAAATGAAAAGATACTAAAGAGCAATGTTAATTTGTATAAAGAAATAAAAATCACTAGTAAAGTAACTACATAGGTGAATATAGAAGAATGTAAATACATTTTGTTTGTAACTCTTTCCTGTATGATTTAAGAAACAGCTGTATAAAACTATTTGTAAAACTGTGTTGAGGGGCTCATAATGTATGGAGATCCAAGTTGTATAATAAAAATAGCACAAAAGGTGTGGGGAAAAGCCATAGGTCTCTTAGAGCAAAGTTTTTCTACACTGAAGTTAAATTGGTATTAATATAAACTAGATTGTTTTAAATTTAAATGTTAATTTGAATCCTCAGGAAAAACACTAAAAAAATAACTCAAAAATACAATCAAAGACATAATTAGAAAATTAAAATAGTAGTCTAGAAAATATTTAGTACAGAAGAAAGAATGGGAAAACAGGAAAAAAAGACAGAAGACATATAGAAAATAATTAGCAAAATAGCAGATGTAAATTCTACTTTATCAGTAATTATATTAAAATAAATGGGTTAGTTGCTCTAATTAAAAGGCAGAGGTTAGAGGGATTGATAAAGTATATACTATCTACAAGAAACAGTTTAGATTCAAAGACATAAATAGATTAACATTAAAAGGATATATATAGATATATAGATATATATATGAAACAATAAACTTAAAAGGAATTAGAGTAACTACATTAATTTCACACAAAATAGGCTTTCAGATAAATTATTACTAAAAACAAAGTAAGCCATTTTATAATGAAAAAAGTTCAATCCATTAGGAAGGCATGACAATTGTAAATATATATGCACCTAACCATAGAGCCCCAGAATACATGAATCAAAAACTGATGTAATTAAAAAGGAAAATAGAAAATTTAACAATACTTGGAGGCTTCACTGCTCCACTTTCATTAATGGATAAAACAACAAAGCAGAAGATAAACAACAACAAGAAAAATTGAACAGCACCATGTGTCAGCTTGACCTCACAGACATATCTACTCAATAACAGAATAGATATTTTTTCAAGTGTCCATAGAAGTTTCTCTATAATTTACCATAAGTTATGCCTTAAAACAAGCCTCAATAAATTTAAAAAATTGAAATCATACAATACATGTTCTATAACAACAATGGAATAAAATTAGAAATCAGTAACATTTGGAAATTCACAAGTTAGTGGAACTTAATACACGCTTAAATAACCAATGAATCAAAGAAGAAATCACAATACAAATCTTAAAATACTTTTAAATAATGAACATTAATATACAACACCAACATTTATGGATGAAGCTAAACAATGCTTAGAGAAAAACTGATAGCTATAAATGCCATATTTTTTAAGAACTCAAATATATCCAATCTTATACCTTTAAAAACTAGAAAATTAAGAGCCAACTAAATCCAAAACAAGTAGAATAAATTAAATGATAAAAATTAGAACAGAAATAAATGAAATCAAGAAAAAAAAACACAACAGAGAAAATTGATGAAACCAAAGCTGGTTCTTTGAAAAGATAAATAAAAATTACACATTTTAGTTGACCTTACAGAAATGCAAGATTATAAACTAAAAATAATCTTAGGTAAATAAATAATCTAGACGAAATGGACAAATTTCTAGAAGTAAATAAACTATTAAAACTGGCTCATGAAGAAATAGAAAAATTTTATAGACCTATAACAAGTAAAGAGACTGGATTAATAATTTAAAAACTTCCTGCAAAAAAAAAAAGCTCAGGCCCAGATGGCTTACTGATGAATTCTACAAAATATACGAAGAGTCAACACTAATTTTTCTTTTTTTTAACACTAATTTTTCATAAACTCTTCAAAAATATAAAAGAATAGGGAACACTTCCCAACTAATTGTATAAAGCCAGTATTAACTAACTCTGAGACTGAACCAGAGAAAACATCACAAGAAAACTATAAACCAATGTCCCTTATGAATACAGATGAAAAACTTCTTAACAAAATACTAACAAACTGAATTCAGCATCCTATACAAGGATTCTACACCATACCAGGTGGGGTTTATCCCAGGAATGTAAGGTTGGTTTAATGTCAAAAATTCAGTTAATGTACCACACTATATCAATAGCATAAAGGATTCAAAAAAATTATCTCAAAGAATACAAAAATAGAAAAATAAAACCATTTATTGAAAACTACCAACAAACTAGGAAATAGGCATTGATTTTTAAAAAAACACACACAACTAAAATCACACTTAATGGTGAAGGATTCAGTGTTTACCCCCAACATCAGAAACAGGATATCTACTCTCACTCTATCAGCTCAATGTTATAATGCAGTTTCTATCCAGGGAAATTAGGTAAGAAAAAGAAAAGATATCCATATTGGAAATGAAGAAGTAGAATTATTTCTATGCATAGATCATATGATCTGATATATAGAAAATCCTAAGGAATCCACAGAGACACTGTTAGAATTTTTAAAAAAAATTAACAAGTTTTCAGGATACGAGATCAATTGGCTATACTAGAAACAAATAACCCAAAAATGAATTAAGGAAACAATTCCATTTCAATAGCATCAAAAAGAATAAAATGAATAAATTTAACAAAAGAAGTGTAAGACTTGTACACTGAAAATCATAAAACAAAGAAAGTTTAAAGACTTAAATAAATGCAAAGAAATCTCATGTTCACGGATAACAAGACAACATTCTTGCTATGACAATATTCCCCAAACTGACCTACAGATTGAGTATATTTCATATTAAAATCCTAGCTGTCTCTTTTAAAGAAATTGACAGAGTGATCCTAAAATTCATTTGAAAATGCAAGAGATGTAGGAGTCCAAACGTTCTTGAAAAAGAACAAAGCTGGAGAAATTAAATTTCCTGATTTCAGTACTTACTACAAAGCTACAGTAATCAAGACAGTCTGGTACTGGCATGTAGATATTCATGTAGTTCAATGGAATGGTATTGAGAGTGTAGAGGTAAACTCTTAAATTTCTGGTCACTTGATTTTCAAAACTGGGTGTTAAGATAAATCAATAGGTAAAGAGTAATCTTCAGCAATGGTATTGGGACAACTGGCTATTCACATGCTAAAGAATGAAGCTGGATCCTACTTCACATCATACACAAAAATTAATTCAAAATTGATAAACTTAAATGTAAATTTTTAAGCACTAGGGTGAGACTATGATTTCTTAAATATGAAACCAAAAGCATGAGGAAGAAAAGAAAAAATAGATAAATTGGACTGTGTCAAAATTTAAAGCATTTATGCTTCAAATGACGCTATCAAGAAACTAAAAAGACAACTCACAAAATGAGAAAATATCTGCAAATCATATACCCAAGAAGGGATTTCTTTTCCTATTTTTAAAACTGGAAGTTTGTATCCTTTGGCCATCTTCATTCATTTTGCCCACCACTTACCCTCTGCCTCTGAAAACGACCAGTCTATTCTCTGTATCTATCAGCTCATTTTTGGTGTTGTTGTTGTTGTTGTTGTTGTTGTTGTTGTTGTTGTTGTTGTTTTTAGATTCCACATATAAGTGAGACCACATGATATTTGTCTTTCTCTGACTTATTTCACTTAGCATGATGCCCTCAAGGTTCATCCATGTTGTCACAAATGGCAAGATTTCCTTTTTTATAGCTGAACAATATGCCATTGTGTATCTAATACCACAATTTCTTTATTCATGCATTTATGAATGAACCCTGAAGTTGTTTCCTTCCCTATCTTGGCTGTTATAAATAATGCTGCAATAAAAATGTAATGCGTATATCTCTTGGAATTACTATTTTAATTTTCTTCAGATAGATACCCAGAAATGGAATTGCTGGGTCACATTTTAATTTGTTGAAAAAACCTCTATACTATTTTCCATAGTGGCTGCCCCAGTTTATTTTCTCATCAACAGTGCACAAGTGTCCCCTTTTCTCCACATCCCACCAACACTTGTAACTTCTTTCTTCTCTTTTTGATACTAGCCATCCTGACACATATGAGGTGATAGTTTCCTGTGGTTTTGTTTTGCATTTTCCTGATGATAATATTGCACATCTTATCATGTGTCTGTTGGTCATCTATATGTCCTCTTTAGAAAAATGTCTATTCAGATCTTCTGCCCATCGTTTAGATTGTTTTTTTGCTGTTGAGTTCTGTGAGTTCTTTATATATTTTGGATATTAACTCCCTGTCAGATATATAATTTGCAAATATTTTCTCCCATTTAGTAGGTTGCCTTTTCATTTTGTTGATTATTTTCTTTGCTTCAAAGAGGCTTTTAATTTGATATAGTCCCACTTGTTTATTTTTGTTTGTGCTGCCTTTGCTTTTGGTGTCAAATCCAAAGAATCATCATCAAGACCAATGGAAAAGAGCATATCACCTATATTTTCTTCTAAGAGTTGTATGGTTTCGGGTGAATGTTCGAGTCTTTAATCCATTTTGAGTTCATTTTTGATGTAGTGCAACTAAGCCAAGTTAGTGGTCCAGTTTCATTTTTTGCATGTAGCTGTCCAGTTTTCCCATTACCATTTACTGAAGAGACGGTCCTTTCCCTATTATATATTCTTTGGTCTTTGTCATAAATTAATTGACCATATATGCATGGGTTTATTTCTGAGCTCTCTGTTCTGTTCCATTGATCTATGTGTCTGTCCTTCTGCCAGTGCTACCCAGTTGTGGTCACTATATCTCTGTAACATAGTTTGAAATCAGGGACCATGATGTCTCCAGCTTTGTTCTTCATGCTTAAGATTGTTTTGACTATTAAGGAATTTTGTGGTTCCATACAAATTTTAGGGCTGTTCTGTTTCTGTTAAAAAAAATGACATTGGAATGTCAATAGGGATTGCATTAATTCTATAGATTATTTTGGGTAGCGTGGACCTTTATCAGTTCTTCCAACATGTGAGCATGAAATATCTTTAAATTTATTTGTGTCTTCAGTTTCTTTCATTAGTGTCATAATATTCAGGGTACAAGTCTTTCACCACCTTGACTAAATTTTTTCCTAGGTATCTTATTCTTTTTGATGAGATTGACAAATTTTACGTAGCCACAATATGTAAAGAACTGCTAAAACTCAATAATAAAAAGGAGGGATAATCCAATTAAAAATTGGGCAAAGGGTTTGAGTAGGTTTTTCTCTAAAAAAGCCGTACAGTGGAAAACAAACACATGAAAAGATGCTAACGATATTAGTAATTAGGTAATAAAAATCAGAACAACAATGACATTGCTCTCCACACCTATTGGGATGGCTATAATCAAAAAGAGATAATAACAAGTGTTGGCCAGGATGTGGAGAAGTTGGAGCCCTCATAATTTGCTGGTGAAATTATAAAATTGTCCAGCCACTTTGGAAAATGGTTTGACAGTTTCTTAAAACGTTAAACATTGAGTTACTATTTGACCTAGGATTTCACGTCTAGGTGTATATCCAAGAGAAATAAAAATATAATACATCCACGCAAAAACTTGTGCCTGAGTGTTTATAGCAGCATCATTATTAGTAGCCAAAAGTGAAACAACCTAAATCAACTGATATATGTGTTATGTGTGGTATAGTCATCCCATGAAATATAATACCCCATTAAAGTGGAATGAGACAGCAGGTACATGATACAACATGGATAAACTTTGAAAACAGTATTCTAATTGATAGAGGTCTGTCACAAAAGACTGTACATTTATGATTCCATTTATTTGAAATGTCTAGAAAAAGCAAATCCATAAGTATAGAAAGTAGCTTAGTGGTGGCCAAAGGGAAGGGAGAAGGGGGAAAGGAGAGTGATTGCTAATGGTTGTGGGATTTCTTTTAGGGGTGATGTAAAGAAGTGATAGTCATACAACTATGTGAATGAACTGAAAACACTGAATTATGTACTTTAAAGTGGTTATGAATTGTATTTCAATAAAGCTGGTATTTAAAAAAAGACTTTTAAAAAATTCCACCTCATAGCTAAGACCTAAATGTAAACAAAAACAAAAAGTAAGTCAGGAAGTGAGAAATTTTAAATGTCAATAAAAGACATGATCACCCCAAAAATGAAAAATATAATACAACATAATATAGTACAATACAATATAAATAGGATATAATGATATGATATGAGAATACTAGACTAGAGTATGATGTGATGTGACATGTCTCTAGGGTAGATGTTGAAAATGTAGCTAGGAAAAGGTCACACCAACTGGCTTGGAAATTGATCTCATAACCAGTGTTCTGGGAATCAGAGAGGTGAGACAATTATCTGGTTTGTCTTCTGCCTTACTCCAATTCTTTTTCTTGGTGTTATCATGGGATGAACCTATCCAGAACTACCAATCATTCTTTGGTGAAAGCCAGGTCTTAAAAAGTGAACCATGTTGGGCTAGAAGCATTAAGCCTTGGACTACCCTCCATTGTAGGGCATGCCTTCAAACTCAGTCAGCTAGCACTTATTTTTTTTTCTTAAATATTTATTTATTTTTGAGAGAGAGAGAGAGAGAGAGAGAGAGAGACAAAGTGTGAACAGGGAAGGGACAGGCTCCAGGCTCTCAGCTGTCAGCATAGAGCCCGATGCGGGGCTTGAACTCACGAACCGTGAGATCATGACCTGAGCTGAAGTTGGACGCTTCACCAACTGAGCCAGCCAGGTGCCCCATCTAGCACTTAATTTTTTAATGACATGCAACAGTAATATTAGAGTCTACTTAAAATACTTCTTTTTTTTTCATTTCTGTTAATTATTCATTTCATAGCTGGAACCCTGTATCTTCCAGTTCGTTCACCCATTTCACTCACCGCTCCATCCTCCTCCCCTTTGGCAACTATCCTTTTGTTCTTTGTATTTATGGATCCGTTTCTGTTTGTTTGTTCGTTTTAAAATACCTTTTTGTATTTAATTTCTTTATAAATATAAGCAAATATACATACACATAATTGAGAATACCTCATGCCTATGCATATGTTCCATATATACGTAATTTTACATAAATGCACAAGCATGAGTATATACATGCCTGTTTCAAGTGTAATTCCTTGCTTGGTTCTTCCTTCCCTTATGCTTCCCTCTTCACTGACATCAAATACCTTCCCCCACATAATCCATGTTAAAAATCTAATATTATTCATATTTTTTCTGTTACTGTAATCCTATGTGGTTATGCTTAGTCACACACTGGGGATTATCTTGGTTTTTAAAAATGAAGTCATGGTGCACTGCTTTTCTACATCTTGATTTTCATTCTAAAATACCTTGTGAAAATTCTTCCAAGATATCTGATACAGCTTTAATTCATTCTTTCAAAGCTGCATAATAGTCGTGTCCATTCTGGGACTGTGCTGTAGCATATTCAGTCATTATCTCACTTTGGGGACGTTCATTTTGCTTCTGCTTTTTTCCTACTATGAAAAATGCTATAGTAAACAGCTCCTATCTTTGGAAATATATGACCTTTGTATGTTTTTGTTTCTAGAGCATAAATTCCCAGGAATAAAATGAATATATGTATCTGTATATACACATATGTAATTTTATATACACGTAAAAGCCAATGGATGTTTCCAGAAAAACTAATACTTTATATATCTATCTCAATGTATACGTGTATACTTTTCCCACATCCCCACTGATAACAGGGACTGTAGTTCTTTTTTCATTTTTACTATGTCTTTGTTATGTATTAAATTAGTTAATCTTTCATCCTTTACAAATTTACAAAGAAAGTTACCAGATTGCTTAACCAAAAAGGGAGAAGATTTGTTATTCAATTATACAAAATTATCAAGACATTTTTTTCCCTTTATCTCCTTCAGCATTCCCTCCTTCTTCTTAACTTTATTCTCAGGTTGGCTCTCCCCTTTCGGTCACAAGATGGTGGCCAGCAACTCCTGGAGCTACCTTCTTTCAGGTTGAGATCCCACAAGAAAGAAACAATTCAGTTTTAGCATTCCCAGCCTTGTGGTTTTATTTTTGTAAATGAGAGAGAGAGAGAACGTGAGTGGGGGAGAGATACAGAGGGAGAGAAAGAGAATCTCAAGTAGGCTCCATGCTCAGTGCAGAGGCCAACATGGGGCTGCATCCCATAACCCCGGCATCATGACCTGAGCCAAAATCAAGAGTTGGAAGCTCAACTGACCGGGCCACCCAGGTGCCCAACCAAGAATTAGTTTTGAGGTGTCCTTTCATTAAATCAACTGAAGACATCTTGGACATAACACTGGGTGATTGGGGAAATGGGATGCTTTGATTGGCTTACATCTGGTCACATGTTCTACTTTAGGACTAGAGAGAGAGCCTCAGCCAGACTATCCGAGATGGAGGAAAGAACACTTCCTCCAAAAATATCATGGTTGTTGCCAAAAGAAGAGACAGTGGCAACACAAATGTCCACTACATCTTTCTTAATATGCAAAGTATGATTGCGTGCCTCTTACTCATATTGCAATTGCTACAAAAGGATTTGTTCATCATAAGTTAGTGATGGTTCACCCCTTTACACAGCTGTAAATGTCAAAATTACAAATTAAACTTCTCTTGAAAAATTTGCTAAAGTATATTATATCTTAAATGATAATCATATCATCTTGTATGTTCTTATTCAGAGAAATCATGAGGAGTGTCATTATAATATGCTATATTCCAAAATAATTAGAGTCTATGAGAAATATAGAGCTATTGGCTTTTAATGATCTTTTCTTAATTTCTTAATCTTATTTATATCTCTATTTATTTTTCTTCATGATATTATGTACCCATTTCTAGCTTTTTCCATTTCACCTCTCCCAACGTGGAAACCTGCCATTTGTAATATGTAAGTTGTCAGAGAATAAGAGATAATATTCTCTGGATGGAAACCTAAGGTATTCCACCATATCAAAGTCTACTAGCTTCAGAGAAAAAGGTCCTGGGTCATGCCAAGTCAGTCTATTTTGTTTTTGTTTTTTTTTTTTTGATGTTTATTTTATTTCTTATTGAGAGAGAGCGTGAGTGGAAAAGGGGCAGAGAGAGCGTGAGACAGCATCTGAAGCAGACTCCAAGCTATCACCACAGAGCCCTACGCGAGGCTCAAACCTCGCATTAGATCATGACCTGAGCTGAAGTTGGACACTTAACTGACTGAGCCACCCAGGTGTCCCGCACCAAGTCAATCTGGGTCACAATTGTGTGTGAACAACTAGAGGCTCACTTGTTTATTGAATGGATAAACGTATTTAAGGTACTCAGAGGTCTTTTTTGCTTACTTTCTGGCCTTTAGCTCTATCAGAGGTAAGTGAGGTTATCAGGTAACTTAGGATAATTGAGGTGTGTGTGTGTGTGTACACATGTACATGTAATATATTGTGTAGTATAAATATGCAGGTATAACAGGAGCACAGACTCTGGAATCTATGTCCAAACATGGCTTCTGTAGTTACCAGCTGTATGATCTGGAGGAATACACTAAGCCTCTCTGTGTCTTAGGGCCCCTGCTAAAATGGCAATAATAATGGTATCTACTTCAGAGAGCCGTTGTGAAAATTGAGATCATCTTTGTGAAACTCAGCAGAGTGCCCCATATGTAATGTGTTCAATTAGTAATAGTTGATATTATTTGTTTACTTTTTCCTCTCCACTGGATTGTGAGCAACGATACTCCCAAACCCAGCACAGTGCCTTATTCATGCTAGGGGACGCATAAATAGTGAATAAATTACTAGAAACTACAAGGTACTTTTCTTCTGTTCATAGATATGTACATGCATATTTACGCCATCTCAGACAGGAACTGCTAGTCTTAAATATTGCTGGAATAGGAATCAGTAGGAATAAAATGAAATGAAACTGTATATGCCTGGATTTATAATAAAGCCATCATAATTCCTGAAAATCGTGCCGAGAAATCCCTGAATTATGCTTTCCTGTTTCCTTTTAATAGGTGACTCATTTTCCTGGTCAAAAATTCTTCTTCTGGCAGTATTTTGCATAGAGAGACTATAATTTTCAGAAAGATAAGGCAATTAAGAGGGAAAAGAACGTTTAACAGTTTGAATGAAGAAATAGTGAAAGTTTTCTTTTTAGAGCTGTTCAGATTCTGATTTGAGAACTGTTCAGAGTTTAAATAACATTGACTCAGGTTACCTGGGGACTCCTTCCAGAGCGCACTGACCCTGTGATGTCTTTGGAATGTCTTCACTACATTTTATACTATCCTCTCTTCCCCCATAGGTACACTCCCCCCGAGCCCTCAGAAGTATCAGGCTTTATCTTAAAAATCAAACAAAAAGAAAATCAAGATTATACAGAGATGTTAAGAACCAAAGCTTTGCCTTCAACTTTCAATCCTCTTATTAATACCCATGTCATGACTCTTGTTGAGAAAAAGGTTTAGTGTCACTGTCCTCAATCAGTGTTCTTTCATTCACTTTCATTAGGAGCCATGTTTTCCTGACAAAGGATAACAAATGGACACTGTTGGTCCCTAATGTGCTTTTGACTACAGATCCTGCACCATTTCTCTGGGAAGGAATTGCAATTATTTGTCATTTTAATATGACTTGGCAAGGAGGTCCAAAAAACATGGCTATTATTCATCAATATGTATATTTTGTACTTATATTAATATTAGAATGTCATGATTACTCGTCTCACATTGTATGAGCAAGATAAAATTACACCATGTAAAAAATGCATGAAATTCTCTTAGGCTGCACTCGTATAGGAAAAGTAAAGGTAATTTAAGAGCTTGCACCATTTATATGCTAAAAGCTGCCATTTATTATTGTTAGTGGAGAAATACTTTTACCTTTGCACTAATGAGTAATGTATCAATATGTTTCCGCTGTTAATTGGAAATAACGTAGCTAATACTAAAACTCCAATCTTTTAAAGTATATTTATTCATCCTTTTACATTCTGTAATGTTCTAGTGTCTGATATTTCTATCATGTTAGATAATGTAAATGTAATCTTGATACTAGAATATAACTCTTTAGTTCTGAGTTCTTTCAGAGGCTTTTGCATAGAAGGTTAGTTTTGAAACCTTTCAATTCCAGAACTAGCTTTGGAAACTGTAACTACTAATAGTTTATCAGCCAACCTCTTCTCAATGAATAATAGTTCATCTTGTATCATATCTGTGATGAAACAAGCCCATATCCAGTTCTGGTTAGCTTAAATTTTTCTGTAATTCTGTCAGTCCTCTTTTTCTCATTGGAAGCAGGAGCTAAGTAAAATTCAAGTGCATCGCAAATTAGCACATAACCAATTTTTTTAAGTTGCTACCTGCTAACAGAATGGAAGTTAAGTTTACTAGAATTAAGGACAACACACACACACACACATTTGTACTGTAATAAAAACCAGAGAAAGGCCAATCGAGTAGGCTCTCACCCTTCTTTTTTAATTTTTTTTAATGTTTGTTTGTTTGTTTTTGAGAGAGACAGAGACAGAATGCAAGTGGGTTGGGGCAGAGAGAGGGGGAGGCACAGAATCTGAAGCGGGCTCCAGGCTCTGAGCTGTCAGCACAGAGCCCAACGCGGGGCTCAAACTCACAGGTCGTGAGAGCGTGACCTGAGCCCAAGTCGGATGCTCAACCCACTGAGCCGCCCAGGCACCCCAAGGCTCTCACCCTTCTAACGTGAATAAAACCTATATCATCATAGCTCGAAGTAAAATTAAACTTTTATTCATTCAACTATTATTTACTAAGTGTCTTGCAAAAAGACAGGTACATTCTTTTAATCATCTACTATATACAAGAGACAATACTAAGGCCTGATTTGAGCTTATAAAGCTCAGATAGTTGAGGAGCAGACAACAGCCTCTTCCTTTAGAAAGAAAGCAATGGACAAAACTCACAGCAAAGCATCTTGCTTGTTTGTGTTTGTGGGCAGGATGGGTAAGGTAGAAGAAAGGAAAAGACTAGTATTTAAGAGCATTGCCAAAACCCACCTATAAGATAACTGGAATAAAATAAATTGAGAAATATGTACATTCAAGAATATTCATCCCATTATTTATAGAATAAGGAATTCGTTAAGCAAAATATAGGTTATCTATACAATAAATTACCTGAAATGATCTTTTAAAATAACTGTAGTTATGAAAACACTTAGAGCCATGTCTTAAAGGTGTATTTTTAAATGTGGAGATGTGAAAATACTTCGAGTGAAAATAGATTTTTTAAAAGAATGCACACACATATATAAGAACACAGATATACACATGTATAAAGCATAATGCTACAAGATATTTACCAAGTGACAAGATTATGAGTGATGTTAATTTTCTTCTTTATACTTTTTTATATTACCCAGATCTTCTGCAATGAATGTGTTACTTCATCAGAAAAAAAGTCACTTAAAAGGCATACTAAAATATTAATTAGAAGATTATTTTTTAATGTTTAGAATTTAAAACTTTTATTTTTACAACTCAATACCGGATTAAATTATAGATTTCTGTTGAATGTATCAGGAGGCTTAAAGCTGTGCTAAAAAAACTTTTGGCCCTTCTTAATGGTATTTTAAATATCGACACTTAAATTTTTAAACTATCTATATGAAAGGCTAAGCATTGTAGGAGGTATATTAAAAACTTGCTTTTATCCTGAAGAAATCACAGAACCTCTGGGAAATACAAAAACAATAGTTATTTTTTAGGGAAACATAAACAATGTAACCTAGATTTTTTTCTTTTAATTGGGACCCTCCAAGTGTCAAATCTGAAACATAGATGGAGTCGAAAAGTGTTGAAAATTACTGTTTCTACTGTTGTACTGAGTGACTCTGAAGGAGACCATGACTCATGAATTACACTACACATCACATGACAACATTTCCTCCAACATGTTCTTTGAACATCTCTTCTTTTCCTCCTCCAATTTCTACCTCCAGCTCTCTCTCCCCCTTAGGTGTCTTTATGGCTTTCCACCTGTCTTCAAGATCTCTCTGCTCAAGCATCTCCATCCTTCTCCTTCTTCTCAGATCATTCCCATCCTACCACCTCTAGAAAACTCTATTCCATTTCTCTAGGCAGATCTGGGCAGATTTTTAGTCTTTCTTGAATTCTTTTGGTTCCCTTCTCCACTGTCCATCCCAGCCAGCACCTGTTTGTTCATCTGTAAAAATGTGAATATTAATATCAACCTCAGAAAAGATAAGTAAACTAGCTTTTCGTGTAATCCACATTCGGTAAATATTACCTTCCCTAATGGTGACAGCTCTGTTTTAATCCTATGAGTCTCTTCTCAACCAAAATACAAGATGGTGCATTAAGAGCCTTTCTGTCCCCATCACCCTTTGTGAAATCAAGTGCAAACAAAAACCAACAAATAAAATTCTAATTTCAATAAAATAGGAAATAGTCACAACATTAAACAACAATTCTGAAGAGTAGCTACCAGATACAGTAAAATTTGTAGTCAAGTGAGTGAGATATTGGTTGGAGAAATAGATCTTCGATATCCCATGCATCTTGTTTGACAGAATCTCCAAGTATAGGTGAAAATTTTCTGAAGGGCCCAGACAGGACCTTTTTTGTAGAAGAGAAAGATTTCATCAATATCTATGAATTGCATTCAACACTGAAAATGGCAGAAAAGGTAAGACTAAGAGAAAAACCTCAGAGATCTTTTATATAGAAGAAAATGTGTGCAAAATCCCTTATTGTGCAAAAACCATAAGAAAATGCTTTCTTAGATATGTGACCAAAAGTACAGGCAACCAAAGGAAAATACAGATAAATAGGAGTAAATGATAATGCATGGGGCACCTGGATGGCTCAGTTGGTTAAGCATCTGACTTCGGCTCAGGTCATGATCTCAGAGTCTGGGGGTTCAAGGCCTGCATCACGCTCTGTGCTGGCAATTCAGAGCCTGGAGCCTGCTTTGGATTCTGTATCTCCCTCTCTTTCTGCCACCCATGGTTTGTCTCTCTCCCTCTCAAAAATGAATACATTAAATTTTTTTTTAATTAAAATGTAAACCTTTAGTACTTCAAAGGATACCATCAGGAACATGAAAAGACAATTCAAAGAATCAGAGAAAAGTTTTACAAATCTGATAAGGAACTTGTAAAATA
Organism: Acinonyx jubatus; assembly: GCF_027475565.1. NCBI lineage: Eukaryota > Metazoa > Chordata > Mammalia > Carnivora > Felidae > Acinonyx > Acinonyx jubatus. The sequence continues at coordinate 14,528,502 of NC_069387.1, read as the reverse complement.
TTTAAACAATTTTATAGCGCAATAATAAAGAGGCAAATAACCCAATTAAGAAGTGAGCAATGACCTGAACAGATGTTTTTTCAAAGAAAATATACAAATGGCCAACAAGCACTTGAAAAGATGCTAAACATCATTATGTATCAGGGAAATTTAGGTCAAACCGCAATGAGATCCCACTCCACAACCACTAGGATGACCATAATCAAAACAAAGAAAAAAAGATAATAACAAGTGTATTGTCAAGGATATGGAGAAATCAGAACCCTTATGCATGATTAGTGAAAATGTGAAATGGTACAGCCGCTTTGGAAAACAAGGTGGGAGTTCTTCAAGAGATTAACATAACTACCACATGACTCGCAATTCCACTCACGGGAATATACCCAAGAGATATAAAAATGTGTGTCCACACAAAAACTCGCACACAAATGTTCATAGTAGCATTACTCATAATAGCCAAAAGATTGAAATAACCCAAATGTCCATCAGCTAATGAATGGATAAATGAAATGTGGCACATCCATGCAATGGAATATTGTTAGGTAATAAAAAGAAATAAAATACTGATACCTGCTACAACGTGAACAAACCCTTGAAGACATTATGCTAAGTGGAAGAAGCCAGTCACAAAGGACCACATGTATGATTCCATTTATATGAAATATCCAGAATAGGTAAATCTATAGAGACAGAAAGTATATTAGTGACTTCGTAGAGCTGGGGTGATGGGAGAATTGAGGATGAAATTAAAAGTGTGGAGGACCTTTTGGGGATGATGAAAATGTTCCAAGATGGACTGCGGTCATGGTTCCACAATTCTGTGGATACATTTAAGCCCATCAATTTCACGTTTTAAGTGGGTGAATTGTATGGCACTTAAATTACATCTCGGTAAGGCTTATTAAGAAGAAGAAAACAGATAATTTCAGTCACTCAAGATATCTAGAATACAGTGTTTTATTAGTTATAGGTGTACAATATAATGACTCAAAAGTTCTGTACATTTCTGGGTGCTCATGAATGAAAGTATACCTTTAATCCTATTTATCTATTTCATCCATCCCTCCACCCACCTCCCCTCTGGCAGCTACCAGTTTGTCTGTATTTGTCTGATTTTTTCATCTCTTTTTTTGTTCTTTGTTTTTCTTAAATTCCACATAGAAGTGAAATCATCTGACTGACTCATTTCACTTAACATTATACCCTCTAAGCCTATCCATGTTGTTGCGAATGGTAAGATCTCATCCTTTTTATGGCTGAGTGATATTCCATTATGTATATATACCACATCCTTTGTATACATTCAGCTATGGATGGACACTTGGCTATTTACCCGAGGAAAACAAAAACACTAATTTGAAAAGAATATATGCAGCATTATTTACAATAGACAACATACGGAAGCAATCCAGAGGTCCATCCATAGATAAATGGATAAAGAGGTCTTCTTTTAAAGGGAGGAAAATGGACTTTGTGACAAAAATCCCCAAATCACTATTCCGTCCATGTCACTTCTATTTTGTCTGTCCATCCGACCTACAGGACCCCTTCAGATCTAGATTTCTCTTTCAGTGCCCTCAGGCATCAGCATGTCATTTCTAAGTCAGGTTTGTGTGCAGGAAAATCCTGAAGTCACTTCCTCGAGGTCCCTCCAGCACAGAAATATCATTTTTGTGCTCTTATATCAGGCTTTTAAGTGCTTTCAAGTCTTCTGCCTAGACTAGTCACGTAAAGGCCTTCTCCTCTGAGTTATTTTGTTGTTTGTTTGGGGGTTTGTTTGTTTGTTTGTTTGTTTGTTTTACCTCCCAAGCTTCTACCCAGGAAGGAAAAGAACAAGTACTCTGTGCAATTAGATTTCCCCAAACGTTATCAAGAATATGTTACATGTACTCTCTCTCCTGGAGCCTAACCAGGTGACCCAAGAGAGACAGGGTTCAGGACCCCATCAGTCACTTAAGATGTTTTGCTTTCTCTTACACACTCCTCTTCTCATTGCCCAAGGAATCAAAATTATGTATCAGGAGAAGGAATATCTGATGTTTACATCTTTGTTTTGTTTTCCCAAACTTGGGAGCTTTCTCAAAGACTATCCTCCTTTCTCACAGGCTTATATCTCTGAAACTCAGTACTTGGGAAGATACATTTATCTATTTATTTTCATTCTTCTGTGTCATCTCTATCATCCTTTCGACTACCATCCATTGCTTCTTGAATGAAGAAGCATCACAGTTTAAAAGAAATTTCACGGCAAGAAATAGTTGATTCGTGTTTCCAAATTACATAATTCTCTGATCACATAATTCTTTATATAATCAATAGCTAATTAGAAAACACAATAAAAGAAAGATCTCATTTATATTGGCAATGGTAGACATAAAATTTCTACTAATAAAATTAGCAAGAAATATATAGAATCTACACTAAAATTTTTAAAAAAATGCTTCAGAGCTCTGCATGGGAACATAAAAGGAAGGCTAGAATAAATAGAAGAATACACCTTGTTAATGAATAAGGTTCAATACTTTTAAAATGCCATTTTTCCAAAGAAACTCTATGAAATTAACTAACCCCAAAGCAAATACCAATAGAGTTTTTCCGTATGAAAAACTCATTCTAAAGTCCTGTGGAAGGACAGTTATGGGATCGAGCCAAGAAATTCTGGGGGAAGAAACAGTAATGAGGGATGGATAACCCAGCTAGGTATTAAAAGTATTCACAGAACTATAGTAATTAAAATAGTTCAGGACCTCCCAGTAATGACAAGAGATTAATGAGACAGAATAGTGAATTTAAAATACGTCTAACTACTCATGGGTGTTTCATACATTATAAGGATGGCATTTCAAATAGGTGAGGAGAAGGTGGGTTTTTCAGTCAGTAGTTATGGGAAAATCCGTATCTGAAAAAAAAAATTAAACAGAATTCCTACATCTCTCTTTATTAAAAATACAAGTTGACTAAATGTTCAAAGATAAAAATATGAAGCCATAATGTAGGAGAAAACTAAGATAAAATTTTTGTATACTCCTAAAGTAAGAAAAGTCTTTCTAAATAAGACACAGGACCTAAACTCCATTTTGAAAAGATTGAAATAATTACATAAACATTTAAAATTTAAGTATGGCAAATCTTAAAAGTCAAAGGCAAACCAAATGACAAACAAAACGCAGGTGTCCTATGTATATACAAATCTAATTTTAAAAACCTAATAGAAATATTGGCCAAAAAGGGGAAAGACTATTTCATAGAAAAAGAAATACAAAGTAAAGTTTAAAAAAATAAAATAATCCTGAACAACTTGGAAGGGACCAGTGGCGGCCCAAATATCTAGTAACAGAGTCATACAGCTATTCATGGAGACTTAGGTTACTTCCATATCTCAGCTATTGTAAATGCTGCTATAAACACACGATGCATATTTTTTAAATGGGTGTTTTTGTTTTCTTTGGGTAAACACCCAGTAGTAGAATTATTGGATCATATGGCGTTTATATATTTAGCTTTGTGAGTCATCTCCACACTATTTTCCACAGTAACTGTACTGATTTACATTCCTCCCAACAGGGTACAGAGTTCCTTTTTTCCTCACATCAAAGTACAGCATAAGTAATATAATCAGTGCTATGGTAATAGTGTTGTATGGTAACAGATGGTAGCTACTCTTGGGGTGACTATAGCATAATGTGTAAACTTGTTGAAATACTATGTTGTACACCTGAAACTAATATAACACCGCGCTAATGTAACTCACATAAACATTTTATTTTCTGACAAAAATTCTCAAAACATTTTTTTTAAGTCCTGCCGTATCAAACTCTGGATATAAACTATGAATTCACCATTTCTCCATGGCTTGCTGTAATTCCCTGAAGTACCAAAGATTTTGTTGCGGTTACTACTAATACCTGTGATCTTTCTCCTAACCAACATGTTTAACATAGGTGTGTGTTTTAGATATCAGGGTAATATTAAGCTCATTCAACATTGGTGGCAACTGAAAATAAATCACTCAAACAAATCATCCCGTTTTTATTGAAGAATAAATGACAGACACTATCCTATTAGTTTTGGTGTGCGTCATAGTGACTTGATATTTTTGTGCCTGTGAAACGGTCCCCATGATAAATCTAGTTACCATCTGTCACCATACAAAGTTGTGACAATATTGTTGATTATATTCCCTATGCTGTACATTACATCACCGTGGCTTACTTATTTTATAACTGAAGGCTTATACTGCTTAATCCCATTCGCCTATTTTGCCTTCCCCCAGTCCCACCCACTTCTGGTAACCAACAGCTCATTTCCTGTATCTATGAGTCTGTTTCTGTTTTGTTTCTTCCCTTGTTTTAGTTTTTTAGATTTCACATATCATGCTGTATTTGTCTTTTTTGTCTGACTTATTTCACTTAGCATAATACCCTCTAGTTCCATTTACATTATTGCAAATGGCAAGATTTCATTTTTATGGCTGAGTAATATTCCGTTACAAATATCTCCTACATCTTTTTGACCCATTCATCTTTTGATGGACACTTAGGTTGCTTCCATATCTTGGCTGTTGTAAATAAGGCTGCAATAAACATAGGAGTGCATATGTCTTTTCCCGTTGGCGTTTTTGTCTTCTGTGGATAAATAACCCGAAGTGGCATTGTTAGATTACATTTTATTTTTTATTTTTTGAGGAGCCTCCGTACTATTTTCATAACGGCTGCACCAATTTACAGTCCCACCAGTAGTGCAGAAGGATTCCCTTTTCTCAACATATTCACCAACACGTTATTTTTTACTTTTGATAATAGCTCATCTGACCAGTGAGAGGTGATATCTCAATTGTGATTTGGATTTACATTTCCCTGATTATTAGGGATATCGAGCATCTTTTCATGTGCCTGTTGGCCATCTGTATGTCCTTTATTGGAAAAATGTCTATTCAAGTCTTCTGCCCATTTCCAAATTGTATTGTTTTGTTTTGTTTTTAGCAAATTGTGCAAGTTTTGTTATCTTTTGGATATTAACACCTTATTGGATGTATGCTTTACATCCACCATTTAATAGATTGTCTTTTCATTTTGTTGATGATTTTCCTCACTGTGCAAAGGTTTGCAGTTTGATGTAGTTCATTGGTTCATTTTAGCTTTTGTTGCCTTTACCTAAGGAGACTGGTCCAAAAAAATACTGCTAAGACTCATGCCAAAGCTTACTCCTTTTGTTTCCTTCTGATTTTTATGGTTTCAGGTTCTAAATTTAAGTCGTTAATCCATTTTGAATTGATTTTTGTATATAGTGTAAAACAGTGCTCCAGTTTTGTTCTTTTGTGAGTAGCTCTTCACTTTTCCTAGCACCATTTATTGAAAAGACTGTCTTTTCCTCATTGCATATTCTTGTTTCCTTTGTCATAGATTAATTGGCCAAATATGCATGGTTTTATTTCTGAGTTCTCTATTCTATTTCATTGATTTATGTGTCTCTTTTCATGCTAACACAATATTGTTTTGATTACTATACCTTTTTAATATAATTTGAAATCTGGGCATGTGATATCTCCAGCTTTATTCTTTCTCAAGATTGATTTGGCTTTGGGTCTTTTGTGGTTCCACAGAAATTTTAGGATTTTTTATTCTAGTTCTGTGAAAACTGCCATTGCAGTTTTGATGGAGGGCATTATTGAATCCGCAAAATGCTGTGTGTAGTATGGACATTTTCACAACGTTAACTCTTCCAATTCATAATCACATGATATTTTGCTATTTATTTGTGTCACCCTCACTCTCTTCCATCAGCGCCTTACAGTTTTCAGAGTATAGGTCTTTCACCTCCTCAGTTAAATATATCCCTAGCTATTATATTCTTTTGATTCAATTATAGTACATTCATTATTAGTGTGCAGAAACACAACTGATATCTGTATGTTACCTTTGTATCCTGCCACTTTATTGAATTCATTAGGTTTAATAGTTCTTTGGTGGAATCTTTAGGGGTTTATATATATAAACCCATATATATACATCTGTGTATATATATATATATATACACACACGTGTGTGTATATATAGATGTATATGTATATACATGTGTGTATATATAGATGTATATACATAAATATATATATACATGTATATATACATATATACATATATATACATATATTCATATATACATATATACATATATATACATATATATATAGTATCATGCAATCTTCAAATAGTGATAGTTTTACTTCTCCCTTAACAATTTGAATACATTTTATTTATATTTCTTAACTAATTGCCATAGATAGGGCTTCTAATACTGTGTTGAATAGAAGTGATGAGAATGGGCATTCTTGTCTTGTTCCTTTCCTTAGACAAACTGAAAGCTGAGTGTGATATTAGATTTGTATTTATCATATATGGCCTTTATTATGTTGAAGCATGTTCCTTCTCTTCACACTTTATTGAGAGTTTTTATCATAAGTGGATGTTGAATTTTGGAAGATGCTTTTTCTGCATCATCAAGATGATCAAATGTATTTATTCTTCATTTTGTTACTGGGGTTGCATCGATTGATTTGTGGATATTGAACAATTGCAATCCTGAGTTAAATCCCACTGGATCCTGGTGTATGATCATTTTAATGTATTGTTGATTAAGTTTATTAATATTTTTTGAACAATCTTGTTTCTATGTTCATCCAGGATATTGGCCTGTTATGTTACTTTTTTTGCGGTGTCTTTGGTTTTAGAATCAGAGTAATGCTGGCCTAATAAAATCAGTTTGGAATTATTCCTTCCTCTTCCATTTTTTTGGAACAATTTGAGAAAGACGGGTACTAATTCTTTACATATTTGGTAGAATTCACCAATGAAGCCATCTGGTTCCAGACTTGTGGTTCTGAGGAGTTTTACATTACTGATTCAATTCTATTATTTGTAATCTGTCTATTCAGATTTTCTTTTTCCTCATGATTCACTCTTGGAAGGCTGTTTATTAAACAAATCATTCTTGGTATTTTGAATGAACTGGCATCATGTTTAAAGCATCCGCTTAATTGAAGGCTTTTGTTACTGTTTTTGTGCACATGGTCTAGATGAAGATGACTTTAAGATGAAAACATACACATAAAATAAAAACAAAACACATGCTGTAACCATCCCATGTCTATGAAGTTCAAGAACAGACAAAATTTTGACTCATCATAGAAATTTTTAGATTCATGCTATTGTTGTATGTATTAGTAGTTCATTCATTTTTATTGCTACATAGTCTTCCGTTGCATGATTATGCCACAGTCTGTTTATCCATTCACCTGTTAGTGGACATTCGGCCCATTTTTCAGCTTTTGACAAAAACCATTTATATTCGGCCCATTTATAGCTTTATTACAAGTAAACCTATAAACTTTTGTGTGAGTCTTCACATGGTCATATGTTTTTAATTCTCTTGCCTAAAAACCTAGCAGCAGAAGTTTGCATTCTATGATAGGTGAATGTATAAAACCTTAAGAAACTGTCAAACTGTTTTTTAAAATGATTGTACCATGCTGTATTCCCAACCATAGTAAAACAGAGTTCCATTGTTACTACACTCTCGCTAACGCTTGACTTCACATGGTTAGTTTTTAAAATTTTAGGCGTCCTGATGGGGTTGTATTTTATCTCACTGTGGTTTTAATTTGAATATCTTTGATACCTAATGATGTTGAGCATGTTTTGAAATTATAGAATATCCAAACTAATCTGTAGTGACAAAAATCAAATTATTTATTGCCTGTGGAGTAGAGGGAAGGTTGGATTTCAAAGCGGCAGAAGTAACTTTTAGGAGTGACAGAAATGTTTATAATCATTATTGTGGCAATGATTTCACTGGTACAGTAGTTCCCCCTTATCCACAGGGACACGTTCTCAGACTCCCAGTGGAGGCCTGAAATGACAGACAATACTGAAACCTAGATATATTCTTTTGTTCCTAAATATACATACCTATGATAAAGTTTAATTTATAAATTAGGCACACTAATAGATTAACAACTAATAAAGTAGAATTATAACAATACACTATAATAAAAGTTATGTAAATGTGGTTTCTCTCTCAAATATCTTATTGTACTGTGTTGAGCTTTCTTTTTATAATGATGATATGAGGTGATAAAAGGCTTACATGATGAGATGAAATGAGGTGAACATCCTAGATAGGCATTGTGCCCTATCATTGTGACTTTAGACGCATTGACGTTCTGATGATAGATCAGGAGAATCATCTGCTTCCAGAACACGGTTGACCGCTGGTAACTGAAACCTTGGAAAGCGAAATTACGGATAAGAGGGACTATTGTATAGACATATGGTGAAATTTCTCCAACTGAACACTTTCAATATGTGCATATAGCGTAGTTCAGTTATATCTCAGTAAACTTTTTAAAAATAAAAAAATATATAAAATAGTCTATGATGATACTCACCAAAACAATAATTATCTATGAATGATAGGGATCACCTGGAATGGAACATAAGTGCTCGGGCAATAAAGTGTGCTATTTTTTGATTAGGGTGTCCATGAGGCAGCTGTGTACATTAGTCAGAACTCATTGAATTATACACTTAATATCCGTGTATTTCACTATACATAAACTTTGCTTCAGTTTCTTTCTTTTTTTTTTATTCATTATTTGAAATTTTACTTCACAATAGCCTTATATGTTTTTTCTAAGGTTGAGATTTTTTTCCCTGATCAAACAGGATTAAGTTTTGGATCTCATATTTTATATCTTACCAAAAGTAAATACCTATATCCAAGAAGATCAACAAACTGGAAAATTAGTAACAGAAAATGCAGCATGCAAGAAACATTCTAATTGTGTGACAGTCACTGTTACCACCTCACCAAAGAACTCATTCCTTGACCCTAGAAATCACTTGGAAAACATAAATTTCAGTTTCACAAACATGAGCAAAGGGTAATTGAAATAATCATTGCAAATTGGTGACACTCATCATTTTCTTACATTCTTGCTTAATGCCTTTTTATTGAATGCTAAGTCTCTCCTTTGAGGAGTTCTTCCTCAAGTAAGGGCATGGTATTTGTGGCAACAGACTCAAGGATTTCTCCTCCCCCATGATCTTTGCCTCTTGGTGTTCCCACCTTTGCATAATCCTCCCTCTTGAATGTGGGCAGGATCTTTGACTTGCTTCTTACCAACAGAATCTAGTAAAGGTAATAGAATATCACTCTCATGGTTATATAAGCTTATAAGACTCCATATTTCTGCTAGCTCACTCTAAAAATCCTCTCTTCCTAGCTGTATTTGAAAAAGTTAAGGAGCCATGTTGGAAATTCCAATCGGTTGAAGTTTTCCATTGTAGTTGGCATCTGGATAGTGAAGGCAGATTCTAGCTGTAGGCCAATAGGACCAGGAGCTTCAATCCTATTATCTGTGAATATAGAACTATCTACATCTATATGTAGAAGAAAATGAATTCTTTTTTTTAATATGAAATTTATTACCAAATTAGTTTCCATACAACACCCAGTGCTCATCCCAACAGGTGCCCTCCTCAATGTCCATCACCCACTTTCCCCTCCCTCCCACCCCCCCATCAACCCTCAGTTTATTCTCAGTTTTTAAGAAACTGAATTCCGAAGAAGTAGAAAATGAATTATGCCAGTAACTTGAGTGGCCCCAAAGAAGGATTCTTCCTCATTCAAGTCTCCAGGTGAAAATGCAGTTCCTCCAAAATTTGTATTACAACCTCTGAGACCTTAGGCATTATACCCAGCTAAGCCATGCCCACACATCTCTCCCATAGAAACGGAGATGATAAATATTGTTTTAAGCTGCTAGGTTGCATTAATATGTTATGCAGCAATAAAAAGCTAGTACAGTATTTTCTCTGGCAATGTGCTATTTGAAGTTCTTCAGACACATTCTGTGTTCTCTTGACTTCCCAATTTATTGCTGAAGCTTCAGCTCAGGTCACAGTCTGGGGGCTCCAGAGTCAGTTCTTCTGCCAAGTATGTTGATGTTGGCACAGAATTCTGCTACAGCTCAAGCTTCTAACGAGACCAGACACATTTCTTCCATGCCTCTGAAGAGAAAAAATTAAAACTCCATTTGTTGCCAAGAAAATAATTTCCCACCTGTACATAATAAAGGCGGGGCTTGTACATTCAACTAAATGATGTTAGGAAGCAACCTCAGGCTAAATAAACTTAATAAAATAAATATATAACGTTGTAGGGAAATCAGGGAGTAATTTTAGTGGTTTGGAATTTTGAGTTAGGCATATTTGCCTTCTCCTCATTTAAGTGACTGAGAAAGCAGTTTCTTTAAAAGATCTCACTGCCAGAAATATCATCATCAAAAGAATTCTTAGCACTGTCATGTGACTTTCATTTCAGAGCTTCTCATTTTGAGAGGTCAAAGGAGAAGAGCTACAAAAAATTTTTATTTTCAGCTTTATTTACTTTTCTCAATTTTTAAAAGTTCAATGCCATAAAAGAATTTTACCACCTGAATGTCCTTTTTTCCTCTTTAACACAATGCAAAATACCTTAATGTTACTGAAATAGCTCTCCATCCTTCTTGAAGTTCTTCAAATCCCATCTATCTTTAGTTTTCATTTTGTTTTTAAAGCACCTTATTTTATTATTAATTAATTAGCTAATTTTTTTTTTTTACTTTGAGAGGGAGAGAGCGAGAGCAGGACAGGGGCAGAGAGAGAGTGAGAGAGAATCCCAGGCAGGCTCTGTACCATCAGTGCAGAGCCCATGGTGGGACTTGAACTCATGAACCTCAAGATCATGACCTGAGCGGAAGTCAGTTGCTTACCTGACTGAACCACCTAGGCACCCCTTTAAAGCACCTTATTTAAGACATAGCACTTTATTTTCACAAATATTTAATTTGGCTCCCTACCACACTTCCATAATCAGTATTAAGTTTAAACTTATTAGTTAATGTATATAATAAAACAATATACATACAAGTTACATACATGCAATATACATGCAACTCTAAAGATCACATTAGAATAACCAGAGCCAAACATTGAATTCTGCCATTTTAAGATAGTAGTGTAGTAAATCAATCAATGTATTTCAAGTTTTATGGGGTACAACATTGTGGCACAAATCTATACCCATGTTTATAATTATGTGAAACAAAATTTTTAGTCTTAAATACTATATAGAGTTGATAGTATATATAAGCAAACACAGGAGATTAGAGGGGATCATGTAAATGAATAAAAACAAAACAACTCATTGGGCTTATGCTTTGTTTGTATATTACATGAAGACTTTGAAAGTGAATCAAACTTTGTCATTAAATTGAATAATAATTTTAAAACAAAGGATGTTATCAGTAAGTTTAATATGAGCTCAAGAGCTAAATGTTTTTAGGGGTGCCTGGGCGGCTCAGTCAGTTGAGCATCCGACTCTTGGTTTCAGCTAAGGTCATGATCTCGTGGTTTGTGAGTTCAAGCCCCACATCGGGCTCTACCCTGACAGCACAGAGCTTGCTTGGGATTCTGTCTCTTCCTCTCTCTTCCCCTCCCCTGTTCATGCTCTCTCTCTCTCTCCCTCAAAATAAATAAATAAATAACTTGAAAAATATTTAAAACAGCTAAATGTTTTTCTTCATCAGTACAGATAATAGTAATCCAGAAGTCTGAATAAATTAACTTTCCCCAAGTATTTTCCTCCTGACCAATGAGTAGTAAAGTCTCTGGGGCATTTAAGTACAGAATAAACAGTGAGTATACTGTTTCTCAAAATAGTGATCTGAAGAACACTGTTTGGGAATAATAGATTTCATGGTAAAATAAGTTAGGGATATACTTTTTGGTGATACCTCTTGGTGGTTCGCAATATGTATCCATTGGCATGTTAAAGCTGTTGAGAGGTTCTATAATAGACAAACCTCCATAATTTGGCTTAACACAGTATTTTCTAAACCTAGTGAGCATAGAATACTTTCAAAGGCTCATTTACTAACATGCTTAAGAACAATTTTCTGGAGAATAGTATCCCATGAGACATATCTGGTCAAAACTAGAGTGTAGCAAGAGCCCTGAACAAGTATCTAAAACTAGTTTCCCATTAAATCATTAGAGGAATGGAAAAAAGAAGAGGCTTTAAAATGAAGATAAGAATTCAAACAATGAAAACAAAGACTAAAGTCTAATTTCAGAGTCTAGGAGGGATTTGTGATGGTACAATCAAGTCAGAGCATATCCTGGCGTTGAATACTGAAAAAAAAGAACATCTTGAAAATGGTAATAATATGCTTCCTACCTTTTTGACCATAGTCGAGTACAAAGGTTCAGAGACTCTTCCACAATGAAGTCTAGCAGTTGTAACTTTCTCCCTGTAGGTTCTGTGCTGCATGGCAGATTCTGGGTTATTTTTGCACCCCAAAGCCTCTCCATCCACTGACTTTTCCCATCCTTCAGAAAAATGTTATGGTTTAACAGGAAGCAAACGTCTTGGTAGCAAAACCCATATTCAATATGGCCAAAGCAACATTCTGGAGGCACCTGAGTTATACTAAGTTCCAGTATAACTTAATACTAGAAATTAGAGTCCCTATCAGAGTCCTTAAAAGCCAGGGAGCTGGATAACGCTACTTCCAGAAGAAAAAAAATGGGCTGGAAGCCAGAGAATTAGCCAGAACCTGTTAGTTTCAACGTGCTCTACAATTATAGATCTAAGGAGAAATTAAAGTCACCAAAGAGTTGGGCAAAGATGGAAAGCATTTCACCTGTAACATTTTTCTACAAACATTCACTCAGGAAAGATTCTTCAATTGAGAGTGAGTAGAAAGTGAAATCATATAGGAGAAAGAGAATACGATGAGTTAAATACTGCAGAACAAGGGAAAGGGAAGAACATCCATAAGACTTTGAGACTGACCAACTCTGTGATCCACAAGAAAATTCTGCATTTAAGTGTGAACCTGTTTGGTAGCCCCATAAAATGCAGGAAGATATATCCACCAAGAACCCAGAATAGGATACCAGTATATTTTGCGAGCAAAATGCAGTAAGATGCCCCAAAAGAGACGTAAATAGAAAGAGAAATGAATGCAGGCATGCTCAAAAACAAAACTCAAGTTTCAGAAAGTCAAAATAGTGACATAGAAAACCGTTTTTCCAAGGCATTTGGGGAATAGATGTATAATAAGGTGGAAAATGCAGTAGATTTGAAGGATAGATGTAAGCAAGCCAATAAATAAGGGCAAGAGAGAGAGCTGCTTCCCTCCTGCTATTGTCCCATGGAAAAGCATCACCCACAGAACACCCCCACCTCTTGTGCCTCACTCATTCCCTCCTTCCCAGATAAAAGGGACCCCCCTGCCCACAGAAAGTCAATGTTCTGCTGTTTGATCCAACCCTTTAGTTTGAGAGAATCAGGCTTTTCCCTTGATGGGAAGGTTTGGAAAAAGAGATGGTAAATTCATCTCCTGGTAGTATTAAAATCCAATTCCTTAAGCAAGGAACCCTTGGAAGTAAAGATTTGGATGCAGCAACTAAAATAACAATGTGGAATAGCCACATTGGGCTAAGGAATGCAGCTTTATTTTTGGACTTTAGTTAAACATATGACATTGACAACTTGTGGAGACTTTCAGGGGCTATGTGTCTGGTATTTTACAGTTGTGGTTTTGTATTTTTCATGTCTTAACCACATGGGCTTCTACATTTTGAGGTCCCTGAATCTTATAGTGGTTTTGTCCACAGTGTAGAGGAGCTGTTGTATAGGGGGTAGAGTTGCATTTGCCTGACCATAAATCTGTGACTCATGGATATGACCCTCCTTAAACTATATCAAAGCCCATAGCAAACATTCAGCTTCTGGAAGCAGCAAGTCTTTCTGGGTGACTTATCCTACTTAGGATAATACTCTTTAGATCCATCCATGGTATTGCTACAGGCAAGATTTCATTCTTTTTGTGGCTGAGTAATATTTCATTCCTTATGAAAACGCGCGCGCACACACACACACACACACACACACACACACACACACCAGTCTTCTTTATCCATTCATCTATCGATGAACATTTGGGTTGCTTCGATATCTTGGCTGTTGTAAATAATGCTGCAGTAAATAGAGTGTTGCACGTGTCTTTTCAAATTGGTGTTGTCGTTTTTCTTTAGGTAAATACCCAGTAGTGGAACTGTGGGATCATATGTTATTTCTATTTTTAATTTTCTGAGGACCCTCCAAACTGTTTTCCACAGCTGCTGCACCAGTTCACATTCCCACTGATAGTGCATGAGGGTTTGTTTTTCTCCACATCCTTGCCAATACTGGTTACTTCTCCTCTTTTAGATTTTAGCCATTCCGATAGATGTAAGGTGATGGGTCCTTATGGTTGTGATTTACATTTCCCTGATGATAAATGATGTTGAACATCTTTTCATGAGTCGGTTGGCCATCTGTATGACTTCTTCGGAAAATCATCGATTCAGGTCCTCTGCCCACTTTTTAATCAGATTTTTAAAAAATTTTTTGAGGTGTTTAAGTTTTTCGTATATTTTGGATATTAACGCCCTATCAGATATATCATTTGAAACTATTTTCTCCTATTCATTAGGCTGCCTTTCTGTTTTGTTAAGGGTTTCCTTTGCTATGCAAAAGTTTTACTTGGGGGTAGTCCTGATAGTTGAATTTTGCTTTTGTTTCCCTTGCCTGGAGAGACGTATCCATAAACATGTTGCTAGGGCAGATGTCATGAGATTACTGCCTGTTGTTTCTTTGGGAATTTTATGGCTTTGGGTCTTACATAAATTATTTGAGCTCATTTTTGTATATGGTGTAAGAAAGTGGTCCCATTTCATTTTTTTAAATGTAGCTGTCCAGGGGTGCTCAGTCAGTTAAGCGTCCAACTTCAGCTCAGGTCATGATCTCACAGTTAGGGAGTTCGAGCCTCCCATCGGGCTCTCTGCTGTCAGTCTAGATCCTGCTTCAGATCTCCCCACTCTCAAAAATAAACATTAAAAAATGTAGCTGTCCAGTTTTCCCAACACTACTTATTGAAAACACTATCTTTTCCCATTCTTGTCTTTTTTTGTCAAAGATTAATTGACCAGATAGGTATAGATTTATTTCTGGGCTCTCAATTCTGTTCTGTTGATCTATGTATCTGTTCTGGTGCCAGTACCATACTGTTTTTAATTATTACAGTTTTGTGGTGTATCTTGAAATCTTGGATTGTGATACCTCCAGTTTTGTTTTTCTTTCCCAAGATTGCTTTTGGCTGTGTGAGGTATTTTGTGGTTGCATACATTTTTGAATTATTTCTTCTGGTTCTGTAAAAAATGCTATACATTTTTTTAAAGTTTTTATTTAAATTCCTATCTGATAACATACCGTCTAATATTAGTTTCAGCCTTTAGTGAGCAGCACTTACATACAATACAAGGTTCTTATTACAACAAGTGCCCTCCTTAATACCCATCAGCTATTTAAGTCACCCAGCTCCCTTCTGGTAACCATCAGTTTGTTCTGTATAGTTAAGAGTCTATTTCTTGGTTTGCCTCTGTCTTTTTTCCCCTATGCTTATTCTGTTTTGTAAATTCCACATGTGAGTAAAATCATGCGGTATTTGTCTTTCTCTGACTGCCTTATTTTGCTTAACATAATACATAATAAATATTTGCAACCACATCATTGCAAATGACAAGATTTCATTCCTTTTTATGGCTGAGTAATATTCCAGTGTGTGTGTGGGGGGGGGTCTCCCATATCTTCTTTATCCATTCATCAGTCATTGGACACGGGCTGTTTCCATAGTTCGGCTATTGTAGATAATGCTGCTCTAAACATTGGGGTGCATGTATCACTTTGAATTAGTATTTTTATATTCTTTGGGTGAATACCTAGTAGTGCAATTTCTGGATCATAGGGTAGTCTATTTTTAAATTTTGAGGAACCTCCAAACTGTTTCCCATAGTGGCATTATTGATATTTTGATAGAGATTACATTGAAGCTATAAATTGTTTTGGGTATTATATGCATTTTAACAATGTCAATTCTTCCAGTCCATGAGCACACTATATCTTTTCATTTATTTGTGTCATCTTCAATTTCTTGCATCCATGTCTTATAGTGTTCAGAGTACAAGTCTTTAACCTCCTTGGTTAAATATATTCCCACCTATTCTGATGCAGTTGTAACTGGGATTGTTTTCTTAATTTCTCTTTCTCCTACTTCATTATTACCGTATGGAAACACAACATATTTTTGTATGTTAATTTTGCATTCTGCAACTTTACTGAAATCATTTATCAGTTCTAATAGTTTTTCGTGGAAGTCTTTAAGGTTTTCTATATATAGTATGTCATCTGAAAATAGTGACAGTTTTACTTCTTTCTTACTAGTTGGGATGCTTTTATTTCTTTTTGCTGTCTGATTACTGTCGCCAGGACTTCTAGAACTATGTTGAATAAAAGTGGTCAGCGTTAGACACCCTTGTCTTGTTCCTGATTTTAGAGAGAGAAAGCTTTACCACGGAGTACAATGTTAGCTGTGGGTTTTTTGTATGCGGGCTTTATTTTGTTGAGGTATGTTCCCTCTAAACTTATGTTGTTAAGAGCTTTTTAGTGAATGGATGTTGTATTTTGTCAAAGGTTTTTATGCATCTTTTGAGGTGATTTTATGTTTTTTATCCTTCCTCTTGTTAATGTGATGTATCACATTGATTTACAGATATTGAAGCAGCACCCTTGGAATAAATCCGTTTGACTATGGTGATAATTTTTTAATGTAGTGTTGAATTTGGCTTGCTATATTTTTTGAGGATTTTTGCATCTATGTTCATCAGAGATATTGGCCTATAATTTTCTTTTTTTGTAATGTCTTTGTCTGGTTTTGGTATCAGGGTAATGTTGGTCTCATAAAATGAATTTGGACGTTTCACTTTCTCTTCCTTTTTTTTTGGAATAGTTTGAGAAAAATAGGTATTAATTCTTCTTTAAATGTTTGGTAGAATTCACCTGTGAAGCCCTCTCATCCTAGATTATTGTTTGTTGGGAGTTTCTGGTTACTGATTCCATTTCTCTGCTGTTATCAGTCTGTTCAAATTTCCTATTTCTTCCTAATTCATTTTGGGAAAAGTATATGTTTCTAGGAATTTATCCATTTTCTCTAGTTTGTCCAATTTGTTGGCACCTAATTTTTCATAATTATCTCATAATTCTTTGTATTCTCTGGTGTTGGTTATTTCTCCTTTATTTCTCATTTGATTTGAGTCCCCTCTTTTTTTCTTGATCAGTATTATCAAAGCTTTATCAATTTTGTTTTTCTTTTCAAAGAACCAGCATTAGTCTCTTTTTCATTTACTTCATTTATTTTCATATCTATTTTATTTATTTTTATTACTTCCTTCCTTCTACTAGCTTTGGGCTTTGTTCTTGTCTTTCAAACTCCTTAAGGTGTAAGTTTAGGTTGTTTGTTAATAGATTTTTCTTGCTTCCTGAGGTAGGTCTGTATTTCTATAAACTTTCCTCTTGGAACTGCTTTTGCTGTGTCCCAAAGATTTTGGACCATTGTGTTTTCATTTTCATTTGTTGCCATGTGTTTTTTTTTTTTTAATTTTCTTTTTGATGGGTTCCCTGGGTGGCTCAGTTGGTTAAGCGTCAGACTTTGGCTCAGGTCATGATCTCGTGATTTATGGGTTCTAGCCCCACATCAAGCTCTGTGCTGACAGCTCAGAGCCTGGAGCCTGTTTCAGATTCTGTGTCTCCCTCTCTCTCTGCCTCTCCCCACTTGCATTCTGTCTCTCCCTCTTTCTCAAAAATAAACCAAAAAAATTTTTTTTAATTTCCTTTTTGATTTCTTCATAATCCATTGGTTGATTAGTAACATGTTATTTGGCCCCCATGTGTTTGTGTTTTTTCCAGTTTTTTTTCTTATAATTAAGATCTAGTTTCATCATGTTGTGGTTTTGATGTTCTTAAGTTTCTTGAAATTTGTTTTGTGACCTAATATATGATCTTCCCTGGAGAATGTCCTAAGTGCACTTGAAAATAATATGTTTTCTGTTCTTTTGGGATAGATGGTTCTGTATATATCTGTTGGATAACCTCTGGTCTAATGTGTCATTCAAAGCTACTGTCTCCTTGTTGATTTTCTGTCTGAATGATCTGTTGATATTTGTGAGGTACTAAATTCCCCTATTATTGTACTGCTGTCAATTTTTCCCTTTATGTCTATTAATATTATCTTTATGTCCCAAGGTGCTTCTATGCATTTATCATTATATAATAGTCATTATATAATACTCTTCTTGTCTTTTACTACAGTCTTTGTTTTAAAGTCTATTTTGCCTGTTGTGTGTGTGTGTGTGTGTGTGTGTGTGTGTGTGTGTATAATACCTTAACTTTCAGTGTGTATGTACCTTTAGGTCTGAAATGAGTGTCTCGCAGACAGTGTATAGATAGGTCTTGGTTTTTTATGCACTCTTTCATTCTATGTCTTTATATTGGAGAATTTAGTCCATTTACCTTTAAAGTAATTGATTTAGATGTGTACTCTGCATTTCATTTGTTGTTTTCTAGTTGTTTTTAAAATTCTTCTCCGTTCCTTTCTTCTTCTCTTTCTTCCCTGTGTTTTAAAGGGTTTCTTTATATGTTTATGCTGAGATTGAGATTCCTCACTTTTTATTTTCTTATGTTTCTATTACAGATTTTTTTATATGTGGTTACCATGGTATTCATATATAGCATCTCATGTGTATAGCAGTCTGTATGAAGCTGATGGTTGCTTAAGTTCAAACACATTCTAAAAACAGTAAATTTTTGCTCCTCCTCCACATTTCATGTATATGATGTCATATACATTTCTTTATTTTTGTGTATGTAATTGACTGGAGTATTTTAACCTCCATACTGGCTTCATAAGTGATTCACCTACTACTTTTACTATATGTTTACTTTTACCTGTGACTTTTTTTTTCTTTCATAATTTTCTCACTTCTAGTTATAACCTTTTCTTTCTTAATTCTGAAGAATTACCTTTAACATTTTCTAAGTATGTTTGTGTTGATGAAATCCTTTAACTCTTTTTTGTCTGGGAAACCCTTTATCTCTCTTTGGATTTTGAATGATAACCTTGCCAAGTAGGTATTCTCAGTTGTAGGTTTTTTTTTTTCCTTTCAGTTCTTTGACTATATCATGCCACTTCCTTCTGGTCTGCAGTTTCTGCTTAAAAAATCAACTGGTAGCCTTGTGGGGTTTCCCTTATATGTAACTACTTGCTTCTCCTCGCTGCTTTCACAATTCTCTATCTTTAATTTTTGACATTTTAATTATTATATGTCTCGACACAGACCTTCTTGGGCTCAACTTGTTTGGAAATCTCTGTACTTTCTGCACCTGGATGTCTCTTTGCTTCCCCAGCTATGGATGTTTTCAGCTGTTATTTCTTCAGATAAGTTTTCTGTCCCTTTCTATCTCTCTTATTCTGGGATCTCTATAATATGAATTTTTTATGCTTAATAATATCACAGAGTTACCTTGACCTATTCTCATTTATTAGCCTTTTTCCTTTTGATGTCCAGCTTGGTTATTTTCCTCTACCCTGTCTTACAGATTGCTGATCTGTTTCTCTGCATCCTTTAATCTGGTATTGATTCCCTCAATAACTGAAATAAAATATTTCAGTTATTGAATTTTTCAGCCCTGACTGAAGCTTTAATTTATATCTTATATCTCTTTGTTGAAGTTCTTATTGAGTTCATCTACTTTTTACTTAAGTTCTGGTGAGTATCTTTATGACCATTACTTTGAATTTTTTATGAAGCATGTTCCTTATCTGCATTTCATTTAGCTTTTTCTACTGTCATCTTATCTTATTTTTTCATTTGGGACACATATCTCTGTCTTTCAGTTTATCCCACTCTCTGCATTTTTAGGTATTAAGTAGGTCATCTATGTTTTCTCATATTAAATTTAGTGGCTCTGTGTAGCAGAGATCTTGTGATATACTGTAGCACAGTCTTCCCTGTCACCAGAACCAGGCATTCTAACAGTGTCCTGTGGGTGAGCTGCATATACCCTCCTGCAGGAGCCACTTGGGATTGATGTCTGGTCTGCCAAGGTGGGTGGGTTGGATGGGGCAGGTTTGCAAGGGAACTCTGGGACAGGGCACACAGTCCTAGCAAAGTAGATGAGGAGTGTTAGCACTGGTTCTTTCAAACGTCTGGCTATCTAGGCGGGAAAGAAGAAGAAAAATGGTGCCCATCAGCACTTTGTTTTTGGAGAAATCTCCTACAGATCCCTGCCCTTCTGGCAGAAGTTCTAAGATTAGTCAATAGATCTACCTTCACATATACTCCGAATCCTTTTCAAACTTGAGCTTGTGCTGTATCTTAGCCGAGCTATTTAGTTGGTGGGCTTTCTGAGGGCAGAGGCTCAATTTCCTGTCACCTTCCAACTCTCCCAGAGTTAAGCCCTACTGATTTTTAAAGCTTCTAGGGTTAAGCCCCACTGGTTTTCAAAGCCAGATGTTAGGGAAACTTGTCTTTGTGGTCCAAGTCCCCAGTGCTAGGGGTGTCTGGTGTGGGGTCTTATCCTCCTGCTTCTCTGTGCTTATGGTGTCCCTCTAGTTTGGGCTAGTTGCACAGGGAATCTGGCTCCCAAATGTGTCTCCACCATTCCTACCCGTTTCTATGTGGCCTTCATTCCATGATTCGTTGTGGAAATTCTGTTTTGCCATTCTTCAGCTTATTGTCAGAGTTAGTTGCAAAAATGCAGTTGTTATCTTGGTCTGTCCATGGGATGAGGTGAGCTCAGGATCCTCCTTCCTCTGCCATCTTCCTAAAACTCCTGAAAGTGGATTTATCTGAACCAAGAACCAGATTGTCATCAAACACTGAATCTGCAGGTGACTTGATCTTAGACTTCCCAGCCTGCATAATTATAAGTAATGAATTTCTGCTGCTTGTAAGCCACCCAGTCTGTGGTATTTAAAAAAAATCAGGTAAGGGTAGAAACAAGAAATAAACATCATCTGT